>NC_138060.1:48450972-49748001 GCF_964194185.1 Rhinolophus hipposideros
TTCCAAGCAATGTGCACTAAAATAGCTTGAACTTTTGATCTCTACTTGCTGATTAAGCTTGGAAGCACAAAATAAACTCTCTTAATACCATCTGTGACCTCCTCCATTCCTTAGCTTTTTTTTTGTTTTATTCAGGCCATGCTACTCAAATTTTCTCTTTGAAGGTCACTAGTGACAAACGACCTTTTAGTTAACAATGTCCAATGGTCATTTAACAATCTCATCTTCAACTTTGCTGCAGTATTTGATGTTGAACCACCCTTAGCTCCATGCAGTTCTGCCTGTCTTCCTGCAGTAAGTAGTATTGTCCTGTACCTCTCTTTATTGCTCAGAATCCTGTAAGTCTCATTCACTGATATTCTCCTCTATACCACCCCATTAATTTGAGGGTGGACTTTTTTTTCTCTGTTTGTCTCACAATCAGTGATGTCAATTATCACCTTGATTTGTGTGCCCCCAAGGTCTAAATCTGTAACCTTAACCATTGTCTAATGACTGAGCCCTTCATTGTCAATTGATTGCTGATATTTTCTCCAAGATATTTCTACTGGCACCTGTCCATTTCTGGCCCAGGTCCTTAAGCCCTTTAGCCGGGGTTCTTGTGAAGGAAATGTCCCCAGCCTAGTATTCCCACACTTAAGTTTTCACTGACCCCCTCCCTTCTCCTTTCCACATACTTGGACCCACTTTGTTTATTTGATCTCCTCCATGTTTTAGCATTATGCTTCTGTTTGGTGTCCTGATCTTTGACTTCTTCCCTACCTCTCCTTTCCTAGAATCCTGGTTGTTGATCTTAAATGCAGGTGAGCAATCCCGTGATAAGTCTTTTGGTTAATATTCCCAGTTGGCTTAACTATTTTTATCACCCTAGTGAAAACTTCTATCTCCTTTAACAGAACTTAGGCTTTAATTAACATGTTATATCTGGGCTTATTCTCTTTATCTCAAACCCAAATGCATGCTGGCATTTCTCATTCTTTTCAGCTCATCAACATCTCCCAAGTGCAAAATCCAATTAATATTTGCTCTCTTTACCTTATAGTTATTCAGTTAGCTAAATTCTGTTCTTTTCCTTTCTAACTTCTGATCCCCTTTCCCCACTTCCAACTATGAAAATCCCTAAATGTTGATCTTATATACCACTTACACCAGCATACCCTTCTTGATAACTGTCCACAGAATGTGGCTTATTCTAACAGCAAACAAATATCATTCCTTGCATTTTAGCTGCTTAAAAGGCAGCCAGATTATTAGCTCTGTGAGGTTAAAAAGAAATTGGGATTTGCATGCATATTTTTTCTCTCTTCAGTATAGTTTACTTATGAAATAACAACCCAACGAAAACTAATAAACTGATTACTTTAAATGGTATCCTATAGCTTTAGATATGTTGGGCTTCATCTGCACAAAACATAAGCCTCTCTAGCTTTGTGAAGCAGAAAGTGATCGAATAGAGAATAAGGTTGAATCAAAAATTAGTAGAAGGGCTTGGGTCTTGTGCTGGGCCATGAATACCTCCCAGAACAACATAGTTCTCTAGGGGAGTTGTCACTTCCATCAGGAAGCCATTACTAAAAGTGTAAGCTCCAAAAATCAAACCAATTCGACCAGGTTTCAGAGATCAGGAAGCCCCTGCCAAGTCTCTAGAGCTGGGCCATGCCTACTAGACACCTACTGGGGAAAAATGGATGGCCCATACCTTGCCTCTTGACAAGTGAAGTTTAATGCTATGACAATAAATAAATAAATAAATAAATAAATAAATAAATAAATAAATAAATAAAAAACACGAAAATCATTCCAACTATGTCTTTGTCTCATTTTTGTGTTCCAAATTTCATAGAAGTGAGCCTGATTGGTTGAACTTAAAGATTTGAAACTCTAACAATAAAGGAGCAGAGAAATGGGTAGTCAAGCTCTGTAGTACACTGGGCACACTAGGAAAACAAGATTTTTGTTGAAAGCCAATCCACCATAGCCATCACAAGCCTTTGTGGAGGACATTTTTTTTTCCCCTAATTTAAAAATGAATTCAGTCTTATTATAGAAAAATTATAAACTGAGAAAAGTATTTAAAAAAACACATCTCTAATTACACTGAGAACATTTGAATATGTATTTTTCCATGTAAAATTTTTCTGAAACATTGTCATTAAGGAATCTTACATTTATTTGTTGTTTGTAAGGGCTTTGCCATTTGGACATTTTTGTTAGGGATGAAAAATTAATTTTGGTGCCTCTTTCCAATTAATCTGCATTGCATTTCAAAATGTTACATATAAAAAAACTTCAATTTTCAATATCTCCAGATATAAGTCAGAGCAACAATGACCAAATGGTCTTCAACTTTTTAAATTTCCACAATGGATTAGATCCCTAACCTAACACTTTACTTTTCTTTAACTTTGTTTGCAAAGTGCTAATTTGCAAAGTGCTACAAAATATAGAAAAATATTAAATAATCTAAAGAGTAATATGTCTTTAATTAACACTTATAATAAATAGGTAGTGTATGATATATTGAAAGATTACTATAATAAAGACTGTTGCCTAAGGGAAAAATGGTTTGGAATTCTTAATTTTAAAATAAAAGTGTGAAATGTAGAGTTCAAGAACCTCATCTTAACCAAATCCAATCTTCTTATCTTTTGATCGGTATTCCAAAATTGCTATAAACATTTGTGAAAACAAATGTTCCTTTTTAACCAGTATGAACTGCAAGGAAAAGGGTATTTTTGAAGAATC
This sequence comes from Rhinolophus hipposideros, assembly GCF_964194185.1. Lineage (NCBI taxonomy): Eukaryota > Metazoa > Chordata > Mammalia > Chiroptera > Rhinolophidae > Rhinolophus > Rhinolophus hipposideros. The sequence goes on from NC_138060.1 coordinate 48,453,718, forward strand.
TAACATTACTGAATACATCTGAATAATGAAGTCTCACACCAATTCTGCCACAATCAATGTGAAAAATCTGATCTATAATGAAAATGAGTTGAGATAATGAAACAGTTGTCATTTGGCTATACCACAGGGGTTGAGGGATAGAATGGGGGTGGTAGGCTGAGTAAGAAAAGCCTAAGATACTAGCTTTCTCAAATTAAGATACTAGCTTTCTCAACTCTTCCTGCTATTTTTCAGAAATTAAATTGCTTGCCACCAGCATCCCCAAACAATATTTGATTGCTCAGGGTAAGGCAGTGTTTGGGACTGAATTGTGTCCCTTCCCCTCCCCCGCCCCAAATTCCTATATTCTTATGTTGAAACTCTAACCCCCAGGACTCAGAATATGACTATATTACAAGATAGGGCATTTAAAGAGGTAATTAAGTTAAAATGAGGTGCTTAGAATGGATCCTAATTCAAGCTGACTGGTGTCTTTATAATAGATTAGGACACACAGAGAGAGACTCCAGTAATGGGTGTGCACAGAGAAAGGCCAAATAAGTATACCGCAAAATGCTGCCATCTGCAAAGCAAGGGGGAAAACCTTCAGAAAAGAACAAACCTGTCAACACCTTTATCTTAAATTTGTAGCCTCCAAAATTATGAGAAACAAGTATTTGTTGTTTAAGCCACCCATTGTGTGGTATTTTGTTATGGTAGCCCTAATAAATGACTACAGGGAGAAAAAAAAAAGTATGTATTGTATGAAATGTATTTAAACAAATAAATTTGATGATCCTCTTGGTGTAGACAATTTGTTCTCAAATGGAAGTGATTTTGCTTCCCCTAGGGGACATTGGGAAATATTTGAAGATATTTTGATCGTCACATTGTGTGTGGGTGTGTGTGGGGGGGTGGATTTCCTACTGACATATAATGGATAGGGGTTATGGATGCTGCTAAACATCCCACAATGCACAGAACACCCCTTCCTCCATAACAAAGAATTATCCAACCCAAGATTATCAAGAGTGCTAAGATTGAGAAACCCACCTGTAATGGCATGAATTTGCCTGTCATGTTTGTGATTGAGAATGAGGAGTTTTAACTTTTTTCTTGGTGGTTGTACCTGCAAAGTCATTGCTGCAACAGTTAATTATCTTATGCCAGACACTTTGAACAGTTAGCTAGAAGATGCTTTCATTAATGATCTCCATCAGGCCAGTTGGCCCTACCTGGGATGAGCATTCTGTACTGGGGAACTTTCCAAATCACAATTAGTAGAATGGAAACATTTCTGCCATTCTGTTTCTCACAAAACACAGAAGGCAGAAACGAATCCCATATGTCAGATAGATTTCCCCTTTAAAGATGAAGAACAAATAGACCCATTCTTTTGCCCGCAATGTACTGGACATGAATTTATTAAACCAATCAATAATTGAAGCAAATTTAAAAAAAAAAGCTTTTGTTAGTGACAAGGAATATTAAAACTGAGTTAGAACATGTTTTTGACAACGACTGTGCAGTCACTTGAAGCTTAATTTTTATCATTTATATCATCTGATGTTATTTTCCTTTTGTCTTTCTCCTGTATCCTCACCTGTATCTAGCCACCAAGGAAGATCAAGAAAGGTAATGATGTTCAAACCTGAGAAGCTGAATTAATGCAAGGATACTCTATTAATCTCTAGATGAAGTTGGATCTCTTCACTGGAGACATACAAGGAACCAGCAGATGGAAACAAGCTTTTTGTCTAGTATAAGTTAGAAGAGAGCCCAGAACCAGCGGCATTGAAACGGCCATGTCTCATCTGCTCCCAGTTACCAAATTGAGTCCTAACTGGGGACATGGAAATCATTTTGCCATCCCTGTCTGGAATTTAGCAAAACAGATTGCAAACCCTGAAATATTTGAGGTTGGGGATGGCCACTGACTTGATTTATTAGTGGAGATGGGCGCTAGCAGAGCTGCTTAATCAAGGCTTCATTGTCCTTACTACGGGTATGACACTAGTTTTCAGGAGGTGAGGATTAAATGTCATAATTAAGAAAGAAAAATCGTTCTATACCTGATGTGTGTAGAAGTTTGTGATCTATATGATTTACTGTCTTCTGGGAAATAATTAGCATTCCAGGTAAACTATTCAAACACTTTTCTGATAGACTTTAATGAGATTTAGATCTCTTCTCGAGAGTTATTTACCCATCCACACAGCAAACTGTTAGTCAGAGTCTTTAAAACCTTTAATTAGACATTTCTTTACTATCATCTTTATTTTCCATAAAAATGAGAAATGTTTGACTGTCTGCTGAGTCTATGCTATTGCAACAAATTTGAAATAAAACTGACATTTGCTTATTATTGAGTTTTCTTAGATCTTTTGTGTTATTACAGTGTCCTATCCCAACAGAGGGTGAGCCTCCTCCCATAAGTTGGAAAGAAGGGGCCATGAGATATAATGACTTAGCAAGCACTAACAGTACTCTAAAAGAGACCCAGAGAGATTTTGACTTCTAGCCATGATAAAGTAACTGATACTGAACTTGTTTTCTCACCATAAAACTAGAAAACTGGGTGGGAAAAAAAAAATCCAACAAAAACTGTTTTCAGACATTGGAAAACAGGCAATACAGACTGTGATTCCTGAATAAAGGGAAAGAAACATTGTGAATCCTATGACTACCATGGCTCTGTGACTAGAGACACTTTTTGGACAATGGTGTAGGGAGGGATAAACCCAAATAGAGCGGGCAAGCTTTACTGAATTGAAGAGACAAAGATCAGAGTTAGAAGAAACTGAGGTAATTACAATTTCTAAGACAGAGTGCAAAAGAGTGTGAGTTATGCAGAAAGAGAGCTATAGAAGTTAGCATAGGAGTCTCTTTGCATCTTGGGCTGAACACCTAGCTGTGTAGGCATGAGGCAAAACTCCACAAAGCTGGATAAGACAAAAGGATCTGTAGGATGAACAATCTTCAGAGCTCACTTAGAAACATAAGGGGAAAAAAATGAAGAAAAATAAACAGAGCCCAAGAGATCCATGGGACACCACCAAGTATATCAATGTGTACAATATGGGAGTCCTGTAAGATGAGGAGAGAGAGAAAAGGAAAGAAAGACTATTTGGAAATATAATTGCTGAAAATTCCCAAATTCAATGAAAAATGTTTACCCGTACATGCAAGAAGCATGTATAATACATGGGCAGTAGGATAAATTCAAACAGATCTACACCTAGAGAGAGATTCTTAAAAGCAGCAAGAGAGCAAGCAAGTCATCACATACCAGATATCTTAAGTAAGATTAATAATGGATTTCTCATCAGAAATCATGGGTACAGGAATGCAGTGGAATTCAAATTTAAAGTACTGAAAAACAAAGTCTGTCAACTAAGAATTCTATATCCAGTGAAAATATTCATCATAAACAAAGGAAAGATTAACACATTCTCAAATTAAAATAAAACAGAGGATTCATTACTAGTGACCTGCCCTCTAGAAATACTAAGGGAAGTCTTTCAGCCTGAAATAAAAGGCTACTCACCAGACAGTAGTTTGAACCCACACAAAGAAAAAAATAGCACCAAGAAAAGTAAATCGATAGGTAAATATAAAAGGCAGCATAAATGTACTTTTGTTTGTAACTTCTTGATTCTGATTTAAAATATAACTGCATAAAGCAATAATTATTAAAACTGTGTTAATGAGCCTAAATTATAGAGATATTATTTATATGTGGGGAGCCATGATTTATACGGTAATACTAGCACAATGAAGATAGCAGAATGAAAATATATTTGAGCAAAATTTCTGTATACTATTGAAATTAAATTGGTATTAATTCAAACTAAATTGTTATAAGATGCTCATTGTAATACCCAGGGTAAATATGAAGACAATAACTGGAAAAAATATATAGTAAAAGAGATAAAAAGGGAATTAAAATTGTACATTATAAAGTATCTATCTAACAGAATAGATAAAGGGAAGAGGAAAAGAACCAAAAAAAATAAAAAAGGATATAAAAGAGAAAATAAACAGCAAAATGGAAGATGTAAATCTTAACACTGCAATCAAAAGTTTCAGATTGGTAGAATGGTTTAAAACAAAGCAAAACAACAACAAAACATGAACCAACTATGTGTTGTTTATAAGAGACACAAATAAATTAAAAATAAAAGAATGGAAAAAATATATTGTGCAAGTAATATCCAAAAGAGAATTGAAATGGCTATAATAAAATCATACACATACATTTTAAAGCAAAAACTGTTACTAGGCACAAAGAACATTTAAAAATATTAAAAGGGTCACTCTATTAGAAAGATATAACAATTGTAAACATGTATCATTTAATAACAGCCCCAAAATACATGAAGCAAAATCTGATATAATTGAAGGGACCAATAAACTATTCAACAAAAAAGTCAATCACTTTCAGTAACAGACAACTAAGCAGAAACTCAATAAGGAATTAGAAAAGTAACAACCATACAATCTAATAGATATCCTTAGAACACTTCACCAGCAGGATACTTGCTCTTCCTCAATGCACATGGAACATTCCCCTACATAGACCATATGTTAGGCCATAAAAAAAATCTTAATTTTACAAATTTCAAAATGGTACACTTATTTTCCAAACATAGAAGAATCAAATTAGAAACCAATAACAGAGATAAATTTGGGAAATTCACCAATATGTGGAAATTTAACATTATTCCAGGTAATTAATGGATCAAAGAAAAAATTACAAGGAGCAATTAGAAAACATTTTGATGTGAGTAAAAACTAAACACAACATACCAAAACGTATGGGATGCAGTGAAAGCAGTGCTTAGAGAAAAAATGAGTTGTAAATGCTCATATTAAAAAAAAAAAAAATCTCAAATCAGTAACCTAAACTTTTCCCTTAAACTATAAAAACAAAACAAAGGAAAACCAAGCAAGCATGAAGAAGGAAATAATAAAAATTACAGTGGAAATTAATGAAACAGAGAATAAAAAAATATCAGTGGGCAAATTCAATGAGACCAAAAATTGTTGTTTTTTGAAAGGATCAACAAAATTGACAAATCTTCAGCTATACTGACCAAAATAAAAAGAGAGACTTACTAAAATTAAGAATGAAATACATAATTCACATGATCCTAGACATTACTATTGCTTTACAGAAGTAAGAAAGATTATAAAGAAATACTATGAACAAATATATGCCAACAAATTAGAGGGCCTAAGTCAATGGACATATGAGAAGGAAAAAACAAACAAACAAACAAACAAACAAAAACCCACAAACTATCAAAATTGACTCAAAAAGAAAAAGAAAATCTGAATAGACTGCAAAACATATATTGAGTTGGTAATTTAAAAATCCACAGCTAACATAATGAACTTGTGAAAAACAATGTTTCCCCACTAATGTCAGGAAGGAAATGTTTGTCCCCTAAGAACCAATTATTTCCTCCCCTGGGGGCAATTCGGTTGAGACCAAATGCCCTAAAGCTTCTATTTCACAACTTCCATTTTAACCATAACAGCTAGCTCTAATTAAGACAGTGTGTTAGGTGCTTTACGTGGATTATTTAACTTAATCCCCGACATCAATTCTATTTTACAGATAAAACAACCAGATTTAGAGATTTACAATAAATTGTAAGGTGTAAAGTAAAATTAGGTGAATTTGAAATCTGACTCTGCCATTTTCTACATGATCTTTGGGTTAGTTACTTAACTTTTCAGTGACTTAGTTTCCCCTTTTGTAAACCGAGGACACTGATAGTATCTATCTTACAGGATTTTTGCGAGTAAGAGATCCAAAGCACTTGGAAACAGTGCCTGAAACACAGTAAGACTTGATAATAATTGGCATTATTATTATTATTAATAATTATTGGCATTAATATTATTATTATTAATAATAATATTATTGTTATTATTATTAGTTACACAAGTAGCAAAGAGTAAAGCCAGGATCTGAAACCACATGTGGGGACCTGGGACGCATGACTCATGTCTCACTTCACGGAAGCATTTGCTTTCCAGCTGTGAAGAATGCACTCAGCTGACATCTCTACGTCTGTTGTAGAGAGCTGTCCTGCTCAAGGTCACAGGATTTCCAGGACAATCTTAGATTCAATGACTGAGTAAAATGGGGCTATAAACCCCTAGCGAGTTGGCCACAGGAAAACTCTGGTGGGTAATATTTCTTTCTGAGCTCCTTGCCTTCTTGGCCAAGGCTTTGCCAGGCGCTCATTACAATTCAATTTCATTTTCTTCCCTATCCTGTTTCCTTTCAGAGGTGTCAATCCCTAATAAATATCTTGCACCCCAAACTCTGCCACGTCTCTGCTTCTCAACAACCCTAACTGTGACATCACACTAACACGGCATTTGGAAACAATACATGGAAAGATACTAAATGGTATTCCACTTAGGGTTATTTTTAAATGGAATAAATGGGAGAGAACTAATATTTATTGAACTATCATTATATGCCACGCTAAATGCTTATTATTCCATGATTTTAAAAAAATACAACAATCACGATCATCATATAACTGGAGGCATAGGGTAGTTAAGCAGTTTGCCCAAAGTGCCACAGTTTATAAATGACATAACTGCAGTATCAATCAAAATCTATTTAACTTCAAAGTTCATTCATTATCTTGTAATACGTTATGGTGTTTTTGAGATAGCTCTTAAGCTAAACAAAGTGAAGAAATTTCAATGCAATAAATTAAATCAGTAACATTTGTGTTAATTAAAGTATGTCCTCATAATAATCCTGACAATGGTTTAGACACTTTTCCAAAGACCTAGTAAAATCTTGCAGCTAAATACCACAGATCTTCCTGATTTGGGTGGAATAGTGCAGTGTCAGGTAGGGACAATTCTTTGGACTTCCTTTTTTTGCCCTACAAGGAATATTTTATTTATCATTTAAGAAAACTGAAAGCTCTCAGGGATTGCTTCTAAGGTTTTTGCAGCACTCTCAACTTCAAAACAGAGACAATTATATTGGTGAATAAGGATGTTCACTTGAAATATGGAAAAGTCACTGTTGCCACACTCTAGTGCCTTTAGCACCAGTCAGAATTACCTAGAGGGCTTGTCTAAACACTAAGTAGTAAGCCCTTTGTTCAATACCCACCCTTACAGAGCCACTCCCTGCTCTGATCCTTTCTCCACATCCATCTAATTGTGTAATTCCCCATGGCCCACCATCCCTAATTCAGACCGTGTAGATTTCCACTATTCTTTGGCTAAAAAAGAAACTTAATATAGCCTATAAGCCTGAAAATAGTCTGACATAGAAATAAATATTTGTTGAATGAATGAATGAATGAATGAATGAATGAATGAATTACAAATGGTTTGCAGTTGTAATTTTATGTTGTTAATTTGCAAGAACCAATACCCAACTACAGGACCATCATAGTTAAGGTGTATTTGTGAGCTTTTGTGATATTTTTGGGCTAAAATGAGCATGCAATTTTCTTACGCTTAGACAACACCTGTCTGGATTGATACCTCAGAGTTCTGCAGTATAGAATTAAAAAAATAAAAAATAAAAAGTCCTTTGGGATCACAGAATCACCTAGCAACGGAAGATTCGGTGAATGCTTAGACACAGGAATTATAGCTGGCCTCATACCTATGTCTGGCTATGACTTACAAAGTTTATTTAGTTGCTGTCAGTGATGAGGGATCGTGCAGATCAACTCTGCTTGCCCTCTGCTTCTTCCTCTCATCAGAGTGCTTGCCTACCTCAAAACTTGAAGATTCACAATTCATCAAGATGACTCTGTGAGTACATCATAAACTGCGCAGATTAGATTTTATATATCTTTATCTCCACAAACCAGCACTGATGAGTCTCACTGTTGGATATACAGTGATAAGAGAAAAATGAGGAAATATGGGGACCAGGCAGAGATAATCTCATTTGAATTAGACAAATGAGGCCCTGCTGGAAAGGAATATCCAGTGTCTCTGGACAAATTTATGGAGTCAAAACAAAAAATAATTACAGTGCAGAAAGAGCTGTTGATGGGTGAACCTGTTTCATTCCTAATGTTGGTTGGCAGCTCTTCATCCTGATCATTCCATCTGGAGATAATTGTGTGATACCATGCATAAAATTAAACATAAATCAACCCAACTAATGAACAGGCCAGCAAGCTGCTCAGAAAGTCACACATAGGGGAGGTGAGACTTCTCATCTTAATGAGAGGTATGGGAGTGAAATTAAGAGAAGAAGACATATAGAGGGTGACCCTTGGCATGTCCCCAGGCTCACTGGCTGACAATTGCCTCCAAAGTCCATGCCTCAATAGTCAGAGGACAGCTACCATGTTGCCCACATTACCCATTTGCTGATAAGGAAAGAATGTTCTCTTTATGAAGGGAACCGTGGATTGCTTTTTATGGATTTCTGGTTTGAGTTGTGGATGTCCAAAATAAAAGCACTTGATTTCCTTCTCTGATGAAATGTGAACAGTGATAGAAAGTCTATCAATGAAATGAAAGTTTTATACAAGAGCATCTGATTAAACATCTTTTCTAGGCTAAGTTTGGGGATATTTGAAGAGAACACGATGGTGTTTGACTTTACTAGGAAGGGAATTGTGGTCAATTTGTCAGTTATATTTGGAAAGGGTTTTTCAGAGGACAAGGTATGGTTTTAAAGCAGTTGATTATGATGCATAAAAGAGTAAAGCAATTAAGATAGAGACAGATGCATTGCTTAAACGGCTACTGTTTATTTCTACATGTACATTTGCTATGGCCAGCAAATTGGAGAGGGTGAAAAGTCAAAGGTCATCCAAGACTCCCTAATAGCTCAGGCTGGAGAAAATGGCCTAAAGGCACATACTTCCTTCAGTTGAGTCATTAGAGATGATAAATCCCATTGGCTTTGGAGATTCCATTTGCAACCATAATAAATGCAAAGTCCAGCTGTCTATCCAATCCTGTAATTTTCAAACTGGCAACAGTAACAGATGTTGACAGATGTTATGAGCATCTGTGGTAGGAAGGTCACTATGCCATTCAGCAAAGGTGCAAGTAGAAAAACAGTAATAAAGATAAATTCTTTCTTGCCCATTTTTTCTCCTTCTGAATATTAGGACCAGTAGAGCAGCAAAAGTCACAAACTCTGAAAAATGCATGATCTTTTGTTTCATTCTCCATTGTGTTGAGTACCTATCATGCATATATATTGAAGCCTATATATTTGTAAATATAGGTATCTACTTGGTTTTGTACATTTCTAAATTATGGGCAAATCAAAAAACAAAAACCTTCATAGGAATAAATACTATTTACCTAGCTTTAATTCTTTCCTTTCCTCCATCTTCTACCCCCACCCCCACCCAAGAAGTTTGTTTTCAGCTCTTCATTTTGGCCAAACTCAACCAGAAACCAAAAATCTCACATACCAACTTTATGATCATGAACAATACTAGAATGCCCTTTTATCAGATTTATTGCATTGGTTAGGAGTCTTTTAGTTGCAAACCTCAGAAAGCTTTCACAATGGGACACAGAGAGGACTTTGAACAAAAGGATATTGCTAGATTCCTCTGTGTCTATCACACCTAGTTCACATTAAACTATAGTTATCTGTGATGATAGCTCCATTCCTGGAGCAGATCCTCTAAAGTCCTTTTAGGCAGTTAGTTAGAAGGAAGGTCAAAGAGTCTTCCTGAGTCTTTTGTTTCTTGAAAATAACCAGCTTAAAATAATCAATATCCCAAAATACATATTTGAGGATAGCAAACCCTGCTCTCCTTCCTGTGTATGGGGGAAATTCTGGAAGATAAAGCTAGGTGGTCTGATTAAAAGCCAGGAAGCTTTCTTAACTTTTAAAGCTATAAAATGAAATGACTAGGTCTTCGTTTTAGAAGGCTTACCCTGGTAACAACATGGGGAATGAACTGGAGTTGGTGGAACCTAAATGCTAGAAGAGAAGTGTTGGCAGCAAAAGATAAGGGTTTAGTGGCAGAAAGACTAAAAAAGAAAAAGGCTGATCCAAAACACCTTTGAGGAATATAATTGAAATAACTTAGCAACCAATTGAATGTGGACAAATAAAATAAAAGGAAAAATTAAAGACAATATCTAAATTTCTGTTTGGATGATTGAGTGGATTTTAAGGTCATTCACTGACATACTGAGACATCTCAATACTGAGTTTGAATGCATTTTTTCTTTGTAGATATTTCAAAGTAATTTTTCTACCCACTAGGTAAAATATCAATAAATCTTGTACCTCTTGCATTCCACTTATAGCAGAAAAATTATGAGACAGACTTTCAGCAACATTTAAGATTGGAACTAAGTTAATGTTTTTATCAATGGAGCTGTTTTTATAATCTTCCAGGCTAATTACATTAAAAGACACCAAAAGTTTAAATCTTCCTTCTCAGATTTTATAACTCAGAGTATTGATGTTATAAATATTTGATTTTTCTCCAAGTAGTGTGTATTTTAATTTAAAGATTTTTAAAATGGTTAGTTTATTGAAGATTGTTTTTAATAATTACCTGGCAGAGGACATTTGGGACTTGTCTGACATAGCCCACAGGTGCTGCCATGTGCAGAACCCAGGGTAGGCAAGGAAGAATATTGGGACCAATAAAACTTTATCTATAAAAACAGATGGCCAACTCTAGTTTGCCAATTTAATAGTTAAATATTATCTATCTTAGTTACTGACTTTTTTGGCAATAGCTTAAATTTTTTTCCACAAAGACAGTGCCTTCCTAGTCCCAGTTTTGTTGGTACTAAGCTAATAGGAGATTGTTACCAAACACAAGCTTAGGGCACTGTGTTCAGGAGGGAAAATGATGGGCAGGACGATTGAGAGCCAAAAGAGTTTATCCATCAGGTCATCAGTCTAGAAGCCCAGATTTGGGGGCTGGGGAGAGCCAGACACACTTCCAGCGGTTGGAAGAAGCACAGACCTATTTTGAAATACCATTCTTCAAGCAAAGTCAGCCTCGCCACAGCAATACGATTATGATAGTTTGGTAGGGCTCCCTGGGCCAAGCATTGGCTGTTAAATTTTCTGAAATATGCTAAATGGGAGGAAATAATTTATAAAATGCAATATTTGATTCTGAGTCTTGCTACTGTTAATAAAAATGTGGTCTATGGACTAAAAACATCATCTGCTTGCTTGTTAAAAATGCAAGTTCTCAGGCCACATTCCTGGCCTACTGGATCAAAATATGTATTTTAACAATACCTCAGGTCATTTGTAAGAAATAGCCTGGCCTCCAATATAGAGTACAAAATTAAAATAATAGAACTTTTATTTATTATTTTGATCTCATACTCATACCACTTTAATATTATGTATATATTTTATAATGCATTTTTCATGTCACCACAGTAGTACATACCTATTGTTATTATTGGGGATGTATTGAAAACTTGTTCTTTTAGTCAACAGAAACATAGGACTAAACATTTTTGGAGACCACTGTTTGAAAGATTGCAATTTGGACATGCAAGTCCTTGGTGAGAGGGATAAAAAAACGAAAACAACAAAGTTTAGAGAATTCTGATATTCTGGAGTGACCTTCAGGATTATCAGTCTCTTATCCCAAGGTCATGACGACTAATCACTGCATCTATGAATTAATTAAAATACTGATAGAGCCATCTAGGAAACTTCTTTACCTAAGTCATCCCCAAGTGGTTTATTATTTTCCTTTAATACCTGATCCTGAAACACAAAAGCAAGTTGGATTCACAAATCAATGCTTAGAGAAATATCAAGTAATAGAGAACAAAGTAATTTCATGATTTTGCACAATCTTTTCTTAGGCTAATAAAGGGAGTCATAGCTATTCATTTTAAATTCTTTCTAGTGCACTGTTTTTTCCTGGGTAAAAATGAAATGCAAATGCTATGGTCATTAATGACCCCATCAATATTCCATCTTCTTGGAACAGGAAAATTCATGTTGAGGTATATCCCATTTTTAAGATACATTCGCTTATGTAATTAGTAATGCTTTGACTCAACCACGTAGGTCTGAGGTTGGCTTCTTGTTTTCTTTCTTGCCCCCTATATCTCCATTCTCTCTTTCTTTCTCTCTTCTCTGGCCTATTTGCCATACATTTCAGGTTATAGGTGACTTATGTTAGTGGAATCAGCCAATGGCTCTTGGAAAGATATTAATAATAACATTTAACTTGAGAACTACATGATGATTTGATAAGTAGATATTTTCAAGTAATGTTTAAATTTACTCCTTTCGTATCTCTGAATGTGCCTTTTGGGGAAAACTGAAATGCCAAGTCCCAGGCCAAAGAATTTTCTTTTCGACCTTTGTACTCAAGCTGCCCAAGAACACATGTTTATAGTGCAAAGAAACCACATCTAGAAGATTGCCTCTGTTTTCCCTTCCAGTTTACCATATTGTGCTTTATTTTTACAGAAGGCCATCTTGGTCTATGCGTTAATCTTCTTTATGAATGTTTCCTTTTGGCTTTTCAATGACTGTTAGTAAGCCCCTTTGGCAGACATCCAGAACTACCCTAACTCATATTAAATTCCAGTTTTTAGTAAATTATATTACAGTGATTTCTGTTAGCACTTGAATGCTTTAATTATGGGAAATTTCTCCCAAGAAAATATGAAAAGGAGACCTAATTGGTCTTTGAAAGTTAAAATATGGGATGCAGTGTGACGCACCAGAAGAACATAGGATTTAGATAAAAACTGGTTTGTTTAATAACCTTGGATAAGTTACTTAATCTCTGTCGTCTTTATCTGTAAAATGGGAATGTATTTATTTACTTTAGAGGGCTGTAGTGATTCTTAAATGAGATAAATATAAAAAAGTACTTCTTATGGAGCCAGGAACACAGAAACTATCCACATGGTAACTGCTGGTATTATTAAAATTAACACATGGATTCTGAGCCACATATGTGAAGTCTTTCTGAGTAAGCCTGGACCACTATAACCTGATTGAATGGATCGGCAATACCTAAGAAAAAGAGCATGTCAGGTAGAAGGGCGAGCTTCTTCTATGGAGGTAGAAGAATTAGAGTATCAGAAAAACAAAACAATAAAACCCTGGAAAGGAATGTCCTTACACTGTGGAAAGGAAAAGGAGACCTTAACCAAACTGAGGTATTTTAGATCCCTAAAATGAGATGGATGCATTAAGGTACCATAAACTGATGCTAATTAGCATTTCAACATTTGAGACATCTAACTCAATAGTTTTGTTTTCTTTTAATATGTATTCCTGGTCCCTACCTCCCAGAGATTTTGAGCTGATTATTCTATTATAGGCATTGATGTCTTATAAAATATCGCCAGGGCAGTGAGGACTGAGATCCACTGATCTAATGACTCTTGTTCTAATTTGACCCTCACCAATCATCCCTTTGATTTCTCTGTACGCCTTGTCCACATCCACAGAGTGAGATGACCAAAAGAATTTTAAGTATTTCCAGGCCTCTGCCTGATAATTCCCATGACGAATCACTAATGTGAAGTTCTATTATGACTCGGTTTCCCATGCAGTTTGACAACAAAATGAGTATGTGCCAATCATGCCAGAATAAATGTGACTGGTCCCTGAGATTGTTATAATTCTTACTATAAGATAATAAGTCAACATTGTGTGGCTCTATCTTAGTTTCCTTTCCCCTATTTCACATGACTCAATTCCTTGAGGTCTGATAACTTCTAATAAATTATTTTCCCCTGTGTCCTTTTAAGTCCCCTTCCTCTTTTCTTTCTTTCTTTTTTTCTTTCTTTCTTTCTTTCTTTCTTTCTTTCTTTCTTTCTTTCTTTCTTTCTTTCTCTCTCTCTCTCTCTCTCTCTCTCTCTCTCTCTCTCTCTCTCTCTCTCTCTCTCTCTCTCTCTCTCTCTCTCTCTCTCTCTCTCTCTCTCTCTCTCTCTCTCTCTCTCTCTCTCTCTCTCTCTCTTTCTTTCCTTCTTTCTTTTTTTCTGAATTATTTAGTCCAAAAGCCACTAGGGGCATACAAACAAAGTTGGCACCTTTGTGTGGGGGGTGGTCACAGGTGCCTAAAACAGGATGTTGGAGGCCAAACACAGTAAGAACAACACTCACATAAGGTGAGGAGAGGGAGATGGCCCAGCGGAGGTCTGAGAGCCCACACAGAGTGAGGGGGGACCCACATGGGAAGACGGTACTAATGTTGTGTTGGAATAAGATGGTAACAGAGTAGGAGTCGAATGATGTGGACCAATTATGATCCTATTTTCCAGATAAACCTGAGGGATGCTGCAACAATGCTTGAAGAACTTAGTAACTCTGGACTTGTGGATAGAAGAAAATACTAAAATAATGTCAATATAAAATCGACTTTTAGCTCTGAAAATAGTTGCTTTGCCAATTTTTTTTTAATCTCTATCCCAGTCTATGAAGTGAGAGTATTCATTCAGTGTGCTGTTATTAAGCACTCACTACATCATAAGTGCTACATTAGACTGACTATACAGAATAACAAGAGTCATTTCTTTTATCTGGGTTTTCCCAGAAGCAGTCCCTAAGGCAAGGACTTAGATGGACCTCAGGAAGCGCAAGTAGAGGAGTGGACATCGTAAGACAAGTACATGAGCAAAGCTAGCCACGTGTGTGTACATGAATGGGCTATTGTCATGGGAAGGCACGACTCAGTTCCACTGGGTGCCCTTGAAAAAATCATATGGAATATACCACAGAATTGTCTTAGTGAGGGACAAGAGAGCTGAGGGTGGTATTATTTCTTTCCAAACATGACCATAACAATATTTCCCAATCTGTATGCTCTTCCTGCCATGTGACTTTGGGGCTCTTTTATTCAAGAGCTTGGGTCTTTGTTCCCTCCCCTAAAGCATGGGTGGACTTGTGACTTTGGTAGAAGTGGAACTATATGACTTCTTGTTTCTCTTAGATGTTCATGCTTAGAACTCAGCATCCATGTGAGAAAATCCAAACTAGCCCTCCCAGAGAAACTATGTGGGGGAGACACATATAAGTGTTCCAGCCATCAGAGCCAGATGAGGACCCAGCTACAGCCAGCACTAACCACCAGAAATGGAAGTGAACAAGCCTTGGGATGAGTCCCACCCCCAGTCACCACATCACTCTGAACCTTTGTATCTTCAAAAATGAGGTCCAAACATCATGAAATAGAGACAAGCTGCCCTCACTCACTGTGCTCTTTGCAAATCCCTGACTCCCAGAATCGGTGAGCTCCCAGGTAAGATCAATATTGTCATGTGGCTCTAAGTTTGGGGTGGTTTGTTATGCAGAAGTAGATAACCAGGCATGGGAGCATTTATCCATCAATATCCAGCCCTTACTGGTTGTGTAGTATTAAGTCCCCATAGGAAGTCTACCCGGTATGGCTGAGCAAGTTCCTGCAGCCTTGGAGAAAGCCCTCAGGAAGAGAATGACAGAGATTTAGATACTCAAAGTGGGAAGCTGTTAAGGTGTACAGTCCTTGGCGCCTGCAGCAGTAGGTGAGTGCTGAGATGGACTGAGGGCACAGGGGCAGAGCAATACCACATCTACCTCATCTCTGGTTAAACTGCATGCATAACAGGGTGAAAGATAAACATGGAAACTGACAATGCTAAATCCAGTGACAGAGTTAGCATAGGCCCTCTGGCAGCTCAAAGGAGACCATTCCACCCAGACCTCAAGGTATGAGAAAGGTTTCCCAGAAGGACAGTTAATTGTCCAGTTAAGAAGGACAATCAGCTCTAATGGGTCTTTTGGAGCAAAAATTAATATAAGGCCCGGTGTTATATTATATTATATTATATTATGTTGTGTTATGTTATGTTACGTTACGTTACGTTACGTTACGTTACGTTACGTTACGTTACATTACATTATATTATACCTGGTCTTAAAGTAAAATAAGACAGGGTCTGATATTAATTTTTGCTCCAAAAGTTGCATTAGAGCTGATTGTCCGGCTGGGTCTTATTTTCAGGGAAACATGGTAGTTGCTTCATGGGATGCTGCTCGATTCATGAATTGCTAAATAAAGCCAATTACATCTTCAAATTTACTGGGTTGAATTTTGCTTTTCAATAGGCTCCACAGCACCAGGATGTGGGAAGGAGAAATTGGTAATCTCTCCAGCATGCCAAACTCCTTTGGAAAAAAAAAAAACATACTTACAAAGACATCTGTTTTTAGGTTAGCATTATGCTTTCCTAAAAATGAAGCCCTGTTAGGTTACCATTAAACATGCAACCCCCACCGGTTCCCTTCTCTAAGAGAACAATGTTTCAGCCTGCCCAAAATTGCTTTAATGACCTGTCTATCCTTAAGATAGGGAGAAATATTAGTACTTTTGCTGTTTTGGTGAGTCAGTAAATAGTATATGCTCTTTCATATTGATATTCTGTAAGTTACTGCTTAGTTCAAGAAGGTATGTTTCAAAAACTGAAGCAAGAGAAGGGGATATAGAAAATTGTCATTATCCTCTGAGTCTCTGAGTATGATGGCTTTGTTAAACACTGCTTTCTTTAACTAAAATTCTGACTCTGTATATGTCCAATTTTTCTGGCAGTTTCCACAATGCTAAACAAACTCATTCGTGTTATATCTTTGTGTGAATACATTTCTAATGTTTTGATTTCTTCACTCTAAGTCAGCTTTTCATTAAAGTACCACATACAGAGAAGTGCACAAATAATTTTAGCTTTATTACTTTTCACAAATTGTACCCACTCCTGTAACGAACACCCAGATTAATAAAGAGAATGTGCGCAACCAGCGCCCCAGAAACTCTTATGCTCATATCTAGGTACTATCTCCCGAAAGGCAACTGCTAGCCTGATTTCTAACCATAGATTAGCATTCCCTGCTTTAAGCACTCAATAGATGAAATCACATCATGTGTACTCATTTGGGTCTCCTTTTGCTCAGCATTAATTTAGCAAGATTTATCTATTTTGTATGTAGTTGTTTACTTTAATTGTTTGACTTTAACTGCCATTTATTAAACTTTTATTTCACTGGTAAAATACTGGAAATTAATGGCTATCATCGGACATCCTGACATTCTGTTTCCAACTAAGTGAAGCCTTTACTAGGAAGAAAACGAAAAAAGAAAAAAAAATTTTCTTCAATATGCCGAATTATAGTTAGTGTTTCCTCTGGAAGTTTGGCAAGGGCGTAGGAAGGGAAGTGTATTAGTCACTCAGAGTGTTTTGTCCTCAGATGTCCTAATTTTGTAGTTGAACAATTCCCATTGTAAGTCAGGATTAATGCTGTTTTGCGGTTTCTGTGTATGACTCTATGTTAGAAATGTAAAAGCTAAAGTTGAAATTCAAAGTACCAGTGATGTTTATTTGCTTGCAGTGTCATAGCTTGGGTTTGTCATCTCTGTTGGGGCTGGACATTTGGGACCAAGTATGAGAGGGGAAGGTCTTTCCTAATACGACACATCTGTGCCTCTTAAAAAAATTGATGCAGAAACGTAACCTTAATTCTATTAGTAAGTTCTACCACACTACCATAAAACTGCAGAACCTTCAACTTCTTTGCTCAGAAAGTAGCAACATATTGGGTTGACCCTGACTCTACAGGAGGGAAAAAAACTATTTTTTAACTCATTATTTTTATTTTTTATATTTTTAATATTTTTATTAAAAATATAGCTAACATAAAATATTATATTAATTTCAGGTATACACCATAGTTATTCAACATTTATGTACCTAAAGAAATGATCACCATGATAAGTCCAGCAACCATCTGACACTATACTATGTTACCGTAGTATTATTAACTATATTCCCTATGCTGTATATTATATCCCCATGACTTATTTGTTTTACACCTGGAAATTTGGGCATCTTATTCCCTTTCACCTTTTCCTGAACTTTGAAATATTATTTTATATTAAATTCAGGTGTAGAGCATAGTGGTTAAACACGTATATAATTGAAGAAGTGATCCCCTGACTAGTTTAGTGCCCACCTGGCACTATATATAGTTATTACCGTATCATTGACTATATTCCCTATGCTATACTTCACATCCCCATTACTATGTTATAACTTCCAGTCTGTACTTTTTAATCCCTTCCCCTTTTTAACCCACCCCTAACCCCTCCCATCTGTCAATCATCAAAATGTTCTCTGTATCTATGAGTTTATTCTCTAAGTATGAGAGGGGAATGTCTTTCCCCTCTCATACTTACTCTCATACAACACTCTGTTTTGTTTGTTTATTTTGTTCCTTAAATTCCACCCCAGAAGTGGTTACTATTATTATGCCTATATTATCACATACAAGAAACTGAGACTTAGAGAGAGTAACTTGCCAAAGGTCAGAGAGCTGAAAGAGCTGGCTTTGAATCAAATATCCAGACTCCAGAACCAGTGCTTATAAACACCAAGCCACTTGCCCTGTAGTTGAAGGACACAGTGATGATAAAAAGGGGGTACAATCGTACAAGCCTCATAGGGTTCTTGAGCTACTTAAATGAGAAGAGCCATGTAAAGTGCTGACCAGAGGTCTTGACCATAATAAGCTTTCAGCAAATGTCAGCTGCTCTGATTATTGATAGAATAATGGTGAGAATATAATTAACCTTGTGAGTTTTATGGGGACATGGCAATGGTCTTGAAAATAACACTCTCCTAGGTGACTATGTATAAGATGGAAGACGGCATGGTGAGGCAGGAAGGGTGTTGCTTAGAACCAGAGCACTGCTCTTTCTTTTTATAACTGACTTTGGCAAATCACTGAACCACCTTGAATCTCTTTCTGTATTTCTATGATGGAAACAATAATTGCTGCCTTTCAGAATTTGTATGAAGCATATATAAAAAGTGCCCTAAAAATGTCTGACACATAATGGAAACTTCGTAGAGGTTAATTTCCTTCTCAACAACCTCTGTAACTCTACACTACAAGATGGAATTGTGATCAACCAGAGGAAGTTTAGATTTGGTCCAAAAATCATTATCTGAATGAGCTTCCTCAAGAGAAAGTGTTGGCTTATGATGGCAGATGACTTTCAGATGAAGGTTGGGCTGAGTGAACCATTTGATCCTTAATCTTTTAACTGTCATGGAACCAAGAAAATATTCACACAGAAGGTTCCCTCAAAATCACTCAAGCCATAGCAGTGTTTTTACTAACGCTCAGGAACCACTAGCCTTTTCTACAGTAAACAAGAATGACGGGAAGATGCAGAGACTCATGGGTGCTAGTCACTGGTGGGCTTCTTGCCATCTTTTTGGCCAAACCTTGTTTTCTCTGTAATTTGAGGTGGTGGTAGTCTTTGTTGGTTTTCTTAATGACAGGATGATGCCTTATTAAAATAAATTTTAAAACATTCTATTCATTCTATAATTTCGTTTTCTCCTTTTCAAACCAGGAGCCAGAGTCTTTGCATATCCTCTCCTTAGATTTTTGCTGAGAAAAGGTAAGGAAATAGTGGAATGGCATTGGAGGTACTAAAGGAAAGAAGAAAGACTTTTCCCAATCCAGGAAGGGGTTAGAAGCCATCTATCCTGTAAGCAGGGAGGAAATACCATCCCCTATGCTGGGAGCAGCCCCGGGGAGACAATGAGATCTCAGAGAGAACCTGAGGAACTGAGGTGTGCAAAATCCACTGGTATTACCATGAACAGATGTAGTGGGTAGCAGTCTTGGAGGAATGGAGCAAGCTCTGTCAGGGGACATCTCACTGGGAATTGGTGAGAACAATTGACCCAGGACAGTGCCTGGATAAAACCCTGAGAATTCTGGAACTCTGATGGGTGTATGTGTGTGTGTGTGTGGGGGGGGAGGGGGTTAAGGGAGGTGGCAGCATCCATAAGGGCTGAGAGCAAATCTTCCATCAGCCTGGTGAGATAAAAGCTGAAATCTGATTTAGGTTGATCGTTAAAAAACAAAGACTTATGATTATTTCTAACACACCTGTTTTTGTAGCACAAATTTATACCTTCCACAAATAGAAACCTGTTGGAGAGTTTTCAGTGTAAGGTCATAGTATCCCCATCTCTCATACTGATTAGAAAGTGTTGCCACATTAACCCAGTCAAAGGTGAAGACAAAGAGACGCTGAGAGATATTAAGTGAATAATCCAGCCATAGCACCAATGGGTTTGAAAAATGCTGTCTCAATATGAGAGTCATTGTTTCAAGCAATATTTTGATTCTGCTCATGATGTTTATGGAAACCTGCTGGAAGATGGAAATAGAGCAGTGCACCCCTAGCTCCTTTTAGATCCCTGTTCCTGCCCTTCCTTGCGCAGCCTCACATTGCTTCTACCTGGTTCTGAGGGCATGGGACTGAGAGAAAGGGGTTAAGAAAGTGATTAGTGATTGAAAATCACTTTAGTATCCTGAGATAAAAGCGCTTGGTGAGCCTGAAGTGCCACTCCTTGAAGGATTACCTCCGTGTATGCTTTCACTGCCACTTGGTTGTGTTAAAGGGAAAGGCTGATTTCAAAAATTGATCCCTTTACACTTGGAGCGAGTCCAAGTGGACAGAATTGAAAAGGGATTTGAGGCGGCTACTGACAGCTTTGTTGTGGAGGCCTGTTATCATCCCTGCAGGAGGACAGTCTCCCAGGCTTGACTGGCCTCGGAGCAGTTAATGAAGGCTCCTATAGAGTCACCCTAATCTCTTTCCTGCTGCAGCTTGTGCACTTGAAGGTAGGTGAGAGAGATGAGTTCCTGAGAAGGGAGGAAAAGGGGCAAACAAGCCTGTGA
This sequence comes from Rhinolophus hipposideros, assembly GCF_964194185.1. Classification (NCBI taxonomy): domain Eukaryota; kingdom Metazoa; phylum Chordata; class Mammalia; order Chiroptera; family Rhinolophidae; genus Rhinolophus; species Rhinolophus hipposideros. The sequence continues at coordinate 48,474,434 of NC_138060.1, forward strand.
CAGTCAAGCAGGGATGCTCACACCATGGGGCTTTGATGGGTGGGCAACTGGCCTGTGTTGGGTGGGGCAGGGAGAGGCAATAGGAGGAAGACGCTTCTGATCTCTGGTCTCTGCAGGCTGATAGGCCCGTCTGCCATCCTCATGAGCTGTGATGTCCAGAAAGCTGTAGCTACCTGATTTGTTTCTGCTTTATTGCCACCCTTTATCTCACACCAACTTCCTTCTCTTGGACAGCCTTTCTTTTCTTATAACGTTTATGTCTTCCTCCTAACATCTCAGTGGAAGTAGAGATTGTTAGAGCTTGCAAGATTTCTGCAATCATCTGTTCAAATTTTGCACTTTATAGAAGGGAAACTGAGAAGTGTGAATGACTATACTAGCTTATGACAGATCTAGGAACATGAATTTTGATGTTCTCACTCATCTCTGGGGCTCTTTATAGGATGTCCCACAGCCTCCTCTCCTCTTCTCTTCTCTCCTCTTCTCTCCTCACCACTCCCTCTCCTCCTCTCCCATCTCCATTTTTTTCTCTCCTCCATACAATGGTGTCAGAAAATAGGAAATCAAAGTTCTTGTCCTGACTGTCACCAAACTGCCATGTGACTTGCTGAAAATCACCCAGTCTCAGGCCTTCAGTTTACCCAAAATAAAGGATTGGATTAAAGGGTCACAGAAACAGTGACAATTTCATGTTTTCACTAAATCTAACTCATTTTCCTCTTAGGCATATGAGAAGACTACATTTTCCAGCCCATGCTCTATTATTTTGGACCAGATGACTGAATTTGGGCCAGCAAGAGGGTTGAAAGCAATACAGCTCACTGCAAGGCTTGGTCTGAAACCATCCTCCTCACTCCTTTTCTCCTTCTGAGGTGACCTTGGAGGCCACAAATGGAAGCTGGTAGTATTACAGGATGCAGAATTACTGTGTGGAGCAGTAGGCTCTCCCCATGTCTGCATGCCCCTTCCTCTCATCTACTGCTTTGGACCATGACATAAAAGCACAAAACCTTTATTAAATTACTGAGAATTAAGGATGGTTATTTCCAACAGTCAGCACACTCTAAGGAAACATTTCAGATCCATTTCAGCTATAATGTGCTAAGATTTTACTAATCATTGTTAGTTTACTTTATTCTCCTTCATTCAACATGTCTTAAGCACCTGCAATGTACCAGAAATTGCTTTAAAATACAATGCCTCATTTCTGTCAGGAGACTCTTTGCCTCAAATCTAATTCAAACATGACAGGAGGAAATTCAGTTGTATGAGGCATAACTTGCCTTTGAATTCTCAGTCTTTCCTTCCCACCACCATGGTACAGAGGACACTGGGAGGAATGGCTTTCTATTGCCATTATCCAGCACTATTTTTTAAAAAGTCTCAAAGCAATTATTAAGTACCAACAGGCCAAGTTACAAAGGAATGAGAGGTAGAGGTGTTTCAAATTGTGGGGCTGGTGGGACCAAGTGGAAATGATTCAACACTATCCACTCCAAGGGCACTTAGCAATACCATATATTGGGACTTTGGGGTTCTTTTGAAAACATCTTTAAATCAGGCCTGTGGACAAGTGCTCTCTATCCTCATTAGAACTGTCAGTTTCTTACTGGCTGTGACATCCACTCCCACTCTCAAATTCTTGAGGTACATTTTTTCTTCTCAGCATTGCAGCTGAGCACGTCCATCTGGCCAGTGAAAGAATATAACAGGGCATATTTTCAGCATGACCAATTAGATGTGCAACTCCTATTAACAATAACAGGACTTACGCTCCAGATTCTTCCTCCATAAATCCGGCCTTTCCCTTATGAGCAACAGATGGGTTTTCCACAATGGCTCATTACCTTCTGGCTCGGCTCTGCTGCCAGAAGTGAAATATAAAGTCATTTATGGATGAAGAAAGATACATAAGTCACTGTGGATTATTTTCTGCCGTCCTTTTTTGTTTATTTAGTTAGAGGGTTTTTTTATTGCTCAAGATGAACAAGTTAGAAAAGATGGTGGTGTCCCCACTGGGAATGGAGATGGATGTCCCTTCACCTTGGTTGCTGTTCCTGAAGGCCACGGATCTCTGAGGTGATACTATATTTCCCACAAGGAATGGTAATTGGGATATTTCCATAGAGAAGATACCTCATTCCTCAAAGCTCCTCTAGCCTCTGACAGGCCATCTCTGTGAAATTTGGTCAGTGGGGGCACGAGTTAGTGCCACGTAACTGTAGGTGATACATGTGAGAAAAGAAAAATTGCTTCTTTAAGGAATGCCAAAATTTTCCAGGACTTGATGTCTCAGCCAGATAGAAATTATTCCTCTGTCAACTGGGAGAGAGGACAGGAAAACAAGCAAAGAGACTGACATGATAGACGTTATGTGGGAAAATACACGGTAAAAGGATAAAAATCCATGAAGAAAAAGGAGAAGAGAGATGGGAAGATTAAGAAAATGGCACTGAGTGTAATGTTCTCAGACTGAATGCTAAGCTAAGTAGGCTGTGCTTTGTGAATATATGCCTATTCTGTCCAGTTCTTCTCTGTACAATCCCTCAAACACTCTGCATCTCAGTTTCCTCACCTCTAAAATGAAATTAATAGGATACCATATGATTATGTGAAGATTATGAATATTTGTCAAACATTTATAATAGTACCCACCATACAAAAAGTGCTATAACTGTTTTTTTTTTTTTTACATAAAGAAACTCAGACCAGCAGTGGACATTATTTTATCTTCCCACATGGTTCAGTGGGGTTGCAAATTGTAGGAACTTTCTTGCCTCTCAGGCTACAGGAGTGGATACATTAACCAATTCACATTCTTCCTTAGGATTTTTTTTTTTAATGGGTTCAAAGAAAAGATGGTCAGTCTCTCTCTGGGTTATAAACTCAGATGCTTCCAGAAACCCTGCTACCTACTCTGTGGAAAAGCTGATTGGCAATAGGAGAGATGAATCCAGCAAAAGGGAAGCAGAGACAAGAGATGGAGAGTCCCAAGTAGTGGTTCAGTCCATGGTTTCATTGGTTTCTAAGCCAGTTATGTCCATGCCCCTTATGAAGTTTGTTTACATGAATCAACATGCTCTATTTTCTGGGACAGAAGGAAAGGCATAATCAGTTCAAATTGGGTTTCTGTCATTCCCAACAACAACAAATTTACTGGAAAAAGACCAGTATTTACTGGAAAATATAGCTCCCTGTGCTCCTACCTGCCCCCTCTTCAACTTGTTCCAGAGGAGAAGAACATGGAGATGGAGCTAGAACTGGAGGTAGAGCTAGAGATACGAATACAGACACAGACACTGGTAGAGGTACAGGTACAGGTACAGATACAAATACAGATAGAAATACAGATCAAGAAATAAAGAGATAGATATCACAAGGTATGGGAAAGGTGGAAGTCCATTTTAAAAAGACATCCAAGGAGAAGTAATGTTATTAAGGTTATTTCTATACCACAAACATGCAAATAACAGAATCACAGAGTCCCAGAGCTGAGAATCACCTCCCAGATTCCACTCAGATGATATGATTTCAGACTTTGCCTTGGCATTGGTGAACACAGGGAAATCATTTCTTCTGAGGCTGTCAATAGCTCTTATGATGAAGACAGTTATTCTTTACATTGAAATAAATCTGACTTGGCAAAGTGTCCCCTCATCATTCCCAGTGCTTCCCTCTGGAAAAAATCTTAGTTTCCTTCCTATTCATTAAGAGCAATACAATATTTGAACACAGTTTTTATTTCCTCATCAATCTTTTCTTCCTTGGGAATAAACATCCTACCAGAAACATTCCATTAAATATTACTGAGAGATCAACTTTCGGTTACTTGAGAGTCAGCAGGGTTGGTGGAAAGAATGTTTGCTGAATGTCAGTGCAATACCATAGTAAAATGTGGCAGGCAAGCTATCACATGAAAAAAAAAAAAAAAGAAAAAAACAGATTATATGCTTGGGACAGCCTTTCAGCCGAAAGAATAGGTCACTATACAGTTGCACTTCCAGGTACTGGTGACCTGACTTTTGCAACTACTAAACCAGAAACTAATTGGTAATATATAAATGCCATCTCATTTTTTCCTAGGTTGATTTCCTTTAGAATTGACAACAATTAAAGCAGATATTATGCTAAATGATATCCTGTGGTTGATAGAGTTTTCATTTTAAACAACATAGGCTGCAGGGAGTCTATTGAAACACTGCCTACCTTACCTTTACAATTTTAAATGAAAAGAACCCATTTTTGACACCTAATAACCCTGAATCTATGAAGGAGAAATTAAACACTACAACATAGAAGACTTGTTTTCTCCCCACTTCATGTTTCTTGTCCTGGAGGTTTGATTCTAGCTGGGTTTTTATTCCTGTTTAGAAAGCAGAAGTAATAAAACAATTCTAGCTGATCTTTAAAAATAAATTAGTAGCCCAGTTAGTAAAACAGGGCTTAAAAACAAAATAAGGAAAAAAAGAATAAACATGCAGTAGTCATAGTATTTCAAAGGATAGACACATCGTCCCTATAATGTTGGCACTATAAAAAAATATCACTGGACATTCTGGAAATCCTAATAGATTTTCAAATCTTTCTGAAAGACTACACTACATACAATTAGGGCATAGTTTAACTTTTGCCATTTTTATTTAAATAGTGGTAGTAATTGTGAAGTTCAGAGTACCAAGAAACATGTACCTGAATTATATTGGCTTAATTGTTTGTATCACTTAAGTACTGCCACAAAAATGTTGCTCAGATTATAATTAGATACCATTGTACATCTATTTAAATGACTAAAATCATAAAATCTGATAATGTCAAATCCTGATGAGGACGTGGAGCAACTAGAACTCCGATACATTCCTGGAGGTGATGCAACATGGTACAGCCACTTTGGCGAATAGTGTGGCAATTTCTACGAAACATGGACTCTCATAGGACCCAGTGATCTCAATCCTGGGATATATCCATATCAAAAGTTGTATATGCATATTTGTAGTACTTTTGTCCGTAATTACCAGAACCAGAAACAACTCAAGGTCCATTAGTGTGGAATGGATAAACTGTGGTGCAGCTACACACTGGAACACTACTCAGTAATAGAATGGTAAATTACTGAGAGATGCTACAGTATGAGCTGATCTCAACTGCTTTATGCTAAGTGGAGTCAGACACAAACTATTCCACACTTTATGATTCTATTTACATGACAATTTGGAAAAGGCAAAACTATGAAGACATACAGATCAGTGATTGACAGGGGCTGAAACTGGTGGAGGAGAATGACTGCCGAGAGGAATGAAGGGATTTTTGAGGTGATAAAAATGTTTTATGTCTTGATTGTGGTGGTAGTTTCATGCCTGTATGTACTTTTTAGAATTCACAGAATGGTATACATAATAAAGGTGAATGGTATTGCTGAGGAATTTTATATTAATAAACCTCCATTTAAAAAGTGCTACACAACAAACCACTCCAAATCTCAATGGCTTAAAAATACCACTTAATGTCAAAGCCCAGTGGTTTGGCAGAGTGGTGGTGGACAGTTGATTTGGCTGGACACAGTGTAGTAGCTCTTCTTCTTGTTGGAGGTCCACAGATCTGGGTCTAACCTACAAGTCTCTCATGAACTTGAACTTGTAGGATATCTGCAGCATGTTCTTATGCTGATAGTAGAGGTGCTACAGAATAAGGAGAAGACTGCAGAAGACTCTTTCAAGTATATACATGCCATCTGCTAAAATCCCTATGGTGAAAGAAGTCCATGACTTAGCCCAGGGCTTGATAAGGAAACACCTCTAGTGGGAAGAAATTGCTATGCATTAAAGTGTTGAAAATGAAGTGTTGGAACCATGATCTAATCTTACAGAAGGCTCTACTGAATTACAATTTAGTAGTATACTCCCCTGTTTCTATAGGAATGGTGAGAGGAAATGGTGATCTGAAGATCACTTTTGCTTTTTCTGCATTATCTTTGTTGAAAATTTATTTTTTTTATTTTACTTGTGCTCCAATTACTAAGATCTTCACCATAAATTCTTAGCATTTAGATCAGAGAGCCATACTCTGTTTTCTGAAAAAAGAGTATGGCTGGATTTCTCAATTAGAAATCTATGATTCATCTTGATTACTTTCTATGTTAGTAACCAGGAAGCTCAAAGCCAAAATTGCATTGCTCAGCTGAGACAACCATGATATTCCAGGTTCCTTGCATGTTTTTCCTTGCTCTGCAGTATTATAAGGTCTTTCTAAATTTGTATATGCATTTGCCTTATTTTCTGTAATTTTATTGCAAAATTTATAAATATCCTTTTGAAAATAGGCAGAGATACAAAGGAGAAAGCTCATAAATAACACAAAGAATAGTGGTTGGGGAGACAGAATATAGTAGTACCTCGATTTTCAAACATCTCCGTTGATGGACATTTCAGTTTACGAATGCCGTAAACCCGGAAGTAATTCTTTGGTTTTGGAACATGCCTCGGAGGTCAAACATGTCATGCGGCTTCTGCTGAGTGCAAGATTCTGAGGTGTAGCTGCCGGCTGTTTTTGAACATTTTAAAACTCAAACAGTCTTCTGGAATGGATTACGTTCGAAAATCGAGGTACGTATTTACGTTCTAATAATTTCTTTGAATATATTACCTGACCTTTGCAAATGTCTTGATCTCTCTATTAAATCTCTATGTCTTGATGTTAATCATCTTAAAAACTAATTATGTCTCACTACTTGCTTTTCAACATAATGGGAAAAACCTGAAATTAAAATGCATTTTGTAGGGCACAATTGACTCTGTTTATAAGCCATTTCATTAAGTGAATATACATGTGCGACTTTGGCCCTAGAGGAAGTCCACATTGTTCTATAAATGAAACAAAAGCCTCTCCTTGATTATTTGCAATGGCTTGCCTGCCAAGTGATTTAGGAGATTTGCGATAAGTACAAGGCACAACTTCAGCTCACTTGTGGTTTCAAACCTGTACAGAAGGATGATAGTTCTTCAGTTGCTGACAGTCATGAAGTGAGCAGGTGGTCTCAGGATGATTTTAAGTAGAAAGCTTTCCACAATCCTCATAAGATCCTGAGGGATTCACTGCATCAAAGCTAAGATTGAATGAAGTGCAAGGATAAGGGAGCTTGATTGGACACAGGAGGGGTAGTTTCTATGTGCATGCATCATTGAAATGGTATAATTCAGTGAGAAGGTAGTGAGGGAACTCCCAGATGAGTATAATTAGTTCTCTGACCTATGTGTGTGCTTCCCAGACTTGTATTGTCGCACTGGGAAAATATCACAACTTCTGGTAATCATTTATTTCATCATAAAGAGCAAGAAGAAAGTGATTTAAATGGACAATTATCTAGAATTTTAGAGAAATTTGAGTCCATGAGATTTGTAATCTACATGAGCCCAGAGAACATGTTTGAGTTTATCAACAAGAAGCCTTTAATCAGTGTAAAATTACACCTTAGGACTCTCTAAAAAAGTACAGCACGGGAGAGTGACGTCATAAAAATGGTGGCTTGAGGTGAGACTTTTGAACTCTCCCCTACAATTTACAACAAATTGAACAACTATAACTCTACAAAGGACACCCTGCACAGCAGACAGGCAAGACTAAGAGGCGCACTGCTGATATCATCTAAAGGTGGGCAAATTGCATTGACGGGTGAGAAGGGAAGGGAGAAGTTTGTAGATGGGGACATGCGGGCACAGGACGTCGATCTAGTTCGGTGCTCTAAGCTCGCTGCATTGTGGAACTACTGCAACTGCGGGAGAGGGAAGAACTCTGACTACTAGGTCTCCGCTTATGGCCCACAGGGCTGAGGGGACAGCATACAACACCCTGAACCCAATGCTCACGGCAGAGACCTTGGAGCAATGACTGAGGGAAGAAGGCTGAAAATGGTGGTTTAAGCCCTCACTGCCCAGCAGAGAACAGAAGACTTAGGCACTCAGACTAGCCGCCCCCTCCCTACCCTCACAGAGCTTGCCCTGCCCCCAACTGCCCAGTACTAGAAGCAGAACAGTAGCAGTGAGAGATCAAAAAGACAGAATATTTGCAGTTCTGAGAACTGTGGTCCACAGACATGGACTCACAGTCCAACTAGTTCTGGCAAAGGTGAGGGAGCTGTTGAAGCAGGACTGGCTGTGGTGGTGGGTGTCGCTATTTCTTGGGCCACCTCTCACAACCCCCCCACCCCCATCCTCACCTATCTGGGCAGATCACTGCAGGAGTAAACAGAGCTGCTGAAACACATGGTATCTGAATCTGGTGCAGGAAGAGCTTTGGAATATCAGAAGATCTCTGCATCCCCACACAGAGGCAGCACCGTATGACCAGGTGAACTGTTCACAGAGGAGAAGTCAGCCTTCCAGAGAATCAATCCCCTCATTGTGTGAGAAACCAGAATAGTGCAGACAAAACATAACACTACAGTGTGAAAGAGAATAAAAAGCTGCAGTCGGACAGAAAATAAAACATTCTACCAACACCTACTGGAAAACAAAACAAAGACCTATTCCTATCAACCTGTTGCAGAAGCCACTCCTGTAGATATCTAGGAAGAGAAATAATAAATCAGTAATTGCCATGAATAACCAAGGCAACAAGACTGTTCAGAAAGAAAGTGAAAAGTCCCCAGAAGAGGAACTTAAAGATATGGAAATATGTGACTTAAATTACAGAGAATTCAAGATTGCAGTTCTGAAAAAACTCAACGAGATGCAAGAAAACACAGAAAGGCAGTTTAATGAACTCAGAAACGCAATCAAAAAACAACATGAACATTTCACAAAAGAGATTGAAATTTTTAAAAAGAACCAAATATAATTTCTGGAGATTAAGAACTCGATAGAAGAAATTAAGAATGAAATAACCAGCTTAAGTAGTAGAGTTGACCAGATGAAGGAAAGAATCAGTGACATCGAAAATAGAAACCTGGAAATTATACGGAAGGAAGAAGAAAGAGACTTGAGACTTAAAATAAGTGAAAGAACTCTACAAGAACTTCCTGACTCCATCAGAAAGAGCAATATAAGAATAATGGGAATACCAGAAGGAGAGGACAGAGAGAAGGGAACAGAGTATATTCAAACAAATTGTCGATGAGAACTTCCCAAACTTGTGGAAAGAACTGGATCCTCAAATCCAAGAAGCAAATAGGACACCTAATTACCTCAACCCCAACAGGCCTTCTCCAAGGCACATTGTATTGAAGCTGTCAAAAATCAACAATGAAGTAAGAAACCTCAAGGCAGCCAGGGAAAAGAAGATGGTAACCTACAACAGAAAGCCCATTAGATTATCATCAGATTTTTCAGCAGAAACTATACAAGCCAAGAGGGAGTGGAACCAAATATTCAAACTATTGAAAGACAGAAATTATGAGCCAAGAATAGTATATCCAGCAAAGATATCCTTTAGATATGAAGGAGGAATAAAGACCTTTCCAGACATACAGAAACTAAGGGAATTTTCTAACACATGACCTGCACTACAAGAAATATTGAAGGAGGCTATTCAACCAGAATCAACAGGGATAATTTGTGGCAAGCAAAACATAAAAGCGGGGAGTAAAGGCCTGAACCGGAATATTGAAATGGAGAAAGTAAACATGCTGAAGAAAATGGAATACTCTAAATATCAAACTTTCTTTTACATAAATTTAATGGTAACCACTCAAAAAAAAAAAAATCCAGAACTGAAATATATACCATAATAAAAGAAGAAACAGAGGGGGAAATCATAGAATACCACCACACAGAAATAATAGACAAGAACAAAAAGGCAAAGAAACAATGGAGACACAGTCTTACCAGAAAACTAAAGATAGAATGATAGAAAATCCTCACATGTCAATAATCACCCTAAATGTAAATGGACTAAACTCACCAATAAAAAGGCACAGAGTAGCAGACAAGATTAAAAAAAAAAACCCTAAACCCAACCATATGCTGCCTCCAAGAGACACATCTCAGCTACAAGGACAAACATAGACTCAAAGTAAAAGGGTGGAAAACGATATTCCAAGCAAATGGTATCCAGAGAAAATCAGGTGTAGCCATAAAGATATCAAATGAAATAGACTTCATAATAAAAAAGGTAACAAGAGACAAAGATGGACATTTCATAATGAGAAATGGGACTATACAACAAGAAGACATAACAGTCATTAATATTTATGCCCACAATCAGGGGGCATCAAAATATACCAAGAACTACTAACAGAAATAAAGGGAGAAATTGACCAAAACACAATTATAGTAGGGGACCTAAATACATCTTTGACAGCTATGGATAGATCATGCAAACTGGAAATAAAGAAATAGTAGCCCTAAATGACACATTAGATGAAATGGACATAATTGACATTAGTAGAGCATTTTATCTTAAAACATCAGACAATACATTTTTTTCTAGTGCACATGGAACATTCTCAAAGATAGACCATATAGTAGGACATAAAACTAGCCTCAACAAATTTAAGAAGGTTGAAATCATACCAAGCATATTCTCTGATCACAAGGCTTTGAAATTGGATATCAATTGCAAAAAAAAAGCAGGAAAAACACACAAATATGTGCAGATTAAAAAACATACTTTTAAAAAATGACCGGGTCAAAGAAGAAATAAGAGGAGAGTCATCAAAAGATACGTAGAAATAAATGAGACTGAAAATACATCCTACCAAAATTTTTGGGATGCAGCAAAAGCAGTTTTAAGAGGGAAATTTATATCATTACAAGCCTATCTAAAGAAACAAGAAAAATCCCAAATAAATAACCTCACATTATACCTTAAAGAACTAGAAAAAGAAAAACAAATGAAACCCAAGGTCAGCAGAAGAAAGGAAGTAATAAAAACTCAGAGCAGAACTAAATGAAACAGAGAACAGAAAGACGATAGAAAAAATTAATGTGACAAAGAGTAGGTTCTTTGAAAAGATTAATAAAATTGACAAACCCTTGGCTAGACTCTCTAAGATAAAAATAAAAAAGACGCTAAATAAAATCAGAAATGAAAGCGGAGAAGTTATTGCAGATACCACAGAAATACAAAGGATCTCTGAAGGACTATATGCCACCAAATTCAATAACCTAGAAGAAATGGACAAATTCTTAGAAACATATAGCCGTCCTAGGCTGAATATGTGGGGTTAGAAATATTACTCAGGCACCTCTGATGTTTCATGGATCTAGAAAGTTATACTCTGCTAGGCTTACTGGCATGATCACGTATGTCACCATTTTGGGAGAATTCTGTTGCCTAAACAGATCAACGTTAGCTGAATCCCACTATTAGAAGGTCATTGAGTGATTCCTTCACACAAAGGTGCTGGTCTGAGGGCCTGAATGGATGGAGAACTGGGACTTAATAGAGCTTATAAAACACCTAATTAATTTTGTGCCACCGTTTTAATAAATGTTTAAATGTTTAGCAGAATTAGGTCTCAGACTTGCTATCTTTCTAACACGCTACTTGGTAATGAGATTGTAGGCAAAGACCGTACAGCCTTTATCCACTCTATTAGAGACTGCAAATATTTACCAAAAATTACTTAATAGTTTTAAATAACCAAACAGGGTTGGATAGGTTTATAACCAGACTCTTCCTTTGATTAAAAGATTTCTCTCTATGCTCTCATATCTGCCTGTATATACACCTGTAATACTTCACTGTGATTACTTGCTTCATCACCTGTCTCCTACTCTTGACCATAAGTATTCTAATGATGCAAAAAAATCCAGCCAATTTCAATGGTGCGCATGTTTAGATACTTTTTGGTAAATAGACATCCAAAAATGGGTGAGATTTTGCTACATCATCTTTCCATCTTTAGTCACAAGATTGTAATAGTCAGATATTTATTAACTAGACATATATTGATAAGTAAGTAATCACAAGAATAATCCACTTAAACCCTTCCAAAGGCATGATCAAATCTCCCCTTTTAGTCTTTTTAGATGTTTTAACCATCGCCTTGCTGGGGGAAGATTTAGTTGAGGCAGTCCTGCCAATGTGCCAAACTCAGGACGCTGTTGTCCCTTCAGTAGCATCTGGCAAAGAGGGTCCTCCAATTTTATAGAACCATTTAAAGGTTAGCTCTTAGCATCATCTCTCAGGGGAAAGGCTACACACCCCACTCTATTCCTACACCCTGTTCTTGCAAGACTAAGGAATAGCTCTAAATAGCCAACGCATAACTCTTGAATACCTTTTATTTCACAAAGCAAACCTATTTCCTACATTCATCATAGTATCAAGATATTAATTTCACAAATAAAAACTAATTTCTGTTAGTTACCATGCTAATTTAAAAATGTTTGGTGTTATTTAAGGTAAAGATAGCAGATATTCTTGCCATAATGGTTTCTTATAATAGGCTATCAGATTAGAGTGCTTGACGAGAACAATACTGAGTGATCATTCTAGAGTAGGAAGCAGTCTGTACCTTGGTGGTAGCTTTGTCTAACTAATATTCAGAGAATATCATTCTTTTTATGCTAAACTATTTATTTTTTAAAAATTATGCCTATTTTAAACCTGACTGCAGGGACCTCGTTTCATTGGATTTTGTAATCCCAGGGCTTTACACAGTGTCATACAGTGGGAGCCCCTTCCTTATCTGTTGAATTGACTATTAAATAACTTCATTAGTAAACACATGGATCAATCAGTGACACCATTTATTTCCCATCACAATCCTGTGAGATATTATCACTGGTTTATAGATTAGAAAACTGATATGGAAAGGTGAACCAAATTCCTCAAGGCCTGTCCATTTACAAATAGAAGAACTAGTGTTGCGACTAAAGTGTGTCAAAGTCCACTCTGTTCCCACAGCTCGGGTTCACCAACCATGCACACAGAACTATGGAACTGGAGATGTCTGAGAAATATAACAAGTTCGGTTTGGTACGATGTTACCCAGAGAATGATGAAGATAGTCAGGGGAGATAGATAGGATTTATCTGAGAACCAACTGCTTAATTTTACAGGTAGGGGGATTCATCAAAGGATTTTTTTTTTTTTCCGTAGAATAGTGACCTAATTCCATCTATGCTTTAGAAAGATGGATCTGGGAGTAGTTCTAAAAATAATTTGAAGTTAGAAAGAGGTAAGGAGAAAGAAGTCTAAGCAGAAAGAAAATGTCAAGGAGAATGGAAAAGGAATAGACGGGAGAAAAATAATTAAAAGGACAGAGTATAGTGACTTGTTGACTGTGGGATAATAGGGAGAGGTCGGAGATATAACTCAAATGATGAAATGAAGATATTACTTCATTTCATCCTGCTCAAGGTTTCAACCTTCACAGCTCTGGGTTAAATAGCCACCAATGGTGGTACAGACCTGTTGTGGACTCTCAAAAGTATAACTCTCCAAATATTTTCAAAAGCCTACACAATTTTACAAATAGACAGTGAGCATATATCAAACTTTTAATGAGGGAACCAGCAGGATGACAAAGCCAGTTCAAAGGCAGATAAGAGGAAATGAATGTGTATTCATGTGTTACTTTAAAAGAGAAAATAAATGTACAGTGATTGAATGAAAAATATGCTCAAGTAATAGTTACATATTAAATACAAAGCTAATTAGTGTTCCACAACACAATAAAACAGCCTCTATGGTTATCTTCTCTAATAGACAAAAGTCATTTGCACTGCTATCAGGAAAACAAAAACAAAAACAAAAAACTCTTTTGCTTACCTATGAGATAGAAATAATTTGCTTTCATTTTCTAAATTTAAAATCTTGACAGAATTGTAACTTTATAGAGTTAATATATATATATATATACATATATATATATATATATATATATATATATACACCTTAAGCAGTAGTAGTAGGAAGCTACATTCCTGTGGACGATTAGATGTCCTTAGCCAAGTCAGATGCCCTGACATGACGTCACAAGTCACAATCATCTTTTCGTTTCATTTCCAAACTTTAGGTAATTTTTCTTCATCGGACACATGCTGTTTTGCCTACCATTCACATTTTTTCTGGTAACTCCATCCCTTTCTCCTGACTCCATCCAAATAATTTCAGCACAGGTCACCTTGTTAGTGACTGGCAGCCCTGCCCCTAGGGTGGCCTCCATCCAAAGCTGTGGAAATGGCTCAGAAGAGGGCTAGAAGCTTAGGAATTACTGTTTTTCAACTTCTTTCACTTCACTCAAAATTTGCCAAATGAAGTGACATCATGCTAGGACTGTTGTTTTCAATTCATCAGTTTACAGTTTGTTGAGCTGCTTTTGGGGTAGTGATTGTAGTAGAGATAAATTACGTGAATAAATTGGATGGTCAAACTCCACTTTATTTTATACTTTCCAATACGAACATACAAATCGACATCTTTATTTCAAAAAAGGATTCTCATGGATGGAATACCCACTGTCAGAGTTCTCCAGGGCTGGTAACTATTCTAGCTCTTTAAGAAACCTTTACACATTGTTACTCTGACCCATAAGGATTGAAGTTAATGTTTGATTCTAACAAGCGACCTTCTGTCTTTCTTTGACATCTGTTGTTTTGCTTTGTTTTGTTTTCTAAAAATCATCACCACTCCTTTTCACCTGCCCCCACTGCATACAATAGTCACCATTCCCTTTAAAAGTTACAGAGATTGACTGAGGCCTTATCTGACGTATAAAGACAGCATTCCTCTATGCGTATTTGTTCCCTCTGTAGACCTAACCAAAGTCCTGCTGTGGACTGAATGTTTATATCCCCCCAACACCATATATTAAAGCCCTAAATCCCTATGTGATGTTATTTGGAGGCTGAGCGTTTGAGAAATAATTAGGTTTAGATGAGGTCATGAGGGTAGAGCCCTATGACACAATCGATGTCTTAATAAGATGATACAGAGACCAGAGCTCACTCTTTGCACCATGGGAGGACTCAGCAAAGAGGAGGCCTTTTGTAAACCAGGAAGTGAGTTCTCATCTGGACTTGACCATCCTGGCACCCTGAGACTTCCAGCTTCCAGAACAGTGAGAAACAAGTTGTTGTTGTCTAAGCCACCTGCTGTGTACAGGTTTAATACGATTTCAAATCCACTTGTTCATGACTTCAGTGAAGTTGTTCTAATCCAGTTGTGTATGACAAAGACAAAAAAAGTTGCTTTGATATAAGTAGGAAGTAAGTTGTGTCAGATGTCGTCCTTTCACAGTGCTTTGATATAAGAAAGGAGTATGTCATGCCAGGATGTCATCATGCTACATCTGTTGTCATTGATAAGATGCTGAGGATCCCCACTGGGGGTTTTACTGATAAGAACATGTGGAGAAGCAACTATGGCAAGGGGGCATCTAAACTATAAATACTGACAGGTGGTGAGGACACTTTGAGTTTCAGTTTGGGTGAGGCAATTCTTCCATAACCTAAAAATTCTCTGAATATCTTTGGGGCATTCGCTCCTACTGTGGAGAAGGCAACTCTTTGGTTGGTAGTGGTGAGAAACCGCAGAGACCCTGTGGAAGAGATCAGCCCACCTACCAACACTGGGTCTTTGTTCCCAAGCAACATGCTCTAGCAGTTTTACTTTTGCTCTGGTTTGTACAAAAAGGTAGACACCTCTGTCAAAAGTTGGACTTTCGGGGACGTTGGTTGGCTCAGTTGTTTAGAGTGCCAGCTCTGAACAACAGGGTTGCAGATTCAATTCCCACATAGGATGGTGGGCTGCGCCCTCTACAACTAAAGATTGAAAACGGTGACTGGTCTTGGAGCTGGGCTGCCCCCTCCACAACTAGACTGAAGGACAATGACTTGGAGCTGATGGGCCCTGGAGAAACACACTGCTCCCCAATATTCCCCAATAAAAAAATTTGAAAAAAAAAGTTGGTCTTTATTTCACTCATGTCCTCTTCCCTAAACAACAATGTGATTAATCTGTCATTTGTTTGGAGTATGTTATTTATTTGGCTTATTAAAATATTATTCTGTATGGTATTGGCTTGTGATATTATTATAATTCCCACAGCAAACCTATACTAAATAAATTGCTCGCCAAGACAGAATTAGTTTCTGAGTATGCTTTTGCTGCCTCCCCAAAACAAAAGCAAAACAAACGCCACCCAATATGTGGTATTTGTTATAACAGCACAAATTGACAAAGACATTCTCACTGAGATACTTTTCAGAGCCCTGCTGCCTTGAAGCCTCTCCATCCCCTTTATTTTGGCTGTGTGTCCATGTGGAAGTGGTGTTTACAGATTTTAATAATAATATTTTGCTTTGCATAATCATTTGTTTTTCTCACATCACTTCTGAGAATTGTCTTTATTCCGAAAATGCTCTTTGCGTTGTATTAATTTTGGTTTTAAAAATCTTACTTGAGCTCCTTCAGTTTTTCTTTTCCAACAGTAATCCCCTCCCCTCCAGCCCCCCGTGGCTACTTAAAGACAAAGAGAGAATGAATGTTAAATTCTGGGCTCCTAACATTGCAAATACATACTTTGTTTTTATTCAGGAACCAGTCCTGAAATTATAGCTAAGGGTTGTTAGCTAAACTTCTTGCCTGTCACTATCTTAGGCTACATCATAAATTTATACAAATTCTGAGTAATAAAAACAACTTCCTAACTTGAAGTAAGTTAGACCATGTGAAATTGCCAAATTTCCACTAAAAATGGTTTGACCTATAAAAAAGGTAATTTCACATGTTTCAGTCTAGTGGTTTTCACATATAAAAATCCTCTCTTATAAACAATATTTCCCCAGAACTTTTGAACTATTTATGAAGCCAATAAAAATGTTGCATGTGAGAGAAAAAGTGAAATGCTGTTGGGGGCGAGGGTTGGGGGTGTCTGTGAGCTTGAGGATTGTCCTGATACCACAAAGTGTCTGCCATAGCCATAAAAACAAGAAAGCCATACAGCCTCAAACTACTACTTCATTCCATGTCCTAATATGCTGGAAAATACCTTGATCAAAGTCCACATGCCTCTTTTGAATTATCTCCTTATTAGGAAACAAATTCTCTCTGATTTCTGTCTCACAGTGTAAATTTTACACATACATCGGGGGTGCCAAAAAATGTACACAAGTGAACACTTTGGTCAATGCTGCTCAAGAAATAATTCACCATAATAAGCAGTGTCTGGATGCTGATGGTGACTACTTTGAGCATCTCTTGTAATTGCAGAAGTCAAACGTGACTTGTAGTCATCTTTTGTTATCTGTATATATGGAGTGTTACAATTTTAATACAGTTTTCCTTTCTGAAAATGTGTATATATTATTTTGGCACCCTCTATATTATTATTAAGTATTTTCTCCAACTTCTTCTGAGTCCCTTTCTTACAATTCCTAAGGTTTCTGCTACGATTTTTTAAAATGGTCTTTCTAAACACCTGCAGTGCTTTGTTTCTCTAAAACTCCAGGGATTCTGGGATTTTGTTTGCTTCCTCTGCCCAGGAGCCACAGAATGCATGTTTAATTTCTCTTTGGGTACTTCTAATTCCAGCATGTACTTGCTTTGGTTCTACCATTCCTAAGATTTTTTTTCCCCCATCATTTTCTTTCTCTCACAAAAATCAATCTCTAGTATTCTCTTGTCTTGAAACAAAATAAAGCAGAACTAAAACAAACCAGTAATAACTCTTATTTTCCCTCTATTTTTTGAAAGATTGAATAAATATTTCTCTCTGAGATGGATAAGATAGATCATTTGTGAAATATCATGCTTAATTCTGGTTACTACCTTTTAAGGATAATTACATTTAGTTAAGGCACTTGAAATTTTCTTTCTTTCTTTCTTTCTTTCTTTCTTTCTTTCTTTCTTTCTTTCTTTCTTTCTTTCTTTCTTTCTTTCTTTCTTTCTTTCTTTCCTTCCTTCCTTCCTTCCTTCCTTCCTTCCTTCCTTCCTTCCTTCCTTCCTTCCTTCCTTCCTTCCTTCCTTCCTTCCTTCCTTCCTTCCTTCCTTCCTTCCTTCCTTCCTTCCTTCCTTCCTTCCTTCTTTCTTTCTTTCTTTCTAGTTCTAAAAGAGTCAAATATCAAGACTTTGGTTCAAAAAATGTTTCACAAGGAGAAATACTAAGAAATGAAGAAGTCTGGAAAATATCATGTGAAGACCCCAGAAACTGTGACTTTTTATGGTAGCTATATATAAAAACGGTAAATATTTAACAGTGAAGACGCATCAGACGTCTGTATTGTTCTAGAAGCTAAAAGCGAGTCCATATGTAGAAATTATTAGGGACAGAATTTGGTCCAATATGATGAATATTTTTTTTTTTTTAAGCTGTGTGCAGAAACTGAAGAGTTCATTCTAGAACTACAGTGATTAACAGTGCATGGAAGTTTCCAGAACAGAGATCAGAAAAGTAAGGCCTGTGGGCTAATCTAGCTGATCGCCTATTATTGTAAATATTTTTTTTTATTGGAACACAGGCATGTCCACTAGCATTCATAATACTTGTGATTGCTTTCTTGCTAAATAACACAGTTGATTAATTGCTATAGAGACTATACGGTTTACAAGCCTAAAACATTTTCTATCTAACTCTTTACGGAAAAACTTTGTCAGCCTGTTCTAGGGGAAGATACTCTTAGTTATTTTAGATGGCCTAGCACAATTAGTGAAAAACATCTAGATCCCAGGCTTGTGAAACTAAAGATAAAAAATGGGAGGATTTACTGACCTACTCACTATGCGTCAGTTTGACCAACTTATCCTGGTTTGTCCAGAATTTTCTTGGTTTTAGCACTGAATGTCCTGTGTTCCAGAAAATCTTTCAGTCTTTTGCAAACTGGGAGTTGATCACCTAGCACGTATAATGACCAGAGCAAAGACATGAGAGGAACAGGTCAGAAACTAGAGAACAAAGACGTAAAGCCCAATTTGGAGTTGAGCTCAAGTCGGCACATTTTGAAGAGCCATCACAGACAAAGTCGGCATAGTAAGTTTGGCAAATGTAATATGTAACATGCCCAGTATATCAGTTAGGATTACATTTAACTGTGAGTGACAGGAAACACAGAAAGAGAGTGAATTAAATAACAGTTCATTTCTCCCTCACATTAACAAAGATGGGAGGTAAGTAGTTCAGGACTTGCATGGCAGCTCTGTCTTCACGGACGAGTCTCCTACTAGATTGTATTACCATCTTCAAAGTGTTACCACCTTTGGGACAAAGATGTCTGCTTGAGCTCCAGATATCATAGCTACATTAGAGTCCACAGGAAGTTAGAAGAGAAGAAAAGGGAAACATCCTTGCTCTTTAATGACTCTTCAGAGTTGTACATGTAACTTGATCTAACCTGTGGCCATACCTACCTACGGGGGTGGTTGGGAAACACAGTTTTTATTCCTAGATGTCAGGTGTCCAGCTAAATATAGAGGACTTTATTACTAATGAAAAAATAAGGAACAAACATTAGAGGACATCTCTGAAACATTTAGACAAATAAAATTGTTATAAATTAACAGCTAATATTAGTGGACTGCTTTTCTTTTTCAGGTACTATGCCAAATCCTTCATGTAAATTTTCTCTATTACCCTTCCAAAAATCTGTGAGTTAGGTATTTATTATCATTATTCAGTATTTGATAGATGGGGGATATAGGCAAAAATCAATAATGTTAATTATACTAGGTTACACAGCTATGAGGCAGAGCTAGAATTTGAACTCAAATTAGTTTTCTTCATCAGAACCATGAGCTTAATCACCTGATAATGCAGCACCTAGAGCATAAGGATTAATGTTTACCAAGATTTCCCTGGCCCACAGGCCAAAATCCTGAGCATAATAGTTACACAAAGTCAATCATTGGGTTGCTATAAATTTCTGGAACAGGTAGTTTTTCATGTGACTATTATGGCTCCTCAAAAATGGAGAACGTATGCATATCTATAGCCAATCTCTCTTTTCTCTCTCTCTCTCTCTCTCTCTCTCTCTCTCTCTCTCTCTCTCTGTCTGTCTCTCTCTCTCTCTCCATATATATACACATATATAAATATATGCTTTTTAAGCTTAGTCTGTATTATTATTTTCTTCATTACTTTCTTAAGTTTAGGTCAGGGACTGAAAACTATGACCCTTTGGCCAAATCTCCATCCACGCATTTTTGGTATTAGAACAGAGCCATGCCCATTTGTTTATGTATTATCTGTACCTGCTTCTATGCAACTTCAGAGTTAAATAGCTGTGACTGAAGCCATATGGCCAGCGAAGTTGAAAATATTTACTATCTGGCTACTTACCAAAAAATGTTGCCAACTCCTGGCCTAACAGGACAGACAGCAATAAATAAATGGAAAAATGGGGTCCCTATTTTCAGTGAAAGAAAACAGGACTTTCACAAGGATGAGAAACTGTTTTGAGAAAGAAGATCTTACAACACCTTAGGAAAAACAAAGGTAGGTAAAAAGAAATCTTTGACTGATCTATCTATAGAACCTGGAATTCCAAAGAATATGGCCGACCTTTTATCCTAGCAGAAGATACTCATTATACTTTCCCTAGACGCTGATTAAAAACAAATTATTGATGGAAAGAGATATTGAAAGGGAACAAGCCAATCCTGAATGGGTACAAATGACCTTCCTGCCTATAATTTTATTAAATTAGCTTTGAGTTTCATAGCATGCAAAGAGCTAAGCAACTGCCAGAAACAGAAGCATGAAACAATGGCCAGATAGTTTGTTCTCTAAAAATTCACCTTTTCTCTTCTTAAGCATGAAAGCCTTAAGTTTCAAAGGTAGCTGCTGGTCTATCACATTTCCACAGTTCTTTTTTCAATGTTTGTAATACCCCAAAAAGAAAAAATAAACGAAGATTACAAGAGCAGTTGAGGGCATGTGTGAGCTGCAGAATAACAGATGTCTTAAAAAGATAAATGATATTTGAGGGGAAAATTGACAAGGTAATTCTCCAAATGGAAGTCTTTCATTCCTTATTTCTCTTCTGGGTTTCCAATCCAATTATTGCTGGAATCAGGAACAGAAAATTCTTCATAGTGTATTTAATATATGAAATATGTGGCATATTTAATATTAATAAAGCCATGTTTATACTTCTAATAGACTGTTCAAAGGCAGTACACTAAAATAAGAAGGTTGCACCAAATCTCTCAGGGTGAGAACTGGACCCTTTGCTACAAGGCAGGTTCTTCTTAGGTTAGCTTTACCTCTACCATGTGTCTTGTAATGTCTCAATTCTGACCATATTCCTGTTTTGGAAATACTGCTAAAATTTAATTTGTTTTGATACCAGAGTATCATGCAATCTTGGCATGGCCTGAATTAATAAACACAAACAGAAACATAGACACTGAAATCCTGTGTGAACAGTTTCATTACAAGGAGGTTATATAATCCAGAAAATGTGAATTTTTTGATGATTATTAAAAGAAGTAAAAACGTACAGTGAAAACATTCTTATAGAGAACTCCCAGAGCTCTGAAATTATGTCCAAGGATCCTGAGGAATCCATTTGAAAAGTGTTGATAGTCAATATTGTTCTAATGCATTTGACCTTAAAACCATGAATTTGCGGAACATCCAATGAAACATACTTTGGGAAATACTGGATTCATGAAAGAGTTTCCGTTCATTGTGTCTTTTCACAGTGATAGAATAGCCAACTGGAGAAACAGCCTAGCCTGGAGTTTGTTTTCTCAAGGTTCTGGGGAAAGCCAGTTTAATATGAAGTTAAAGCATCACCTTCAAAATGCCCAAAACATTTTTAAGCTTGAGAAATTAACAGATCACTGCACTCTCTGGGTGCTGAGATAACCAAAAGCTAACCTATTCCCAACCTATTGTAAAAACCTGACGTGCCAATCTATAAAAGCCAACCTGTAAAAGCAATAGCTGTTTTGGAGATCTGCGACGTGACTGGAAATTGAAAGTTCCGAAAGCCTGTTCTTAAACTTTCAGACCAATTTTGCATCGTTGGTAAGTGTGCTTAAAAGTCAAGTCCTTTTCAAATTCGTTAGTGATTCATCATAATTATATCTTTACATTTACAGAACAATTTTTTTCTCAAAAGGCCTTTAGGCATTTTATTAGCTATGATATATATATATATGCCAAAAAAAGTATATGCATTTTAAGAAAGGAAAAAACTGTATTAAAATTGTAATGCATAATATATACTGATAACTACAGATAAATACAAGTCATATGTATACTTTTTTGGCACCCCCTTTATATATATATATATATATATATATATATATATATATATATATATATATATATAAGGAGAGAGAGAGAGAGAGAGAGAGAGAGAGAGAGAGAGAGAGAGAGAGAGAGTGAGAGAGAGAGAGAGAGAGGAAAGAATATGAACTTTTGTAAAATGAGCTTTTTGTATTAGCCTGCTTGAGCTGCCTTAACAAAATGCCAAAACTGTGTGGCTTAAAATCTAGAAATTTATTTTCTCACAGTTCTGGAGTCTGGAAGTCCATGATCAAGGTACCAGTAGGGTTTGTTTCTTCTGGCCTCTAGCACATGACTGCCTTCTTGTTGTGTCCTCACATGGTCTTTCCTCTGTGAATACGCAATCCCAGTATCTCTTCTTGTTCTTGTAGGATGCCATTGCTATTGGATTAGGCCGATTCTATGACCTCCTTTAACCTTAATTATTTCTTTAAAGGATCTGTCTTCATATACAGTCACATTGGGGATTAGGGCTTTAATTTAACATATTCATTTTGGGGAGAATGCAATTCAATCTGTAATGATGCACAATCATTATAGAGCATTCTAACAAAATATCAAAGTATGAAAAAAATCATCTAACTTTCTGGCACTCAGAAATAACTAGGTGAAGTTCATTCCACACATTTCTCCAACCATTTGGATGAATCACTAGATTCATGGATTGCAGATGAGTTGAATAGATTCCAATCTATGTAAATAAGTTCACAGTATATAAATTACTTTTTAATTAAATAATTTCAATTTTTAGTGGTATGATATTTTCCCTTGCAGTTAGTTGATTCTAAAACCACTGCGTATGGTTACTATTTTTCCTAAAAAATCTTAAATTACCCATACTGTAGGGTATACTTGTTTTCATGTATAAATGAGGTTCACAAATTCTTATGAATGTTATACTTAACATCCTTTAAGCTAGACTAAAGGAAAGAAAAAAATAAAAGGAAAATCTGGGTATGTATGTGGAGTCATTTAAGCCATTCAATAAATACAAAGAAAGGGTGGAAAATTATGAAGTGCTCCTAGCTGTTTACAAGGGTTATTTCCATCTGTTTTATAAGTTTATAAATTTGTTACTATTCTGATTATTAAACCGAACAACATGTAAGACAAAATCTAACATAGAATCATAACAGCTTAGCTGTTCACCATAGATGCTCAATAAATATTTTTTGAATTAGAATCTAAAACTTAATCAATGCCACAAGTACTCTGCTTTTTGAAAAATTATAGAAAAGAATGGCCACCTGTCTTCCCAATTTGGCGTTTTGTGTTGGAGTCCTATTGAACAACTGCTACTCTTGTGCCCCGAGGCTTTGGTCTAATGGAGTGAGATTTCGCAAAGATGCTAAATTCTGTAGTCATCCACAAATGAAAGGATGCAATTATGTTATACTTAATGTAGCAGGAAAAACTTAGAAGCCTTAAAACTCATTTAAAATTTAGGCTGTTTCTTAAACTCAACACATATTATTTCCTAAAAGATTTCCTAAACCTTAGGAAAAAAAGATTATGAAAAAAAATTCATATTTTGGTGTCATTTTTGTATTTTTAAATCATGTGTTTCTATTTTATATTCCTTCCTATAAATGATGATGAGATTAGGCTCTTATAATTCCTTCTAATTCCTCTTCTGAGCACTTAATTTTAATGAAGTATATATGTGTGCATGGATGAATATATTCTCACAGTAAGAATTACATATGTATTCTATTCTGTGATAATTCCCACTATTTCTTAATTCCATTTCTATATTAATTTAATGTTCAATAGTCTTTATTCTTTATCTCTGCATTTCCAAATTCATTTAAAATATCTCTTAGTTATTGGGAACTCATGAAGTATTTTTATTCCATAAAGAATTTGTAAGTTCTTGCTTGCTTAAGAATGTATATAACCTTTAACCTGTAATAACAACTGGATTGGGCATGGGTTACTTCCTTTTTTTCCCCTCTAGGACTTGTATAGACTTTGCTCCTTTATTCTAGCTTTGAATGTTGATGTGGAAAAGTTTAAAGCCAGACTACAATCTCCCTCTTTTGCAGTCTGAATACCTTATGTATTTCTTTTTTTCAATAAATTTTAAAATCTTAGCTAGTTTTGTCCAAGTGTCAATCACTCTGAATCTATTTTTCTTCTAAAACAAATTGGGCTTTTTCAACTTGCAGATCAAATTATTCTTACTTTTTAAGGCATTTCTTTGAATGCCTTTCTGTTACATTTATTATGTTCCTTACCTTATCAGGGACATTCAAGGCTCACAGTTTTCCTTATGTTGAATCAGTTTCTCATCTTCTATAATATTTTCTTTCCTAGAATTGGTTTAATCATTCTTTCATTTTACTTTGTGATTATCTCAATACTTTCCTTAAGTCAGTAATTCTATTGTCAATCACATTTAGTGTGTTTCTGTTATGTTTTACACAATTTAATACACAATTAATTTATTGTGTCTATAATGGAATCACTTTTCTTCCCAATTTGTTGCCTCCATTCTGCAATCTCCATTTTTTATTTCCTTTCATTCTTTTCTCATCTAGGTCTTTGTTGAATTCATTTCTTATTATTCTAAACCATTAAACATTCTCAGAAAATTACTTCTGCATTTTGGATTGTTTTTTCCTTCTAAAACGATTTCTTCATCCATTTATTCCTTCTTGTTTTTCTTCCTTTTATTCATTTTTCTGCTAAATGCTTACACAATTGCTATAAGGCTAGTTTTTCATCTTGCTCCTATTTAATTCAGGCTCTATTTTCCAGCTGTTTGCTTTTATATAGTGTACTTGGATTTTCTTGGACCTCCGTTATTCCCATCTTATCCAAGACATGTTTGTTTTCCTCTATAATCTACAGTTTGAAGGGTGGCTTTAGGTTTGGTTGATTTTTCATATTCTGAAGATATGGGGATAAGAAGGTAAGATCAGCAGAAACTAGTTTCCTTTAATGAAAAGTTACTAATTTTCTATCTAGTAGTAGTGGTGGTGGAAGTATTTTCCATGGTTGATGGTTAGCTTAAGACTCAAATTATTCTATTAATTGATCATAGGATTTCAGAGTCTACTGTAATTATTTATTTTCTAGTTTTATCCCATCTTTATCCAGTGGACATTGCCATTTTCTCTGCCATTCCTTACACCATAATAGGGAGAATATATGGATATTGCCTCACATCCTCTTCATTTCCATTTTTTTGGGCAATAACAATATTTTTGAGGTTTGTCTGTCTCACTAGGACTGTATTGAGTAAAGTTGAGGAACAATGCTGAATTATTTCTGAATCTTCCCTTTCTTTGTCAAAACTTTTTTTATACTGACAATATTGGGCCATGATCGTAGTTGAATTTTTGCCTCTTTTATCTTTCTTAAAAATTTGTTTTTACTTTTATACATTTTATTAGATAATTTTAGGTGGGGGGAGTCTCTGATCTGACCTCAATCTGCCATAATGCCTTATAAGCCTCATCAATTAGATTTTAATCTCTCTAGTGATAAATGACTTCATCACACTTCCAGAGATACTGGATTTTATCAACTAATAATGAAACTTCTTGTGAGCAAACTATCCTTCTATATATGCAGGTGAAAACTAACTATGAAAACCAATTACTTGTTACTATTTGTTTTTATAACTCCTCACATAGGACTTCCTAGGCTAGGAAGATTCTATTTATCCTTATAGCAACAATAATATTGACAATTTTAGTGTAACAGTATCAAAGGGCTCCAGAAGCATTGTCAGTGGGCATTGGGCGTTGCCCTTTTCTGCAAATAGGAAAGCAGATGCACAATTGCAGTCTCTTACTCAAGGTCAAACAGCTATAGCAGCAGCATTTGAGCTTCTGTTAACACTAGCACTGTGTCTTTTAAATGTTCCTTAGGCAAGAAAGATTAAACAACAATCACTGCACTTACCTCCTGACTGTGCAGACCCTGAGGCAAAAACCACGTGGTGAGGCATGGCAAAGGACCACCACTGACCCAAGCTGTGAATTTCTAACATCCAGTAATTAGTCTCCCATGGATGATCAAACACTAGTGTGTACAGGGGTGTGGACATTTTCCCCCCACTTCTGTTGGTTCATACATTCTCTTCTTTCATTGTGGAATTATACTGGCTTCGAAACTGCCAAGTCTGTGTCGCTTAAAAAATGCAGCACATACTTTCAGCCATAAAAGCAGAAATCAAACTGATTTCTGCCCTAGTGAATTTTAAGACCTGATTGAAGATATATATATATATAAAAAAAAGCTCTAAATGTTCAGCTTTATTGCATGGGAATAGAGAAAGGCAAGAGAGGGGGGATGACAGGGGCTTTCCAAGGCAAGAGGAATACAAAGGAATCTTGTCGCTTATTCATTCTGAGCTAGGAAATGCAGCAAAATAGAATGGATGCTTTTAGGTATTCCCCTCCCATTCCATCTTCTCTTCAAAGTCATGACCCCAAACCACTTATAGGAATGCGGCAACCTCTGAGTATCACGATAATTTTTCTTTAATCACATGGACTGTTTTGCTAGTAAGAATGTAGACACTCTTCAGCCAGGATCCTTTCACTGGGACAAGTAAAAATGGCACTTAAAAAATGAATGGTGTAATAGACAGAATAATGTCCCATCCCCACCAAGATGATCATATCCTAATTCTTAGAGCCTGTGAATATTTTACCTATGTGGCAAAAGGGTCTTTGTAGATGTGATTAAGTTAAGGAACTTGTCATCGGGTAATTATTCTGGATTGTTGTGACTTAAGTCAAACCTTAATTTTTAAAGAAACTTCATGGATCAGATTTTTGAAAGAAATTTTTTGGGATGTAGAGCTAAAGGTCCCAGGGTGCCATTTTTCTATAAGCCATTCCAAAATGAAACGTTTGAAAAGACTTATACCACCGCTTGCTTTTAAAAAATAAAAACAGCTGAGATTTGAAAAAAAAAAATGTAATTACAAGAGTCCCTATAAGGGAAAGAGGGAGGTATAAGGATCAGAGTCAGAGAAGGAAATGTGAGAGGAGAAGCAGAAGTCAGAGATTTTAAGATGCTAAAGTGCTGGCTTTGAAAACAGAGGAAGGGCCTAATAATCACAGCGAACTTGAGAAAGAAGAATGAGGTGGGACATATCACACTACTGATATCAAACTATACTACAAGGCTATAGTAATCAAAACAGCATGGTACTGGCATAAAAACAGACACGTAGATCAATGAAACAGAATAGAGAACCCAGAAATAAACCTATGCTTATGTGGCTAATTAATCTATGACAAAGGAGACAAGAATGTAAAATGGAGTAAAGACAGTCTAGTAAAATAAATGATGTTGAGAAAACTGGAAAGATACATGCAAAAAAAATGAAAATGGACCACCATCTTATACCATATACAAGAATAAACTCAAAGTGGATTAAAGACTTAAATGTAAGACCCAAAGCCATAAAACTCCTAAAAGAAAACATAGACCATAAACTCTCTGACATTGCCCTTATTAATACATTTTTTTCTAATATATCTCCTTGGGCAAGGGAGACAAAAGAAAAAATAAACCAATGGGACTACATCAAACCAAAAAGTTTTGCACAGCAAAGGAAACCAACTATCAGCAAAATGAAAAGATAAAGCACTGAATGGGAGAAGATATTCACCAATGGTAAATCCAATAAAGGGTTAATATCCAAAATTTATAAAGAACTCATGGAACTTAACACCAAAACAACTAACAATCCATTTGTCCAAAGAGGACATACAGATGGCCAATAGACATATAAAAAGATGCTCAACATCACTAATTATCAGAAACATGCAAATTAAAACCACAATGAGATATCATCATACCTGTCAGAATGGCTATCATAAATAAATCAATAAACAAGAACAGTTGGTGAGGATGTGGAAAAAAAGGAACCCTCATTCACTGTTTGTGGGATTGCAAATAGGTGTAGCCACTATGGAAAACAGTATGGAAGTTCATCCAAAATTTTAAAATAGAACTATTTTGTGACCAAGCAATTCCACTTCTGGGTATTTGTCCAAAGAAATCCAAAACAATAATTCAAAAGATATACACACTCCTATATTCATTGCAGCATTATTTATAATAGCCAAGATCGATGGGCCAAAGTGCCCATCAATAGACAAGTGGATAAATAAGAGGTGGCACATACTTACAATGGAATAGTACTCAGCCAAAAAAAATAATGAAATCTTACCATTTGCGACAACATGGATGGACCTAGAGGATATTTTGCTAAGTAAAATAAGACAGAGAATGACAAATACGATATGACGTCACTTATATGTGGAATCTAAAGAACAAAATAAACAAACAAAACAGACTCACAGATACAGAGAACAAACTGATGGTTGCTAGATGGGAGGGACATTGGGGAGTGGGTGCAAAAGGTGAAGAGATTAAGAAATACAAATTGGTAGTCACAGAGATGTAAAGTACAACATAGGGAATATAATCAACAATATTGTAATAACTATATATGGTCAGATAGGCACTAGACTAATCAGAGGATCACTTCATAATTCACATGAATGTCTAATCACTATAATGTTTACCTGAAACTAATATAAAATAATATTTAATGTCAACTGTAATTAAAAAAAAATTTTAAAAGGTGGGGGCGGGGAAGAAGTGAAGGGGAGTAAGAGGTTCAAACTTCCAGGCATAAAATAAATAAGTCATGAAAATGTAATCTACAATCAATCAATCAGTAAATAACCCAGGCAATGCATAACAAAAAAAAAAAAAAAAAAAAAAAAAGGAAAGAAAGGAAAAACAGAGGAAGGGACCATAAGCCAACTAATATTGATAGTTTCCAGAAGCTGGAATAGAAAAGAAAATGGATCATCCCATAGAACCTCCGGAAGGAATGTAATTACTTTTGCAGTAATTTGTTACAACAGTTAATAGCAAACTAATACAAACGCCTAAATTCATGATTAAATTATTGGCATGCTGATTTCAGAATCATAAAGTATGGCTACTGTAGGAACTCTGAGGTAAATAGTAGATCCGGTGCCTTACAATAAAATTCAGTGTCTCTTAGAAACTAAAGGAAGGAGACCCTCACCTATAATTAATTATGAAAGAAACATTTCTGAAGGGATAAGGCCTCTTTTTCTTCATGTGCCGCCACTGTTTTTAGGAACTGGTAGAAACAATTTCAAGAGGCATGGGAATTATTAATAACCATTTCCTGCTGGACTGTCCTGAATGGACATGCTTCACCTTAAACCACCCTTGTTTCCACTTCTGCAGGAGGAAGGGCCCACTGAACTTTTAAAGCTTTGACTGAAGCATGACCCCAAGAGAATGCTTCTGCTTCTGCTTGTTATTTTCTTCACTCCAAAAGGAAGACTGTCTGTTTTCAAGGAAATAATTACTATCCAGAAGCTTGAGACAACATGATTTTATCATGCCATAAAGAAATAAAAGGTCTTTGTTCTCTCAAAGAGACTTCTAATATTCTTTGCGAAGAATCTTAGAAAATTCCTACATATATATATATATATCTCCCTTCCCCTAAAAGAAGAAAACAAAAAACGGAAAAACAAGATTAAAGGCCACTGCTTGGGTGATGCTGATTCTGAACCAGCCCCTTCATTCAGTTGTCTTCAAGACTTGCCCTGTCTGAGTGGCCCCTATGCTGATCTCATTCTGTCCCTCCTGTTATTGGACACTTCCAATGGCTCCTCCCCCATTCAGGCAACCTAATTATCTACACTACAGAGATTCCCCTACTTACACAGTTGTGGTTCAGCCAATAGGCAACTCAAATTTCATTTTCTCATAAAAACAATATTTTACAAGGTGCTGGGATGTCAAAACCAGACTGCAAGAAGCCAATTAACCTCTAATGTATTAATACTACACATATTATAACCACAATATATTTTCCTGCCCCCCACAGTGAGTAAATGTCAGCAAGATTTCTCACTTGGGTTGCTAAGTGTATTTCTTACTTACTAGGATTACTTCTTGGGAGATGGAGGTAAGATTAAAGGCGATGTTATGAATTAATTCCAAATTTTCTAAATATAAAGGAAATTGCATAGAATATATCCCTCAGTTCTCATCAACACAATCTAGGTGGCCATAATGCTCCTGATAGCTGGGAGATTAAAAAATGGATTTTACTTGTGTTTAGATGAGGTAAGCCAGGGGCCTTTCACAGGCATGGGTAACTTAATATTGCACCAAAATACACAAATAAGAACACTTTTCTGTAACTTCATGGCTGCAAAAAGAAAGGTGTCATTTAAATCTAATCATTTACTATATGACTAAGAAATAAAAAACTGTTGATTTGAATTCTCCATCACCACCAACCTCCATCAGGGAGTATGCATGGTGGTTTTTATATAGAGGAATTAGTAACTAATCACAATGGACCTGTCTCTATAGGAAATTTTGGTTTATGCCAATCGCTTTCCTAAGAACTGTGAACTGGAGCTGCTCTGATGAACCTTTTCCTTCCTGGTCACCAGCTGTGTGGATGAGCCCCTTCTAGATGCCAGAGACTAGATGGAGAAAATCAATCTGTTCTGAGGGGAAAATCAATCTGCAGTAGAAAGAGTAGAACTGAGAAGACGAGAGAAGAGATAAGCTACATAAGACAGTCATTCTTGAGGGCAACTTTACTCTGATGTTTCTAGTAGTTTAACTAAAGAAACTATTTTCTTCATGCAAATTAGGGTTGAGTATTTGTAACTGACCAGTAAGAGTCTTGGCATCCACAAGCTCCTTTCCATAAACCTCAATTTTCACATGGCCTGCACACTTATTAGCACTTATCTCTGCACTATCCCTTTATAAACTAATGGCTCCTTTGGCATAAACTTTGCTCCCTAATTGGATTGTGTGTATGTTACTGGAGAGCAGGTAGCCTAACTTTAATTTTGCAAAAATGCTTATTATCATGGGTGGAAACTCAGGAAATACTTGGTGGTTGATTAATGGAAGAACTTCCTGAATAGATGTGTTGCATGTTTATCAGACATTATCAGATATTATTAGCTCAGTTGGGTACATATAAAAAGAACACAAGAGTCAGTAGATCCAAGTCTTGTCACTTCCTCCCTCTTCTTGGCATTGTTTAAATTGCTTCACCTTTCTGATCTCCAGTTTCCTCTTTATATTTTAGATAGGGATAACAGTGTATTGGTCATGATACTTTCAGTTGCACGGCGCAGTAATCTATTTTAATTTGGATTAAGCAGTAAAGGACTTTTTCTTCTCATCTAATTTAAAGAGTAGCAGAGTAAGGAGAACTTCAGGTATAGCTGGATATGGGTAAACAAATAATACCAATTTCTCCATCTCTTGGCTCTAATTTCCCCCCTGTGATGACTTATTCTTAGATTAGGGGTCCCCAACTGGCAAAAGCCATGCACCCCTTAACATAAAATCTGTTATTGTCCTCTTACCTGTGACTACAAGGATCAGCTATCTCTAAAAGTACTTTGTATATAGAAATTACCATACTAATACTAGTAATGATTAAAATACCCAATCAGAAATGACACTGTTGCTGTTTCAAACGTCTTTTAACACAATAACTTGATTAAAATAGTAAAAGCACACATATTGTAGCAAACTTCTTAAAACAGATTACTGCAAGCAGGATTTTAAATTCTTATTATAGCCTCAATGCATCGCCCTTTGAATTCAAAAACACTTCTCTCAGTTCTAGAAACTTGGTACCCTACGTAACAACACATCTGTGAAGGTCTTACCAATCCCAGTTTAGTAACTGAAGGTCATCGAGATGAAGCTAATTTGATAATGGCACACAGACAAACAGAGCGAAGGCAGGACAAGGATATGAATTTTCTGCTTCCCAGACAACACAGTTGAAGGGTCACATACTTTTCTCTATTTCAGTCAGTGAAAAAGGCAATATTGCAAATACAAGTTGACACAGAGTAGAGGATCTCCTCCTTAGTGACAAGAGTATCAAGATCTATGAATCCAAAGATAATTGTGTCTTTCTAATTATACCCTTCCCTGTTGGGGACATTGTTCAGGTAACTCCCATGGGATTTCTTTCACCAAAAGATAGAGCATCCCTTGAGTTTGATACAAAAATTGTGACCCTGCATTTTCTGGAGGGGAAACTTGAACTCAATACAATGTCTGTCTTCGTGCTTTTAGGCTGTTAAATCTTTGATAAGTACCTAATAACATATAAAGTATATGATGTACAATAACTCCTGTGATTTTTAGAATCTTTGTTTCAGGCATCATCTTTCGACTTATTTAGTCTTCCCTACCCAAGCACACACACGTAGGAAAGTATCTGTTCTTGTCAGGGATGACGGTGTTGTGTGAGTCATGCTTTGCCTTTAGGGAAGTGTGGAAAGAATGAGGTATTTCTGCTTACTTCTCTATCACATAAATTTCTATTTATTTGAGAAACTAATGAATTTTGGGCTTTTCTGAAGAATACATCTGCTATTGCTATTACTGTGCAGGGACTGACACAGTGAGAGGATGGAGAGGATACTGATGAGAATGTGGAATTACCTGCTTAAAATAGATGTCAGACAGTCTAAGCACCGATATGAAACAACGTATTATTCTCAAAAAAATCCCTTGCTCCTTTCTTCCTTTCTTCCTCTGAAATGCTGCTGTTTCTGCCACTGTGCTCCATTTAGCCCCATAACCTTTGTTAAACATTCCACTTCTCCCCCAAAAGATTTCTGGAATTCTAAATGTCAAAAAAATATCCCTTTCGTAGGGGTCTCTGGCAGCTAGAAGGCAGCCATTACTAAGAGATCGCCACCTGGTTGGAGAATTGGCATAAGTTAATTGCTATCATGGTGGAAAACATATCCTTTTGTTGATTTGCACTTGAAAAATGCTTACACGTATCTATGACAAAAACAAAAAAAACAAAAAAACGCTTGTTTTGAAACTTTAAACACTAGGAAAGCCATGAGGTTCTCCCAGGCCACTCCTTATCAAATCCATCTTTGTCTTACTTGATTATAATGGGCACAAAAATGCACAATGCTATATTACACCATTGAAACCAATACCTGTTACTAAGCATGTGTCACATCTGCCCTCCTAACTTTGCCTGTAACAATAGACATCAATATCATACAGTGATAGAGCCTTCTCACTCAAAGAACAACCATGATAAGTATTTATCTTTGTCATTAATGTGTTATTCATTTCAAATCCTCAGGTAGTTCTTTTTGTCAGATTAATTATAATTCTTTCCATTTTTATTTATTTTTTTTGCCCCAGGTCTATGATTGATCTATGAATCCATAGATAATTGTGTCTTTCTAATTGTACCCTTCCCTGTTGGGGACATTGTTGAGATGATTCCTAAGAATGGCGGGAATGACCACTGCTGGTTTGAAAAGACTGGAACACTGTCAAAGCCTCTCCTTGCTCAGTATTTTGATCACAGTCAAGTGCCCACAACCTAGGGCTCAGAGTAAGATGCTCACTTTTCTCTTAAGCAATGTTTCTAATCCCTAGTGGGATATTAGAATCACGTTGGCAGCTGAAAATAAGCCAACAAACAATAACAACAATAAAACCCTGCCAGGTGACATTCTCGATCAGTTCAGTCAGAATCTTTGAGACTAAGCCTATGACTACTGAGAATTCACTGTTCTACAGTGTTAAACATTCACCGTGCACAGGACTCACTGCATTTTCAAATGCTGGGTTATCTATTGAGGTGAATAACAGAGCAAATGTGCAAAATGCCAGCATGACACATGAAAGTAGTGGTTTCCTAACAGGGATGCTTTTGCTGCGGGCATTTGGTAACCTCTGAAGACATTTTTGGTTGTCACAAAAGAGAAAGGGAACGCTACCATCTGCTAGTGCGTAGAGGGTGGAGATGCTAAGCAGCCTGCAATGTACAGAACATCTTCCCACAACAAAGAATTATCTAGATCCCAAAAGGTTGAAGGAGGCTTAGTACATGTCTCTTTCAAGTGATTAGTAAGGGACACTGCTGTTTTCTTAGTTATATTCTCCTTCACTCTAAGAGTAGATGTTTTTAGTGAAAGTGGGAATGATCTAGGTTCTCAAAAATCTATTCTTCAGAAGTAGGCTAATGGGAAATTAGTCTCTGCTCTGAACACCAGTACAAAGATGGTGCAACACATTTGAGGGTTTTTAGACTTGCAGTGGATTGCAGATTTTTAAATTTACATCTTCCCAGCAGTTTTAACACCATCCTTCTTGACAAGCTTCCCCTAAATAGTTTCTTAAAATAAAATAGAACTGAACGTATATCAAATGAACAAGATACTCAATCATCTACTTCTATGTGTAAGTCACATGATTTTAGAATAAAAATAACTTCATTGACAAACTGTAGTTCAGAGAGGTTAATGTTGTCCAAAGTCTCCCAGATCATAGCAGAGTTGGGATTGATACTTATGTCTCTTGACTATTTAAACATTTGCCTTTCCACTACTCGATATATTTTTCAAATGAGAGTCATAGCCAAAGATCCAATTCAGTAAAGTCAAGTATACCCAATTAAAAATAAATAACTCTTGTCCCCCCCGCCCCAAAATGGGGCAAGAATATCATCTGTTTACCAGAGTAGCAGTTATATTTCAATGTGGAGAGATGGATGCTTTAGATTCTGACAGCCTGATGTAGCAGATTCTATTTTCCAAAGACCACTACCACCAACATCCCATTTTACATGTTCTTTTTACAATGTGACGGTGCCGCTGCTCCCAAAGAGTAATGAGGTCTATGTCCCCTCCCCTTGAACCTGGTAAGACCTTCACCACCTTCCCCAGCAGAGCACAGTACAAGTGATGTGTGTGATTTCCAAAGTTACTGTATAAAAGGACCATACATTTCTGCCGTTTTATGCTTGGATGGTTTCTCTTGGAACAGAGCCATCATACTATGAGAAAGCCAAGCAGCCACGTGAAGGGACCACCTACAGGTGTCCCAGCCAAAAGCCTCAGCTGCTTTCATGATAGATAGCCAGCATCAGCTCTCAGACATGTGAGTGGGTAAACCTGCAGGTGATTCCAGCCCCCAAGCATCAAATCCCCTCCCGCATTCAGGCTCACTCCAGCTGATAGCATGTAGAACAGACATACAGTCCCTGTGGAATCATTTCCAAGTTACAGGTTTGTGAGCAAAAGAAATGATCATTGATGCTTTAAACCACTATTTTTGGGTGGTGTATTACTCAGTAGTAGATGACAGACACACCTGGCATCATTGAGCTTTAAAATTGTACTACTAATTTAACTTCTTATGATCACACTAGGTTCACACAAATAATTATTTAATAATTGATTAAATCTAATCCATGCTCACAAGGGAGTTTCAGATCTGGTTAGGCAAATATTACAAACACTGTGACAAATGTCAATTAATAAACTGACATCCTGTATTATACATCAATCAGTCTTTATGAACAAGTTTAATGTGAATCAGAACCTCAAAGATAAATCTACTGTCCATTGTCAAACATATTGAAATTCTAAGTCTAAAGGGGCCAGAGACCAAAGTATGGTCAATTTATCATTATAAAGGATTCTACCCTTTCAGTATTTGGTTGTGAAATAGTCTCTCTTCTGATATATGGACTTTGCTGTAGTACTTAAACCTTAACTTCAGTTGTGTCTTTTTCTTCACATAATCTCATATCTAATGAATCACTGTGCATAAATGAAGAAGTAAAAAACTAAGCAACTTTGACATGCCCTAAAAACCATCCTGGGGTGTAGAACTAGAGATACTATTTTCCAGACCCTCGTTTTTTTTGTGAACCAGCCAAGTCTCTTCATAATCAGGCATATGTTTTTGTGAGAAGAAGCACCATTCTTTATGTTGGCTGTCCTCCATTAAAATAGAATATGTGTCATATAAACTCACCAAAGAACTCCAGGCCAAGTGTTTTCGATTTATGAAGCCTTAGATGTGGTCTACAATGAGTTAATTACTCTTGGGAGCAAAATGCTTTCTTATAGATGAAAGCAGTACTTAAGATTTATTGGTGGTAGTGAAATAACTCAGAATAATGTAAGATAATTTTTTTTTTTTATAGCTGTGGTCTCTCAAAGTTGAGAAATCCTTTTCTGAGAAACAGGGATATAAATTGGTGACAACTTTTTCAAGAAATAAAGTTTCTTAAAGAAAAAAATTATCTTGAAGTATAGAAACAACTGAATGAAGAATAGGAAGGTAAGAGAAAAAATGTAGAATAACTAGTCCCACTAAAATTAAAAATTTAATATTAATGTAAATTAAGACAACTTGATATAGGTGCAAGGATGGACAAATAGACTAACCAAACAGGGAGCCCCCAAATAGGCTAATACATACAAGTAACCTGAATATATGACAGAAATGACCCCATGGATGATTGGGGAAAGGATAAGATATTAAATAATCATGTTAAGACAATGGGTTATCCAAAACAAACAAAAAAAAACGGGGTTCATATCTCATACAATTAATTAATTAATGATAAAAAATGAGTTCTAAATGGGTTTACTACTTAAAAGTGAAACCTATACACAATAATATAGATGAAAAACTTTACGGCCTCAAGGTAGAGAGAGATTTCTTAAAAGGATATAAAAAGCATAAGGTTAAAGGGAAAAGATTGATAAATCCAACCACATTAAAATTCAATTACCTTAAAACACACACACACGCACACACACAAACGCACAAACACGCACACACACACAGAAGTCACAAGATGAGAAAAGATATTTGCAACAAATATAATGGACAAAGCTTTATAATTAAAAATATATTAAGGACCCTTAAAATTAATAAGAAAAAGACAACTTACTATAAAATGGGCAAAAGATAGGAACACACATATCAAAGGAAAGATAAATCACCAATTAAAATAACAAGGTGGTAAATGTTATTGCTAACCAGCAAATACAGAATTAAAATCAAAACAACACACCAAATTGAACCACTGGATTGGCAAAAAGTAAAGTCTGATTATACCAAGTGTTGACAAGTCAATGGGAATACTGTCCATTGATGGCAGGAATGTAAATGAGGAAATCACTTTGGAAAATGATTTAACATAATCTAGTAAATTTGAACATGTACAGATCCTATAACCCCATCAATTCTCTCTCTCGAGATAATCTTATCACATTTTACAAAGAGACATGTAAAAATATGTGTAACAGCATTGTTTATGAAAAAAAACAATGTAAATCTCTATAGACTTCAGTATGAATACATTGTAGCTTATGGATTGTTATAGAGCAGTGGAAATAAAGGAGCTATAGCTGTACACATCAATACAAATGAGTCTCAAACACTTAATACTATGGGGAAAAACACAGAAAAACACACTATCATTGGATACTTTTAAAAATGTTAAGAGATAAAATAAAATGATATAACGTCTATAGGTACCTACAGAAATCGAAAAGTATGAAGAAAAACACAAGAATGATTAATGACACTCAGGATAGTAATTATCTCTACGAGGAGAGGGTAGGCGGAACCAATCAGGTACATAAATCCAGGGAGCTTTAAAGCTGTTTTCTTAAGCTAGGCAATCGATTCACAGTGTTTGTTTTCCCTTTAGCCTTTAAATTATACATACATAGTAGGTGTACTCTTATCCAAATGATATATTTAAAAATACAAAAAAAAAAGCAAACCCCAAAATGTAGATATCATGGTATCTGATGACAGATTTCACATCCAAACTTTCTGATATCTTTCTTAACTAGGAAATGGGACTAGATTGATTAAATTTCATTTCTGAGTGACATTCAGAATTAACTGTCCTGTGTTAACATGTGAGTAGCTTGATTCCTGTTACCCGAGTTATAAATAGGTAAGTAAAGGTTAATTTGAGAAGACAACAGTTTCCAAGATTTGCAATATTAATTTTAAAAGGTTTTCCTTTGGCATTTTGGCATAACCTTGCCCTAAACATTCGCCAGAGGATAAGGTCCCCTTCAAAGCCTTTCCCAACATTCCATGTGCTTGTCTTTGTCACCTTGTCACCTTGCATTGTCATCATGAGCATCCATGACCAGCCTTCAGCTTATTGTTTGTTATTATCGACATCGTTAAGTTCTTTTCCTTATTTATACACGATCAAAATCGAAATTCCATTTCATTGTTTTATTCAGTTGTTAAACAGAGACCTTCTGAAGCAACACTCACAATTCTGCTTGAAACACATGAAGGCATCAAGTACTACACCACATTTTTGTCTTGGGGACCACATATGATAGGACTATGTAAAATAATCACACATAGCAAGGAGGTACTGAACTGTGGGGACAATTCAAGTGCAAAAACACGACAATTTTTAAACAACCTTATTGGTGATAACTGATGTACAATAAATTGCATGTTTAAAGTGTAAATTCTCATGGATTTTGACATATGTGTGTCTCTGTGGAAGCAGTACTACAATCAAGCTAAGCATTTTATCACCCCTAAAGATTTCCTTGTGCCTCTTTTCACCCCTCCCTAGGCAGTCATGAATTTGCTTAATTTGTATTTTCTGGAATTTATATAGATTAGTTTGCATTTTTAAGGATTTGCTATAGATCTAATCATACAGTATCCCTTTTTTTTTTCCTTTGGTAGGGAGTCTGGCATATTTCACTCAGCATAATGACTTTGAAATCCAGCTGTTATTTTGTGTATCAATAACTTCTTCCTTTTCTGTTCCTAAGTAGAATTTTCACTATATGGATATATCACAATTTTCTTATCTTTTCAGAAAGGATATAATGTTAATCAAGATTTTCCAGTGTTTTACAATGGGGGGTGGGGAGGACTGTCCCATCAGCATAACTACTTTTGCCTTTAGTGGCCAATATGGTGACACCAAACTCTTCCCTCTCTGCTTCTCTATCTATTTCTGGGTATCTTCAGAGGGTTCCTCTCATGAATTCATGAACGTTTCCATTTTTGAGAAGCATTTTCCACAACTCTACTAGACATTCATAGTGTTCCAGCACAGCTGAAAGCCTGGAGACCTAAACCTGCCCAAGCTGAATGATATTCCACCCTAAATGGGCAACCCTGCGTGAGAGATTCTAAAACTATGCCGCTTACTTACGGAGCTTTAGTAAACAGCCTTTTCAGGTGTTTTTCACCCTACTTAGATTGTAGGTATTACATTTGAGGCCACAGATTTAAGTTCATGAAAAATATGAAGTTATTTTCTGTAGCTTTAACGTTCTACAGTTGAAATCAATGTCTAATTGAGCTCACATTTCACCTAGTGGAAGAAACTTAAATTTAGTCAATTCCGTGCATCACAGTTAAATGTTCTTTTCCACTCACACCTCCCCCTTTTTTTTTTTCTACCTAGGTTTGTATCTAATGTCTGGAGGGTATATGCATGCACAGCAGTAACCATTTTGAGAAGTGGAGTCTGGTCTTTGGTTGTCATTTATTCTGATACCTACTGAGATTCATGTTTTCCCATCTGGGCTCCAACTGTCAGCCCACACAGCCCGCTCTGTGTCCTATTTGCACCCTCCACCAGACCCCTTCAGGTCCACTATTATCAGTACCATGTCTTTTGCCATGAAAAACATTGTTTTCCTCTCTTTTCTCTTCTGAGACTGGCTGTCTCAGTAGGTCTGTCTCAGACTCATCTGAGATACATCAAGAAAATAATCCCCGTCTCCCATTTCCAAACTATGTGGGATAGGTATGTATCTCTGGCTTGGTGATATTTCCAGTCTCGCCTCTGCTCTCAAATCGCCATATTATCTGGGAGTATTATTCTCTCCTGAGATAAAGTCTGAGGAGGCAGTTAGTAGAGGCTCAGGGATTCTTCTCAGAGATTTGGAATTATTCTTCTCTGCTGATGAAGGCTTCACTACTGTGTTATACCTGTCATGCATAGCTCCTCCTTCCTTTATTATAAATTCTAAGAAAAACCTGCTTGGTTTTCATATACATGAGTTTCTAGTGTATAGCCCTTCCTAGTTTGTCATATATACTCAGATACATACAATTCCAATGTTGAGTTCCTCAAAATGCCATCAGATATCTGTTAATAAAGTAAAACTAAACTTATTTGAACTTACCACCTTGGTAAGATTTCAGAAGCAACTCAGAGGGAAAGCCAGAAGTGAGATATTCATAGCACTTTGAGGTCTGGCCTCAAGCAATCTAAGATGGGTCCTTTAAGGTGAGTAACTGACTAGAACTGGACAAAATTCATTCTATAACAGCTTAGAATTGGTTGTCAGTCAGGAAAGACTCTTGAAGTACGTGTTGATAGACACATTTTTGTTTGCTAAGCAAGCTGTTTGCTGAGGTGAGAAGACTGCTGTCTCTGATAAATTGATCTGTAGGATTTCCTCAAGCAAACAGGGAAGTTATTTATTAGTTTACAGTTTTATCTTTTTGAGGCAAAGTCTTCCTGGAAAAAAAACATCACTAAGTCATGTTGACATAAATGATCAAAAGTCTTATGTAAGTCATATTGACGTAGGAGTTTTCAGATCTTCCTTGCTTAGACCCAACTTGGTCTTACACTAAATAAAAAATTATTCTTTGCAAGTTATACACCCTGAACACCTACCTCATAAATGCCAGGAAGTATCTCTGTGTAATGAAGTATCAGACAGTGATTTTCAGAGGAGATGGTATCCTAAAGTGAGCCTTGAAAAATGAGCAGGATATAGAAAAATGGAAAAAAACAAGCACAAAGGCAATTAGAAAGAAAGGAGAGTATGAACAGAGGCATGAATGGTGACATTTGTGAGAAACAGTGAGGAGGAGAAGGTCTACATTTAAGAGTATAACAGTTTTTAGTTTTGGGGAGTAAATTAAAGCTATATTGTGGTGGACCTTATGTGCATAAATAAGGAGTCACTCTAAGTCTACTTACATACTTGTCATTAGGGTTTCCCAAGGAAGTCTAAGTGCATTGAATACTATCACTTGTATGCTTTCAAACACACCTCAGATCACAATGAGACAGTTCCATGTTGCATGGGTGGCGGTGGCGATGACACTAGTGGTAAATAATTCATTTAAGATAGTATCTTGCACATAGCAGTCATTCCATAAATAGTAGCTGATATTATTACAAGATTATGTTAAGAGTTAAGAAGTTTTGGTGGTACAGTATTATAATCAGGAATACAGGGATAGTGGAACCCTGCGGACACAAAGAGGAATAGCGAAATGCAAATCTTACAATTTTATTAAATTTATATATAGCTATATATGCCTTGGTGGACCAATACAGGGTTCTATGCATAAAGGTACATTTGGAGCATGAAACTTAGGCCACTCTATGAAAAGAAAAAAAAATGGAAAAACGGTGAGAAGAATTTATTTACCCACTTAGATATACAGTATCAGAGGAGAGAATTAGAGTTTGCAAAATGTCTGATGGGATCCTCACTGACCTTTTTTATCTTTCTACCTAGAAGGAAATTAAACAAAAGCAGTTGGAACCTGAGTTCCTGGGTTGTTTGCTTGTGACAGCACAGTGACTACCCACTGGCAATTGTGATCCAACCAATGTCTCACAACTTCAACTCTGACCTGTCAGATGAACTATTGCCATGCTCTGGGGAAAAGCTAAGAAAGTGGTAGGTAGATGCATGGAAAAGAGAACAAGATACTGTTAAGCTTCCTGATCCCTACATGGTTCTATTTTTGTCCTCTGGACAAATTTATCTTGGGTGAGGATATAGATCTTGGGCTACAGTGATGATATGTTTCCAAGAGACCTACTAATCCCTAATCCTGCCCTGTGTATTTATTTTCTTTTCATGGGATTCCTAAAGGAGCTATATTGTCAATGAATAATACAAGAAAAAGAACCAAGTTTACTTTATCAATAGCTGTGTAAGACTCGAACAGCTATAATAGAAAACTCTACATTAAAAGCTAGATTAACATATACAGGTAAGGATTAAGATTTTCAATCTCTTTCTAAATCTACATTTTTAGGATTCTGTATTATTTGGATGGTCATACAAAGAAAGGACATTAAATACTAGGGGTGCCAAAGAAATGCATACAACATAATTTGTATTCGTCTTTTGTTATCAGTATATATTGAGTATTACAATTTTAATACAGTTTTTTTTTTTCCTTTCTTAAAATGTGTATACATTTTTTGGCACCCTCTGTACATGGGGTAAGGGGGAAAATTCAGACATATCTACACCAAATACCTGGCTGAAAATTACCCACACAGCCATATGCATCAAGTGGGCAGCAAAAAGAACTGGAGTTTTATTAGCAGATATATTTCGTTTTCCCACTAGAAATCATGACCCCTTAACATTCCAAACTCTGAACAATTTTACTAGTAACTGTTCTCACACTGCAAATAACTTGGAAAGAAGTGAGCAGTGGAGCCAGAAAAGGAGTCGAAAGTTCTTTTCTCTTTACCAGAGCTGTAGACGTTTGCTCAGAAAAGCAAACGGAGAGCTACGAGAGAGAAGGATATTGACCATGCTTCCGGCATCACTGTATATACCCCATTTTGTCTTGTACTCTCTTTACCTGAGCTACCCTAGGCTACTAATAGCATTACCGGCTGGTCAGTTAATTACGGCCTGGGAGAAAGACATGACTAGCGGTAGAGTTTCACCTCTCTATCGTCACACTATATCTGTAGTCTTCAGTGTGTAACATGATGCTAAATAAGTATTTGTTGAGTTAAATGCACGAATGTCAACCTGCGTGTATTGCCCATTCTTTACAAACTACTGAACTGGGAATTACATGTACCTGCTTGGATTTGCAGGCCTACCACCTGGCTCATCTCTCACAGGATGGAAAGTGGGGCAGACTTTCTAACAATGCCTTTTCTCCCTTGCCACCTTTGATCCCACTAAAGCGAAAATCTCACTTCCCCAACCTACCTTGCCCTTAGGGTTGGTCATGTGACTACGCTATGGCCAATGAGAGGTAAGCAGAAGTCTGCTATCATGTTTCTGAAAAGCTTTACTCATAGAAAGGATGGACTGAAGGCGTGCTTCCCTCCCTCTATTTACTGCCTTTAACGCAGACATTTGTCTAAAACCTGTCCAAGTTTGGAAGGCATTGTTAGAAACTTCAATGGCTTAAAGATGTCAGTGCTCATATTTGTGACTCTCTCACCTTACCTTCAGATTTGCCCAAATCGGACAATGTTCAATCCAGTGAGCCAATACCAGAAAGTGCCTACAGCTAACCTTATTGCGGCTTGAGAAAAAGAAGCTCCTGGTAGCTTAAGGTAATAGTTTTCAATTTCACGTGGCCATTAGCATTCTTGACTGTTACAGAATTTATCTGGTAATGAAACGGACAAAAATCTTGAAACTAAGTCACCCAAATGGAAATTCACAACTGAGTTGAAAAATAATCACCATTTTTCTTTTTGCAATATAAACATTTACAATCCACATCCTTCTGACACTTTCCCCAGGTGCATGAAACAAGGAAGATGGAAAGTAAGGCTGCTCTGGTTTTTTATTTGTGAGTTTAGGAACATATATAGAAAAATGATTCTCCATAGAGAAGAAAAATCTGAGATTTAAATTTCAAATGTCTGACTTTCCTCTGTGCCCAGTGCCCCAAGCCTTGAAGCTGGACTCCCCACTCAGGTTTCATAGGCCCAGATGTCTGATTTTGAAAAGCTGCTTTGTATTACAACAACGGGGCTATGCACTATATTTCTTTTATGTATTTAAACTGTTATATATGTCTTCATTAAGAACACAACAAGATTTACTAAAAAAGTAATACATTAACAAACTAATACATCTTAAGGAGTTATGGTTTAGCCTAAAACAGCTGAGCTTAGCATTAAAAGCTTTTCATATTCTTCTAGCTAATTATGCTTCCAGCTATGGTCATATATTTGAATCCGCTTACAAGCAAAGAATACTAGCAGTGGAGTCAACCGAACTTGAAAATGAATCCTTGCTCTACCATATATAGTGGCATGAGGCACTTGCAGCTAGCATACTGGTTACTTATTAAAATTATGATTTTGGACAAGTCATTTAGTCTATCTGAATCTCACTATTCTCAGCCAGAAAAGAAATAACTAATGCCTGTCATGAAGGTTGTGGTAAGAAGTGGAGAAATACACCTGATAGATAGTATCAGCTATTATCATTATTAATTAACATTTGGCAGATA
Organism: Rhinolophus hipposideros; assembly: GCF_964194185.1. Classification (NCBI taxonomy): domain Eukaryota; kingdom Metazoa; phylum Chordata; class Mammalia; order Chiroptera; family Rhinolophidae; genus Rhinolophus; species Rhinolophus hipposideros. Next base: position 48,518,739 of record NC_138060.1, read on the forward strand.
AATATCCTCTCTGTCTTGCATTTTGCAGGAACTTCCCCCAGAGTCACTTTTTCTGGGGTGACACAGGAAAAGGATGATTAAGTGAACCATTACCTCAGATCTTTAATCCATGCTTTTCCATGTTTCTGGCAGCTGCTTAAGCCATTAGACCAAGAGCAATTTAGAAAACATTCATCTGATTGAAGATGATCTTTGTTACCCTCTCTCCCGGGTTCAAGGGGATGGCAAGGCTGAAAGTCAGAGGTAGAGGGGAGGTCAGCACCAGAGCCTTTTGGAAATTGGGGCTACAGATTCTTTGGAGAAAGCGAGCCTCGGAGTTCTCTAAAGAGGCCCTATTGTTAACGCCAGAGAGAAAAAGCAGATGTTTATTCGCCCTCCTCCTGTACTGCTAGCTCCTCTGCATTTCTGTAGATTAAAGGCTTAAACAGCTGCACTCTTTGTTAGTTTATTGATCTTGAATAAAGGAATTCTAGATGAGTTGTTTATCAGTACAACGTGTCCAAGCGGTATAGAGTATGCCATAAAGGGGTGTCTGCCAGATTGTCTCACTGAATAATAAACGGAGCTGATTCCTTCTTCTGACAACCATAGAATAAGAATTTCTAACACTTGTAACCAACCCTAGTGAATATGAAATGCAAGAGTCAGGTAAATTGCAAAGATGATAGATGATGATAGATAGATAGATAGATAGATAGATAGATAGATAGATAGATGATAGATAGATGATAGATAGATAGATAGATAGATAGATAGATAGATAGATAGATAGATAGATGATAGATAGATAGATAGATAGATAGATAGATAGATAGATAGATAGATAGAACTGACCAACTGATAAATTTCAATGAATGGGGAAATTGAGGTTTGGGGATTTTCCCAAGTGTAGAATTATCTTGAATGAGCTAATGTTCTCCATAGACCCTGTGGACTTGAGCCAGACCCCAGCTCTTGGAAAAACAGGTGATCAATAAATATTTACTCAATGAAAAAAAAATCAATTGTAATTTAGAATCTACTATTAAACAGTCATAGTTTCCTGGAGGTCACAAAGCATTTCTAGATCTCTGCTACCCCACCTGTAACGAGTTCGTTTGGATGTAGTTATCACCAAGGATACTACCAGATTTCAATGCTATGATTCTTTGATATAAAAAACAGCATTGCAAATTTGACTGGATGGTGATACCTGAATAGTTGTTATACCTTTCCTGGTCTCCATTATAAAAGGTATGGAATCTGGGCTGGAATACTAACTTTTCATGTACACAGATTTCCTGTTTTGATATACACAAGCAACTATAAGAGACAAAATCCTGGTAGTACATTTTTCTGGGGGTAGGGAAGTGAGAAGTGTCTTTTCTACCACAGTCAGATTCATCTGCAAGTAACTAACACATATTATTGATCCTTGGAGTTTATACCGATTGGAGGCTTATTAGGCTATTTCACTGGACCCTTTGTATTTCGAATTGAAAAAAATGCAGAGGTACGGAGACTCTATTTCCATTGAAAAAGCAGAAGTCAGTGATTGTAAAGGTGACACAGACCTGCAGCGCCACCTGTTGGCTACTGGGTTAATAGTCACCACAGAGTTCTAAACTTTCTGGAGAGAAAGCTTATCTCCAAAATAAAGCATGAGGGGAGAGGGTAAGTCAGGGTCAAATTTAAATCAAACTCACTTAGAGTTGAAAAGGGAAAACGTGTCTCTAGAAAATGGGTGGTGCAACTTAATTGTGGATGGCCATAAGGTAACTGCTGGTTTTCATTCACTTTATTTTTAATGAAGCACTAGAGAAAAATGAAGACAGAATGCTCAAATTTCAGAACTGGAAAGTATTTATATAATAGCATAATCTCTTCATTGTAGACATGAAAACACCAAAACACTAGAACATTATATATTCCAGAGCTACAGAACGTGGGAGTGTGGGTGTGGGTGTTGAGACTAGAACATACTTCTTCAGATGTTTAGTTCAAGGTTTTTTTCTAGATAACTATCTTTAAGGAAATAACATTTCATGAGATCTTTATATTCTCCACTTTTAATAGAATGCTATTGAGAATCAGAAGCAGTCCTCACAATATTGCTTGTTCAAATTCACAGCATTCAGGAAACAATTTCAGTAATAACCCCAATTTCTAGCTTCCTATCAAAAACGTTCACTGGTATGATGCTTACAGAATCTAAACTTGCCAAAGAACAACCTCTTTTTTTTTCTTCCTCATTCTTCTCAGCAATTCATTTATTTTTTTTTTCCTACCTAGTTTATTATGCTCAATGAGGGGCTGCGGTTCCCTTGAGATACAGGATTCCTAGGTGGTAGTTTCCTGAAATGCTAATTATTCACTTAAGACAACTGAGAGCAAACGAAGAGAGAAAACTCCCAACCTGCTCTCATCCACAGGGGATGGAAACTTAATTGAGAAATTGGTCATCGTAAGGCAGACAAGGTGTGTCCGGGGAAAAATTTAGTGAATGCTACCCTCAGTGATAAAAGAAGACCACAGGAGTCCATTAGGGCTCATAAACACCATCATAGACAGAAATTTGTAAATATCTACCAGGAACAACAATTTTTAGATGTGGTTTTATCAAATTAAAGAAACTTGCTTCTATTTTTTTTATTTTTATTTTTTTTTAAACAATCAGTGATTAGCACACATTCCTTAAAGGGAATGGCTGCTTACACACCCTCCTGAGACAATTTGCGAGGCTAGGTCTTGCTTCCTGATCAATTGTGAGGGTACATGGTGATGAGTAGTGGAGGCTTTAGGGATGAAAGGAAAGTAGGTTGCATCAAACTGGACCAGTAGAATGATGCTTTCGTGCCTGCAATGTGGTCTTAAGGACTGGGTATTGGAAACTTATAGGAATCCCCAGCCTAATTTCCATTCAATTCACTGCCCAAACTAGAAGACTGAGAGTTGTCAACAGCCCTCCCTCTCCTTAACCTCTACAAATTTTATCACTTCCACAGTATCTCTGAATCGGTCCTTCCCTCTCCATTCCCACTATCACTCTTTAGCACAAGTGACATATTGCACTGCGACTGGCTCCTAACTAATCTCCTTCCCTTCAAATCCATTTTTCCACACTGTCACCAGCTTTATCTATCTAAAATGCAAATTGAATCATGCCATCTTCTTGTTTAAAACCATTAAGCAGGAACAAAATCCATCCTTCTTAGAATGACATATATGGCTTTCCAGTTTGTCTCATATTTTCTGTCTAACTTTAATTCCTGGCTCAACACCTCGAGTTCCTCTAAAAATCCAGCTTCCTCCTGCCACACAGGTCTGACTTTGGCATGTCGGTCTTGCATTTACCATCAGCTCCTCCAGCCTGTAATGTCCCATTTGCTCCCATCACTGGGAAAATTCCTATTCCTCCTTGAAGGTCCATTTCCATGATCACTGTCCCAAAAGAGCCTTCTTTCAAGTTTCCAGGCAGAGAACTTCTCTGCCAGTGTGTTTGTATTTTCCTTCCTTATTACTTATATATTATATAAGTATTATATTAGGTTGGTGCAAAAGTAATTGCAGTTTTTGCAATTATTTTTAACCTTTTAAACCGCAATTACTTTTGCACCAACCTAATAGGGTGAAACTCATTGTATGGTACCTCCACGAGCATATGAGTCTACCTTACATAGACTATGAGTTTCCTAATACTATAAAGATCCTGAGAGATCTTTTTAAGAGTTCAAATGCTTTTATCATGCACTGTATCCCAAATGTTCAGTGAAGATTAAACATCAGTCTATTACTGTGCTACATACTAGACACGCGAAGGTTAGCCACGAATGGTGTCTGCAGTGATATCACATAGGGCCTGTCTCTTTGGCATCCTAAGTATGCAAACAGTTGGAGAGCAGAGAAGAATTCTATGCGCTCTATGCTGGCTGAACTCCATTACAATTTGGTGATTCTCTGGTACGCCAAAATCAGTGGTGAAACACATTGTATGTAATTTTAGCTTTTACCAGTGCTCTAGTCACTGGATATAACAGATAACATCATCATTTTCATTGTCATGCACTACCCTATGCTCTCTCTCACTACCTGTGTGCTGTACACGAAGAAGTCACAACCACTGCATTCTCATTACATGCTTGTGGGATAAGGAAACCTTGGATGGATGGATACCTGGATGGATGGGTTAATGCGTGAGCTACTGGGATGATGGACAGATGGGTAGATTTGAATTCTTGCTCTTCCTTCCATGAGAACTCCTTGCACTTGGCATTTCAAACTGTGAACTTTGCAAAGGATACTGTTTGCTGATACTTAAGATCATCATCGTTTTTCTGGTCTGTCCCCTGTTGTGTTTAGGCATAAAGACTGGAAACTACATGAGTCTCATTAGATCCCAGATGCATGAGTCTGGTTAGATCTCAATAGTGAGAGGCACTTACACGAGATTTAAAACCAGAAGGGAATGAGGAGCTAGTATTCTCTGGTGGCAGCTACAGGTAGATAAGTGGCTTTCAGATATCTTACGAGGAATTACCCTTGTTGGTTCCTTACACATCTGAAATTACTGAACTTCTGGATTTCCGGAAAGTTCCTGTATTGACTTTCATTCACCCGGGTTCCTATAAATTGTATATGTTTTTCCTGTAGTAATTTCTTTCTATCCAAAATACCTAGGATAAATTCTGAGTGATACAGTCTTGGTTGGAAAACCAAAATAAAATGGTTCGTCCTACTGAACATTCAGTCCAATAACCTTTATAGTTATATATCAGCTTTAAATACTTTCAGTGAAGCTTACTGCTTCACAAAGTAGCTAATTCCCCTCCATGAGAATTCCTAATTAGAAACAAAATGAAGTTATGCTTTATACCAAAAATAAGGCTTTGGTTATCAATTGGAACTTATGTTATAAGCACATAAAACTAACTACTTTAAGCAACCCAAAGACTTCCTCCTAGGGGGATGGTAAATCCATAAGGGACTGAATTTCACATTGCTGCATTTCTCATTTTCTCAGGTTGTAAATAACTACAAGATAGGGTAGAACGTGCAGTGCACAATGCAGTGTCCAGTGTATGGTGGAATCAATAGCCAAGAAGCATTTTCTGCTCTTACGCCCCATCAGGCTTTCATGATTTTATGGCTCTCTCCCACATACATTACATGTATTTGCCTTTTGCTATCTTTCTGAGAAACATGTCCCTTCCATTCAAGATTTCAAACACTAGACCTGTACCTCATGACCTCTGTATCTACTATATTTCATTTACATTCTCTCATGTTCCCTTTGCTGGGAGAGCAGTTTTAGATCCTTCACTCTTCTCCCTCTCTGTTCCCTTTGAACTTCCATCTTTAGATTTGCCATGGGTTCTTTTATCTCTTTCCTTTATTCTCTCCTGCATTTGCGGCACTCATATGCCTCACTGGTCTCAACCTCTCCATTTCCCACTTCCTTCATCAAAACTTGCAGCTTTCTTCCTGTCACAGTTAAGTACTTCTTGTCATTTTCAAGCTCATTTCAACAATAGAAATGAAAGTACTCCAAATATGGAGTTAATTAAAACCATTATAATATACACATAAAACAAAAACAAAGTTCTTTACAAGGTAATAGCCACAAATGAGTATATAAATTTGATGCAATTCAATCAAAACCCCTAGTAATTTGTGTGTAGTCATACTACATATTATATAATAGGTATCTTCATACACTGCTGGTGGAAGTTGAAATTGGTTGAACAACTTTGGAGAAAGGATTTCCAGGATTTAGCAAAATTTGAGGATCATGAGCCTGTGCAGCCATCAATGCCCAAGGATGTTTAGGACAAAATCGTTTGCAATGGATCTAATAAGAAAACAAACCTAACAAACATCAGGTAGACTAGGTACAATAACTGTGGTCTTTTTACACAAGACTATACTGTTGTATTTCACCTACGAATAGGAACAAAACATGGATAAGTCTTACAAACATAATGTTGAGCAAAAGAATCAAGGTACAAAAGAATACTTCCAGTATGGTAAGATTCATCTAAAGTTCAAAAACAGACAAAGTGAACTATATTGTTTAGGTGGTAAGTGATTATGACAAGCAAGGAGGTCACTCATTGCCAAGTGTAGTAAGTAGAATGGTGGCCCCCAAAATATATGTCCGAGTCCGAACCCTTCTAACCTGTGCATGTGACTTTATTTGGAAAAAGGGTCTGTGCAGACATAGATAAGGATTTTGAGATGAGATCATCCTGGATTACCAAGTGGCCCTTAAATCCAATGGCACGGGTCATAATAAAAGCCAGAAATAAAGGTGAGGGGGGAAAAGAGAGAGAGAGAGAGAGAGAGAGAGAGAGAGAGAGAGAGAGAGAGAGAGAGAGAGAATGTAAGGACAGAGGCAGAGTTTGGAATTATGGAGCCACAAGCAAGGAAGAAATGTCTGGAGCCACCAGAAGCTGGAAGAAGCAAAGAACAGATTCCCCTCTAGGATCGCAGAGGGAGTGCCGTCCTGCTGACACTTTGATTTTGGACCTCTGGCCTCCAGAACTGTGAGAGAATAATTCTCGGTTGTTTTAAGCCACTCAATTTACGGTAATTTGCTATGGTAGCTTTTAGAAAGTGATACAACTAGCATAGAAATTTTGACTGGTAGCTCGTTAATAATGATCCAAAAGTCAAGAATGAAAGGCAAGGTGCTGTACTGTAACACCTTCTCTAAAGAATGGAAGAGAGTGAAAGGCTATGAGAGAAAATGATGGGGAGAGAAAGAGTGAGGGTGACAGAGCATGAAAGTGAGAGGTGAAGGATGATCTTGGGCTGGGGGGAGGTGGGACCCTCAGAGACCACAGGAGAACCTTGGCTCAGTGGGAGATGAGCAGACAGCCAAAGGAGGTTCGTCACATAACTTCAGGATCAATTTTCAGAGACACTCTTTCATCCCCAGAGTAATTCTGGCTTGAAGCATGTCACCTCTGTCTTAGGAAGCTTCTTCCCTCCTGACTTATCTGCATTCATTCTGGGCCCCAGCTAATACTTGTGTATTATTATTAGTAACCGCTCCAGGACTAATTTTAGCTTTCAACTTTTAAAATAGAATAAAACATATTTTAAGAGCTAACCCCACTGTGAGGACTATCTATATGATTTATCCCCAGAGAGTACAAATCCCTGGGAAGTCACTGCATAGATGTCATCCCAGTGAAAGAGAATACTCTCTGTCATAAGTCTGATAATAATTCATTTTTTGGTCAATAATGATGAAAAGTATTAGTCCACATGACATTTATATAGTGTTATTAGTGTGATTGCATTTTGTACTAACTGTCTGAGTTGGTCTTCTCACCAGCTCTGTGTCATAGATAGGGAAGACACTATGATCCCTGTTTTTATTTTTTTATTTTTTAATCCCAATTTTTAAAATAAACTCTCTGGGCATTTAGAGACTCCCCCAGGTCATTAAGATAGTCAGGGATGCAGTTACAATGCAAACGTAGAATTGCTGACTCCTTTTGTTCCGAAGTTAATTAATTCTATGTTGATCATTCATCAACTTTATTTATAAACCAACAATTATTGAATAGGGACTATATTGAATGGTATATGTAATGCACTGGAGAAGAAGAATATAGGATACAAAGTAGGAGATGCAGGGTAGAGTCTCTGACCTCAGAAACTTTGTAGCCTTCTCAGAAAGACAAGTATTTAAAGGTGTTTAAAGAAAAATGAAATATATAGAGCAAATACCTGTGATAATACCCCACAACAACAATCATTTTTATATATTGTAATTGGGGATTGGCTCTTTTTCTCCACGTAGCACATACTCTCATACATAGGGGTGGGCAAAAGTGGGCATAGGGAGGAGGCTGGCAAAGCTAGGCAGGGAAATGGTTTGGCAAGGATGGGAATGTAAGGGACCCCTGCGTCTCAAGTATTCTTCCAGCTGAGAACTGGGAACTGCTAAATGAGGAATTTTCCGTTTTGCTATCACTGTCCTGGATGTGCCAGTCTGGTGCCAGACCCAGAATTGTCTCCACTGATAAGTAAGCCAGAACAGAGAACCACCCCCAGGACGAGTATAGATTCTGGTCTTGCATTCAGACTCCTATTCTAACTCTGCCGACACCTAGGCAAATTCTGTCCTTTGTTCTGAATGAAAAAAAAATCGCCGTATAGTCCAAATAAAATATATGACATATAAAAGAAAATGAACTTAAAATGCAAACAAAACCTGTTGGATGGTTGAAATGCCCATTATTAAAATGGTTTTACAAAATTGTTTTCCAGTTAATAAATGTTCTAGTTAAAATAATTAAAACATACTACACTTGAATTATTCACCATGAAAATTTGATTTCAAGTACTCCCGTATCTACATACCAGGGGCAGATATTTCTCATGGAGATGGTGGAATGTGATTGTTTTCTTCTCTGGTAGGATTTGTATCAAGATGTCAGGAAGCCAAAGTCAGTCCCAGCAATAAGATACATGTGGGACCATTATCACTATTTTATTTACTTTAAAGTTAGTAACACTACCCTGTTACTTTTTCACAAGTTGAACTGGTGACCATTAATACCCTTTCTACTCTACTGTAATTATTGTTTACATCCAGGTCACACACACAAACCTCTTCTGGATTCAGAAAAGTATAAGAAATGGGAAATGAACCAAGGTATAAAACACAGAAACCAGTGGCTTTTGGCTAATTGAAGCTCAATTATCCTTCCTAAAGGCTCCAAAATCTAAAATGTTTGTGTTTTTTTAAAAGTGTAGGCAGAAAAAAAGTCTGTTAATCTGGTTGCTAATTTGTAATATCTGGCTTACTTATCCAGTTTCTAGGCTGTATCAAATGCCCGTGATATACCGACTATGTGCTATTTGTAGTGGTTTATCTAAAGACCAGCTTTTAACTTGACAAGAATAGGCATTTAATAAATATCTCATGAACAAGTGATTGATAAATAATGAATTAATGAATGAATTCTTCAATTTTTAGAACAGGAAATGTGTTCTGGGGAAAGCAAAATAAATTTTACTATGTTCTTGTTATATGAAAACTGATATAATCTTATTTATCTATCTTACTGAATTCTTCCAAAAACCTTGTGAATGTACATAAGCATTTTCATTTATCAACTGAGGAAACTAATCTTCAGAGATGGTAAGTGATAGATCCAAGGTCATATAGTTATTAATGAGTGAAACTGATTTCTTGTTAAGCCAAAGTCCTCACATGTTCATTTTACTATATCAGAGTACATTTTCTTGACTCAGCTAAAATACCAAATACAGTCTGACAGTTAAAACATAAAAAATTTGATTCTTCTGACAGATTGTCAATATTTTGTTTCATGGTCAGAGTGTTTATGGCACCACAGACTAAATTGGAAGCCTTATTTGCCTGGTTATTGGACTGTGTCAGTATGATGTCCCATGATGATACTAATGTTGGAAAAGTTGAGATGTGAGTACAATGCGTTGGATTAAATGTAGACTGGATTTTGGAATGTGCTTCAACTCTCTGTGATACACACCACGTCACTGACACCATATTTTCCATCTCCTTTTCTTTCAGCTCTTAGATACGTCTTGGCAAATTATCAGTGCTCAAAGGGATCATTTGAAAACTGAAGGGACGTTTTAAGTGCAATGATGAGGATTTAAGGAATCTGAAATAGCCACCACAAAGAAAATTCTTCTGATAGTTTTTGAAGCTCTTTCAGAGTGTCTCAATATGTGCTTCTTGAGCAAAGTGTCCTTCTTTGTAGCCTTTGACAAACTTAAAGAAGTATTAAAATCAAAGAAGCTTCCTTGATGTTTGATAGGGACATATCATATAAAATGCATTCTTAGAATAGCAGTGATGGACTTTTGCAGTTGCTCAAAGGAAATGATATGCCGATGTCAAATGGGAAGCTGGGAAGAGAAGCTAGGGCAGGCAGCAAACTCACTCTGTGCCTTCTCCATAAGCCGACCTGGTGCTGAGCCAGAGGGGAAGCAAGCAATGATAGAAACACCAGTAGGGCATAGCTGAGGCACAGGCCATACTTTGGTCCCTTGATATCCCCGAGGTATTCCAAGAGATGGTTGGATCTCAGACTGACTCTCTGCAGTGAGTACATTATAGTGCAGTTGTAAAGAGCATGGACAATAACCATCCTTAATGTTATACCAGTTTGAGCTAGACCTTCTGTAATCAGAGCTGGAAAGATCATAACAGATAGAATAATAACTACCTATAAGGGTATTATGAGTGTTAAACGAGAGAGTGCATTAAAATAGAATGCTTGACATACAGAGATATAGGTAGTGGATAATATTTATAATAAAAAAGCTATTTCTCAAATCTGATCATTTTCCTCCTCCATCACCACCACGAATACTGGCTCTATTGTTTTTCTGACTCTATTGCAACTATTGTTGATTGTCTCTGTCTTAAGAGTTCATGGGGTTGACATTGCTAGAACATTCTTTTGTCTTTGTATGAACCAATGTTTGTTCTGCCACAATAGCCCAATACACAAATGGAGTAATCTAAACTCTGTGTTTCACTCCCATCCTGCCTCTTAAGAAAATCAGCAACAATTTTCTAATTATTTGGGACATCTTTCAGAGTATCCCATATGTGCTTCCCCCAAAATTCTGCTTTTCCTCAATGTCACCTACAAAGACCTCGGGAGCCTGATAAGCAGCCTGGAAATAATTGCCTCTGCCACTCACTACCGTCACCTCCCTCTTGACATTGTCACCTCCACTGGTGGCCCTACCTCCACCAGACACATCTGGTGTCATGAAAACACTGTGAGACTCTACATGCCAGGGTGACACGTGCCGAATTCCTCAGGGTATCATGTTTGGTATGTGGAACCCAAGGTGTTAGGTTGGTGTAAAAGTAATTGTGGTTTTTGCAATTATTTTTAACCTGTTAAACCACAATTACTTTTGCACCAACCTAATAGCTTTAACAATGGCCCAATATCTTAAAAGAATTTTAATAAAAATAAATGTTTAGGCCTTTAGTTTTGGCCTCTTTCTGCCTGCTAACCCTGTACATATTGTCTCACTTTTCTATACTTAAGTCCTTTAGAGTCTAGGCTTAGGAACAGTTAACAGAGGTAACTGTCATGCATTACATGGAAATTTCTCTTCATTTCTATTGACTGAGTTTTGGTTAATGGACCAAATTTGTCCGCTTCTTTCTTTTTTTCTCTCTCTCTCTCGCTCTAATTTCCCAGAGGCAAATATAATTTTAGCAGTTCTTTTTAAACAAACTTTTAGATATTCCCTAAGTCACATGAAACCCAATCATGCACAAAATTTTGGTTTCATTTGGGAACCTCCATCCCACCACCCACTTCTACCAACTGCCTAGAATTGTCAAGCAGAAAGAACACCTGTCATATTTTTCCTTCCCACTTCTTATCATTCAGTAGGCCACATTTTATCAACTCAGACTAAAGAGAATGTTACTTTTCCCCAAAATTGCAAAGAATGTTTTTATCTTTTTCCCCATATAGTTCTCCAGAAATGGTAGGAAACTCTGAAGGCATGCTGTTCATCTTCTTAATCCAATGCTTCAAAACCTCAGTGTCCAGAAATGATCCCAAGAGTTGGCCTAAATCCCTCGCACTGCAGCACAAAATAAAATTGTTCTCATTTGATACTGTGTGAAAACAGAGATAGGATAATCTACGCAATCTCTCTCTAATGTAGTATCACCCTTTAAGCAAATGCAAAAGCATGTCAAATCTGTTTTTCTTCAGCATCAATAATTCTACGTATGTTAATTATTTTCTCTCTCCATGTTTCTAATTTCCCAAGGAGTCTGTTTAGCTATTTCTTTGAAAGGTCTTTATGTTCTCCCATGCCTCCTGATCAGATAAAGAAACTCGAGTTGCATTGATTTTCCTTTATAAGTTTTACTTTCTAGTGCTTTCGTAGTCATCATCGCCTTCCTCCTGTTTCCTCTCCAGTGTTCCTGTTCTGAATGTAACTGACTTTCAATTCAATGCTCATGAACACACACATTACCTTCCTGAAGAGATGATTAAGTAATAATCATATCCTGTCCTCTAGCCAGACAATATTTTAATCCTGATGACAAAAGGCGGTGGGGATATACATGCGGGTACCATTCTTTAAAAATGTACTGAGTAATGAAACTAGCACCACTGTGTTCACAGAGGTTTAAAATTTTAAGAGCATTTACAAAATAATCCCTAGAGAAAACTTCTTAAAATAATGAATGTTATAACATATATCTCTTGTTGTATGGGTGGCATTTGTTTTACTGCCACACAGTAATTTGATTGTGACAGTTAAGAGACACACTACAGAATTGGTTTGTGGAAATAAATGAATAGGAGCGGAAAAGAAAAAAAGTAGCAACACTGGAAGAGCCCAGAAGGTCATACATGCAGAGATGGGTTCTGTGTGGTCAAAGAACCATGGGAATTCAGATGTTTGTGGATAAATCAATAGGATAAAGTTTATATATCAAAATACTTACAAAATTTCTGAACTTTTCTGTTGAGCTAAAGAGGCAATAGGAAGGGACATTCTTTACTCAATTCTCTGTTCTTATTTCTGTAAACTCTGGTTTAACAAGACTGGAAATATTAAGAATGAAGAAATTAAAGACAAAATAAACTATGACTTTTCAGAACAGGGAGGGGCCACTGTTATGAAAATCCCATGAGCTGTCTCTACAGAAAAGCACATTTGCAATAAATACAAGACACTGTAAATCCAAAATGGGTAGTTTAGTTTCTTTGTCTCAAGAAAGTTGATCCATCAACTAGGGGATTCTTATTTATGACTACAGAAAAAAAATAAGAAAAATCATCTAAGTAATTATAATCTGATCATATACCCTTCTCCAAAATTTTAAACATGCTGTCTACACAAGGAGCCCAGTCTTCTTTGGGGAAAATAAATAATGTTTGAGGGTCAAGTACAATTTTTCTATGTAGTTATGTCAAGCAGAGAATGAAAAATCACTGCTCAGATGTCCTTTTACAGATAAACATTTCTACATTTTTTCATTGTTAGCAATGACTCCAACTTTTATTTCACATAGCTGTGGTCATGTCAGCATTGTTGTATTCTATTCTTAGCTATCTTCTCTCATTTAGAAAAAAAATGAGAAAATAAATAAACTAAATAATTAATCAGCCATTTAATGGACATTGTCAAAATGCTTCCAATGTGTCAGGCACTGTACTAGAATCTGAGCACAGAGAAATAAAACCCAACCCAATTTCTCCAGTGGCTCAAAGTTTAGTGGAGTGGTCCTAGGAAAAAGGGAACAACCTATAGAGTACCATGACAAGAGTTACACAGGTGTGATAAATAAGACATTGGAATGAGGGGGAAAAAATCAAACCAAAAACCAAAAAAAAAAATTTCCCTTGTCAAAACAACAAAGGTTTTTTACCAAAACCTCAGAGGTTCAGATTTTTTCAGGCATATAAGGGAGTGGGTGACATTCTAGGAAAAGGGAACAGTCTAGGCAAAGGTATAATTGATCAAAAGAACATGGGGCTTCTGAGCACTTTGAGTTGACTGGAGTTGGAGAGTGGAAGAAATTATGAGAAAGGCTAGATTACTAAGGGTCGTAATTTCTCCACTCTGGGAGGGCCTTTTACTGCAGGCCATAGAAGATCATAAAAGATTTTAGCAGGGTTCTGACATAATCAGAGAATATAGCACAGCAAACTTTGGGTCACATGGAAAGTGGCAGGACATGAAGCTTGAACTGAGGCAGTAATAACAGAGATACGAATTACTATGTATCTGGTAACTGGATGAGAGGAGGAGGTGTGAATGACTCATTTTCATTCTTGAAAATAGTCACCCTAGCCCGGGTCATCCTTAAATTTCTGAGATTTAATTCCATCTTGTTTTAATTCCATCTTTTGTGGTTCAGGCAAGTTGCTTTCATCTAAGAGACTGGGCTATTGAGTGAGTTGAAAATTAATAAATGACAAGAGAAATGAGACATCCAGAAGAGAAGCCCTGGGGCTCTCTCTTTGAGGGCTGACTGCCACATGAATAAAGTAGTGATTAGCTGAGGCCAAAGTGAGTGTGATTGTAAACGCAGTATGAGGAGATGGGGTTGGATAGACCAGATGTTTCCCACTTTGCTTTGGGAAACCAAAGCCCTAGAGAAAGGTTTGGAAAAAGCCACCAGGGACCACTAACCTATGAAAATGGTTGATTGCCTTGATAATGATCTTTCCTCTCCACAAGTTTCCAATGATAGGAAATGTGGAAACATAAAGGCCATTTGCCTAATCAAGTCCATTCTTAGCTAAACTGGGAACAATGCACAGAGCATTTTTAAAGACTCTATTGTTATTCTCTGACCTTCCAAAGGGGCATGGGGTGTGGTTATGTGGTTATCCAATTTGATTTAAAAACCCTTTCAGCTAAATAACACCAGCCATATATTCTTGTTGAAATTCCTCACCAGGAAAACGCATCAAACCCTCCTATCGATCATACAATATAATATTGTATATCAACTGTAATTGAAAAATTAAAAAATATATATTTTTTAAAAAGGAAGAGGGTGCTAATAATCCTCATGCTAATTATTTGGGATAGTGGCATAGTTTTTGCTTTGAAGCCTTCTTAGAGATATTTGCTCTTCTGATGATGAAAAACGCTAGTAATCTGGCCAGCCAGTTGGAAAACATCATCTCTTAAATTTGATAACTTAAACTTGTATCAGCTTAGTACAAGGCAAGTGAAAGAAAAGAATAGATAAATATTCTGAAAGAGAAGCTAAAACTTACTAAGACTTAACATACTGTTCAGAATGATCCATGACCAGCAGATTAGCTTCACCTGGGAATTTAGAAATACAACTTCCCGGGCACCACTTCAGGTCTGCTGATTTAGAATCAGCATTTTAACAAGATTCTCCAGGTGATTCCTGGGCAGTACATTTGGGAGCCAAATGGAAAGTTTCATATGGTAGACATTTGGAGCAAAAGTAGCTAAATGGCCCATTTCTTTTAGACTTCCAACCATGTTTTTGTTTTTTCTATCACTCTAAGGTAGAAGCTCTTATTTTTTTAAATTTATTATATATAATATATACATATTATATATAATGTATATAATATATAATATATTATATATATATATATATTATATATATATACACACACACATTTAGCATGCATGGACCTCTTTAGCACTCTGGTAAGGCCTATATATCTTTCTACAGAATAATTTCTAAATAATAAATATAAAATACATATGATAAAGGAAACCAATTATACTGATACAATTATCAAAATCAAAATTAAAAATATATATATGAGGTGAATTCTATCATTCAAAAAAGAACTAATATTAATCCTTCTCAAACTCTTCTAGAAAAGAGAAGAGGAGGAAACACTCCCAAACTCAGTTTGCAAGGACACCATTACTCTGATACCAAAGCCAGACAAGGATAATACAAGAAAAGAACATTACAGGCCAATACTCCTGATAAAAATTGATGCAAAAAACCTCATAAAATACTAGCAAACTAAATTCAACAGCACATTAACAGAATCATACACCATGAGCAGTGGGATTTATTCTAGGGATGTATGGATGGTTCAACACATTCAAATCAACAAAAGTGATATACCACATTAACAAAATAAAGGATAAAAATCGTATGGTCATCTCGATAGATGCAGTAAATGCATTTGACAAAATTCAACATCTTTTTGCGATTAAAAATTCTCAACAGAGTGGGTATAGAGAAAATGCACCTGAACATATTAATGTCCATATATGACCAGCCCATGTCTTATTTAATGGTGGAACACTGAAATATTTTGCTCTAAGGTCAGGAACAAGACAAGTATATAGTGTATATATAGTATATATATAGTATATATATCTATAGGTAGATAGATAGATAGATAGATATCTGTCTATCTATCTATCTATCTATCTATCTATCTATCTATCTATCTATCTATCATCTATCTACCTATCTATCCCTTACTACTCCATCATAAAATGGTTAGAACTAATAAATTATTTAATAAATTTATGGGATACAAAATCAATATATAACACAAAAATCTGTTATATTCCTATACATCAACAATGAACTATCAGAAATAGAAATTTAAAAAGCAATCTCATTTACAATAATATTAAAGAACATAAAACAGAAATATAATAAGTTTAGGCTAGGAGGTAAAAAATATGTACACCGAAAACTATAAGACATTGATGAAATAAATAGAAGATGATACAAATAAATGGAGAAATATTCTGTGCTCACAGATTGGAAAATTTAATATTGTTGTACTCACTTTGGGAGCACATATACTAAAATAGAAATGATACAGAGAAGATTAGCACAGCCATTGTGCAAAGAAGACATGCAAAAATGAATATTGTTAAAATGTCCATACTGCCTGAAGCAATCTACAGATTCAAAGCAATCCCTATCAAAATGGCATTTTTTTTCACAGAAATAGAACAAACAATCCTCAAATTTGCATGGAACCACAAAAGACTCTCAATTAGCCAAAGCAATCTTGAGAAAAAAAACACGAACAAAGCAGGAGGCATCACACTTCTTGATTTCAAACTATATTAAAAAGCTACAGTAATCAATAGCGTGGCATTGGCATAAATACAGACACATAGATCAATGAAACAGAACAGAGAACCAAGAAATAAACCCATGCATATGTGGTCAATTAATGTATGACAAAGGAGCCAAAATACTCAGTTGGGAAAGAACAGTTTCTTCAATAAATCGTGTTGGGGAAACTGAACAGCTACATGCAAAATAATAAAATTAGACTCCTATCTTACATCCTATTAAAAAAAAATCAACTCAAAATGGATTAAAAACTTGAATGTTAAGACCTGAAATCTTAAAACCTGAAAACCTGAATTCCTACAAGAAAACATAGGGGATGAGCTCCTTAACATAGGTCTTAGCAATGATAATGGGGATTTGGCACTAAAAGTAAAGGCAACAAAAGCACAAATAAACAGGTGGGACTACATAAGCTTCAGATGGAAATTTGCTAAGAGAGTAGATGTAAATGTTCTCACCAAAAACAAATCAATATGGGAGGTGGTAGATGTGTTATTAATAATTAACTCAGTGGTGGCAATCCTTTCATAATGTATACATATATCAAATCAGCAGGTTGTACACTTTAAATATTTTATAATATTTAAATACAATATTTAAATACAATATTTTACAATTTTAGTTGTCAATTATACCTTAGTAAGCTAAAACTTACTAAGACTTGCAACCTACAGTTATATATATATGCTTTATATTCATGCATTGAATGACAAAATCTAGACGTAGAGCTAATATTCCCATAATTTTGAAGTAGTGGTAAGTGTTACCCATACTTGGGAATATCTGCAACAACTATAATGTAATATAAAAATACCTGTGACAAAAACCATAAGTGCTGCTAATATGACTGTGGCTTCTACCAACATTTGTAACTAAAGGAAATAATAACTATTAGCTTGAGGTTAGTAAAAATTAAGATGTAATTGTCTTCCAAACCAAGTTCACAAACACCCCTGAATTCTATCCACAAGCCCCCACTTGAGAGCTGCTTTTCTAAGTGGTTAATGTAGTATATTATGGTATGTGTTTTAACTTGGCCTTGAGGGTACCTTGAGTCATCTCCATTCAGTCACTTTCAAGTGCATAGTGGAGTGAAGGGTGAGGGGGCTCATGTCCTTCCCCATCTACTACCTTTTCCAGTGTCTAACACACCTACCCCCATTTGATGGCTTAGTGTTCTGAATCATTAAAATGGTAAGGCTGAGGTAGATGGAAAATTTGTGAGTCTTTAGTTTTCCATATCAGATCTATTATCTCAAACATATGATTATTTCACAGGACGATACACAGAAAGAATTGCATTTGTAGTTTCTAAGTTTCATATTTATTCATTTAGAATTTTAAAAATCTCACATCAATTCTGATTTGGTATTCTAACTCAATTAATGATGTTGCTTGTACCAAAAAGGAAAAAAAAACAGATTAAAATAGTGTGTTTGTATTTTAAAGTCATCATAAACAAATGGCATAATAATGGCCTTATGAAAAAGAGGAAGATAAAATGAGTTAATGGTGGGGTGAACATTTCACTTTCTTACTGAATTAATTTTTAATAAAAGGCAGAACAGAACCTGGCACGTGGTAAGCATTCAGCAAATATTTGATGAATCAAACAATGTGCCAGAAAGAAAAATACTCAAAAAAGACGTCTCATAATAATCACTGCTTATTTAGTGATAGCTACACCTAATCAACATGGCAATATTTCTGTTTTAGGATAGAATTTATTAGAATAAGTGAACTGAATTTAATACTCTCTCAGGTTTATTTAAGTTGTAAAATTTGATAATTTTAGTATAAACCTGTGGACCTGGGGGGCAGAAATAATTTGATATCATGTTCAGGAAGTGGCTTTGGCACTAATACGAGGTAATTTAAAACCACCAAAGTATTCTCATTGTTAATATTTAAGGAGTTCTGGGAAATGTGTCCATTTATTTCACAATTTAAAATAAACAAGTCTCAATAGCAATCTTTTAGTATCTCTGAATAAAGTTATCACCAAGCATAGTTAGAAATAGCTTTACATAATCTTGAATCTGTGTTTATAAATTTAAAATTCACTCCACAATACCAGCCCTTCAATCTTTACATCCTTCAAAAAAAAAAAAACCAACCAATCAAACAAAAACACTTATAACTGTGAATTGATTATATTCATGACAGATGTTGAAAATAAACCAAAAACAGAGACTCAAGCTTCTGCTACCTTGTTTTCATTAAGTTTGCAGATGAAATTTAAGAAGTCTGAGACTATGTTAATTTTCAGTTTAGTGTAAATATTACAATAGTAGGGTGCTCTGGAGTAATTTGTATTGTTCTCATCCAAGTTGATCTGAAGCATGCAACCATTATAAGTCTTGTGGTGAGATAATGAAGCTAAGAGAGTCAGGCGGGTCGAGAAAAGTGAGTGCTTTATTCTGCACTCCCAGTTGAGGTTTACCGGTCCACAGATGGGCCCGGTGAAGTCACGCCCAAGGCAGAGGGAGGTAGGCATATATGCGATTTTTGGGGTGGGGCTTGGCTGAGTGAGGTGGCAGATGAGCAGGCCCCCCGTAGGGCAGATCCGGCGTGAGCGGCTGCATCCTGAGTTGTTTATCGTACCTGTGGTCTGCTGCCTTTTCGGGGAGATGCCAGGGGTCCAACTTGGCAGAGGGGTATGACTTGGCTCCTGGCCACTTTGACCATACCGGTAACTGACCTAACATTCCGGCCTTTTTGGTTATAAAGGGGCAGCGAGGTCAATCTTACTGCTTCCTGCTGACAACAGGGCGGAGAGGGGTACTAGGCCTGGTCAGCGACAGGAGGGCTCATGGGCAGCTGGTAGTATGGGTGGAGTAGAAGCTGGTTCTGTAACTCTTGTAACTCTGGACATCTTGTGGAGGCGGTTCTGTAGAAATTTTTAAAAACAGGGGGCCATTAGAAGCAGGAGACTGATTAGGACAAGTGGGTCTATTAGTGGCATTATCTATGTAGTCAGTGGTGATGGCCACCAATCTGAGAGAGGGTTGGTAGACCCTCTCCGGTGCCGGAGCTTCTCTTGTAACTTATTCAGGGTCTGCACGTTTTCCTTGACCAATCCGGACTTGTTGATGTAGTAACAGCATTCTTCTCAGAGGAAGAGGCAGGTTCCTCCTTTCTCAGTGGTTAGCAGGTCCAGAGCCCGTCAGTTCTGCAAGGCAACTTGGGCTACAGAGGTTAGTTGTCGCTGGAGCAATGCGATGGAGGTTGAGGAGGCCTCTATGGCAACCTGGAGGCGTGTGTCCAAGTCCTGGGCAGAGTGGATGTTGTGCCCGAGTGCACCAGCGCCCAAACCAGCAGCTACAAAGGAGGAGGCTAGGGAAACCCCTAGGATAAGGGGTAGGAAAGCAGCCCTCTTTTGAACAGGAGTGGAAATTTTCTCATAGTGAGGCTGCAGTTCTGTGAATTCAGCCTGGCTGTAGAGCATTAGTTGGGGGGCTACAGTTGTCAGAAAGCAAGGGGTAGGGGAAGAGATATTTATACATTTGGTGAGTGTCTTTTGCACCAGAAGAATGTGCCAGAGGGAGCCTGAAGAGTGGTCGAGAGTGGTCGGGTTGTATTGCATAAGGACTGGTTAAAACCACTGTAGCATATGGGTAAGATGAGGTTAGGTGGGGGAAGGTATAATGGTATCTTGGTGATGGGGGAAAGGCACTGTATGAGTTGTCACTAGGAGCAAACTGTGTTAAAGGTACAGCTGCTAGAAGGGGGCGTTGCAGAGACGCACAGAGAAAACAATCAGTTATGTTAGGAAATCCAGAGATATTAAGGAGGGAGGCAGCTTCTTGTATTATTTTTAGCCAGGCGAACGGGGTGGGCGGATCTGAGCTCATGATCTGTCCTGCAGGCTGTAGTTGGGTTTTTATAGCCTGTTCCTGCTGGAGGATGGTTT
Source organism: Rhinolophus hipposideros (assembly GCF_964194185.1). Taxonomy (NCBI): domain Eukaryota; kingdom Metazoa; phylum Chordata; class Mammalia; order Chiroptera; family Rhinolophidae; genus Rhinolophus; species Rhinolophus hipposideros. Next base: position 48,539,255 of record NC_138060.1, read on the forward strand.
GGGACATGTCTCTTAATTGTTGAAGTTGTGGAGGGATAACTCGGATGTACGTCCAGTAAATATAGAGTGTTGCTATGGGCTTTGGAGAGAGAGCCCATGGGTAGAGCTTTCCTTTAACTCCTGATGCCAGGGGTCTTTAATCCTGAATGTGTATTGGCCTTTGCCGTTACCAAAAAAGAACCCCGATTTCCAGTTGACGGTATTTATGTAACAAGAAGTGTAGGGGCATCCACCATATGTGTCCTCCCACTGGTAGCAGTAGTCGTGGATTTGGTTATGGGGAAAGCAAACAGCCAGGTCAGAAGACCAACAACTGATAGATTTGAAGGTGTTGGGTGGAATGATAATGGATACCTGTTGCTGGCATCCTTCGGGCTTGCAATCCCCAGTTCCCAGAATATGGGTGGAGGCCTTCTTATTGCTATGGTATGATTCTGTTATATAAAACCACCACACATATGCGTTAATGAGGGAATGGGGCTCTTGGGAGGAGGGTAGGGTTAGGGTTAGGGCAACTAAGGCGAACCTTAGTGGGGCCCAGCATCTTACAGGTGTAGAGGTCATACTGCTCCGGGGTCCTCTTTAGTCTGGATAAGTGGTTCCACGAGGGAACACCGAGCAACTTGGCTGCAGTGGGAGTTGTAAGGATGACTGTCTGGGGCCCTGTCCACCGAGGCTCTAAGGTCTTGGGGGTGTAGATTCTTGAGGAGGACCGAGTCGCCTGGTTGTAGAGTCGGTCCTTGGGCTCCGTGTTGTGTTGGTCCTGGCTTGGGAAAATACCTGTCAGTGTGTTCGCAGAGAAGTTGCCTGAGCAGCGACAGGTAAGGGAGGTAGTTGGCCAATGGTGGAGAAACTATAGGAAGATGGTGATTAAGCAGAAAGGGTCTCCCATATAAAAGTTCGAAGGGACTTCGGAAGGTAGGGCTTCTGCGGGTGGCCCAAATCCTGGCCAGGGTGATGGGCAGGAGCTCAGGCCGTGATTTCCGGATTTCTAAGGACAATTTAGTTAAGTGATCTTTGAGGCCGTTAGCTCTCTCAACCTTACCAGAAGATTGGGGGCGGTAGGGAATATGGAGTTTCCAGGCGATGCCTAGGGAAGAGCTAACTTGTTGGACAATATTAGAGATAAAGGCAGGACCAGTGTCTGATTGGAGTGAGTTGGGGAGTCCAAACCGGGGAAGAACGTGCATCAGAAGGACCTCAGCTACTACCTCTGCGGTCTCATAATGGGTTGGGAAAGCTTCGACCAACCCTGTCAGTGTGTCGACCAAGGTAAGCAGATATCTGGTCTTTTTGTGGGGAGGCATGTGAGTAAAGTCTATTTTCCAGTCTTGGCCAGGGAGATGGCCTCTCATCTGATGGGTAGGGAAGGTGGGGCATAGTCCCCCTTGGGGCGAGAAAGCAGTACAGGTAGGGCAGGAAGAGCAGACAGCGTTGACCGTTTCTCACAAAGCTGCTGAGGTAAAGAGCCGGGTGAGAAACCTGTAAAGAGGGAGAGCTCTGATATGGAGTGACTGATAGATCTGTTGTACTATCATTCTGACCTGACTTTGAGGCAGAACGATTTTGTTACTTAGGAAAATCCATCCATCAGGGCCTGGGGTACTACCAAGCTGTACTAACTCGTTCTTTTCAGCTTCAGTGTATTGGGGTTTGAGGGAGGGAATAGACAAGAAGAGGACTGGGGCTGGGGATTTAGTATCTCGGGTTAGGTTTCTGGCTACTGCGTCAGCCTTGATGTTCTCTTGTGTAATAAGGGAGGAATCAGTTTGGTGACCCCTGCAATGTATGATGGCTACCTGGGCTGGGAGCTGTAGAGCTTCGAGTAAGTGAGTGATGAGGGTAACTTTGATGATAGGGGAGCACTTGGCAGAGAGAAAGCCTCTCTCTCTCCACGATAAGGAAGGAGTATTTGGAGTCTGTGTAGATGTTTACCCTTTTTCCCCCATGCTAAATGTAAGGCACGAATGAGGGCGATGAGCTTAGCCCTTTGGGAGGTGGTCCCTTATGGGAGTCGGGCAGTCTAGAGTCTGCTTGGGGGTAATTACTGCATAGGAGGCTCTCCGGTGGCCTTGGGGATCAAAGTAAGAACTCCCATCGACAAAGAGTCTTAGGTCTGGCGCTGAAAGTGGTTGGTCTGAGAGTCCTTCTCTGGACTGAGTGAAGGCTTCAACTATTTCAGTGCAAGAGTGCGAGGGAAGCGTAGTTGCAGGGGTAGTGGGAAGGAGGGTAGCCAGATTAAGAGAGGGAGATTGGGTGAGGGTAATGTCAGGGTTCTCCAGAAATAGGAGGTCGAACTCTTGTGTCCAGGAGGAGGCAATGAGAGAGAGCGAGTGGTGGGAGAGCAAGTCCTGTAGTCGATGGGTGGAAAATACCTGCAATGGTTGTTGGAGGCAAATTTTTTGGGCCTCCTTGATAAGAATAGCTGCCGCAGCCAGGGCACGGAGGCAAGGCTGCCACCCCCGGATCGTGGGATCGAGTTGTTTGGACAGGTAAGCTACTGGGGTTAAGGTAGGACCTAAGGGTTGGGTAAGGACCCCCGAAGCGATACCTTGGTTTTCATCAGTATATAAATGAAAAGGTTTGTTGATGTTGGGCGGGGGTGGGGGGGTGAATTTAGGAGGGTGTCCTGGAGTCGGGAAAACTTTTATAGACAGTAGAGGGGGATGAAAGAGGGCCGACAGGCATTTCTTTAGTGGCTTGGTAAAGAGGCTTTGCCAGTAGGGCAAAATTTGGAATCCAATGCTGAAAAAATCCAATGAGTCCTAAAAAGGACAATATTTGTTCAGCACAGGTGGGAGGCTGTAGGTCCCTTAATGCCTGTGCCCGGTCTACTGTTAGACCTCGGGAATGAGGAGTGAGACAGATTCCTAGTTAGGTGACAATGGGCTTGAACAATTGTGCCTTGGCAGGGGAAACATGGTACCCTTTGACCCCTAGGAAATTAAGGAGGGCTGCTGTGTGCCTTTTGGATTTGTCCAGCGAAGGGCTACCAAGGAGGAGATCATCTATGTATTGGAGGAGGATGCTGGGTGCTGGGGGCTAGGGGGCATTGCAGAAGGTCTTTTGCTAGGGCCTGACCAAATAGGTGAGGGCTGTCTCTAAAGCCTTGAGGCAAAACTGTCCAGGCCAATTGTTGGGAAGTCTGCATGTCAGGGTCTTCCCAGGTAAAGACAAAAAGGTGGTAGGAGTCTGGATGGAGAGGGATGGTGAAAAAGGTGTCCTTGAGATCTAACACCGTGAAGTGGGTGGTACCAGGTGGGACACGCGAAAGGAGGGTGTAGGGGTTTGGAACCACTGGGTGGATAGGAATGACGGCCTCATTGATTAGTTGGAGGTCTTGAACTAGCCTATAGGTCCCATCTGGTTTCTTGACTGGGCGGATTGGGGTGTTGCAGGGGGAGTTAATGGGTATTAGGAGTCCTTGACTAAGTAGCCGTTTAATGAGGGGTTTGAGCCCTTGACAGTGTGTTAGAAAGATGGGAAACTGAGGACGAGAGGGGAAGGAAGTTGGGTCTTTAAGAGTATCTTTTACAGGGACGTGATGTCTCACTACTATAGGAGTAGAGGGGTCCCAGACTGCCGGGGCAACTAAAGATGGAGGGAGAGGGGGGTCAGGATTTCTGTGGGGAGAAGGGGAGGGGAGCAGAGTGAGGAGTAGGGAAGTCGAGGGGCCGTGGGGAAACTGCAGCGTGGCCCCAACCTTGGTAAGGAGGTCTCGGCCTAAGAGCGGGACTGGGCATGAAGGGAGAACTAGGAATGAGTGGGTTAAGGACGTGCCTTCTAGGAGACAAGGAAGGGGTACAGTGGCTAGCGAGCAGGTAGGCTTGCCGTCAATACCCATGACTGAGACCGTGGAAGGAGAAAGGGGCCCTGAAAAGGAGGGCAGGACAGAGTAGGTAGCCCCCGTGTCAACCAGGAAGGAGATTGACTTACCCGCTACCTGGAGCGTTACCCTAGGCTCGGCGAGGGTGATTGGGGTTGTTGAGTCCGGGCACCGCCAGTCTCCAATCAATCCCAGCAGGGCCAGGGGCAGGTTGTTCCCTGGAAGAATGGCCCCTCCATGTTGAGGCGCTGAGAGTCCATCGTTCTTCCAGGAGCAGTCACTTGTCCAGTGGCCACTCTGACCACACGCCGGGCAGGGCCTCGTGGGGGCCCGAGGCTGGGGGCATTGCCTCACCCAGTGACCATCTTTTCCACATTTGAAGCAGGCTCCTGGTGGTGTTCGTCCCCCTGGTGAAACCCCACCATGCGCAGGTCCCCTGGGTTTGCGCACGGCTGCCGTCGGCCGCAGGGCTGCTACCAAGGCTTGGGTTTGCAAATCTACCTTCTGTCGCAGTGCGCTTCTCGAGCAGACTCTGCCAGCTCCTCCTGAGCATTAAAAACTTTAAAAGCCGTATTCATTAGATCTTGGATTGGAGTCTGAGGGCCATCTTCTGCCTTTTTAAATTTCTTTCGGATGTCAGGGGCTGACTGCGTAATGAAATGGGTGGCCAGTACTGTGGCGCCTGCAGGGGCCCCAGGGTCCAGATGGGTATACTGAATAAGGGCCTCAGTCAGCTGGTTAAGGAACACTGCAGGATTCTCGTCTGGACTAGGTAATTTCCCTAAGCTTGTCAAAACTGACAACTTTGTGGGATACTGCCTGCATGCCTGCCAGGAGACATTGGAGCATCTGATCCCTACAATGACGCCCATCTCGACCTTCAGGGGTTCCTACTTGATAGGTCCAGCCTGGCTCCTGGCAGGGGACTGCCTGGGCCCCAACAGGCATGGTAGCATCTGTGAGATGGACCTGGTCTGCATAATGGGTGGCTGCCTCAAAGACTCCTTCTCCCTCATCTGCGGTTAGAGTAGAGGAGAAGATGATGTGTATATCATGCCAGGTGAGATCATATGCCTGGGTTAGATGTCGGAATTCTTTGGTGAAGGCTGTAGGATTTGAGGAAAAGGACCTCAAGCACTTTTCAATTTGTGACAGGTCGGTGAGGGAAAAAGGGACATGGACTCGGACCACCCCTTCAGCCCCTGCAACTTCACGGAGTGGGCAGACAAGGGGAGGTTCAGAGGTAGTAGGAGGAGGATCATGAGAATGGGTATGGCTACTGACAAGTGACGCGAGCAGGGAAGAAGGTGGGGATGGAGTAGAAGAGGGAGGTAAGGGTATCACAGGAGGCGTGGGGGATGGAGGTGTTGGGGGCCCTGGTTATGGCGGAGGACGGGAAGGGGGGCAAGACAGGTTTTCAGGAGGCTCAGAGAGAGGAGAGGGGAGAGGAGGAGCGATAGAGACAGTGGGTTTCGGTTTTTCGCGGGCTATGAGGATTTGGATTGTGGAACAGGTGGAATAGAGGGAGGGACAGGAGCGCAGGTCCCAGAAAGCCTGAACATAGGGGACTTGGACCACTTCCTGGTTCGTCAGCAGAAATTATCGAGGTCGGTGAGAATATTGCAATCGAAAGTCCTGATTTTAGGCCACTTTGAGCTGTTGTCCAAATCATATTGGGGCCAAGCGACAGTACAATAAAAGATCAGGCGCTGAGGGCGAAGATCCTGATCAAGGCCCAATTTTTTTAAATTGAGGAGGAGACACCCTAGTGGTGTCTGAAGGTCAGGTTTAGAATTTTGGTTTCCCATGTCTGTTCTCGGGGATCAATAGTCAAGACCAAGACCAGTGTCCCAGTAATTTGGTCTAGAATGCGGATGAGCAGATGACCCGAGGAACAACTGGGATGTTTCCGCAGCTGTCCTGGGTCTAGGACAGAACGGGGGACAATCTCCGACACGGCTGCGAATTTACAGACGGAGGTGTCGGCTGATGATCTCGGGAGACAGACACGGGGTGGGACTTAGCTCTCACACAGCCAGAATCTGGTGAAAGGTTGATAGGTCCTGAGTGGCAAGGGAGGAGAGGAGGGCGGCCCAGTGCACCAGTAAGGGGGGCTGGCCGCTCCTCCCGGGTTCAGCACCAAATGTAAGGCTTGCAGCAAGATAATGAAGCGAAGAGAGTCAGGCGGGTTGAGAAAAGTGAGTGCTTTATTCTGCGCTCTTGGGCGAGGCTCACCCATCCACAGACGGGTCCGGGGAAGTGCGCCCAAGGCAGAGAGAGGGAGGCATATATGCGATTTGGGGGTGGGGGTTGGCTGAGTGAGGTGGCAGATGAGCAGGCCCCCCCAGCGCAGATCGGGAGCAAGGGGCTGCATCCCCAGTTGTTTATCGCACAAGGTCTGCTGCCTTTTCAGGGAAACGCCGGGGCCCCAGTTTCCGTCATGCGAGGAGGCGTCTGACTTGGCAGAGGGGTATGACTTGGCTCATGGCCGCTTTGACCATGCCCGTAGCTGACCTAACAACCAGAGCTCAAGAAATCCTTTTCTACAGTAAACTGAATCCCCTATTTGCTAAGAAGTTCAATTTTAAAAGGTTCTTTCCTAGATCCTTCTGTTTATATGTCCAGTGTGACCCTCTGCAGACAAATCCTAAGCTTACTACATCTTGATAGTAGGCAGAGTAGCTGGACTTTTGCTCTTGTCCATGGTGTTGCCATGTGTAAATTTTAGAAGAGATTGTTGATGTAAACCAGTATTTCTTAAAACAGAATCCCAGGCTCTTGGACCCACATTTGCAATATTTTCTTCCTTAGCAATGACATTCTGCCTTTACTGTATGTGGTCCTGACAGGTTCTATTCTTATTTCAGTAATAGTAAGCCACCTCATTCTTTCCAGAACAAAACAAGATATATGAATTATGTATTGGAGAGAAACATAAACAACTATCAAGAGCTTAATCTTTGGTTCCCAATAGACCCAATTTAGATTCTGGCTTCATCACTTTTATCTGAGTAATCTTGGGTGAGGAGCATACACTCTCTCTCTCTCAGTTTAGTTATCATAAAATACATCAATCGGTTTATAAAAGCTGGTTAAAAACAAATACTTAAGTATTTTTTTAACTAAAAAATTTGTAAATATAATGAAAGAATTCATGAAGAGTAAACGTATGCTCTAAAATAAGAATATATTTTAATAACTGTTTTATTGAAATATAACTTACATACTGTAAAATTCACCCTTTGAAACTGCACAATTCAGTGCTTTTTAGTAGATTCATAGATTTGTATATCCATCCCTTCTATCAAATTCCAGAACACTTTTATCTCCCCACAAAATTACCCCCATACTGATTAGCCACCCCTCCTTATTCTTTCCCCCATCTCTACCCTCCCTCCCCCACCCCTGGCCCCTGGCAGTCATTGATCTATTTTCTGTCTCTTTGGATTTGCCTATTCTGAACATTTAATATATATGAGATCATACAATATACACCCTTTGGAATCTGGCTTCATTCACTTATCATAATGTTTTCAAAGTTCATCCATGTTGTAGCATGTGTCAGCATTCCATTTCTTTTCATGGCCAAATGATATTCCATTGTATGGATATACACTTTGTTTCAGCTGATGGAGATTTTTTACTTTTGAGCTTTTTTGGTTTACACTTTTTGGCTACTATGATTAATGCTGCTATGAACATCTGTGTTCGAGTTTTTTCTGTGGATATATGATTTCAATTTTCTTGGGTATGTACCTAAGAGTGAAAATATGAAAGCATATGATAACTCTATGTTGAAGTGTTTTGAGGGACTGCCAAACTCTTTTCCAAATGTCTGTACCACTTTACTTTTTCCCCAGCAATGTGTGAGAACGCCAATTTTTTCACATCATCACCAACACTTATTTTCCATTTTCATTGTTAGTATTATTATCATAATCATCCTAACGGGTATGAAGTAGTATCTCCCTGTGATTTGAATTTGCATTTCCCTAATGACTAATGATGTTGACCATTTTTCCCTGTATTTATTTTTCATTAACATATTTTCTTTAAAGATATGTTAATTCCGGTCTTTTGCCAGCCTTTATTAAATTGAGTCATTTGTTCTTTTAATTGTTGAGTTGTCAGAGTTCTATACATATTCTGGTGCAGTGTATCTTCTTCCTTATTTATGTGCTACTCTTCTTTTTCTGTAGCCTGCAGTTTTCATCTTATTCTGTATGGTTTAGAATTCGTTAGCTCTTGGTTTAAGGGACATTATTGATTGTACGAAGCAACCTTAGTCATTTACACTTGTATCTGCTCAGAGTTAATTTTAAATGCATACTTTTTTTTTAAATTCGTTAATGGTCTTATATGGAAGATTGCACCTTCAGTACCTTTACCCAAAGGCAGGTGGTTTAAATGCTCAGCCTTATTTCAAATGTTGTCTGCTTATTATTTGTGCAACTCAATTGCTAAGTGGAGTTCTCTGTCTTGTGTCTCCATTATCTACAGTAAAGAGCACTTTCTGGCAAACAGTAGAGATTGGAAGGGTTATATATGCTCTCTGGCAGGAAGTCACTTCCTGATTAGCATCTGATCTGAAAATAATTTTCCCCTGTGCAGTGTTTCCTGTGTAACATGATTAGATATGCCTTCTCCAGGTGAAGCACAGGAAAGAGTTGCCATTTGGTACTCTGTGCCCTATAGTATGCAGGTTTTAATTTTCTATCTTGAAAGGAAAACTGCCTTTAGCTATGTCCTGAATTAAATCCGAATCCTAGGATTTGTCCATTACTGTTTTTCAGTGGCTAGAAAGGTGCTAGAACATTATAGGTACTCAGTAAAATATCTGTTGGGTGAATTAATTCAAGGACTTTTATAAACTTTCTAACCTCATTTCTTAAAGTCTGGCCATACTCTGAGTTCAATAGGTTTTTCTCCATTTCCTGAACTCTCCGTGTGATTGTCACATTATTTTTTCCATGAAATTTCTTCTGCCTTAATTGACCTGCCATGGTCAATGCTAATTTCTCCCATGACACATTATGTATACCACCTCCATTATGACTGTCACCATAGGCTACCACTCAATTGTAAATACTATTACGTATATGCTATGAATCACACATCTCCTATGAGGCATTCCAGTCCTCTAAGCCTCACCTGTCCCTTGGCCTAGTCACTGCTGTATAGACCAGTTCTGCCTGGGTTCAGACACACTTCAGGTAGTGTGACTTGCTAATACTTCATCTCATACCCATGTTTAGACCCTTTCTCCTCCTGTACTGGGTTTTCCCTACAGAAACTGAGGCAAGAAATATTATAGGAGTAATTTGTCTTCCACACATGCACACATGTAAGCCACTTCAGGCCAAATGGGGTAAAATTCACCAAAGGAAGACAAAAACCGGTAAATAAACTCTTTCAACCTTTTCCTCAAGGATAGACTATCCTAAAAAGTATTATTCAGATGACCTCCCAAAACACTGTCTTGTGAGATCAAGCAATCATTCACATTTGGTAGGAGACCAGAGCCAGCTCCATAACAAATTATGTTTTTCCTTTCCGTGCCCCACTAGCCTTTTGTTCATGCTCCTTGAAATGTCATTTCCTGATAAGAATTCACATAAGCCATTGCCATAGGCTTTGATTTCTGGGAAACCCAGACTATGATATAATATGTGCTCTCAATGCTAGGAATAAAAAAAAAAAAAAAATGAAAAAAAATATAGCTCCCACCCTGACGGATCTGATAGGGGAATGGAAACATAAATTACTAACCATAATTAAAGACACCCTCTGCAATAACTGAACTATAAACAAAGTACTAAGAGAACAACAATAAAATGACATTAAATTCTAATAGTGGACATGGATTTGAAAGATTTAATAGAGAATATAACATTGAATTAGACTTCAAAGAATGAAAAGCATTATGCCAGGTGGATAAGGTTGGTGAGAAAAGGCTATGAAGACCAACAGAAGAGCATAAATGAAGGGAAAAGAAGTTGAAAAGTACACTATGGATATAAGACGTTTAATCATATGTTTTTCATATTTGATCATGAGTTCCTTCTAAACAGGAACAAATACTAAGCAACTTGGTATAATTTATTCTTTCATTCATTCAATAAAAACTTACAAAGTGCCTGGCATTTCATATATAATATTTGCTTAATAAATTGGTGTTGGTTGGATCTAAGTTCTTAGCCAGCTTTTACAAATTCGGAAAAGTAATATGAATGTCCAAGTGTTGTTTGTTATCCAAGAGCTGATAGAAACCCATTGCTTTGTATTTTGACAGGGTTTTGGACTTAATAGTGAAAAAAAAAATAGTTCTGTGTGATTGCAGCTACGCAAGGCAGCCTCATCATGGCTGCTGGAAGCATTTCTGTGAACAAGCGTTCACGTGTAATCCTCCTTCAATGTAGCCAGATGATTCCAGTTCACAGCCTTAGGGGAAATGATCTGAAGAATATGGAAGATTTCAGGAGCAGAGGAAGTATCAAGACACAGAAATGTTTTATGCTCATTTCTTACCATATTGAATCTTCTGTGAATGTGTGGCTATTCTATGAAAATGAGACTTTTTTAAATTACATTATCAAACATTTACTGGGCACCTACCATTTTTCCAGTATTGTGTTCAATGATAAAATAGGAAAGGCAAGTCAATTTATTCTCCTTTCTCAACCCAGTAGATTGGTGATGGCTGCCTGGAGCATGGGAATGAGAGTTTTGAAGCTAAATCTAGACTCAGACTAAGAGAGATTTGTGATTAATAAGCAAGGTCTGTCCTTGATGAGGGAGGGGTATGTGGAGCTCATTTGCCTCATATTTGCTATATCCTTGCTCTTAGAGGACAGGATGACAAAGAACACTTGCTTTCTTGTAGCCCATAACATAGTGATGCCACTTGTGGATAACTAATTAATAGAGTGAAAGAAACTGGTAAGGGAGGTTGGGAGGGAAACCCCTCAATAATTCCAACTTCCTGAAGGGCAAGGCTGAAGATATTTCAAGGAGGGCCACTTTAATCTATTTTATATCCAGTGCTTTCCTGTAAGCTACATTGGAAAAATGTTGTTATATAATTAAAAATATGTGAAAAACACTGACACCCTCCCACTCTTCTAAAAGTTATTTCCCAGAGCATCCACTTGTTCTCACCATAGATAGCCTCTGGAATATTGGTTCTCTTTCTATGTGTATGCATTTTCTGTCCCTTAGGAGAGTGTCAGCTCCCCTGACACAAAAGTCAGGGCGTCAACTTCATTTCACCCACACCACACCTAGCACAGTGTTTTTGCATGAATCAGTGAAGAACTAAATGAATCTCATCTCATTAGTTCCCAGCATGTCGCCAGCCAGCCTTGATGGTACAAAGATTCTGACAATGGGGGTGGTGAAAGAAATAGTTAATTCTGTTTCGACCACAAGGGAATCTCACGTTAGTATCCAACAATGTCCTTCCTTGCCTAATGCTCGCTCGAGCCACAGTATCTTTGCCAAAGGGCCATTCAAGAACGGAGAGTTAAATTGATTACATTTCAGCCTCAGGGCCAATAAAATCATGGAATATGGTGGTAATACAAGCACAGTGAAAGGCTTATTGAACTTGAACCACACGGGTAATTTAAAATGACAACAAAAGGCTCATTTTCCTTGACAGCAGGCAGAGGCATCATCTAGCCTGGCTTCTTAACGTTCAGGTTCACTTTGCCAGGGTCACTCAAGTGGCTTCTTGCCCTTTGTTCCATGTGGAGACTGGTGAGCCATGTCAAGCCTCCGGGCTGGGCAGACAGAATACTTATAATTTGGACCGCAGAGCTCTCAGCTCAAGAAAGGGCAAAAACTTGGACAAACCTAACAAACAGATGATCGCCTTTGGTTTGGTTCCAAATGAGAATCAGTGCAGCATGGCGGCTGATGGAAAGAGAATGCACAAGGTAGAGATATACTCACAAGATAACTACATAATTTTGCAGTCATTTGGCATTTGGTCAGGCCAGAGGGAGCCCCACAATAAATCATAATTTTAAGATTGCCACTGCCAGGGAGACATGTAAAAATTATCATTTTCACCAGAGCCAAATGAAAGTCTTCCTGTCCTTTTCTTTCTTCTCCTCTCCTCCCATCCCTATTCTTCTCTCCCTCCACAGGCAGTGTGGCATTTTCACACATATGTAGAACAGCCCGTTTGAGCAGACTCCATTGCCAAATCTGAAATATTTTCCACGGTAACCTTAGCTAGTACATCAACCCTAAAAATTTAATAATGAAGGAATATATATATATATATATATATATATATATATATATATATATATATATTATATATATATATATATATATATACATATATATATATGTATATATATATATATATATATACATATATATATATATATGAGGGAGAAGCATGAGATGTACTTTTTGAATTCCCAAAGCTTTGGCAAAGATGGAATAAATTAAAAACGTTATAAGCCTTTTAGGATCAGACTTTTAAAAATGAAAGTCAAGAAAATGTTCAATTTAACATTTTTTTTTCTGCAAAGTTGCTGGCACTGAGTTGATAAATTCTTATTTTATAATCAGAGAGTTGCTATCTCCATCTAGTTAGGAGAGTTAAGTGAAAATACTCATCTTCCAATGACTAGGTTGAGTATTTCTTACAAAGGATATCCTCAGTTGGGGAAATGGAGAGGGAACTGAACAAGAGTGAACATATCGAGCTGTAAGACGTTTTGGAGGAGAGAGCTGAGCAAGAGATAACATCTATGAGAGATACATTAGCAAACAGGTTGTGTTAGGATGGTAGATTGAATTAATGGCCTAATTTCTTCTCCCCTGCCAGTATCCATGCCTTTTACAATGTGATTTTGCACGTCCTTCCATTACTTCCCTACTGTTTGACTTTAGGCTGAACCATGAAACTTGCTTTGGCTAATGAAATGTTAACACACTCAATGCAAGTGGTAAACCACTGCCTAAAATTGCCAAGTTCACGATAGTTGTTTGTGTTTCCTCACTTACCACTCTTGTCTATTTCCACTCTCCCTTGGTAAGTCCCACATCTTTAATTTCAGAATTAATCATTTATTTTACAGAATCCTAGTGAGAAAAATTCCCATTCCCATTTTAGCTCAGCATTTCAAAACAGTACTTAATTGCATCATCTAGTTTCTGCAACTTTAGTAGGTTCAGAACAACCTTTTGGGGGCATTTTGTCACATTTTTAAATATACCTGGGGTGGTGCCAAAACAATGTATACAAGTGGACACTTGGTCAGCGTTGCTCAAGCAGTAGTTCTCCGTAATCAGAAGAGTCTAGATGCTGATGGTAACCACTTTGAGCACCTCTTGTAATTGCAGAAGTCAAATGTGACTTGTATTCATCTTTTGTTATTGGTATATACTGAATATTACAATTGTAATATAGTTTTTTCTTTTCTTAAAATGTGTATAAATTTTTTTGGCACTGTGTGTATGTGTGTGTTTGCCCCATTTTGTTTACCTATTCATTCATCAATGGACATTTAGGTTATTTTCACCTTTTGGCTATTGTGAATAATGCTGCTAGGAACATTGGTGTACAAATATCTATTCCAGTTCCTGCTTTGAATTTTTTTGGGTATATATCGGGAAGTGAAATTGCTGGATCATACAGTAATTCTATTTAATTTTTTGAGGAACTGCCATACTGTTTTCCTCATTGGCTGCACCAGCAGGGGTTCAAATTGCTCTACATCCTTACCAACAATTGTTTTTTGTTTTTTCTCCTCCTCCTCTATCATTATTCTTATTCTTATTCTTATTCTTATTATTATTTTATAATAGCCATCCTAATGGGTATGAGGTGATATTTCATGGTGGCTTTGATCTTCATTTCCCTAATGATTAGTAATGTTGAGAATCTTTTCATGTGCTTATTGGCCATGTAAATTGAGTATTACAATTTTAATACAGTTTTCCTTTCTTAAATATATATACATTTTTTTGCCACCCTCCATATACTCAAAAAGGCCTTATTGTTGAAGTGAAAATACTTTAAGGAAGAGACTGTCCCACAATAGATCCTACGGGATCTAAAGCAAGTATTGGCAAACTTTCTCTGTAAAGGGCTGGATAGTAAATATTTTATGCTTTGCCGGTCCTATGGTCTCTGTCATAACTACTGGACTCCTCCAATGGAGAGTAAAAGCAGCCATAGAGAATGTATCAATGAATGGGTGTGGGTGTGATCCAAAGTACTTTATTTTTACAAATAGGTAGTAGACTAGATTTTGCCTATGGACTGTAGTTTGCCAACCCTTGTTCTAAAGAACAAGCCAGTGCTTTTAAAATTCTTTAAAATCTAATGTAAAACACATTTTCAATGCATATGTGAAAAGTACTGCAATGAAGAATGCATTTTGTAGCAACTATTTGGCCATTTCAAATTTCTACTCATCTGACCGTAAATTAATTTATGCATCATAATTTTCGTACTGTTTTACTTTTAATGAATTAAAAGTTATAATTGAGTGCAGGTTACTATAAGAGAACATTTAGGATCTTTGAGTTTCATAAAGTGTCCCATTAGTTTTTCTCATAATGACCTCGTAAAAATAGCAACTATTTTGAAAGCTATTCAGTTTTAAATTTATACTCACATAGTTTTCCATGTTGTGATTATTTGTTTCTTTTCTTTTTTTTTGTTTTATTGGTTTGAAAGCAAAGTCTATTTAAATACTGAATCTTTTCTTGGGAATTTCACAGTTCTCATTCTATGATGGAGGTGGTAACTAGTTGCTATGGAGATGATTACCAAAGCTCCACTGAGGTTTGTGATTTCTGGTGGGAAATGAGCATCAAGAACAAATGAATTTTTTATAGCACTTTTAAATTACAGAACTAACCTTTAAACTGACCCTATCATATTATCAGTGGGATTATCTAGTCATAATTACTTCTCCTGGTAATGAAAAGTTGTTGGATATTAATACTGAAGCTCAGCTGTATGGAACACAGAATTAGACATAGCCATAGGCCATAGCCTGTATTCAAACCACAATTCTCTCCTGGGAGAAAGAGCTAGAAAAATGGCTTCTCAAATTTTCTGAATATTGTTAGATATTTTTTGCAAACGGAGGCTAGAAAATGTAAATTTAAGAGTTTTTCCCTCCTAACATGCCTGTACTAGCAATTTTCTGGGTAGACTAATGGAAAGAAACTAGCAATTTTCTGGGTAGACTAATGGAAAGAAAGTTGGATTGGTAATTAAAATTGGATTCAAATCTGTTACAAAGACCCCTTAGACTAAGATTGCCACATTTAGCAAATGAAAATGCAGGATGCCCAGTTACATTTTAATTTCAGACAAATAACAAATGCTTTTTTCAGTGTGTGTGTGTGTGTGTGTGTGTGTGTGTGTGTGTGTGTGTGTGTACACCGGGGTTGCCAAAAAAATGTATACACTTTTGAAGAGATGTTATCTATACTCAAGTAGTAGTTCACCATAATCAGAAGTGTCTGGACACTGATGGTAACCACTTTGAGCACCTCTTGTAATGGCAGAAGTCAAACGTGACTTGTATTCATCTTTTGTTGTTGGTGTATATTGAGTATTACAATTTTAATACAGTTTTTCCTTTCCTAAAATGTGTATACACTTTTTGGCACCCTCTGTATATATGTTTGTGTGTGTTCCATGCAATATATACTAAAATTATTCATTGTTTATCTGAAATTAAAACTTAATTGGGCATTCTGTGTTTTATCTGGCAACCCTTCCTTAAAGAAATCACATACATAATCTTTCTGAGCCTCAGTATTTTCAGTTAGATTATTTTTCATCTAAATACTTTCTATCTCTAATAGGATTTTTCAAGGTTAGTAAAGGCTACCTGCTATAACAAGTGCTCCTCACTTCTCAGTGGCTTTAATACAACATGAGGTATTTTTCTTGCTCCTACACATTCAGTGGGGTTCAGTAGCCTGCCTTCCACATGGTGGTTCAATAATACAGGTTCCTTTGTTTTCTAGCTATGTCATTTTCAAAATATGGTCGTAGTGGAATTGATCAGTAAAATACACTCCTCTCATTGGTGAACACCAGTCATGGTTACCACCTAGACTTAAGGTGCTGGTGAATGTTCAACTAATCATATTCTCAGAAATAAGAACTAAGTTCTATGGATCTCTAGCCAGTTTCTACCACATGCTTTCATTTTATTGACCCATTCACTCATTCATATGCCTAGCACTGTTTTACACACTGAAGACAGAGTAGTGAACACATTAGATAAAGTCTCTGCCGTTGGAAAGTTTTGTCCTAGTGGAGACATAGAAATAAACTAATAAATATAAATATACAGTATATCAGTTATTATGCAGATGAATAAAACAGTATGCAAAGATAGCTAATAAGGGGGTATATGAGGTAGAATTGTTAGGGTCTCTCTGATAAGGTGATATCTGAGCAGAAACCTAAAGAAAGTGAGGATATCGAAGGGAAAAAGGATTCCAGACAGAAGAGGCAGCAAGTCTAAGCCCCAAAGCAAGAATGCATTTGTGTGAAGAATAGCCTGAAGGCTGGAGTGGCCAGAGCAGGGGGAGCAGGCCTGGAGGTGGTAGGAGAACAGGTCAGAGATGCAGGCCATCACAAGGACTATTGCTTTTACCCTGAAATGTGAAGCCATTGGAGTGGTTAAGCAAAGGGTAATATAGTCACTCTAAATTTTAAATCAGGGGTTTAAAGAATTTGTGCTGCTTTACTGAGTGTATGGTACAGATGGATAAGGCTACAGAAAGATATCAATTTAAAAGATGTTGCAATATTCCAGGTGAGAGATGATGAGCCGGAGCAGGTGGAGTACTAAGTTAGTACAAATTGGACGCATTTTGAATATATTTTGAAGGTAGAGAAGGGATTTGCTGAAGGTGCCATGTAATAAAAAAGTGAGAGGGCTAAGATTACTCTGAAGTTTCAGGCGTGAGCAACTGGTAGAATAGACTGACATTTACTGATATTAAAAGTCTATGGGAAGAGCAAGTAAAGCGCTGTTGGAGAACAGAAGGGTTGAATTTTGCATAAATTAAATTTGTAATGTCTATCAGTCATTCAGGTGGAGAAGTATGTTTGCAATTCAGTGGAGAGGTTGAGGCTGGAGGTACAATAAGAGTCGTTAAGCAATTAGACTGATGTAACTACCAAGAGAATCAATATAGACAGCATAAAGAAAAGGTCTAAAGACTGAGCCCTGGAACAGTCCCAACATGAAGGGTTCAAAGAGATGAAAAAGAATCAGCAAAAAATACTAAGAATCTATAGCCAGAGGGGAAGGAAATAATTCAAGGATAGATTCACTTGGACGCCAGTGGAATCAAAATTTCAAATGCTATTGGTTGGTTAAGTTGAGAATTCCTTAAGGGCCATTGGATTAAGCAATGTGGATGTCATTCATGACTTTTCAAGGGCTAATTTGATGGAGAAGTGTATGAGTTTAATAGAGAAAAAGTGAATAATGCTCCGTCATTTAGAGAAGCTGCTTAAAGGAGATCAGGTCTGCACATTCAGAAAACACTCCAATCAAATCAGAGATCATACACCACAGGGCTCACCATGATGGGGCTAGGGAAGAGGGTCAACTATTTTGAAAAGCCTGTCTCTTCCTATTATCATCCTTTTGTCCGTTTACTATCTCCCTTACCCCCAGAGTGTCCCACAGATCTCACAGTTATTCAGGATCCTTAAGTTTCTCTTAAAATTACGCTCTGTAAAGTAACTAGCAATAATAATAGCTACTGTTATTGTACTTACTATATTCCAAGTGGTGAGTTAACTGCTTTAGAAATGTTATTTCACTCGATCTTTGCAATAGTCCATGAGATAATTATTATTAGACTTATTTTAAGGAGGATAAGGGAAGTTCAAACAAACTTGCCCATCTTGATCCAGATTGCATGTCTATTAAAATCAAAAGCCATGATTTTTGTCATTTCACAAAAGCCGCCACTATGACATGTCATTTTGCTTTTTTCAGGGGTTTGTTTCACATAATCTATGATGACAGAATTGGGTTTCACTGCCTTGAGGAGACTTAGTCACTGATGAGCAGGTAGAAGTGATATGATTTGGGTGGCCATGGGAGCCCTCTCAGATCACACTACGGGTACTTGCTCTGACACATGAAGGTAAGACTCACAGTGTTTGAGGATGTCAGAGATGTCTGCCCTGTCAAAATGAAACTTGTTGGATCTTTCTCCTTACAAGTCATAGCATATCTGAAAGACTGTTAGAAACCTCCCTTTCAGAAAGAAGGAATTGTTTGCATATACACAGATATTGTAACCTCCCAAATTCTATTGTTTTCTTCTATAGAAGAAAAATATGCCTCCCCCAGACAGTCCCCAAATACTCCAGCAGTGTATAGCTGCTGGGTGTAAATAAGTCTAAGCAGTTGTAAGCCATGCGGGCTTTAGCATTTGTGCTAATTTGCATGTCAGATTATTGGACATCCAGGGTTCACATCCCAACTCTACAATCTACCAGGTACGTCTCTAAACCTTGGTTTCCTCATTTATGTGTGAAAATACTATATCTGAGGGTTACCCTCAGAATTCACACGTGTAAAACACATAAGTCTGTCTTGCTATTAATTGTAGCTGCTATGATTTTGAGTATCAATATTGACTAAACCAGACATCTGCAAGACCTTGGAATTCACTTCTATAAGCTCCAACACCCAGAACATATGCACTACAGGACTGTAGGTAATGCTGTGATGTCAGTAGGTTAGCATGAAGACAATCATAGTAAGAATTCTTGGTATTTTTTGAACTTCTACTATGTACCAAGTCCTATGCTAAATATTACACATATGCAGTATCTTCTTTAAGCCTCTCAATGACTCCGTGAGTTCTATTGTGACCCCCATTTTATAGATAAAGAAACCAAAGTCTAATACATTAAGTAAATTGCCCAAGATCAAACAACTAGAAAGAGGTGGAACTAGCATTTCAACAAAGGTCTAACTATGGCTGCCCTCTTCCCCAATGAGGTATAAGGACAAATATTTGTAAAGCACTCACTGGTGGTAATCTCCCTTTATTAATTGAAGGGAGATTATTATTCTTGCTTTTAGTCTTAATGTAGTTTTATAAAATAAACATTGAGAAGTAGCACACATCAGTGAGATATTGTCTTGTGAGTGAAAATTTGTTACTTGGACACTCAGAATAAAGTATGGTTCCGTTTCCATTAATTATATGGCTTGTTGAAAGCTATTATTATGAAATCATTTCCACTCCATTCAAATAGGACAGACTGAAAACTGGAGTAGTCTTATTGTCTCTATTTAGATGATATCCTAGTGTTTAGTCAGGGTGCAAGTTGGGTTGGAGAAAGACAGAAGAGAGAAAGAGGGCCATAGTCTAACAGATCAATCTATCCATTACATCAGCATTCACTGGCAGCTGAAATGCTCTAGGCAAATCATCTATGATGTAAACAGGGAAGGAATAGACAGACAGCTTTTTACAAATCTGCTATTTACCTAAGGGAGGCATCCTGTTGTTATCCCACAGGAATTCACTTTCCTGCTTGGTTTGCCATGGAAGCGAAGGAAGACCTGACAAACAGAGTCCCTTAGTTTGCTTAGCTGTGAGATTTCCATTACCCACACAGAAGTTCACTTGGGCACACTGTGTGTTTACATAACCTGCAGTGGCATCTTTTCAAGACCCAACATTGTCTGGAAAGACTTCCAAAGTCATGAGTCTACAAGAAAGTCAATAGGGTGCACAGTTATTACTGTCAGGCTCTGTTTTTATAGTCCTGCCCATGAATATCACTGGTTGGATTAAATCCCAACAAGACCAAACACAGTGAATGACAGCCAAATGTGTTCTTAGGCTTATCAGTACATTAGCCACTTCCTGCAGGCCACTTTCTTGCCACCAAACTATTGGAAATTTGATTATAAACTGCAGAGAGGAATTCCCTCTCTGAGTTTTATGGAGGAATGTTTCCCTAACCAGTAACCATAAAGTATTTCTCTTAAGTGTTCAGATTAGGTACATAATAGGATGATATCCATAGCTAGCAATTATTTATATGGCCTGGCTTTTCAAAACCACTTGCCCATGTATTTTCTTATTTGCTTGAAACACGTATCATTATCATTATCTCATTTTACTCATTAAAAAACTACTGCTCCACTTGGTTCATGGATTTTCCTAAGGTCATTTATCTAGAGAATAGTAGTCACAAAGCATACAGTTCCACGTCAAGGGCCTATAACCTTTCCACTACTCACATCTTCACAAACAAACCTACTAGATATTTGCTACTCAAAGTATGGCCCATGGAGTAGCAGCACCCCCACCTCCTGGGTACTTGTGACAAATGCAGAATCTCAGACCCCACCCAGACCTACTGAATCTGAACTTACATTTTCTAACAAGATCTCCAGTTAACATTAAAGTTTGATCAGCCCTCTACTCGTGACTCACAGGAATAGTATCTCCTTTCTCCAACTCAATAATGGTATATGCAATGGTATATGAAATCCTGTGTTAAATACCAACAAGGCCGTGAGATCATGCCATTTCTTCAGATACGATATGGACTTGAAGGTCTATAATTTCATCTTTACTTCTCCATAATCTCATATTTGATACAAAGGCAACTGTATCCACAATTGCACATACATTCACCTTAGCAAGGAAATCATGTTGTACATCTCTACCTATTTGGGTAACACTCTCCCTATTCATTCGCGTGGTGGACTGTAAGGGTAAGCCATCTGAAGCTTGAGCCAGGTATTCTATAAGGAGATTTCTAGTGGATACAAATTTTTAATTAAATGTTCAATGCCAAGTAAATGCTTGTGAAATTGCAGCCCTCCTACCATATGGTATGCCGCTTAACAATAGATTATATTTGACATTCCTAAGACAAAGTATCTATTGGAAATCAATGCTATGTCCAATAGCTTTGCTGATAACCAGTTAAGTGAGCTCAGATAGGTCATTTAAATTCCTCTGTTCTTCTTTTTCTTGCCTGCAGTGTGAGATCAGATCATCTCTATGCATCTCATCCAAGTTTCAGCTCAGAACTGGAATTTAAAAGTTACCAAAGATTCATAGTCTGGAAGAACATAGTGAATTCACAGCCAAATAATCTTTCCCCTCTGCATTCTTTTGTGAATAGAATTCTCTGTGCACTTTATCAATTGTGCTTAAGGTAACTGTTTCTTTTCTTATCCCTAGCATGAAAGAGCTTCTAAAATCTCAGCAATGTAGTCCAGCTCAACCCCCAAAACGAAGTACGCTGGACCGAATGTCAAGGAGTTGCTGAGGAGTCCAAGGAATTCACAGTATAACCCCAGGGCAGAATGCTGGTACGTTAGATGCTGGCCTGGGGGAGGACCGTGTTGGTGAAAAATTCCACAAGAGCAGAAGCCTGGACCTTGAGCAGGAGATAAATTTGCCACTGGTCTTTTTGTATTAGGAATATTCTTTCAAAATACGCTCCAGAAGAATGGCTCACTCTCAATTTTTAAGGTGTGTCTAGGCCCTTGTATTCTTAACCAGGTCTGAGATTTCCCACTCAGTGTCCTGCCCAAAAACAGCCGGTCTGTGAGCAGGCTTTTTAGATGAACCCCTGACGTGAGGGAGTGCTGCCCAGCTGGCTGGTATCCAAAGGGTCACCAACATCCTAAATTCAGACATCTGCTACCGCGCGAGCGTGTGTGTGTGTGTGTGTGTGTGTGTGTGTTAGAGTTTTAGAAAGACAAAACTAATCCCAAAAGTCCAAGAAACACTGCATTGAGTAAAGTCCAATAACACTGACCACAGGGCCTAAGATATTTCAGATGACATATTCCTAAATTGAAAAGCTGGTATCATTTTGCTTTGCTTAAGGTGGTAGATTCTGACCCTGCATCACTGAAGGGATGAACACGTGGTGGTCCAAATGTGAGTTAAGAATGGGAAGAGAACAGAAGAGCCAGCAGCTCCTACGGAACTGGTAAGCAGGGTCAAGGTGGCCAGTTCTGGACAGGGGTCCTCAGGCCTTCCCAGGCCCTCCTTTTCTCAGACTCGGGAGCGCCCTGGACGTTCCTACCAACAGCCCTCTCAGTGAATAAGGAGCCCTTAAGACAGAATGACTATACAGCTATTCACCCAGGTCAATCTCCTCGAAATTAAAAAAAATGCACAGACCTCTCATGATTTTACATGAGTCCTAACCGTCAGCCTCCCTTCAACTCTCTTTTCTTTTATTACAGCCCCACAGCAGAAAAGGCCATTTTATGTTACACACTAGTATACACATGCATGCATATCTATAAAACTGAACAAAAGTTTTGTAAGACAGTATCTTTTCTTATTATATGTAATTAACGCTGATAGTTTCTTCTCTACCTGGTTAGGTGCTATTTTGATGTAAAGAAAATAGAACCTTACCTATAGTTCCCTGTAGATTTGGGGTGGGGGTGCTTTTTGCACGGTTGCTCCCAGTTTTTCCACTTTGCAGTTGGTTCTTGGCATTATATACTCCTTCTTGCCACGGTTAGCCTCTCTGAAGTCCTTGGCTAGCTCTGCTGCTGGTCTTGCTGGAGACATTTTGGGTCACCAAATGCCTCGAGGCAGAACTGCTATCACTATGCTGGTCTCATCACAGAGATGATCTGGATAAACCCGTTTCCTGTTCTTGTCGAGGTCCAGCCAGCAAAACTGGAAACATAGTGGTTAAATATGTATTAAAGGACTGAAAATCCAAAAGGGGAAATCGAGGTAACTCAGATATAGCAACTGTAGGAAGCAGCCAGCACCCCTAGGATTGTCGGAGGAGATAAGGAAACGGAGCTGGGTTATTAGAAGCTTGGGGCTGGCAGAGCTAGAACTCAGAGCCCTAAACAAGGGACACTCCTGGTTGCCCCCAATATCTTAGGAGCTTGGAAGTGGAATCAAAACACAGACTTCCAAGGTGGCAGCACCAGCCAACTGGTACTGATTCTCTAGTAGGCATCAGGTGTTTTCACCATAACACTGGTTTGAGGAAGGAAGGGGGAAAAAATTGCAGGCTGGAGCCAACTGCTACTCCTCAAACCAACTGTGGCTGATGGTGAACCATAGGACAGGGAGCAAACTGGAAGAAGCAAGCCCTTCTTCCCTCCTCCAGCTTTGCAGTATCCCTAACTCTGTCTAGAACTCCCTGTTATCAGAGCCTAACAAGGAACTAGCTGGCAAAACAGAAATAAGGGGACCCAGTGGTGTCACAAAGGAAGAAAGAGATGCTGGCTTCACTAAGTAGCTCTCCTTTTTCTGCTCCATTCCTTAATTTCCCACAGCACTAACACATAGGCCATATAAGGTAAGAGAGCTAAGAGACTCAGGTAACCAGCAAACTTAAAATATGGAGAACACATACTATTTACATTGAATTTGACAGTCCCCATAATTCAAGGAGAAATACTTCAGCAACAAGTAAAATTAAATTCTTCACGAGGGCCCCATTCAGTATATCTGGTCTTGGAAGGGGGGCTGAGCCTTCAACTTTGTCCTCATGGAATGTTTCCTTTGAAAAGCTTCTATAATGTGAAATCTCAGTCTTTGCTTTAGAGAAAACCAGCCCCTGCTGCTAAAAAGTCAGGCCCTACGACTTGGCTTCTTTCCTCCCCAAGTGCTACCAGTCTAATCTGTAAATCACAAATCCAATTCCGGAAGTGTGGTTCTGAATGTCTAAGTCTAGAATAAGACATGGGAGGGACTGGAGGCAAAGTAGGCACCGCAGAAGCAAAGCAAAGTGATATTTCACACTCCATTCCAACAATTAGCTTTTTGAGGTCTCTCATTCATACGAGGTCAAGATATGTCTCCTCATTTTTCTGGTCAGTAACCAAGTAGCTATTGTAATACACACACCTACACATACACTGCATACGTGCACACAATAATTTTCAGAGACAATAGGATCTAGGCCAGTGGTTCTCAATCATGAGTAATTCTGTCTATCAGTGGGCATTAGTAATGTCCAGAGGCATTTTTGTGTGTCACAACTAGGGGAGGGGTGCTACTAGCATCTAATAAGCAGAGACCAGGGATACTGCTAGATATCCTACCAGGGAAACATAGATCCTCACAACAAAGAATTATCCAGCCCCAAATATCATCAGTGCTGAGGTTCAGAAATTCTGGCCTAGTTATGTAATGTAACTGACTCTGCAAAGTATGCCTACCTACAGTGACACTAATATTTTATGTTATTTAACAGAAGGCGGTGGGACTCACAGCACAGCCACACCAGTCCTCTCCAAAGAAGTTCTCCCCATCATTCCAACCTCATTCTTGCCATCTCTAGTCACCATTATAAGTTAAGCTGGATCATCTGCTAAGTGTCTCAAGACTGGTTCCCAGGCAGCTCCTTTGCAGTCGTGATTTGGTGGTCTAATACCACACTTAGAATGAGCAAGTCTCTGACACATTCATACACTGATGCTTTACATTCTTTAAGATAATCTGTGGCCCATTTCTGGAAGTGTTAAGAGACCACAGGAGCTCCTATCAAGGGAGCTTCTATCTAAGCCATATTCTTCATGGCCTAGAGTTCCCTGCAAACTCTAGAAATTTTGGATGGCATTCAAAAGAAATATATGAAATTAAATGTACATGAGCCAGTGAGTTGGACAGCCAGTGGTCAGAAGCATTGTTATTTGCTGAGACCATAGTGCTGATTGACTCTTATCTGGAGAATGGAGGCTCTTTCTTCCTCAGTCCTGCCTCCTCAGCATAGGGTGCGCCCCTAGTGTGGGAAGACATCCCAGGTCCTAGATCTAAAGCTGCAGCACCGTGCCACCAGCAAGCATGTGTGAAGCGTGGCAGGACTCCAAAAAGGGTTTTCTGCTCTAACCCTGCCTGCCTGCCTGCTTGCCTGCCTGCCGCAGGCCCCAGTGTTGCCGAACAGGCCACCCTTTGCCAATATCTCATGGGCATTACATCAAGAACGTTTTGAGAATGTTTTGAAAAGTAGCTTTGAAACCAACCCAAAAGAAACCCAAAGCAAAGTTCCTGTCCCTTTGAGTGCCATTCACATGAAAAACCACTATCTAAAGGTATCTGCATGCCTCCAGAGCGGGAGCTATTATAATGAAAGTCTTCTGTCAATTAGAAATCAGGTGTCTGGACATTGGAGGAGCCTGTGGCATAATTCTGACCCTACACCACTTTCCCTACTTTATTTCTCTGGAAAATAGTTGAGGTTGGGGGTGTGTTTTGTATAGTTTGTGTGAAATTCAGCAAAGAGGGTGGGTGGGTGGGGGAAGCAGCACTTTAGTATGTTCCTTACACAAAGGAATAAATTCTACTTTCTCTTTTTAAGGGGTGTGCGCCATGTTAACACACTGTGGGTAGCATTACCTTTGCTTTAAAACATCTGAAGGCGATAAATTCAAGTTTCATCAGGTGACTCATAGGAAAGGCACGTTCCCCTTCCCTTCACTTCCATTAGCTCGTGAGTGTGCTTCCAATCACCTGGAGGACTCCTCCAACATGGACTGCTGTGTTTCCCCTTTAGGTAGGGCCCAAGTGTGGCCCAGGAATTTGCATTTCAGACAGGTTCCCAGGTGAGCTCACTCTTCAGGAACCGTTATCCTAAACAGTATCATTAGAGCTATTCGAAACCGAAGATTATTCATGCGACTCCCTCCTTACAAACCTTCCATGGACTCTAGTTATCTTTTAACTAAACTTCATAATCTTAGCCTAACTTTAAAGACCCTTCAGAATCAACGCATTTTCTACTATTCCTATCTAAGATTCGACTCCTGCTCAGAAGGCCACCTTCCTTCCCCAGGTATTGTAACTTGTCAGTGTTGTGATTTTCTCATGCAGTGTCTTCTGCCACCATCCTCACCCAAGCTGAGTACTATACATGCTTTAAGAAATAGATCCAGCATCACCTCTCTTACCCTACCAAGCAGAAACCCTGGTTTTGTCACACCCATCTCTACCCTCTTAGCAGTTTGCTCCTAACAATAACAAAGCTCCTGTCAACCACTTAAAAAACAAACAAACAAACAGCCCACAATGTGCATTGACACCTACTTCATGCAAGACAATGAGTCGGGCAATGTAGAGTTGACGAAGAAAGGCAGGGAAAAGAGAAAGGAGTATGCTCCCCGGTTGGCATGATTTTCAGTTAAATAATTCAGGTATGCGAGATATATCACATTTCTGTATTTTTAAAGTTTTTAAATGTAATTGAATTCTATCTAACATGAAGCCTTTACTGAAATGGGTTGGCAGGAAAAGTAAACGCAATCGTTTTTAGAGCCTTCCCCTCCTCTCAGGGGTCACACCAGCATCCAGGAGATTTATATAGCGCCTGGAAACAGGAGCGGGATTTCTGGTACCCACTTTCCAAATGCACTGACAGCCTCATCATCCAAATCATCCAAGCCCACAGAGTTGGACCTCTGCATTCATGACAAGCTTGAAATATGGGAATCATTGCGAAACTGGAAACATCATGTACAGGGTCCTGCCTTTCTCCTTGTCTAATTGCCACAGTGTGATTCACGAGTCACTGTTGCTCTAGGAGCCCCTAGACCTCTTTCTGCGGAAAAACTTACAGACATAAGTACAACCAGAAAAGATCTGAATCTATGGGCTCTACTTACCTGTGTGTTTACCTTACTATTTACTTTATTCTTCGTAGACTCGCCCCAGGCAATGGCAAAGATAGACAGTCAGCAGCTCCAGACTTACCTTCTACCAGATTTGCAACCCGAGTAGGAGACTTTTTCCCAAGCAGGGTTCTCATTGGCTGACTTGAGTCACATGTCAACCCCTAAACAATCATTGTAATCAAAGGGATTTGGTATTCTCATTGGCCAGGCCTGGTTGACATGCCCAGTCCTGGAGCCAAAGATAGGATAAGACCCACCCAAACTGTACCGTAGATAATGGGGAAGGTTTGGATCCCCAAAAGGAAGAGATGGGTCGTGTTCATGAGAAAAAGAAAACTAGGCAGAAGGAAACCATATATGTTAACACCAGTGTGCCAGAAATCAAAGACTTCAATTTATAAAATGTTGTTAAGCAAAATGATCATAAAAAAGACGCATCCTCCTCTAGGTGTAGGGTATAAAACTAATGCACAGATAACTCAAGAAATTTGCCCAGACTTATACAGTAAGCTAGGGAAAGGATGGTGCTACTTTTTTTGTTTTTTTATCATCATGCCCCCTAACCATTCTAAGTCCTCCACTTCTGGGGAACCTGCCTGAGCCTGTCTTTCCGAGACCAGCCCCAAAGTTCATAACAAATTTGCCTTAGCTCTGTACAATCCTGCTCTGTTCATCAGAGTAAATGCATTTGAGTTAAGGAGACAGAACTTTTTGAATACTATTTGCATATTGTACGTCCTTGGATAATCTCCTTCTCCAAAAAGGTAGTAACTAAAAATAAGTAATACAACTAGGGACATTTCAAATGCTATTGGCAGAAGTTGCTGCTTCAAAGCAGGAAGTACTTTCCAGCAAGACTGTACACTGATTATCTTCTCAACCTCTGCACAGCACCTGCTCTATCAAGGAAGATGCTGGCATTTGGAATAAGAGGAGGTACTGTGGAAAAACATTCGTGAAGCATGATCATGTAAAATACTAGTTTATAAAACTTTATACATTATATTATTTATGCCAACCTATATGACTATAAGTACAGAGAAAAATATGTTTGGGAATGTATTTTAAAATATTAATAGCATTTGTATTTGAATGTTGAGATTATGGTTGATTTTTTTTCTTTATACTTTTGAATTTTGGAGGGAACATTATAATAAGTTCATATTGCTAGTATAATGCATGCATGCATTTCTTCAATTTTAAGACACCATTGATGGTAAAAACACCATAAAATTAATAGCTTCTCAGTTTAAAAAATTCGCTGTTTATTAATATATATAATTTTTTTATCTCAGCCGAACGTCTGACTTGTTCGTGGAGGAGAAATAATAAAATCTTAGGGTTTTTTTTTTTTTCAATAAAAGGGAGTAGTAATAATATGAGATCATACCTTGGTCACAAGTTAATGATCATATTCTACACAATATGAATATGTCAACATTTTAAAACTTTAACATTAACATCTGCCATTAAAAATAAACACAAATTACTTGCCAAGGTTGTAAATTCACAGACACTGAAATAAATCACTAAAAATTAGTATATTTTAAATCCCAAAGTCTCTCAACAATGTTCATAGACTAATCCAAATTCCAAGTGCAAATAATGAGACCCCAAAAATGACATCATCAGCTAATTTCCACTTCACTTCTTCATAGCATGGCTGTCTGGTGTTACACATGGGTATTGCAAAGACTAATGCCAAATCACTTCTAGCAGCCAAGATCATGAACAAAGAATCTTATGATGATAATGTACATCTGTTTTTAAAAATGTATTGTATGTACAAAGACCCAAATTTCCAAGTCTGATGGTGGGTGCCATAGTTTCGTTCCCAAGAAGAAGGTCTGAGACAAGGATTCAGTGCAAGCAGTTATTTGGGAGTTGCAGGGAACAATAGCAGACAAGCAGGGAGGTAAGAAAGAGAAGAGGTAGTTATGGAGCCACCTATCATGTGGGCAGCTGGACCTTCTTTCCATAGAGGAAACATTGGTGTATGGAGGAGAATACATAACTTGGAATTATCCCATAGAGTGGGTCTTTGCACATCTACTCCAGAGAATTATTGATTGAACACTGCTCCCAAAGTGTCAATTTTCTGGAAATTTCTAGCTTGCTAATCATGATTCTTGACAGAGCAGTCTCCTGTGGTTTTGAGAAAACCAGCCCTCATGCACAAAGATGCGGACACTGGCTAATGGACGTCAACAGTAGCAAACTGGAAGGTTTGAGGGATGTGGCTGGAGCACTGACAGCATTTCCCACAATGAATCCATAAAGTCAACCCATTCAGCTCATAGAATATAGCAAATTTCCTTCTCACCACTTATAAACTTTTCTTATAGCATTCATCTCTTGTTTTGCCATCTCCAAATAGTCATATCATTCCCAGTTTTGTGTTACAGTAAGTGTCTTTATTTGCCTAGTAGCCACTTTTTGCCATAAGGATTCAAAATCTCTTTGCAGCAGCTCTGGGTATATTTGGATTTGTTGGTTCATCAACTGGTCCATATATGGAGGGCAATGGTAGACTAAAGAAAGAGGCAGGCCACTCAAGGGAACTTAGTTACACGGCTGGTCTTGGATGCAGCAAAATGAGTAGATCTCACCACCACCCACCAGAATCTTAGAAACCAGGCCTAACTGGGTTCAGTCATACATTCCACCCAGGTGGTCTCAACAACACTTACTCTCTCAAGGGCTGTATCCTTGAAACTGGCTTCTGCTGTGGGAACAGTGGATAGGACATATATTCCAAGGACAGGGAAGACGGTGAGGAGCTTCAAATTACCTTTGCCCAGCTCTTGGGGTCAACTGGCGGTCACATCCTCTCAATGATCTCCTCCAACAGGATTGCACATTCAACTTCACCATTTTCAAACGGAATTTCTGCACCATTAATTTCTGGTTGTCTTACAGATGCTTCACTGCCCTGAAGTTCATTCACATATTGACTTTTCTTCTCTGAAACTGCCACATTGAGGTGAATGTCAAAACCTGAGTTATTGGGCAGCTGGAGTGCTGAAGTTTCTTTTCTCCCTTTTCATTCTAAGATACACAACTCCTATATATATAATAGCACACAACAGAAGTCTTTGCAGAGAATTATCTTCATCTGGTAGCACACAACAGAAGTCTTTGCAGAGAATTATCTTCATCTGGGAAATGGCTTGATAATGCTGTAATGAAATAGGAGACTGGGTGTGGGTGTGACCAGATACTGAGATCACTGATGTGGGATGGGGACGGAGTTGCTTCTGTGTAATATTACAGGAGACACAGTTTGAACTCTCGAGCGATGAAGAAAGGAGAGGGATTGAGGAGCAAAGCTGAGAGGAGCAACAAACCAAGAGAGACTGGGGCTGTGTGTGGCCAGTAAAATTCCACTATGAAGGACCGATGCCTACTTGTTGCTTGCCAAGTTGTTTTCATTGCTGAAAAGCAAATCCCTCTTCTTGTGTTCTAACCTATGCTCTCCTTCTTCAGTTCAGGAAAGTCCATTATTCTCATGGATAGTTTGATGTGCATTTTTTTTGAGATGGAAAAATAATATAAACTGGGATTGACGTCAAGATGGATGTGGAGGGGACAGAGAGAGCATATAAGATCCAAGGACCTGGGAAGCCGTAGTGGCCCTGAAAGTATGAGTTCCTCCCTAGGAACCGATAGCAGCAATGGGGCTGTGTAGCTCCTCATTCAAGGGAACTGAAGGGGTGTTTGAGCCAGTTGTATCCTTGTTTTAAAGATCCAAGGGACCCTCAAATGAAATCTGACATGCATGTTTGCATGTGTGTGAGGCTTGCCAGACATCACAGATCATAGCAAAACATGTTTTTTTCTTTAAGAAACCTGTCATAAAAACATACTTATGTTAATGGTATTAAAAAATAAACATGTATTTTAAATATCCCTATACAGTAAGGGTTGTGTTTTTGTCACTTTGCTTGAATTACCATGGCTCTATCTTTGGCTTTTATTATTTGATGTGTGGTAAATTCATGTGTCAATCAACACTGGATGAGAAGAGAGAGGAGATGGTGACTAGGCTGTTTTAATTTTTATTATTATTATTATTATGCTTCTTTATTACAAAAAAGTTGATTTCTATGAAGAATGAAGATGTCCTGACCCCGTCAACATAAATAGTGTAGAGAGAAACCTAGATGCCAAATATGACGCTAATTATGATAAATTTTATTGCTTACAGGTAATACTTATCTGTTTCCTCTTATAAAAATATAAATATTGTGATAATATATTTAGTAGCATATTTATGAAATCCCATTACATATGAGTATTATCATTACTTATTGAATTATTAATAATTCACCAAGTTTTTGAAAGTAAGTGGATTATCTAAGACAAAGACTCTGTCTTACATGAGTGTTAACAGGGTAAATTGGGATGCATTTTATTGTATAGCTTATATTAACTAATTTTTTTTTTACAAAAGTATATTGTCTATATAGAAGAATGAAAGCATTTTTAACATACCACCTTGTTAACAGTAATTATCTTAGAGTGGTGAAATTATGAATGAGAATTCTTTTTCTTCTTCTTTTCTTAATTTTGTTCTAATTTACATTAGAAGAAAATTGACCTTTTGTGTTTTATTTTTGCTGTTCTTGTTTTCAGTATAGTGAATAGGAAAGTACTCTGGCACAGGATATAGAAAAGCGATGCTCAGCAACTTAGCAGCAAATCATCTAAACTTTGTGGGCTGTACTTTAACCACCTTCAAAACAGGGCAATGACCTTTTTAGCTCCCATGAAAGAAAAACCATGTCTCTCTAGCTTCTTTTTTGCTCACCCCTTTTAACCCTATTGCCTAGGACAGAGCCAGGCTTATTTAATAAATGCTTGGTGTTTAATACATAATAATAAAATAATAATACTTATAACAATATATCACTTATATATAATTAATAATTATAAATAAAATGATAAAAATAAAATACATGTGTGGTGTTTAATAAATATTTGCTAGCTGATTCAAGGAATGAGGAATGAATGTGTGTTTTAAATTATTCAGCAAGATATGAAGCTAAGGGATAATTATTATTTAGCCAGATTAAACAGTTCCAATAATTGGACTGCCAGGAAAATCCCCAAGTGGTCACACCCTATTGGCAAGAAGAGATGAACCATGTATTTTTTGTTTAGGGGACAAGTCTTGATCTGGAAAACTCTAAACATCTCTCAAGTTTCAAGACTTGAAGACAGAAGAATTCACTGCTTTTATTATTTGTTTGTTATTCAAATATTTGTGAACAAATAATATTTAATGTATAAAAATTTTAAAATAAGCATAGGCTTAAGGAAGAAAATTAAAATCACCCATAATCCCACCACCTAAAGATAATTGTTTTAAGCTTTTGGTGTATCTCTATAGGTGTATGTGTGAGTGTGTGCGTGTGAGTGTGTGTGTGTGTGTGTGTGTACACACAAGAAAAAGAGCAATGAACAGAAATAGAGAAAGGAAATATATTTGCACATATTCATACATCATGTTTCTTACTGGGAAGATGGGATCATGTCAGCTATATAAGTTAACTTCAAGTTTTTCATTGAATATGTCTTTCAATGTAAACACATTTATTTCTACATCAATCTTGAGTCACCCTATATAGATGTCTCTCATTATCACATTGTATTTACCAATTCTTTAATAAGTACTTTATTTCCTGTTTCTTGCTATTATAAGCAATTTGAGTTGAAAACCCTTGCACATCCACGTGAGCCTTTGATTATCAGACTCTGATATCCCTTCTTTATATATATTTCTGTCCTTAGGCAGAGGCTGTTGCCTGAAATCACTGGCAATCAGGGAATTCAACAGACCTCATGGCAGATGGTCTTCTATGTGTCCATACGTGGGGTCAAATCATATTTCACTAAATTGAATGGCCAATTACATGCAAAATTAGATTGGCTTTTTCCTGTCATCTATTTGATTTACTATCAATCATATCAATTAAATAATTGATTCTTATTTTTTAAGCAGATTTTGTTTTCTTTATATCTTCACTCTTTCCTTTCTCTACATAAAAATCCTACAAAAGAAAATATATATGTAAATAAATATATTGAATATAAATGACACATTGAATTACTAATACATTGAACATATAATATGTAATACATTCAATATAAATTATAAGTAGATTAAATTAGAAATATAAGTTTCAATTTTGAAAGCTCTTGGCACTTTCCTACCACTTATGGAGCCAGCCATTTTGCGTACATAGTCTCTAGTAATAGCTAATAGTGACAGAGCAGAAAACAAAACTCAGGTTTCTAGTACATGTTTGTTGTTTTCAAAGGTAACACTTGTACTACTATAAAGAGAGGTGACATGACAATGCTGTCCTTAGCTTCAGAACCAAGCTCAGTTTTTATTGTGTTTGACAAAAGTATATGAGTAGCCTTACAAATAGCTTTTGATATCTGCAGTGTGTGTGTGTGTGTTTGTGTGTGTGTTTGTGTGTGTGAATTCTCCTTTGTAAAGGAAAGAGAATTTCACCACATAAAAGTCTTTGCAGTTTGAAACAGTGAGATTCACCATTTTAATGCTGGTCCACATCTATCTTTACTCTGGTTTGATTACTGAGGCAACAATTAATGAAGTGGACCCAGAGCAAACCTGGCTGCCAAGAGGGATTAAAGACTTTATGAATCCCTTCTTGTATTCCAAAACAGGTGACAAAGAAATAATGTTGTGATTTTTAAATTGAAACCAGTGTTTGGATGGAATCCTCTAGTGGGAAATGGGAGTGGTGGTGGTTTATAGTCTACCACTCCCCTTTGAGAAAACTGTGCACAGAAGGGATGAGATGACCTCATGAATTTCTCTAATTAAAAGGAAAAGAGCAAATACGATTTCACTCATATGTTGGATACAAAACAACAAATGAACAAACAAAACAAACAAACAAACTCATAGACACAGACAAGAGTATGGTGGTTACCAGAGATGAAGTGGAGTGGGGAGAGAATGAAGCAGGTAAGGGGGGTCAAATATATGGTGATGGAGGGAGACTAGATTTTGAGTGGTGAACATAATGTAATATACAGATGATGTATTACAGAATTGTACACCCGAAACTTATATAATGTCATTAACCAATGTTACCCCCATACATTTAATTAAAATATATATGCAAACACTTTTAGTATATCAGACAGCAATAAACTGGCTTGCACAGAATAAAATAATTAAATTAAATTAAAAACATAACAGACCACCTAATTTCTTTTTTTAACTTTACTTTTCAAGTATCAATTAATAGAATTCAACAGTGTCTGAAATATTAAGGATGTTTAATGATTATTTTTATGGTTGAAGAATGAAAGAATAAATTAATTTTTTGAGCACAAGTTATGTTCCAGAAGTTGTTTTAGGCACTGGGAATTCAGCAATGAACAGAAAAAATAAAAATAACCTTACATTCTAATAAAGAAAAAAATGACAATAAATAAATATAAAGTAAAATGTATAGTAAAATGTATAGTGAGTGAAATAGTAATAAGGGCAAAAAAACACAAAAAACTATATCTGGGAAGGGAAGGAAGTGTATACGGAATGTGTGGATGAGATTGAAATTTTAATAGGGTTGTCAGAAAAGGTACTGTCCCTAATATTTGTAAAACTTGGAGCAAGAATACCAAGGGGGTCCACATACCACACATATAAATATTCTAAAATTATACATCAAAATAAAAAACTGTTGATTAAAATACATTCCATCCTCTTAATTTGAAATATATCTTCCTAATGACAAACTTGAAAATTATGTATAAAGTTATGGTTTTTATATGACAAAAAATATCAAACATTACTGAATTTAATTGTTAATGGGTGTTTCTGTGTGTTGTGTTGATGGAGCAGCCATGTTTAAGTAAATACTGTAATAAAATAGAAATATATATAATTCATAACATTTTATATGCTTATTCCATGAAATTATTATATTTTTTCTTCATTTCATCAAAATCTCTATGTAATCAAATGTTTGACATGATTTTTATTATCTAATCATCTACAAGATCAAAAATAAAATGTAATTGTAGTCCAAATAGAATTATTTAAATATTATTTCACCAAAAAACTAAATTAAAATATACATTTTTAAAAATAAAATTACTAAGCATATACTTTAAGATATTTTATTCTGAAATATTTAAAATTATGTACTAATTTAAAAAGCAAAATATAATTATAATTAATGAATATCAATTTACACTGAAATTTATTTAAAGCTGAATTTAAAATTTTTATTGAAAATATAACTAAATATTTTAGTTTTTAAAAATAAAGCTTCATTATCCTAATGTTCAATGTCTGTCAAATTTTCAATGAAAATAAGCTTATCACATTTCATCTAAACCTAAAAACATACATATTTAAGAACAATGCAAATTCTTTAATATTATGAATTATCTGTCAATCACTAAGGGTAATCGTGAATATTATGCTAATTCATGAGTATCATCAGAACCCTATACTGGAACATAAAGAGAAACAAGGAAATTTATATTCAACATTATTAGGAAATGATCTTTTATTAAGACAGTATTCCTTTTATGCTAAGAGGAAGGATTTAACAACTTAATTAAATTATCTTTATCCTTCCCCAATGTATTAGTCATCTAGTGACACATAACAGATTGCTCTAAAACTTAGCTATTCCAAACAACAAATATTTATTATTTTAGTTTCTGTGGGTTAGGAATCTGGGTTTGGCTTAGCTGGGTGCCTGTGGCTCATGTTCTTTCACAAAGCTTCCAAGATAAAGGTATTAGTCAGGCTGTATCTCAAGGGGTAGTGGAGAAGGGGTAGAATGATCAGATGCCAGGCTCACTCACAGGGCTGTGGGCAGGCCTCAGGTCCAATCTGCCTGTTAGCCAGAGACACCAGTTATTACTTCATTTCACAAGACAACTTCTGGAACCTGCGCACCTGTGTGCCACAGCTCTGGGTAAGTTGGCACAGTTAAACTAGGAGTCTTTCTAGAAGCCATTCCTGCTATGGGACAACTATCAATAAATACACAATCAATAAATACACAACTACGTCAACACATAATATACATACGTTTTACTATACTTCCTTTTAGCTGAAACCCCAAAATGTCTGTGATCACTTAATATAAGATACAGTTTGACAGAGAGAATGTGAGAGTGGAAAGGGAAAGTGGTCTAGCTTTAGTTAAAATAGAGTACTTTCAGAGTCATAACAAAAACATGACCTTGAAGACATGGCTTTTCCAAAACCATTCCCATAATTTTGGAAAAGTCGTAAAGTAAGCTTCATTAGTTTCTTAATAAATCCATCTCTGTTCTTGACAAAAACAAATCAAAGACGGGGAAATAAAAAATCTGACTTGAGGTATGCTATACAGAGCAAATCTTTAAATTTTCAGAATTCAATAGCTAGTAGAGTTAGTCTTGATTGAAAAAATGTAGTCACTGTGTAACTTCATCTTTTCTGAGAGAAAGAACAAGAATATGGATGAGCCTATTGCTTGGGTCCCCTCGAGTTCCCGTGGTTCTATGATTCTCTTTTTAAAATATATTTTGTGCATTGTGTCTCAGAAAGTCTGAAGGAGACTCAAAGTTATGCCCTTGAACCGGAACTGGAGAACGGTTCCCACTGTGGAAAGAGCATTGATAGTGAAGGGAAAATTTGCTACAATGCTAAAATCTAACTAATGCTAGTAGTGGTGGCTCCAGGAGGGGGCGCCTGCGATGAGAAAGCTGGAACACTCACCTAGAAGGGGGCCTCTGACACTGGAAAATTTCTGCATCACCAATTAGATTGGACTTAGTTTCACCTCTGAATCATAGCAAGGCTCAATTCTTCCTGTTTAATTTTATTTTTATTTGTCTGTTTCACATGGATCATTTTCCCTCAGATGGTACCATGCTCTAAAAACAAAGCCTTAACTGTAAGGGACAAAGAATTCAGCAATGACATCTGTAATTCTTTAATTAATCAGAGTGCCACTAATAAGACCCAGAAAATGAAAATTATATCTGAACACAATTATATTATCTTTATATAATGGGCTGATGACCTGTATTTAGCAATTCTGGGCCTCCTGTTTCTCCATATGTTACAGAAATATAGACAACTCAGAGCATGGCACCATGTAATTCATGTTACATTACAGGAACCAAACTTAAACACAGGGTTTGGAATTCAATTTTGCAAATATTCAAGTGAGGGATTTTTGCTGTTCACAGAGGTTGAAATATCTCCATGGGAATTGAAGTAAGTTACATGTAGGTCAGGAAATTATTTCAATATTTTGTGACATGATTTTTTTTTTTTTTTTTTTTTTTTTTACTAAATCCCAGATTCAATGAAAATGTCGTGACTTTATATCCAGAATTTTTTGGAACAGTCCTGCTTTCAAATGTACTCTTATCCACCCCCCCCCCCCCACCCTAGGGAGACTCATGTTGGTCACATCATAGTCACCCAATCTTTGGTTTAGGAAATGTGAACATACGGAAATTGGGCAAAAGAGAATGTGTGCTATACTACTTGGCATCGTTTTCTTAACTGCTAAAACTGCAAAAGTGGAAGAAAGAAAAGTTAACATAAATACTTGTCAAACACATGGCAAATCGACAGATAATCCAAATATCTCTCTCGGTGGTATAAGGTGATGGTTTTCTTATTAATAGTGAAATTTGGGAAGAATCTTTAAATGGGCTTTTAAGAAATTTACTATAGGTTGAGCCAAACGTGTGAGTTGCATTCAGTATAGGTTGATTTCTGCTGCTACTTTTACTGGCAAACAATGGCCAACTGCCAGAGCATGGTCAATCCGCACAGCTGTTTTCAATGATTCATTTCCCTTGATTTCCCAGCTGAGCCATTCAGAAGGCGAACAGCAGGTTTCAAGCCCCAGTTGCTAGCCTTATTGCTGCAAGGAGCCCTCCCCTTCAATTGTGGGAGCATTTTAAAGGCTAAAATGAGGGACAGTTGCCCTCATAAACAAAGTTGTTTCCATGACTAGAGTGTGAGCAGGCAAGAAAGGTCGAGGAGAAACTGGAATGTTGATGTTATGGTAAGGTGCTCACCATGGCTCTGAATCACAGCGTGCATGCCTCCCCAGCTTTCTCTCGCACCATGCACAGTCTTTATAGCCCAACATTCCAATCACTCTGGCAGTTTCCAAAACACAGAAGGTTCTTTCACCCATTGAAACTACTGCTATTCCTATTGACTGGAATGTTCTTCCCTCTTCTTTGTCTGAGATCCTCCTGCCACCTCCAAGATTAAACCCAAGCATTACAGTCTCTTGAGTTTCTTGTGAGCCTCTCAAGGTAGGTTAGATCTGGCATTCTTAATGAAGGGACATTGCCCACAATGTTAAAAGGCAAAATAATTCTTACTATTTTTGTGTATAAAGTACAGATATACTTTATACACATAAAGTATACATTTGGCACATAAACAGACATATGATTTATCCATGATATGAACTTTTCATTTTGGGGGCAGTGATTAGAAGAAACTATCTAAACGGTCTCCTCAAGTGGGCATTAATGAAAAAAAAAACAAGAAACCCTACGTTACACACTCCTTTGTCTCCCCTGTGCATACCATTTAGCTTGTTTTAAGTCACTGATTTTAGGAAGGTTTGCTGCTCAGTATTCTTGCAGCAAAAGCTGACAGATACCCCTTTCTGAAAAGGGGTCTTGCGATTCCTCTGCCCCCTCAGAACCAAATACAGTGCTGAAACGTAGCAGGTACTAAGGAGATGCTTGTTCAACGGCTTCAACAAGATCTTGGCTTCTCAGTCCTAATCTCGACTTTGACACCCACTGAGCTCTACAAAGGAGGCTTTGATCCCTTTCCACTTTTTCTGCACCTCTGATTTGATAAGATGGTGTTCCATGTTTTTTTAACTCCAACTGCAATAACCATAGAAGTGGTGACTCAAAGTTGAACTTACAGCATGGATGTGTCCTGGTGAAATATCCAACAGGTGCTTTGGCTCAGCCATTGTGAAGCCGTTAGACATGCTCTGCTTCTAAAAGTCATGGCTTACACCTCATGTGGGGACAAAGCCCCAAAAAACAGTTTCCAGGCTCTCAGCCTCACATAGAAAGGTGCTGGCTCGGGTAGTAAATGGCCATCAACTGTGATCAGATGGCCATCAGCTGTGGCTAGTTGGCCGTCAGCTGTAACCAGTGAGCCATTGGCCACTAATATAACGGCTGTGGCTACGCTAGCAGAGAGAAGAGGGGGGCTAGCAAGAGCAGATTGCAGAGAGGCGGATGTCGCCGGCGAGAATACAGTGGTATGACTCTCCTATCTATGGCTCCATGGGTGTTCCTTTTTGGCCTCACCATGTCCTGTGTCCTTATGTGGGGAGTGGGACCAGAGACCCCGCCGGACGCCCTGCACGACACCTGGGTAACCATGTCTTTGTCAAGAACATTTTCACCATAACATCAGTGATGAATCGGAAGTACTGGAGGCAGCCAATTAGCAGCCACATTCGCAGCTTTGTGTAGTGGCACAGATCCCTGTGACTGCTTTAAATTACTTGAGAAGCCCGTATCAAAAAACTCTTTGTAAAATGATTTATATGTACCATTATTTTATTTTATACAGCTATTTTATCAATATCTCCCATTATAATGATAATGAAGATAATGACAGAGGATGGCTAACTCTATTGAGCATGTACCATATTCCATCCATTTTGCTAAGTATTTTCCACCCACAGCCTCATTTGTCTCTCCCAATCATCTTATGAGACTGGTATTACTGTTTTCCTGATTTACAGATGAAAAAACTGAGGGTTCAGGCAATTAAGCAACTGGCCTAAGGACTCAAAACTAGAAGTGGAAAAGCTAGAATTCAAGCACAGGAAAATATGACTCCAGAGCCTAAGCTTTTAAAGCACTATGCCAATTAAAAAAGAAAATCTGTTTCAAGAAAACATAAATAAAATACTGCATTCTAAAGGCATCTAAATGATGATTATGATTGCTGTTAACAAGATTAAATAAATGAACAGGACATTTCAATTTGCAAAGCAAGATGAAATTTTGGCTTGAGACATGTGCATTGCATTCCATTTATGGGTCTATACATAGAAAATTGTCTCCAAATAGTACTAAGTTAAAAAATAGATTCCAAGGAAAATATTGAGATATGTTGGAGAATGTGCATAATCAAACTTGTTATTAGAACTTATTATTGATAGAAAAGCATGAATGTCTGTATAGGGGAGAGGGAGTTTGGTGAAAGGAGATAGAAAGTAGGGAGGGAAAGACTTAAAAGACAAAATTCTAGTTATTTGCTTTTAAGAGTCTCTACTATCCACCCCCACTTCAATTGTTAGCATGAATGAATTCTTTTCTTAGAAGTTGGTATTACAAAAGCACATCAGTTACTAAAAAAACAGAAAGAAAAACACAATAAAAACCTAAATGTGGAAAGTGAGTGCATGGCTCAGAAAGAGTAACATAATAACAGACCTTTCCCATTTCTAGGAGACATTACATTTTCCATGTGGCAACATTTCACTTGGCCCTTTGGAAAAATTCAGCCACATTTTGTAATCTTTAAAAGCCATATGGTGAAAGTGGTATTTCTTAAACTGAGTGAATTTTTTTTTTTAAATTATGGCCTTAAAAGAGAGGGGAAATGTGATAAGCAAAATAGAATTCAACTCTTTAGCTAAGAAATTTATCCAAAATGAAATTTCAGATTTTATTCTTAGCCTGAAAACTCCATACTTCCCAAGAAGCCCTTTTGTGAGCCAAAACTCTTTCCTAAGACTTATCACTGATGCTGGTTCACTCCTATTCACCAGCTGTTGTGTTACTGGAAAAAACAACAAGAAAAAAATCACAGTCTAGGTGAAGGGTGTGGTCTTTGGAGTAAGACATACTGCCATTGTGTCCTTGAGCAGATAGATGACTTAGCTTCCTGATCCTCAGTTTCCACACTGTCAACTGATAGTCATTGGTGCCAGTTCAACACCTAGAGGAATCCCCAATGTGTGATGCAGTGAGGAAATTTATTCAGTGCAAATAACTCAGTTGTGATACAGTACTGCTGTGAGAAGAGTATGGCTGTGCAAAACCTCAATTGTGTTACAGCTCAATTAGCAAGGCAACCCTGGGGTCAGGCCCTTCTTCTGCTATATAGTGCTGCTCTCTGCCGCCTGCCCCGGTCTGTTCCAGCCTGTCTTCAGTGTTTCAGTTCAGGGAAACGCAGTCTCCAGTCTTAGATGAAAAGGAAAAACACACTATTTGAGCCAAATGGGAGCTGACTTATATAGAAGTCCCTGCTCCTGGTCCTTGATTAGTCTGTCCTTGTGCAAACAAGGATTCCAAATCCTCATAGTTTGATTGGTTCAAAAGGTACTGTCCTGATTGGTCAGAAAGGAGCTGCTCTGATTTGTTGGTGAAGATGCTAATACAGCTATAGCCGCACAGCTCCCATTGGACAGGGAAAGCCTTAGTGCCATTGGTTGAAATACTGTTCGGGGTGGCCTGCAGGGTCTCAGCTCCTGCTACCCACATAAGAACACAGGACATGGTGAGGCCAAAAAAGGAACACCCACAGAGCCATAGGTAGGGGAGTTATACCACTATATTCTCGCTGGCAGCTGGGTTGGAAACACAGGAAGCAAGAGCCACACCGTTCACAACCCTCACTGCACCACTTGCAGGCTCAGCCACCATCTTCTTGCTAGCCCCCATATTCGGCTAGCGTAGCCACAGCAGTTATATTAGTGGCCAATGGTTCACTGGTCACAGCTGATGGCCATCCAATCACAGTTGATGGCCATTTACTAGCTGAGCCAGCACC
Organism: Rhinolophus hipposideros; assembly: GCF_964194185.1. Lineage (NCBI taxonomy): Eukaryota > Metazoa > Chordata > Mammalia > Chiroptera > Rhinolophidae > Rhinolophus > Rhinolophus hipposideros. Next base: position 48,580,593 of record NC_138060.1, read on the forward strand.
TTTCTATGTGAGGCCGAGAGCCTGGAAACTGCTCTTTGGGGCTCTCTCCCCCAAAGAGCTGGCTCAGCTAGCAGGAACACGGTGCAGGCAGGCAGTTTTATACAAGAGGCAGGCAGCTTACAGCAGGCTTCTCCCTGAAGTGTGGTTTGCATGAGAAGTTCCTGTTTAAAGAGGGCTGCTAGGCTCTGCTTTTAAATTTGAGCCCAGTTAGCCACCAGGAGCCCTTCTCAGTTGGTGTCTTCTTTCTCAGGGTCCACAACACTACCAAATCAGGTAATCATATTTACTTCTAAAGGCAGTGATGAGTTGAATGAGGAAACATATATAAATATTCAGGTCAATATGTTTCTCCCTTCGTCTTGTCCTTCCTTCTTTCATTGTAAAATAATTTGGTTGGCAATATTTTATCTAAGGTTTCTTTCAGATTTATAGTTCTATGTTAGTTAATTCACATTGTCAGTAATATGTATATATTATATATATATATACACACATATATAATATTATATTATATTTATATATGTTATATATATTTCTATGTTATATATAAATATGATCTATATTATATATATTAATATATATTAAATATATTATATATTTATATATTATAATATAATATTATATTATACATAAATATATATATATTACATTTGGCTTTCCCTTTTGAGTTTCCTGTAAAAATTTTCAGGGCTAATTAGAGAATAGAGGTAAACAGGAAAGATGGTATGGAGGAAATATCATGGTGTGGTTTCATGTGTTTAGCTGACCACTGCTGTTTGTGGTCTACATTAAAGCTGCACAGTAACCACTAAAACAGAAACTTTTAAAGTCACTCTACAAGTTTTAGCTGAACAGATGTTTCTCAACAATGCCAGCTGGAATGGATGATGGAAAACTGTGAGGGACACAGAGAAAAAAAGAAAAAGAAAAAAAGGAGAAGATACCAAGGACTATAAAGGAAAAAAAAGATCATTTCTTTAACCATTTTTTATCGATAGTTACTTTATCAATTGTATCATGTACATTACATTGTGTAATATTTTCAGTAACATAGGCTATAAATAGTTTAACCCCATTTTGCAGAAGAGAAAACTGAAGTTCTCAGAAGCTAAGTAACGTCCCCAACTTTAATCAGTTAGTAAGCATCTAGGCTGGATTCCAAATCAGTGTGGGGACTCCAAAGGCTGTTCATTTCACATGTTAATTCCCAGTGATATGTTAAATCCCAGTGAGCCAGGATGGACATTTCAAACTAATTTAAGCAAAAACCGGGAATGTATCAACTCCCATAAGCAAGTCATGGGAAGAACTAAAAAGAACTCATCTCAGAAACACTAGTACCAATGGATACGCGCACACACACACACACACAGAGTTGGGTTTCCAGTACTCCTCTACCTCAATTCTTCCCCTCTCTCCTTCCTACCCTCCATCTCCATCTCCTGTCTATTTCTCAGTGAGTGTTAGCGTCCTTCTCTTCACCATCATTTCCCATAATCTGAACCCATGATCACAGGCAGCTTTAGTGGTATATCTCACAACTATGTGACAAGGACAGTGGAAAGCGTCCCTGCCTTCTTCTAAGATAAACTATTTAGGAAAGGGCTATTATTATCCTGGTCCTGTTGTATATCCATTTCTGAAACAGTTAAGACTCTACATGGGGATGGTTACAATGACTAGTTCAGGCTAGGTCACGTGTCTGCATTTGTGACCAGGGGTCTGTAGCACTGGAATTGGATACTGCTTGCAGAATCACAACATTGGAGGAGAAGGAGCTACCTCAAAAGAAAGGAATTGTTGTCTGGGGCAAGATGAAATAATAAATGACCGCCCTCTAGGCAGGGAGAAAATATCGACTTCGGAGGTGGGTAGAACCGCATTCCTCTGCTTCCTGGATTTATGACATTCAACTTTTAGTCACTAGGATTAAGTAAAATATGAAGAAACAAATCCAAGAGCAGTCAATGCTAACAAACTAATTGCTAAGTGAAAGGATGATAAAGTGCTAAGTAAATGTAAAATTCTAATATTAATATAACTTTGATCTTCTTTTTAAAAATTTTCTTAACAGAACTTACGATTTCAGAACTGCACCCCCCACCCCTTCCACACACACAGTAAACACTTTCCCCAGACAATGTTCAAATAGATCCTAAGCTTCTGGAAAGCAAGGACAATATTTTCTGTATCTTTTGTGTCCCCTGAACACCTAGCAAAGGGCTGAGCATAGCCTTGTTTGAACAGGACTTGTTTAAAAAGTACTTGTTGATTTATATCATTGAAAAGATTTACAGACTAGTCACATTGGGAGTCTATACTCAAATTTAGCATTGCTTATGCTACTACTCTAGGTTCTGGACCAATATGTATTCCTGAGAATAGGTATTCATAGTGTTAATATTCACGTTTATCTAAAATGTGCAAATGAGTGACATTTTATCAATTATTTTGGCCTAAAGTTATGTTAAATCATTTTCATATTTGATCATATCGTTGCCTTGAAAATTAGGAATATTATGAATGTTATGCCCTTGAAACCTGCCTTGCATTATGAGTTCCCATTATTTAATTCTATCCTTCTCATGATAATTTTTAATTCATTTCCATGTATTAATTATGTTCCCACTGATGTTCTGAAATAACCTCAGCCAAGCTCATTATATATTTTGATGGAAAAGCACTTAAATCTAAATGGCAATTTACATTTACTTTTTTTGAAATAGATTGGTAATGACCATTAAAGACGTTTCCCTAAATAGATACTGATTTTGAAATTCTTACTGAATTTTATATTTTGCCCCACAAATCACAAGCATATCAGTATTTTGGCTGAAATTACTGGATATCTCACCTAATTATTCATGGCTTTGAAACATGAGTTACTGTTTCTTATTCTTTTGTTAATGGGTTGAAAGTACTCTTCCATGAATGTTGTGATTTGTGAACACTAAAGAGATATAGGTGATTTAAGGACACATGTCAGTACTGTGTGTATAGGAAGTTCAGGTTCTAACAGTGCTCCAACACAATTTGGATGTCAACATTTCTTTTGCTTGGCAATGGAAGGCATGAATTTGCTTTGTACTGCTCATTATGCTTCCAGTTGGCTTGAGTCCCTTTTCTTCTGATGACTTTTTAGTAAAGCCATTGAAGAGCTTCCCATTACTCTGAAATATAGTGCAAACTGCCTAAGGTGGCTCTCCAGCACCTGCAGATTCTAGCCTCTGCCTGACTCCATGGTCTCATCTTGTGTCATTCACCCCCCACGTCTGCCATGTTCCAGCCACACTCTCCTTCCGTTCCTCTAGTGATTGTTCCACGCTTCCTGCTACGTAACACAAAATGTGTTCATGTATCTACTCCTCCCGCCTGGAATGTTCTCCTCTTCGCCTCCTGCACCTGGCTAACTCTCATAAGTTTCTGCTTAAGCAGCATTTCATCCTGACCTTCCAGGCCACATGAGTATTTCCAAAGGGCCAGGTGTTTTAGGTTTAAATTTCTAAAAGTCCGATTAAGGCTTACAATTGTTTCCTTAGTAATGGACAGTTTTGTCCCAAGACTAGTGGGAACCCAGAATAAAGAGTAGAAGAGCAGGAACATTTGCATTCCTTAAAGGCTTCTTGTGTCCTCTTCCCAATTCTAGTTCTCCGGAGAACAAAGTCAAGAAAACGGGAACTAGGAAAGGCAGAGACTACGAGGATGGAGACAGCTACAGAGAAGCCAACAATTGCAACAGCTTTCCTGAACTAGTCTGTGAAGAAGATGAGAAAGATGTTTCTCCTGAAGCCAAAACAGGGAAGGAAGTGGTCCGTGAAGCTACTCCCTCTGGGCAATTATCAGTCCCTGTTATCTGCCAGATCTCCCCACCCAGCTCTGAGTGCTGGGCACCTTGTCGTTGGTAGTGATGCCTCTGGGCAATTGCCCAGTCCATCTTATGCTTAGCCATTTTAGCCAGTGCCCTTCTCTGTCTTTATTTCTAAAAGTTTATAGAAGTAAAGATTTTCGATCCACTACACATAACCCATATTCTCAGTTAGCAGGCATCCCAATCATTAATTTATTTATTTTTCTAATCAGTTCTTTAATGTTGTTTACTATGAGTAGTCTGCACACTTCCTGAGGTTTGGTACTGTTTTATTTGGCCATTGGTTTATTCCCACTCTTACAACATAATAGATGCTCAATAAATATTTACCAAATGAATGGATGATTGAAACGGGGAGGGGGAAGGAGACTGGAGGAGACAACAAAGCAAATTCTAATTCTGTATTTTCTTTTTATCTCTAGGCCTCAAAGTTATGTGCTCCTGAAACTCCTCTTACTATCTTCTCTTGCTCCTTATCCCCAAGAGTGAATTTTAATGTCCCATCATGTATGTATTTAAAAGCTCTATAAGTGAAGGAAATAATCACTCATTTTTGTAACTGTGGAGGAAACACTTTAATATCGGTGTTCAAATTTGGTTCAATCTTATTGAAACATAGAGATATAATATCTTTTAAAATAAGTTCTAAGTTCTTTACTTTTAACAGCAAGGTCACACAAGTTGATTGTAGTCATTATTTGCAGAAAGCACAAGAGTCATTCAATTTACATTTCAAAAAACACAGTGGTTAGCAGATAGATTCTAGGTGCTTCTTTGAAATGCAGAGTGCAAAATAAATGTTGTCTCAGACTAGAAAAAATTATTTGTCGTGGTGCATAGGACCATGGAGATTCATCCACGGGACTACAGACTGCATGTATGGGTGAGGATCGAACATAAAAGCATGCATGGGGCAAGCAGCAAATTATAGCAGTACTTTTGATTAGCTGAAGACAGAGAATAATCTTATCACGGGGGCTCATTTGTAATTTTCTGACAACAAGCTAGCCTGAAACTTAGAAAAGGTAGTTTGTCAGTTTCAAACATCAAAATGAGTTTCCAAGAGACGTTCTAACGGATGAAAAAATAAGGGAAAGAATTGGGTGGGCTGTGTGAGTGTCTATGTTCATTGCATTGCTGCTTGATATTAGAAAAAGGTGTGGCCCGGGAGTGAACAAGAAAGGATCCAGACAAAATGCTGAGGTAAGATCCAGAGAGGGGTACAGCCAGAACCGTAGGTTAGCTCTCACTCGCCCTCTTAGGCGGGCACCTTTGTGCAATGCACAAACCACACAACCATAAGCTGTGGCTCTGTTTCCAGGTTTAGCAAGATATGAAATAAATTGATAAAGTTTAATGGGAAAGATCCCTATTGTACCTCGATACTTTCGTTACACTTTCATTCTCTTGTAATTAGCTTGAGAGGCATTTAACAAAACAATTAAAAACACAGGCTTTGCCATGAGAGAGAAAACTACATGAAAATCCTGAATTTATCACCCCCTGGTTAGTGATCATTCACATTTCTCTCTGCACCTAGATCACTTTAGCTATTAGGTTGGTACAAAGGTAATTGCAGTTTAAAAGGTTAAAAATAATTGCAAATACCGCAATTACTTTTGCACCAACCTAATACAATATTAAACTGACAGTCTCTTTATTAGTAATTTGTTGTAAGGATTAAATAAAGAGATATGTATTGCACTTAACAACCTATTTGATAGTACACTGCTATACTGTTTAGTTTAGTTTTGTTTTTATAATAGGCTTAATATAGAGGCTTTTTAAAAGGAAGATGTTTTTCTTGATCCCAGTAAAACCACATAGGTCAAGCCATGCCGCACACAACTCTAACAACTGGTGGCAATTTATCAACAGAACAAATTAGTTAAGTTAAAACACTTTTAAAACTAAATTATGAACAAATAATGACAATTTAATGAATGGAAACTCTTTGCTGATCTTTGACAATATCAAAAGACATAACAAAATATCTCTATTCATGAAGTGACCTGGTTACCAACTGGTCAAAAAAAAGCAAAATATATTCAATCTAGGAAGGGAAATAGACTATGCACATAGAAATACCCATCTAACTTTTTACACTTTAGCAAATATTACAACTGCTCTTATTTAAAAATATATTTCATTATATCCTCATTTTTCCATGAGACGAAGTTCATTTCTCACACACACACACACTTCTAGTGTAAATATAGCAGAGTACACAAAATACAAAGGAGGTAGAGTGTAGGGCTGGTACTTTATATTTCAGCCCTAGCTTCACAGGCAGTTAATTTGCAAATGGATTTCAAAAATAATTACATTAATCAAAACTCTATTTATTCTCCTACATCAGTATTGATTTTACCTACACTTATCAAATTTATATTCTGCCTCTTTAATTGCCTACCTCTTACAGCCTCTCACTCTCTGGACTAAGAGTACATACATATCTGCATACCACAAGTATGCTCAGGGTTCTCCTTTGAAAAATAAGATGTCTATGAAATCCCAATACAACAAAGAAGCAGGAATTAGGTTCATTTTCTCCCACCGAGGTTTCTCATTAAACCTGCTCCTGAAATTCATTGGTCTACCATAGTTGTTTTTTTTTTTTTTTTTTGCATTTGCATTTGCAGTGTGAGCAAATGATGATTGCATGATATTTAGTTTTCTGAAAGCATAAATTGTCTCATTCTGGGCCTGACATTTCTGACATTTTAAACCATTAAAATTAAATAGCCAAAAAATAATTTAGAAGCAGCTTATAAGCTAATATTAAAGTGGTATAAGATATCAACATAGAGTGTCTATAATTCAGAGAGAAAGAAAGAGAATAAATGACAAATGTGATCAAGATTAACATTTGGGGGAATCTGAGTAGAAAACAAACAGTAACTGTTTGTACTATTAATGAAATTTTGTTGTTTTCTGAAATTATTTCAAAATTAAAGAGTTTAAAAAAAATTCAACTAAGGTTTTAAGATACTGACCGATGACCATTTCTGATGGTGACTATGTGGTATAATTTTGAGGAATAATAGGTGACTAACAAGACTCGCACATAAAGTAACTACTATGACCTACTAGATAACACCCCACACCAAAGTTCAGTTACCTTTAAGTCACATTCATCTCAGCTCAGTAAATCTTGGTGAACATCTAAATAATTTCAAAATCCAACGCTAGTCTTCCAAGTCACCCCAGCAAAATAAAATAACATACAAAATAAAATAAAATATAAAAGCTTTCAAATAAATTATGCTTTGACTACAATTCCAGCCATTATCAAAATTTCCTTGCTTACCAAAGACTATCAAAGAAAGGCAACCGATTTGCAAGCCAAATACTAGCAATCTCGTTTGTGTCGTATTTATGATCAATGTTTTATTTTTCTAGTTACTGGAAATTTTAATCATCTCAGTTGTCTCTAGGAAACCCACCAGGCTTCCACAACCCGCTGCCATCTAGTTGCAACTCTCCCTTGGGAACAGAGCCATTTGTAATTGTAAACATGGCATTATACAGTTACGTGCAGGGGAAATGAGTGTGCCCTCTGCAGTCTTTTAAGGCTTTATTTATTTCAACATTGTGGCATTTAATGGTTTCCCTCAAGAAGCAACACCAATTATTCTCACAGTTTATCTAGGTTTCTGGAAAAATCTGTTTGAAACTTGCCTTCCTACCCCATTTCCCCTGGCAGTAGGTTTACTGAGGAATACATTTTACCTTTATATTTTTATTTCTGCGGGAAACCTTCTCGTTAAACACTTGTTTTCCATGTGGTTCCCTGAGACAGACATATACAAACAGGAAGACTATAAAATAGAATAGGATAAATTGGGACACCAAGATAAACATGTACATGTACTTCAATTCTGATATCCTGCCCTATTTTTAAAAGCCAAGGAAAGAACAAGATATGTTCTTCCTCCTAAGTAATTCCATGGGAATTCTCTCTGTGCAGTGGTAATGCAGAGCAGAAAGTAGCTCTCGCTGTTCCTGGAAGGGAAGTTCAGCTTTTTAAATTTCCTACAAGTTCTCAATACAGAATGCTTTGCACATAAAAAAGACAGGATATTTGACCTTTCAAACTCCCTCCATTGCCTGATTATATGGAATAGTTTGCTTTTGAGGAGAGAAAGGGAGAATCATTTGGAACACGATTTTAGTGTTATAAAAAGAGTGAATGTAATTTATTCCGAAGAATACATTCACCAGAAAATCTGTCAATTGCAAATTATCCATGAACGCTGGGGACAAAGGAAACAGCCAGTGAAATTCCAGGATAATCTGAATCCTTCTTTTACCTCTTTCTTTTTGCTTACCATATTCCTCCCTGCCTCAGGGTCCTTGCATACGCTGTTCTCTATTGCACACAGTAATTCATACTTCCAAGTTCATCTTTTCCTTATTTCTTTTCATGTACCTATATTTGAGTCTTACTGAGAATTCAAATGGTTGAATCAATTTATTGATTTAGTAATTCAACCACTATTTATACGGCTAACAATGGGCCGGCAGGACCTTGTTGGAAATATAGGCACTGGAAATATAGGTGTGAACAACATAAAGCCTTTACAGCCTGCAGTCAGCAAAGGAGACATCCACAGACCCTGACTATTTTCCAGTGTGGTCAGCACTCTGGCAGAGGCACGTACGGAATGGGAAGCAGCAGAACAGCGTGCTTCAGAATGGGTTCTGGAGCCACACTGCCTCAGTTTAGTCATACTCTGTCATTTATGACCTGTGTGGCTTCAGACAACTTACTTAATCTCTCTGGGACTCAATTTCCCCATCTGCAAAATGAGGAAAATGACAGTAACTGCATCCTCCTCAAAGAGTTGCTCTGATGATTAAACGAAGTAATACATGGAAGGCGCTTAGAAGAGTACCTGTACCTAGTAGGGTTTGTTCCTATTACCAATGCTACAAGTATCCACAGGATTACACGATTAACTCTACCTGGAGACTTTTCAAGAGACTGGCTTTAAAACTACATTTTTAAGAGCACACCAGTGCACAAAGCAGACTTGTCTTTTAAACATCTTGACAACACCGGAAGGCATTTCCAGATTTCAAATTGCCAACTCATGACAACTCTGAGGGTTCTAAGTTTCAAAGCAATACTCTTTGTCTCAAGTCATTTTCCTTATTCTTTAAAGAAATCCTTACTACTTATTTTAAACAATTGCCATGAAATCATCTGAGAATTCTCCCCATGAATAATCCTAGTTTTGGAGAAAGTGTTCTCAATCAACATGTTAGTCATTCCAGTATAAAATCATCTGAAATATATGTCCTGAATTTTCCCAGACTATACCTGGGCTTCAAAATGGAGGAAGGTGGTGATCTAACCACGCCTGAGACATCCTAAAACATATCATACTCTCAAACTAGTTTGAGACACTTGCTGAGAGTGAAATATGTCTAGCTGGATTTATTCACCATTAATTATCACTCCCTCCATGTACGCACGGATTTCAGACCATAGACAAATTACTGCAAGGAATTTCTGGTCACATCCAACCAACAAAAAATTTCCCTTATGTAACAAAAATGATGGCAAACCTCAAATTGGTGAGTTCTCTTTTCCTGGACAGATCTGTGGTATACGATACCTGAAAGATCAAAAGGAGAAGGTATTGAAGGTTGAAGCTACCTTGTATTTCTGTAAATTGTAAACATGACAAAATAAACTGAAAATTCCAAATTCTTAAAACTTAAGTTTACATTGGAATTTAAGGACCTTAAAACTATCTGCTCCATGGGCATAAAAGGCAGCTTTGGTGAGAGAGGCAATGGTATAAAGTAATCAGGCGTGGGATGATGGAATGAATATGAAAACAATATATTTCCCTATAGAAATACTCAATCTCGAAGCAATACCTTTCCCATAGAGAACAACTTCTTTTATTTTCTCATAAACATATAGCCGTTGAAATTATTTCTGTATATTTGTGAATCTCTCTTAAAAATGTTTAAAAAGAACAAATTAAAGTGTGGTTTCTGGGGAGGACAACATAGCAGTGCATTTGTTGTTTCATGATGAAGAGAAGGAAGTTTGAATTAGTGCTATGTGACTAAAGACCTTTGACAAAAATAGAAAGTGGTCAAACCCAGGGATCCACTCATTATTTTTCACCCAATTAGCCCAATTATTCCAGGCCCACTCTGTGGTAGGGTTCTATAAACAAGGTAGATTTATTTTAGCCCTCATGGAGTGTACCAGGAAACAGATAACTAAAGAGATGGATATGATGCAGCTTAGGAAATGCCAAGATGGACATATGTCTCAGGTGCTATGGGGACCTTAGAGCACCTTAACTCAGGTGGGGAAGAAAGGTGGTCAGGAAAAGAATGTCAGTGAAGGCAATTCTGAGCTTCTACTCACTTTGAAGGATGAAGTAATAGCAGCAGGTGGAGAGGGCAGGGAAGGGTACTCAGGCAGGAGGAAAAGCAGAAGCAAAGTCCCAGAGCAGGAATCCATGATGCCTTCAGGGAAGAAAAAGCATTTCTGCTGGAAGTGCAGTATGATAATGCAGTACGAAATGCAGGGCATGGACAGTGGTTGGGGCTGGACATCTAGCCGAGGGTTACATCTTTTAAAATGTTAAGGAATGAAAACTTCACCCTTCAGGCAATGAAGGATGTGGAGAACCACAGACGATAATAGGATACAGTCAGAAAGATTCTCTGGCCACATGAGGGAAAGAGTTGGAGAGCTGAACGTGAAGGAAAAAAATACAGGAAGACTCCCATGGATGCTGTTGTAATAACCCCAATTAATTTTTTTTTTTGAAATAATTACAAATGAACAAAAAGTAGCAAAAATGGTGCAAAGAGACATCATGTATCCTTAGCCCTGCTTCCTCTAATGATAAAACTTACATAACTATAATACATTATCAACACCAAGAAACTGTCATTTTCACAATACTATTACTTCACTAAGATTTCATCAGCTTTGCATAGCTATAGGTTTATGAAATTTATCCACATGCATAGATTCATGTAATAAGCATGAAAATCAAGACAAAATCCAAGTGAGTTTTGATAAGGACTTACACAAAGAAAAATAGAGGAAAGGGGAGCGATTCAATAAATATTTAGAACCTAAACTCTTACAGTTAAGAGCATAGATCTTTGAGCCAGACCTCATCCCAGCTCACTACTTATCAGCTCTGTGACTTGGAATGCTGTGTGTCAGTTCTCTTGTCTGCAAATTGAAGAGAATCATAGTACTTCCTAAAGATGTAGGGAGAAATAAATGAATCAATGTTTGTAACAAGCATAGAACCGTTAGACTATGGTAAATGCTATGAATATGTTAGCCTTTTAGTCTAGGAAAACTTACAATCAATTGTTGTTTCCAAAATTATGACACTCCTAGCATTGGGGATATATCAAATGATTTTAGATTTTTCACAAATTAAACATTTATTTCAATAATGATGCATTTATTTTTATAGTTGCTATATACTAGTGGCCCAGGATACTGGCTTTCCATTTATGCTGGTAATATATGTATATAGTTTCCTCCTTAGTTAAATGGTTTTAAGCAAGAATAGTCGATTTAAAGTAAAAATAAGCAAAAAAAAAAAATGATACCAGATGGACACTGGACTCATTAGGAAGATCATGTCATAGACTGTGTAAATGTATAACCACTGCGCTATACACCCGAAGCTGACGTTGAATAACATTAAGTGTCAACTATAACTATATATATATGTGTATATATATATATATATATATATATATATATATATATATATAGTCACAGAATTTGGAGTACAGCATAGGGAATAGAGTCAATGATATTGTAACAATTATATACGATATCAGAGGGGTAGTAGATTGGGGGGAGTTATCACTTTATGAGGGGTACAAATGTCTAACTATTACATTGTTTTGCACACCTGAAATTAATAAAAAAAAAGTGAAAGAGGCATCCCCCCAAAACCAAAAATGATACAGATGTTCCTCAAAATGACAACAGTTGGGAAAGTATGAAGGTGGTACATGACTGAATTTGAGACACACTACATTCTATGTGTTGCTTGTTTGCAGAGTTAATTTTGTCTTCGTTGGTGTAAGAAGTTTCAAGAATCCAAGTGTTCTGTCTATAATCTTAATTTTGAATTACTGTTGTAAGCAATTAAAGATGCAAAACACAACCGAAGAGTTAAGAAAAAAGGATGAAACAACTCTCTCCAGCACTTTGCTGAGTGGATAGAAGTGTCATCTTTGCAACAGATTTTATCATGTAATTAAAGAGGGATCCCCTGATTAATAAAATGGAGGGGTAAACTCATTTAAACCAATAATGCTAGGATGAGATTACAATATTTTGCTTTAGCGAGAATAAAGTAAAATTTTACAGCTCTACACCCAGAGTTTTGCTTTCTGCAATATAGTCCATTTGCTGACAAATTTTCAGTACCTGAGATTTATTCAGGCCTATTAAAGGCCTCCAAACAACCAAGGATTGTAATAAATATTTGAACAGAGAGCTTGATGTTTCAAATGCTGAATAAATCATTGGAATCTGAGCTGGTACACCAACTGGGTTAATGCAGTCATGTGACTGCCCTTTGTCTGGTGCTCACTCTGTTGATACTTGCCCTTTATTATCTGGTCATGGTATATTCTTTACTAGCTGAGGGAAGTTGTATTTTCATTTCAAAGAGTTGATTCTCATCCAGAAAAGTAATAACTAGGAGAAACATTTGAGACGAGTAAATAAAATATTTCCCTAATAATCAAGCGTTGTATCAATCGTCTTCACTATTTCTGTGTAGTCTGTCAGTCTGGCATTGTAAGTGGAATGTTTTAGTCAACTGTACTAGAGTAATGAACCCTTGGTTCTAATTGCCCTTCTTTCAAGTGTCTCAAGGTATCAGGACACACTTATAAGTCACTGACTCCTGACCCTTTCCACAGCCAGACCCCCTTTTAATTCCTCACATACTAAAAGGTTCAGATTCACTTATCCCTGCATGGTTAGGACATAGATGTCTCCTTCTCTGGATATTCACCTCCATCCAGAATCAGGCTCACCGTAGCTTTCTCTTTCTAGGTGTTGCTAACATTATTTTTTTGTTTTTTAAACCTAACCTCTTGAATTATAAATGGCCATTGAGATTTGTTTACCATTTGTATTACCTATGCTCTGGGTTTCTATTTTCCAACTCTTTGGCCTACCCCTAAAAATTATGTATTGGTTTCCTAGGGCTTTTATAACAAATTACCACAAACTGGGAGACTTAAAACAACAGGAATTAATTTTCTCACAGTTCTGGAGACTAGAAGTCCAAACTGTAGGTGTCCGTGGGGACCTGTTCCCTCTGAAGGCTCTAAAGGAGAATCCTTCCCAGCTTTCTGTGGTTGCCTGCAATCCTTGGTATTCCTTGCCTTGTAGAGGCATCATGCTAATCTCTACCTCCACATTACAAGACATGCTGTCTTATAATGGGGCCTAGGCTGGGAGACAGCAACGAGGTTCTAACAAACAGAACCAGAGACATCAGAGCAGAGATGTCAGATCCGGACCTGAGGGTAAGAGGCAGAGCGTGGAGAAAGTCCCCACGCTGGAATTATTCAGCACTATTTACTTTGCATCCATCACTGTGGTCCAGTGCTTTATATTCACTCTATCCCTTAAACAACCTTGCGAGATAAACATTATAATCTTTATATTCCCAATGATAAAACTTAGGCCAAGAGAGATAAAGGAAAAGTGTCAAAGTAATTTTAGGACGGAGCCTAACCCATAAGTGAAGAAGGAAATATTAGGAGGTGCCAAGTTGGTTCAGATAATTAGAATACCATTAGCTCCTTGCCTTGGGCCTCCCCATCTTGGTGTTCAAGTTACCCAGTCATATAAAATGAATGATAATTGGCCATCACATGGCTGGGAGAAAAGCAAATAAATGACATATGAGCTAATTTTGTATCTGAGAATAGAAACAGGCTCTAATTCTGAGCAGTATTGGCTTGTCCTGGTTCTTTGTCTCCATAGACACAAGCTACACTTTCCAACTCTTAACCCAAAGAAGTCCTATGCATCCCTGGTCTGTGCTTCCCCTGCCAATAAAGGTGTGGAAACCCTTAAGGTGTGTGTCCTCCTGACTATTTCTGTTTGATCTCCCCACAGCTCTTCTCTCTTTCATTTTCTCAAGTTTATGACTTGAAATGACTCAGCCATGCCAGCATTGAACCTCTCAGATAAGAGTCTACCTTCTTCTCCAGGGTCTCAAAAATCCACCTTCAAATCGGTACTATTATAATACCCCAAACCAGCACACCCAGTTCTTCTTTAGAAAGCGAAGACTACCCAGAGCTGTCAAAGTAGAAGACAGACCCCAAACACTTTTCCAAAGCAAGTGGGAATCTCTGTACTTACTAGGCTGTGTGTCCTCTCAGTATCACAGTCTGGTCAAGCAAGCAAAAAGAGCCAACTCTCATCTGTAGGTATGTAGAAAAGGAGACTGATTTCTACAACCCTGTTGATGGACAGCAAAAGCAAGGGATATTCCAAAATGTGAAGTCCAAACATACAGACAGTGAGAATGATTCCAAAACTAAGGCCAAAGGCACAGGACAGTAAGAAATGGTAAGCAGGATCTGGAGGCAACACGAGGGACACGGACAGAAGCCCTTTGTGTGGTGTCTGAGGAGAAGCTTGTGGGTAGGTTGGGTGTGGTTAAGGTCACTGTACTTATTTGGATGAAGCGAAATCCAGGGCCAATACTCATTCAAACTTGTTCAGTAACTTTATTCTGAGGTCTGTGGTCTGAGTCACCAAGTAGCATTTCTGCACGCCTTCCTACTGTTCATCTCTTCTTGGAGGTGAATGCAATAAGATTACAGGAATTCTTTATCCACAAGCAGAAACACTGCTATAGGCAAGCATATGATGAAGTACCACTTCCAGGAGGTGTCTATTGCATGCTTTTTGCCAATCCCTGCAGTATTTTAGCTACAGAACATTCATTGGAGCCAAAGCAATTTGTCTGGTGAAGGCCTATTAAAATAATAATAAAAACTAGAATACATGAATTTATTTAACAGACAGAGCAATCTATTGGAAAGATAGTGGACCCATGTGAATCTATCTTTGGAAAATCATTTTGCACTGCCCTTGTTTCTAATCCAGCCAATGGATGTCATGATGTCTTGTGTTTTTTTTGTTGTTTCTTGGCTTATGAATACACACTGGCCCACTGACTACATGTCTAGTGGGTATAATTTTGACTAACTTGTCTTTTCCTTCTTTAACACAAACCTGAAGGTGGACTTTATGACTTTTTAAGTTCAGGCTTTTTTTTTTTTTAAGATGCTGTCATGCCACTAGAAAAAGTCCAGAGGAAACAGTCCCCAGGGAGATGTGGATGTCCTCCCCTCAGGAAGCAAAGCTGTCTTCCTGGAATACTAGTCCACTTTGATCAACTGAGGACCTTTCTGTGATGAGAAAAAGGAGGCAGAGGCCTGGGGCCCTCGCACCATTACTGTCTCTGAGTAGGAAAGGAAAATGGCTTCCTAACAGGGATTTGCCTGAGAAGTTTCAATCCAAGTCGGATCCTTGACCTCTACTTCTTTATCCTCTAAATGCCTTCCTTTTTAATTCCCTTCTCTTCAAAGAAGACAAAGAACTGTCTTATGTTTCTGCTTATATTTTCAAATTTAAAAGAACACCTGGCCCTTCTGCTGAGGTTGATTCAGACATCTGGTATGGCCATCAAGAAGCAGTGCCAGGGGCTGGCAGGATTCCAGGGCTTGGTCCCTTCTCAGCTCACTCCACACTTTGCTAGGTTATCAGAGCATCCCTGAATGGAGAACAGTGTGCACTGTTGTCACCCTGTTGAAGTGCCTGTTATTATTCTTACAAATGGGAAATAAAAAAGGGAGTACTTTAACAGGTATTCAATGTTTATAAGTTGCTTAGGTTCAAATTTCTAATAAAGTAATATTGTGATAGATGCATGGATCACTTCAGGCTGAAATTGTTCTGCTTAAATCTCATAGGCACAGTCATAACTTCTGAGAGCTACTTCTGTCCCTAGGTTTTGTCACTCACACATAGACTTTCAGCATTGAAAGGCATTTTGTTTGGAAATATTTCTTGATGCTTTTTACTTGCTGTCTTTCTAAGGTAAGAAACAACCAGTAATCAAAAGAAACAAACAAACAAACAAACAAAAAAAAAAAAACCCTCAATCTCTGTCTAAGATGGAAATGATGGCTTCCTTGTATCCCTGCTGGACAGAATATACTTGTGAGATCAGCAGCCTGATGTGTCTGAGAGTCTTCAGGAGATTCGAAGAGTGAAATAAACTCCCCAGGACAATACGATGTTCCTGTGTCTTGAGAAAGACTTTGTTACAGAGCTTCTCACACCAAGTTGCATTGTTATCTGTGTTTCTATCTCTATTCTGCCCCTGGACTGAGACCACAGAGGTCAAGACTACTGTTTACTTGTCTCGTAAGGTCAGGAGGTTACATGGAACCTACAGCGTAGCAGATGGCCAATGAAAGTTGTTGAATAAACAAAAATGAAGGGAAGTTGAAGGAAAACATATCTGGGTATGTCTTAAGGGAACATGTTCTCTGGTAAGATGAAGGTAATTGGATTAACTAAAATTAGGTATCAGCAAACTACAGGCTGAGAACCAAATCCAGTAGTTGCCTATATTCTTAATAAAGTTTTATTGGAATACAGGCATGTTCTTTTTTTTTTTTTTTTTGCATATGTCCATGGCCACTTTCACACTGCATTTGGTGTGACAGGGACTGTACAAGCCACAAAGCCAAAAATATTTAATACTTGGCCTTTGATAATAAGAAAATAATAAAACAAAACATTGCCAACCCCTGACTTAAATGAAAAGGAATACAGCACACAAGTACGTAAGTAAGCAGCAAGTAGTTACTGAATGCTTAATACCAATACTGGATTTGAAGTAGACATAGAAAGGTGCACCTTACCTTTCTAAGTAACTGTTCTTTTAACTGTTTGAAGGCACTGATTTTAGCAGCCATACCAGTAAAGGAGAAAAGGCATTATCCATGTCTTGGAGTCAAAAGGACCTCATTGAGATAAAATGGCTGGTAAATCAAAGAGGAGGGATTTGCGATGCAACAATGATAAATAGCAACTAGAAGAATGGAATCACCATCCAATATCTCTCATTACTGTTTTCCTGCAAAAGTACAGGGAAGGCATTCCATTCTGCATTCACTACATTAGAAGGACTCGAATCATTTTACTTGGATATTGAATGAAAAGGTGACTTCAGAAGGCTGAGACACTTGGTGACAATTAGTCTGCAGATATTTGATCTCTGCTTTATGCCATTACTTTTAAAATGTTATTGAAGACATAGATACTAAGTATCAAAGATCATGCTAAGTACTTTATGTATATTGCTTAATTTGATTCCATTTTTATGCAAGAAGCGTCATTATTTCTATAGCATAGCACTATTACCTTCATAGCATCTTCCTAAGTCACACAGCGTATGAATCAGTCAAAGTAGGCTAGGTTGTGCTTCAGTTACATACAAGCCCCACATCTCAATGGCTTAATACAATGTAAGTTTATTTCTTGTTCATGTTCCATGGTCACTATGGGTCAGCAGGATTCTCTGCCTCCTGAATTTACTCAAGGAACCAAGCTGGCCAGGTGTCCATTCTGACCACCATGCATTGGGAAAAGAGCTTTGCAGCATCTCCTACTCTCTATAATGTGCTTCATACAGAAGTACCACAAATAATTTTCACTCACATTTCATTACCAATACCCATTATTTCTCTAACAGCATTCATAATTATATAATACGTACATATTAATATAATAGCATACCTCATAGGTGTTTTTCACCCAAACTCTAAATATGCACAAAGTTATGCTGACATTTACTAGTTCAAGAAATATTCATGTGCCTTCTATGAGCCATACACTATCCTAGACACTAAGAATATAGCAAAAACCAAAATGGACAAACGAACCCACACTGAGCTTATGTTCTAGCAGAGAGAGAAAATAAATACATTAAACACACCATTTAGTATATAAAACTTAGAAAAGTATGTAGGACAGGCAATGAGGAGTGCTAGGAAAAAAGTAAGATATGGAAGGTGGAAGAGAATGCTGGAGGTTGGGAGCTGAGATACCTCCCAACTCACAGGGTCCCTTAGGATGTAGGCCTGAGCATGACAGATGGAAATCTCAAGCTGCTTGAAGGAAAATGGTATAAAAAGGAGATTTATATTATTTCTGGTGGTCTCACGTCCAATAAGCATCCTTAGGCTGTGAGTGGTAGAGAGTTGAGAGGGGTAGCGGTCTTGTCAGGATCATTTGGTTTTCTGCGGCCCGTTTCAGATGGAGGCAAGGAAATTGTTATAGGGGCAGCTGTACAACAACATTCAAAACTTGGACTCTTCTATGCCTCCTTAAGTATATTATATTTAAGGGCAAGAAAATTAAGTTTCATAAAATAAGTCTTCAAGGGATATGATGAAAAGAGGAGGAGGGGTCTGTTTGGCATTTTAAAAGAATCTGTGTGTGTGAACAGAAGTTAGAGTAAGCCTGCTTTGGGCTTGGCTGGTAGAGGATTGCAATGTTTCTCTTCATTTATAATGAGTGACATGTTTGTAATGAATTTTCCTAGCCCAAATTTTGTTCCCTGTTTCCCTCTTCCTAAAATAACTCTTCCATTTGCTCGACTCCACTCTGATGCCCTCTGGCCCTTTCAGTAGCTCCCGTTGGTAGCTCATGGGGTGTTTTAAAACCAAATTATACTCCTCACTTTCAGTAAATCCTTTCTCCTTTCCCCTGCAATTTTTCCAACTTACTATCAATCTTCATGTTAAGGTTTCCAGCAAAATGTGTGGATAAAAAATAACCCTTTTATAAGTGGCTTTTCCTATTAACCTGGTTCATCCCACCCTGTCAAAACAGTTAGCCATGAGAAGTAATTCCACAAAGTCCTGGCTCAGATTTCAATTTACCTGTGACCTTGGATGGATGAATCACTTGCCATTGTGACAAAGAACGCTCTTCAGGGAGTATAGGATTATTCATTGTCCTCTCAGCTACAAAATAATAATTTGAGGATTTCTTAATATTTCAACAGTAACTTGTAGTTGAAAATAATGATACAACTATCTTATTTGGTGGCTTTGATCAGTTAGAGATAAAGGGAAAGCCAGTGTCCAGCATACCCTCAAAGCTCAGATTTCACCCTAAAAGACCAGAGCACCATATGGTTCCCCAGATGCACCCTCAGCCTTCAGCCCTCTGCTAACTACTTCCTTCTTTCTCCTCCCCTCCAACCTACTCTACAATAAAAATATGAGTCATCTCTTATTGAATACTTACTATGTGTCAATTATTGTGCTACGTAATGTGGTAGTTTGCATAAATAGTCAAATTGTTCACACCTCCAGATTTCCACGGTCTTTACCATGTGACTTTGCAGTTCCTCTCATGGAGGCAGAATGCACTTCCTGCTCCACTGAGGTTGGGTTTGGTCATGTGATTTGCTTTGGTCAACAGATTACAATGTAAGTAATAATGTGCCACTTCCAAACCTAGACTTCAAGAAGCTTTGAATATATTTGCTTTATCTGTTGGAACTCTGTCTCTGCTAACTGAAAACAAGCCTCAGTCAGATACTTGGGAGGTGAGAGATGTGTAGCCCAGTTACCTGAATCACGTTCACAACCAGCCAACATCTGGTAAACCTCCAGGCCTGTGAGGGAGACCCTCCTAGACCAGCCAGCACCCAGCTAACTGCAGATATGTGAGTGAACCAAGTGGTACCCACCAAGTGTGACCCAGGCAGCAGCAGTGTTATGTGATCTATGCACTAAGGAGAAATAATAACTGGTTTTTATTTTAAGTCATGGGTATTAAGGTGTTTGTCATGCAATAATAGCTAACAAGCATTTTATATAAAGATTTGTTAATTGAATCCTCATAATAACCTTACACAGTAGATTCTTTACTATGCTCATTTTACAGACGGGAAAACTGAGGTTTAGAAAGTTTTAAGATCACAGTCATGAAGTAGCAGAACTAGGATTCCAAACTCAAATGTCTAATAATTTAAAATATGACATTGTTTTATCATATATCACTGTAGATACCCCTCTCCTTGCTTTTCTGTTCTTACTCATTTCTAAAGGGAAGGTTTCAATTACAACCAATTGGAATTTGCTAAAACTCAGACTGCCCTTTTTAAGATGAAAAACTCCATTTGACTCAAAGTGGCACAGGTTATTGACTTTTCTCGGGGTCTCTGCTGTTTTGTGAAGATTCTCTGACGCACGTGTCAGTGAAGAAATAGACACAGGACATTTCTGAACACTTATGGGAACATTTTTATGGTAATAACTTGTTTATGCAAATAACACTGTTGCCTGCTCTAAAATTCCCCAGTGTCCCTTCCTAATAAGTTAACATAATTAATGGATCCTGTCACTCAGTTAGAAATAAGTTTGTTTCTAAGCTAAGTAACTAATTGGATGGGTCAATACGTACATGATCATCAGGAATAGCTTTGTGAGAATGGAAAAATGAAGACTAGCTGGGAAGCTGCTGTAATTTCATAGAGATAATGGCATAACGCTTGGCCTATTGCTTGATACTAACCACACTTGTTCTCCATGAAGTTGTCCTCAATCATGCACCTTTCCTGGAACAGAATAATGGAAAGATTATTTTTACTCTAACATGATACAGGTAAGAAATGCTTTCACTCTCAAGAAACATGATGAACTGTTTTTATTCTTTAGCAGATTCAAACAAATAAACTATATTCTCTTTAAGCAGTCATCTGTTGTTAATGTGTTTTTTTCTTATTTGCAAAGTTCAATATTAAGGTTTTCTACATTTCAAGCAGCTTTTGTTTTAAACATGCAATAGTTGATGTTCCATCTTGTTTGAACATTTTGTTAAAGTGCAGACAAGAACTTTCAACTTTTCTAGGATGTCATGGAGCTTTTCTATGGCTTAAAGAGAATGAGGAAAACAGCTACTATCATTTTGCTCAGAGCCAGTAAATCTGTTATATTACACATTGCTGCAATTACTTTCCAAACACATAGCTGAGAATGTGAAAAAGTTGAACACTTGTGATCCCTGAATCACTCAGAGCCTTCATGTTTGTTCCGTTGTCAATGACAATTGCATGACATTTTATTTTCTGATTTTCCATTCTATAAAAATTTTGGAAAGTTGACACTCTTCTTTTGACTCATTCTCACAAAATGGAAAGGATTCCTCAATAGGACAGACTCAGGGCCTAAGTATAATTAAATAAGTAAAAATTAAATACAGTTCTTAAAATCTATCTCACTTAATATTGTGAATATTAGTACAACAAATAATACTGTAAGGACTAGAAGCATGACATAATTTAAACTTACTTTTCTGCCTTGTTTTATCATTTAACTTTTACAAATATATTTTGATCCAAGAAGAATATAAGTTTCTTCCAAAGTTATCTAGCTAACACACTCTCTTGTAGTGTTAGTATTTTCTGTCAATCACTTCCTCATTTATTTAACTATTTAAAAGTTCTTAACAATTATACAATATTTGGTATACACCATTAACAATTTCTAAAATCACTGTTAATTATTGTAGTCTTTTATGCTTGGAACAATAAATGTACATTTATATTCAAATATCTACTAGTGTTTTATCATATGTAAAGCACATAAGAAGACTTTCCACTTCAAGATACATCTAGAATGTGTACTTATATTTGAAAGTGAATATTCATATATGAATAATGAATCAGAGTGAAATACCTCACTCAATTTGTTGACCTGGTTATGCTGTTTAGATATGATGGTAACGATACAATCACATGACTCTGACTACCTCACGTTTAAGGATACCAGAAAAGGTATGAAATTGTACATGAATCTTCAGCCTGAATCTTTCAAGGCCAATGCTGAAGCTGAAGCTGAAGCTAAAGAGCACGTTTTGGCCAAATATCTAGGCTGGAGCTAAACATTGATGCGCCCCTAAATAGATTCTGTTGGGAGACATACATTTTAACACTTGAAAAGGTATATTTTCCCAAAACATTTGCATACAGTTCTTATTCACTGCAACCAATAATAAAAGCAGTAGTTAACGTATACCTATCATGGGTTAGCCTATAAATCAAGCACTTTTGCTTCTGGGTAAAATAACTGACATTCAGAGAAAAAACAGAAAGGGTGATACACAAAGGAGCATGGAAAACAACCAGAAATTAGATAATTAAGGATGGGATAAAACAGTTGAATAGAGGCCAAGACAGTTCCAGTCTTTTAGTATCTAGAGGCATTAGAACAATCAGGTGTTTGTAATACAGGGATACTGTCAGGGCCACCACTGGCTCATCAGGTGAATTTAACCCCAACTCCGCCTCCTTGAACTTGTATTCTTACACAATGATAGGTCTAGATAAGGGGTATGTATGGTATCAACCACTAGAGAAATACAAAGAAGAGGCATGTAATACCATTGTGAGGGGATAGAGGGATTCTAGAGAAAGCATCTTTATTGTAGCCTGATTCTATTGTCTGCAGGCAGGACCAATAGCTAAACTGATACGGACACAGATAAAAAGGAAACCACCTAGAAGTTCAATAGTCTCCTTTAAACTATAAAATTAACATTTGTGCATATCTGGGAGTCCCAGTGAAAAATTTATATACTGACTCCAGTTGAAGCCCATGTTGGTGTTACTCACATTGTCACTGAAATAATATATATCTTATATTACAAAGCTAGATGATTAAAATAGTCAGCTTTGGGAAACTTTCAAACAGAATTTCATATCTATGGCGTATTAGTTTTTTGATGTTGCCCAAATGATCTAGATTTCTTTAATCTCAGTATTGTCTGCACTAAAATGAGAATAATAATGTTTACGGAATGATTAAATGAGATAATTCATGAAGAGTAGGGTTAAAAATTTAATGCAATACAACCTGGGTTATACATGGAACTTAGCTTCTCCATTTTGATAACAAATGCCACTTCTGTTTCCACTGATGGAAGAAATAATTTCAAATATTCCAAGTACAAGTAAAAAGGTATCTCTTATTGTAAACAGTCGCATTTGGGGGTAAAATGAGGTTTGTGTTTCTTTCTGAAAGAGTTTTCCCTCCCCCACCTTCTTCCCAAGATGGCATCGGGACACAAGGAGGAGTTCACATGGCCTCAGGAAGTTCTGCCTCCATGTTGTCTTTCTTCGTGGCTTCTGTTGACCCACAGGTGAAATGTAACTCATTTTGCCTTTCTCTAGTCATCATGCTCTGCCCTCCTTGCATCCACTTCTGAAATGTTCACAGATGCTGAGACTCATGGCCTCTTGGCTCAGTAAAGACTTGGTTTCCCTACATTGCTGCCTTGACACCAATTTGGTTGTTCCTGATCACACAGACTGTTGAGGACTTAGCAGTCACCTCTTTCCTCATGCTCTCTCATCCACTGCCCATCTTGTCCTTGGCTTCTCTCTCAATGTATCTGGAAACCACCTCAGAGAGCACTGGATTCCTGAGAGTCTCAGGCTTCCTCTTTACTTCAGTATTGATACTTTCAAATTGTTTTTCTCCTCCCATATGAAAGGTTCCTACTTGCCTTTCCTGTCTGGTGAGAACTCTCCCTACAACACACCTTCCTTGAAATTTTTTATTCTAGGGTTAAGGGTTAATCTTCTTTCCTTATTTTTTTTTTCTTTTTCTTTTTTCTTTCTTTTCTTTCTTTTTCATTTTTTTTTTTTTGGCAACATAGTATTCATGACTTAGGCATAAATTTGGAAGGAGAGGCAAAAGAAGGAAATAAAAGGGATTACCAAAAAGCCATTAGGAGGCATTGCATAAATATTACCACCATGATATGTAAAACATACTTAGCACATTAAAATATAGCTAGAAATAAATAAAAGCAGTTGCTGATTCAAGATTAAAATAGCAGAGTAAAACCAAACCTCAAAAATCCTCCTTGTATTTAACCCAATAGGAAAAAGCAAACAAACAAAAATCAGTTAACATAAACAAGCAGCAATCCTAAAACTATAGAAAATATTAAAAATTTGTAAGGCTGAATGTGGTTGGCCGATTTCTAAACGCTCTCCCCAAATCCTATTCCGTTGTGTACATAAATGCCTTACATCAATTCCTTCCCCCACCTAAACCTATAATTAGGGTGGAATATCCTACCTGTGATTAGATTACTTACCAGTTGACTTGCAGTCAATCACAAGAGATATCCTGAAAGGGCCTGATTTAATCAGTGGAGGAAAGTGAAGCTCGGAGAGGAGAGTTCCTGCCAAACTGAAGAAGGCAAACAGCGGGGTTGTAAACCGCCCATGGGCTCAGGACGCAAGGGATTGATGTGGCCTCTAAGCATGGTCCTTGGCTGGGAGCTAGGAATGAAATGGGGAGCTCAGTCACACAGCCACCAAGAAGCTAAGGCTGACAATTTATCAATAAAGTGAACGACTTTTTCCAAGTTCACCATGGTGAGCAGAGGACCTAGCAAAGCCATGTTCTGACCCATGGACTCTGTAAGATATTAAATAGACGTGTTGTTGGAGGCACTAAGTTTGTAGTAGTTTGTTCCTTGGTAATAGAATGTTAATATACTGAACTTGGCAAACATCCGAACAGTTCCAGTCCCTGCCTCCCACAGAAGCAATGGTAAGGGGTCAGCTGAGGGAAGGAGAACTACACCCTGCTCCCCCCATACACAAGCGCATGCGCGCGCGCACACACACACACACACACACACACACACACACTCACAAACAGAACTCTTACAATACATGTCCGACTTGGAAAGGGATAGAGGGACAGTTACTGCAGTCAGTTTCAGAAGGAGAAGTAACACTTTCCACAACCAACTCCACCCTGACCACCTCTGGGTCCAAACAGAGTCAAAGAAAAGTTTTGGAGTTCTTAATTCTAAAGGAAAGGGAGGAAAAGAGACAGAAAAGGCGAAAGGATTAACTTCCCAATCTAATTGTCTCCAGCAATAAGTAGAGATTTAGCCAAAGAGATGACAAAAACAACAACAACAAAAAAAAAAAAAATGAAAAATAAAAACAAGAAAGAAAAAAAAAGAATTTAAAAAGTAAGATGTTCAGAAAAGAAGGCAGAAAGGAAGAGATACTCTGGACTGGAAGTTGTTCCCAATTTGGGGGAAAACAAGGTAAGGGGAGAAAGTGGTAATGACTACTAAGGACAAAGGATTGAAAATGGTATAAAAGAATAACCTGGCTGATTCACTAACAGTTCCTCATGGTAAATTGGAAAAATTACTTCAGTCCTAAAAGTATTCTTTCATGGGAGCAGGATACATGGCTAACATCCAGTGGGGTTCTGTTTTCATTAGTGGGTGCCTGTATTTCACGTGGTTAAATATTTGAATAGTACCCCAGGGTATAAATATATATATGCATATATGTATATGTTATATATTATATACATACATATAATTATATATATATATTTATATGTAATATATATATTTATGTATTATATACTATATATTTGTATATAGTATATATACATATTTATATATAATTTTGATGTGAAGGATGTATAGCACACAAGGTAAATTAATACATTTATAAATATTATTTACAAGTAATAAAATGTGCAATATATTCCATATAGTCTATTAACACTCATTGCATATTTTTGTTGATTTTTGCTGAACTCTTTTACTCATGGCCAAACTATGGTTGCAACTATTAAAGGAATATAGTTTCAACAAAAATGCTCATGATATTTTTCTGTATTTTATTAATAAGAATAAAGGGAAACCATGACTATGTTTGTTATCTGTAAATAAAGTGAACCACTTCTTTCTAAATTGGGTAGTAATTTCCTAGTACCGAAAACCTATTTTCTCGATTATCTGTGTTAATCACAATGCGAGAGCAAAATGCACGACACATTTAAGTTTAACCTGCATTATTAGCATTCTGTTCATCACTTCATTGAGTCCAGATCATCAACAAAACAATAAATTAAGGCCTGATTTATATACAGCATTTGCCAATTTCCATGATGTAAAACTTCTCACCACAGCCAATTTCAAGCAATGAATGTAACGTCACTGAATGCAGAAAAACTGGTCTAAATGACTTCAATAGCATAGATGATAGTAAAATACAATAACATCATCAGGAAAGATGAGTTTTTAATATGTTTATTTGTAAATTAATATAATTCAATTTTCAATAATGGCTATATATATCTTAATAACTGACTCACAAAAATACTGAAAATTTAATAACATGCTCTCTCCTATTGTTTCTCACTATATTGCACCCCTCAAGCTACATAGACAATACCCTTAGTTTTAAATTATTAAAGAAGACACAATTCTGAACTATATTAGATTAAAGAGGGAGTCATGAGAATTCACCCTTTCTGTATTAAACCCAGAAACCACTGCCCCATTAAGTGTACCCAATATAGAAGAGAGAGGAAAAAGAGAGGGAAAGGCATAACGCATTTCTCCAAGCATGTGCAGTACAATAATGAGGAAGAGGTATATAGTGCGGTGAAAATAGATGAAGAATCTATTCTGGAAGAAAATATAAGCCTTCATAATAAAGGAAAAGTTCTTAGCAGTGCTTCAGGGTGTCAATAAATAAAATAAAACCATGAATTTAAGAAACAAGGGTTCAAAAATAAGATAAAAATACAGAGTAAGAAGAATAAACAAAATAAGATAAAAATAGAGATTTTAGTGTTAAAGTAATAAACTGAGAACAAAAACTTCACAATTACAAATAAATTTTTAAAATATTTTAAACAAACACACAGATAAGTAAATAAGCATAGATGACAACCAAACTACTGACAAGAAGAAAAATCTAAAGATAGAATACAGAATGCATATAAAATGCAGATAGAATGCAGATAGAGAGAAAAAAGACTAATATACTAATGTAATTACAGAAAAGTAAATAGATTTCATGATAGACAAAGTTGTCTACCAAGAAGAAAACTGGCGCCTTTTAAAAAGAAAATCCAACAAATTAAAAGGAAAACATCATCAAAGTCAGAATAGAATATATTCCTGCAATGAATTGAAAACTAAATAAGCAAATCAAAAGGCAAATAGATATAAACAACTAACATGAAGACATAGTCCAGACAAGTATTGACAACACCAAATGCCGGCAAGGATGTGGAGCAATTAAAATCCATTCATTGCTGGTGGGAATGCAAAATGCTATAGCCACTTTAGAAGACAGCTTGGTAGTTTCTTACAAAATTAAAGAAACTCTTATCATATGATCCAGCAGTTTCACTTCTTGGTTTTTACCCAAATGAGTTGAGAATTCATGTCCAAACCAAAACGTTGCACCTGGATATTTATGAAAGTGCTATTCATAATTGCTTAAACTTAGAAACAATCAAAATGTCCTTTAGTAGGTGAGTTGATAAGTAAACTGTGGTTTATTCAGACAATGGAATACTATTCAGCACTGAAAGAAATGAGCTTTCAAGCCATGAAAAGACATGGCGGAAACTTAAAGGCATGTTACTAAGTTAAAGAAGCCAAACTGAAAAGACTACGTACTACATGATTCCAACTATATGATATTCCATAAATGGTAAAAAATGGTGACAATAAAAAGACCAGTGGTTGCCAAAGGTTATGGTCTAAAGAGAGATGAATAAGCAGAGCACAGTAGATTTTTAGAGCAGTGAAACTACCACTATAGTGGATACATGTCATTACACATTTGTCAAAACCCATGGAATATATAACACCAGGACTAAGGTTTTTGTAAACTTTGGACTTTGAGGGATAATGACATATAAATGTAGTTTCATAGCTTGAAACAAATGTACCACTGTGGAGTAGGATGTTGATAATGGGGGAGGCTGGGAGTGTGAGGGAATAAGGGCTATGTGGGAAATCTCTGTATTTTCCACCAAATGTTGCTGTGAACCTTAAACTGCTCTACAAGGTCTGTTTTAAAAAAGAAAGCATATGAGAGTGGAGATATTGTTGAAATATTCATTCACTCAGATCATGAATTGATTTGTGCCGAAGGACAAAATAAGATGCTTTCATGAATTGTAGAAAATAATGCATGACTCAGTTCACCAAAAGATCATTGATTTTAATGAATAATAATGAATGTAAAACTCATCTTTCCTTTTAATAAAGGCCTTTCAAGAGAGCAAAAAACACGAGTGTGGCCATGTTTTTGGAATTGGACGTTATCACCATTATCTTCATTACCAGACCTTTCATTTCTCTCCAGTGTTTAGACATATGAAGGTTTCCTCTCCCACAGATGGAAATATCTATTATTTAGTCCATATAATGTTAAGAAATCTATGTTCTTATTCAAATAACAGATTTTTAGTAAGACAACACTGTAATTATTGAAGAACTTTAAATCTCAGAAGTCAGTGGAGTAAACAATGGGCAGGGATTCTGAAACTGTGGCTCAGGTTCTAGCATCATCTTCAATACATTTTTCTCAGATTTAGAGAAATCATTACATTTCTATATAACTAATGTAACAAGAAAATATTCTTGTCACCTCACTACTTTGGTGAATAACATGGTAGCAGCTAAGATCTAATCTACATAATAAAAACTTCTTTTTATTTATTGTTTTCGAAGTGGGAGGCATTGTGATAAAAACTTTAAAAATGGTTATACCCTTTAATTGTCATAAAACCTGAGTTAGTAATTAATAGCAATTCCTATTTTTAAAAT
The DNA here is from genome assembly GCF_964194185.1 of Rhinolophus hipposideros. Classification (NCBI taxonomy): domain Eukaryota; kingdom Metazoa; phylum Chordata; class Mammalia; order Chiroptera; family Rhinolophidae; genus Rhinolophus; species Rhinolophus hipposideros. Next base: position 48,609,236 of record NC_138060.1, read on the forward strand.
GAGAACCTGTCCAGGGTTGCACAGCCAATATGTGGAAGATCCATGATTTAAAACTATTTGTGCCTCATTTCAACAAGTGTGTTCTTAACTTCATCATTCTTTTCCTTTCCTTGATATACTTTCCTTAGGATACCTCACTCAAGGTAGACAGAGAGATGAAACCAAGTTTTCCAGAGTGTCCAATTGATGCTTTAGATTCTTTCCTAATTTTGAAAATGTAATCCCCAAAATAATCTTGTAAGAACATGGTGTCATTCCTAACTTATTGGTGAAGAAACTAACCCATAAGGCTTAAGCATTAACTAAACATGATTTGTCCAAAAGTATTTTCCATGTGATCTGAACTGGTCCTGCTTGAATCCAAATATCTTCATTTTCAATATTAAATATCATTTCACATTATGTTAAAAAAGGATCTGCTAAGTTTGTAGCTAGGATGAGTAATTTCCAAGGCCAAAGCACTAACATGGAACTTACTAAATAGTTTACTTCCGTAATTACTATACTAGGAAACACACTTTTCCTCTTTTGCCTCTAAAATTTAAAGGCAAATGAACAAGTTTAATGTTAAGTGTCTCCAGGAATCAGCACAAAAACTGCTATTCAGGAATTGTCAGAAGAGTTTAAAAATGGCGGCAGGCAGGAAAATGTAGTTCTTTTAAAATCTTACCTCAGGGTCTAAGAAATTCTCCACAATTTTGAAAACTTCAAGAGAAGTCGCTTTGAAGAATAACAATTTCTCTTCAATTGTGGCAAGACTGTTACTTCCCTGTCACCAGAACCCCTTCCAAAATGAAAGGTTTGCGAGATTTAATGAATTCCCTCTCCGTCTTGCTGCTTTAGACTCTAGCACAGACTTGAAAATAATTAGCAAACCACCTTAATACTGATATTTTCCTTCCTGCCAGCAAAGCTCTTTGGAGGCAATAATTTGCCTCTCCTCAGGAACATCAAACTCTTCAATTGAGTAATGACGGACTTGAAATATGTGGGTCTGAAACAGATCAGCGAAAATCAGATTCTGGAAACCTGGAATCTTATTTTACTGCTTAGAAAGCAAAAGGACTGTAAGAGCAATGAAATCGTTGTGTGCGCCCTGAGACCCCTCCCCATAACTGGGGCTGAAATTCAGAGCTCCATTCAACATAGGGACCCCTCTGTGAATGAACCCCCTTCTGCTCCCTACCCCGTGGCAAATATCTCCTTCTGTCTTAATATGCCTCCTTGCTACCAGGCTGTGCCTTGGAATTTCTGAAAATGACTTCCCTCATTAATGAGACACCCAGAGTGTTGGATAAAGCTTTTTTTATTTTTATTTTTGTCTCCTTTGTTTGACTGAGTAATTATAAAAACAATCTATGTTCACTGTAGAAAATTTGGAAACATGTACAAAAATACATAGAGGTAGAAAAGCACCTGTATGATAGATAAGAGTCAGAGGAGTAGCTCTCTCAGCAGGGGTGTAGAGAGGTATAGGATGGATACTGACTGAGAAGAGACTCATCGGAGCCTTGTGGGTTGCTCAACATGTTGTATATCTTGCTCTGGGTGATGGCGACATTGGGTACCCGTGATTAAAAAGTGAATTGTGATACATTGTACACACTTGATTGTGTGTTTACTATGCCTCAATAAAAAGAAAATTTTAAAGTCGTCCATCACCCCCAAACTCAGAGCTACTTTTACATTGTGGAATATTTCCTTTATATATGTCTGTATATCTGTATATGTACACATATATATGATATATAATATGCACTCATGCATGTGGTTCTGGATTCTTCTATCTTAACATAAAATGCATCCCTCTACTTAATAACTTTCAACTTACATATATCCATCCACACAACAAAGCCACGTGCAAGACAACATGATGCCAGCTCTGCTCACCAAGGGACGCTGTAGCTTGCTTGCTCCGTGAATCTATTCTGAGGTGCAGCCTTTGTATTTGGTCTTCCGGATCTTTGCTGTGTTTGTATTTATTTCTGAGGTACCCCACAAAGTTTATACTCCATTTTCTCCAATTATTCAAAACACTGACAGTGTTGACAGGAAGAGGCAAATGAGGAGGGCGAAAGGGAAAGTAGAGAAGCCCATGGAAATGAAGCCTGATGCAAGAGAAGGAAGGCAGGGCTTCACTTCCACAGGACTTTGAATTGGGGTTTGAGCCAAGTTTAATGAAGATTTTGATTCAATAGAAATGGGGTGTGTCTGAGAGCCTAAATTTCTAAAGGACTTGCAGGCAATAGCTTTGCAGCTCGTCCATGGACCACTCATTCTTTGAGAAGCAAGGGTTTAGACTTGCATTGCCGAATACAATAGCGACTTATCATACGTGGTTATTGAGCACCTGAAATCTGAACAGAGATGTACCAGGCAGTAAGTAGAAAATATATAGTGGATTTCAAAGATTTTGTATAGAAAAGAATAAAAATATCTCAATATTTTCTATTGCTTTCATATTGAAATTATAGTGCTTTGGTTATATTGGATTAAATAAGATACTATTAAATTAATTTCACTTTTTATTTTCTAAATATGGTTAGTTTTAAAAATATAAAATTACACGTGTGGCTCACATTATATATTTATTGGACAGTGCTGGTCTAGATTGAGTCATGCTGCTTAGTTCAAATTCTGAATCCCCACTTACTGGCCTAAAGACTACGAGCCAATCAACTTCACTAAGTTCAGTTTTCCTTTGTAAACCAGAAGTGATAGCAATGTTTGCTTTCTAGGGTTGTTCTGATGATTAAAGAAGAGAACCAAATAAAGAATTTCACACATGGTAATTCTTTGAAGTTGAGCTGTAGCATTGGGATTTCAACAAGGACCACCAAACAAACAAAAATTATTTGATGCTCCATATTTTTAAAATACGCCAAACATAGTAATTGGGCACTTTGATAATCTTTGTTGCCAATTACTTGAAAAGGGATTTGGGTTATTCACATCACAAAAACTTTGCCAGGCTCACTCTCCTTATTTTCTCAATTCAGTAAAATTGATGAGGTGCCCAGTGAACACAAAAAATGTGAAGTCATGTTCAGTGATCATTCTGGACATAAAACAGCACCTACATTTCCAGGCTAACGATTCAGGTCACTGAATCAACAGCTGAGTCAGGTCACTGTTGCTTTCACAGAACCCACATTTTACTGTGGGTCCCCAAAGCTGTTTATATACAAAATACTTATCTTTTCCAAGCTCCATGGTTTTACCAGTCTACCTCTTCCCGGAACACACAGGGTCTGGGAGAACTCACCAGAAGTCAATTTGCTGAGTGGGCAATTTGCCTAAAGCCAATTAGTGGAAAGGTCAATTTGCCTAATAACTGATTCATCCAATTTACTTATACCTTTCAACTATTTAGCTTTGGTTCATGAATTTTGATTTTGTCCTCATTAGTGCATTTTAAGGAATGTTTACTTTGCTTCTTGAACAGTCTCCACTGTTCCAGAGGGAGGTAAGGGTCAAAGTGAGAAAGAGGCTGAAGAAGGACAGACAGCAGATAAATGAGAATGGAGAAGTAGAAATGAGAATGGAGAAGAGAAGAAGGACACTGCAGAGGATAAGCGGGATATAATTATGACTGGATTCTCAGATAAGGAGCATTATTATTAATACATTTTTTCAAAAATATATTATGAATCGTTCAAGCAGATAATTGCAATAATTCCTGATATTCAAGAAAATATGCCCGAGTGTATATTGATTAAATATGTAAAGAATTCTTGGTACTATAATCTCCTCATGCATAATAATATATCGTAGGCATTTTCATATTCAATAATTACCCATGTGAAATATTTTCCTTATGCCCCAGTCTCTTGTGTGTCTGCCTGTTGTTCTCTTATTTTCCAGCTGGTTCTCTTATTTTCCAACAGGAAGCAAGGGCAGAAATGCAGTGAAGGTTTTTTAGTAATACTGTTATGAAGGCAAAAGTGAGAAGTTAGTCCACTAAAAATCAATTTTGACAATGGAAACTTGGTGATTGGTCATTGAACACATTTGTCTTTGGCAAAATGGGCATTCAGTGAATTGGCCTCTAGGAGTTGGCTTGTTCTGGATGTGCAAAGAAAACTGATAGTGGATGAATTAAGGTAGTAGCCCAAAAACCTGGAGGTGATGTTGCATATTTTGCCTTCTACTTTTAGAAGAAAAATATTTAGGCAAACAATTATCAGATAGTTTTTTTTTTTTTTTTAAGTGTCCAGGCTCAAGTCAGGATCTAAAGCAGTGTCAACAAATGTTTGGCCCTCGACAACCACCCTGAGCCCTGCCCACATCCTCACCCAGCCATCATTTATCAACCATGCTGCTCCTTCCTGCTTAAGTGGATGTGATTTGAGAACCTTCTTACACACACCTTAGTCATTGAACTATTTGGTATATGAGTAATAGGAAATCTAATTGCCATCCTGAGTCTCCCAACTATATTAGCACGTAAGTGTAAACAAAGGTGTTCTTCCCCCTCAAAATAGATTAGAAAATAAATATACCACTACCTAAAGGAGAGAGCATAACTCAAAGACCAGCAAGACATGCCTAGACCTAGACTGAAGGTCTTAATATAGCTAAAGAATGTATCCGTGAGAAGGGTGTTGAGAGATCTGAAAGGAAATACCATCGATGTTCATCTCAGATCAAGGATGTCCCTTCTCACCATCCCCACCTCTGTGATCCTGGAGGCAGGTACATTCATCTTGTGAGATGGGAACATTAGGTTGTCATAACCTGACATTTAAAATTCACATACTAGATTTGATTGCTTCTGTTCCTCTTCTATATTTGTACAACAAAATTTCTAAGTATAATTTGGCTTGTATGAGTTACAAATATCTGAATCTCTTAGCAAATATATCTGTCTATAAATTCTGCTTTATAATCACTCTCAGGATAATCATGGCTACCATTTTTACTCTGTCTTACCTGCCATATGTGTGTGTGTAGACATAGGCTACTTGATCATTACAACTATGTTATGAAGTAGCTATTTGGATCTTCATTTATAAAGGAAATAACCAAATCTCAAGGATGAAAACCTTGGATATATCTGACTCCACAAAGTCTGTGGGGCTCAACCTTTGCACACTACAGTCTTCTGAGTCTAAGAGTCACTAACTGAGCACTTTTGGGAGGTGACAAGACCAGGGATCTGAGCCAGATAGCGAACTGTGGAAAATCCATACTTTGTCAGGCAATCTTTTCTGAGCATAACGAAGCAATGATGTTATAATCATATCAATTGCTTGTAACTTCCCAGTTTTCTTATCATTTTAAAGGGCAAATTATTGTGTAATAAGAGTCATATACATGTGCCTAATATTTTTCATATATATATATACATATATATACATATATGTATATATATGCACATATATATATATGCAGTTTGTGTAGATGAAAAAAAGGGCAGTTTTTTGTTCCTGTTAACTTCCCACAAAAAGCACACAGCTAAACACAGAAGATATGCTAATCATGTGATCAAGACTCTGGAGATAAAATCTTTGGGTCAGGATCAGCTTTTGGCTGAGACAAGGGATTATGTCCTGCCCCTCCCTACCAAAAAATATAGTAAAAATAATAATAAATCTAACCAAAAACTGACTAACACAGAAGTTCAGCCAGTAATAAAACCCAGAAATTCTAGAGCTGACAGAAATAAACATCAAGATGAAAGTCAAAAGCGAAAAAATAAAACAACAAAAGTAGGATCAAAGCAGAAATAGCCCTAGGATTAACACATTGGAACAGACTTTAAAATTCTGTCATAAGTTTCCTTCTTTTCCCTTATAATATAAAGCTCTGTTTCTCACACTATGCAAATCATTGAGCCAATACTTAGATCTCTTGGGTGGGAACAGTTGTGAAGGCAGTCGAGACAAACTAAAGGTTTACCTCTTTCTCAGTGAAGAGGGAGTAGAAGGCTTCCAATGGGAACCTTGATAGGTACGCATGATAATTCTCAGAATATTGAGTTTATCAGAACATCCTGTTCTTTGGTAAAATAAGGCTTTCCTGACACAAATATTCCTGACCTTGGGAAAGTATTTATGATTGTTATGTACAAAAGGATGTGTTTTTGTGTTTGCATCTGTTAAATGAGAGCAATGAAAGAAGCTAGGAAGTTGTGGGAACAGAATTCATTCGTGGGAGTGCTTCCAGTATTTTAAAAGGCTCAAGCTGGCATTTGAGGAAAACATGAGAATTTACCTTAACACCACTTAAGTCTTAACAAAAGAAGAATAACAATTAATATAGGGAAAAGGAGTTTCTTTGAGAACACAGGAAACTGAATCAGAGAAAAATCTAGGCCTCAGATTCCAAGTTCTAATTTTGGTATGAATGAGGTCATCAGGAAGTAAGGGCATTTGAATGGCAAACTTTCATTTAAAGGAAAGGTAATGATTGGATGGGTGAATGCAGCCCATATAATTCAATCAAAAATGACTCTGGTTCCTTAGGGCTCAAAAAAAAAAAAAAAGAAAAAAAAAAGAAAAAAAAAAGAAAAGAAGCAAAATAAAAATAAGTAAGAAAAACATCCAAACACAAACAAAACAAAACCATGTGAGGGCATAGTTCTAACCATCTGTAGATCAAAATAACCCTGAAGACATTACTTGGGCAGAAAATGAAATAAATGCATGGTAGTAGGTAAGAAGCATGACACCTACAAGATCAGATGTATAAGAGCATTAGCAAGACATGATCCACTCTGGATCCATAGTGATTGTGACTCAACTGTATTCCTTAGAATTGAAAATGGGAGCTTAAGTTTTAACATGCGTTTGTTAGCATAAACCATAAACCCTTGCTAAAGAAAAATTTTCACCTGGAGCCATCAGAAGATGATTAGGTCAATGGAAAACTGGCATTTGCTTTATAATGATTCTGTTTCATCATTACATTTCCTGAAATGTATTGTTGTTTATTAAGCTAATTGTTTCATTCACAATCATCATACCTGTGTTGGTAAATATCAGTAACTTTCAGTTGTTGATGGTACATGAGGAGTATTGGCCTTGCTCCCTATTATCATGGCCAAATTGCGATAAAAATAAGACTAAGACCAAATTCCTCACACATACCAACATTTACTTTACCAAACAGGCACAACTACAGTTCATAAACTAGTGAGTAAACTCAACTGCCAGCGCTCTGTTCTTTTAAGTCTCTGACAGCACACTGCGGGAAAGGACATTCTTTCCATGAGGACAAACACAACAGTAGTTTACTGGCAGGAGTCAGGCAACAAAGAATCCTAGGCATCTATGGCTGCACATGGGCCATTTTGGAATCTATTCTATCATCTATTGTCTATCTTTTAGAATATAAAGTTCCATTTGAAAGCAGATAATCTAGATTTATTAGATTTTTGTACTCTATTCATATAAGGTTGGAAATGCCTATAAAGTGCCACATATTTTAAGGTATAGAATAAAGACCACTAATAGAAAAATATATAAACAGTACCATCACTACTGAAGTGCTTTAAAGTACAAACAACACTAAAAATGACCCAAATATTCATGAACAACAGAACAGATAAAATGTGGTATATTCATATAATGAAAAACCCTAGGAATGAAAAGAAACAGATGACCTAATAATTGCAACAATATGGATAAAGCTCAAAAACACTATATAGAATTTTAAAAGCCAAATTTAAAAAAAAAAAAAAGTGCTTACTATATGGTTCCATCTACAGAGAAGTTCAAGAATAGGCAAATTAGTCCATGAGGATAAAAATCAGAAGAGTTGTTGCCTCTGGTGGGGAGGGCCATAGACTGGAAAGAAATACAAGGGGACTTTCTAGAGTGATGGCAATGGTGTATATCTTGATTTGGGTGTTAGTTACATGGATATGTATGCATGTATGTGTATATCTATGTATATATGTATGTATGTATCTATATCTATCTATCTATCTATCTATCTATCTATCTATCTATCTATCTATCTAATCTATCTATCTACCTACCTTCCTATATATCCACAAATATGAATGTCTTAGTCCATTCAGGTTTCTATAACAAAATGCCACAGGTTGGTTAACTTATAAACAAAAGAAAGGTATTGCTCACAGTTCTGGAGGCTAGAAGTTGGAGGTCAGAATCATCCTGGTCAGGTGAGGGCCTTCTTCTGGATTTTAGACTTCTTGCTGTATCCTGGAAGATAGAAAGGGGTTAGGGAGCTCTGGGAGGTATTTTTAGCACTAATCTCACTCATGAGGGCTTCACTATCATGACCTAATCACCTCTCAAAGGCCTCACTTACTAATATCTTTGTGGGGTAGGATTTCAACATATAAATTTCGGGGTGGGGGCACACAAACACTCAGACCATAGCAATGTGTATACACATACATATATACGAGTATACACATACATATACATATATACATATATACATATAATATATACACTGAGTACTTAAGTACTCACGCTGAGTACTTAAGTGTATTCAATTGAATGTAATTATAACTCAGTAAAAAAAAAAAAATCACATACTACATGACAAATGTCTATTCCCTAAAGTAAAGCCTCTGGATAGCTTGGAGCTTACATTTTACTAAGGAAAAAAGTGTTCATTTGGTCTCTTGAAAGTAATCACAATAATTCCTGCCCTTAATAAGCAGTTCCAATGTGCCAGGTGCCGTACTACCTAGTCACCTGATATATAAAGATCACTGAATGCTCTCAACTCTATGAAGTTGGATTTATTATTTCCATTTTGTCAGTGATGAAATTGGTGCCAGAGAGGTTGCGTGTTTTGCCCAATGTCACAGCCTAGCAGACGGCAGTGTGGGTCATCAGGCCCAGTTGTCTGTTTAACTCCAGAGTTTTCCAGCTTCAAATACAGGCCAAGGAGTTTTGCTGATACTATCATCAAAGCTCTGCATAACTCCTACATTGCCAAAAGCAAGGAGAAGAAACTATTAGATAGTGGAAGGTTATTAAAAAGTAGACCAAGAGATGAAGGACAAAGAAAAGAATGATATTGATTTCCTGTGACTGATCCTTATCAAATGCATTCTCTTCCATGGGTGCCCAGAAGAATTTAATCACTGTCAAGCCCAAACTAAAATTGTGAAACAGATTCTCTCTCTTTTTTCCTGGATTGTAATAAATAACCTCTCCTGCCAATTTGGGATTGCTAGAGAATATTTTTATTTTTATTATTTAGAAGGGAGTCACTTTTCTTTTAACTTGGTAATTTTTTTCAATTACAGTTGACATTAAATATTATTTTATATTAGTTTCAGATGTACAGCATAGTGTTTAGACATTTATATAATTTATGAAGTGATCTCCCCAATTAGTCTAGTACCCACCTGATACTATGCATAGTTGTTGCAACATTATGGACTATACTCTATGCTCTACTTTATATCCCTGTGACTAATTTATGACTATGAATCTGTACTTCTTAATCCTAAAAGAAGTTACTTCTGACAGGAGATGGATTTCCATTCTTAGAGTTATAGATCACTTCTAATATGTTCACCTAATTGGGTCACCATTATTTTACCTTGATCGGTTGTAATTCCAATTTTGTTTTTTCCCAAGATGTTTCACCAAAAAAATATGGAAATCTCTAGTTAGTATTACAATTCAGTTAACAAAAATAAAATTAAGTGAAGTTCCCCTTTTTTTTAAGTGGGGCAGAATATTTTTTAAAGGATAGAGCACAGGAAACTATTCAAATAAAGGAACGATCTCATCTTCATTTAGTCTCACTTCACATTTACTAAACTAGTTTTATTATGAATGACTTCCCAAGAACCTAACCAGGCAAGCAACATGCTTAGACCACTCCTGGCATGTCCAGTCTTGTGTGAGCCAATGGCAATCTTTCGGTGTATAAGTTGGTTCCAAACTTCTTTAAGAAAGAAATTACAACTAAGATATTACAGTGGGAGCATACGTTTGTCATGGTTTTAAGATATATTTTCAAAGGGTTTGAATTTTATTACTAGGCTGAAATGAGGATTATTGCCTTTATCTGACTTTCCCTTCTCGTACATACAAACCAAGTGCACACATACACACTCCTACAGATATTCAAGTTCTGAACCAACCTGTACTCCGTAGGGACAATTGAACAGTATTAGAAGTTTTGCTGTCCCCCTCCCTGTGCAATGTTGAACTGACAATTTATGCCTATTGGTGGCTGCTTGCAAATCCAATTAGGCCCTGCTCCCACCAGGAGGGCTCAAGCCTTATTATCTGATCCAAGGTTGTATTAAGACTAATGAACAGTTTATGCCAAATGAAGAAAAAAGGACAGTTTATGCCAAAGGAAGTGCAATATGTGGCCAGGTGCCTAGGCCAAGTAGCCAATGCCGTTTTGTAAAGAGAAGTATTCAAGCCACAGTTCATTATGTTTAGATGGAGTTGAATCATCCTGAGCTCATTAACAAAGTGTTTTCCTAACAGAAAGAGAAACCCTATTCCTGCTTGGAAGTTTTGAAGAATACAGTGAGTGTGGTCTTTCCAAAGTAAAGGTTCTGCAGTTTGGTGGAAGAAACATAGGCTTTGGAGTAAGACTGATCTACATTCTGATTACATCTTGACCCTGTTAGCCCAGAGAGGCACCGTAGAGTCAGGATTTGACCTGGATTGCTCAATGCTAGTCTCATGCTTTTCCTTTATACACTCAGGATCCAGGACACAGAATGAAAGGAATGAATATCATGTCCTAGGAAATTAATAATTGAGGCGTTGGCTGGTTTCAATTACGCTTTTAGAAAACACAAGTTTATAGAGGCAGTTCATGTTATTTTGAAGTAGCATCACAGAAGATCTTTCTGGGATTATGATGTACCCTGAGACACCATCATCAGGCACAGCATAAAGTGTGTTTATTATGATTCGTGGATTGTGGAAGGTACATGTTTCTGTTAGTTGGAAAGTAACACTTGAAATAAAAAAAAATTCACTGGAATATTGATCTCAAGTGAGTCCTAATATGAATCAGAAGGAAAAAAGCAGGAACGTTTCAGGGGAAGAGCTGGGACAAGAATTAAGTTATTATGGCATAAAAGCAAGAGAGAAGAAAGGGGCCCCAGTGATAATAAAGAGCATGGAGAAGGTGGTAAGAGGACAAAGTGACTCACTCTAGTCCACAGCCACACCCAGGAAACATGAGCACCCCAGATGACAAGTGAGAAGTCATAGCTTGGGGCAGAAATGCCTATATTAGAAAAATAGGCCATCAAGAGCTCTGTTAAGGGGATATAGCGGCCTATTTAATAATTTAGTGTCCAAAGTTAGACTGCCAGGATTTGAATCTCCGTTATACCACCTACTGACCATGTCCTTTTCAAGTTACTCGATCCCTTGAAACCTCAAATGGACATGATACCAGTATCTCCATTGAAGTCTGGTTGTAAAGGTTAAATAGGAAAATTTGTCGAAAGTACTTGGCAGAAAACTAAGTACTCAATATTTGTTAGCTCTGAGTATTAGATCTTACAATCTAATAATCTTATTAGATCTTATTAGACCTTACTAATATCTTATGTTCTGATCTATAGCTTGAATTACAAAAATACCCCGAAGCAGTATTCCAACCTGTTCCCAAACAAGAAAAATATGATGAAGAAATGTGTCTGAAATAAGAGCTCTAGGCCCAGCCACTGCTGATATGTATTCCTTTACACCCGTTTAGCCATCTCGTCTCTTTATCTCGTCTCTTTACTACTTATCCTTTAAGGTTCAACTCAACTCAATCTGACCTTGATAAAGCTTCCTCCAATCCCACAAATCAGAGAATTAATTTCTCCTTTCTCTAAATTCCCAGCACACATTGTGTTTGTGCGCTGCCCCTTGCCCCAAACAGTTAGTTCTTTCTGCTTGGTACTATGGTTAATTGCATGACTCTCTCACCAGCTAACTTAGGAAATTCTTGAGGACTCATCACTGATTCCAAGATAGCAAAGGATTCTATAAATGCCTACTTAATTAAGACTGAGACGTAAGATACTAAACACATATATACATAAACACAACTGATTGTGGTTCATGATTGTGGTTCTCCAACTTTGTTTACTTCTCCAACATAGCTTCATTTTATAATTCAATTTTTGAAGGAAAACAGTACATTATTCTAATCAGTGAAAGACCTGGAGCCAGCTCTACCTTCTTCTCAATTTGGTAGCCTTAATCAAACTCTCAGAAAAAAATCAAGGAAGAAAAGAGACCAATAGTCCTGCACATAATAATTGCGTTATTGAGAGGAAATCCCTGTCTCTTTGTTGCCCTTTGTTATCAATAAAAGGGAAGATGGGAATCCACCTAAAAAAGGCGGTTGGAACACAAGGTCTGATAAATTTCTTTGCAATTGCAAATATGTACATTTTAAAACTTTTCTCACAAACATCATTGTCACAAACCAGTGGATCTGAGCCTAGGAACCCCTCACACAAATAATTCCCATGTAGAGATAATTTTTAATTTAATTGCACTTAAGTGGCCATTAAAGTTTATTATCAAAACCCAGAGCACTTCAATCAATACTTACAAATTCCCAGGCTATTTAAAATAAGAAATTTAGGTCCGATGCTTAAAAATATTTCAAATTCTCATTCTCTCTCTTGACACACACACGCACACACACACTATATTTTGAGTGCGTGGAGTGATTCAAAATGTCCTTCCTCTTGCTATGGTAAAAAGAGTTTGGATTATGTTTTTAAGTCACTGTTTGGGTCCAGAAAGGCCTTTCTTTTTAGTCTCAAGAAGCACAACAATCAATTCCTTTACAGAGAAAAAAAATGTGTTTTTTCCCAAATATGTTGCACAGAAAAGATAAGGTCATTTCTCCCTAGGGAGATGGGAAGAACAAACTGTGTTGTCAACACAGGAAGGCTGCCTCATAGGTGGACACAAGCCTGATGAGAGAAAGCCAGGAAGTAAGAACCACCATGAGAAATATGCTACAACCCCAAACCGAAGGCTGGAAGGGGAGAAACAGCTAAATCTGGGAAAGCCTGTGGTTCCAACATGGCATTCTTCTCCCATCCTCCACAGCATGATCTGTTTCTGAATCTGAGGCAGCGATGACAAGGAATGAACCATCATGCCTGCCCTCCCAGAGCAGAACTGGGAAATGGGCCGGAGGAAACTGACAAGGATTTAGGACAGGAAGAAACACTATAAAACTTTTAATTCTGACATCTCTAGGGAAAATGGGTTTGAGTGGACAATTAGTGTGGTAGATTGGGGCCGTGTCAATTTAGATAAGCAAGAACCAGATTTACCAGGACCCTCTACTGCATAATTCCAGGTTAGCATGGACCACAAGAAATAGATATGGCGGGATCAGGAAGTTAATCATAAACCATATGTGTTTTTTAAATGATTATTATTGAAGTAACATTGGTTAATAAAATATAAATTTCACGTGTGCAAGATTGTAATCCATATCTGCATACACATTGTGTGTTCACCATTGAAAGTCAAGTTTCCATTCACCACCATATATTTGACCTCCTTTACCCATTTCACTCTCCCTCCACCTCCCTTTGCCTCTGGTAACCCCCAGTTGGTTGTCTGCATCTATGAGTTTGTTCTGTTGTTTTGTTTTGTTTGTTCTTTTGAAGAACATATTATTTTAAAGCGCTGAATATGAATGTGCGCACAAGGGCAGAGCACCAGGTCTTGTAGTTCACCTGTGGAAGTGGACAGAAGCCAAGCACACAGCTCCTTCAGCTCCCCCCAGACCCGCTCCTGCTGGTGCCCAGCTCCCAAGCCAGTCACACTTTGCAATGCAATGAGGCATGTCATCATTGAAGGTGGAGGTTAGGATAGAGACGGATGGGGGTTCAGCCCATCCTCCTGGATTCATTTGCCTTTTTTATCTTCCAATTCACGTCCCTCTTTCCTTCTTGACTGCCTGCCCCACTGACTTCAGACTCCAGCGCCAGAATTAGAAACAACCATACATAAACTGCTTAACCAGCTCCCATAAAAAAATAGTTTCTTTCATAAAAAAAAAATCTTCACAAAAAATAATTTATTCTATGTCACTCTTATTGGTTCTGTTTTTCTGGTCAAATCCTGCCTGATACCATCTAAACTCTAGAAGAGAAACTGCCAATGTTCTTGGTGGTGGGGTTGACCTGGTTATTAAGCAGATGCTTTGAGATAGGTAAGATGGAGCACTTGAGGTTTCTGATAAAATTAAGTCATGAAAATGTAATTGTAGACTTGAAAAATGGGAAAGAAGCAGATGGCAATAAACACCCATTCTAAAGCAATAAAATAAAAGGTAGAACCTTCAGAATTTTGAATTAGATAATGTTTCAAGGAATGTATGTTCATTTTATATGTATAAACCTATATGCATGTGTGAGTGTGTATATATTACATATGTAGGTAGACAAACAACATGTTACCTGGCAGACATCTCCATGGAACTCATTTCTGTAAACGAATATGAATTGATAAGCTGCCAAAGGAATACTGAAATGTGAATCTTTAATCAATCCTGGTTTGGAGAAAATAGCATTGCTCTCTGTAACTCTGAGAAATAAAAATGATTGGTTATAGTGTTTCCCATATTACTTCTTTATACTCCATCTCCATCTCATTTCCATAAGTAGTTGAGGCAGCATGCAAAATACATACACTAAAATAAAATAAAATAAGTAGATGACAAAAGTGAAGCAAAGTAAAACTATGGCTAGAAATATAAAACAGAGCAGGTATGAAGTGAATTCAGAAAAATATACAAATTCTAAAGCATGCATACAATTAATTCCTGTGCAGTTGAGGATAATAGGTATAATCAGTGTGACATACAGACCTGAGAAACGAAAGCAATATTAAATTAAATTAATCAAGATTTAGTATTCTGTATGTGCAAACTGATCATTTAATTTTACTCTATGCTAATCAGGTGTTTCCCATAATATTTATCCAGTTCATGGTTTCAGGTCCTAAAAGATTTAGACAATCAAGAATAGTTCAGTCAAGATTAACAACACAGTTAAAAAAAAAGCGAAAACGTGGAGTTGTGTCTTGGGAAGATTGGTTGAAAAAGCTGAGCTTTTAACCTAAAAGTAGGAAGATTTTAGGAGGCAAAATAACTGTTTTCAGTAAAGGACTCTTAAGTAGAATAGGGCACATTTGAGATGCATTACCTGGGGATCAATATAAAGTCACAGAGTTAAAGGTAGAAGAAATAAACTTAAGTTGAATGTAATATTCATATCCATACAGATGTAAACATGTGATAAAATGTGTCAAGTGGTTTTGATCAGAGGTTTTCAAGCAAGCAAGACTCCTCCTTGTTGGAGAGACCATAGAGAAGAGGCAAATACTGATTGTGAGACTGGAAAAAACATGATGTCAGTGGTCATTTCCTGTCTTGACCCGTATCATAAACACCATCCCAGAACAGGTGGTACATGCTGTTTCCGAAACTAATAGGCCAAATCTTTGTAGTTTGAGGCACAGAACAGAGCCCTAAAACGTGACTACCTGAGCACTTTGTTCATTTTCCTGGGGAACCAACAAGAGAAACGTAGCCATATGCAAGGCACACCCATTACTCAGTGATGTTCTCCCTGGTTCTCCTTGATTGCTTCTCCTACATTTTATAATCTTTCCCATGTATGCTCCCCCTTCCTAGATGACAACCCAGAGGTTACATGAATCAGTTCTAGCCCACAGGTAGATATGTTTAACCTACACAGAGTTTAATGTTTTAAAATTAGTTTCTAAAGTTTTAAAATAAGAATAATTCACACAAAATTCCAGATTGAAGATTCTTGAAAAATGGAAAAGTCTGGGACTACTGAGCCCTCTGTCTTGCATGGCATTATCATCAATGAAGCTGAATTTTGTCTCCCCTCAAGATGAAACCTGGGACTCTGACACTCGTTATTGTCTCATACATTTACATTAGCTACCTGGCCCAGGAGCTGAATTTGGCATCTCTGAATCTCTGCCATGTACTTTGAGCACACGAACTGGTAGATTTTTTTTTTTTTTGACTGAGAAATTTTTACTGAATGTCTCTGTATGTTCTTAAGACTGGTTTAGCTGAATTCCCTAGAGAATAGAGCAAGGATTAAGTGCTGATGCTTTATTTGGGAGATGCAAACCTAGGAAAACAAGAGCACAGAGAGAGGAAAGTGAGACAGAAAATTATAGCAAGCAATTGCTCAAAGATGTATAAAGTTGCTGGGCATAGCACTCCACTTAGCAGGTGCAAATGCTCAACCAGTTGAGATGTCTCAGAAATGTTTGTACAAGAAATCATGTTACCATGGAAAAGATGAAGAGAGGGATTGGCTCCTTCCCATCTACCATTTCCCATTGCTCCAAGTTTGCACCATTGGAGGTAAACCTGTCTGTGCTTCTGAGTTGAATGATCTGGTCCCTCTGGCAGCTTCTGTCATGCCAGATTCATGCTCTACAGTGCAGGGATTTTTGTTTTTGTTTTTGTTCTTTTTTTATCCTATTCTAAACATGGGAGGAGACAAATTCCAGGCACGACTGGAGGGGCTAGTTGTACTGTAGCAACCAAGGGCAGTGCAAGTAGGTGTAGGTCCCAGGTAGTGGGACTTGCCGTGGACACTTCTGAATGGAATCAGTCAGCCACTCAGGAAAAGCAAGTGAATGAGAGTCCCTGGTAGGGCTGTTGAAGCAGCCTAAGCCGGGATCAGCCACCTACAGCCTGAAGGCCCAGTCTGGCCTGCCTACCTGTTTTTGTACAGCCCGTGAACTAAAAATGGTTTTACACTTTTAAACGGTTGGAAAAAAAAAAAATCGAAGGAAGAAATAACGTTTCGTGCCACATACGAATTATATGAAATCCCAATATCAGTGCCATAAATGAAGTTTAATTGGAACACAGGCACACTCATTCGTTACATACTGTCTACGTGTGTTTTCAGGCCACACAGTTGAGTAGTTGCAGCAGAGAATGCTTGGACTGCAAAGCATAAAATATTTACCATAGGGCACTTTACAGAAAAGGTTTGTCCATCTCTGGTCTATGAAAGCCCATTCAGTGTATCTAAATTAAGAAGCAAAATGCAGGGGTGGCTGGATGGCTCAGTTGGTTAGAGCACAAGCTCTCAACAACAGGTTGCTGGTTCCATTCCCACCTGGGATGATGGGCAGCACCCCTGCAACTAAGATTGAAAACGGTGACTGGACTTGGAGATGAGCTGTGCCCTCCACAACTAGAATTGTACTCCACAATTGAAAGACAATGATTTGGAGCTGATGGGCCCTGGAGAAACACACTGTTGCCCAATATTCCCAAGTTAAAAAAATAATAATAATCAACTTACTAGGAAAAAATACTTGCTTTTAAAAATTTAAAAAAACAAAGAAACAAAATGCAACATTCTCAGCAAAACCCAACAGGGCTATAATCACTGAAAAATTATGTTGCAAACTACTACCATTTATACACTAAGGCCGTCAAAATTATGAATGTAATCACATTCCCATGTGCAATCTGAAGAGCCTTCCATGGTTAATGTCCCATGGTCTATTGATGGAGACACTCACAGAAAGACAAAATAACTTTTAAGGCTTTAACCTGAATAGCAATATAGTAACTCTATTCACAGATGCAAAGCATCTCTGAACATTATACAGGGCAAGAAAGAGAGCTAATATTATTTATTAAGTTTCTCATTCAAGTTACATGTTTTCAATTGAAAAACCCTACTTGGGGAAAAAATGTGCAGGCACACAGAAGCCTTGAGCACGTCCTTCTACGTGTACTAGCAGGAACACTACTTCTTGTGGTTATGTTTTGAGATGAGTTAATGGCCCAGAGTGTGCCACCTCTGTGCCAGGTAAAACAATACACAGCCACGCTAATAATAGTCCCCATTGTGCTGACAGCTAGAACAGAGAAGCAGTCTCGGTGATTGACTATATTAAGAACTCTGTACAAAGAAAGATTTTGAGCATTTAGAGCAGGGATGTCCAAACTGTGGTTCGCGAGCCAACTGTGGTTCACAATCCATTGTTAATTGGCCCGCAGCAAATTCCAAAAATATATTTAGTTTACTTAAATAAACCAGGTGAGGCAACACGTACTTCACCTCGAGAGAGTGGCCCTGCTGTTTGTGTATTTTACCGCATATGGCCCTTGGGGAAAACCGTTGAAAAAAGTTTGGACACCCCTGATTTAGAGGATATCTTTCATTTGGGGATTA
The DNA here is from genome assembly GCF_964194185.1 of Rhinolophus hipposideros. Lineage (NCBI taxonomy): Eukaryota > Metazoa > Chordata > Mammalia > Chiroptera > Rhinolophidae > Rhinolophus > Rhinolophus hipposideros. Next base: position 48,627,432 of record NC_138060.1, read on the forward strand.
ACGAAGGTTTTTTTTTTATTCATTCACTCAAAAAGCATCCTCTGAGAGCCTGCTATGTACTAGGTGCTGGGTGAGATGGTAAGGAGACTTACATAAATAGGACACAGTTTCGGCCTTGGCACTTGGGATATCATCAACCAACACTCCACCCGCCATTGCCTGGATGCTGTAAACTCTGCATTCCCTCCCAGAATAGCCCTCTCTGGGGACCTGAGCTTCTAGTGGAACACTATCTAACTATTCTTGGCTCCACTTCCCAAGGCAAGCCTGACCTTTCATGGCAGCTGGATAGCCTGAGCTGCTGAAGTCATGCAAGCCTCTCCCAGGATTTGTGCCCTTGAGCCAAGCACGCACAGAGTCTGCTGTTTTCAAGAGAGGGCTCAGCCCAGGCTCCCAGAGCTCTAGGATGCCTCCCCCGCGCTGCTCTGGAGGCATCCGCCCGCCTTGCAGCAGCTGATCTACTTTGTGAGAACTGAGGCTTCTTCTGCTCGGTCTAAAAGTGTCTTTTCCTTAGGAGTCTTAGAGGACCTTGGGATGAGAAGCCAGAGCTTGGTTTATTTATGTGTCATATGCACAGCAAGGTACTTTCTCTCTGATAGACTGACTGGAAAATGGGGAGGCGTCTCTTTGAAACAGCCACCTGATGACACTCTTCCATCAATAGTGTTCCCAATAGTGATGCCTAAGGGACAGTGTTCTTCAAAGTAGTTTTATGCGAGGCAGCATGGTGTAGTAGAACACACATTAAGTGCTCTTTAATTACTTTCCACCATTTTGACCATTAAACATGAATCCTTATTTATACACCTCTGCTCTAACGGTGTAGGAAAGCTGTGTTTCTGGGTGAACTGGAATAAGAATTCTATCACGTGAATATGGTTCAAAACACTGAAAGCATTTTATCTTAAAAAATATTTATATGGCCACCTTGGGTTCTCTCTCTCTCTCTCTCTCTCTCTCTCTCTCTCTCTCTCTCTCCAATAAAATGTATACACATTTTAAGAAAGGAAAAAAAAACTATTAAAATTGCAATACTCAATATATACCAATAACAAAAGATGAATACAAGTCATGTTTGACTTCTGCTATTATGGGAGGTGCTCAGAATGGTTACCATCAGCGTCCAAATATTTCTGATTATGGTGAACAACTGCTTGAGCAACGTTGACCAAAGTGTCCACTCGTATAGATTTTTTTGGCACCCCTGGTATACACACACACACACACACACACACACACACACACACACACACACAAAACGCCAAAAAACGTATACACATTTAAGAAAGGAAAAATCTCTATTGTAATTATGCTGATGGTAATCACTTTGATCACCTCTTATAACTACAGAAGTTAAACGTGACTTGTATTCATCTTTTGTTGTCGGTACATATTGAGTATTACAATTTTAATATAGTTTTTTTCCTTTCTTAAAATGTGTATACACTTTTTTGGCACTCTTTGTATATATATATATATATATATATATATATATATATATGTTCATTTGTACCAATTCTCTCAGACAGGGCATAGTAAACAGAGCTTTGTCGTCTTTCATCAATTCCAAGGTACACATCCATCAGGACTCATCTCCCAATGACATCACATCATTATTGCCAGTCTGAGTGAAGGTGGGTGTTCCAGATGACCACACTGCTCATGCCAGCCATCAGGGCCCACCCAGCCTCAGGCCGTGTGACATTACATTCTCTCCTTGATGTTCTTTTGGCCGATCATACAAATCCAGAAAGCAAATCTGTGTGAGCACCACCTGTCTGGGGCTCCTATTCTCAGGGGAGGATTTTTCATTCCTTCACCTAGTGTCCAAGTTGAGACACACATGTTGCCTTGCTTACCCTTTCTACATGGTGGCATATTTCTCATTTACCTTCTCAGTGAGGTATCCCAGCTTTGTGTGTGAGGAGAGTCTCCATTGATATCCTCACATCTAAAATGATGAGATTGGACAAGGCTACTTGGCTATGAATTTCTGAAAGCTAGAAGAGTGCCTGGTATACAGCGGACACTCAATTATTACATTTAATATATTATTTTGATCTAAACTTAATGGAGCTCTAATTTTCTATGACTGGTCATTTATTTGTGTCAAGAATAATTTAGGTTAAGCTAGCTCATTCTTTGAGTTGACCACTGTGCATGGCCTGTTGGACTCAACTCTGTTCTTGCCTGCTTCTCTGACTTGCTTACCTTTCTGTGGTTTACTGCAGTCCGGCTCACCAGGCCTCTGATCTATTCCAGGTGTGGGATTTCAGACAAGACCACCATCTTGATCCAAAATAAAGTGTTTTAAGGAAAACGCTCCCTACTGTTTTGCAAGGAACCGAGCAGAGCTTCTATCACACAAACTACTGGCAACAAGGAGGATCCTGACAGAAAAATGGGGTGGGAGGTGGGGGGAGCATGCTATTCTCTCCCCAAATTGTATGTAAGAGTGTTAAGGGCAAGGCCTTTATAGGAACTTTTAGGAGAAATGGGTAAGTAAAAACCTAAAAATATTTAAACAGATGCATATTTTATACCAAGAGATAGGTTCTAAATTGTAAGACAAAAAAATCATGTGGAGTCAAAATAACATTAGCATATACCCCAAACTTCACATAGCTTCCAGTATGGTGTAAGTCCTACAGACACTCTACCCTTTGTTCCCCAGAACTAGAAGAAATCACGCTTTCTTTAGTTGAGTGCCAGCAAAGATAACTGGCTTCCACGTAGGGGATATGTTATATATAAATATGTATATATTTTTAAAACTGGAGTCACAATTGGTACAAGATAGTCACACTATGCTCACCCTAGGTCTTAGACGTATTCAGTGGAACAGCAAATGAAAAATAAGTTGTTTTCCTCAATTTCTTTTTCTTTGCTGACCTCTACTAGTTGGATTTTGTGTTAAATGTTCACATTATGGCACTCCCCTATACTTATAGGAAACCCAATATCCAGCTTAACCAGGCTTAGTACACAGAATCAGCTGGAAGGGGATGTGTCCCCGGGGTCCTGAGAGGAGGCAGAACACAGAGCAATTGTTTCCAAAAGGGAAAAGTGGGGTCTTCAGGCAGGAGGCAACCAGTGCTGGGTGCTCGGCTCATGCCTGGAGGGGATATAGATTACCTCTGCAGAAGTTCCTGGCACTGGGTACTAGCAGTTGTGACATTGGGCCCGGGGTAGAATGGGAGGGCCTCAAATCTCAGAGGACATTCAGTATGAGAGAACACATGGACCCCTGGGTCCATGGAGCATCTTTAAATGAATCCGAACAAAGCACTTCTTTGGCTGACACCCTGCACCAAGGGGCGTGACTTGGCGTCATCAGCCAGCCCATGGGCTGGATTTCTGCCCCACTCGCTCTCTCAGTCCAGCACCTTTGTAAAGCGTTCAAACTGTACAGTGCTGCATGTGGCTCTGATGATGAGAGCCACACAGAAGCAGGGGTGATGGTCAAGGTCTGGCTTAATCCTCCCACTTTGTGAAGCTGAGTGGGTCTCAAGGTTTGGGTAGTCTCAGAAAGGGGAGGCTGCTGAACTCTAAGGCAGATAGCCAGATCTCTCATTATGTGTGCTGGGCTCTAGAACAATCCTTTAATCCCACCAACAATCCCTGTAACAACAAACACTGATTCTCCTTTTATTTAATTAGAGAACTGTTTTCTCACGAGCATTCTGCCTGACTTATGAATCTCTAGTGTTCAAAATGTAATCGCATATTCAGCACTGCTCCATGAAAGCAACACCATTTGGGTTTGTACTGCTTACTTTATATTTTTAAAATCCTTTGCTTAAGTGTATATGATTCATTTCATTACAATGCATAAAATCAAGGCATTCCAGGAGGCACGCTATGGGTGTGTGTTGTTTTAGATACGTGCTTAGATACATGGGGAAGACGGTGCCAAACCCACCGGAATATAGCCAGGCTGACTCGAAAGCCTTGAAATTTAGAGTGGTGACTGGGCTAAGTCTCCAAGGTGCCCACCACCTTCAGACATTTACCCATTACAAAGTAAATCCATTTTGACTAACTAAAAGATTAAGTCATACTTTTAAGAATTTAGTAGCATACAACAGCAATCAGATACTTTTTTTAAAAACTATCCTGATGTTCTGTAGATAGTGGGATACACTTTAGAGGAAACCGCTGGTTTGAGGAAAATTGTGCAGACACTACCATGGAGCCAGGTCATTTCATTGGCCTTCACTGGCCTTCACTGTGGCATTGGAAAGCGGAACTATGAATGCAGGCGTGGGTGAGTTCAAATGAAACTGTAAAGTCATTTTTGGATGCTCAATATCACCCATGCCTCTTATCCTAATTCCCTGATTCCCATCATTGCCCATCGTGACCTCCATGCTGCCCTCACCCTTTAACCAGAAAGGAACTCCTTACTCACTCTTCCTGACATATCCAGGCTCTCCCCACCCTTGCCTTTGCCTGTGTTTTTTCCACCTCATCTCAGTTCCAAAGGCAACTAGGGTGACAAATAACCAGTGGGCTAAGACTTATTTACAGTTGCAACACTGCATTCAATAGACATGAAGTCAAGTGTTGGCCACACCCTAGTAAGATCATCATCATCTTCTCTTCAAATATGCCTTTACTCTTTCTGTCAGCCAGGCAGCAAAAGACATTTACATAGCACCCAGCATGTGCTAGGCATTGTTCTAAGCACTGGAGACACAGCAGAAAGTAAAAACTAAAACCCCTTCAGCCATTAAGAGTCCTAAATCTCTTACTGTTTCACTATGAGAAATACATCAGGTTTCCCATTATAACTCTTAAATATACATTAAATTACACAATTAACATGAAATTACTCAGTTAACAGCCATAAATTATTTGTAGTTGGCATTCTTTTTTAAAGGAAGAGAGTATTTTTAGAACATTCTCCAAAGTTCCAGTTGAATGGTCAACATTGCTTCCCACTGTCTTTAGGGTAATTGTAAACATTATTTTTAATCAAAAAACATGTGTTTAGGACCGGCCCCGGTGGCTCAGGTGGTTGGAGCACCGTGCCTAACACTGAGGTCGTCGGTTCGATTCCCACATGGGCCAGTGAGCTTCACCCTCTACAGCTAAGATTCTGAACAATGGCTCTCCCTGGAGCTGGGCTGCCGTGAGCAGCTGGAGGTCGGCGTGACCTGCCACGGGCTGCCGTGTCCTGCCATGGACTACTGTGTGCTTCCAGGAGCAGCTGGTGGCCAACATGAGTGGCCAGCAGCCAGCATGAGTAGTCGGCAGCCAGCATGAGTGGCCAGCAGCCATCATGAGCTGCTGTGTGCTGCCATGGGCTACCGTGTGCTGCCATGAGTGGCCGGTGGTCAGTGTGAATGGCCAGCAGCCATCGTGAGCGTCCGGCAGCTGGCGAGAGTTGCCATGAGCTGCTTTGAGTGGCTGACCGACAACTGGTGACCAACTGCTTCAGCAGTAGGGGGTGGAGCGCAAGACTCATAATACCAGCATGGGCCAGAGAGCTGTGTCCTACACAACTAGACTGAGAAATAACAGCCTGAACCAGAGTCGGGGGGGGGGGGAGGCAGAAAAACAAGGGGAAAAAAGCATGTGTTCATTTAAAACACTGAATTTTGAATAATTTTGACCATTCATTATTTGACATAAATTTTCCTTGTTAGTTTTTTTAATATGACACAGATACAGAGAAGTACACAAAACATAATGGTGCAGTTCAATGACTCACACAATGAATTTCTCAAAGCAATCACCCACATTACCATCACCCAAATCTCGAGAAAGAACAGTACACATACATACCCCCAGAAGCACTGCTTATATATCTTATCAGTCAAAACACCCATCCTTTTCTCCAAAGTTAACCATGATGCTAACTTCTAATGTTCTTGCTAAGTTTTACTTACTTGAACTTCAGATAAATGGAATTTAAAAAGCAGTGTTCTTTCACGTCTGGTTTCTTTCTTTCACTCAATATGGTGTTTGTGAGTTCTGTTCTTATTGTGATATGGGGCTGTAATAGCATGCCATTGTATAGATATACCACAATTGGTTTATCTATTGTGGACAAAAAAAGGGGTTCTGTAATAAAACTCACAAGTCCAGTGACTGAAAGTAACCTCACAGAGTAACCTGATCATAAATTCCTAACCGGGCAGGTCAGGGTAAGTAGTCATGCTTTGGGCCTATGACTCTTTTGTTAAAAGGCTTAAGCAAGCCATTTCCATCATTCTTGTGCATCTAGATTAAGACACCTTTGAAATGCTAGAAGTAATCCTCTTTTTTAGACCCCTGGAAGGTGTAACCACCCTCAAAGGAGCACACAATCTTGTCAACCTTTGTCATGTAATCTTCCTTACATTCCCTCTTGAATTCTAAAGGTAAACTGTAAAGCTGCCATACTCTGGAGCGTTTGACACCTTGCTTCCAGGAATTGTCCTCAATTTTGGCTCAAATAAACTCATAAAAATTCTCTACAGGTTTGTACGTTCTTATGTCAACACTATCCTACTCTTAATAAAATGTTCTGCTTCATCCTAACACTGATCGTATAGAATTTCTCCTTCAAATTCAATATCTACATGAAGACCACTTTTAATTATTTTGCTCACATTCTGATCTCTTGATTACTTCAATCAAGAGATGAGCCTCTTGATTTTGACCTGTCAATTATGTTTCTGTGCTTAGGTTGGACTCATGAAAATATTGCTTTTTTTAATTAAATTTATTGGGGTGACATTGGTTAGTAAAATTATATAGGTTTCAAGTGTACCATTATATAATACATCATCTACATATTGTATTGTGTGTTCACCAACCCAGAGTCAGTTCTCCTCTGTCACTTTATATTTGACCCCCTCTACCCTCTTCTGCCATACCTTTTCCCCTCTTACCCTCTGGTAACCAATAAACTGTTGCCTGTGTCTGTGAGTTTTTGCTTATTTGTCTTGTTTGTTTGTTGCTTTCAGTTTTATATCCCACATGAGTGAAATCATATGTTTCTTGACTTTTGCTGTCTGACTTATTTCACTTAGCATGAAAATGTCAATATCCATCCATGTTGTCACAAACGGCAGTATTTCATCTTTTCTTATGGAAAGTAATATTTCACTGCATATGTATACCATATCTTCTTTATCAGTAACATATCAATGGACACTTAGGTTGTTTCCATGTCTTGGCCACCATGAATAATGCTGCAATGAACATAGGGTACATACAGTGGTACCTTGGTTTTCGAACGTCTCCGTTGATGAACATTTCGATTTACAAACGCCATAAATTTTATGGATCTATAATATCATTAGATAGTAAAATTCATGCTAAATTTGCAGCTTTAGGGGTTGATTTTAAGGTCTGGAATTGATTAATCCATTTTGCATTACTTTCTATGGGGAAACCATGCCTCGGTTTTCTGACGTCTCAGAATTTGAATGGTCTTCTGGAATGGATTATGTTTGAAAACGGAGGTACCACTTTATATCTTTACAAATAAATGTTTTCAGATTTTGGGGGTAGGTACCCAGAAGAGGGATTGCTGGATCATATGGTAATTCTATTCTTAATTTTTTGAGGAACCTCCATACTGTTTTCCATAGTGGCTGTGCCAATTTACATTCCCAGCCATGCATGAGTGTTCTTTTTTCTCCACAACCTCACCTAACACTTGTTATTACATGTCTTGTTGATAATAACCATTCTAACAGGTCTGTGTCTTTTATTTTAACTACACTCTCTTCGTCACCTCATCCCACACTTCTCAAAAGCCTCGTCTCATGCCACAGTAAATAATTCAGATTGACATATGCTTTCACCTGAAGAGGGGTCCCATTTGTGGTTTCCAAACATAATCTATTCTCTACTTCTGTTTTAGAGACCTCCTGCTCTTGTTGAGTTACTGATTATTAATCTGTATATGTGCTATGTTTTCATAATGTTACATCTTCAGATCATGTTTTGTTAGATGGCTATTTGCCTGGCCAGCACTCAGCAGAAGGCAAAACAATGTCAATCTCAACCAGCTCATGATGGTCATTAACCAGGCATACCTTCTAAGGCCATAGGAGTAAATGTGACATCTGTTGACCAAGAAGTTAGTCATTACTTCATGGTGTCTTTTTTATAAGGCACCCTGAGGAGAGATCCCTGTTAGAACTTTGTTCCAAAATTAGCTGTACTTTTCCTGAGCAACTGGTCTGTTTGTATCTTAAGATGGTGAAAAGTGTTCAAATATGGTTTTCAGAATATTCAAAGCGAGATTTGTGATCCATGCAGATGATGTCCACGTGTGTACTTTTCATCTCACCCTGACTAAACTCTAACCCCAATTTTATTGTCTGTCTCTTCTTTTGCTCTATTTTTGGCATCCAATATTGTATGACATTGTTATCTGAAATAATGCCTGGAACAAGGTAGAGTATACAGACACTAAGAGATTAATTGCTTCTATTACTGGTTTGGTTACCGAATGCTCTTATGGTTCAGAAGCCCCACCATTTTGATCAGTATGAACAAGTGAGGAATGGAGAAGCCACATTCTATTTTTAAATTTATCGTGGTCTTTTAAGTTTAAAATATGTCACAATTATTTCCTAAATTTATCACAATCTTTCAAGTTTTAAAATTCCATTTTTCTCCTCTTAGGGACAACTTGGATAACTTAGGAGAAAAGTTACTGAAAACCATTTTTTTTTCTAGGTACATTTTAATGTTTTTTTCTATCATTCCATATTATTACCTGATACAGAGAGATCTCCAAGACATTCTATTTTACAAGGTAGGAAAAATAGGACCCTATGTTTCTATTGCCTTTAATAAACAAAAAGTACCTCCAGAGAGATGCACAAGTAACTAATAAAACTAGTTACCTATTTCAGGGTTGGTAACTTCATGAACGGAGAACAGATAAGAGAGAAAGAATTCACTGAATTGCTTTTTAAATTTATTGCATTTTGACATAGGTTAACATGTTACAAGTTCAAAACTTCAAATAAACAACAACAACAAAAAAATCATATCTAAAAAGTCCTCAAAATGAAAGTACCTCCACTCCAATAAAATCAAAACAATTACCATAAAACAGCCCATTTTATATAGCAGTATTTTTTATATACTAATAATAATGAGAGCTGAGATGCACACCAGGTGCAATCATGTCAACATGCCAAAATTTAAAAGTAGAGTAAATCAGAAATATGTATTATTTTATCATGATCTTCAAAATGAAGAGAACAAACTTGCTGTTTGTCATGATGGAGTGAGACTGGACTGGTCTGTCCACTATAAGAACTAGAAAACTGGCAAAAATACATGAAACATGTTTCAAACATTAGGTAACAGGAAAAATCAGGACACGATCATCGAGGTTAGGAAACTAATGAAGGAAGCCCTAGAATCACCACAGCTTTCTGCCTAGAAGCACATTCCAGACAACAGTGGGGGGGAAAAAATCCAAACATATTATGGCTTCAGACTGAGGTAAGGAACCAGAGATCAGAGTTCAGGGAGGCTGAGGGAGCTGGAATTTGTGGAGAATTCTGGAAAAGAAGAAGTCATGCAGAAAAATAGTTCCAGAGGTTTACATTAGGGTATCAAGTCTGTTGTGGAATTCTAAGCCGTACATGTGTAAAATGAAAATCCATGAGGCTGGGCAGAAAAAAATGGAGATCTCAGAGAGGTGAGAGGTTTGAGTTCTGGTGATCCTGTGGGAAGAGTTCTGAGTGAATGCCAGGGCTTTCAGTAGAGACCCTAGAAGGGTGACAGCACAGGAGCAGGACTAAACTAGTCCCTAAAGGAAACGCTCCTCCAGACCAGCCCTCTCCAATAAAACTTACTTCTATTATGAATATGTTTTGCATTTGTGTTGTGCCTCACAGGCCTCACAAGCCACATGTAGCTTTTGAGTGCTCAAAATGTGGCTGGCGTGATTGAGGAAATTCATTTTTAATTGTATTTAAAACTAACTGATTTAAATTGTATTTACTACTAATAAATTCAAGTAGCCGCATGTGGCTAACAGCTAGGTGTTGGCCACAGCTTTAGACTCGCCATGGCGACATTAAAAAGCTGGAAAATAAGCTTCCAAAGGATCAAGCTGATTCTAAAGTAACTTAACTGCTTCTGAGAATAAAGCCTAATACTCTTAAAAAAAAAAAGAAAAGAAAAGGAAAAAAGGACAACAGAATTCACTTTTGTATGAAACCATGGCTCATCTACATGACAAATAACAGACTGGAAATGACAGTGTTTGACCTCTAAGGCTAGATCTGAAGGGCATTGACACTTACACCTCAGTCTCTTGAACCTTTCTCTCTAAGAGAAACCAACTGAAATGTTGGGGATACTCTCCAGTAGCCATCACCGACTTGCTAGTCACATGAGTAAACTATGTTAAAAACAGATCCTCCACCCCATTATATAAGCAGATGACTGGAACACCAGTGAAATCCAAACCACAATCTCATGAAAAAGCCCGAACAAGAACCATACACAGTCAAGCTTATCCCGAATTCCTGGCCCACAGAAACCATTCGAGTTTACAAAAAATATATCATTGGTGTTTTAAGCCACTATATTTTGAGGTAATTTTTTAAAAAACACAATATTAGTTAACTAACACAATTAGGAATTATTTTATCCTAATAAATTCAACAACCTAAATTTAAAACTACAAATTCTTTAAAAGATACAAATTATTAACACTGACACAAGAAGAAATAGGATGTCTGGATAGCCTGATAGCTATAAAAGAATTTGAATTTGCAATGAAAATGAAAGAACTGCCAGGCTCTGATGACTTACTTCACTGGTAAATTCTATCAAAGTTTCAAAATAAAAGAAAATATTACACCAATTCCACACAAACTCTTTCAGAAAATGGAGGAGGAAAACACACTTCTAAACAAACTCATTTTACAAGGACAGCATAACTCAGATACCAGATCCAGGAAAGATAGTTAAAGAGAAGAGAGCTACTAATAGTTCTCATGAACATAAATTCAAATATCCTTAAGAAAACATTAACAAATTGAGTCATTCATATAGAGAATGAGGCATCATTACCAAGTGAATTTTTCTTACAAATGCAAAATTAGATTAACATTCAAAAATCAAGTAATGGAAAATATTCTGGAATTTGATAATGGTGATGATTGCACAATCTAGTTAATATACTAGCAACCACTGAATTGTATACTTCAAAATGATTAACTTTATGGTATGTGAATTGTATCTCAACAAAACTATTATAAAAATATCAATTATTGTAAATCACAAATTAACAGAAAAAGGAAGAAAACCCATGTGTCTATCTTAAAAGATAAATAAGAAGCAGTTAACAAAATTCATGTCTCATTCATGATAAAAACTCACAGAAAACTACAATTACACGTCAACCTGATAAAGAAAATCTAAGAAAAGAAACTACAGATAACATCATACTTGAAGGTGAAATGCTGAATGCTTTGTCTTTAAGATCAAGAACAAGACAAGGATATCCACTCTCACCATTTCTATTCATTATTGTAGTAGAGATCATAGATAAGACAAGAAAAATAAATGAAACGAAGAAGTAAAACTGTCTTTATTCACAGTCAACCTAATGGTCTGTATAGAAAGTCCTAAAACAAAACTACAAAAAAAGAAAACTATTACAAGTAATAAGTGAGTTTAACAATTATGCAAAATACATATGCGAAGTACAATTATGCAAAGTAAATTCACAAAAATCTATGTACTTATAACATTATGCAAAGCAAGTTTACAAAAGTCTATGTACTTATATACGTTGGCAATGAACAGCTGAAAATTGAAATTGGAAAATAAAACAGTTCCATTTATAATAGCAGATATCCACTTTCAGCCAAGATGAAATAACAGGAAAGCAATTTATTTTACATATATTCCTGAAACAATTAAAAATGGGCAAAATATAAGAAATGAAAGTTTTAAAGCTACTAGACATCATGTAAAGTACAGTGATTCCTGAGTGATGGAAAACAAATGAAGTAAACCCTACAATCACTTCTCTTTACTGCCATGAGAGAGTCTCCAAGCTGTGGTAAAGAGAGAGGGAACCCAGGCAGAGCCTGGTGGACTCCTTGAGTTGAAAAGATGCAGTTAAGAACCTAGGAAAACCCAGGCAGACAGAATTTGCCGGACAGCATAGGATTTCTGCAGAAGGTCTCCCTTGAGTACAGAGTAGGATACCGGTCAGTGCATGCATGTGAGTAAACTACCAGAACCCAAGGAAGAACCACATAAAAAATCAGAGGTAATAGTTCCCAGCATTCAAACAGATCTAGAAATTGTGCCAGTTCCCATCTGCCGTTATAGAAAACCCCATGGTTCCTGAGGCAGTGGATGGATGCCCAATGGATCTTGTCCTAATAGTGCCTTTAGTTTTCTTACCTAACAAAATTTGAAAGCAAGACTCTAAAGGATCAAACTGTTTCGAAGTAATGTAGTTGTATCCCAGTACAAAGCTTAAGAATATTTATAGGGACACACAAACATCCAGCTCTAACAAGGTAAATTTTACCATATCTCAAAGTCAGCAAGAAATTACCAGGCACAATATAACAGAGTATTATCCAGCTGTGAAAAACCCTCAGTTAATATACTTAATGGTGAAAAACAGAAAGCTTTTTCTCCACAATCAGGAACAAGACAGGAATACCCCCCCACCGCCCCCCCCCACACACACATACACACCACTGTTATTCAACATACTATTGGAAATCCTAGCCAGAGCAATCAGGCAAGAAAAAGAAATAGAAGGCATCCAAATTGGGAAAATGAAGAAGTTGAATTGTCACTTTTTGCAGATATGATACTTTATATAGAAAAGTCTGAAGACGCCACCAAAAAGTTATTAGAAATAATAAACAAATACAGTAAAATTGCTGGCTACAAAATCAACATACAAGTCCACTGCATTCCTATATATTAACAATGAGGTTTCAGAAAAAGAAATGAAAAAAAAATGACTCCTTTTGCAGTTGCAACAAAAAAAATAAAATACCTAGGAATAAACGTAACAAAGAGTGTGAAGGACTGATGTACTGAAAACTATGACATTATTAAAAGAAATTGAAGAAGACACAATGAAGTAGAAAAATACTCCAGGTTCAAGAATTGGAAGACTCAAAGTAGTTAAAATAGCCATATTACCCAAAGCAATGTATGGATTTAATGCAATCCCCATCAAAATCCCACTGGCATTTTCTTTTTTTAAGAAATAGAACACAAGATCATCAGATTTATATGAACTCATGAAAGACCGTGAATAGCCAAAGCAATCTTGAGAGAAAAGAACAAAGCCAGAGGTACCACACTTCCTGACTTCAAATTATATTACAAAGTGACAATAATCAAAACCCCATGGAATTGGTAGAAAAACAAACAACAGACCAATAGAATAGAATTGAGAACCCAGAAACACACAACACACCCACATGTATATGGGCAGATAATTTTCAACAAAGAAGCCAAAAACATACAATGGAGAAAAGAAAGCATCTTCAAAAAATGGTGCTGGGAAAATTGGAAAGCCACATGCAAAAGAATGAAAGTAGGCTTCTATCTGTTACCTCATACCAAAATTAACTCAAAATGGATCTAAGACCTGAAACAATAAATTGCATAGAAGAAAGAATAGGTACTAAATTTAAGGATTTTGTTCTTAGAGAGGGTTTTATGAATTTTACCTCAAAGGAAATGGAAGTAAAAACAAAAATAAATGAATAGGACTATATCAAACTATAAAGCTTCAGCACAGCAAAAGAAACCATCAACAAAACCAAAAGGAAACCAACTGAATGGGAGAAGATGTTCGCAAACACTGCTGATAAAAGGCTAATATCCAAAATGTATAAAGAAGTCATACAACTCAACAACAACAACAACAACAAAATGAACAATCCAATTAAAAAAGCAGACACTTCTCCCAAGAAGACATACAAATGTTCAACAGATATATAAAAAGATGCTCAACTTCACTAGCTATTAGGGAAATGCAAATCAAAACCATGATCAAAACCACCTCACACCTGTTAGAATGGTTATTATGAATAAGACAAGTAATAACAAGTGTTGAAGAGGTTGTGGAGAAAAAGGAACGCTCATATATTGTTAGTAGGAATGTAAATTGGTACAGCCACTATGGAAAACAGTATGGAGTTTCCTCAAAAAATAAGAATAGAAGTACCATATGACCCAGCAATCCCTCTTTTGGGTATCTACCTGAAAAATGTGAAAACATTTATTCATAATGATATGTATACCCCTATGATCATTGCAGCACTATTTACAGTGGCCAAGACATGGAAACAACAAAAGTATCCTTCAATAGATGACTAGATAAAGAAGATGTGGTACATACGAGTATATACAAGGGAATATTACTTGCCATAAGAAAAGATAAAATACTGCCATTTGCGACAACATGGATGGATCCTGAGACTATCATGCTAAGCAAAATAAGTAAGACAGAAAAAGTCAAGATCTGTATCATTTCACTCATATGTGGGATATAAAAATGAAAGCAACAAACGAACAAGACAGACAAGCAAAAACTCACAGACAGACAACAGTTTAGTGGTTACCAAAGGGTAAGGGGGTAGGGGGTGTGGTAGAAGAGAATAAAGGGGGTCAAACATATGGTGATGGAAGGAGAACTGACTCTGGGTAATGAACATACAATGCAATATGTAGATGATATAGAATTATACACTTAAAACCTATATAATTTTACTAACCAATGTCACTCCAATAAATTTAATAAAGAAAAAAGAGAAGATGAACACAGCTAAAAAATTGAAGTAAGGAAGATCTTTTCAAACTAATATGGAGTAATTTAGAGGCTGTACTCTTAATTAAAGGATAAAGTTCAAAGCCCCCCCAAATTATATATAGTGTGTTACACTTAATATAAGAAAAGAATGTGAGATAACGCACCAGTGTCTGTCCATTTGCCTAATGATGATTCTTTATTTCCTTTATTCTTGAAGAAGGAATTCAGGAAAGATGAACTAGAAACTGAAGAGATAGTTACCGACCGGGGTTTATGGGAAAGGGGTGAGAATAAGAGATAAGGAGTTAGGGTAGCAAGGATGAAAAAGAAGTGACACTTCCTTGACTATAACTTTTGATATAACTCTGACTCTTAGAACCATAGTAACATTTTATATACCCTTCACATCCCCCCAAATTAAACAAATAGTTAAAAGCAATCAGGACATGAAGGTGACTCCAAATGGAATATACACACCAGCAAATGAACCTAACCGTATTAAAAATTAATAACATCACCACACTGAATGTTACAGGAAGAAAAGAACTATCCAAAGTCACTTTGGAAAACAGTACCTTGAATGAATACTGCAAGGCTAAAGACAAAAATAACTGTACATCAAAACTGAAATATAGTTAGTGAAAGACTTGTTTTTGCTTTTAAACAAGGGTGATGTCTAGTAATTCTGAAACTAATTTATGTTTATGTTAAACTTGAACAAAAAAAAGTGAATAGACTGTAGATAATGATAGCTAGGGTTTCTCAGTGTTAGGGAAAGAATTTATAAATAAGGAAGAAGGGAAGCCTAAAATCAACCCCATGTTACTGAATTAGAATCAGAAATAGTAATATTAACTCGTGGTTTTTAATATATGTCCATAAAGATACAAAAATATAGATATGTGGATATGCATACATAAAATAACTAGCCCTACCTGCTCTGAGGGTCAGAGTAATGACACCCCAATAACAATGAGCCCACCTGACACCAAATTATTGGTCTCTAAACACTATATTCAAATAAAAGCAACCTGAGTTTCTTGGAGAAATGATTCATTCCAGGGCTGGGACATCATAAATATAAAGTGAGACAGAAACATCATATCGTGCCAAAAAGTAAGAAAACGCTCAAAAAGTCAGGGTGGAGGCATAGTTTTGATAAAAGACCACACAGGAGCCCAGCTGGAGGAGCTCTTAGTGGCCCAAACTGGAAACTTTAGAACAACATTGGATTTGAACTCAAAATAAACATCCACCAGTCCGTAACGATGTAGATAAACAATGGAATAAATAAATAAATATAGGACAGGAGATAGTTCTTCCTCCCAGTAGTCTTCAAATTACTAAATGTAGAAGGAAAGAATCATCCTTAGGGAAACACCATAGAAATAAATGACACAGACATGATCTTAGAAATTATAGCTGCTACTATTCCCATATAATGTGCATACAATAAAATGCCCCATTTTAGCTATACGGGTCAATGACTTTGGACAAACATATATACATTTATGTAGCCACCACAAAAATCATGATTTGGAATATTTCTATCACATGAAAAACTTCCTGCACACTCCTTTGCAATTAATCTCTGCCATCCCTGGCCCAGGACAACCACTGATCAGCTTTCTGTCACTCTAAATTAGTTTGGCTTTTCCGGGAATTTTATAGCATATTACTGTAAAAGCTTTCTGACCTACACTGTAAAGTCAATCAACAAACTCCAAAGAAACAATACAAAAGTTTTCCTGCTCTTTTTATGTTCTATCAAAACATATCTAGATGTCAAACTGGGCTTCCTTTGAAACTAGATTCTCCCTGAATTAGTCAGGGTCCAGGGAGAAAAAAAGAACATACATCATGTTGTTCATTAGATGAAATTTAATATTGGGAATATTAGCCACTACGCTCCCTGGAGCTGGAGGACAATAGGAGTACACAGTCGATGCAGAGCTGGATTAAAATTCGATCCACGGCAAGAGATGCCTGGAGAGAGCCAGGCCTGCAGGAGGTGAAGCACAGAGTGGGGAAAGACGCTCCTGCAGCTTCTCCATTCTCCCACCCTTCAGTCTCCCCAGGGCGTCCTGTTGACTGAGGATAGCAGGAAGCAGGTGGCAGAGGAGCCTGGGAATGGCACTTTGGCGGAATCACCCCCTATAGTGCTGGGGAAAGCAGAAGAAGGCCAGGAAATGGATGGGAAGGCAAATGGGCAAATGACCAGCCCACTCCCAACTTGAGATGCTTCTTTACTTTCCATTGTGGAAAACGGAGGGGAAAATGTGCTGGTGTAGGTTTGAAATTCTAAATATTTTATCTTGACGTTCTTGAGCAAGGTGAATGGGGACAAATCATTTTGTTTCAAAACACCTCCCAGGGGTGTTTTATAAAATAATGAAAATACGCCAAGAGCTTATCGCAGAATCAGTGCCAGATGAACGCTGAATAATTTCCGTGCTTCCAATCTTACCTTGGAGGGTCATTCCATTTTGTGTAGAAAATGAAGTAAACCGTGAGTGCGAAGAGAACAAATATTTTAACATCTGAACATTCCTTTTTGTAAAATTAAATAAAGCAGAGAGACTGACAGAACCACAGCCAGGGCATTTATCTTTTTGAAATGCTGAAGTATCACTAAGCAAATAATAAACCAGAAAAAGCAAACATTCATTTTCCTGTCATTTCGGGGTATGATCCTAATTCCTTCAGTTCAGCATATTTATGATCTGCCTTGCCTTCTTTCCTGCATTCTCCCAATTCTCCCGTCCTGCAGGATGCTGTCCTTTCACACATGTTGTTCTTAATAAAGTAATAACCGGCTCAGTCTGTCCTCTCCGCAGAGTAATTATGTTAGCCTGTTGTTATTGATTTTGTTGCTAAGGTCTGAGGATCTGCTGTGGGAGTGGTAGGGAGCAGGGGAGGGAAAAGCAAGTTCTTATAATTTTCCCATAAACCAGATGTTTTCTTTAACACTCACATCTTTAAAATAGTTTCTCTTGAGGGGGAAAAATGGATTAGAACAAGTTTCAGATGCCAATTCTTATTTTCTCAGCATACCACGAGTACACACCCGAATAACTGAGTGGGGAGAATTCATGCTTGTGGGCATCTGTGTATCTGCTACTCATTTGATAAGCTATATGTCTAATTCGAGTATAACCTGTTTCTTAAGTCAACTACATTCTTCCCATTTCCCAGTGATTCCATTGTGATTACCATCGCTTTATTGAAACACCACCCTAAACTTTAAGTGGGGTGAAACGACAACAGTTTTATCATCTCACAGATGTTGTGGATCAAGAATTTGGGTAAGACTCAGCTGGGGCTGTCTCCTAGGCTCAGCTCGGATTGTCACCCAGAATATAAACTCTTCAAGTGTGGCAGTTGCAGGGTAGTTGGACTATCACAGCAATTGGCTTCTTCCAGAACGAATGTTCCACGAGAACCAGGAGAATGCTGAGTGGCCTTTTCTGACCTAGCATCAGAAGTCCTGTAACCCCATGTCCACCATACTCTATTGCAGTGGTTTTTTAAGCATAGGCAATTTTGCCCCGCAAAGAACATTTGGCAATGTCTGAATACACTTCTGGTTTGCACAGCTGGGGATGGGGGGTATCCTGGCATCTAGTGGCTCGGGCCCAGGGATGCTGCTAAATGTTCTACAATGCACAGGGTAGCTCCCCACAGCAAAGAATGTGTGGCCCAAAACGTCAGTAGCACTGAGGTTAAGAAACCCCGCTTCCTTGGTTGAGGTAGCCACAGCCTGCAGATTTAAGGAGAGGGAACATGGATCCTCATTCTTGACGACAGGAGCATCAAAAACTTTGTGGACCTTTTAAGAACTATCACAAAGTCGTTAATTTACTTTTTTCCTAATTCAAAGGCCAAGTCTTCTAGCAATTCAATCCATAGGAGGCGAATTTTAAAACAGAGAGAGAAGAACGCTGAATGGTTTCAAAGCCATGTAAATTCCCAGATCAAGTCACACAGCCCAACCAGGAAGCTGAGGCTCAGAAAGCAGTTCTATAATTTGATGTCCCCAAGCCATTATTTGCTCCCGATACTCACATTTCTTCTTCTTTTTATTCATTCCAATGTTGTCCAACTTTAGATGAATGTTATTTTTAGATGTCAGTGTGATTATATTTAAGCCTGATTTTTCAAACGGGCATCCTAAAATCAAGAGCACATTTTTAAGCCCTAGAGACCCAGGAGAGGAAGCCAGCATCGCTGGATGACAAGGGAGGAACCTCTGTGCCCTGGGAAGGCATCTCCCAGACTTCTGCGAGCCAGGGAGCTCTGGAAAGTTTTGCTTCTCAGTCCCTTCATGCTGAAGAGTGGCTGGCTCTGCGAAGCTAGACCATCCCTGAGCTTGGCCCCTAAAACCAGGATAACGTGTAGTATCAGCAATTGGAGGCTGGGGATGCCATGGAGCAAGCTGACTGGTTTTATACAGTGGCAAACGGGATTTTCAAAAAGCTAATAGCACCAAAAGATTTTTTTTTTACTTGTCTTCCTTTTAACTCTTTTCCAAAAACGTGTCCTTGCATTCCTGTATTTGTTCTAACAGTCTTTCCTACTGTCTTCAGGTAAAGCACCTGACTTCTTATCTTATTTTCTTTAGTTGATAAAAGAAAGAAGTGATCTGGTTTCATTCCCATATTCATCAGATATTTCTGGAGCAGCTCCTATATTCCAGGTTCTGTACTGAGTATTGAAAAGCATAATAGTGAACAGACAGCCTGCACTAGCAGACAGAATCCCTGAGGCCACCTGACCCCATGTGGTCTAGTGGGAGTTAAGCCCAACTGATATTTACATTTCATATATATTATGTATATAAGTTACATATCTGGGAATATATAATAATAAGGATGATAAGCAAGTTCAGAAGGCTTCTTGGAGTCAGTGGCATCTAAGTCCAGAGTGAGAGTTGGATAAAAAATGGTTGGGGGTGAAATGAGAAGAGGGAGTTTTTCAAGCCAAGTAAACAGAGTAGATGAAGTCCTCTTTGCAGTTTCAACATTGCTGCTGTTGTTTTGTTTTGTTTTTGTTTTTGTGTTTTGGGGGGGATTCTTAAAATATGTCATTGGATTCCCTACCTGACTGTGTGAGGATTTAAGATGGTAGAGATAAATTCTTCAATCTTTCTACAAAGTGGCAAGTGATGTAGATATTAGCTCTATAAATCTCTATTTTTCTGCCTGTGGATGTGTGCCATTTCAATATTATGTCCTTTTCACTTGTTTTGTACTATTTATACAACCGAGGAAAAATTTGTTTTATCCCTCTTTATTTCCAGTGGTGTTTTTTTATTTAAAATCAACCTAACACTCACCAATGATCTAAGGTATGCCTTTACCCAAGCCTCTGAAGCAGATCCTGTGCCATAAGCAGTCTGAGCTATCCATCACTTCTGACAGATTAATATGCATTTGCAGCAAAAACCACACAAAGGTGTTTAACTTTTTATCTCTGGGTAATCTACGGAATAACACATTTGTTAATAATGTGAGCAATGGAAAGTTTGCTAATTGTCTTCACTTTTCAAACATTGCCTTATTGAACGGGGCTTTGTTTTCCTGCATAGCTCAATCGCTTTCACACAGAAAAATGATTCTCTAACTTTTTGCCTTACTTAATCGAGTGCTCCAAACTGGCTTGTTTGTAATTCCTGTTATACAGAGAGAGCCCTTCAAACCACAGAGCATCAATGCTCTGTGATCATTATAAAAGAAGGGAGGTTTAAAATGAGAAGAGAAGGTACCATTTGGCTCTAAAAATATAATCAGGACTTTCAAAAAAGACTTCTCTTTTCCTCTCATCAACCCAGCAAACGGAGTGAGAATCAGTAATCATCCAGATAGAAACATCCTCCTTCTATAATATCCTCCTTCCATAATAGCTCTAGATGTTTCATCAAGTATTTGGGCCACATGGTCTAGCCCAGTGCTATTCCTTTGTACTCCATTCCATAGTTTGTCACAGATCACAGCCTTTGTTCTGAACCCTGAGCTCCAACCCATTCTTCACATCTTACTCCCACCCTAATTTTTGTTTTTATCTTTCTGCCTTTTGATCTCTTTTTTGCTCCTATTTTTTTCTTACCTCAGGGTTGAAACTTGATATATTTTAACATCATCATAGCTCTAGATTTGGCTTAACTACTATCAAATTTGCAGTTCTCAGTTGCAAACCATGTGGCTTCAGGTTACTTAGAGTATTCATTATTTGACACCTCCCATCCCCACCTGCCCTAGAACTGTTCCTAAGATTGTCCCCACCAAAGACAGAGCCTTAAAATGTGTCATACAGACCCCAAAGTGAAAATATTTCTGAAAACAGTATAATGCACTGGTTAAGACTGTAGAATCTACACTCAGATATTCCTGGATTTAAATATCATCTCCATCAATGATGAGTTATGTGGCATTTATTAGTTATAATTCTTTAGATTTAATTTCTTCATAAATACTGATATTGATAGTATTTGCCTCCTGCATTTGTAAAAACTAAATAAGATAAAGTTAGAAAATGATTAACCTATAGGCAAATAGGTGTCACTATGAATGTTATTATTATTGGTAGCACTGTATAAACAATAATGAATTACAATAAAGCACTTTTAAAATAATCTTATGTTTTTGTTTTTTTTCAATTCCCATGATAATTATCACGTACCTTCTACAGGGTGCACATTCAGTAGACACAAGTAGATTGACTTGGTATGTTCTTAGAGAAGCAGTGAGGTCATTTCCAACCGGGAAAATAATCTTCAGTGCTGACACAAATTGTGGCCATTAAGTTTTTATCTGAAGTGAAAGAATACCATTATTTAACAGTTGAGTTTCATAAACATTTCATTAAAACTAAAAATGAGGAAATCGTCATTTAGTTAAAAACTAAAACACAGTTGTCTTCCCTTCACAAGATGTATATCTTCCCCTAAAAGAGCAAGCCTCAAACTTCAATTTGTAGCAGGATAACTTACGATTCCTAGAACCGTCCCCAGATGGATACAAGTCTCATGAGCCAAGAATCTTCGTTTTTAATAAGTACCCCATATCGTTCTTATCATGGTGCTGCTCAGACCTCAAACTTGAGGACAATTATTATGAATACAAAGGGCTAGAAATATAACCTAAAAATCACTTTTTTAAAAATTGAGATATAGTTGACATATAACATTATATTAGTTTCAGATGTACAACATAATGAATTGATACTTGTATGTATCGCAAAATGATCACCACGATAAGTCTTGTTAACATCCATCACCACACCTAACCACAAATTATTTTCTTAATAAGAACTTTTAAGATGTACTCTCTTAGCAACTTTCAAATACACACTACAGTTTTATTAACTAAAGTCACCATGCTGTACGTTACATCCTATAATTTATTTTATAACTAGAAGTTTGTATCTTTTGACCACGTTCATAGATTTCGCCAAACCCCGTCCCCCGCCTCTGGCAACCAACCAATCTGTTCTCTCTATGTATGAGTTCAGTTTTCTAAAAAATTATGTTTGATCATCAAGTTTTGCAACTGTATTCTCTTGTTAATATCTGAAATCTTTCTATTTCTCTCTTGTCCATGTAGATAAGGTAAAGGGTTCACCTATGGCAAGAAGAGGTATTTTGTTGCTTCCCTAAATTTTTTAATTGAATAAAAAGCTACTTTTAACTCATAGTCTTGCCTATGACCTCCTTGGACTTGTTTCATAGCTAAGTCATGGGTCAGAATGTCAGTCCTGGTCATAAACAAGGCCAGCATCTTTCCCAAGGAGAGCCATTTCTCGCTGTTCTCTTATATCCCAATTGCATGTCTGAAACCTCCTCCTCAGAACCAGGTTATCATAACTTAGCACCATTCTCCATGCAATTTGCTTCTCCATGTAAAAACTTGAAAATACTGTGTCTCCATAAATTCAGAGAGAAGTTTTCTGCTTGGGCAGCAAGTAGATTTCAAGGAGAAAAAAATGAGCAAGTCACTCTGTGACCACAGCCCATATTTGAATAATTTAATTAATTTGCTAAGCACTTTATCTGTGATACTAAGTTCTCTGAAGGCCAACAGGTAGATATATATTTAGTACCTGGGTCAGGTTAGTGAGGTAAGAGATCTTCTGGAGCCTTATTGAACAGTAGAAATAAAGCAGAAGCCCAGTTTTAGATGCAGCAGAGATGAATTTAGGAAGGAATGGATTATATTTTTGTTCTTGGTGTGTCAATCAAAAGATCCTCTAAGATATAAAAAGAAGCAGACACCCCAAATGGGGAAAATGTGTGCAGATTGTATCACCTGGAACTCCTAGGTCAGGCAAGCTTCCAAAAAAACATGTTCCTAAAAGTTATGACTGTATATAGTAAATAGGTTGAAGGAAAAAGACATAGCCCATTTCATTTAGCCCTGGGAGTTTTGGGGGGCTAACTGAATACAGGGTATTAGGGCCATATGACGTAATCCTTATGTAGATATATTTCTACATGCTGAATTTATTACATATGCAATTAGGTGCTTGTTAGTAACTGTCTTTATCATCTGGGCACTGTTGGTATTTGTCAAGTGGTAGGCACAGCCACGCCTACAAGCATCATCCACATTCCCCTGACGAATATCTGCCAGAGGTGCAAGAGTCCTTATAAGTGGGGGTCATGAAATCAAGGTCAGAAAAAGGAGATCGAATGACAGAAATAGAGGTTGGAGTAACGAGCTTTGAAGACGAACAAAGAGGCCACAAGCCAAGGAATTCAGGATGCCTATATAAGCTAGAAAAGGTGAGGAAACTGTCTCTCTGGGATTTATCCAGAGAGATTCCAGAAGAATGTACTTCTGCTGACACCTTGCTTTTAGGCCCATGAGACCTATTTTGAACTTCTTACCCCCACAACTGTAAGATAATATGTTTATGCAGTCTTAAGCTATTGTGTTGGTGGCAATTTATTACAGCAGCGACAAGAAATGAATACAGCCAACATGACTTAAATTGAGAAGTGCATGGTATGGTATTATTTTTCATAAGA
Source organism: Rhinolophus hipposideros (assembly GCF_964194185.1). Lineage (NCBI taxonomy): Eukaryota > Metazoa > Chordata > Mammalia > Chiroptera > Rhinolophidae > Rhinolophus > Rhinolophus hipposideros. The sequence goes on from NC_138060.1 coordinate 48,651,236, forward strand.
CAGATGCTGTTCTTGTTAATAAGCCTTAGAAGGAATCATTGCTATGTAGGATAATGCTAGTTGAAATATGCATGTAAAGAGAAATTAGGTGAACACAGCATTAGCTGAACAAAAGAGAAGAGTTATTAACATACAACTAGAAAGGCAAGATAAGGCCAAGAAGAATAAAAGTAGGTTAGACAAAAGAGAAGTTTATTACAAGTATTAATGGATAGAAGTTCCCGAAATGTAGCAATATAAAAATTGAGGCACAGAGAAAACTTGCCCACTATTATAGAGCTGGTAAATGGCAACCAGAAATTGCACCCTGAAAATCTAGCTTCAGAGCCTGTGCTATTAGCTTCTCTGCTTGACAGTCCTCCATATGGCTATGACATGACACAGTAGTTATTTTAATGGGTAAGTTCTTCCAACATGCCAAAGTCTAAAGAACTGTGTTGGTACCATTGCCTGTATCGGAGTGTTTTAACCTAAGGTGTCAAGCAAGGAGAGGAGAGACAAGATGGGCAAGATGAGCAGGAGTGATCTGGACCCAAGAAATGTCATCAGTGTATCAGCCAGCAAGCAGTCGGATGAGGGGGAGAGTGATCAGATGGCAGAGATTGAGACAGTGAAGAGGGTCTTGGCAGGCAGAGGGTCTGAAGAGCAGGCGTACAATCTAGAGCACAACTCAAGGACACATGAAGCCCAACACAACCTCTGCCTCAAACGGGAGTATGAGGACAGCCCATGTGATTGGATCCAGGGGCCTACATAACTCTGAGCACGTGGGAAACCTCATACAGTAGACCTGAGGAATATAGGAAACTTAGCCCATTTATATGTGCACCAACAGCAATGTACAAGAATATTTATAGAAACACTATGTATAATAGTCCTATCCTGGAAACTACACAAATATCCATTAACAGTAGAATGCTTAAATAAATTGTGGCATTTTTACATGAAGAAATACTATTCAGCAATGTAAATAGAAAACTTACAACTACATTTGAAAATGTGATTAAATTTTATAAGTGTGATGATAATGAGGGAAACTAGTCATAAAAGGCATTTATTTTATGATTCCATGCATATTAAGTTCAAAAACAAGCAAAAGCAATCAAAAGTATTTAAGGTCATAATAGTTGTTACCTTTGCAGAGGGTGGGTGGGTAGTGTCTGGAGGGAAACACAGAAGTATCAGTGCTTCTGGAGTACAAGTGACTTGGTTTTTGATCTGGGTTCCAGTTATGTGGGTGTGTTCAGATTGTGGAAATTCAGTGAGTTGTTTACTTATTTGTGCACTTTTCTGTATAATTGAACACTATAATAAGTATTCAATTAAAAAAATGTTTAAACAATAGATCTTTGAGGTGATAAGAGATGTTGAAAAACTACATTTCAATCTGAGTTTGGAATTAATGAAACTATGCTTAGCATCTTTAATTGGCTGTTGGACAAAATTTTGATCGCTGATTGAGAAGAATCAGAACGCTCGATGCTTTTGTCAGCTGAGCTTTATTTAGCACCATTTGGTGCCTGCATGCTCACTGACTGTGTCAGGGATAAATCTTTGTTACTTGCTATTATTAATTACCAGCCACAGATCAGTTTAATTGTCATTGCATTTCAACTAGATTATTTCTTTTTTCAGATGAATGGTTCATTTATATCTGTGGATGGCTCCAAATCGCACATGTCCTAAATAGTAATCCATGTTGATTGTAAAAATAATAGTGGTTTTACAGTTCTGTGAAATAAACCAGTATTTGTGTTTAACTGTTCTGTTACTTGTATAAACATTCTATTCTATCATCTAGGTACACAGCTACTTGCTCTCCTGTTTTTTGTTGTTGTTGTTTTTTTTTTGAATAATCTGGTCCCTTTAATGTGCACTGGTCCCTTTAATGTGGACTGAATTTTGACTTGTGCTCAAGATCCCTTTTATCTAAGAAATTTTTATTTAACAGCATGTCACCAGGATAATCAAGTAAGCTTTTTAAAATATATATGATGGGAAAACATCTACTGGCCCTGATAGGGATGTGTTTACACCAATATTCAGTTACAGCCAGTTGTGTTTGCAGTGTTGCAATTTAAAAGAAAAACAAAAACTGAGTTGTTTACTTTTTAGATGTTGTCAACAAATTTTAAAAATTAAAAACATTGTATTATCTAAGCCAAGCCAACCACATCTATGGGCAGGATTCAGCTCACATATTGCTACTTTGAGCCTTCCTCAAGTGTGATTTTATTCACTCCTCACAGATGCCCTATGAGGTGAGCATTGTACAGACAAGGAAACTGAGGCTCATAGAGGTAAAGTGTATTGATCAAGTTCACACAGCTAATAAGGGGCAAAGCCTGGGTAAAATTCAAGTCTAATTATCCAAATTATTAGTCTTTTTCCTAAAGAGTAAAGTCTCATTTCCCAGCACTGGTATTTGGGGTACCCGTCAAATTACTTTTTCACTCAAAGATAGAAGAGATGTCTGCATTATTTGCTAAGGAACTTACTTTTGGAAATTGGTTTGAAATCATGTACTACAACCCTGTTTCCTTGAAAATAAGACCTAGCTGAACCATCAGCTCTAATGTGTCCTTTGGAGCAAAAATTAATATAAGACCCAGTATTTATATTATATTATATTATATTATATTATATTATATTATATTGTATTGTATTGTATTGTATTGTATAATATTATATTATACTATACTATATTATATTATATTATATTATATTATATTATATTATATTATATTATATTATATTTATTATATTATACCCGGTCTTATTTTACTATAAGACCGGGTCTAATGTAATATTAATTTTTGCTCCAAAAGATGCATTAGAGCTGATGGTCTGGCTAGGTTTTATTATTAGGGAAACACAGAAATAGAAAAACATTATCCAACACTGGATTTCTCATGATTATTCTTGCAAAAAATATTCATTATAATGACACAGCAAATAAGCCAATCACCTTATCTTAGACAATTCAATGACCATAAAGGAACTTGGCTTAAAATTATGTCTGGATAACCAGTGAAAAATGTCATTTAGTTGAAGGAATTTGTGGAGAGTTGGAGTCAGGCTATTTTGGTTTGGATTATACCAAGCTTTCCAAATGCTTATCCTCACGATAGTTTTCCAGACAGAAGTCTTAAAATGATTTCAATCAGACCATCCATGTTTGTGCCCATTTTGTATGAAAACATACTCTCTTTGACAGAGTAAAAAGTATTTTAAAAAAAAATTATTTGAAGAACAAAAAGTATAGAATTGCTAGGAAATGCTTCCTGCTTCATTCTTAAAGTCCCAAACTGACATTAAATGCATCTTGTCTTTGAAGAAAAGTGAAACCCTTTGTAAATATAATGAAATGGGGTTGATAAATTACGCACGAGGAGAAAAGATAGTCTATGTATCTAAAATTATTTTTCAGGTGTTTCTTTCATATGGAAGACAGTAAGCCACAGGGGTATTCTAGCCCTTTCAATTGCAATTCCAAGACTAGGCCTTAATCATCTTTGAAAATTACAAGGTTCTTTTACCTTCAAAGATTTATGAGATCTTTGTCGCTTCACGCATTGAGATGGCTTTAGCTATTTCAGTTATAATTTTGCATTTGTTTGGCTATTTGGTTAATATGTGTGGAGAAGTGGAATATATGTTAATATGGTTCTCCATATGTTCGGTATTCAGCAAGCCACATGGGACTATGCTGAATGCAAATTAGTTTTCAAACCCTGCTAACCACTGAAATATTGCTTTTCCCCTCCTTTTGGTTTTACTTTCAGTGTTTTCAACTTTTCATAAGTACTTGCATAAAGACCTTGCCACATATATCATCTTTCTTACCAGTGCAATGACTCAGGCCTTGACAGTAAACCAAGAATGTTATTTATGTTCCCTACACATTGTTATATGAATTGACTTAGATATGAACAAAAATGTATGCATTACGAGCACAGCTTCACCTTTTATTCTAGATATTCTATAGTTCCATGGGCAGATAATATAATCCTAAAAAATAAAAAACAGAAGACTTAGACCCTAAAGGAGCTGCTACTTGCTTAGTGTTTCCCTGGGGGAAATCAGTCAATATATTCACCAACTCCAAGTTCATTACTACATTGGGAGCTAAAGGAAAAAAGAAAAAATATGTATGTATATATTTTAATATTTAGTAATATTATGTAACATAATTATTATGATATAATAATATAGTATATATAACATGTTTATATATGTACGTATACATATTTACATGATATTCTCTCTTTCTTCAGGTGGTTTACAATCTATAAATGAACTTGATAAAATAAAAAGAGTATAAAACTATTTTAAATCCATCTATATCTTGCCTATATTTTTATTTAAAATGTGTCCATGAAAATGTTAACACACTCTTACAAAGCTCTTGAAACTAAATAAATATAAGGCACAAATGTAAGGAAACTATAAGTGGACCCCTTGTGGGGGGAGGAAGTACTGAGTGCTGCCTTGCCCATTCTATACAGTCCAAATTAGCCCCTTCTGTCATGGTAGGGGTGGCTTTCAAATCCCATACTAACAGCACATGCCATGGTGAAATAGAGACAAACATTAATCGTTAAAACATCTACACACCAACTGCATGACAGAGTTTCAAGACAAATTAAACTAATGCCTCTAGATTCTATTATCCTTGGCTTTTGCTTCAAATGCAATGCTCTCTTTCAATATTGTATCTTTATTGACCCTTTGGGTAATTGTCAATTCTTATCCTTTGCTGATATCTCTATTAGCATTTTTTTTTCCTTCTGTTGATTAAAAATGCTTGATTTCTTCTGGCTCCTGTCATTTTTTTTTTGCAAATATCTTCTCCTAGTATGTCATTTGTCTGTCTGTCAACTCTGTGTCTTGTGTCCTTCATTGAACATAAACTTTTAATTGTGATATAGTGAAGTTCATTAATTTTTCCTTTATGATTTGTGATAAGGGGAGCTGTGCTTATTTATAAAATTCTTTACCACCACACTGTCACAAAAACCTTGGTCAGACAAGCCCTTATTCTTTGTTCTTATTTTTCAAATTGGCTAGATCTCAATTCTTCTATATGAATTTAAAAATAAACTTGTCATATTCTTCAGAAAAATCTTACTGGTATATTATTGAATTTGTAGAACAATTTTGGGAGAATTGATATCTGTATAGTGTTAGGTCGTTGCAAATATAAACAATGTGTAGCTCTTCATTTAATCAAATTCCTCATGAATGTCTTACCATAAATTCTTTTGTTGTTAATGAATTTCTTACCATGGTTCTTTTGTTGCCTTTGTTAAGTTTGTTGTTAAATATCTTAGCCCTTTTGTTAGCACTGAAAATATTTTATGTTTAATTTATAATTTCTTGTTGATTATTACTGTGAAAGAAACACTATTAGTTTTTGACTTTTTATGTGACTTTTGCAACCTTGCTAGCTCTCTTATTAATTATAATAATTCCTTGATTTTGTAGGGTTCTATGTTGATAATGAAGTCATCTACAAATAACATATTTTTGTCTTTTTCCTTCCTATGCTTGTAACATGTAATGAGTGCTTTAATTGGACAGTCTCCAAAATCATGTTGAACAATATTGGTGATAAAAGCATTCCTTGTCTTTTTCTGAATTCTAAAAGAAAACACTCTAAAATTTCTCTCTTACGTTTTGGATGTATAGCTTTTAGGAATGAAAGATACTTTCCTTTCGGTCATCATTTTCTGAGCGTTTCATATGAATAACTGTTGAAGTTTAATGTTGTTTATATAGCAATAAGATATTCATGTACATTTTGTCATCAATCCCTAAAGTAGTCATCAGAGCCAGGACTAAGGCAAGGCAAGTGAATCGCTTAGGGCATAAAATATAAGGAGGCACTTAGCACCAAGAGTGCATGCCTCCTTAAATATTACACCCTAGATGCCTCCCTCTCCTCATCTTACTCCAAACACTGGAGGTGATGAACATAGATAGACTTTCTAATGGTAAACTCTATTTCCATTTCTTAAATAACCTCTAATGGGTCATGATGCATTTTAAATTCAGAGTTAGTTCATATTTTCTTTAAAATTTTTTCCATCTATTATCATAAATGAAGTGAGCTGACAATTTTCTTTCTTTTATAGTCCTCATCCAGTTTTGGAATTCTAGCTCCTTTAAAGAAAAGAGATGATTTCCCTTTTATTCACATTTAGAAGAATTTGCATATAAACATTTCTAGCTCTGGAACATATTACGGGGGGTGAGTTGGAACAAATCCTTTTATCCTCTTGACTTAAACTTCCTCCATCTGCAAATGAAGATACTAAAACCTCCCTGGCAGATTTGTGGAGAGGATAAAAGGTAATTTTTTAAAAGTCTGTGGCACTGAGGCTGACACAAAGTGGGTGTTTAAGTGACAGTAGATGGACACGTATGTGGGCTTTATTGCTTTTGTGGACCAAGTCTCCAACCCCAATTTCTCTAGGTTTACACTGGGCTGTTCAGTATTCTCTAGAATTTACTTTCATTTTGTTTGTGTTATAATGCCTGTTGTTCACTTTCATTTCAACCACAGCCCAGTCTTAGCTTCTTATGGCTACTTTGTTTATGTGGTGATGAGGTGGAATAATATTTTTGAAAAACTTTTGAAAAATTTACCAATGTGCTTTTTCTCTCATGTATCCTTCTCTTCGGGCACATGTTCAGAGAGCTCTGTGGTCATTGTCTCAAAAGAAGAATGGAAATGCTGAAAGAGATAAAATAAAGGAGTATATTACTTTCTTCTTATTTCAAAAATCTAGATTTTCAAGAAGAAAAAAAATAGTGATATGCATAAAACCTACAGCAGAATTGGGAGCAAAGGTGGATTTTGTGAGAATAATACTCAGGGCACACTACCCTCCCCAAACTAAAATTACCTCGATGAAATGGAAGAGAAGATTGAAAGAGTTAACAAGGGGTGGAGACACTGTGTAGACTACTGAGATATGGACTTGGCCAGAACCTGCCCCTCCACTGGGATCACTTTGGGGGACAGAGATAAAACAGGAACCTTGGGTAATTTGGGGAATTCCAGTGCAGGGGAAACATATTCCCTTTCACAGGAAACTCCAGAGAAATGGCAAGATGTCCAAGTAGAAATGACTGTGCAGTATGTCTAGAGAGATGGCATTTAAACAATCTCAGTGGGACACTGTTCCATTGTCACATAGGACTAGAAGAACTGTGCTGACATCCAAGGGAGCATGGTTTGGTTAGCAGAGGACCGCAGGTGTCAAACCAAGTTTCCCAATTACAGTGTGGCACAGATTCAGAGAACGATTCCAAATCCCAAGAGGGGATTAAGTGAGAGAGAGTTGGACCCACAGGACCCTGGCTGTTGGGTTGGAGTCTGATTATTGGGGCCAACTCTCAAGAAGGACCCACCTGGATCAGCAGCTAAAGACAGGCAAGAATGAGGATAGATCATTGGGTGCCTGTATGGATAGTTGACGGCCCAGGCTGTGTGCTACCTTTGGGGCCTTGACATGATTACAGAAGCCCACCAGCACTTCCATGCCACTCCAAGAAAAGGACCAGGGAGAAAGAATTGACCAAAAGAAATTTCTTCCACTCCAAGGAAAAGGCATAGGGGAAGAATCCAGAAATGATTAAACCAAAGTTTCCACCAACTAGCCAGATGGAGGGTTTATACTGGAAATTCTGGTCTGTATGGAAAACTGAACTTAATGTTTTTGGACACATGAGTTTGTGAAATGAAGTTTCTACTCACTATAACCCCTATCTCCCATATACATTTAAAAAAAAAAATAAAAAGTTTGTCAAGCTGTGACAGTGTGGTCCGCTGAGATATACTGACTAGCTGTTATAACCTCTGGCAAAACTCTCTTTGCCTCAGTCTCCATATCTGTAGGTGGGAGTGTGGGCTTTATTGTAGCTTTTTTAATAATGATATGAAATAATGTGTGTTTCGTGGTACCTAGCATCCAATTAGTATTCAATGGTTATCATTTAGTTTCGTTACTCTAACTCCAGAGAGAAAACATGGGAAAAATAGCTACAGAAATTAAAAAGAAAACAAAGAGACGGGGGAAGGAGTTTGTTATTAATGCTGTTAGGCTAATTATGCCACTGGGTGGGCAGTTCCCAGAGAGGGACTACAATCAGCAAAATTTGCAGTTTGATGCTCACTGCAATTAGCAAAGCCAGGCCTGTTGATTAGCCAGGACTCCAAATTCCTGTCAGAACTTTTAATCTTCATTTTCAGTATCTCAGGCATCAGCTGTTTAGGACCATAACATTCCTATCTCCTCCCAAGGGTACCCACAATAGGTGCTGTTCATCTAAAGCAGGGGTGTCAAAACTATGGCCCCCGGGCCTACTGTGGTCCGCAATCCATTGTTAATTGGCCCGCAGCAAATTCCAAAAATACATTTAGTTTACTTAAGTAAACTAGGTGAGGCAAGACGTACTTCACCTCTCGTGTGAGTGGCCTGGCTGTTTGTGTGTTTTACTGCATATGGCTCTCGGTGAAAAATGTTGAAAAAAGTTTGAACACCCCTGATCTAAAGGGAAGAAGGAAACCTCCTGGATCTATCCTAGTGACAATAGCTATTTCCCATAACGTGCCATCCCACATTAAGTCACATGAAAACAAGAACTGGTTTTGTGGGGTCGTTTCTGTAGGCCTGAGATTCTGAACATAAAAATTATGGGATGTTGGCCTGACTTTGTTTTTCAATATGCACCATATGGCATTCGTGATTCAATAATATGCCTATAATTAAACATCATATAATTTTCCCCTCACCTTGCGTTCAGAATTTTACAATTAAAGATTTATTCTTCTAAGTCCTATAAGGTATCCCAAAGTCAAGCGTTCCCTCCAGAAATGTGGTGGAAAAACTCTTTGCTCTTACCTGCCTAACACTTTATGGGAATTTGTGAGCGGCAGCATGAGAGATGGGGCTGGGACTGCTTAGCAGGAAGTGGAGCCTTGGGCAGTGTCTCATCTATGAAAAAAGTGTGAAGCAAAGTCATCTCCAGTTATGTGGAACATCTATGGTCTGCATTCTGGAACAGACTCCATTTCAAACATTCTGTCCCTTTGTTGTCATCAGCGGATTTCATTCCTTTTCGACCAAGAGTTCAAAACAGAACCTCAATTTACTTTAAAGATTGTGGCTGATCAAAGTTTTTATGATTCTGTTAGAGACCAGCAAATGAAGTACCTTAGGAATAAGAAATAGAGAAGTATTTGTATGTAAGGCAGAAGTTAGGAAGCAAAACATTTCAGAAGGAAAGAAATGACCTCTGAGAGGGAAGCTGGGAAAGTACCAAAGGCGACTTCAATTTCCTTATTATTTTACTTAGACTTTCCAGGCTACTCTGCAGCAGACCCGAGCGGATAAATGCTTATTGACTTCAAGATCAGGGCAATAGGATTCTTTCTGTTTAATTACTTCCTTGTAAATTAAAAAAACTAAATGCTTTGGTAAATGCTTTAAATACAAATGGCGGTATTTAGTGCTCTCAGAATCAATGGTATATTTGAGCTACCTCTGGCAAAGAATGGCCACTATTCATTCATTCATTTAAACACTGTCTACAAGTAACTACCATGCATCAGATGCTGTACTCATCAGTGGGCCAACAGAGATGGGTAAAGCCCAGTCTCTATTCTTAAAGACTTCGATGTCTAGAGGAAGAAATAGATGTGTAAATAAACACAAATGAAATATAAGCGAGGATCAAAAGTAGTTCATCAAAAATGAGTAAATCTTGAGGGAAATATTAAAGAAGCAATTCCTGGATAAGAGAATATTGAGCTAAATTCAGAAGATGAATAACAGTTCCTCTGGAGATATTAAACAGCATTTTGATAGAAGTAACTAATAGTATACGTGAATACATTTAGAGCATGGTGTAGAAGCTATGTTTGGAATACTAGAAGAGGCTTAATATTTTTAAAGCATAATGTGTAAGGTAGGAGTGGTATGGTGGAAAGCCAGATGAAATGTAAGCTAGTCTATATTATAAATGGGTAGGAACTGAATTATAGAAATCTCCTCCAGTATTTGAACTAGACCTAAATACCCATGAGGAGTCAGTGACACATTTGAAGCAGAGGAAAACATGACTGTGTTTGCCAGCAGGGTTCAGAGTAGATTAAAAGGCAGAGATGAGTGAATGATAGATAAGGATATGTTTTTGAATATATAAAAATAATGCAGGTAAGAAAGAGTGTCTTAACTAAGGCAGTAGTGATGAGAAAGAAAACAACAGCTTAATTTAAGAGATGAGCAAGAAGTACTCAACAGAATCTGGTGATGCCTGATATGAGCGGTGAGTGTGATTTCAATCCTCTGTCCCATTACAAGTGGATTTTGGTATCATCGATTAAGAAGAAAAATAATGAGGGAAGCATTGAATCTGAGGGGCCAGTACACATCCAGATGTATCTGGAGATAATTGGGAAAATAGCTCTAAAGAGCTTAAGGGAGACAACTGGTGTCAAGCTACGGATAGCACCAAATTTGATCACATATTTACTTGATGCCTGCCACATAATAGTCAGTAAAGCTAGACTCAGTGGACAAGATAAAAAATGCCTCTAGCCCCAAAGGTATTTGAGTCTAGCAGATTTTCAAAGAAGGCAAATGTCATAGAGGATACTCGTAACAAAGGTTTGGTCTTGAGGTGGCATGGGAGGAGGGGATTGGGACAGACAGCTTACAAAAAAATGAAATGAAGACGAGACCTGAAGAGATATTAGCAAGTGAAGAATTAGTAGAAACCATGATGACAAGAATTTTCCAAGCAGTGGTTGCTGCATGCACAGTGACCATGAAGCAAGACTGAACATAGCACTCTTGAGGGATTATGAGAAGTTCCATTGCATAGAGTGTCGAGTCTAAGAGGAAAATGGCAAACGTTGAGGCTGGGAAAGTTAGCTCAGGCATGATCATGGAAAAGCTGTGTTACAGAGTTGAAACTTTCTCCAGTATGCAAGAGAAAGCCACGGAATGATTTTTAGCAGAGTAGTGATACAATCAGATTTGTATTTTTAAAACTCACTCCAGCTACTGCGTGGAGAATGAGATGTTAATTAAAATAGTGAAGATTACCTAGGGCAAAGACCACAATTTGTTTCAACCTGCTGATGTGCTCTGGCTTGAAGATTGCTTTTTTAAAAATTATTTAATTCTGAATTCTTTGTAAGCATTTAAAAATTGGAAGTTCTCCCATAAAATCAGGGTTGCAGACTTCTTTTGAAAATTAGAAGACCTGGCAATACTTGTTCCACATCTCCAAGCTATTGATAATTGATTGAAACTTGGGCTGTCTAAAAAGTGACTCTTTTGGACAAGGTGGGTGCTCTCCTGCATGCCAGAGTCTAAAGGAGGCCTTTAGTTTGGTTTTACTCCCCTGCCTTACTGGAATAGAACATGTGGACTAAGAATGAGGAAACATTATGTGTGTCTATCTAAAACCAAACTCATGTACCAGATCCCATCCTCATTCCTTACTCATGGACTTTGTTACAAGCAATTCTCCATTTTCCCATCAGGTTTTCCCCCTCTATTGGACCATGGTCAATTAGTTGCACAGCCAAAATATTTGCATTGAAAATGCTTGCAGCAAAAATTTATGGCAAATATAAAGCTATCCCTGTCCCCAGAGTGTCTGATTTCTCTTATCTTCTTTAAGTTTTTTTTTTTTGTATAACATTTTCAACAAACTAGTTAATTTACTTATTTATTATATGATATTATAATGTTGAGCTCATAGGGGCAGAGATCTTATCTGTTGTTTATTGACGCTTCTCAAGTGCCTGGAAAACAATAGGTGCTCAACAAATATTTTCTAAATGAATAAATTTATACGTAGAATTGGGCTGAGGAATAGCCTTGTGGAACACCAATACTTAAGTGACTCGTAGAAGAAAAGGATCCAGGAAGAAAATGAAGTATTGGACATCTCTTTTGCTCGACTTCATATCCTACTGACCCATTTTTCTCAATCTTGTCATTTTGGGAGCAATCGCCTGAGCTCAAATGTAATCTGGAAGTATCTTGTCACAGCTATACCCTGTAACAGGAATTTTGCTGTGGGTATTTGCTGCCATCAGCAAGAATTCCACTCGGCTATTCTCCCACTCATGCAAATATAGAAGTGTAAGGTTGTTAAAAACCCATGGAATAATCTTTGACCAGTGAGGGATGGGAAATGGTGAATACATAGTCCCCTCTCCTGAACCTCAGGAGGAATATTCTTAAATTCACTTTCATAGTTTCTTAATTCTTCGCAAGGTGGAGTCCTATGGCCTACAGCTATGATTTCCTTAGCCAACGCTGCACCCTAGGATCAGCTTTTGCTCCTTTCCTGTTCTACTCTTCCAACTCACCCTTTTATGTTCCTTGGAATCACTTCCTAAAATGAACTCCTGGCATAAAAGCCTTTGTTCTGTGGGGGGTGGGGAGGGTTGTTTGTTTGTTTTGTTTTATTTTGTTTTGTTTTTTTTTAAGAGGAAGCTATGTTAAGACATGTCAAAGTGAGACAATCAATAAGATATGAACCTACAAATAATCAAGAAAGTGTTGGTGAACGACATTTTCAAATATGAGATAGAGGTCAAGCAAGAGTAGGAAATCCAGAGAGTACTGCTGATCAGTTCACTGCGGAGGTAGGTGGCGAAGCAATATTAAAATAGATTATAGAGTAAAGGAAGGTAAGAAAATGTAGACAGTAAATGGAGACCACTCTCTTTTGAAAGAAATGGACAGACTGAGGTGACAGCTGGAGGGATATGCAGGGCACAGTGGGAGAAAACAGATGTTCCAAGAAATAAATACAGGCCAATGGAGTAAGTGTTATAAAGATGTGGTAACACAGGGACTTGTATGCCACATTTTCTGAGCAAAGAACACATGAAGGCAATTTTTGAGCTGAGTCTTACAGGATAGTTTTGCCAGGTGAAGGATTGAAGGGTTGCAGACAAACTTCTGGGAACAACTTTTGCAAAGGCAGTAAATTCTGAAAGAGAAGAGTGTGTTTGAAGAATTTCAAGTATAGCAGCCTGGCTGGAACATATACTGTTATGGTTACAGATGGAGGTGGAGACACGGCAGGGCCAGGCTCTGATGGCTTGTCAATGGTGGCCCAATCCTCTGCCTCCATTCAACAAGTTTTCTTTTATCAGGAGCATTAAATTGTCAGGAAGGAAGAATCAGTGCCATTATCACCCTAACAAAATTGACCGTAATTCCTTGGTGTCATCTAATTCTTAGTCTATCATTAATTTGACCCAAATGTCTAAAATGTTGTTTTTTACAGTTGGTTTGTTTGAATCAGAATCTAAACAAGATCAATACTTTATATTTGATTATTAAACTACTTGTATTTAAAATTTAGAAAAGTAGTTCCCCAGTTTTTGTTGTTGTTGTTGTTGTTGTTGTTGTTGTTGCTTTTGTTGTTTCTTTTTTCATAATATTTACTTGCTGGAAAAATTGAACTCAAAACATTTTAAAGCCTGACTGCTGATTAGTCAGACAAGATTGATTTTATAATTCCTGCTTTTTGGAATTTATTAAGGTTTTCTTTACTAACCAAACATGGTCCCATTCTTTGCAAATGATTAATGGGCTCTGGGAAAAGAAGGTTTATTTTGTATTTGGATAATCATGTCAATGCTTTTATAGTCCTGTCAGCCCAGCAGCTGCAGGATGTGTTTGTGAAGGGAAAGGTGAACTTCGGCATGAATAAAGGAGTCCATACCTGCCCTAAATCAGCCCCATCTGTGTGCTGAACAAGCATTCCTTTGTTTGTCAAGAACCTGAAACTAATAGTCACCAAGTTCTCTGTGCCAAGGGGTTCCATGTTTTTCATCAGAATTCTGTAGAATGTACTCCAGATGACTCCACAGATATGGGGGAAGACCAGCAGAAAGAGGTGGATAATGACAAAAGTGAGCTCAACTGCTCTATTTTCATACTTTGCCTCCAATAATTACAGAGATGATTGCTATGCAAATAATAAAGAAAATGACCCGTTTGTCCTGAAAGATCTCTCATGCTGATTGGCAGACAACATAAACTTCCTCTTCCAGTTTGGCAATAGCCCCACAAGATATGTGACATTCTCCGGTAAGCCTAAAAACCAATGGCACATGTTTTAGACCATCAGCAGAGCAACTGGCTACTTACTGTTCCTGCTTCACTGCCATCCCAGCCACAAACCATTGTGTAGCACCCATTGGCATGGGGACACATGCTCTTTTTGTCACCCCAGTGCCATCCCCTAAGTCTAGGCCCACCCAGGTGAAAGCACATTGATCAAACCTAGGTCATTCTCACTAATCAGCAGCTAAAGTTTCCTGGAGCAAACACTTCTCTGATTCTCTGACTGTATCCCATCGGTTTAAATTTGCATTCAGTTATTAGTCATAGAGACCAGAAATTCCAGTGGTTTTAAAAAGATAAGAGTTTGCTTTACTTTTGCTAGTAAAATAACTCTGAATTAGACAGTCAGGGCAGCTCTGGTAGCTTCAGAGTACCATTAGAGAGAGAGAACAAGGGTCCTTCTATCTTTGTCATTATAAACCAACATTTTCCAGCACCACAAGTCCTGAAATTTCTGCACTTTCTCTTTTCTCTTTCATTCCTACTTGCAAATCAGCCAATTATTTCTCTGAGCTCACCTCATTATTATGAAATTCAGCCAATCGCACCAAATCAGGGTATGAATATTTCATTTGCCAACTTCTTCACCTAAGGCCATGTGTCCATTTAGCTTATCATCTGCCTTCCAAATTATTGCTGACAGTTTTATCAAATATCTCACTGCTGCATTAAGTGTCTATTGTTCTTTACTCCAGGCCCCAGACTAAATGAGCAGTTCCTATTTATGTTGCTGGATGCAAGGTAGAAGAAAAGAAGAAAACGTGATGGCTCTTAATGCTTTTGCTAAAAAGTTGAACACATCATTTCTGCTCACATTTCACTGGCCAAATCATCATGTCAATAGAGTAGAGAAATGTAATCCTCCCAGAGAGAAGATGGTGCATCATATACCCAAGCTTAAAATCAATGGGGCAGGATGTATAATCCTTTCAAATGGAGGGTAAAGCCGATGCAGAGAGCTTGCTATGAGTATTCTCATGGCCTTCTCTATTTCAGCACGTATCAGCCTCACATCCAGCTGCCACCATGGAGTCTTTCCTGTCCGTTTTAATACCAGGGATTTCATGCCTCCTCCCACTGCCCTTAATCAGTAAACACTCCAGATCCTTCATCCTCCAGAAAGGCTAAGTCTGAAGTCAATGGTCTACACTGAGGTAGGAGTAGACTTGTTTTTCATTCCCATAGTAGTAATTTCTGTGCTCACTTCCCAAACAAACTACTTGCACTTGAATCTTTGCTTCAGGGTCTCCTGCTGAAAACCCAAACGAAAATGAAAAGACAGAAAATATTTAGAGCAATGAGGCAATCTGCCACAAAGAGAAGAATGGCTTTGGGTGGTAATTAGCAGTCTCTGCCAGAAATTCCATCATCAGAATGGATCCACCCACTTTCTCCAGGCTTCTGTCCTCAAATCTGTTCATCTCTGGGTCAGACCAAAACATTGTTTCCCAGAAGGGATAAGAACTCCTGCAATAGATTATTTTCTTCCACTCCTGGACCACAGGAAGCAAGAGCAGTCATTTACTCTAAACAGATTTTACCACCCTGCCTTTCACAGGACCTCAGGATGTTTACACAGGAATTTCCTTTATAGGCACATATGCTCCTTGCCTATAAAGGGTACTGAGCCGTCTGTTCCACGTGGGAAAGCTGAGGGCAGGTGCACCAAGTCCTTTTGTGTGATTCTCCTTCACCTACTTTTCTCCCATGACCAAGGCATACCTTGTCTACGAAAACCATCTTGTCGTCGCTATCCTGCATGAAACAAGTCTCACAAAGCACTTTCTCTATGCACTTATGCACACATGCAAACTAAAGCAGAAACATAATAATTCAATTTTCTTTTTTTGACAAACAAAACAGGAAAAGACTAAAATATTGTCTCTATTTCTCTCTCTCTTTCTCTCTCTCTCTCTCTCTCTCTCTCTCTCTCTCTCTCTCTCTCTCACACACACACACACACACACACACACACACACACAAACTCACATACAGCACCCCCCAACCAAGAAGCCAGTTTGATACTAATCATTCCACCACTTTAATCACGTTGAGATCAGTAAGTGTGTGATATCCCACAATTTAGTATCATATACTGAGGGTTCCAAAAAAGTGTACACACATAACTTATATTCATCTTTTGTTATTGAAATATATTGACTATTGCAATTTTAATACAGTTTTTTTCTTTTCTTAAAATGTGTATACATTTTTTTTTTGGCACCCTCTGTATTTTATAGGACAGTGTAAAATACAACTGAATTTGCTCCTTGCAGTATAAACTGTTTTCTTCCCTTTAGGAAGAAAGTAAATATAAAAAGATTTAAAAAGGAAAACAAGAACAAGAGCAAAAAAATTCTTGTTAAATACTGTCCAGAAACCAGGACTTGATTATAAAATAT
This sequence comes from Rhinolophus hipposideros, assembly GCF_964194185.1. Taxonomy (NCBI): domain Eukaryota; kingdom Metazoa; phylum Chordata; class Mammalia; order Chiroptera; family Rhinolophidae; genus Rhinolophus; species Rhinolophus hipposideros. The sequence goes on from NC_138060.1 coordinate 48,667,812, forward strand.
TTTAAAATCTATTAATTTAAGAGGATTGATGTGGCTTATTATTATAAAAGTTAGAAATCAGGAAGAGAATAATATCATGGGAACTATGATATAGAGAGCAGGAAATCTATGCTAACTGTGATCACTGCATATCATCCCAAAATGTTGCTGCTATAATAAAATTGGAGAGAGTTAGAATAATCTTATTTTCTAATGAAAGAACACATACTTTTGCCTGCAAAGACATTTTTTTCCTCAGATTTTTAATATAAAAATTGTCTTACATTTTCACCTCTTTGTACCCTACGTGTCTTCCCTTCTATCTGTCCTCTTGTCATCAATGCAGCTGCTGATTCAATGTCATTTTTCCAGGCGCTAATCCATACACATGGAAGGGGAATAGTACAAGATTCATGTCCCTCCCCACCCCACCCCCCAGTCCAGACAAGCTCAGGGATGAAGGGAGGAACCTGCACCTCCATTTACATATGACCCTTGATGATCCAGAGGCTCCTTGTGATTGCTTTGAAGAGATGTTCTCAGAGGGGAAAAATAATAGAGTGACAGGCAAGAGACATTTGCAGATTAATGACACAGAGCTAGAGATGACAGACTCTGGACACTGAAAACTAACATATCACTTTAACTAAAGCTACCAGACTTTAGGAATCTAAGAGAAGTAAAATTAAGAATTAAAAAATGAGTGACACAACATAAGATTTGAACCTTTTAATTTTATGGAGTGAAAACATTAAGAAAAAAAACTAACAAATACCACTTAGTAGTGCCACTGTTTTAAAGAGGAAGAACATTTAAATAGCCCCTTCTAAATGATCGGTTTATAAGAATTGATCAATATGTTCCTTAATTTGCTCCAGGTTGACATCGCTAGGCTGATGAAAACTCCATCCTGGTCCCCCACTCTATTCTGAGGACTTGTGTTAGGGAAACATCACCTCAGGAATCCCTCTTGTCTCCTTCGCAGTATTTTTGACATGCTTCAGAAGCCATCTAGTTTGGCACCAAAGTCTCTGATTCATATCTGCACACATTTTTTAAGTAGCTAAATAGTTTGGCAATGGACTCCCCTTATAGATTTATAAAAATTCATGTTCTAATGCCATTTCATGTAATTCTTGAATTATCTGTTGATAAGTGTCTACACATGGGTGTATAAGTATGCATTTAAAGAAATTCACTGGGCAAAGTGTTTTAATATAAACAATGACAGCAGTTTAGATGAACTTGTGGGCCATCTTTCTATAAGTGTTTCTCTATATCTGTATCTCTCTGCTAGGCAGAACATATATTTAAAATACAGCTGATCTTTTCCCTGTCAAATGAACCTGAGCCAAAGACAAGGCAAGGAGATTTGCTATTTGGTCAAGCACGTTCCTTGAGGACAACACCATGTGCGTCATCCAGACTCGGTTTGATGAGTCTGGCAAAGGACGCTGTAAAAGACCAAAGGCAGGTTTTAGTCAGAAAACCAAGGGACTTTGCTGCTTTTTCCATCGGAACATTTTTTTTTTCTCATTTAAGAAAATGTCCATACATTAAAATAATATATACTGAAGTAAATGGGAAGGAAGTGACAGGAAGTCTAGAATTTGCATCAAAATACTTCAGCCATATAAAATAAATGAGAGAGAGAGAGAGAGAGAGAGAGAGAGAGAGAGAGAGAGAGAGAGAGAGAGAGAAGGGGAAGGAGGGGGAGGAGGAAGAGGAGCAGAAGAACAAGAAGAAGAACAAGAACAAGAACAAGAACTGAGGCAAATGTGGCAAAATCTCAGTAACTGTTGAGGTGAGGTGACAGGTAAATGGGAGTTCATTATACTACCCTCTCTAATTTTGAGACTGTTTGATCCTAATAAGCTTTTAAATTAATAATTAAAACGAAAGACCACAAAGAAAAATGAATTTATGTTATGTTGGGTTGGGACCAAGGGATTGAAAGAGTCAGGTTGTAAGATTCTTTCAGAGCAGAGGGAGAGAAACACTGAGGCCTAGACAATTGGTTCATATGCTATCTGTGATGTACAGGTTTCAAAATCAATCAACCTCCAACGATTATATAAAGATGGGCTCAGGCAAGAATTATCAATGGATACTAAATCTAGAAGGAAATTTCTGATGGAGACCAAGATATTTGCATGATCTTAAAGTGTCTCCTCATAGATGACTTATTAGTTGCAAGAGGGAAAAAAAATCTTAAATAAAGAGGGATAAATCGGATAATACTTTGACCAGATGATCACAACTAATGTCAGATGGACACCATTTGTCTCCAGATGTGATGCCTTGAGAAAAACACAGGGCCACTTACGAGGACTTTTGTGACAAAGGAAATGTGGAAGGGGTGTTGGTGCAAAACCTCAGAAGCATCTTGGGACCTTGGGCAACCATGTAAGGAAGCACCTTACTCGCTATGGACCATCTTAGAACTTCTATTGTGTGGGATGGAAATAAGATTCTACCTTTTATTTTAAAGTTTAAAAATTAACTTAAATAAAAACCCAACTTAGACACTTTAAAGCATTCTGAACTCTTGATTCACAGAGAATATCAAGAGCAATTACAGGATTTTTAGAAAGATAGGAAATTACAAACTCATATATGAACATGTGGCATGTTCTCAGAGTTACTTCACTGGTCTAAATGCTTTCATTATTACACAGAAAAATAACACAAATGAGTCAAGAACTCGATGCAAGAAGTTATGTGAAGAACAATAAAACAAGCCTAATGAAATACAGGGAATTAACAAAGTTAAAATCAGAAAATAAATAATTATAAGAAGTAGACTTCATAAATGTAGGAACAAATTCTTGAGGGAAAATAATGAATTTTCCTGGCAAACGTAATCTCAAAAAGAAATTGGAAAATATAAATTCACAAAATTAACTTTGAAAATATGATATAACTAGAGAAATGGATATTGCTTTTAAAGCCTAAGAAAATAATATATATTACCAATTTCTACACAAAATAGTACAAAATTATACACAGATAAAATATGAAACAAATAGCTATGGAAGAAATGGAAAAGCTTACCAAAGACTAAGTTTCATAAAAAAAGATTTCGGCTCAGATATGGTTTTATAGTTTAGTTATTTCAAAGTATTAAGGGACAGAAAATTCTTATATTCTATAAACTTTTTCCATCACTGAAAATGATGAAAAGCTTCACAGCTCATTTTATGTAATAAGCTGAATCCTGAGACTAAATTCTAAGAGAGAAGACCAAAACATAAAATTTTAAAATGAAAATATAAAACAAAAATAAATTTCAAGTGATTGTTTTGTAATACATTTATGATATGTGAACTCTTTCTGTATAAATGTTATACTTCAATAAGAAGTTAAAACATAAAATAGGAACCTCACTTATCAATATAAATTCTAAGCTCTAAAGTAATAGTTGAATTCAGTAGTTTATTAAAAAGTGATATATTAAGAGCAAGCAGGATATTATCTAAAGTATTATCCTTGCATTATGATTTCTTGGTAAAAAGTATAATTTATCACATCACGGAATAAGTTAAAAAGTCAATTGGTCAATAGCAATATTTACACATGAAATATTGAACTAGAAATAGAAGGAAAATTTATCTAAGACTAGATTAGCATATAAGAATAAAATGCCAGAAAAGTTATCATTAAAATAAGGAAAGAGACAAAGATTTGAACTATTGCCACTACATTTTCTTAAACCTTGTTTTGAAAGATTCAATCAATAGAATAAAAAAAAAAAAAAACACAAAGTATAAGTAAGACGTTTAACAATTGCAAAGGAGGAGATACAATTATTATTCATAGCTCCTATCATTTGACTAGAAAAATGAAGACAATCAGCTGGAAAATCTTATGCAACTAATAAAAATGCTCAGAGACAAAGTAAATATGTAGAAACCAGTAGCTACAGTGGAAAATGATTACTTTCACAATGGAAAACAAAGTGCTTAATGCCTAAGAATATATACAGCTGAATAAAAATGAGCAAAAGAATTTTATTAGAGAAATGAAATATATGTTGCTGTGTGCAACATTCAGGAATGAAAATGAATTCTTGCCAAGTAAATTTAAAAAATAATAAAATGTCCACTAAAACAACTCAAGGTATTTGCTTTTTATAAACCTGGCAAATTTATAATAAAAGCTCATTTATAAAAACACAGGGATGATATTTGCCAAGAATATTTTGAATAAACAGAAGTACTAAAAAAGGAATTTCCCAACGAAATATGAAAATACACATAGAGAGACAATAATTAAAGCTGTGGTATTAAAGTGGAAATAAGTATATCAAAGGAAAATAATTTAAATCCCAGAAAAAAATACTTTTTACATAGCAGAAGACTTTTGAAAGCAACATTTTACACTAATCAATAATTATTGGACCACTGGTTAACTAGTTTTTGGGGAAAAAAATCTAAACACGATGCCTACTTCATACAAAAAACCCACATGGATTCCAGATGTATGAAATAGGTAAAATATTTTAAAATAAAGCCTAAAGATAAGATGGTGATCAAAGAGTAGATATTTAAAACTTTCTCTTATAAATTCTAACTGAAATGGTCAAAAAAGATAGAAAAATAAAATAATCAGCTTAAAAATAACAATACTATATTAGTGCTGGAAACAAGAAAAATGTACAACTACGTATATGGCTAAAACTTTTAAGCATGTGTGACAATAGATTACAGAAAAGGCAACACAATTCCCATTTCTTAGCAAGTAAAACAAAGGCCACCTAAGGAGTAATAGGAGGATACACCTAGAAGAACCCAGGAACTTCACTAAGCTTGAAGTAACAGCTGTGGGACAGTTTTGAAACACTTGTGAAACTGTCCCTCTTCCCTTCGTAGCTGCTTGGAATGGCTACTCAATGTCGTATGAAGGTCCATAGTGAAATCCAAGGTGCTATCACACTCAGGGCTTCTGAGTTCAGTTCCTACCATTACACTGTCACATCCCCACCTTCTAGATCAGACAGAAGTGCTCTAGAGAAATAGACATGGTGGTCTGTGTGATGGGGGAGAGAATTCCTCTAATCTCCAGTCATCTCTGTCCTGTGGTCCATGTCCAGTGGAAATCTTTCTTTACATTTAGTGAACTTGTACCCTTGCTTGTTGAAAGTGCAGATCACTAGAAACCTGTCAAAGAGACCGAGAAGTATTATATTAGGGGCCTTATGAGGGTCTGAGAGCAGTTCCACATCCCCAGGTCTCACAAAAGCACAGGAGAACCATTGATGCTTTTCTATAGCAAATAAAAGGCCCAAGTGAGTGGACTATGCCTGACCACTGAGTGGAGCAACCGGCATGGATCTGGTGACTGGAGGTAGGCTTGGACCGGAGCCATGTTAGTAGGGCCAAAACAGATGACCAGCGTCCAGCACAAGATACCTGGACAATTCACAGGCATCCACATGGATGGGAAATGCGCCGAGGACTGGACCAGTTATATCAACAGAGACAGCCAGCAAAGAAGCAATAATACAACCATACCACTGTCATCGCATATCACATGGTGCACATACTATATGACACATGTACACACATGCATCTGAACCTAATATTGATAAGCCCCTGTTTCCTGGATAAGAAGAACTGGATAAGAAGGACAGAATGTGATTGAATTATTCTTCGGGATTTACTGAAAAACCACTGGTTTGAACTGAGAGAAACTTGCAATTGGATAGAATTGATTGTCCGCTGCTAGACAAGCTTGAGGCTATAAGTCAGAAATTAAATTGAGTTAAGAAATAAATTCTATTTTTACATTCCTGAGTCTGTGACTGAGAAATTCGTGCCTATTACACCTTAATCAAATCAGGTCAATCCTTGCTCGGCAACTGTTGATAGCTTCCCAGTTGTATTTCAAATGGAATCCAAACTCATGGTGCAGAAGACCCAAGACCCCATTATAGTCTTCTCCCAGCTTATGTCTCTTAGCTTATCCCTTCTCTCTCTCCCTTCTATCCACCATATTTCAATAGCTGAAATCTTTCTTCTCCTTGAACAGAGAAAGATCTCTCTTGTCAAGTCTTCTTACTTACAGGGCTCTTTGAACTGCTATTCTGTTGCTTAGAATGCAATGTCTTTGTTTTTTTTTCTTTTAACTTCCTTTGTATTCTTAAATTCTCAATTCCAATGTCCCTTTATGTATTTTCTTCATAAAGGCTTTGTAGACAAAATTCTGTATTTATCTTGTTTACTTGTTCATTGTTTATTATCTGCCTCCTCCCATCGAATATAAACTTCCTGAGGGCAAGGACACTATTTGCTTATTATTTTGTTTTTGGTATTTTTGGGGGTCAGGGGGTAATCCGTACTTCCTAGCATGGTCCCTGGGGCACAGGATTTATTCAATAAAGCATTTTTGCTTTAGTAAATTACTCAATTATTTCAGATCATACTATAGAAGAGTATATATAGACAAAGGAAAATGTTCATGATACATTAAGTAAAAAAAAGCAGATTATAAATAGATGACTTCAATTTTGTAAGTATATGTATATGTAAATACGTAGCTGAATACAAAAATAAAATAAATCAATAAAACCCTGGAACAAAACATACCAAAAATTAACAGTGATTATTTGAGGGTACTGAGATTACAGACCATTTATATTTCCTCTTTTATACCTTACTGAAATTTCCAATTTATTGATGCTATGCATATATACAAATTTGTAAAAGACTACAAATGTCTCACATATACTAATTACATGATGGAATTTAATTTCTTTTCAGTCTCTTTTCTCCTTTATCTTTTCATCCATTTTTAATGCCACCTGAGAAAAAGGAGATTATCAAGGAAACAGCAGACTCAGTTTGAAATCCATCCACGTCCCTATGATCATGTGATTTGAGACAAGTTACTAAACTTTTTTGAACTTCTACTTCACTATATAATAGAAAGAGTGTTAAACGGGAATCATTAAAACTATCTCACAAGAGATAATGTAAGACTTCCCAGTATGCCTGCTGTAAAAAAAAAAGAGGGAAAATACCAATTGTTGAGTAGCTGTCCTCCCACTTTCCACTTTTCCTTTCTTATGTTGCTGTTACTTATTGTTCTTTTCCCTTTTCTCCCCCTATATGATCCACATCCTATCAATTTTGGGATTATGTCAGAAGTGTATTCTGAATATGAAATTCTTGCTCATTCCTTTGAAAATCTTGTCTGCTCAATAAAAAACAGAGTAGATTGACAGGGTCAGAAAAACCCAGAGCCTTCAGGATACTCTGTGAATTCTCTTTCTAAATTATCACCACCATTTTCTTTTCTCTCACTGTTTCCTTTCTAGCTTTGAAACTCTTGGCACCAGAGGGGGGAAATGCAACCTTTAGGCTAGAATTTAAAAGTCTTAGGGAAAAAAAAAAATCACATAAATAACACTCTACATTGCTTTTTCCTAGCCAAAGAAGAGGTCAGAATTTTCAAAATTTAAGATTTAAAATATATTTGGCACATACTGGGCTAGCGGTGGGGAAAACAGATCTAATTCCAAACAGGAAAAAAATAAGTTTGAATTTATTTTCTAACTGACTCAGGAGAGATTTAAAATTTGAAATGCTATAATTTGGTTGGCTTCTCTCAGCAGCACCAGACATTTCCATTTCACGTGGGAAGAACAAAACGAGGCAAACAATCCAAGATTAAACGAAAACAGGTGGGATGGAGAGATACATTTACATTTTACCACCTGGAATAAGAGTATTTTCCTCTCATGGTTTTACAGGCTTGGGGGCTATTGAAGTAATAGCCCATCTATAAATTGAATCAACATTCATTAAACTCACTGGAGAAATTTAGTTAGGAAAACAGCCTAGATGCAAAACAAGCCCTTTGTTGTTTTTTTTATTGGATTTTACGATAGGGAGCATTGTAAGCTTTAAACAGTAAGGTGGGAAGGAGCTAACTCCAGAACGTACCCTAGTGTGGGACTGGACTTTGGAAAGACTATGCTTCTCTAAAAAGAAGAACATATTTACAGCAAAAAACTGAGGTGAGACAGACATTTTATTCTCTTCAGACCCCAAAATAAAAACCTTAATGTGATTTCTCTTCTCCTTACCCTACTATATCTCCTACCAACAGCAACATATCATGCCCCGCCTTATTCTTATTTAGTTTCATAACTCTTCTCAGATGACCTCAAAATATTTCCCTCTCTGCAGCCTGACGATGCTAAGGCTGCTGCTACAATTTATTATCTTTTCATAATTGTACAGAGCACAGCAGTATCCTGTCTCTAGAAAATAACACTAAAATATCCACTTAAGACTCACATTCACTCTTCTTTCATAAGAGACTGGTCTTTCTGGCCTGCAATGTCCTTCCAGAAAAAGTCACTCTTTCAAAGTTCATTTCAAACTTTCAAAGTTCAGTTCAGAAAACATGTCCCAGGCTCCAGGAGCTGTGCTAAGTACTACACATCATATAAAGAAGGAAAAAGGAGAGAGAAAGCTGCCAGTCTCTTTCTGGGAGCTTTATATCTTACCTTGTTGGCCTACCATGTAATGTTGGTTAAACTGAGTTACAGAGGAGAACCATTTTTGAATAAGCTAGTAACCTAGATTTTTGAACTCAAATATGCATAGTTCTAAAGCCCATGATTTTTCTCCTATCCTAAAGTTTGAGATGACTCAGAGGGAATAAATATTTGTGCTCGAATCAGTCAAAATTCTACTCAGAAGTAATATTGGAAAGAGAGAGCACTGTATTAATTTGGAAGACATTGATAATCCCCGCCCCAAACACACAAACACACCCTATTTCTGATGGTACCTTGGATTCCTCATGAAATGGCAAGGGCACGATGGACAAGAAAATGAATTTGTATTGCTTCGTGGAATCCACCCTTGCATGTCTAATAGGCATTGTCAAATTTTAATGGACTAAAGAAGCTTTTAATTCCTACCTCCGACCTATTCCTCACCTAGTTTTCCTTTCCCATACATATAATGACACAGCCCTTCCTCTACTCACTTGCTCAAGTCCAAGACGTAGGAAATGCCTTCCATTTCCTGATCCCCCATTTGCACAATCTATGAGCCTACTCAATTTATTCAACCTCCAAAATATACCTCACCATCACTCACCAACACTCAGGCAATAGCCTCTTAAAATTTGAATTTCCACCTTCACCCTCCATACCACCTGTTTTTCGTCCAGTGACCAGTGATCTTGTAAAAACACAAGTCAGAGTACGTCACTCCCTCCAATGGCTTCCCATTGCACTTGAAACATAATCCAAGCTATCAGGCCAGGTGAGACACAGCCCTGCCTCCTTATACAAGCTCATCTCACACCGTTCTCCTGCTTGTTCACTGGGCCCCATACTCTGACCTCAGGCCTTTTCCTGCAACACACTTACTGTGGACCCACCGCACCATCGCTCCTCTACTCAGAATGTTCTGTCTACAGATTCCAGGGGGTTGGCTCCTTCTCACCTAAGCTCCAAAGTCTTCTCAAGATTTCTATGTCCCCCAATGTAAAATGTCTCTTCCCCCTAGCCTTGGTTACTCTCAATCACATTACATGGTTTATTTCCTTGATTGCACTTTCCACAAACTGAACTAATGGTGTTTAGTTGTTTATTTTCTTTCTCCCCTTAGCAATATTTAAGCTCCATAGGGCAGAATATTTGCTTATCTTATTTACTGCTATATCCCCCACAAGTAAATGAATGGCATCTGTAGTTTTTTCTTGCGAATTAGAGGTTTTGTTTTATATGATTTCCATGGAAGCTCTTAATGATATATCTGTAATAAGGATAAAAGAGATACCTAGACCTTTCTTTGCTGCCAAGAGCTTTGCTGATAGAGGTGAACTATCATTCTAAAAGCCTATGCTTAACACAACACAATGCTTTCAAACACTTACTGTGCCTCTGTTTTGTCTAGAGTGATTTACTATGCATCATGCAAAAAAAGAGAAAAAAAGCAAAAATCTAATTTTCTTTTTCCTTTATTTGATTTCAAGGCAATCACAAACCAAATAAGAAGAAATAAAAAATGTATAATACAATACACAAAGTCTAATAATAGAAGGATGGACACAGAAGTACAGATTATGGAGTAATTCACTCTCCATGAGAGTAAAGCAGCAAAGAAAATAGCAGAGGGAATGACATTTGGACAAGGTTTTGATGGACAACCGTGACAATCAGAGAGGGAGGTAGGACATTTCTAAAGTAGCAACTACTTGAAAAATTAGCCAATATGAACACGCGTGAGATTTTCCAAGAACAATGGGGCATATCAGGGATGAGAGTGGGCAATTATTTGATACAGCTTGATAATGGAGATGGTAATATTTGGTGCCTAACTCTATAATTCTAGGTTTCTTTGCTAACACCATAGAACAGAGTTTGCAAACTGTCTAAATCTAATTTACAGATGTCAACATTAAAAGTCAGGAGATTTCACAAACAGATGTGAATGTCTGACTTTCCTTGAAAAACCAGACAGTCTGTCAAGGCAGGCTGGCATTACCAAAAGGCCACCATGGACTGCGCTGTGGTGACTGTCCCATTTAAGTGGGACAGGGAAGCTGGCAGGCTCAACTTTGCCAAAGTTCCCTCCCCACTTGCTTCCCTCATTTTGCCTGCTCGTCATTGTGCATTCTTAGTTTATCCTCCTGGGTGCAATGTATTTTTCCCTGCCAAAAAACTATGAGATTTAAGAACTTTTTAGTCAACCTTTTACTGAAAAATACAATAAGTGAGCGAATTAATAGAGCTCAATGAATTTTCACAAAATGAACTCACTTGTGTAACTACCACCCAGAACAGAAAATAGACTATTAACAACAACCCAGAAATTCCCTTCATATCCAGCCCTGCCATTATTAACAACCAAAGGATAAAACTAGTTTGAATCTAACACTGTAGATTAGTTCTGGCTGATTTTTCTTTACTGTATAGTATTCCATTGTGTGAACAGACCACAATTTATTAATCCACTCTACTACTGATATGAAACTTCTAGTTTGTGGCACTTATCTATAACGCTGCTATGAACAGTCTTTTTATTGTCTTTCGATGTACCTGTATAAACCTCTTTGGGGTTCTACACTTGGAAGTGGAATTGCTAGGTGGGAGGGTAGGCATAAATATACCTCTGTTAGATCCTGCCAGTATTTTCCTGAAGTGATGGTACCAACGTACACTTTCCTTAGCAAAATATGAAAAACCCATTTTGCATGCTGTCACCATCATTTGGTATTATAATATTTTAGATATTTTAAAGTTAGTCATTCTGTTTGGTATATAATAATCTTTTATTGGAGTTTTGGTGTTCATTTCTCTGAGGACTAACAATGTTGAGGAGTCTTCATATGTTTATTGGTTGTTTGGATGTCCTCTTTTTGGTTACTATCCAACACTTGTGTCTATTTAAATACAGGTGGACTGTATTTTTGTTTTTGATTTGTATGTGTTCTTTATATATTCTTAATAAATTTATTTTATTGAGTATATATACTAAAATATATTCTCCCAGCCTGACTCTACAGCCTGACTTTCACTCTTTTAATGATATCTTTTGAAAATAGAGATAATTTTCATGGAGGATAATTTATCGACCTCTTCCTTTATTATCTGTGTGGAGGAGGTAATCCATTTCTAGGCTCACTCAGATGTTTATTGGCAGGTCTAGTTCCCTCACTACTTCAACATCTTCACAAGTCTGTGACAAGGCAAGGCAGTTGGCTTCTCCCATGAAGAGTGTTTTAAGAGAGAGTGAGAGACTATATGGAAGTGACAGTATTTTTATCACCTAATCTCAGAATATCATCTCATCATGTCTGCCATATTTAATTTGTTAGAGGTGAATCAAGTCTAGCTTTCACTCAAGAGGAGAGTATTGCACAAGAGCATAAATACCAGGATAAAGGGATCATAGGGGGCCATCTTGGATGTTATCTACCATAGGAAAAAAGAACTTCCTTTCATGAGTCCTAACTTTAATGTACTTCTTTCAATATTTCACCATTAAGTATATTCTTTGATATATATATATATATATATATATATATATATATATATTCTTTGATATATATGTATATACATATATATGTATATATATATGTGTGTATATATATATATATATATATATATATATATATATATCCTTTCTTTAATTTGAGAAAGTTCTTGTCTACTTAAAATTGCTAAAAGGTTGTTTTTTTAAAATCATGGGTATATATTTAATTTCATAAAATGTTTTCTCTGCATCTATTGAAATAATCATGTAATTTTGCTCTTTGTTAATGTGTAAATTTGAATTAACCAAGATTTTAAATGTTAATCAGCCTTATTTTCTTAACCAATTGTTAATAAGAAAGACTGACTTATAATAGTTCTGTCTTGTAATGCCATTAAGACGAATTGCTATCAGAGTTTTGCTGTCCATATAAAATGAGTTGGAAAGTGTTCCTTGTTATCTACAGTTTTGTAAAACTGATATTTTTCTCCTTCGATGTTGGAAAAATTACTAGCAAAGCCAGTTGGGCCTGAAGTTTTCTTGAATTTTTTTCCTATAAATTTTATTACTGTAATACATATTCTATTCAAATTGTCTATTTCTTATGTCACTTTTAGAAGTTTATCTTTAAAAAATTATCATTCAATCTAAGATTTAAAATTTATTGGAATAAAGAACAAAGTTAGAGGTGTCATGCTACCTGATATCAAACTCTAATACAAGTTATAGCAATCAAAACATCATTATGCTTCCATAAAAACAGATACATAGACCAACAGAACAGAGAGCCCAGGAATAAACCCATGCTTATGTAGTCAATTAACTGATGAAAAAGGGGGCAAGAATATGGGATAAATATAGTCTATTTTATAAATGGTGTTGGGAAAACTGAACAGATACATGAAGAAAGAAAGAAAGAGAGAGAGAGAGAGAGAGAGAGAGAGAGAGAGAGAGAGAGAGAGAGAGAGAGAGAGAGAGAGAGAGAGAGAAGAGAGAAAGAGAGAAAGAAAGAAAGAAAGAAAGAAAGAAAGAAAGAAAGAAAGAAAGAAAGAAAGAAAGAAAGAAAGAAAGAAAGAAAGAAAGAAAGAAAGAAAGACTAGACCACCTTCTGACAACATATACAAGAATAAACTCAAAATGGATTAAAGACTTACATCTAAGACTTTAACCATAAAATTCCTGGAAGAAAACAGAGGCAGTACACTCTCTGACATTGTTCTTAGTAATATTTTTTTCTGGTGTATCTCCTCAGGCAAGGGAAACAAAGAAAAAAAATAAACAAATGGGACTACATCAAACTAAGCAGTTTTTGCACAGCAAAGGAAACCATCAACAAAATGAAAAGACAACCTATTGATTGGGAGAAGTTATTCACAAATGATACATTCGATAGGGGTTAATATCCAAAATATTAAAGAACTCATACAACTCAATTCCAAAACACTAATTACCCAATTAATAAATGGACAGAGGACCTGAATAGACATTTTTCCAAAGAGGACATACACATGGCCAATAGACATATGAAAACATGCTCAACGTCACTAATCATCAGAGAAATGCAAATTAAAACCACAATGAGATATCACCTCACACCTGTCAGAATGGTCATCATCAATAAATCAACAAACAACGAGTGTTGGCAAGGATGTGGAGAAAAGGGAACCCTCATGCACCTCATAGGATTGCAAATTGGTGCAGCCACTATGGAAAACAGTATAGAGGTTCCTCAGGAAAAAAAAAAAAAATTGAACTATTTTATGACCCAGCAACTCCACTTCTGGGTTTTTATCCAAAGAAATCCAAAACATAGATACAGAGAACAAACTGGTGGTTGCCAGATGGAAGTGGGGTTGGGAGGCTGGGTGAAAAAGGTGAAGGGATTAAGAAGTGCAAATTGGTAGTTACAAAATGTCATGAAGCTGCAAAGTACAGCACAGGGAATATAGTCAATAGTATAATAACTATGTATAGTGCCAAGTGGGTATTAGACTAATGAGGGATCACTTTATAAATTATATAAATGTCTAAACAGTATTCTGTACAGAAACTAATATAAAATAATATTGAATGTCAACTGTAATTGAAAAAAATGTTTGTAGTTATTAGAATATTGTCCACAAAATCTTCTCATCTTTTTAATTTCTATAGTATCTATAATGTCTTCTTTCTTTATTCATTATATTGGTGATTTTTGACTTCTCACTACATTTTTTCTTCATATGTCAAAACAGAGTTTTATCCTATTTACTAGTGTTTCCAAATAACCAAATTTTGGCGCTTGACTGTGTCAATTATGTATGTGTTTTCTACTTCATTAATTTTATCAATTCTCTTATGTTTGTTATTTTGTTCTTTCTCCTTTCTTTGGACCTAATTTGCTGCTTTTTTTCCTAATTATTTGAAATAAATACTTAAATTTTTAACTTTCAGCCTTTTTAAATTTCTAATGCATCTGCTCCTGGCTTTAAATTTTCCTCTTCAGAAAGACTTTAACTTACATTCTAAAAGGTTCAATGTAATATATTTTCTTTTTTATTGAGCTTAGTATATTTTCTAATTTTCATTATGGTGTTTTTCCTTTGACCCACTGGTTATTTAAAGCTGTTTTTGTTTTTGTTTTATTAAGTTTTCTACCATTTGAAAACTTTTACTTACCTTTTAATATTTTTTTCTAGTTCAATTCCATCCTGGGCAAAGAATATAACTTGCCTAATATTAATACTTTCAAATTTGTTGAAATTTACTTTACTGCTCAGCCTATGATCAATTCGCTAAACATTGCCTTTGTACCTAAATATGGATGGTGGATGTTATATTTATTGGGTGCAGTGATATATGTGTGTCAGTTAGGTCAATTAATAAATCACCTGTTACATTTTTACATTATGATTATCAGTTTGCTCTATTAATTACTGAGAATAGTATGTTATAGTCTGTTATTATTGTGAATTTGTCTATTTATTTTTAAAAATGTGTTCATTTTTCTATATATATTTTGATGCTGTCTTCTTGTGTTACACAAATTTATCATTGTAATATTTTTGTGGTGGGTAGTTTTTAGATTCTTTGGCCAGCTTTATTTGAAATATGATTTACATATAGTACAATTCACCCATTTAATATGTAAAGTACAATGGATTTAACTATATTTACATAGTTGCACAGTGATCAATAATCAATTTTAGAACATTTTCATCACTCCAAAAAAAATTGCATTTATTTTAAATTCCATGACCAATAATTTTGATACATGGATTACCTATGGGTTTGTTTCTCTTGACCGATTTTTTGTTTGTTTCTTTCTTACTTTACATTTATTTTGCCCTGTCTCCTAACATACTTTGTAATTTTGCATGAATGCTGAGCATTGTGAATGAAACACTGCACAAGCTTCGCCTGTGTCATATTATTTTCTTCAGAGAAAATTTTATTTTCTTCTGATACATAGAAGAGTAGGAGCAAATCACCTCAATCCAATCAAGAATAGAGGTGATTCAAGCCTGAATTTCTGTCTTTATGAGGGCTGGTCTATTTCTCATTTTGCTTTACTCCAGGGATAGAGTTTCCTAGGCACATCAAATGAGATCCAAGCACATTTTCCTGGAATCTCCTTTGAAGTGCTCTGAAATTCAAATTCTGTCTCACCTGAGTCATGAACTTGCTAAAAAGCTGTGCTTAATTAACATTTTAACTTCTAGCTTCTGCTCTCTGCTTTTCTGGTATGCTTTTGCTACATGCGGTTTACGATTTTGCAAATGCTTTGAGGGTAAAACCTGTATAGAATTTTAGAATCACTTCTCTGAACTTCTCTTTCCTCTGAGACAAGAGACCCACAAGTTCCCACTAGCTGAATAACCATGAACATGAGGTTTTGTCTCCTCAAGCTACTGAGACTACAGAAGGTTTGAGCTGTCACTATTCTGCTTGGCTTCTTAGCCTCACACCTCTTACAAATTAGTAACTGCCTCAAGAAGAAGAGTAACCAGGAATATTGGACTCACCATGATGCATTTTGCTTCAGAATCATGACTGCTCTCCAAGCAAGGCCTTCAAACAGCTTGCGGGGTGGGGCTTGTCTTGCCTGTAATTTACCCAACTTTCATAAGTATCTAAACAGAATGATTGGCCTGTACAAGCTGCTCCAGCATTGCAAAAAGATGTCACGTTCGATTACAAATTTGCTGATGGAAAATTCTCTGTGAGTTTCAGGTCATTATTATCGCTGATACTGAAATTTTAACATCATCTCCATAAAATTGAATCTGATTTGATTCTAGCTGCACAGAAATGTATAGCTGCAAAGACTTCAGAATGTTTCTCTTTTTAACACCACTACGCTGCCAGTGACTCATATAAATTTAGTGGTGAAGTTGAGACTAGAACACTGACCTCCAGGCTCTCAGTCCAGTATGTGTTTCTATACCATGCTGCCTCATGAATAATGCCAGCACATTCTCAAAGCTTCACTTCTAAAACTCCTTCAGCATGGTTAAGTTATTTTGGCTTTCCTGACTTGAGAATGAATGTATCCTTGAAGTTATGCAGAGTTTCTGCAAATATACCAACACATTTTAGTCAGACCATCCTTCTCATCCTTCACCTTTTATTCATAAATAAATAAATAAATAAATAAATAAATAAATAAATAAATAAATAAATAACCAAGCAAATCCGTATGCCCCAGATACATGTATGACAACATCTGTAGACAGAATCATGGGAGAAACCCAGAACAGGTATAATGGTTCCAGGTCTGCAGAAATGCCCACATCCATGGGTGGTGACTTTGAGAATGAAATCAGAGAAGCCAATTAATCTAACATAAACTGTAGCACCTCAGCCCAGTTTCAGCTGAACAAGTCCCCTGCTGGTACTTCCGCTGCAGCCACTAACTGCAGTTAAAGAAGTTCATGTTTCTCAGGAGGCCCTAGTATAGGAAAGGCATCTTTCATTTTAAAAAGCATGATAAATATCTCTCCCTCTCCCTCTCCCTCTCCCTCTCCCTCTCCCTCTCCCTCTCCCTCTCCCTCTCCCTCTCCCTCTCCCTCTCCCTCTCCCTCTCCCTCTCCCTCTCCCTCTCCCCCTTCCCCTCCCCTGAATAAGTGCTTTCACAGGCCTGGTGGTGGGAGTCGAATTCTATAGACAGTGTCTACATGTCGCTTTGGTCCCCAAAGACGAAGCATATTAAGTAACTGCCTGCTATCAAGTCAACATAGACTCTACCAGAGACTGGCATTTGGAAGTGTCTCACCCAAAACCTTGGTGTACGTGATATACCCAGTGCAAAGGCTTATCAAGGGCCAGCTATAAAAATACAGAATTCTGCCTAGTTACCCATGTGAAACTTTATTTCCCCAGTGCTTATTCTTCCTAAAATTGAGTCACTCCTTTGAGAGATATGGGAACTTGCTTAACCAGCAGGAGAGTCATAAAAAGGCAGCTCCCAATATTTCCTGTCCTACAGCCAGGGACCACAACATTCTGTTTAATATATATCAACACATTGCTCCTACAGGAAGTAAAGGTTTTATATAGAGAACCTAAGACCTCTGACCACGTCCTCATATTTTTCAGAGCTTATTTAATATCATCAGTGATAATTACCACCTAGAAATTATTAAACACTCCATCAGCCAAGGCCACTGAAAACACTCTGTTGTCACATATTCTTGACTCCTGCTATCTGCCAAAGGAGGCCACAAATGTGTTGTCAGTTAACCAAGAAAAGCAAATAAATTATTTTTTAAAACCACAATTCATTTCTTAGGAGTTAAGAGTCACAAAATTTTTTTTTTTTTTGGAAATGCTCTCTCTTTTAAGTGGGATCTGTGTCAAACGGTTGCATACGTTTGTCAAACTCATCAAATTCTATACATTTCACTGTATATAAATTGTACTTTGAATTAGAGAGAGTTGGGGGAGGAAGGGAAAGAAGACTCTCACGTCCTGGCATGCATGATAGGTATCATTTACTGAGAGAAAGAATCAGGAACTCTCTTCAGAGTTATCAGAGGGATGGAGTCGGAGATGCTGCCCCAACAATTACCAGCCAGGCAGCCTGTTCTTAAAGGGCCCTCCCTCCACATGAGGTTTAACTTCCTATTCTTCATATGATTCTCTTACTGTATCCATGTCTTTTATTATATCACTTAACGTTCCTTTTGAAAATAGGAAGAACCTATGTAATCAACAAATTCAATTATTGTGCCCTAACATCACCAACTCAACTCAGCACGGGCACCTCTTGACCTCACAGCCATTTTGTCCAATTCTTTCCTAATTGGCAATGACTCCACGGTCCTTGCAGAGTGGTGTTCACTTTCTGGAGTGCAGTTAGTTCATCAGAACTATATGGAAAAGTTTGGCACCACCAACTATGTCCTCTCTTGCAATAGAAAAGAAATTCCATTTGTAGAAACAACTTCCTATTTCTTTCCCCCCAGGAATCTCTCTGAGCTTTCTTTTCTGCCATCTTCTAGTTATTGCCACTAAAGAATAATTAAGAAAAAAATTTCAGAGTGATCTAGATGTAATTTTAAAATAAGACACTATTATTATCTTTCGGAATTGGGAGATATTTTAAAGCAGCACTTTCTCAGTACATCTCGAAGGGAAGTACTTTTTCTCTGATTTCCTGCAGTGACTACAGAATGATAATAAGTCAAGTTCTAAAAAATAGCTTTGGGGAAATTAATAAACATGCCCCAAATATGTTTTTGTTGTTTCTCTGTATAAATGGTTACAACTTCTAATAAATAATTAATATTAACATGGCTTCCGTTTTCAATGAGACTGTCGCCAAGTTGTTTCCTTTCAGAACAAAAGTGACAGCTCTGAAAAATCAATTCCATTAATGGAATGCCTTGGGACTTTTTCTGTGGTTAACCTTGCAATCCATTATTTTTATGAAATACTTTCATCCTAAAACCAGAAATTAGGATGTCATTTTGTAGAATAGAGTCTGGAGGCAAGAAGTCACAATGGCATAATGTAACTTTTTACATTTTCTTATTTGTTGTGTTAAAAAATGTCCAGTAAAAAATATAATGGCCAAAGGTGGAAAGACTAGTGGACAAAGTCCAAAAATCTGTTTTTCAACATGTTAGATGAATAACTTTATACGAGGAGTTGGAAATCAATGGTGGAGGTGGTGGGAAATGATGGCTAGAACTTGAGAAGAGAACTAAGAATTAAGCAAAATGGGTTTCAGTCACGGTCTACCACTGGATAGGAATGTGACCTCAAGCAGTTCCCTTTTTCTTTCTAGAGGCTGTTTCCTCACCTGTTGAATTAGAACACAATTCTGCGTAATCTCCAGCACTGCACCCAGCCCTATGACTCTGTACAGAGTGCTATGAATGGGTAGACCTGCTCAATATTTATTTGTGGATTTTTAAGACTTTTAAATCACACAAGAAAATCAAAACGTAAAGAAATGAATCCATTTACTTCTTCCTATAGTTTATAACATTCCGCAATAAAGTAACTATTTTCATTTCCCAGTAATGGCCATTTGCAGATCAAAATGTGAAATTAGCAGAAAAGCAGATGGTTTGGCACAGCCTCTCTCTTCCTAATATTCAACTTCCTCTAACTGCAGTGAAAATCTTTTTTTGCTTAGGGAATAAGAGATCAGCCTTAAGGATCCCAACTGGCCATCCAGTCAAGGTCATTTAAAGGGCAGAGGACAGCCAAGGTAAACAACTCAAAACTCCCCAAAGTTACTTTTGATTTAAAGTAGGCTTCTTTCTTGCTTTCTTTCCAATGTGCTTCCACATAATCTGACTCTGATGACTGAGTTAATGAGGGTATTTTGAGGTTTGGCCTTTATTCCTCGGTCTTGCTCATGACTCTCTGATCCACTCATCCAAGGCATGCCATTTAATGTTCTTGGAGTTTTATTCCCTTCTTTCTACAAAATGAGTATTAGTTCTCTACCCGCCAGGAATGATTAATAGACTCTGGTGTATTCACTCGCGCATTATTATTTATTATCTATATAAATAAAAGGATCCAAAGAGAAATTACATATTATACAAATTATACACTTAAAACATTAATAAACAAAAAGCACACAGCTGACAACAGCTGTTTACATTTTCCTTTGGGGCCCTAATATAGAACCAAGCAAATAAATAAGAACTAAATTATTTCCCCCATAACTTCGACAGTAGGTGGCACTAAAAAATCTGTGTTTTCTAAACCTTGTATACCCTATAGGGTTTGCTGGATCACAGAGTTCTTTTCCCCTGTAAGTGAAATTAACACCACTGAGTCAAAATACAATGTGTGGCCAGGGGGCTTGTTCCTGCATCTTGTGACGTGAATAGGGCCCAGCCCTGTGCTTCAAACAAAGCTAATGATACTTCCAAGAAATTTAAAACTCCTGCTGCTTACATTTGTGACCTAAACATAGCACTCACCCTAACCTGCCTGAGAGTCTCACAAAGTACTTGGCAAAGCTAGATTTGTGGGAATGTGGATTATCAGCAGGTTGAAAGAGAGAAAGTTGAAGAGTATGCCCAGGACATTCTCTGCATCTCACTCCTTCCACAGGAATTCCTTTTTGTGACCCCATGGGTTATGGCAAATATAATTTCTGTCACTAGAGGAGAAAGGGAGTGAGGAAAGAGCGAGAGCTCTCTGCTAGATCGTGTGCAAGATCCTAGAGACACAGATGTAAATTAAAGGCACGTTTGTAACCTTGAGACTCTCCCAGTGTAATGGCAGAGGTATATGTATTCACAATTTTTAAAAGTGTGAAAAATTACTACTTCATTTTGTCCTCCCAACCATATTGAATGGTGAAACCACCTAGGATATCCATGAAGACGTTGAGTTTCAAGTTCAAATTTACATGAAGGCTCAATCCCAGGTCTTCCACTGGCTAGGTGTGTACCCTTCTGTAACCCCCAAATCCCTCTTGATCATCAGTATGGTCATCTGTGACACGGGGGTGGGTTGGGTATGGGTATAGCAATAACACCCTTCATGGAGATGATTGTAAAAACTAAACAAAACAATGCATGCAAATATTTATAAGGACTTGGAATACAGTAAGGGCTCGATAAAATTATTATTAGCTCTTTTTATTAGCACTCCCACTTCATAGATAAGAAAACAGGGCCAGGAGTCTGTGCCTTGCCCAGTTTTGCAGGGCCTTAGGGTCGTGACAATAGGACTTGAGTTCCTGTCTGATTCTGAGCCCCAAGTCCTTCCCTGTGTCCAAGGAACAGAACAATTAAAGTGACTCCATCAAGTGCTGTGTTCAGAGAGATGCACTACTGCCCTCTCTCTCCACATTTACTGTTTTCTCTCTCCACATTTACTGTTGGCATTTGAAGTTTCTTCCTGCCCTCACCTTGGTGGCTATAGCAGTTACCAAATATCAAAGACTGTCTTCCACGGGATCTCTTTTCATCTGCTCACAGAAAAGCAAGTATTGAAATTATCTCTAAGGGAGGGTCAGAAAGTCACAGAAATTGGTATTCCTCCCCCCATCACATTCCATTTTCCATAATGAAATCCAGCATGTGAATTATTATCATTGAAAATTAGTTCTTTTATTTTTTATTCATTCAGTTGTGCAAAGAGCTTTATTTATTTATTTATTTATTTATTTATTTATTTATTTATTTATTTTTTGAGTGCTTATTTCGGTATTAAAGATTGGGGATACAATGGAATAAAATAAAGTCCTTGCTCACAGGGAGCTTAGGTCCTATTGAGGGAATAAAAAGTGAATGTGTACACAATATAAATCTATTCTGTATTTTTTAGTAGTGACGAGTGCTATGAAGAAAATAAGGCAGAGTGCTAAGATCCAGAGCGAGAGTAGAGGGGGCTGGTTTAGATTGAATGTTCCGGGAAAGGGCTCTCTGAGGTGATGACTTTGAACAGAGACCTAAACAAGAAGATGGAGCCTGGCATTTAAATTTGTAGAGGGCAAGCCATCCGATAAAAGGAAATAACATGTACAAAGAAATATGAACTTGGCTGGTTCAAAAACTAGCAAGCAGACAGCAGGGCTAGGGCACTGAAGTGAGAGTGGTACAAAATGAGATTCCCAGAAAATGAGGAGCAAATCAAAAAGAGCCACCCAGGCCACTAGAGAAATTGAATTACACTCCAAGTGTATGGAAGTCCTGGCAAGTTTTAAGCTTGATGTGAGTCACGTTTTGTGTTTTTTTGTTTTTTTTTTCAAAGTTGTCTTGACTTCTTTGTGGAGAATGAATGACAAGAGGCGAGGACACAGAAGGGAAGACTCAGGTGAGAGACGGCTGTTCTAGTTCTGGTTAGACATGCTGGTGACTTGGACCAGAAAAATTTTCCATGAATTTATGCAATTATTTTATATTGACATTTCACACTTGTGTCTTTATTGGAATAATTTATACAGCCAGGTTTCTATATCAGAGACATAGTAATGCCAAAGTCTTCAAAGTTTGAAATGAGGTGATATTTAACCAAAAGTTAAATTCACCTCGAGGTTCTCTTTATAATTGCGCTTCCAATAAACCTACACCTGAAAGAAGCACCTTCTGAAATCTGGGCTACTGAAGCACTAAGATCAAGCACTGTTTTGCCTTTGAGTTGAAAATATAAATGATGTTGTTCCTGCCCTGCCCTCTCTTTCTTAGAGAAACACAGAATCTCCTACTATCCACAAATTGACAATCCTCGTTTGGTTCCTTTATATGATAGTTTCTCTCTCTCCCCCACTCTCTCTCTCTTAGGTTTTGGAGAACATTCACAAATGGTCTCTCTGCCAGAAAAAAAGATAAGTTGTGGGGAAAGCTCCACTGAAGAACCCCCCTCAGGTACAGTGATAAAATACTTCCCAAGTGGAGTGACAGTCATGCACCATCACTCAGCCAGTAAGTGTATGTGTGAAAAGGAAATACCTGGTCACTGAGAAAGTAAATCCTCTAAACTGCTACTGTCTTTGGCTTCATTTTGAAGATTAAACCACAGAAAACTAGCAATATCCAACCATTGATTTATAGCTCCTACCCACTTTCAAAAGTCATTCAAGCCGCAGGCATCCAGCATGAACTACTGAGCGGATAAATCTGGTCAACAACGTGGTTGGCCTCAGGGAAACCATCACGATAACAGATGAAGTTCATCTTTACCTCAGACTGAAGCAAGAAGACCATGCCAAGATTACTCTTTTTGTTTTTCTCCCATACTTCCCCATCACCCTTCACTTTGGCCATCATCAGCTTGTTCTCTGTATCTGTGGGTCTGTTTCTCTTTTGCTTTGTTTCTTCATTTGTTTTGCTTTTTGTAGACTCCATATATAAGTTAAATCATATGGTATTTGTCTCTTTCTGTCTGAGTTATTTTACTTAGTGTAATACTCTCTAGGTCCATCCATGTTGTCACAAATGGCAAGATTTTCTGTTTATTGTTGAGTAATATTCCATTTTATATACATACTCATATATCACATTTTCTTTATCTAGTCACTGATTGATGGATACCAAAGTTGCTTCCATATCTTGGCTATTGTAAACAATGCTGCAAATGAACATAGGGGTGCATATGTCTTTTCCAATTAGTGGTTTTGTTTTCTTTGTATAAATACCCAGAAGTGGTATTGATGGGTCGTATGGCATCTCTACCTTTAATTTTTTGAGGAATCTCCATACTGTTTTCCATAGTGACTACATGAATTTACAATCCCACCAACATTGTACGAGGGTTTCCTTTTCTCCACGTCCTTGTCAGCACTTGTTATTTGTAGGATTTTTAATTATAGTCATTCTGACAGGTGTGAGGCGGTATCTTTGTGGTTTTAACTTTCATTTCCCTGATGATTAGTGATATTGAGCACCTTTTCATATGTCTTGGCCATCTGTATGTCCTCTTTGGAGAAATGTCTATTCAGGTCCTCTGACCATTTTTTAATTGCATTACTTGGGATTTTTTTCCCCCCGTTGGGAGGAGTGTTAAGCTGTATGAGTTCCTTACATAGTTGGATATTAACCCCTTATTGGATGTATTATTTGCAAATATATTCTCCTATTCAGAAGGTTGCTTTTGTTCTGTTATTTCTGGTTTCCTTCACTATGCAGAAAGTTTTTAATTTGATTTGTCTGTTTTTCCTTTTCTTGCCCTTCCCTGAGAAAACATACCCAAAAAGATACTGTTAAGACTAATGTCAAAGATTTTATTGCCTGTGTTTACTTCTAGAAGTTTTATGGTTCCAGATCTTGCATTTAAGTCTTTAATCCACTTTAAGTTTATTATTCTATATGGTGTAAGAAAGTGGTTGAGATTACTCTTCATAGGTATAAAATCTCCTTTCTTAAAGTTATTCACATTGTCTTCTACTGAAAAACACCAAGATTACATCTATCCCCATTGCTCTGAAATAATCTTAAACCAGGAGGTTTCATGGAGGGAGTTCACAAAAGTTTTAAAGTAATCCACCAGGCCCTTCCAATTATATTCTCAGTGTTATCTCTGAGTCCATTAGGGGCTAAGGCGCATTGCTTGTAGGTACATATGGGTGTGTGTCTCCAAAAGCATTAGACTCAATAAAGTATCATTTTCTTCTTTCTCTCTATTCCTTCAAACTCCAAATTAAAAAAAGAAAAAAAAAAAAAAAAAAACAGATTCCATCCAGTAGAGGCAGCAAAACTTATTCTGTGTCTAAACATGACCTGAATAATTTTTCAGAGATATAAATGTAAAGTTTTCATCTTGTATCCAAGATAAACAACAGGACATGGTTAATAAGGTAGCCTACGCGGGAAAAATTAATAAAATTGTGGAAGCTTGCAATGCCATTTGACGAATTGCAGGAAGTTTTTGCTTTCAAGGTAGATGGAAAATTTGTCTTTGGGGTATGTGCACCCTCTTTGGAGACCACTCCCTCGACCCTTAATATCGAGAGTGCTTCTAATTAAATGACCTTTAAATCAAGCGAGAGCTATGAATCAGTATTTGGATACCGCCAGTTTCTGTGATTTATTGTGTCAACATGGTGATAAAGAATACAGCAGGTGGATGGATTTATTTTTCCTATAACCTTGTGGTTCCTCCTTCACAAAAATACACATACACATACGCACTCATAAATACGCCTATTCTGTGAGTGTTGTCATGTACCCCTCTTAGTGGATAGGGTAGGATGGGCTTACTAAGCCCACTGAGCTATGCAGATGTAGCTCAAATATCTACTCGTTGTCATTGGAAAGGCCCAATTCAGTCCAAGAAGTTAAATGTTGTTTAGACTTTAGATTTCCCTTTGCAAGAAAGCTATTTGTTCTTAATGTGTACATATGTTTTGAAAAATAGCTTCTTACTGATTAGGAGACCAATGCACATCGGAGAAATGAAGTGTTAAGAGTCTTAGAAGGAACTATCTTCGGCTTGGTATTCCCCCCATGGTGTTATTTTAGGTTGAATCAGCCAAACAGGAAATGAAATGTTGAGTACTGCAATTGCCTGATTTAGACATGAAGGCCAATTTACACCCTTAGGCTAGAGATGGATCTTTCCTCTAAAGGAAATAGACATTACCATTTCCACAAATCCTGGGGAAGGAAAAATAAAGTCGAGTCTCAAATTAAAGGCAATAAGAATTATTTTTCCCTCTTGCTGAGCCCTAGGGGAAGCTGGGAGCCAAGGCAGACTGGAAATGACCAAAGTATTCACGTGGAGAGAAGCGATGTCAGCCCCTGAAATACTGAGGCAAAACTAAGCAGAAGAAAGAGAAGACCTATGTGGTAGAGACTATAAAGTTGTTCAGGATGCAATTATATTTTCTGCAGTGTTGTTTCCTGCTCTTATTCTCAAACCTTGACCTTAACTGTCCTCTGGGGAATTAATAGAGTTGCCTGTCCCCAACGTTACGATGAAACACGACTGAGGAAGGAGATATGAAACAGATGGCTGGTAAAATTGACAAGTGAAAACCATGTGGGAATTGTCAAACATGTAAACAATACCCTGGCATTCTCAGATATGCTTGGAGAGGGAATAAAATAAGAGACCAGTCTTTCCACAGTTACTCAGCGTGACAACTCAGAGAGTTGATATTTGGGTATTAAAAGGGAAAAGAGACCACGGAGACACTTGGTTACATAAGGGTAGACTGGAAAGAGGAGTGCAATGAAGACTCTAGGGTTCAGTTCCTAATAACAGATACCATTTTCCAAGCACCTCCCTTCCACACATAACACACACACACACACACATACACACACTCACACACACACACAAACACACACACATTCCCTAAACCATTTCATTCAGTTCTCACAAGAGCAAAAGGAGTTTTCGACTGACAGGAAGCAGTCTCAATCCCCTCCATTGCCTCTCTTACATTTAACTTTCTAAAACTCAACACTGATCAAATCACTCAGTCACAAAATGAAGCCAGACATGCTTTGAAGCTACAAAACTCAGACTCCAAAGTTTCACTCTGCCATTTATTGAATCATGACTTTGGGTGACTTAATTAACCCAAGCAGGTGTCAGCTTTCCTGTCTATAATGAGAAGGTAACAAAAGTTCATTGTAAGGGTTAAATGAGATAACACTCTTGCCCAAACAATGTGTTTTTTTCCCCACCTCTTTCTCTGCCTCATACTCCACATGAAGTGTTTTCTGTCACCACTGGCAGTGCTTCTCAAACTTCAGTGTGTGCACAAACCACCTGCCAACCTTGTCAAGAGGTAGTTTCTACTTCAGCAGTTCTGAGATTCTGCATTTCTAACAAGCTCCCAGGTGGTGCTGATGCAGCGGAGCCTCAGGCCTCACTTTGAGGGTTAAGGACCTATAGTATAAACTCTAAATGCTTTTCTCCAGAATTCACTTTGGGGCTCAACCTGCCCTCCCATTTCTACCAGCTGCCTTTCCTCGCAGTCCTGGGCCCCTCATTCTAACTCCATTAGCCATTGTTGAAACAAATCTCATATTTCCACATCTCTGTTTTTTTTTTCTGTTTTCTATCTTCCTAGACCATTCCAACTCATTGGCTGTTGTATTAGCCTGGAAATGCCCTAGTCATGTTTAACATCCAGTTGAACTCTTGCTCTAAGATAAGCCTTCTGATTTTACCACTGGCCACAGCACAATCGTGCAGAAGGAACCATGCCTTCTCCCATGTTCCTGGAGCATTTCATGCTTCTGACAAAATATGAAACACATTGTATTATACTTAGCCACCTTATCCAAAGATAGACTCCATGTCAAGATCCATATCACATTTTTACTTTATCTGTAAAATATAACAGTCCTTGACAAATAGTAATGTCTTGATAAATGCTAATTAAAATAAATCAATATAAGTAATATAGTGTAGCTGCCAAAAACAGGAGCTAATTACATCTTAGGGCACACAGATGGAAATTCACTATATAAAATAAGGGACGTATTCAGTTCTGGATCTGGTTCTGGCTTATGGATATCCTGGTAAACTGGTGAAATGATGAGGGACAAACTTCAAACTATGAAGGCATGTGGAAAATGGAAGATATTTAACCAGAAGAAGAAAACATACACAAAAGAATGTCATCACCATACTCATGGTAATGTGACACTTGAATGAGTACCACATAAAAAGGAGTTAGATTTGTTTTCGATGGCACTAAGTTCTGAGAATTGAGCCAAACGGTGTAAGTTCAAGTAAAACAGTATTCGGCACACAGTAAGAAACCAATAATAAAATTATTTGTCTCGCTATAAAAGAAAGTTTTTTTTCAGAGATTTCTTAGGAGCTAGTGAGTTGCCAATCTTAAGCTATATCAACCCAAACAATCCAAGATCAATACACTTACTGATTGAAGAAGAAATTCAAGAACAAGAAAAAAGATTCATGAAGAAATTTTTAAAAGTTCTTTTCAACTTTAATGTCTAACCTCACGAAAAGATGTCATGTTAGTGAGAGCTACTCCTTTTTAATTTAATGTCTCTTTGTCCTATCCTGGTCATGAGACCAAGAGCATTGTGTAGGGGAATTTATCTGAAAAGCTCTAACTTTAAGGAAAAGTCACCGAAATTTATGACTACAAAGACAGGAATTGGTATATTTTTGTGTGGACATTCACATCTATATGTATTCTACCAACCAACCATCCCCTCTTCCTTACCAAGAAGAACAGTGAGCAATATGATTGGGTGGCAAACTTAGCAAAATATTTTAACTACATCATACCATTTTTGATTACCCCACATCAGAGTGCTCATAATGGTACCCAGGCACAATTTGCTGAATATTTATTGATACTTTTGAGAGAAGTAGAGTAAAGGTGAAATATTTTTTATTCATTTAATTTGGGCAAGTTTAAACAAGGGCCTACCATACTATTATTTTCATTTGTTTTCTTTAATTTTGGTACATTTCCTGAGTTGATAGAAGAAAACCAATCTAGTAAAAGCCTGATCATTAAGCGAACTAAAAAAAAAAAAAAATATTACTCTTCATGAATAAAACAATAATTATTATTCAACACAGGAACCCTATTAGGAAATGATAATAAGGAAGTAAATACTAGTAAATATTCTCAGCAGACATATTTTCACGGGTGTCTTGTGACTGTGTAAGCTCTGGAAAAATAAAAGGCATTTTCTTGATTCGTGAGAATTTTCATGTTTTAATATGAAGGGGTGAGGCTTGATATTTCTCCAGAGTCATGGGTTTCTGAGCCCCCTCAGAATCCTGAGCCATAAATCTATCACACAAAAGGAAAAACAAGCAATTTACAAAAGCCATTATCATTATGCTGTATAAACTGATCAAAATAACTTATGCAGAGTTACCCACTAGGTTGTACGGCAAATTGCTAGATGATACATATTAAGCCAACCCTAGGATGCCTGTCTACTATTATGAAATTTTGTGATTTATGCTAGCTATTAAGAAGAATTAGAAAAATCTCCAGCTAGGGAAAAACTGCAAAATAGCTAGAGGGTTTCCTGGACCTCTTGAAGACTGAAGAGCTCTCTTGGAAGAGAAGTCCTTCATGCTCGACAGCTACTGGGCACATTATGTGATAACCTTCCAAATATTCTGCAGTTCACATTCATTTTACGGCTGGCTTACTAAATGCTGGCTTTTCTAGTCATCCATGGTTTGAAGGCTTGAGGAATTTGCTCTCAAGTTCTCTGGTCAATGTCAAGTCTTTGTTGGTAAGTGACAACTAAGGAATCACTCAGATGTCTAAGAGGCCAAGAAAATGTGAGAGAAACAAAGATGTAATTTTTGGCCTCTGTAGAACAGTCAATGTTAAAGGGAAAAAGTGCTGATATGAATTTCCTATAGACCCAGCTGCCATTTTCTTGACCCCAAGGAAATGTTCTTCAGAAAGCTTGTTTGTTCTGATACTAAAACGTCTTCTTGTCAGTCTCACAAAGATGTGTTTTCCAACTCTTATGAATGCATTCTTAGGACTTATATATAGCTCTGGCTCTTGGAATGAAATGGCTGAGTAACAATAATATCATTGTTGTTCTAAAGTATCAAAGAATTCCTTCATGAGAAAAGTCATTTTAATAGATTTGTATGTCAAGCAGAATTCACCCATAAAACAAAGTGAAGTACTCTTTCATCAGGGCTTAATTCTACCCAAGATCCTTAGAAATTCTTTCATGGGAAAAAATGGTCAAAAGCACCTTGAGTCTGAAGACCTTTTTCTAAATTTCTGAAGCAGAAAGATTAAAAACCAGGTGTGAGGTTCAAACACATATGTACAATATATGATGGGCTTTAGGGGCCACAAAGGGTCACATTTTTCAGTCTATAAAAGGATGACTGATAGATACATCTGTCTATTTTTTTTCATTTATTCCTCTATTTTTCAAACATTTTAAGAATTATTTGTTTTGAAATAATTGCAGATAAAAAATTTTGTAAAAATAGTACAAATAGTCATCCACCCTTCATTCATATTCCCCCAAATTAAAATTTTACATTTGCTTTATATTTCTCCAGATAGATAGGTAGGCAGGCAGGCAGCCAGGCAGGCAGGCAGGGAGACAGACAGACAGACAGACAGACAGACAGACAGACAGATAGATAGATAGATGCCGTGTTTCCCTTAAAATAAGACCTAGCCGGACAATCAGCTCTCATGAGTCTCATCTTCCTTTGGGTGTCAAAGAAGCATCTAAAACTGTAAAATTGCAAAAACCAAACTATTGATTTTTTCCCCTCCAACATTTGCTCTCAAAGCCTCACAGTTGAGACCTAAATAATCAGAAGGATGAGTCCAGGCACAAATGGGGGGTGAGAGGTGCAATGGGATTAGAGGGATGTTTCCAGTAGAAGTAACTCCATCTCCATCAATTAATCTTTCTTAGATTATTAAAATCTGACAATGGAAGAACTGACAATCACCTTAGAAGAGCCAGTCTAATATTGCCCAGTGTGATCAGCCCTTCTACAGGGGCTGTGATACTTCAGCTGTTAGAGTTGTAATCATAAGGAATCGCACTTTATTAAAAATTGTCATAGAGGCAATTAATTTACCTGAGCAAGCCACAGTTTCATGTATCCTTCTATATCACTTATATTGCATACTGTTTTAAAAGTGAACATAATTCAAATTAGATTGCAAAAATGCACAAAACTACAACAGTTCACAAGTGCTGATACTGAACAAAGAAAAGCAATGCAAACTAAGCAGACACTTAGAGCATCTGTGTATTACTACGCTTCCTGTAACAATGTTTTTTCTTCTGCACACACAGTTAGTCATGATGTTATAACTAATAGTGGTCTGCATAGTACAGATTGTGTTCCTAAATTAATCAATTAAATTACACATAATTTAGCTTAAGGGAGCACAAACTGTAGAAACAATATCTATAATTAATTTCTGCACCAATGACTTTGCTGACAAGGAGATTGCTATCTCACAGAGCCACAAAGCAGCCCATTTCATTTTTAACATACTCTTATTATTAATGACTTTTTTATATTAAATCAAGAGCTACTATCCAATAATTGTTACCCGCTGACTCTAAGTCCTCTGGAGCCCCAAAACTCTTGTTTCTCCTATACATGGCATGGTACAGAAATGGTCATGTTTCTTCTTCATTTCTTCATCTATACTGGGCCAATACACTCCTGGTTGGTGAATACTTTATCAATAAAGATGAAACTGTTTAAATTAGGCTTTACTATTTGTGGACTGAACCAGAACAAACTTAGGTATTGGTCCAGACCAAAGAGATTGATCTTCCTGCCTTCCAGCGTCTTCCTAGCATCCCAGCCTCATGGTGATAAATTGCAAATCCACATTTACCCTTTGTATTCACTGCATAATCTTTTCTTACCCCTGATTTCAATTCAAGTCTTACCTATAGCCAAGGAATTGGATGTCAATAGCAAAGTGAGTTGATTTAGCTCCAAACCCTCATTCAGTCTCTCTGTTAAGATTCCAAATCCAGGAGCTCTATCCACCTCGGAAGCTCTTGTAGTTTTCCCATGGCTATTCCATGGCCAATGGACCACACTAATATTCTCACCATCTCCATGAAATGCATTCTATTCCTGAACTTGGGTTCCAGTTGTCTTTTTTAGAAATTCTCAAAATCAAACTTAATTGTTCTGGTCACAGAATGAGTTGAGTTGTTTGTTTATATGTTTGTTTAATAGTTTTACTGAGGCATTATTGAACTACAATATTTAAAGTACACAATTTGGTGTGTTTGACATGTGTGTATACTTGTAAAGCAACCACCACATTCAGGAGAGTGAATATATACATGCATAATCTTCCCAAATAATTTGTGCCCCTTTGTTGTCCCTCCTTTTCATCATTCCTTGCCCTCCTCAAATTCTCAAGCAACTATGGATCTGCTTTGTGTCACTATAGATTTGTTTGCATTTCTAGAGTTTTGTATTAAGTGGAATCATAACATGTACTCTCTTTGTCTACCTTCTTCAACTCAGCATAATTATTTAGAGGTTCATCCACATTGTTACACGTATCACTCTCATTTGTTTTTGTTGCTGAATAGTGTTCTATTAGTTAGATATACCACAATTTATCCATTCATCTAATAGTAGACAATTGGGCTGTTCCTAGTTTTTGGATATTACAAATAAAGTGATCAGAGTTCTTTCAATCTATCTTAGATGGGTAGGCTTGTCAATAATTATGATTCCCTGAGGTCTCCCAAGGACCAACTTATTCTTTTAAAGATCTAGTTTAAATATCCCCCTTTTACAAAAACTTAGAACAAGCTCCCCAAGCACCTGTGCTGATTTGAAACATCAACTAGCAGTACATTCAGGTAAGTTATTTGCATATCTTTTTTTTTAAGTTTATTGTCGTGACAATTTTTCACATATCTGTAAGACCAATCTTTCCTCAGGAAGAATTGTCTGCCCTCTGAGAAAATGTGAACTTTCTCTTCCCACAAGTTGGGGAAGCCACTTATCTCCTGCTAGAAAGTCTGGGCTCAAATCTTGGAATATGCATTGTTCATCATAGAAAGTCTCTGAGACCTCATGAAGGACTCCCAATAATCCACCCTGATGTTTCAGAATTCTCAAGGTAAATATTCAGCTCAGATTCACACCCAGATTTCCTCTCTAAAAGTAGAAGGATATCAGTGAAGAGAAGATTCTTCAATCATCTTTATTGTGTTCTGACTTAGAATAAAAACCCTCTCATAGCTCTTCCTTACTTTTGCCACACTCCTTCCCTTTTCTATTTCACATTCAAACCTTTCAGGCCAAAGTTTCTTGTAGAATAAGCTGAAGAATGTTAAAAACTTGTCAAGATCAATAAGATGGGTATTTCAATTATATTCCCTCTTGCAACATCGAGTTCTGTTCTGCTGTAGACCTTCTAGTTTGGACTAAATTTGTGGGGATACAGAAAATGCAGAATTTTTTTCCTTACAAAGATGTTTCTAGATAGATAGATACAGGTATAGATATAAATAGATAGATATAGATGATATAGAGACAGGTACAGATAGAGATAGAGGTAAAGATATAATAGAGGCTGTCATCTCTGGGAATAGTGCCAGGTTATTTGAAAGCAGTTTCTGGGCAATCATGTGTTTGGAAATGTTCTCCATCAGGCAATTCCTCCCCTGTCAGATTATATATGTGACTACTATTGATGCAACTTGGGCCTCGGTTGAGGACACTAAAATCAAGGAGCAGAGCTAATGGTTCACCTGGAAACCATTCTTTCATGTGTTCAACAAAATTCTCTCCCCTTGTCTTTGACTTTCAAGCAAATTTCCTTTCAAAAGCAGTAGGAAAAAGTACCCATCAAAACCAATTCAATTTCTTGAATTGCAACCATTTAAGTTTATGGGACTGTATTATAGCTACTCATTTCGTCTTTCACATTGAAATCATTCACTTCCAAAGAACTGCAGGTAATACCTTGGATTTTTTTTTAGTATCTTGGCTCACTCAAAGACGTCATCCAACCAGTAGGTACCTCCAAATCTGGGAAACAAATGCTAAGACTCCCAAACCTGGATTCTCTCATTGAGAATGCTGCCCCATCACTGTCACTCAATCCCTCTCAAACTCATGTGCAACATAGTACTGTGAATGAAATGCTTAAACTATACTAGCCAGAGATTCACCTGCAAAGGGCATACACAGGAAGCCTAAGGATGTTACTTAAGGAGTTTTATCGTATCGTGCAAATATGGCATCCATTTTCAGTTCCAGAAGACTCTCCACACTAATGGAGCTTTCAGATCCTAGATCACCTAGCATCTGGGATGACGTAGCCAGGAACCAGAGTCAAAGAAAGAGAAACAATACATCCAGATTAGAGAAACAACACTGACCTGAATGTAACACAAAAATTTATTAAAGATTTGATCAGCGTTCTTTAGAGATAAGGGAGGGGAGAAGTTAGTGGTTTTTATAACTAAAATGCCCAAGTGTATGTGGATTGAAGGCATGGCTGGATTTAGGCACCCAAACAATGTTGTCAGCAACTTGCCTTTCCATGTCTCAGCTCTGCTTTTTTGTGCTGGCATCATTCTAAGGTGTGCTTTCCCCTCTTGGTGGCATGATGGCCACCATCTTGCTCTGAGTGTTCATCAGTAGATACCAAGAGCATCTCTTTTCTAGTATTAAAATAAAAATCCCAGATGTGTGTGTTAGCAATTTATTGCCTCTCAGCTGCAAACCCAGCCTTCATTGTCCTCCTTGCAATATTCGAACATTTTTTCCCTTGCCATCTGGAATGATGTTAGGCTTTGTCGGAAGGTGCTTGAGGGACCCTGGAGAAGTAAAGGGCTTGTCTTCTTGGTTCCAGCATGCTTGGTTTTTTCTTGCTCCTATTGTGTTGGGCTGGCATGCAGGAAACTCAGTGGAGCTCACCTGGCTTTCCAGCAGCAAGATCCATAGAACAAACTTCTATGGGCAGCTTCCGGGCAAGTTCTGGTAGTGACACAGCAGACTTCCTCAGAGGGAGTTCCACGGGAGCCATAGCTCACTTACTGTCAGCTTCCTGGTGACAGCTTCCATTGGGCTCTAAAACCACAGCCCACCCCCCATGCCGCCACTGCAGCTTGATTCCCAGCAAGTCCCACAGCCACTCCTATAGGAATCCTCCTGGTGAATTTCACGGG
Organism: Rhinolophus hipposideros; assembly: GCF_964194185.1. Taxonomy (NCBI): domain Eukaryota; kingdom Metazoa; phylum Chordata; class Mammalia; order Chiroptera; family Rhinolophidae; genus Rhinolophus; species Rhinolophus hipposideros. The sequence continues at coordinate 48,702,373 of NC_138060.1, forward strand.
AACCCTACCAGGTGGTTCTCTGCTTGCTGGCCACATCCCACCAACATTGGACCAGCTCTGATCTGAGCTACCCAAGGAACCTCTCCACCATCCAGTGGCTATAACCATACCCTCTGCAATGAGGACAGAATCCTGCCGTTGGAGAGAATTCCCCACCTATTAAATCAGTTCCTTCCTTGGGTAAATTCCCTCAGCCCTAGGATATTCTTTAGATATTTCTTTCACTCTCTCTCTTTTTTTTAGTTAATTCCCTATAAATCATTTAATAATGTTTTGTAATCCTTTATAGTAAATCTTCCTCATCAAATTATAATGTATATCTGTTTCCTGATCAGACCCTGACTGATAGACCAGAGATGGTACTTATTTATTCAGATTTACCAGGCTTGGCCACATATCAATTGCTAACCTAATATTTGTAACCTGAGAAAAACAGTGAGCTAATTAGCCAATTGTGTCCTCTCCTGGAGCCATAGGCTACAATCAGAGATACGTACACAATATAGACTGAGAATAAGAAAGGGATGGATTCCTAAAAATAAATTGTGAAAAATTGATTTGGGGAGGAACAAACAGCACAGTACACCTAAAGGAGTATGTACTTAAGCAAAACAAACAAACAAACTAACAAACAAAAAAGATGAGACAGAAAGACAACAGTGAGAGTGCAAAAGCAAAAAGCAGACATTTCAACACATAAGAACACAGTTGACAAGAGTAACATAGACCTCACCAGGAAGAAACTAAATCAGATAAAAGGTCTTCCTTTAGCCCCCAAAAGTAAGGTTTCTAGCATTTTCTAAGAGAAGAGGAATTAAAGACTGGGACCAAAACGATAGATAATCTTGCTAAAATAATAAAGAAGATGTATTTACCTACCTAACTAAAAGTTCAGAATTAGGGCAGAATTTAAGCAATACTTGATCCCTCAGCTCATCAGTGTCATCAATGTCATCAGAGATAGATTTCCTGTCATCTTTTTGCTCTGTTTTTCATAATGTTGGCTTCATCCTGACCTTGGCATGCTTCTTACTTCCCAAATGGCTGCCAGCAAATCCTGGGTCATCATGCTTCCTCATCCAGAAAGACAGCATCACTGACAGAAATTTCCCTGCAAAGTTCTCAAAACTCATTTTGGTTTGACCAACTTAGTTCACAAGTCCATCGCTGAACCATTAATTGAGATCAGGGGCAAGGAAAACACTACTTTGCTTAGATTAGATCACACCTTCCATACCTAAAACCAAGAGCAACATAATATGGGATTATGGGAAAGTATAGAATGCATGCTAGGAAGTTAACCAACAGATACACCCTACAGGAATGAATTAACCACTCCTTCTTTGAACTCTTACACCATCTCAAACAAATTTCTAACTAACACTAACTATACTTACCGTATTTGTCTTTACATATACAACTCCTCTATTAGACTCTAGGTAGTATCCTACAATGGCAAGAACAGATCCTTGTTTATTATTTTTCCCCCAAGGAGTAAACAGTTGAAGCTTAAGAAAAGTTTGAATGAATAAATGGGCTTAAACGTTATGCATGCTAAACACTATTCTGTAGACCACAAGGCACTCTTAAAGAGTCTTGATAGAGCAGAATTATATTTGTACAATGTTGAAAAAAACCTTCAATGTTGAAAAAAATGGAAGCAGGGAAAACAGTATTGAGGCTATCATAATTGTCTAAGCCGTCGGTTGCAAGACTAATCTATGGAAAAGCAGCAGAAATAAAGAAGAGCAAGGGATTCTGAGAAGTTGCAGATAGGCCTGGATGATTAATATAAAGACTAGGGTAGGGGGAAAACTTAAATCAATTCAAATTTCTAGCTTGAGTGACTAGGTAAATTGACAAAAAAACAAAAACAAAAGCAAAAGCACACACACACACAAAAAAAAAAAAACAACACACAGAAAACAAGGAACACATCTGTGGGAAAAGATAAAGAGTTCACTATATAATTTATAGAACTCACTATTTATTCATAAATACTTGAAGAGGAGAAGACATTTATTTATAAATAGCCCAAATACTTTCCCAGCTTCCCTCAAATCAGAGGTAAACTATTTGTTAATAATTAACTCTGTGTATATTATACCAAGAACAGATGGCTCTAATGCGGCTAGTCTGCATCTTGACTTCTCCCAGTTAGTGGGTTTCTTATGTTGATATCGATGTGGCCTACTCAGTTTCCTGGGACAGCTGGGTCTTTCAGTAAGAGAATGCACAGTGATGGACAACAGCCAAATCGCTGCAGCGGCCTGCGAGCCTGTTTAGGACTGGGAATAGGAGAAACAAAGATTCTCTTTTCTTGCTGCTATGCTTTTCATATCTGAGCAGGGCTGAGTTCGAATCCCTGACCACACTCCTTTAAAAAGGATCTTTGTCAGGGGCTTCCTGCCAATGAGTAATGATTGAACAAGGATATCAGCCTTGCCATCCAGTGGATAGCTTTTTCCTCCCCTGTCTCTGGTGATCTCCAAAGGCCTGAATTATGGGACTCAGAGTAGGGCTAGGCTTTAGAGCGTAAGCTTTAGATCAAAAGAGATCTCAGCTTAAATCGGATATCTATCATTGATTACGTGTGTGATCGTGAGTAAAATTTTTTTTTAATCCTTTTTAAGCCTTAGTTACCTTATCTCTAAAATAAGAATAACTGTTACCTAACACTATTATTATAGTAAGACTTAATATATGAAAAGTATTTAGCACAGTGCCTAGTCAAGAATAAAGTTGCTAAATGCATTCGTATATTGCTACTAATACTACAATTGTGAGATATAATTTGTAATCCGATCAGACCTCATTCCTTTAAAATACAAGGACTTTATCGTGAAAGTCATCTCCCTATTTCCTCATTCCACTTTACCTGGGAATTAGCATGAAATATGGCACAGTGATAACAGATAAAGATTTGAAGTCCACCAGACTTATGTTCAAACATGTTTCCCATCATTATTTTTTTGCTCATTTAAAACTTGATGTTGATACTTCTTCCCTCTAGCATTATAGTTAATATTCAATAAGAGAACTGTTAAGTAGAATGAGCTCAATGAGGTTAGAAATTTTGTCTGTTTTGTTCATATCCCAAGCCTTTTTCCTAGTGTCTGGCATTTAATTTTCGTTAAATGGTATTGAAGTAATTTGCACTCTGCCTAGAACTATTGGGTTCCCATTAAATCTCATTTCCTTCATTTTTTATTCCTCGTTTATTAGCTAATTGATGGTTTGGAGTCCATGGCAATGTAAGAGAATTGTCAGAGTGTTGGGCTTCAATTGTTCCATAACAAAGCTGTAGGTGATTTTAGCCAACTCTGCTCTTCAGATGATCTTTGTTTCACACGGTGCTATTAAGAAATTAGATTAAGTTGCTAGGACTTGGGGTAACATAAGATTCCACAACATAACAATATCCAAATTCCAGCTTCTCCAGAAAATTCAGAAGACCTGGCAATGCATGACTATATTCTCACCAGGCAACAGTGAACAGAGTATCTGTTTCCTTTACCAGGGCGGGTGTGCTTCACCAGACCACAATTTGTATCACTGCTATTGTATCTCAGACACTGCAGCTGATTTACTGTTTATCATCAGCTTTGTTCTGCTGGCTTCCTTATATCCAGACATGTCTCTCATTTACACTGTCTCCCTGACTTCTGTAAGTATGTGAGTTGTCAACCCTGTTCCCTAGCTTTAAGAGTGTCAGGGGGAAGGGATGGATTCACGCATAATTTTAAGCCTATTGTGGGAGTGGGGATTCACATGCAGGGTGAGGATCCAGTGAAAGGAGGAGAGAGCGTCCATTTCTCTTGCTCTCAGATGTTTAGTCATACAGATATTCCATACTGTGCTTTACATTTTATGATGAACATTTCCTCAATCTGTGAATATTGGCAACACTATAAATATTACCACTGATATCATAAAAACACTGACATGTTTGGGACCTTTCATGAATGTTTAAATTAAAAAACCCTGAATGTTTTTATAGCAGGGACATGTCTAGAAACATCAACTATACTTGTGCTCTGGAACTGAATCTTAAATGATTTCATGGACCAATGGCATCTGAAACAGCAGTCAGCTACAGAGAAGGTGACAGAAAACATTTGCTGCCGGGATAGCCATAGCTATTAAAATACCTCAGTCATCATGTGCTTTTCCTAGTCTTTGTTTATGTAACTTGGTGATTTGTTGGCTCAAGAATTTTAGGATTTATCGTCCTAGGAAAAGATGACGTACAGGAAACAAGAAAACACAATTCTTTGCAACTAACTTTAAAACATCTGGGCTTATGGGGTGTGGAATAAATGAAAACAACCCAAAATCCAAATTGACAGAGGTGGGGGAGGGGGGCAGGAAAAGAGAACAGGAAAGTAGAGGGAGGGAAAAGGAAGGGAATAGAAAAGAAAGGATGGGAAAGAAGGAGAGGAGAGAAGAGGAAAGGAGAGGAGAGGAGAGGAGAGGAGAGGAGAGGAGAGGAGAGGAGAGGAGAGGAGAGGAGAGGAGAGGAGAGGAGAGGAAATTCAAGTAGCTCCTTTTTCTTAGGTAATAAAAGAAGAAGAAGCGATCTGAAAGGTGAATAAAAAAGGTGAAGGAGAAGGAGAGAAAGGTGGGCAAGGAAGAAGGATAAAATAATTAGCTAGTGGAACTGAGAGGAATTTTACCTTTCTTCTTCCTTTCAGAGGCTTGTAAAAGTAGAAAAATAAAGAAATCAAGACCATAGTTTACAAGATGATTTTGTCTGATGGAATATTCTGGCTTATGTCAGCCTAGGAGAGGATGGAAACTTTAATTCTGAAGGACTCATTCTCTACTTGCAATTGTCCCCATAGTGAAATCTAGCAATAGATAAAATGTATCTTTCTTTTAAACCACTCTCCCTCTCCACATGTCAGGACATAGAGACTTTTTCCTCAGGAATCAGTATTTTAAAGTCTTAAACTGGCCCACAGAGTTGTGGTAGATTTTATAAATGAACAAACCAAAAGCTATGGAGGATATATCAGGAAACTGATTGTAGCCATGGCCCCAAGCCACTTTCTCCTCTCCCACAAATAACGTTGATATTTTGATGCCCATCTAATTAATTCATTTATCTATTCTTTATTTCTCAACTCAGGCAATAGGGAAATGTTCTTTATTGTTTCACAAAACTCTCAATTAGTGAATCAACGAGGAAGTTTGATAGATAGGTGTAAACACTGATACTCAGAGACTGAAATAATCCATGGAATCAATGGAGACACGAAGGTTATTGGTTCAATCAGGGCAGGAAGATTAGGCTTCATGCTTCAGTGTTTCGTAAGCTCAGGCCTCTCTGGCCTGATCTTGGTAATTTGTAGCAGCGTCTATGATGATTATGCAATTATTATTATTTTTTTCTTTTAACAGGAGTGGACTGTGGAGGCCTCTGCAAATTGTTTTTATGGGCACAGATTGGCTTTACCAGGAATTAGATCAACATTCGTTCATACAAATGTACGGAATATTTCATCAGGACCAACGATGTGTCAGGCACTGCTCTAAATTCTTGGAATACACCAGTGAACGAAGAATAAAGGAAGATAAGGGGCATTAGGAATTCCAGAGGTTGGAGGAGGGTTTCCTATGTAAAATGACTTGGTCAGGCTAGGCTACATTGGAAAGTTTACATTGAAGCAAAGATTTGAAAGACGGGGTAGGTTGAGTCGTGCAGCTATGAAGAAAAGGAGGTAAAAGAGCATTTCAGGCACAGGGAACAGCTTCAATGCTGGGACAGTGAGCAAAGAGGAATGAATGCATTGGAGAGGTCGGGGTCTGAGGGAGAAAAAGAATGGAGAGACTGGTTACAGTTGTGCAGATTTGTCCAAGTGAGATGGGAAGTCATCCCACGGTTTCATAATCTCAATTATGTCTGGAAAAACATCTTCGAGTCTGCAGTGTAAGAATAGAATAAAGAGCCAAGGGTAGCAGTAGGGAGACCAGTTAGAAGGCTGCCACATTTAATACAGATGAGAAATTATGGTAACTTGGACCAAGGTTATCAAAATGGAACTAGAACAGCGTGGTCAATTTGAAAGTCATCAAGATTTCCTGATCATTTGGATTATAGGTAAGGGAGAAAAAGAAGAGTGCAGGATGACTCTCAAGTTTTTAGCCTGGGAAACTGGAAGCATGGACTCGCGATTTAAGGAACTAGAATAGGTTTAGGGAGGAAGATCAGAAGTTTAGTTTTGAATGTGTAAAGTTTGAGAAGTTTATTAGCGATCTAAGTTGGGGTGTTCAGTCTAGTTGAACATATGATTCAGGAATTCAACAGGAAGATTAGAGAAGGAAATATAAACTTGGGTGTCAACAGTAAGTATATTGATGGGACATCAAGCAATGAGACTGAAAGAGATTAATAAATGAGGAGAAAGTATACACAGACAAAAAAAAAAGACCCAAGAATTGATTAACCTTAATATTTCTGGGAGTAAAGCAAAGACTTTTTAGTCTAAGGTGAAGCTTACACCACAAAAGTCAGAGCCTCTGTTTACAGGTCTTTGACTATGTGAAATGGTTTTGTACTATTCGTGTTGGCTCACCACCAGAGCTGTAAAACAGATTATTTGACCTTTGAATACTTATGCCAGGCATACTTATGCACCTTTAGATTGGTTGCCTCAAATTTCTCTTCACCTTGTTTTAGAACACAAGAGAGAATGTGGGGGCTATGTGTTTTTTTTCCTCCCCAGGTTCCTAATGCTGTGTTTCCCCAAAAATAAGACTCAGACGAACCATCAGCTCTAATGCATCTTTTGGAGTAATTATTAATATAAGACTGGGTATAATATAATATAATGTAATATAATATAATACTGGGTCTTATATTAATTTTTGCTCCAAAAGACGCATTAAAGCTGATGGTCTGGATAGGTCGTATTTTAGGGGAAACACAGTGTTATTTACCATCATATGGTTTCATGTTAGCTTTTTAAAGCTAACAGACTGTGGCTTCAACCAGACAGAAATGGGGAATGTTATGAAATGAGCGAGTCTAAGGAATGACCTGTAACCTATAAATTCACTGAAAATACAACTTTCATTTGAACTGAAATGGAGAGACATTTGAAAGATGTATCAGAAATATAATACAATGAGCTAAAATGCAATAAAAGAAAGCCTGTGAACAAAATGCTTTAGTCTTTGAAAACAAGAGAAGAAGCAGAGCAGGAGAAATTTCTGGATAGTTCAAGTTAATTGGAGAATTTTGGCCCAAGAAATAGAGCTGCACTGTGCTTTGAGAAGGTTCTAATTGGAGGAATGAGACTGGCAAATTATCAAGACATTTTTAGAGAAAGAGCGTCTCAGAAGGTAAATAAAATTACTTCTCCACAAGAATCTGAGATCCAAGAAATTACTGAGAAGTGTCCTTTTAAAGCTACAGATAAAACATTTACTGTACAAGCTTATGAGAAACTGCCCACAAAATGGGCTAGTAGAACCAAGTAGCTACAGAAAATGTGGACAATGGACCTGGGCATGATTTGAAAAGGGAAGTGAAAGAGGGAGCAATATTTCAAACTCAAGGTACTACACGGCATCAGAGTTAATTTAATGAATGCCCTGTTCTGAACCATTTCAGTCTTCTCTTGGTGAAAACTAACTTGCCCACCAGGAGGTGTAGCCTAATAAAGGTGGGAGGAAAATCACTTTATTAAACACACACCATTATTTGCCCAGTAGATTAAGAGACCAAAAAGTTGATAAATGTTATGAAAAAAATTCCCTAGATAGATTCCATATTCACATAAAATCTGCTAAAATAACATATGTGCAATCATTCTCTCTCTCTCTCTCTCTCTCTCTCTCTCTCTCTCTCTCTCTCTCTCTCTCTCTCGGGGCCGTGGCTTTTCTTTAATTTAATATTATTTTTTTATATTTTTATTAGCTTCAGGTATACAAAACAACATAGTGACTAGGGCTTTTTATACCTCCCAAAATGATAACCCCAATAAGTCTAGTATCTATCTAACACTGTATATAGTTATTACAGTACTATTGACTATATTCCCTATGCTGTACTTGATATCTCCGTGACTATTTTTTAAATTATAATTGATATTCAATATTATTTTATATTAGTTTAAGGTGTACAGTGTAGTGATTAGACATTTATATATTTTGTGAAATGACCCTCCCTAATAAGTCTAGTACCCACCTGACACTATACATAGTTTTTACAATATTATTGACTACATTCCCCATACTGTACTTTACATCCCCATGACTGTTTTGTAACTACTTATTTGTACTTCTTAATCCCTTCCCCTTTCTCACCCAACCCCTAACCCCCTCACATCTAGTAACCATCAGTTTGTTCTCTGTTTCTGTTTTGTTTATTTTGTTCTTTATATCCCCTTATGCTCATTGTATCTCTATTTATAATAGCCAAGATATGGAAACAGTTGAAATGCCCATCAATAGATTATTGGATAAAGAAATTTTGGTACATATAGACAATGGAATATTACTCTGTCATAAAAAAGAATGAAATCTTGCCACTTGCAACAACATGGATGGACCTCGAGGGTATTATGCTAAAAGAAATAAGTCAGACTGAGAAAGACTGGTAGGTTTTCTGACAGGTGGAAATGGGGAGAAGATCTAAACGTGCATGGCTTGGTATATTCCATGGGGAAACAACACATTGTCAGGGTCCAGAACCGGTTTTGAAGAGGTGTCAGGAAATCTCATCGTTATTATAGATGCAAGAAGATTAGCAAATATAAAACTAATGTCTTACCATTGCCAACTTGATTCATGTGTCTATTCCTCAAATATTCTGAAATTTAAGGGTACAGAAGGGAATTAGTAACTAAAAAGGAAGATTGGAGCCATATCAGAGAGAGCCTTACATTGAAATTAAAGATTAGGACATTTTCGAGAAGATTTCTAAGACTATTCGAGGGCAGAAAGGAAATTAGCATTATGAAGTGGCTTTCCCCTTCAAATTTCTGGGTCTAAGAAGAACAATTTATATCTCAAAAGTTCCCTTATGCCTAAAGCACAGATGAAGGGCCTGTATGCCATTCATTACTCGTCCTGTTCTCACAGGTCCAGAGATAGGTGGCCCTGCTAACTTCAGTGGTAGAGGAGGCAATGCTGAACTTTGTACTTTTGTCCTGAACCATCATAGTACAGCTTCTACTCCTCAAAGAACATATGAGATGATTTTTTCACACTTATTCAATTTTGTTATTTACTTCCAAATGGAGGAAATTTGCCTGACTTTTAGAAATTAATAAATAGAGGAATAAGCATTATTCCCAGTTTAAATAAATACACATCTTTGATATTTTCTTCCGACATCTAGTTTGTTGTATTACTTTAGTGAATATATGATACTTATGAGAGTCTTCATATTCTTATTCAAGATCTGATTCCTCTAACCATGCCTCCCCAACTCCCGTTTTCCCATAACATCCTCAATGAAGTCTTCTGTTCCTGGGTTTTTCACACTTCTCACTTCTGGAAAAGGGCACTGCACTTTGACTATCACATTAGGGCTTTGTTATTTGCTGGTCCCTCCGCTTGGGTTACTCTTGACCCCAGATCTTCACATTGCTGGTTCTTCCATTGCATTCCATTTTATTGTTTTGCTTTCTTAACATTGTATGAGATTTTCTTATTTCATCATTTATTTATTTGTTTATGGTAGAAAACCTCATTAGAGAAGAGGTACCACTGTATGCTCAGCCCAGGAGAGTGCCTGGTAAATATGTGATGACTAAATGCCCCAGGGTCTTGAAAATTACTATTATTTTTTTAGCCTTTTTTCCAGTTCAAGATTATGGCTTGATGGTAAGAAGGAAAAGAAGATCATCACTTTCCCTGCTGGGAAGTAGTTTATGGAGTAATTCAGGAGAGACAGATGCAAGAATAAAATCACTGCAATTACAAAGCAAAAATAATAAATACCGAAAAGAAGAACAAAGAATATGTGCTGATAAAGAAATTCATCGAGACATTTCAAGTTGAACATGAGTAGAACACTCTATCATTTTGAAAAAAGGCCACAGATGTGGGAACATTTACAGCAGTGGATTGAACCACTAATCCTGAAATTTCAGGCACAAGTGCAGCATTATTCAAACTAGTGTGTCAGGGAGTGGTGAGGAGGGATGGAAATTATCTTAAAAACAGGGATTTAAAGCTGGGATTGCTCTTGTGGTAGAAACTATTGTGCATGTTGCAAATTGTAAAATGAATGAGGATTCAGCTTTCCTAAACCCTCCTCACAAAGAGGCTCTTATATGAGGCCTTATTAATGTTACTTTTAATAAGTAGTTATAATAATAATAGCAGTAATAACAATGAGTAATTATAACAGCAGCTGTTAAATTTCTGTGTAAAAGTATTCTGAGAGAAATTTAGAGGGTTTTTTTGTTTGCTTGTTTGGGTTGTTGTTGTTTTTTTAACTTACCATAGATGAAATTGTTCTCATCTCAGTTAAAAAATCACGTCAGATAGAATATCATCAACTGCTTTGTCTCTTTGGCAGATAAACTCTTTAACCCCTCTGCAACTGGACACAAAGACGTCTTGGAGTAGCTTGTACACAGTTTAACTTTTTCACACTTCCTGATTTGGGAAACATCTGGAGAAGTCCCTTCATATGCTCAAGAAAGCACTGAATGAAGAAATAGCACACTTGCTGCAGGCCTGACTCAGAAATGATGGGCTCCCATTGCATGGTTTGGGAAAGTTGTTTGCCATGGGAAATGTGGTTCAAATTGTTTATCATAACCTGCAGCACCACTTCTCCATCCCACTCACCTTCAACCAGGCCTATTTGTCCAGAATGGCAGGGAAACAGTGGTTTGGGCCCAGCAAATCCTAGACTCAAGTTAGTCAGATTGCATTTCAGAACCATTTGTGGAGTAAAGACAATAATGTCATGAAGGTTATACATGTAAATTTCCCTCTGTCTAGTCGGTGTTCAATAAATGTTACCAATTGTCATAAGCTTCTAGTAGGAAAAATGCAAGGATGAAATCATAGTCCTCTTCTTTCATCCATTTCCCTTGGGTGACCATTCATATTTTTTCTGTCTAATGAATTGCTAGTACCCCCCTCACCCCCATTGTTATAACATGACAGACTCTTTGTTCTGTTTTAACCATGGGTTATGAAGACTGAATTAATTGGCTGCCTTACTCTTCTCTCCTCATTGACCTAGAAACGAGGTGCCTTGATCCTCACCCCCAGTGGATTTTCAAATCTCACTTACAAGCAACCCAACGACAGAGACATGAAATTCACAACCAAAAAGGTTGGAAATCTTCATTTTACAATCACTGGTAGTGACTCGATAATTGTTCAAGTGACTTATCAAGTGTGTATCAGATACGTTCACATCTTGGAAGTGATTATTCCCAAACTAGTAAGACCCTCAGCTTCTTTTGCTTAAGTGTTTAAGTTATGTACTTCAGATTTCTAGCTGAAGGTTTACTAAAGAAATACAAATTGGTGCTATTTAGATTGATCAATTATGCACTTACACTACATACTCCAGTTCATATGAAAAGTGTAGAGGAAAATTGTAATGCAAAGATTTCCTTAAACAATACTCAGAACTGTGGAAGGTGTAATATAGTGTTGTGCCGGACTCAGATCAGGCTTTATCAGACCTTTGCATAGAAACTCTTAACATAAAATGCACTCTCACATGCAGAGTATTATTTTACCTAATACTAATAATTGTACTGGGATGGAATTCTTATTAGTGCCATCTTACAGATAAATGATTTATCCACTGGAAGATTAACATGCATGTCATCTTATAAATGGCAGATCCTGTATTTAAATTAATGTAAAGATAAAACACACGTACATACTAAGAATCAAGGGCCTCACATAGAATATTTTTTTCCTCAAGTCAACCATGCAAGAAAGGTGACCTGCGTTTAACACATATCATACTGTGCAGACACACTTAGGTAAAAAATGGAAGGACCCTGGTGTGTCTCTCCTAATCAAAGAAAGGGTGAAGGAGCCAAACATATCAAAGGTAGGAATGAGCTAAGTCCAGGGATTTGAATGTTGCCAAGACTTTCTCCAGCTCATTTCTGCTTCTTACTGTGATGGTTTCAATTTGTCACCGAAGTCCTGCTTCCTGTACATTGTGTATGTCAGAGTCTTCTGAGACTCCCATATCCCAGCTTCACCATTAAAAATGAAAAAATGAAAAGCTTTTTTTTTTGTTTTTCTTAGATCCTGTTTTAAAATTCCAGGTGAATGACCATTTGCTCAATTTGGTACAGGTGCCCACTACTGGACAAATTAAGTGTGGTCAGGGGGACAGGGCCATCTGAAAACATGGAGACTTACTCTCTGACCACATCACCAGAATAAGTAAAAGAATAATAGTCCAAGAAAGGGGTGTTCTATTCTGGGAAGGGGACAATGCTAGGTAGACAAAACAACAGCCGTCTCCCTCAAGACTGCAGCATATTAGCTTGAACTAGTACCTTATGGGGCATCAGCCTCATGAATTGCTGTCTCCGTGTTTATCAAAAGGGGATGAAGACTGTCACGTAAAGAGAGTAGGGGAAAGGGTAAGGGGAGGTAGCAGGGGACCCGGGTCATGTTACAGGTACTAAGTCATTTATATCCTTATAATCATCCTTTTTATGGAAGAGGAAACAGGCTCAGAGAAGTTCAATAACTTGTCCAGAATCACAGAGCTAATAAGTGACAGAAACAGGATTTAAACTCAAGCTAACTATCTGCAGAACCCAGACATAGCCACTACACACTAAAACCTCTCAACAAGAAAGGAGAGCAAGAAATCACACAGAAAGAGGGCAGAGACGCTGTTTTCCAAGGCTGTTCTGGGCTGATGAGCAAGGGTCAAGCCACAGACGTTCATGGGATCAGCTGCAGGCCAACTGTGGGATCTTGCACAACTGCTTGACATTCAAGAGAACATGCCGGACAAGCTCATACGTTCCTAGAATCTGTTATAGTATACGGTCAACTGCGTCCAAAAACCCACATGGGTGACTTGGATTATTCTGCTTTTCCAAGAACAGAGTCCCTAGGTGAATAGAAGACTATGTCTTAAGATTCTTGCCAGGCTTGGCTTCCCAGCTACATGTGGTGCTCATGGGAGTGGTTAGAGAACCTATTCTCTGGGCACGTGTGTGGCCAGTTGCTCAGCCCCACTGGCTGAATCAGGGTTATTGGATCTCAGTGAAGAGGGTGAGGCAAGGAAAATCTCTCCAAACACACACTCCAGAGGCCACAAAAGAACCATTGCGTTTGTTTTTTCCTTCCCAAATCATGAGACCATTCAGATTCTTTTACCCTCTTTCACAACTCATGCACTAATGCACCCCACCTCCACCCCCAGCTCGTACACACTCATACAGGTCAGTATGCTCTTGTCTTCCTACCCAAACCCCTATCTGAATTTTGAGTCAAATGCCAATCCTAACGGGAGAAGCCTAGCCCCTTCTATCCATGGCAGTGAGGCTGACTATGGAAAGACAATTGTAATGAATTGTCTGCTGCTGAATAATGCATGTTCTCTGTTTGTGAAGCTAATTAACTGAATTCACTTAATCGAATGGATGGTGCTAAGAATTCTTTTTCTTTCAGAAAGGGCTGAGGAATTAAATAGGAAAAGCCTCCTTCAACAATACACCCCCGCTCCATGTGTCACTGAGGAGTCACTGCAAAGGCTCTGAAGGTGCTGAATATATTTTTCCAATTGCTTTTTAGCTTTGTAATTACCAGAATCTAAAAACCTTGATTTGACTTTTCAATAACTTAACGGTGAAAACCCATTGCCGGAGCAAGCAAAGCAATTTCCATTATGCCTGTGGGACTGAACGGATTATAAAGGAGCAGAGGATAGGAAAGTAATATTTCTTTTTCTCTCTTCTTTGGTGTTCTAGTTTGTCATTCGTTTTCATTTCCTATTTTTAAATGCTAGCTAGTGAGCATCCAATTCCACAGGCAGGAATTGTTTTCCAATTTCAAAGCCCTGCGAGGCCACATTCAAATAGGAATGGGGACTTATTTCAGTTACACTCTGGAAAGCATGGAAATGCAAGAGATTTTTTGTTTTTTTTCATTGCATGTGCATTATTCATCATTCTCTACTATTTCAATGAATTATAAAGAAAGGCAATGTGTTGATTCTATCTTTCACCATTTCTCAAAAGCAACACAGGGGCTTTAATTTTATTTTCTGATTTTCTTTGTGTGAGATTTGATTTTGCTGCTGTTATTGTTTCTTATTTGTTTGGTTGTTTCCTTTTTTTTTCCAATTTAATATTCCTTAAGGTTTTTTTTTTTTCCCCTAAATCATCCATCCCGCAATGTTTGTATCATCTAAAAATAACTCACACCCTTCAATAAGTGCTTACGCTACAGGCGGATGACTTTAAGAGACAGCATATACACTGAACTTTCAGTGAAATTCTAAACACTGATAACTAATAACAGAACCCACCACATCTGCAGGGAGAGAAAAGCTGTTGGGTTTGTTCCCAGTTTTTCTCATCCAGAGTTATGCTACTTGACTACTTTAAGGTCTTTCAAGGGCAATTCAAAAGCTTAGGAGACATTTCTTGTGAGCCCCAAGTGGGGCTTTGAATTCAACCCAGCCCAGCTTAAGCCACAAAGAACCTCAATGTCTGGCAGCTGTGGGTTTCCCCGGCTCTTGTACTGAGGGGTTATGAGAAATCAGCCAGATATGCTGCTATCCCCAGACCTGGGTGGATCCCAGAACAAAAGAAGTGAATCACAGAGCTATGCCCTCTGCATGCCACAGGCCCAAACTTCCCCAAAGCATGACCATTACACAGTTCATTCTCAGGGGAAGGCGATATGAACCGAAGATTACATGAGCATCACACAAGAAGGGAATACAAAGGCAAGATTAAGGGTGGGAATGCTCGTCAAAGCAGCATTCATGGAGGGAAAAATGGTCATATCTGATAATGTCATCTGAGAGGAGAGATGATATTACTATTCTTACCATGGTTCACTCAGGGGCACCCTGGTGCTCACCTACCTGATATGGTGTCAAAGGCCTGGGAGGGTTCCCACATCCAGCCAAATTTTGAAAGAAAGAAAGAGAGAGGAAAACAGAGAGTGAGAGGACAACCCTACCCATCCACCCCAGTATTAATTTAATACCTCTAAAATTGTACTAGTAAGAATTTATTCCTTCCAATTCTCAGCCTCTTTGGAGAGGTGGGCCTACAGCCACTTGTGAAAGTTGTTAGTGACTGATTTACTTCCTTGGAATCAGTGATAGGAGATTTCTGGCCTTCTGGAGGGAGCAGGGCCTGGCTTGGTATGAGGCAAGCCAGGTTCCAGGAAGCACAATTGAAGGAGACACTCATTTTAACCCATGAAGAGAAAATAAAGAGTGTCCAAAAGAGTGCATTTTAGAAAATGAGTTAGGACACAACGATGAAAGAGAAGATGAGAAAACTGAAGTCTTGTATCAAATGCATGCAGCAAACTGAAAGGATGGGTGGTGGAAAACACGGATCTTCTAATGTTCAGTCTGGAGTGCTTTACTTGATTGTTTTTAAATTCTATAGAATCCATGACTTTTGTTTTATGCTGGTTATTGCAGTAATATTTTATTATCTTTGTATTTTTTTCTCTTTCTTTTTTTTTTACTTAGTTGAAATTACTATGGCTTGAGGGTAAGACAGACTGCATTCCAGTTTTATCACTTACAAATTTATGCAACTTTCAAGATATTTTTTTACCATTCTTGACTCAGAGTTCCTCATCTGTAAAATGGGGCTGTTACTAAAATTAGAGATCATTTATATGGTTTTACTCAGGCATTCACTCAGCAAAATGTATTGAGTGCCTCTCTATGCCAGGTGCTGTGCCAGGGGCTGTGGATAAAACAGTGACCAAAACCAGCATGGCCCTAGTCTTTAGCCTAGCGAAGGAAACAGATACATAAACAAGATCTTTTGATCAGCTCAGACATTAATGAACTCAAGTATTGGTTTTTAAAGAGTGGACTAGATGCTAACATTTGTGGGTTCACTCTTTCTTAGTGTAGGAGTACTACAATTAGTTGATATAAGGGATTATTTCTTCTTTATTCCTAGGTTTCATTTTTTTTTCCTAGTGGATTAATTTAACTTTAAACCTCACAAGGCAGAGAGCTTATTGAATGGATAATACAAATTTTATAAATTTCCTTACACAAAAGACTACAGTGACTCATGCTTTCAAAAGTGCCTGAAGATGGATTTATGCCACATGACAACCATAATGGTTCATTTGGAGCAGTTACACAGTCTGCTGGGTAAATAATACAAGTTGTATAAATCACATCGAGGCTATGTTTACACAATAGACCGTAACTACTCCAGAGGAGCTCAGTCTGATACACGAACATTTTATAAATGATCTAAATACAGTGCAAGTTTAAGTTGCAAGTGAAGCAGCCCCAAAGGAAGACAGGTTTGTCAGGGAGGCCTAAAGGAGATAAGATGAGTGAAATATGTGCCTTTGGTGAAAGTCTTTATTAGTTAACTCTCCTGGCTTGCAAATAACTGAAGTAAATTTAAACTCCCTTAATTTAAAAAAAAAAAAAAAAAAAAAAAAAAAAAGAGGAAGTGTTGGATAACCTTTTCAAAATAGGGTGCGTCACAGAACCTAAAAGTCAGAATACAGCAAGGTTTTAAGAAGGAACCAAAATTAGAGGAGAGGGAATGCTGTAAAAACCCAGAATGTTTCTCATTTCTTTTTCCTCTTAAAACTTAATTCTACTTTCTCTTTGTATATTGGCCTTCTCTACTTTCTTGCCATGCGGCCTTGTAACTTCTGAGTTTCCCTATTACTGTTCCAACTGCATGTAGAACTAGATTCCCTGTCTCTAGGTCTTAGTTTCAACTTCCCAGGAGGGAGAGTCTCATTGGCTCACTTTGGGTCAGCTATCCACCCATATCCCCTCACCCCACCTTTGCCCCTGCCCCCAGTAAGTTACAGAAAAGGGCTGGAGTTATATAGTACAATCGTGGCTGACTGGGCACATGCCTGTATGTAAGGTCGTTCTGAGAGAGCAGAATGACTTATGGCCTGGAGAGACAGCCAGATAAATGTCTACCAGAAGTGCTCTAACATTGATAGGACCCAGAGGCAGAGAAACACACTGAATAGACTCAAGAGACACTGAGCTGCTGTAGAGACATTTCATTCCTTTCTATGTCCAGAAGGGAGAAAGGCTAAGAAAATTACTGGGATGTTCCTTATTTTACGATGACTCAAATTACCTTATAATTTTATTTTTTTATTTTCTTCCTAATGGAGAACTCGTGTCTTGGCAGAATGCAGTGCACAATAAACAAATAAACACAAAAAATATCCCCCAAATTTGAAACACTAGAAGAACAGATTTTCTTGGTGATTTCCTTTATGTCCCATAGTCATAAAAAGAACTCAGTTAAGTGTTTGCAAATTTCCATATTTTAAATGGGATCCAGGGTAGAAACCTATGAATAGACAAAGCACTTGAGAAGTATTATGGTATTAATACAGGGTTATTATCACAAATTTAAGCTCATTATTTGTAAAATTAATTAGCGTAACCCAAAGTGCCTCAGCACATTGTGACTTTGACTAATTCCCATTTTGCCAGGAAGAATTATTGCAGGTGATTTTCATCATAATACTGTTAGGTTAGAAAGTTCTTTGAATTTATAGCACATGCTCGCTACCACCCTCCGATCTTAATAGTGACCCTCACTCTTAGGATACCCAGAACTACCACTATTTCCTTTTTCTAGTCTCTCTCCTTTATTCCCCTATTCTTTCTAAATGGCTCTCACAACCCAAGATAAAAACTTATTTATCTGGTTTCTAGTTGAGCTTCGTTGGACAAGACATATTATTTGCCTTATCAAACAGTCCAATCTACATGTATATCCACTATACATTGTGAAGTGTTTGGGGGACTTCTGCTTCTTTTCCTACCATCATGGACATAATTTGATGTCAGAAATACTAATCCAATCTGTCATTATAGCTTTCTAAAAGTTTGTTAGTTTGTGGTGTTTTTTTTCCTTTTTGCTTTTTTAGGAAATACAATAAAGTTAAAGGAAGAAAACAAAAAAACACCCACAATTCCACCCACCAGAGATGAACAAGGTTAACATTTTGGTATATATCCTTTCAGTTACATTTATTGGCAATTTATTTTTGTTGAGCCCCTATTGTATCTGCAATATCATACACTGCTTTTATCCAAGTGTTAAACGTCTTTATAAATATTTTAAGGGTTACAACAGACTAATTTTATGCATGTTCCATCATTATCCTAACTACATACTTATTTTTTACATTTATATTACTTGCAATTGTTTTGATATGTATTACCAAGTTATCCTTTAAAAGACACTAATTAATATTCCTGTAGGTTCATGTAAATGTCCATCAGAAAAACCCATTCTTAAGTATTGAGCATTGATTACAAATTTTATAGCTAAAACGTCAAGTCCTTCTTTTAATTTGCAACTCTTTAAATGTTATATTCCATGTATTTATTAGCCATCTTATTGCTTCTTACATTAATTATATCTATATATCTACATATAATTCATATTTTAACTATTTAATATATGTTTTCATTTACTATTTGTTTTAGTTTCTTACGTAGTCTGCCATTTTTAATAAACGATTTTTCAAGTTTGACTTTAGCCTCTTAAATTTAAGGTGTGTTTTTTTTCTAAGAAACATTTGGGCACTTATATAATCAAATCCATCCATATTTACCTTTGTAATTTTTCCATTTATCATAAGCACACGAAGTACTTGATGTGAAAAGAATTTAAAATATTGCTTTATATTTTACTCTAGCCTTAATATATTTTCATTTTTTACATTAAACAATTCAATATATGTGGTATGCAAAGGATACAAATTTACCTTCCCTTAATAGCAAGACAAGTTTCCTTGCACCAAATATTAAATTGGCCTGTCCCTGCAGATTAGTGCAGCCACTATGGAAAACAGTATGGAGGTATCTCAGGAATCTGAAAATGGAACTACCCTATGATCCAGTAATTCCACTCCTAGGCATCTACCCGGAGAAATCCAAAACTCCAATTCAAAAATCTGTATGCACTCCTATGTTTATTGCAGCACTTTACACAATAGCCAAGATATGGAAACAACCAAAATGCCCATCGGTAGATGACTGGATTAAGAAGCTGTGGTACATTTATACAATGGAGTATTACGCAGCCATAAAGAAGAAAGAAATCTTATCATTTGCAGCAACATGGATGGATCTAGAGAACATTATGTTAAGTGAAATAAGTCAGAAAGAGAAAGACAAGTACCATATGATCTCACTTATATATGGAATCTAAAGAAAAGACTATGTGAATGAACTAATCAGAGTCAGTTTTGGGGACGCAGAGAAAAAACCGAGAGTGGTTAGATGGGTGTGTGGGAGGGGGTTGAGGATAAGGGGAAAGGTGAAGGGATTTGGAAGCAGCTGGTAACCACAAGATGGCCTCAGGGTTTTTCTTTTGAAAATTAATTTGGGGAAGGTATTCTATAATGTTGTAAAGATTTTGTTGGGTATCCGATGGACATGCGTCCTATTTGGGAGACCACCTCAGGGATACTGTGGATACCTGATCATGGCATTGTACATCAGAAGCTAAACATTAATGAATGCCAACTATAATTTTATATATATAATGTGATGGTTCAGTGTGAGGTCGGAGGGATAGTGGATGGGGGGAGGGGGGTTCACAGTATGAGGGATATAAATGATGAACGTCTAAGTATTACCTTGTTTTGTACACCTGAAACTAATAAATAAATTAATTAATAAAAAAAAAAAAAGAAAGTTACACTGTGCATGGCAAAAAAAATAAAAAATAAAAAATAAAAATAATAAATTGGCCTGTCCCAAAGTTTATTTCTTGGAACATTCAAATTACAAGTTTCTTCTTTTAAAAAAGGGAAGTGAATCTAAGAATTCTAAGGTTAAATCATTTAGCAAAACACTTCACACTATTTCCCCTTCTTGTTAATTCATAATGCATAAATGCTTATTAACATATTAAAAACTCTGAATGGTTCTTCAATAAAGGAGCCTGTTTAACTGTTTAGTCTTGCATTTTTTTAGTCTTTTGTACCATTTTTAAGGCATTCCTCCACACAAGAAAGACAGGAGGGAAATAATACAAAGTGGATCTCTCACTGAAGAATGCATGTACTTAGTTTGAGGAGTTAATTAACTCAATTCGAGACTTGGAAGGATGGAAATTTCAGGCCACATTTAGTCAACACTTCACACCAGGCACATAAAACATCATGTCAGCTCAGGGAGATTCTATAAAATACTTTCCATATGTCCATTTTAAAGGAGGTATTTTAGACTTACGGAACTTACATGCCTTGTCCAAAATGACACAGTAATAAATGCTATCATTTAAACCCTCGCCAGAATTTCTCCAACGCTGACATTGGTCTCTTTAATAAACTGCTATCCCTTTGTAAAAATGAGGGCATATGAACTTCTTAATGGAAGGAATATAGTTTTGCCCTTCAGATCCTCCAGTCATGAAGCATCTAAGACACATTTATACAAAATCAGGTGATTATTCAAAATTCTTTCATTTCTAAATAGCAATGCCTGCCCACCCTCTACTTCACCAGATATAAAGGTGGGACGAGAACCTGAGGCTCTCATTAGGCTCACGATGGATCACTGAGATCCATCGTGAATTTGCAGAATGTGCAGAATTTGCACATTCTGCGCAAATCATTATCAAATGGCCCATCTTACTACAGAGTAAATCACTAGCTAAAGTAAGTCATATACAGAGAAAGGAAAAAGCCCCTTCAACCTTTGGAGCCAGGCAGACGTTATCTGTAAGTAATTTCTAGGTCTCGGTTATATTTCACAGATGAATCCCAAGTTCAGTGATTAATGCAGCAACTTATCCAATCTAGGAAGCAAGGCGGAAGATTCAAAATGGATAGTAAGTTTAAGAAGAGGAGAGAACATTAGTAAGAGATGAAAACTGTGGTCAGATTACTTCATTACATTGTAAAGTCTTGATTGGGATTGAAGGGTGGGGGTGGGTAGCTGTTTTTTTATTCACACCCATGTTTTTACCAATGCACAAAGTAGAATGCCATGCACTTAATAGGTGCGCAACAACAAATTCAAAACAGGTGAAAACTATTACCAGGGTCAGGAGTTAAGGGGGAAAATGAAAAGAAAAAAAACACTTAAAACATTTTACTCTGTAGATAAGCAAACTAAATCATCAAAAGCAGATGGATTTTCCAGTGTCTAACAAAGAAAGATGTGGCAGTGCTTTGGAAACAAGCCACTTTTTTTTATATTCTGTTCCCTAAAAAAGGTGAATAAAAGAAAATCAGAAAATAGTCTTTTTACACTGCCTTTTCATTGTATAAGAGACTCCCAAATGCAAAGAGTTGGTACCCCACTAGCAGCGGGGGCCCTGTTGTGGAGAAAACTTGGGAAAAAATCTGGCCCCTTCAGTGACTTCTCCAATTGGAGTAACCACCACAGGCATTTGATTGGATGACTGTTCTGACCCATTAGTGTTCCTAAGAGAGGAGGGATTTTCTATCGTCCGAAAATAAAGTTGTTGTTATAGGGATTTCTTACCCTCAGTCTCAAGTTTTTTAGTCTTTCTTTCTTGCTGCAGATGAGTCTCTTCGCTTTCCTGTCACTTACAGCGAAGAGATTTTCGTGAGGACCCAGGGACTGCTAGAAGGTGACAGCTTTCATTTTAAAGAGTAAAGACTTTGTCATAGGAGAGAGCTGAGCTGCAAGTTCACTTCCACCACTTGATAGTTATGTGACCCGGGGCACCACTTCTCTAATGTATCCAAGCCTCAATTTCATTTGGTGTAAAATGAGAACAATAATGGTACCTACCTTATACAGTCATGCGCTGCCTACCAATGTTTTGGCCAATGACAGACTCCGTATATGATGGTGGTCCTATGAGATTATGGGTTATAAGCAAAAAGTGTGTTTGTGATGCTGAAAGAAAAGGCTGAACCGAGTAAGATGTTAAACTCACTGCTAGCTCTGAGTTTAAGTAGATGAGGAAGCTCAGTATGCTCTTCACCTGTGGTGAGTTCACAGCGGCCCCGAGCGGATGAGAAAGTGAGAGACGAAAGCCAGAGACCAGGGAGCCTTGTGCCTGCCCCTGCATGCATACTTACACGCGTGCGCACGCACATGCACACTGCACACAGGTACCTGCACGCATGTGAACAAACTCACTTCCCTTCACTCCATTTTTTTTTATTTCCTCTCAACCACTTCCCTCCCTCCTTTTCTCTTATCTCCCTTTTATTTCTTATAATTCTTTTTTTTCCCCCTCTCCCTTTTATTTCTTATCTCAAGCTTTATGTCACTGTAGCTTTTTGGATCTCTGCTCTCCCTTTCTCTCTCCTTCTCTCCCTTCCCCCTCCCTTCTCCTGATGTCTACTCTCCCTTCCAAGTAGCCGACCTCCACAGCCCTCCCCCTGCCCCCACAACAGGAAGGCACACATACACTTTATCTTTTATACCGTATTTTTACTGTACCTTGTCTATGTTTAGATATGTCCAGATACACATATGTAATACTATGTGTTACACTTGCCTACGGTATTCAATGCAGTAACATGCTGTAGACTAGAGCAATAGGCTATACCATACTATGCAGCCTAGCTGTATAGTAGGTTACACCATCTACTTTTGTGTAACTGCACTCTCTGATGTTGGCACAACAAAGAAATCGCCTAACGACACATTTCTCAGAACATATACCCCATCATTAAGCAACACGTGAGGGCAAAGCTATTAATGACATTACAGAAACAGTGTATGAAAGAGATACGCCCAGTTCAGGCTCTCAGGAAATTGGTTTCTTTCTCTTTCTATTGATAGGACACTTTTGTCATATCCTTTATTATCTTGGAGTGGTATCTGTCAGAAATACGTGAGATGGTTCTCAGGATTTACTGAACTTTATTTAGTAACAGATACAAGTAAGAGGATAAACCATAGGGAGAGTCAGCATGAACTTAGGGCAGAAATGTTTACATAAAACCTATAGATTAATACTACCCAAAAGTCAAGGTTGATGAGCAGTCTCTTGTGAGATAAGAAACAATCACCAGTGAGTTAAATAGGAATGTGGTCTCTTTCTCTTTATCTTCTTTCTCCCTCTTAGTCTGCTCAGACTACCATAACAAAATACCATACATTGGGTGACTTAAACAACAGATTTTTTTTTCCTCACAGATCTTGGATACCCTCGTTCAAAGTGCCAACAAATTTAGTTCTTGGTGGTCTCTTCTTCTGACTTGCAGATGACTGCTTTCTCACTGTATCCTCAAAAGGCAGAAAGAGAGAGAGAGAGCTCTGGTTTCTTCTGATAAAGACAGTAATCATCATGAGCTCCAACCTTGTGGCTTCATCTAAAACTAAATGCCTCCCAAAGGCCCCACCTCCTAATACCATCACATTGGATATTAGGGCTTCAACAGATGAATTGGAAGGGGACACAAACATTCAGTCTATTACATCTGCTTTTATCCCTCATCATCCACTCAAGCTTATTCTTTCTCAATGGTTGCAACCCATTTAGCTAGCATATGTCATTCTTATAGAAAAGAAAACGACAAGCATGATTATATAAACTAACGGATTTTTTTTTTCATCCTACATGAGTAGTAGCCTTAAAAAACTACAAGAGAGCTTTGCGCAGTGGCAGTATCGTAGCCAATGAGGTTTATCCGAGGCGCGATTATTGCTAATTGAAAAAACTACAAGAGTCTAAACCTGTTATCTAATGTAGAGAAAGCATGCAGATCAAATATTTTAAAATTAAAATATTTTGCCTATAATGGCTGATGGCTAGCAAATCTACACAAGTCAACTCAATTATCTAGGAGTATATTTTGCAACTTATTTGTCTTGACGATGTTCCCCCAAATTTTATTTCTTCAAGTTGGATAGTTTGTGGATAGATATTTCCTTTATTGAGCTGTCAGGTTTTATACTACAGAAAAGCATTCAGGAAAATGTTTATGAGGGGCCAGATAATAAACGTTTTAGGCTTTTGGAGCTGTCAGTCTTTGTCACAACTGTTTAACTCTACCATCATTGCACCTAAAGAGGCCATAGAAAATATATAAATACATGAGCATAGCTGTATTCCAATAAAACTCCATTTATAGACACAAGCTTGCATTTTATATAATTTTACATGTCCTAAAATACTATTCTTCCTTTGATATTTTTTCAACTATTCAAATATGTAAAAAACCATTTTAGCCTGTGGACTTAACAGGTCCTAGCAAACCAGATCTAGTTTGCTACTCCTGGTGTATACAACAAGCCATGCTAATGTAAGCCTCAGAAATAATTAAGGTGGACACTGCCAAATATCATTCACAATTCAATCATTTATTTTTCCAGCCTTAGCAATGGAGTTGGGATATATTATTTACAGTTAGATAACATGGAAAACATCAAAATAAAAACCTGGATTCAAGTCTGGTTCTGCATGACTGTAGAGAAATTGTTTAACCCCCAGCAGATGATAATGTGCATATGGAAGCATGTGACACTGACAATGAGTGGGGAAGGTCCCTAAGGTCTGGTCCCTGCCTGCCTTTCTAATTTTGACCAATTTCACTCTCCCTACTTCCTACGCATTCCCTACTCTTTAGGCACTTCGGGTCACTTGCTGTAATTCAGATATTCCAAACTCATTTCTGACTCAGGGCCTTTGTATTGGCTTTGCTCTCTGCCTGGAAGTCTCTTCCCCCAGAGACTTAGCTAAAGATATCCCACACATTGTTTAGCTCTGTACTTCAATATGACTTCCTCCAAGTGGTCTTCCCTGGCCGCCTGTTCTAGAATAGCACCTGGCATCCATTAGCTCCTTTTGCTACTTTATTTTCTGCATCAACATTTATTGATATCAATATTATCTTGTTCATTTAAATGTTTACTTCTTTCCCTTCCTAACGTATCCATCTCCCCTAATAGTCACAAGGACAAATCAACTGTCTGATCCACTGCTAGAACAGCGCCTGGAATATTGTAGATGCTTCACAATCATTTGTCGGATGAACATTGACTAATTAGTGTGTGTAAGTGGAAATAAGAAATCTTTGGGGCCCTTACCCTTGGAGCCAATCCCCAGAACCTCATTCTGGTATCTTCTCTATATAAATAGCAGATATTAAATATATTCTTATATGTAAGGCAAGCTCAGATAAATTAAGTAACTTGCCTCGGAGCATAATGTTAATATGTGGCAGAGTCGACGGGTATTTCAACCCTGGTATTGGATTTGAAAGCCCCTGTTCATAGTGCCCCACTCTTTGTGGGTGTCTAATATCCTGCAGGTATGGTGAACAACTTTTCCACCATCAAAAGTCATGGTATATTTATAAAGTAGAATACTACACAGAAGTACAGAGGACAAGCTACTGCTACATACAACTAAATGGATGAATCTCACAAGTGTTACGTTGATAAAAGAAGCCAGATCTAAAACATTCTACACTGTGCAGTTCGATTTATATAGAGTTGAACAACAGAAAAAGCAAATGATGATGATAAATGTCAGAGTTATGGCTGTTTCTGGGTCGGTCACAGGTACAAGGGAGTGTCCTTGGTGCTGGAGATGTTTTGTCTGTGTATATGTATACATATGTAAAGATCTCAAGATGTACACTTAAGGTGTGTGTACTTTACTGTGTGCATATTGTACTTTCATAAAAAAAACAAAATTGAATAAAAATTAAAGCATAAAACAGTCCAAGTATTTATAGAAGCAATAGGACAGAGCAGCTGAAATTAGGATGACCCAGAAAATTTAGGAGATGTGGTGCCCGTAGTCATAGAAAACCTAACAGACCATCAAGAAGGGAATTCACAATTGTCCCAGTGGCTGACAGCTGACGGGAAGATGAAACTAACCTCTGCCATCTGTCTGAAACCACCTCAAAAAAAAAAAAAAAAAAGCTGAGCCACATAAAAATTTAGAGAAGTGTCTTGTTTTCTCCTGCCTGTTTTGCCTCAGTCCCACTTCTTGAATTTAATGAAGCACTTTCTTCTCGGATCTGGCTTTTCTCCTGACCACCCTACTTTTTCTCAAACAGCGAGGAGAGATGAGAAATGGCCGTCAAACTTGAATCATGTTTGGCAGGCAAATAAGCTTGTTTTACTGCTGTTTGTCATTGGAATTATCTTACATTAAAAAGATTACACTAAAGACAGCAAGTCTTTTCCCTTTTTTAAAAAAATAACAAGTCATAAAAACGCCAAGCCGTTTATGCATGGAAATATCCAAGAGACCGAATGGGCTGTATCAGTCTTTCTTAAAGGAACAGCCACTCCAGGAGAAGAAACCAGAGACCTGGATTCTTCAGAAAGAAAGTAGGTATGACTGTGGCAAGGTGGAGGTGATCTCAGGGTCTTAAGAGACAAATTATGGATAGGTGACCTCCTTGAAAAACTTTGATAAATGACATTTCTGCAAATACCAAATCAAAGGACAAGATCAGCTTCCTCAGCAAATGGGGCCGAGCGAGTAATACATCTGGACCCTTTGGCATGCCTAGTAAATGAAGTCATCCAAGAGTCTAAAGAGAGTTATGTCTGAGGCTGAGGCTTGTTTATGGAAAAATGAGTTTCGGAGCTTGGCTTTGCTTAAGCACAGAGCCTTCTGGCCTGCGAGTACATTGGTTATTCTTTACAAAGTAGTTCTTGTCCTCGAGAACAAGTGTCCTAATTCCAGGCCTCAGCGTGGAGCTCAAAGGTTCAGCCTATCAGTTTTCTTCATTTCCTGTGGGCTCGGCCACCGCCCCTGTCTCAAAGGGCAGCTTTTAAAACTACACCCTCTGCTCACTTGGATGCTCGTACTTCATCCGAATAAGAAAGCCAAGAAACACATGAAGTGTATACGGGCTGGAAGCAGAAAAAGGTGGCAAGAAACGATGTGGCTATTTTACAGCATAACTAGCCTCATTCATACCCCTCTCCATAGGCACAGACATCCCATAAAAGTACTGAGTTGCCTCTCTCCTCTGTTAGAAATGCACTAAGCTGTTAGGACTCACGAGGCCATAGGACAGATGGCTCTTTAACTTCTTCCTGTGCAATTTCCTATTCCCACATTATTCTCTATCAGAAGAAATGAATCACTTACTGCCATTTTCTGCCTTCGTCAAGATCATGACAAGGTCGTGGGACAAAGACAAGATGATGTAAAAATTGATAAAGATTTCTAGTTATGGTTCTTTGCTCCAAGTCTCTGTGAAGAGCTCAGTATTTCCAGGATAAACTTGATGTGATAGTGGGGGGCTTAAAACTACTATTGATTCTGGGGGGCAGGGGATAATGAACTAAAATTTTATCAGGAATGATGAGGAGAGATGTGCAGGCAGGATGTGGACTTGTCTATCAAACATGTTATAATTTGTGAACGCTTTTCCCCTCTTCTTACCTTAGAAAGCTTGTACTTTCTTGAAAATATGCATGATGAAAGCAAATCTAAAGAAACTTCCATTGCTAGGTGCCCCTTTCTTTAGTCTCTTTAGGTTTGTGAATAACAGGAAATATGTTTAGGGGTGGGGATGAGAAAGAAGGGTGGAGGAGTTAGCATTGTTTCACTATGAAGCTATCAGTGAGAACCACTATTCCTGTGGGGCATAGTCTGGTGAATTTTCTCCATTACCATTAACCTATTGGATCCCCAAAGGAGGGGGCAAATCTGAGAAAGGGAGTTTCTCCCTTCCCTTGCTTAAAAGCACATGTGAATCAAAATATCTCCTGTCTAGTGAGGTCCATAGCATTCACTAACCCAAGGAGGCCTGGCAGAGCTCATTAGGCTCAGCCATGTTCCGTGGCATGGACTCTGGCCTCCCTCCATTCAAACATCTAGTCACTTCACAGATATTTTGTTACCATCACAAGGACCCTCTTTTCAGTACTTGCACCACATTGAGGTCCCAGTTTCTTGAAAAAGACAAATGTGGCTAACTATAATTAAGGAGATTTTGGTCTCTTTGAGACACTAATGAAATATATGTGGCATAGACAATGGGGCATCAATTTAATCTCAGAGGTGTTTCTTTTGGAATACAACTCATAGAAACCCAGAGATTCACCTTGCCCAAGTTAGTGCTGCACAATCTTCTAATATCAGCACCTTCTCAGCACAAGTCCACATCCATCCTATTTGAGAGGATAGTAAAGAAGAACTTTACTAAGCAGGATGCTGTGACCTTGGCCTGCATCTCAGACGGACCTTACCTATGTTTTACTTCCTCATAGAACCTTGGTTTTTTCAGAATCCATCCGTAAGCACTAAAGAATCTCAGCTTTACCAGATAATCTGACCTTTGGGACCATCCCCCAGGTTCAAGTCTAAGTACATAAATCCAACAACCAGTCTTCAGAGTAGGAGCCCTCTTGGCATTTGAGTAGAAAAATTATTAATTGTGTAGGACTGTCCTACACATTACATTGGAAAATGGTGACATCTGTCTTAGTCTGCTGTGGCTACTATAAGAAAAAAATATAGACTAGGTGGCTGAAACAACAATTTATTTCTCACACTTCTAGAGACTGGAAGGTTCAAGACCAAGGTGCTGGTGTCTGGTGAGAGCCCTCTTCCTGGCTGGTACACAGCCACCTTCCTGTTGTGTCCTCGTGGTGGTGAAATGAAGCTCTGGTGTCTCTTCTTCTTATAAAAACAATACTTTCATCATGAGTTTTCCATCCTTGTCACCTCCTCTAAACCTAATTCTCTCCTAAATGCTATCACATTGGGAATTAGGGCTGCCACATATGAATTTGGCGTGGGGGGTACACAAACACTTAATCCATAGCAACTTCCCTGGTCTGCCTCCACGAAAACCATTAGTGACCCCAATAATTGTGATACATAGAAACACCAACCTACATTTCCTAATGCTCTCAGCAGAGAAATACAAAATAAAAACAAATATGCAAACAAAGAAACAATTTAAGACAATGGGAAATGTTGTTAACACAGGATGGCTTTGTTCATCGTATGAGAAGACACATCCTAGAAAGCTATACCATTGCAGTCATGACACTTGACATCACATCCTCCTATTCGAAGTCTGGGACACACCCTCAAGTCTGAGGTATGCCACCATTTCTTATCTTAGGCGCCATGCCAAATATTAGCAGTCCAAAACGTAAGTAAGCTGTGGTTCTGTTCTCCAGGAGTTCATAATGCAATGGGAGAAAGACACAAATACATAAGCACAATGAAGTAACGTATTCTCAGCAATGGAGATATTTGAGAAGGGCAAAGGGAGCCAAACAAGAGTGGGGAGTGAATGAGCACAGACATCCCAGAGCAGTAAGAACACCACCTGACAGGCTGGAACACGTGGTCTCTCTGGCATACGGAGAACTTCTGCCTCAGTTCAACTCCATCTCTACCCCTGATCAGCTGTGTGACCTGAGATACATTCTCAATCTCTCCAGGGCTCAGTTTTCTTATCTATCAAATGTGGATACTGAAAGTAGCCATCTCACAGGGCAATTCTGATCAGCAAGCAAGTGGAAGCATACATAAGAGCAACTGGTGTTTGATAAATGTTTATTATAAAGATTTGGGGACTTGAAGGATGAATAAGAGCTCGTAAGGCAGATAAGCATCGGGGAACAACTGAAAGAGCATTCCACTCATAAGGAATCTTTCCTGTGCACTCATTTCTCCAAAGCTGCTACAAAATCAGATTTCTACTTCTGGCTGCCTGACTTATAAGTGCTGTGTTCTTGAATGAAATCTTAACTCTATGAGCCTCAGTTTCCTTGTCTGTAAAATGGAGATAATATCACCTAACATTAATAGAAATAATGGTGCCTAACAAACTCTAAGTCCCCTATCAATGTAAAAGAGTACTTACTACCCAAAACACAGGAAGCCACTTAGGTGAAAAAAGGAGAGGGCAAGGACATTGCTGACTTCAGACACAGGCAAAGAACTTCTCTGAGCCTCCATTTTCTTATCTGAAAAACGAGATTAATAATGTCCCTTCCCTAGGTGCCTTGTGAGGCTACAAAGAGATTGCTTACACAAAGAGTTGCCCCAGGCTGACCCACAGCAGAGGTAGTCAATGTTCATTTCCTTCTTCCTTTTCCTTCTATTCCTCCTCGCTTTAATAAATTTCTCAAAACTTAAATTCAGGAAGAGCTGATGCCTGAAGGGCCTTATGTCCTGTGTTCCCAGGCTGCCAGTGGAAGCCAGGTCAGAGAGGACATAAGGAGGGACTGCAGGGGCAGGCTTTCCAAGCTCCAAAATCATGCCTTGCTCCTGGTCATGTCTGTTGAAAGATGACAGGAGACTGCATGATGTTGTCACCAGGATCAGTCTCAGATGGCTGTCCCACAGAGAAGTGTCACTGAGGGTTCCCATAACTGGCAGCTGCAATTGATTCCAAATAAGTCTGCCTCCCACAGAAGTGCAAGCATCTCACAAAAGAAATAGAAATGAGATCAAATGACTTCCAGTGCCCATGGGAAAGGAAGCCAGAGCATGTGATGTTCTCAGCCATGCGGGCTCATGAAACATGCCCTCTGTCCCTGTCCTCGCGCACGTGTGTGTGTGTGTGTGTGTGTGTGTGTGTGTGTGTGTGTGTACTCACAAAGCAAGGGAGTGGAGAGAGGTGGAGGAAATCAATATACAGAATTGGGGCTAGCCAGGCTGTGGCTGCCCTCTAGTTTGATTTGTAGCTTCTCATGTCCCCAGGGGCCTGGATTAGGACACAAGAGGCATTTTACTGCTCTGAGAAATTAAAAAAAAAAAAAAAAATGGGTTAGTAGTGAAAAGATCCCCAAAAGACTCTGCCACTTATTTTGTGCCCTTGAGTGATTAGGGGCCTTGAGCTTTCTTTGTCACAGACCAAGAGGTTGTGATGAGATGCTCTAAGGTCCATGTTAGCTCTCTGTTTCTAGGATTCCATGATGCCCAATCTCTGTGTCCCTCACACTCATAAGGAAATGGAATCTCTTGGATGGGCAACTATTCTTCTGATTAAGAACTATTATCAGTAGCATGAATAGCTCACTAACAAGTTTTAAAGAACTAGTTTGCTCTTAAATCTACCCTAAAGGATAGTAAGTCTAATTTGATCCATGTACTAAGATTTGGAAGGTCTTGGGTGGTGTTCTAGATTTCCATAGAAAACATGGCAGTTGAAAGTCCTGAATGGGAAAAAAGACAGGACTGGGTGGAGACCCTAGCTCTGTTCTTTCCAAACCATGCAAACTTCCACAAGTTGTCCAACCTCTCTGAGTCTGTACTTCTCATCTATAAAGTGGGAATAATAGTGCATACCTCATAGGATGGTTGAAGGTTTAAATGAGAGAAAAATATACAAAGCACAGAGTATAGTAATATAAAACTGCATTCCCTTTCCCCTCCAATTTTCTCTTCTTTTTTTGTTTCCTATGCTGGTAAATATCCTCACCATCAAACTCAAAGCCTCAGTCACTCTTGATTTCTTGTGTGTTTTTTTCCTCACTTTTTCCCCTTTGCTCCGACACCAAATCATTCAGCCCTGTTTATTTGACCTTCTAAAGACCTCTTTATCTTTCTACTATCTCTAGTCTAGTCCAGATCACACTTCTCTCCTCTCTCTCTCTCTCTCTCTCTCTCTCTCTCTCTCTCTCTCTCTCTCTTCCTCTTTCTCTCTCCCCCCCTCTCTCCTAAATTCTTTAAGAACTTCATAACTTATTTTCTACCTCTAATCTTACCCGTCATGAAAAAGCTACAGTGATCTTTCTAAAATGCGTATAGTAATGTGTATTGTTCTTGTTAAAATTTTTTTAATTGCCGTACATTAATGGCTCATAAAGTAAAACCCATGTTCCTTAACTTGGCTTTCAAAATGATCTGTGCACATGCACAGCCTGACCTCTGCCTATCAAAGTGTTTCCTTTGTGACCTTTTCCCCCCACCTTTTTGGAGTTGTGGTCAGAGTTATTGGAATTCAATGTTTTTTCAAGAAACTTGGTGATGGGAAGATGGTTGGTAAGTCTTGGGTAACTATTGTAGATAGTTTTTACTCAAACCTCTTAGCCTCTTTACCCCCTTTCAAGGATTTCAAGCTATGTCACCAATCAAGTAACTGATAGAGGAAAAGTCTCACCTGGAAACAACAAGGAAGGTGAGCCATGAGAGGATCCGACAGATTAATAAAAAGGTCTTTCGGTCACATCATACATTGTGCTTTCCATTTTGCCATATTTGATCCTCATAAGCAACAACACTGTAAGAGGTGTGTTTTATAATAACGTGATGAGCTGCTTTTTCTTCACTTACCCTACTAGATCTATGCTCCAGCCTTCTCTGTTCTGCTCAGTGAATTGGGGAGGCTGAATTCTAAGAACTGCACTACCTGGGCTTACTTGTTCAATGGCATCCTGCTAGGTTCTGTGGCCTACATCTTCAAAATTATTCTGTTTCAATAAATATAAAGCTGCTGCATTTTAAAACAGATTCCTAATTTTGCATTCTTTGCATTCTTTGTAGCTCATACTAAGGCAAAGGTTTGTGACTTTCCAGTAGAAGATGGAATATAGAAGATACCCCCCCTTTGGGGGGGCGTTTTAGGGGGCAGATATGTGTCTCTGTGCTGACTCATATATTTATTTTTTGCATTCCTAATTTGTTAATCAACCTTCTATATCCCATTAAATGATATCAATTATTTGCTATGAAAAATAATGGAACAATAAATAATTCATCGGTTAAGTATTATACACGTATCATTTCTCACATATAGAGTCATACCAAAATTTCTGGAAGTAGAATCATGGGTTCATTTGTATGCCATTTGGAATCCAAAAAAATTGCTAAATTTGTCTCCATTAAGGGTGTAACCATTCACACTCATATATTGCAATGCATGAGCATGCCAGATCCCATACCATCCCAAAGGTGTGCATAATCAAACCACATAAGTGGGAAAGATGAAAAATGTTACCTCATAATTTTAATTCAGATTTTTCTTATATAAATAACAATAGCACTTTCCAATAATTTAAGTGCCACCTGTATTTCACTTTTTCTACCCTATCTATTTTTGTCTATTGACTTGTTCTTTTTCATTCATTCATAGACATTTGGTGATATGAGTTGCAAATATAGACACATAAATGTATATATTAGTTTTTTATTTCTACTTTGACTGTGTTTATGGTGTTTTGTGACATGTAATTTTTTTTTACATGTAGTTTAAAAGAATTCCATTGTATATCCATTTATAGGAAGCAATATGTTATTATGGTTAAAGATTTCGTCCCTCCCATTTCCTTTTGTTCACCTCCTTCTTCATTCTTTCCACCAGCAAATTTTGAAGAGTAACTTTATGGCAGGATTTATAGCTTCAAGTTTAATCTTTTCTTTCCTATACCAGATCACAATTAATCCTGTTAGAAATTTGGTGGAAATGCAGAACAGCATAGCAGCAAGAAAGATGCAAGCCAAGATTACAAGAGCAATCTTACTTTATATGTAAACATCTCTCTTTTTATCTTTATCTATATATCAATCATCTATCTAGCTATCCTCTCTCTCTCTCTCTCTCTCTCTCTCTCTCTCTCTCTCTCTCTCTTCTCTCTCTCACACACACACACACACACACACACATCATGACAATGTGTATGCACTTAGATAATTACATACTTTAGTCATTTTGAAAGTAGTAGTACACATATATAAAACAAAATCTGATAAAGCAGGTCAATTAGGAAGGCCATCATAAATGGGCCACTCTATTAGCTGGTTATTTTTATGTATGTCAATTTGAAGATGCTCTCTGATTAAAGCCAGTTCATAGATACAGAGGGTACCAAAAAAATGTATATACATTTTAATAAAGGAAAAAACTGTATTAAAAGTGTAATACTAATATATACCAATAACAAAATATGAATACAAGTCATGTGTATACATTTTTTGGCACTACCAGTATATATATATGTGTGTGTGTGTGTGTGTGTGTGTGTGTGTGTGTATACACATATAGAGAGAGAGAGAGAAAGAAATTATATATATATCGAGAGAGGAATTATATATATATATGCATCAGTCTATGAAAAAAACTGAAAATAACGACATATTTGGTGATGACAGAGATCAAAAAATGAGGGCACCTATTGGCGTATATGTTGTTATCACTACAAAACATTTTTACAAAGGGAAAGGCCTATTTTTTCATTGTGTGGAGGTGGAGTTGACAAAACTTTTCTATAAAGGGACAGGCAATAAATATTTTCAAATTTGCAGACCATACAGTCTGTCTCAATTACTTAACTCTGCCATTATAGTACAAAAGGAGCCATAGAAGATTTGTATATAAATGGGCGTGGCTGTGTTCCAATTGAATTTTATTTTCAAAAACAGGCTGTAAGTTGGATTTGTCCCATGAGCCTTGGTTTGCTGATCCTAGGTGTAGAAGGTAAATACTTAAATGATGTTTGCTTGCAATATATACCTATGCTAGATATTTCCTGTCCTCCAGATCCACTTGTCATCCTTCTTCACCCTGCTTTCTGTAGTGAAAATTAACATCTATGGCTCCATCATTGGACAACCTTATCCCCAGCTTCTGTTTGAGTTTGGACAACAGGAGGAGTCATTAGAAAATTAGAAAGGAGAATGGAAACAAGGTGTGTATTCTCCTGGCTTTCTCATGCTGGGTTAACACATGTTGGCTATGTCCCTCTACCAAAGGTCACAGCTCCAGTTCTGGTAGCTTCTTACAATTACACGTAGGCTCTCAGGTTCTGCATCGGACTCCCACACTTTGTCCCTTCATGCTTCAAAGTGCTAACAGCTTCCTGCTGTTGCTGTCCCCTGAATATTCCTTGTTGGTTTCACTTAAACTAAAGTAATTCCTATCCAGCCTTCAGTAAATACTCCCTTTAATAAATTGCCTTGAATTATTCCTTTTGAATGTGCCATTTGTTTCCTGTTAGGAACTTTGATTTAGTACATTTTTTTCTTCAAATAACTTTAAAACTTTGTAATATCAATATGCTATTATATGCGTTACACAGATGTCAGTTAATGTAAAACAGAACAAAACATTATTTTATCTAACACCAAAACAAAGCACCTAACTTTAGCCATCAGGTTCTCCCTCCTTTATTTGCTCAAGTTAACTCCCTTTGAAAGTTACACATAATCTGCAATAGGACCTGAAAACCCTTAGTTGCCCAAAACACTGACAAGATTATGCTGCCTGCTACCTTCTTTCATCCTACCATATGTAATTCAAAAATAAAAACAACGTAAAAACATTAAACAATTATAAGAAAATCCAATGATGTTTTTCCTAAAATCACTACTTCTATACTTAAAATATTTACAAACCTTTCAAAATGAAATCATTGCCCTTCTCCTGATTTATTGGTGTCCTACGCATGCCCCTGATGGACCCATTGGGAAATCCTGTATTGCATAAAGGCCAGCATAAAGGCCAAACTCTTTATCATGGAATTGCGAATTCATGATGATCTGATTTCTGTCTTCCTGTCTGTCATCATCTGCCATTCCAGCTTCCATGCTGTGTGCTTCAGGCCCCTATGGTCATGCAGACTCTACAATGTAAACAAGTCTTTGTGAATGGGGAACCCTGAACTTGTGCAATGTGGTGATCCTACGTCAGCCATACTTAACTGTATTGTATCCATTCCTAGCCCTATCCCCTACACA
Source organism: Rhinolophus hipposideros (assembly GCF_964194185.1). Lineage (NCBI taxonomy): Eukaryota > Metazoa > Chordata > Mammalia > Chiroptera > Rhinolophidae > Rhinolophus > Rhinolophus hipposideros. Next base: position 48,738,174 of record NC_138060.1, read on the forward strand.
CACACACACACACACACACACACACACACACACACACACACACGGGGGGGGGATATATAAACACACTGTGCAAGTTCAAGTCTGTGATTTTGTTCATGCTTTCACATTAGGTGGAATGCTTACCCCTTCACCACCAATACCCTACACACCAGACTAATGCCTGCTGTTGTTTGAGCCTCAATACAAACATCCTCTTCCCTGAGCAGTGTCTGCTGAGTAGCTGACTCCTTTACTCATCACCCCTGCAGGCCTCCCACAGCGTATTCCACACTGGTCTGCAATCACCTTTGACATTTGTCTTTACCACTATACTATATGAGTCTAAGGACAAAGATTATGTTTTTTCATCTTCTATCTCTTTGGCTTGATGAACTTGATTATTTCAAGTTCTTTATAATATAGCTTCTTGAAAGTCATAGCACAACTAGGTACAGTCATTCCTTAAAAATATATGAAACTGTCAGAGAACCCTTAGCATTCTTCCATTCTCCATTCTCAGCACAGGTACCTCAATCCCAATGCCCAGACACTCACACACCACGTTTCCCAAGGCATTCTGTAACGGAAAATATCTTCTTGGATTTTGCCATGCTTAGGTTGAGAGTCTGGCTCAAGACATTCCTCTGCTAATTAAAATTCCTTCTTTCTGTATAGCAAACTCTTCAACCCAACTCTCTGGCAGTTGATTTAATGAATTTAGCATTTCTAAAGGGTGTGATAAATCATTTAAGGTGGTATTTTAATGGTTATAATTTTTCATAACCTATAGATATCATTTATTTTTATAACCTACATAACTGACACATCAAATCAGTAATTTCATGGTTGTTATTGCTTAGGAGAAGGCTAAAATCAGGGGGGAAATGAGTCAGTTTAATAAAAAATCTTAATTAAGAATATTGATAACACAGGAATGTGGCAAAAATCAAGAAAAGGAACCCTGAATTATGATGGTCAGTTTTAAGTGCCAGTTTAGTTTGGCTATTGTATCCACTTTTTCAAACACTACTCCAGGTGTTGCTGTGAAGGTATTTTGTAGATATGATTAACATCTACCATCAGTTAACTTTAAGTAAAAGAGATTATCCTCTCTGATTTACTTGGGCCTGATTCAATCTGTTGAAAGGTTTTAATGGCAGAACTGAGGTTTCCCTGGCAAAGAAATTCTGCCTATAGACTCAGTGTCATTTCTTGCCCAAGAGTTCCAGCCTGACCTTTCTGATGTGACAGCCTGCCATAAGGATTTCGAATATATACATCCAGCACCCACAACTGCCAATTGCGATTGCATAAACCAATAGATAGATCGATCGATTGGTCGATCAATAAATAGACAGACAGATAATCTTACTGGTTCTGTTTCTCTGGTGGAATGCTTAATGATATATTAAATGACTGAGATTTTGCTTGAATGTTTCATGGCCTGGGATAAGTGAATATTAACTCTGACCTTCTGGAAACAATGCTTAAAATCAGCACTTGCCTTTATTGTCTAGTATTGTTGTAAACAAAATTTGAGATCTTAGTATTTACACCTTGATAAGATGTCTTTGTTCCTTTCCCACTTCCACTTTCCCTATTTGTATTGGCTGTGGATTTGCAGTCCCTGCCAAATAGATCAAATGTGTTAGAAAGAGTAATACACGTATATCAGCTGACATATATAACCTGACTCAGTAAAATGGTGCTGGTACTTGACATTCATGCGTGCTGTCAAAATAAAGGTACTTCTTAGAATCCTGAGATCCTAGAGTGGTTAGTCTTCACAAAGCCATTGCACCCAAATTACTTGGAGTGTTTTTTGTTTTGTTTTTTAATTAGGATTTCCTAGACGTCCATTTCCCTTTTACTTAATCAGAATATCTTACAGAGGGTCACAGGACCTTAATTTTTATAAGCTCACAGCATGATACTTATATGTACTAATGTTTGAAAAACAATGCCTGAGGAGTTCCCTAGAGGACCTGCACAATGCTTGTAGATTTATGTATTTCTTAATTTTGAATTCTGTAACAGATTGTGTTTGAGCTATCTGTATTACAGCTAAAAGAACTCCCAAATTTAGACCCACTGAACCAGTCTGTGGTAGTTTGAATTACTGACCCCAGTTCTCTCCCTGTACCATACCTTCACCATGGCCTATGCAGGGATGGACTATATTTCTATTTACCTTGACTTTGGAATTGGTCACGTGACTTGTTTTTAGTCCATGATAGGAGGGAGCATAATTGGTTTGATAGCTAAATAATACAGTCTATTCCCTAATTTTATAGAAAGAAACTAAGGAACTAAGAAGCAAAATGACTATTCTAAAGAACTTGAATCCAAAGGAATAACTCAAAAAGGTAAGACTTTCACAGCAGTTCTGAAGACGGACAAACTGAGAGAAAGGTTTTCAACCTTTTTCCTTCCAATCACGCAAAGTAGACCAGCATCCTCAGGTTGATGTATCTTTGGAGGAGCAGTCCCTCCAGAATACTTTACATATCACGCTCAGCCAAGGAAACAACTGAAGCTCAATGGGACCACCTTATGTTCTGCAAGGTAGGGACTTGGTGTCCTTCCACCTCCTCTGCTCACCTCAGCTCAGACAATCATGCAGTGCCTGTTGGATTGAAAACAAATGCCACCAAATGCTACTGTATTGATCATGGCAATTTTTTTTTTTAAGAGCAAAGGACACTATGGCAAATTCTTTTTAATACCAGCTATTTAGATGTATGCCTCCAAATGCCTTTATTTACTACCCCAAGAGAGCATCTTGCTTATTGGGCAATTACCTATGGTAGTTAACCTGACAGGGGAAATGAGAGTGGAACTGTTTATCATATTAGAGTCCAACTAGTATTCACACTTGGAATTGCTCTCTAAAACTCAAGAGTGTCCCCACGGGGTGACTGACAAGATGCTATAGAAGATACTACAAAAGGAATCTACATGCTCAAGATAATCTAAACGATATGTTTTTAATGCCTGTTCATGTCACAAAGCCTAGTGCTTTGGATTACCACAGTATTTCTTAGAAACTGTTTGCCAAATATCTTGAATTCAAGCCTAAGCATTCTGCCCATTCACAGTCACATAGTGGGCTCAGTGGTGAAGGGAAATTAGAGTTGCAGTGTGCTTGCCCAAGGCTCAGACTACGCAATGTTAAAAAAGAAAAAAAAAGATAAATATGATTCTAGACACATTCTCTGCCTCATCTCCACGGTCCAGTTTCTGTTATCCATCAAGCAGGTTTTAAAATAGTCCACGTTTTTCAGTCCTGCAAAGTCAACAGTACTGGAAAATTGGCAGGTACACTTGTTTAAACAAAGCTCCCAAGTTTTCTGCTGGCAGGTGTTTCCAGAGTTCTTGGAGCACAATTCTTTGGATAGGATATTTGCCAATATACATAGCAACAGAAAAAGAAAAAAAAGTGTTTTCCTTTGCCACAGTGGTGACACCAAAATGCCTTCGATGCAAAGCTGGATATTCAGTTCAGGGACTTGTTTTGGCTCTAGGTCAAGGAATAAACAATAATAAAATCCCACATCTCTCTGCCCAGAAGTCTGATGAGCTTCAGAGTGAAATAGGACCACTTGTCAAATTGGCAGCCTGTGGTCCCCAGCTATCTCTGCACAATTTGGCCCAATGAGTTTGGTTTTTCTCTTCTTTGTCAATTCCCCCAGACTCCTGAAGGTGCCATTCTCAAGCTTTCAGTTAATTCTGCTTGAAATTGAGTCAGGGGATGGTAGGTTTGAAATTTAATATGATGAGGGCAAAGCAGGTAAGACTTTATTCTTCTCCCACTTGCCCCTAGGCATTGATTTTAGTGACTCTTAAATCCAGCTTTCCAAAATTGAAACCTGGGACTGCTTTTAAAAACACATGACTAGTTTTATAATCCATTCCTTGGCAGTTGGGCTAATTCATATTTGCTGCCGTTAGATTAATTCCCTTAGCCATTCAATTAAATTCAACATAGGTGCTGGAACTCCATAAGAGAGAAATAATCTCGTCTCTCACCCTGAACTGAATGAAAATAAATAGATTTTTTCTTTCTTTCTTTCTCTCTCTCTCTCTCTCTCTCTCTCTCTCTCTCTCTCTCTCTCTCTCTTTCTTTCTTTCTTGCAAGACCAAAGTCTAAGGAGGAGAAATATAAGCATGGAAGGGAAAGGTTTGGTGGACAAGTTTTGAAAACTCAAAGAAAGTCAAAATATTACTGGCTTAGAAGGTACTTAATGGTCATTAAATTGTAACCTAGTGAAAATTAAGAGTTTCAAATTCTGCCTACAAAAAGTTAGAACATTAGGCTTTACTAAAAGTTATTTTAAGTCATTTCTTCTTTAGTTACTTGCTAGTGGTGAATCTATATTGGATTTAAGTTATTTCATTCTTAAAGTATTTGCCCTTATCTTGGAGTTCATTTTATGCCTCTGTGTTATCCCTTTGCTCTATCTCCCCCCTATTATCTTGTCATTTAGTATCTTTGGAAGCTTCTGTACAAATTTCAAAACAAAAATACCCCTTATGGATGTTTTGAGTTTAGAATGCTCCTTTTCAGTAAAGTGGGCCTTTTCATAGACATGGCTGAGGCTTTTTATCTCATAAAATCCATCAGTTTCAAAAACAGAACTGGCTATTCAATTGGCAGAGGGAAAACCAGTTTTTTCTTCAGGTTAGCTGTGGCTACAAAAAGAAACCACATTGGTCATACTCTGAATGTTTCCTCTCAAGAAGATGTTTGAAAGAATAACAGTGGTTAAAAATACAGACTGCTCAAACAAACCTGGGTTCAAATACCTGTTTTGCCACCTACCTGTAGGATGTTTAATATGAGGCTCTTGATTCAATAATGGTTGAATTCTGCCTTTGCCTCGTCCTAGCTGTGAGAGACTTAGGTCAATTTATTGAGCTCTCTAGGCTTTGCTTCCTCAAGGGTAAAACGGGCAATATGAGTAGATATGGTCAAGAGAATTAAATAAGGTAATGTATGGCAGGTGCAGAGCCCATAAAACAATTCGAGATGAAAACAGCCACAAACTTTGGGAAAAGTGTATTTGGCTGGAATCTTGACATCACCATTTTTGTTTGTTTGTTTGTTTTAACTTTAATTGTGCTTGGTAATAAATATTTGTTCTAGGAAAACTGGAAAATATAGATAAGTTTAAAAAAAAAATGTGAATTGTTTCATCGCTTATAGAGCCATCTGCCAGAAATAATTACTATGGACAGTTGGTTAAATCCTTTCACACTTAATCATGAAACATCCAGATGGCATTACGCTGCTCCTCAAAGGCTTTATTTCCAACTTCAAGAGTATTTGTCTGCTCTCTCTCATCAAAGTGGGCAAAGAAAGCTATGGGAATATTGATTTTTTAGAAGATAAACCAGGAGAGAGAATCCTGAGAAGATTTCACAGGAAATGAACTTTTTTGTTTGTTTTCACCAATGAAGAAATGTTGTGAATTCCAGGCAGGATATTGTTTTCTGCCAGATCCTTTTGGGAAAAGGCAATGGTGCTAAGTCAGAGTTTCTCTCAGAAAGATAGCAGGCCCTGGAGGATTGCTGCTAGAGAAGTTTCAGAATGATGAATCAATATTGTGTTTACTGTTAACTCCCAATGACTTAATTGGAAAGGATTGATAAAGCAATAACTTTTTTTTAGGAGTTGCCTCCCTTTTCCTTTGATCAGTGAAAAATTTGTGAAAACTTTTTTTGCTGTCTCTGTGGTCTTTACCATCAAAATACCTAAACAATTATTTTTTTTAAAGTTTCTCCTGAAACCTATTTGTTGACAATGTTGATATATAATATTTAACACATTGCTTTGTTATATTTGTCATATTAATAGCATACCTACCATTTGGGGGTGCCTGTTTGTGCACAAATCCTGCAAATCCCATTTTAAAGTTAACAAAGCTGAAGCCTGAAGAGATTAAGTAAATTGCTCAAGATCACAGAGTTAGTGAGTGGTAGAACTGGAGTTTAAACACAGGTCTATCACAGCCAAAAAAACGTGTTCTATTCACTGCAACCTGTTATTCCTTATTGTGTGTGTATACACACAAGCCCACAAACACTTCATACTCACAGGAACACAAAGAAAGCAAACCGCTCATAAAGGAAGACGTGCGTAAGCATGGAAATATTTGAATGTAGGAATATGTTTTGCATGGGGTTTATCTGGAGTGGAACACTATGGCCCTAGATTTATAATTCTACTGAAAATTTCAATAGTGTCTGTGTGGCAGTTAATAATCTTAATATGTTAATAAAATCCATTGACCATCAAGAGTTTTTACATTTACATAAATATTATATTTGTATAAGCCGGGGGGGGGGGGGACAGAAAAAACACCAATGAGTTCTTAACTGGCTTTGAGGTGATTCCTGTAGGACTCTTGATATGTTGGAGGAGACGACCACATCTGAAAACTCCAGCTACTAGAGTGTGAGCACAGGGCCTACGTGGAGAGGGAGGAGAATAACATTGAAGGGAAAATATGACTGAAAGCTGTTTTTGATGACTAAGAACCAAAACTTTCCTTTTTTATATATATATATTCTATGGAGTCTTCAATCCTTTAAAAAATGTAATGAATGTCAAAAAGAAATTTCTGGAACCATATGATACTTGTTTGCTCTTGTCCTTAGCCTTTCTCCATGAACTTTTATTAGCTTGGAATTGGGGAAGAAGCTTTTTTAATAAATGGAGATAAAGGTAGGGAAGGGGAACTAATGTTTATCAAACACCTAGTAAGGGCCAGGCACTTGCCTAGGTGTTTTGTATATCAAATCTCTTCCCAACACCCCTACAAAGTAGATATTATCATCCCCATCTCCAGTTAAGAATCTGAGGCTCAGATAAGCTAAATAATTTGACTCATTCAACCCATCCATCTATTAAGTATTATAGTTAGGACACCAGACCATTTCCAAAACCTTTCTACTGCATTGAGAAAAAAGAAGATATAGATTCTGAACTTAACTTTGGCAATTTCATAGCTATGGTAAGATTCATTTTTAACTCTGCCCAGTTTACTAGTATCTTAGGTGTGAATATGTGTTACATTCTTTGGGTAAATATACTCATTTATAATTTTGAATTCCACATAATCCCCCAAATCATATTTCAACCTATACCCTGGAGTAAAGGAAATCTCACACAGTAATAGTAAAACCACGTATTTCTGATTTTGTGAGACATCAAGCCCTGCTTATGTTCTTTCCATAGAGTTTTACAAATGACTAGGGTGTTTGTAACGCACACACTGTGTCTTCTTATGACACTAAGTGTCTGCCATTTTCCTTCTCTTTTGCTCCATCTCACTGTGATGGCATCTTTGGCTCTTTATAATGTAAGAGAAGCTGCTTGTCTCTAGTGCCCACCCAATAGGCCCTCATTCCTACTGATGCTGCCAAGTTATCATCTTCCAACACCACCAGCACCATACTCTGTCTCTGCCCAAGCTGCCAATATTAATGATGCTGACATATTGAGAATCTAAAGTCCACTAAAGCAATTAGCAGAAAAAAACTGAAGAAAAAAAAGAAAAGCTTTGTTTATCTGTTCACAGGTATGTCCATAGGAACTGGTCTAGAGAACCATCAGAGTGACAGGCCCCGGGTATACTCCAGACCCACAGCCCTCAACACCAACCCACCACTAGTGAACCAAGTTGCCTGTGACTGCTTTGCCTTTCCGTAAGATGTGCTCTTTCTTAGTAGGCACCTCATTCCTTCTTGAAGAGGCTGGTTCCAGATACATGAGACCCTAAAGATAATCTCAGTTTGGGGCCCACCTAGGAATCCCTGCTGTATACACAAGCATGTGGAAAATGTAGTCGAGGGAATTCATGGGTTTGTTCAATTTTCTCAAACTTCTCAGTAGCAAATTTGAAAACGGCGTTTGAGTATCCTGACTCCTAATTCATGAAAGTATGATTTTGTTTATTCATTTATCCATTCAATCATTATACATTGAGAGCTGATTTCATGCCAGCTGCTATAAGAGGTAATGTATATGACACATGCTAGACCTTTAGAGGTCACACTCCAATGGCGTGACAAGTCCATGCCTAATGGTATGACAAGTCCTCTGCAGGGTAAAACTCAAGGTGCAGTGGAAGTTCACAGCAGAGGCCCCTAACCTGGGGAGGCTTCCTGAGATGAGATGAACTTTAAGCTGAGCCGGAAGGATGAGGAGAAGTTAGCCAACTTAAGGAAGCAGGCTAACTTGTAGACAGTGGGCTGGAGAGGTTGGGCAGGACAGGCATTTTTGACCCAGTGAGTCAGAAGGCAGCTGAGCACTAAGATTTCTTGCCAATAAGGTTATACTTCCCTTTAGAAATTAAGTGAATATCCATTTTCTTTCTCTTGGTAGGAACACAGAACTTTAAAAAACAGCAGTTCCCTCCTATACAGGTTTTCTTGTGAATTTATTAGAATGAAGGAAAGAGGACAGGAGTTTAGCTAATGGGAAGGGTAGGGTGGGAAGCAAGATTGTGACTTCAGATAAGCTAGGCAAAACCAATGTAAAATAACCCTCGGGATGGATCCAGTTTTTGGGGGGCCTAAAATTTATATAACATGGGGGACACTTCTTAAGAAAAATAATGAAAAAATTTACATTTGTAATAGTTTCAAAGACATGACTACAAGAACGCATTGCAGTTTGGGAGGGGTCTTGTGAAAATAAGGATCCTGGAGTTTAAGCTTCATTAGCATGATAAACCCCCTTCTAATGACACTATTTTAGAAAGAGTACCAACAAGGATAAACTCACTCAAGCCACTGGGTTCGGAGGTACTTGAACTCCTTATTTTCTTACTTTCAAAACTTTCCCTATTTGCATGATCTCCGGGAGTTGGGAAAAGAGGAAGAAAGAAGGGAAAAGTAATAAAGATTTTTCTGGGGTGTGTGTGTGTGTGTGTGTGTGTGTTTACTTAGGTATACCTCTAGTCTACTAACAGGTATTTTTCACGGTCAGTTCTAATAGATTGTTCTAGAAAGATTTCAACACCTTAATAAACAATGACCACATAAACCTGAAGTGAATAGCCAAAGAGGACGTCGTCTTTCAGCACTTCTATCTAAAAAACACTGCAGAGGAACTTCCGGTATTAAGGTAAATGAACAAATAAATATTCCTGTGAAGACACAAGTTCTCTGTGTTTTTCACAAGTGTTTCATTTGGAACACAGCTCTTTGAGTATGGACTGGGGAGTAGTGGGGGAGAGGGGAGGGGACAGGAAGGGAAGGATTGGACTGGGAAAGTGGTGTACTGTTAAGCTGGGCCTTCAGAAAAAAGAAAAAAGCCTTGAAGCATGTGCCAATTTCTGTAGCATATATACTCTGATGATGGCTGATTTCAATCCACTGATGTGATCTGACTAAGGTGGAGCTGGGAAGGCGTGGACACCATTAGTTCTTGTAGGTCAGTGAGATCCACTCCAGCAAAGAGATACCTGGATATGAACTTTCTGTGGCCTGGTTGATGCTTCCTTCTGAAGCTATAAGAACAGACCTTTTGTTTAAAATGCATCTCAAATGTGAAAAGCAGGTGCTTTGCTTTGCTTTTAGCACCTGCAATAATATGCAGAGCATGGATTTCAGGTCCCACATGCTCTTGAGTTAATTTTGCTGGATTAAAGGAGATTTAGAGCCTTTTGAGTCGGACTGGCCAGGGTTTTGTGAATTCCAGATGGGTCCTGGCAGCTTGCTCATCAACTTCTGCTATTAGCAGCTGCAGCCTTCAGGAGTAGAGGCTGGGGGTGGGTGGGGAGAGGCTTAAATTTAGGGAAAGGATAGAAATAGTAAGAACTGTGCCACCTTTTATTGAGGCTGCTTAAAATATAGTTTAATTTTGATAGAATGTGGTTAAAGAAATGTTTCCAACTCAAAAATTTGGACGATGAGTGGGTAGACATCATTTATTTACATATTAGGAGTACATGTAACTTGCAACATAAATGTTTTTAATAAATGTATGTATACCCTAAGTCTCTTTCCCCCTTCCTCCCTCTCTCCCTCCCTTCTTTCCTTCCTTCTTTTCTTCTTTCTTTCCTTCCTTCCTTCTTTCCTTCCTTCCTTCCTTCCTTCCTTCCTTCCTTCCTTCCTTCCTTCCTTTCTTTTCTTCCTTCTTTCCTTCACATTGAGTAATTACAAGGTTCTATAGTAGGCACTGAGTAAAACAATGAATAAGATCAATAGGACCTGGTGTCTACACTGAAGGAGCTTGCAGTCACATAAACACCTACTTAAAGTATTCTATTCCAGGGGTTGAGATAAAAGGCTAAACTGGGCCTGAAGCATGGAAGGAGAGTGAATTCTGGATGAAATATGGGGACAAAGAGTAGAAATCAAAGCAGAATCCATAGAATCACAACACAGAAACTGAGAAGATGAGAAGCCTGGTGACCAGGAGTGCAGGACAGTGTGCAGTGTGAGAAGGGAGAGTCAGAAGTCCAGACGTTGGTTATGGCAATGCAAAGACTTCAGCCTGCCTTGAGATATGGGGACAAGAACTAAAAAGGGCACTCTGTGTATGAAGATGCCAGGACAAACCTTATCATGGAAAAGCTTGAAAAGCATGGCACGGTGTTGGTATTTTATCCTGCCAGCACTGAGGAGCCATTTGTGGATTTTTACCTGAAGAGTGAGATGATCATTTCTTGATTTTGTTTTGTTTTGTTTTTAAGGCTCACCTTTAGGTGTCTGCACGAAGAATGGATTGGAGGATAAAGAAGTGAGAGCAATGCAGGCAGTTAGAAGAATACAGTAAGGAATGGGCTTTGATGATGCTGTTGACCTTGGGGTCATCCCAATAAGGATGGACAAAGCAGGGGAAGGAACTCAGAAATTTTAAGGAGATACAATTGTTTGGACTTTGTCATTATTCTGATGTAGGGTGAAGGAATGGTTTAAGATGCCCCCCGACCCAGGTATTATTTTAAGGATGAGGGGTAGGTCATGAACTTCCTGAACAGTGGTAAAAGATAGGACATAACCAGAGAGTCAGAATCAGAAGAAACATAACTAAACCCTGGGAAACTTAAAGAACATAGTACAACAACAACAAAGATTACTTTATAAAATACTTTGAGATATCCAGGATTTAAGTATGATAAAAAAATAATAATAATGACATTATATATTCTTGTAGCAATTATTCATTTACAAAACACTTATGTACATTATCTCACCTTGAGGTTGAGCTTTACATGCACTCTGTGAGAGAGGTAGGGAAGACGCTGTAAACCCAGTGTTACAAAATATAGTAAATGGAATTCAGAGTGATTGAGAGGCATCGTCAAGATCACAGCGGCAGCAGAGGTGGGGCAAAGAGTCAAATGGTGTATCTCAGCCCCAGTCCAAGGTTGGAAAGACAGATGGAACACCCTGGAGAGCTTAACTTTCTTTTTCCTCCAGACACATTTCTGCCATGGAACATTGTAAGGTACCTCTAGTATTTGGTTTTGTTGACAGTTTCTCTCAAAGGTCGCCATGTCACCTCCATGGAAACTTGAAGGTCTTATTTGAGTTGCTTAAAATTATGGCCAAACTAGGCAGGCCTTGACATTCCTAGATACTGAATGATCCATTACCTTAGAGGGTCACCCTATTTGTCATTGTAGGACCTGAAACTGACGAGGAAGAGGCTAACATATTGTCTCTTTTCCTTTCTGTGGAAAACAGAAAGCAAAACACACACAAAAAAACCTGCCATTTCCCTCAGGTCAAGTGACAGACACTGACCCTTGACATTAGATTCAGAAAGCTCCAAAATAAACACAGAATGATGTAAGCCTGAAGAAAGGAAGCCAAATTAGGGACTTCAAACTTTCTCTTGCCTAGAAAAGGACAGCTTTTCTAACTACTCTAAGTATGATTTTGGATGAGAAAATAAAGTTACATAACACTATTATAAACTAAAGAGTAAAGAATGTAACGTGCTTTGCTGTTTCTCAGAAAATGGAATGCAGTTGGAAAATCTGTATAAATGTTAGCTTACTTCTTGTAAATTCTACGAATCTACGTCTTCCTACGATGCCCACTGTTATAATTGGTTATAATTTAGAGAAATGTCTCCTAATGTATTATTTAAGCAGGTGGAGAAAAATGTATCATTATGCTTCCCTTTTTTTCACATTTACAGCAACCTGAGAAGTAACATAATAAATGTGGAGAAAATTTATCTTCCAAACATTTGCTGGATGGTATAAATATCTAACACTTAACAGTACTTCTGTCAATATTAGCAAGCAAAGTGCGAAACAACTTTCTCCAGGATATTCTAACTAATGAGGCAGATATTGACATTACCTGATATGCTTGGGTATAATCCTTTATTCTCTCTTTCAATAAAGAGCATCTGAGTGCCTACTATATGCCAAACTGATAATACAAAGACATGTGGTTGAAAAGAGAAGCACAATCCTGCCCTCGTGCTGCCCAAAGGGAAGCCAGATATTGAAGAAATAATTACAAACAGGCAGAAAACGTTAGCATCATAGAATACTAGGGGAAACCATTACACCCACATTTATAGAGAGGCAAATGTAGCTTACAGAGAAAATATGGCTAACTTCAGGCACACCACTGGTTTATGACAGTCTTAGGCCTTGAACATGAATCTACTATTTATCTTTTTTTTTCTTTTTGGCTCCAGTTAAGGTGACATACATCCTAGATTGGCCAGGAAAGGACTCTTATCCCTTCATTGTAATTATTAATATCTCCCTCCTTTCACTCTCAAAAGAGTCTTGGTTTGGATAACATGGCATTCCAGCTTTCTCACAGTGTCTATACTACAATAGAATGTATGAGACTAGAAGGGGTTCATGCGTTCTAGGTTTTACTAGAAAACCAGTCTTGCCCATTGTATGCAAATTGCCATATTTGAGGTCACTTGATTCCAACAATACATTCTGGACTAGAAATCAATCCCAGAGAATCCAGCCACGGAGAAGAAGAAAGAAAACCATTCAATGGGGTTTTAATTGCATGAACATTAATTCATTCTGTTTCCAGAAGTTCTGAGCTTGAAGTGGGACAGGAAAATAGCAGAGACAAAAACATATTGCCACAAAGAGAAACATATCCAAGAAGCAACACGAGCAGGACACTGGGGCTGCTTTTCTATCATGGACATCCAAGAATGACATTTACTAACATTTTCCTTGGTCTCCTTATTTCCTTAGATTTCTTACAAACTGGAAATACATGGTGTATTTATAATACATGTATAGTTTCTCTTTCAATGCCTCTCTATATCGTGCAAGTCAGAGATCATCCAAGTCTCTACACATTATATTCTAGAGATCAAGACACGCACAGCATAGGTTAAGGAATAGCCATTACTGGGAAAATTTACACAGGACAATATGAGCTCGGGTCCACTTAATCTTCACATGACACCATAAGAGGTTCATCTAGGCCAGGACCTTGATGGCCTTAAAGGCAGGTCTGCATTTCAGCACAAGAGTCTCTTCTACCTGCAGTTTCTTTGTAGTATTTAATTTTTTTTCAAAAACCATTATCACTTGTAATTGACCTCTAAATAAGCAAAAATATTCCTTGAGGTATAAAAATATACATTTATATATAAATATAGATATCATATATTATGTCCAAATATGATATATATTAAAATAGCATATGTTATATACAGTACCGTCATATAATATGCACATATTATATAGAACATGTTATAGGTCATAAAAATTATTTAAATAATAAGTGCAAATATTATTAAAGCTAACTTTTCTGTGTCATGGCAATATTTATAGTTTTCTTTCTTTAAAGTACCCATAAAGCTAAAGGGATACACTTCTGTCCATGTCTAAAGCAGTACAGAAAAATATAAAGCCAAATTGTTTCCCCCAACTCGATAAATATTTTTTCAACATAAAGATAAGATAAAAAAATTAAGAGTTCAGAAATGGATAAATTTAAATTTCTTATTCTTTTATTTCTTTGATTATAATAGCTCTACTTTCAGGCTAAGTTAATCACATCAGAACGGTCACCCAATATTCACTGATGCATCAAGTATTTGATACAAGTGTTATCTACATTGTTTTCAAGTCACCATTAGACTCACTTTAATTCCGTAAAGGAAAAATATTACAAAACCCAGGAAGGATAAGGAGTCCTTGGCATGGCATGATATGAGCGGTCTGCTAAAAAAAAACATCCTTTCTCAAAAATATCTCCCCTTTGTAGATCTGGGTCCTAAAATTGTAGTATTGGAAATTCAAGGCTTTTGGTCAAAGTTTTCTGAAGTGTCAAATAATTCTAGAGGTTAAAACACATTAACTCATAATTAACCACTAGCATCTGAACAGGAATTAGTTCAGAAAGCTTTTCAAAGTGTCTTCTTCCTAAGTATGCTAGCATCAATATGCTTTTTCAAAGAGGTTTCTCAAAAAAAATTAAACATAGAATTATCATCTTGATTCAGCAATTCTACTCCTAGGTCTATACCCAAAAGAAATGAAAACAGATATTCAAACAAAAACTTGTACACACATGTTCATAACAGTACTAGTCACAATACCGAAAAGCTGAAAAGTGCCCAAGTGTCCATCCACTGATAAATAGATAACAAATGTAGTCAATCCATACAATGGAATATCATTCACCCGTAAGAAAGTATGATGTACTGAGACATGCTACAATATAGTTGAACCTCAGAAACTGTATGCTACGTGAAAGAATTCAGAGTCAAAAGATTACATGTTATGTTGCATGGTTACATTCACATGGGACATCCAGAATAGGTCAATCCACAGAGACAGAAAGCAGATTAGTGGTTGCCAGGGGTTGAGAGGAGGGGCAATGGGAAGTGACTGCATAATGGTACAGGATATCCTTTTGAGGTGATGAAAATGTTGTGGAACTGGTTAGAGGTGTTTGTTGCACAACACTGTGAGTGTACTAAATGCCACTGGATTCTACACTTTTAAAAGATTAATTATACATTATGTGAGCATTTCAAAGACTTGAGAGCTCCTGTAGTGCCTTACATTTTGTTTAACTCAGAATGTCTCAAATGCCTTGGCTCACGGAAATCTCAGTTCTTTGGATGTGTATGGGTGTGTTTGGGTAAGACTCAGAGAGATAACAAAGTAAAAAGAATGTACATCCTAATAAGCTCACTGAGGAAGGAGAAAAATGACCCATAGTAGGGAACTTTTAAATATCCAGGATAGACCAAGAGAAAAAAAAAAAAAGAAGAAGAAGAAGAAAGATACAGAAGGGAGTGGTGGGTAGGTCACCAAAATTCAATTGCAAAGTCACATGGATAATGTCCATAAGCTGAGGACCAGGAGACATGTACCCCCTTATCTTAGGTCAGGTTCTGCAGGAAGTAGACTCTAAGATGGAGATTTGTGGGCAGGACATTTTAAAAGAATCCCCTAAGAAGCCATATCTGTAAGGGGTGAGCAAAAAAGGATTGGACAGAGGAAGAACCTGAAGGACAATGCAGAGCCAACAAAGTCCAGAGCCAATCCCACAGAAGCTGTGGAGCTGCATGGACCTTCAGAGTTGACCTTGTACCTCCAAATTAGCTGGCCCTGGGATACTGGCGGCCCCAAAGCTGTAAACTCAGTTGTGGAGAACAGTCCTGCAGAGAGATTCATCTAGAAATCCTTAGAAGTAAATATTCCTGGCAGCTGGGCCCTCAAGTGTCTCATTCTTAAAAAAGAACCTGGATGCCATACTATAGCTAAGTCCACTACACCAAGTCCCAATTTTCTGACAAAAGCCTAGTATCCCATAAAGGTGATTCCAATAAGACCTTTTCCCACCCGGGCACACATCTGAGGAATATCAGCTTCAAGACATCTACGCTCGCTCGCTGATTCCCAATGATTTACTATCCCCATCAATTGTTTGATACAAAGGACATTTTTATTTTGCAAAAAAGAGGAAAAACACAAGTCTATTTTCTAGTAGAATATCCTCTCTAGTAAAGTAGCCCATTAACTTTGCATTAACTTTGCATTAACAATACTTAAGAAAGAGTTATTACGGATTAATTATTCTCAAATTGAAATGATCTTATGTTGCTGTTATCCCAGATGTTTCATTAATTTACATCAAATAATGCCACTTGTTACAGTTACTGTTACTTCCATTGTGGTTCGCCTACCATCTACATTGGAACTTCTTCAAGAGAGTTAAAAACAGCAATTTGTGGGTCCCACTGCAGTAGACTAAACCAGAATCTCTGAGGCAGAAGCACAGCAATCCATCTCTTCTATTTTGTTATTCTTATGGATGTAATAAATATTGGAGAAATACTATTACAAATCCTCTAATCTACACTAATTTGAACCGAATCATCAGGAAGTCACGGGCTTATGGTCTATCACATTGACCCCGTAGCTCTTCTTACCTCATTGTGATTTGGCCAGGTACCAGAAGCCAATACCATGGTGAAACTCCCCTGTACAACTTGTGTCTACAATGACTCATGAGATGGTGTTTACAAGTATGACATTACCTTACATGGTGTCTTCCCTATAAAGATTCATGGGAGAAAATTCTGATCTCAGAATCAGATAAAATTGTTCATCACTTGAGCAACTAGATATTTTTAATATAATAAATCGTATGAGTCACCCCATTATAGGTGTTTCCTTCTTCTCGTTGGTTAGCAGAAACATAGAATCAAGTTTTTGGCACACCTCTAGAAAATATGCATGACTTCATTGTGTGAGTTTTGTGTTCTGCCTCATCGCTGTTTCTTGTGGACTTTCCTGACTCGTTTTCCTCATTTATTTGCTGTTTCATATCATGATAAGTTGCTTGAAATATTTTCTGGAACAAGGATAGATATAAATAATCAAATGTATTCCAATTATTAAGAAGTAGACAGGCATCCAACAAATTCAGTACATTAGAGAAACCTCTTAACAACAAAGAAGTAGCCCCTGTCAGTATATTCTAAGTGCTTCTACACAGAACTCTGTATGAATTAATTCTAGTAATGTTATAACTAATTAATCAGATAGAAGTTCAACTTTTGACACCAAGAACTGGTCTAACAACATTTTGTGACTTGGCACATTGGTGGACATAGGAGAAAATAATAGGCCCTGTGCATTTCTAAAGAATTCTTGAGGAAGGAATTTAGAAAATGTCCTGCAATTTTAATTCTCTTTCCTTTGCTCCTAATCTTGTTTGCCAATGCATGCTCAGGCATAAAAATCATAGAAAGGTTACAGAACCCCAAGATTTGATTAAAATATTTATGGCTCTCTGGACATTTACACAGACCAAATTCCCTCTTTTCACCCAGTTGAAATTCATGTGTTATACTTTGCTATTGGATGAGGAAATTCCTAATAAATGTTGCCATAATTTAGTTCACCTTGGGAAAGTAAAAGTTAAACTAAAAATATGTAGAAGGTTGGAGCTAATACATTACAGATGAATTTGCATTTCATAGTAGGTATTAACTATAAGAGTGCATTATAATTAGTGCTGGATGTTTCCTACAACTGTATAAAGTATCTGAGTCAACCAGAAATGACCTCACACTTCTAATGACTTAGGAGTTAATGAGTGAATCATGAAACAACCCTTCCCCCTACACACACACTTTTACTGAAGTGATCTTGAAAAAGATGGAAACAACATAGGCCTCTGCTTCTGATAATAAATATGGTGAGAAAAGATGGAGCCCTGGAAAATCTTTGGGGCTATTAGAATTGGCCCCCTATCACCATGGTGGGTGACACCACGCACAGTAGTTAAGCACGCTCTGGCATTAGATTACTCAAAGTTAAACCCTGGCCCTAATACATATTAAGCAGGTAACACAGGGAAATTCAACTTAGTCTCGCTGTGCTTCAGTCTCTTTTTCTATAGAGTTGGGATAATAAAACTATCTCACAGAGTTGTTTTGAGGATTAAATGAATTAATCTATGGAGAGTTCTTGGACCTAGAAAATAATACTAATTTAATAAAGGTTAGTATGGATTTTAATTCCTCTCTGGATGACGCCTTGAAACACAAGTTTGCCTGTGTTCTTTATTAGGAGATTTGACAGAAGTTTAGCCCAGGAGGAGCCATTGATACCATAACTGTCACTAGCTCCATCCAAAATGGAGGATGTCTGGGCGGATATAGTAGACAGGGTCAGAATGAATCAGCCTGGTATGCTCCCTAAGGAGTTAGGACTTTAATCCAGAGGTGAACAGATTCGGATTTTAGAAAGATTTTTTTTTTTTTTTTTTGGTACAGAGAATTGTTGAAGTAGCTAGAAAAAAAATACAACGTAAGAGAGGCTTAAAGAAGACAGAAGTTTGTGTATGTGTGTTTTTGTACGTGTGTATATTTCATTTTCTTTTTTTTCTCATGTAAATGAAATTCATGTGCCCAGTCTAAGGCTGGAGGCTGACAAGGAAAAATTCTCAGATTCCTCCATAACCAAGACTCTATTCTGCTGCTTCTTCATCCTCAAAAATGTGGATTCCACTTCAAGATTCAACATGGCTACTCAAGGTGTGAGCATCACATCTTCATCGCAAACGTCAAGAAAGAAAAACAAATGGCTGTGCGTCTTTCCTTTCAGAATAGTCCCTGCATGTCACACATGAGACTTCTGCTTACTTTTCCTCATCTCAGCTTAATAATATAGTTATCCTTGGCTGCAAATTAGTAGAAAAAGGTGGTTTTTATTCGAAGTGAACATGTTAATTAAAAATATTAAATATTATTTATATTTGTATGAAATTATATTACATTAAAATTATATCAATCTATCTGATTACTAAGTGAGAAAGATCATCAAGTGAAAAAGAGAAAAATAACTGATTATTAAGTGAAAATGTGAAATAAGGGACAAATATTTGGAACCACTTGGAAATAGCAATTGGAGATGTCAGAAAGCTAGATCTTACAGGATCAGCTTCTTGCAAAGGGAAGAGTCAAGGGGCACCCCAGTTTTCTGATCCAGATGATAGAATAGACGGTGATTTCATTCACCAATCTGAGAAAAAACTGGTTTGTAAGGAAGATCACGAATTCACCTTTGAGCTTCAGATACTTGTGGGACAACCAAACGGAAAATACTGGGGGCACCAAAAATATGTATACACGACTTGTATTCATCTTTTATTATCGGTATATATTGAGTATTGCAATTTTAATACAGTTTTTTCCTTTCTTAAAATGTGCATACATTTTTGTGGCTCCCTCTGTATGTCTAAACATTTGTGTTTAACTCTGAGGAGTTCAGAAGATTAATTCCAACTAGTGAGACAGACTTCAGAGACATCTGTATAACAGGTGATTAAAGCCAACGGAGTGAGGGAGATAATGGGGGCTCCACTTTCCTTTTCTAGTTATGGCTAAAATGGAATAAAGGGTATGGTTGGTAAAGGCAATATCCCAGAGGCTCTGGCTACGATGAGCACCGTGCAGCCACTCTGAGGGCTGAGAGCAGGATAACTCTAGATCCTCACGCAAGTTGGGAAGGATTAGTATTGGAAATAGGAAGTATAATAAAGACAAAACCAGTAGGAAAAGGATTCTATGGAGAGTCTGTGGAAGAAGAGTTCATTTACAGTGGAATAAAGTTGCACAGGTCACAAGAGAAAGCCTGCTGAGGAGGTCCGGAGGGCAGGAAGGAGGCGCACTGCAGAAGTATAAGAGAGAAGAGCGGGCCAGAGAGACCCACATTATTATGGATGGCTGACGATGGAGACATAAGTGCCAGGGTGGGATTCCCTGTCCCTGAGCCTTAGCAACTGCTATTGCTTTAGGAAAAGTTTTCTCAAAAGATTTGCTGGAGATATGGCTTTTTTGCATGGGTGAACCAGTATCCTAAATCCAAGTAGTAGCAGAGGCCTGATAATCCCACAATCTGGGGACCTGGGCCAGAGTCTTTGGCCTCTGCTCAGCACTCCAAAGGGAACCAGGATAAGTAGTAATCCTGAGACTCCTACAGATGGGGAATCAGAGACTCCTGGGAAGGGTGGATTCTACCTGGTTAAGTGGTATAGGGAGAAAGTTTCTGATTTTCTCCATAACATTAGCAGCAACTTTCAGTGGCTTAGAGGTATATTCTCAGTAGATCAATTTATGAGGATTCATTTACATCAAAGGCTGGCAAACGGAGCCCAAAGGGCCAAATTGAGTTCACTGCCTGTCCTCGTCAATGAAGTTTCATTAACACATACCCACTGCCATTCCTTCAGTACTGTCTGCCTACGTCAGGGATACAATGGGAGAGGTGAGTAGTTGTGACAAAGACTGCTTGGTCAACACAGTCTAAAATGTTTATTATCTGGCTCTTTATGGAGGAAGTTTGCCAATCCCTATTTTAATACTATGCATATTAATAAAGCACTTAATACAGTATCCAGCATGTAGTAAGTGCTCATAAATAATAGATGTTTTGATTTTTACTTTTAAAGCCAAATCTTGATTGCTATTGTCTTTGTTATTGGCAGTTTGATAATAGATGCTCTGGAAAGGCAATCTATCTTGTTAATTTACATGCTATTTGTGGTAACATTTTCTTATCTCTCCATTTTATCTAAAGGCTTGTATATATAACTTCAGCCATATGGATCTTTATGAATGTGGAGATCATGCGTAATACAACCATATGGAAATTATTTGCAACTTAAAAGCCTTTGAAACCAACAGATGATTTCATCTCTTATATATGCAATTATTATGCGAGCCAAACTGTGAGACTTTTAGATGCCAGGACAAATGAATTCAGAGTTTTTTGCATTTTGTTTTTTTTTAATCATTAATACTGAATATAAAAAAGGAAGTAAAAGTGAGATTCAATTAAAGTATAATATTAATGTTTGTCACATATGAAAATAAACAATGTGTAAAACAAAACAAAACAAAATAAGACTCATGGATCCTATGACCTATTTTCCATTTACTTTAAACATATGATTAAAAGCTTTCAGCATTAAAACTAAAATGTTGTGATATAGCAGTACTAAATGTCACTCCAAATGATGTTCAGAATTTGGTGGAAAGAAATTTCTTCTGGAGAATGTGGGAGATATATCTATTTAATATATTTGAATAAATTGAGTGGGAATTGGCTATAAAATGTAATTTGAGAGTTGGTGGACTGAGTTGACACCTCATAAAGAAATACCAAAAAGTGACTTGTGAAATGAAAGGTACAACTCCATTGCAAGGAGGCTTCAGTATTGAGCTCAAGTAGTGATGGAAAAGGAAATGACTAATCTGGGGAAGTCTGGTTGTGTTGTGTTCAATCTTAGCTTCCTGGAAGGGAAGAGAAGTTCACATTTCATAAAATCTCAGATCTTGGCCAAGGTCAAATTTGAAGCAGTCATAGGTTATTTTCAATGCTTGTCCAGTTCCTCTTTTAGCACTTATTTACCTTCTCATGAAGTTCTTCCCTTTCCCCACAATGCCAATGCTGGGATAATGGAAATATTTTATATCTGAGCTACCAGGGTGGTAGCCCCTAGCCATCCAAGTTTCCTGAGCATTTGACATGAGGCTAATGCAGGTGAGGAACTGAATTTTTGTTTTGTTTAGTTTTACTTAATTTAAATTCATGTTTAAATAACCTCAGATGGTAAAGAGAGTTACCATATTGGACACCATGGATTCTAAACCAAATAGGTTTCAGGTTATATTTAGAACAAAGAAGAATGTTGGTGATTTTTTCCATAAATGACGCTGATTGACTATTGCTTCAAGATGTCTCCTAACTATATGGAAGACTTAGTGGATCTGACCACCTACACTCTATACGTCTCACTACCTCTCATCCTGAAAAATGTGTTTATCCTGTACCCCATTTCTGAAATGTTTTTCTTTCATTGATTACCTTTAATTCAGTAAAAGGTAATCAATAAAAGAGCATAAAATGTCAAGAGACAGTGCCTTCTCTGCAAAAACATTTATAGTCAGTTTGGTCCAAAGAAAATTTCACAAGTTTTTAAGAAAAAATAAACCATTCAAGTTAATATTGAAAAATATCACTTAGAACAAAATAAAATAAAATAAAAATATCACTTAGAAATTCTGGGAAGTCCTTATAATATCATACTTGCAAGAACAAATAAATTTAGCATAATTCCAATTTTGTTTATGTATATGTATAATCCTTAGGTGTTTAAATTATTGGGCACAGTGATAGTGTTACGATTTTACTAAAGTAGACAAAAGAGTTGCAGGACAAAACTAACTCTTTAATATAAGAAATTTCTAGAAAATATGTAATGTGGAAAGTAAATTTATATAATCTGGATTTGTTTACTTTTCTCAGGTAAAGACCCATCTGTCTACAGTGGTAATGCATTAAAAAACTGTGAATATCATCTCTGACTCAAGTAAGTTCATATCCCATAAATCTGCCACCAAAACATCATCTTTTCAATGATGCTAATTATTATTTTCTTTTTTTCTGAGTTTCAATATCCTTTTTTCATAGTTTCAGTTTCCCCACCTCAAATGGAGATCAAACCCGTGAGCAACCTCCCTGTGACGTAGAACTCAGGGAGGAGAAGATGATTGTATATTTAAAAGAATTTTAAACAGCAAAATGTGCTGTCTACTATAGGGCATTGATTTCTATCTAGTTTTCACATTTCTATTCTAGAGAGATTGACATATTTCAACAACTGGAAAGAATTGATCCACAGTCTTCTACTCACTTCTAGCTCCATCACTGTTTCTCTTCCAGGTACCAAGTGTGACAATTAAGTTCACAAACTTGTTGCAACGATGTTGCTAACCACTTTTTGGTAACAGAGAGATTATTCATTATGAATCTGTACCAACTGGACAAATAGTTAACCAAGTTTAATATTTGAAAGTGCTGAAAAAGCTGTGTAAAAATGTTAGCTGACCTGAACATTTCGCCAAAAGTTCATGGCTCTTGCACCATGACAATGCAACAGCTCACACAGCACTGTCTGTGAGGGAGTTTTTGGCCAATAAAAAAACAATTATATTGAAACAACCTCCCTACTCACCTGATCTGGACCCAGTGACTTCTTTCTTTACCCGAAGATAAAGGAAATATTGAAAGGAAGACATTTTGATGACAGGACATCAAGAATAATCCTACGACAGTTCTGATGGCCATTCCAGTAAAAGAGTTCCAAAATTGCTTTGAAGGGTGGCATCAGTGCATAGCTTCCAAGGGGAGTACTTCGAAGGTGACTGTAGTGATATTCAGCAATGATGTATGTAGTACTTTTTCTAGAATGTGTTCACAAACTTAATTGTCAGACCTTGTCTATTCTACACAGAGCCATCTGATAGTGGATAGTGGAAACTGACTTATCTGGCCATTAAGCCCAGCCTTGGGAGAGAAGGAGTTGCATGCTTTTATTGAAGAATAGGCCAAGTCCTTTATATTCCGTCTGGCTTCCACCAGACATGGCTTAATCCCAAGAGGCAGTTTCATCCAATCCATTTTGCTGCTATGTGTTGGATACCACGTTATACTTTCATTTGTCTATATTCTAAATTCTTTTCAAATGTTTGCACTCAAAAATTTTAGATATATTCTTAGGGTTAGTGAAATTAAATTGACACTTAATGTGTACACATGAAAAGGATATTTTAAATCCTTTTGGTACCCTAGGGACAGTAATAGTGATAATTATAATGAAGGTAAGTTTTGATACACTTAACAGAAATAGATTTTGAAAAAAGTTGCTGCATTAGGTTGATTGAAGTGACATAATAAAAGGTAGAAATACAATTAAATTGTTTTTAATTGCCATTAAAAGAAAGATGAAAGCAAAAAGTTACATACCCTGTTTCCCCGAAAATAAGACCTAGCTGGGCCATCAGCTTTAATGTGTCTTTTGGACCCAAAATTAATATAAGACCCAGTCTTATTTTACTATTATATAAGACCAGGTCTTATCTAACATAATATAAAAAAAGACCAGGTATTATATTAATTTTTGCTCCAAAAGACATATTAGAGCTGATGGTCCAGCTAGGTCTTATTTTCTGGGAAACACAGTAGGTGGAAAATAATTATGTAAAAAAAATAAAGTACACATAACACTGCAAATTATGTGCCACCTTTTTCAATTTTTTAAATTAAAATTGTCTATTCTTACCAGCATTTGACACAGAGATCTACCCTTTGGCTTCCTATTTCCATGTGAAGAAACTTGGAAAAACTCTATTATATTTTAGAGCCTAGAGTTCAGAAGGAGAGAAACCTCTGACATCCAAGTTAACTGCAGAGGTCAAAATATTTTCCTCTTATATGAGGTAGGCCCTCAGTAGCACAGATGAGATTTAAGAACCAGAAAAAATGTTTGTCTAATTATGAACCATAAAGGGATTTTTTGCTAATAAGAAGTGAAAAGGGGCATTGGTATGGGCTGAACTATGTCCCCAAAATTCGTATGTTGGAATCCTAACTCCCAGTACCTCAGAAAGTGACTATATTTAGAGACAGAGCCTCTGAAAACGTAATCAAGGTTAAATGAGGTTATGAGAGTGCTCTTGATCCAATATGACTGGTGTCCTTATAAGAAGAGATTAGGACACAAACACACACCAAAGGGAAGACCATGTGAGGACACCAAAAATAGAAAGCCATCTACAAGCCAAGAGGCCTTAGAAGAAACCAAACCTGCCCACACTTGATGTTAGACTTCCAGCCTCCAGCACTGTGAGAAAATATATTTCTGATGTTTAAGCCACCTAGACTGTGGGTCTTTGCTGTCCCGACCGGCAGGACAATGCAACGTGGGACGAGGGGAAGAAACCTGTTGAGGATGAAAAAAAAAGGGGAGACAGGAGACGCGAAGAATGGAGGCAAGACAGGGATCTGATCAAGCCTCAAAATTTTATTACGATGGCGGGTTATATATATAGCTATGTCAGATGGGGGTGGGATATGCTATGTCATAGGGTGGCGAGGTACTTGTCGCGGGCTGATAGGCTAGGACAGGGCGATGCCATATGAGGTACAAGGAAATGGGCAGGCTCTGGGTTTGGCGCGCGCGGGCTCTGGGTTTGGCGCGCGCGGGCTTTGGGTTTTGTGACCAGGAAGTTCTGCCTAGGCAAGGCCTGGGGATTTCTATGGCTTCCGACATCTCCTCCCTTTTTGTTTGTTTTAAGGAGGTGGGCCTTGACCGAGTGAGGGAACAGAGGCCTGGTTCCTCCAACGAGCAGAGCTCGTTATTGGATGGTTTTGGGTATCTTTTGTGGAGGAGAGGTAGAGATTTTTTGATACCAACCTCTATGCAAACCAGGTATGTTCTCAGGAAAGTTAAAGGGAGCCGACCGTTGTGAGTCGAGCCCTTTCCTTGCAAATGCTTTGCTTTGCACTCACCTCGGTGCCCATACCCCTCCCCAACTCGTGGGGGGAGTAGACATACCCTTAGTATTATGTCGTCCCCGTGGGGAGGAAGCCAAGATAGCCTTCTTCGAGGCCGTCCCCTGTTGCTAGCCGCTGATAATGGATTTGGATTGGTTTGGCCAAAACAGCATCGATTTGGTTTTTAATGAGGTCAGTAATGCGCCTAAAAGCCCATGGCCCGAAGGCTATTAAGAGAAGGATGCATAGGAGGGGGCCAAGGGTGGGGAGCAGGTAGGGGAGAAGTCCGTTGAGACCCGTCCAGAGTGGGTTTTCGAAGAGTTCTTTGCGTCTTTTTACTAGGTCCTCTTGTAGTTTTTTGATCTTGTCTCGGACGATCCCAGACTTGTTAGCATAGAAACAGCAGCGTTCCTGTAAAGCTAAGCAGATACCTCCCTGTTCTGCAGTGAGAAGATCTAGGCCTCGACGGTTTTGTAAGACTACTTCAGCTAAAGAGTCAATCTGATCTTGGAGATCATTGATGGTCCCAGAAAGTGTTTGGACATCATCTATCAGCTGGCGTGATAGTTTATTGTAGGACTGGACTGCAACACCTACTCCCGCGGTACCCGAGGCTATTCCAGCAGTAATTCCTAGCCCTACGAGTAAGGGAATGGCTG
Organism: Rhinolophus hipposideros; assembly: GCF_964194185.1. NCBI lineage: Eukaryota > Metazoa > Chordata > Mammalia > Chiroptera > Rhinolophidae > Rhinolophus > Rhinolophus hipposideros. The sequence goes on from NC_138060.1 coordinate 48,764,143, forward strand.
TAATAGCACGCTTGTGGCGCCCGGTGGCAAATTCTAGGCTGGGGAGAGGGACAGGTGTGTCTCCTGGGATAATAGAGATATCAGGGAGGAGACTAGCTGAGACACAAAGTCCAGTCCAGTTGGTGGGTAACGTGGTGTAAGCGAGGCTGTTCCCACATATGAAAACTTGTCCAGGGCTAGAACACAAGGTTCCGTTAACTTGAATGATGTCAGAACAGTTAGTAAAAGTGACAAACCCTAGATCTACATCAAAAGTGTTGTTTTGAAATCGTCCCTGATAGCAGGGGGAGGTATTAAATCCTACAGGTTGAACTCTAAGAGGAAGGGAGAGACGGGAACAGTTAGAGATTTGTGTGTTTACTGTGATATTGGAGGGGATTGCAGTAGGTATGGGAGTTCCCATAGTCATGCAAAGCCAGCAGTCCTGGGCAAGAGAAGGGTTGGAATGATTTAAGGCCCAGAAGGTGGATTCGAGAATGTTGTTGGTTTGTGTGTCTAAATCCATATCCCGGGATTTTGGGAGAGCCAAGGGGTGGTAAGTTAAAGGGGGGAATAGGTGGTGGATTTGGGTTTAAGACTGGGTTATAGAATGTTGGGAGTTCCTGAGGGGGGACATAAGGGGGAGGGGTATGTATTTTTTGTGAAGGGGCGCGCAAGGTTGGCGCGGCAAGGCCCCAGGGATCTTCTTTTTTATTATAGCGGGCAGCTTGTTCCTCTAAATCTATCTGGTCTCTTGGGGAGAGCTGGTCCTGATTATTAAAGGCCAAAAGGGAAGGGTAGATTTTAGGGGGGTCTTTTAATGGGTGATTCTCTAAGGCAGAGGCTTCCTGATTATCAGCTTGTTTTTTAGGTTCCTCTGGCATGTCTATTGAAACAGATTGGCAGACAGAAGGGGGGCGGGAACTCTCTTTTAGGACTGTTTCCCCTGTCTGTAAGATCTCTCTAACATCTGGGTCTGAGGAATGTATTTTTAGGATATCATTAATCAGATTCCAATATGAGAATGCCGATACAGGGACCTTGTTGGGTCCAAAAACCCGATAGTAATCATTAAAACAGTCTCCAACTCTCTTCCAATATTTTTGATCAATCGTTCCTTCTTGGGGGAACCAGGGGCAGATATCAGAGACAAAACTGAAAAACTCACGTAAATCTTTTTTTCTAGCCTTAACTCTCCGCATCTTGAGAGATTCCTTAATACCCTTAAGGAAGAGTTCATGTGAACTCAACTCCTGTCCCATGTCAATCACCTACTCACCAATCTCTCGTCCTTCGCTGGGCGGCTACTCCAACGTCGGGCAAACTTGGAGTCTTTTCTTACGGGTGAATACCTCGTGAACTCCAAACGAGCCTTTTTACTGCCGAGGGGGCTGTCGAGTCTTGTCCCTTACGGGCTCGAAACAAGCCACACTCGCGCCGGGGAGGCCCTCGAGTCTTGTCCCACGAGTGAAAACTGCGTGGGCTCGAAAGAAGCCAGCCCGTGGAGGCTCAGGGAGGGGGGGGGGGCCGCGGCGGTTTCCAGAGTAGGTGTCCTCATAGAATCTTCGTACCTCGGGCCCCACGTTGGGCGCCAAAATGTCCCGACCGGCAGGACAATGCAACGTGGGACGAGGGGAAGAAACCTGTTGAGGATGAAAAAAAAAGGGGGAGACAGGAGACGCGAAGAATGGAGGCAAGACAGGGATCTGATCAAGCCTCAAAATTTTATTACGATGGCGGGTTATATATATAGCTATGTCAGATGGGGGTGGGATATGCTATGTCATAGGGTGGCGAGGTACTTGTCGCGGGCTGATAGGCTAGGACAGGGCGATGCCATATGAGGTACAAGGAAATGGGCAGGCTCTGGGTTTGGCGCGCGCGGGCTCTGGGTTTGGCGCGCGCGGGCTTTGGGTTTTGTGACCAGGAAGTTCTGCCTAGGCAAGGCCTGGGGATTTCTATGGCTTCCGACACTTTGCTGTGGTAGGCCTGGCAAACTGATACGGGAACCTTTCCAAAATCTAAACCCAGTTGCTTACTAGATTAAATCCCACATAGAAGAGTGTTTAAAATGTGTCCCATTTCTATAAAAAGAAGAAACGTCATGAGATCCAAGATGGTGGGGTAGATAAACACTGTGCCTGCTTCCTTCTGTGAATACATTAAAATTACAACTAAATTATAGAACAACCAACCTGGAGAATGACATGAAGTCTGGCTGAACAGAAGTTTTATAACTAAGGATATAAAGAAGCCACATTGAGACTGGTAGGAGGGGCGGAAATGTGGAACTGGCTAACCCCAAACCTCTGTGTGGTGGTTGAGAACTGGGAGGGATATCTCAGCCGAGGAGATGTCCTTGGGAGGAGTGAGGGACACCAATCCCACACCGGCCTCCCCAGCCCAGAGTACTGATGCTGAGAAGAAGAGTCCTCACAACATCCGGTTGTGAAAAACAGTGGGGATTCTGACCATCTGTGTGACAGAAGGTAGTGGGAAACCCAGGCTTCCTCTTAAATGGCCCTTGCACAGATTCTCTCACTCTCAGTCACTCACCTTGGGCTCCAGCAGAGGGACAGTAACTCGAGTTGTTGGAGACATACAAGGGGCAGACTAAGTTGTCTTTCTTTGGATTGAGAGCTGCAGGATAGTCACCATTTTCCTGTGAGGAGGTCCTTCTCCCGTGCAGCTGGGAGGTGGCCGCCATCTTTAGGGTGTTGAGCCCGCCCCTACATGACCAAATCTGAATCTGATTGGTCCAGTGAGCTCCTAGGCTCTGCCCTGCTGACTCACTGGTACCCTGCCCCTCCCAATTCCCCCAACACCAGAGGCACTTTCTCCAAGAGCAGCCAGCCCCACCCATGTTGCACTTTTTCTTGGAAAACTATCAGAGTCCAACAGACCCCAGAAAGGTGGCAACTAGCCTTGGTGTGCTCTGAGACTTTTGCTGAGCATCTTCAGGCTCACCACTGGCACCAAACCAGAATTTACATTAACCTGGGACCACAACTCTTCCCACTCTAGTAACTCCCTGACTCTGCATCACCCAACTTGTATTATATTAATATATCACATGAATCTTTATCAATGGCTGAAACTTAAGGGAGCTGGCAGGTGGCAGCAGGCCTCAGGGTGTCCTGGCATTTTAAGGAGCTACCCTAGGCCCATTACTGGTGGCAGACATCTTCAGTTCACAGTGTGGCCTCTCCCACGTGCTTCCAGGTACACCATAGGCAACGACCAACTTGGATCACTTTTTAGCTGTTACCAGGTAGTCCCCTTATTATACAAATGTCTAACCATTATGTTGTACACCTGAAATTAATATAAAATAATACTGAATGTCAACAGTAATTGAAAAATTCAAAAAGAGGGGAAAAGGTGACGGGGAACAAGAGGTCCAAACTTCCAGGTATAAAACAAATAAGTCATGAGGATGTAATGGACAACATGGAAAATAGAATCAATAATATTGTAGTAAAGCAGTACAGTGTCAGATGGTTGCTGGAGTTATCATGGTGATCACTTCTTTAGGTATATATATGTTGAATAAATATGGTGTTCGCCTAAAACCAATATCATATTTATGTTAGCTATATTTTTAAAAAATCTTAAAAAGAAAAAGAAAAGACACAGCATCAACTCATGATCTGACTCCTAGAGATTTACAGGTGCTTATTTCAAGACTTTCTCACTCTACTTTTAAACACAAGATGTTCCACAAGTCAGATCTGAGGTGCTTGCTCAATTTTCTACTTTTAAAATGCCTAGCAAATAGAACTGCTGAGTGATTAATCACAGATGGTGAAAAGGAGAATTAGGATAAGAGAAAAAGCTGTCTCCTTGTGGCATTGTTATCAAGACCTTTTTCCCAGATAGGTTTACAGCAGAGGAACTACTCTGAAAAGAAGCAACTGAGGAGAACTTTAAAATGCAAGCTCTGTGAAACAATGAACCTCACTTCCCTCACTTGTGTCTTTGTCAAGCAACAGGAACACCAGAATTGCCCTAATGGAAGGGAACAATGCCCTATTTATTCTGATATCCTGTCTCCTACTGCGACTTATGCCAGGTTCTTTTGAGGAAGGGCTAAACACCACATAAGCACCCTATTGTGTACCATTTGATGTAGTATGGAGTGGGGGCACTTTGGAGAGTATGGGAAGGGTGGTCTTCTTCCTGAAGCACGTGGGATGTGTAAACAATATCCAGTCATTTGTCCCATAATTTGGATTTCTAGGGGCCATGATTAGTATGATTTCTGAACTGAAAAAAATATGCTCTAAGTGGTGACAATATACATACCACTATGTATTTTATTATTTTCAACCACCTTTTGGTTTCCCTGTGCCTTGCCTTCTTTGCTCTCCAAAATGATCACACTACCACTTTTCTAAGCTTTCTATTTTGATTTTGGGTAAATGCTATGTTATGTATTCAATTTTCCACTCTTGAATGTGGAATACTAATAATTTCTAGTATACCATATTGATTAGATCCATTAAAAATGTATGATCTCTAACTTTACCTGGAGCATCAATTATTCTATTTATTTCTACTTGATATTTACTTTTTTTTGTAATTGTTGAAAAAAGAAAAAAACTGTTTTTACTCTAAAATGCTTTGAAAACCCCAAATGCATGCATCCTTGTATTGCCTACTACTTGCATTATTTTGTTGGAATCTAATGTTTACTCAATTATTTTTATTACGTATTTCCTATTTATTCCTGAGATTTTGAAATACCTACAATTTTAATACCAAGAATTTTTAATACCAACAATTTTAACTTCTTAAAATTGAGTAGTTGTATATTCTTATAAAAAGTTTAAGTCACACAACACATTCTCATTATATCTAAGTCCCCGGTTCTGTCCAATGTTTGTAGCACTAGTGATGGTTATGCCTTCAAAGTATCCGACTCGAAATCTTTTATATGGTAAGAGCTACAAGATGATGGGATAAACACTCACATGAAACATATTCCAAAGCAATTTTCTCTGAAAGAAATGCACTCACTGAAGTGACAATAGGATTCATATGGGAAAATGCTCCATTAGAAGCACTAAAAAGTGGGGTACAGTGCTGTTCAGGGTAGTCTGCCTGAAAAATTGGCAGAGGATGAAGTGCAAGAGACTTCTGAATTGCATTTGAGTTTTTACTTATTCTGGACAATTTTATATTGTCTGGTTCTGTAAATTGGTAAAAAAAAAATGTTATATTATTTTTTATTTTATAAGAGCAATTTTATTAAACTCAATGCATGCATTGATTCTAAATGTATAAATTGCAAAGCAGTCTGCCCATATAACCTGAAGTCATAACGATGCAAGCAACTTGGGGAAAATATCCTGAAAAGAAAATTATATTATATGACGAAATAAACAAGAAAAGGAAAAGACCAACAAATGAATCCTGTTTAACTGAACCACCTACACTACATTCAACAGTCCTGACCCCCGGATACTTTGCAGAAATGGTGGAGTAGAATTCCCATTTTGTGACGTAGGGAGGAAAAATCTCTGTCCCTACACTTTCCTAGGTTTAATAGCTGGGGCCCACAAATCAAACTGATATAAGAATTAACAAGAGCAAAAAATGTTTCAATTATATATGTATACACTAGACTTCACAAAGAAAAATGTGACTCCAGGAGGCAGCCAGATGATTGAGCTTTACATACCATTTTAGGTTAAACAAAGGAAAAGGTGTTTGGGGCTCTGGACAGGGAAGGGAAGTAATGGAGAAAGGAGGGGAAGGAAGGTATGATAAATAAGGGTTGTCTTGTTATGTAGATTAGAATCTCTCAGGTGATAAGAGTTGTCTTCCTTCCTGGTACAGAAACATCTCAGCAAATGGAAATTTTCTTCAGAAATATAAATTTCCTTTATAAAAGGAGAAATTTATATTTTATTTTTAGGTAGTTAGGATGAGGTAAATAGCTTTTCCTGTGTCTGCTGGCTCTCAATTGCCTTTAGCTCAAAACATTCCTTACACCAAAGTGGCATATTTTGGGATGCCATAGTCTGGTACCCTTCAGTGACTTATTACCATAAATTAATGAAAGTTAAATTCATCACTTCCCACTTTTCTTGTTCATTGGCGAATTAACAGACTTCATTTCATCCCAGGAAAACTGCTAAATAATTTAAGAATATAATCTGCTACAAAGTCTTTTATTTTATAACAGGAGTTGGAAAAACTTTCCTATAGAGAGACAGACAGTAAATAGGTACAGGGCCAGAACTAGGATAAGACAAGTGAGGAATCTAAAGCACAAAGTTTTAAAAAGTTCTCGCTTTCAGGAACATGCCAGTGCCCCTGGACTGAGTACCTATTTAGATTTTGCACCTGAGACACCTTACTCACCTCACCCTACCTCTGACTCGGAATAAATCCGTTAAGCTTGCAGGCCAGGTGGTCTCTTGCAACTACCCAACTCCATGCACAATAACATTATAGACAATGCTAAATAAATGGGTGTAAGTGTGTTCCAATTAAACCTTATTTGTACAAACAGGCACTGGGCCAGACTTGGCCTGGAACTATAGTTTCCCAACTCGTTTTATGGGAATAGCTAAAATGAACATAAATTTTACGTTATTTGATGTGCCCATTAAATTTCATCAGTATGCAGAAAATGTTTTATGCCAACAAATGACATCTATTAAAAACTAAGTGTCTAGAATATTTCTTGGACTTAAATAATGCTGGAAAGAGGTTCCAGAACTGGGATTCAAAATGTCACTGATTTCTTGGTTAAGACATGTATATATTTTCACACATTTTAAAATTTCTTTTTTTTTTCCACTGTCACCCACCCACCTCCTAGTCCACTTCTCAAAATGCTAGTGATTTCTTAAAAGCTAAATTTAAAAATTGCTTTCTTTGTGAAACTGTCTCTCTTTGCCTCATCCCCCCAATACAAAATTGCTCACACTCCTTCTCTGATGATATAGCATTTGGTTTGAAATTCTATAGTAAAAGTCTTCAATCTGCCTTGGGATATAATTAGCTAAACATGTGTCTAATCCTCACTAAACTCTAAAGGCAGGGCCCATCTTGAACTTACCTGTTTTCCTAAATACTAAAGCATATTGTATTCTTGGCCGTCTTTAAATATATATTGAAATAAAACAAATTGATATTTTGCATTGATTCTTTTTCTTAAGGTTTTAAAAGTACCACTCAAAAATCTCTCTCACGCCACTGCACTCCAAAAAGGAGTGCCCTGAAGCCATGTGGGAAGTATGTGTGGCAGTCTCTTGGCTCTAGACCATGATAACAGCCCACACTTTATATTTTAACAAGCTGATATGCCACCCACCACTTAATTATTGTACTCCTATTTTCTGATGCTATGTAACTCAGGATAAGAATACTTGAAGAGTCCGGACATGCTCTCTGTTAGTAGAAAAAGATTAATTGTGAATGATTTTTCAAAATTATTCAATCAAATGCTATGACGTCTGAGATTTTCTTCATAATAATCTCAGTGGAATGGAGGGGCAGGGGAATAGAAGGCATAGATGAAACAAGAATGGTCATGACTTGATTATTATACTTCAGTGCCTGTACATTTCTCTCTAGTTTTGAGCATGCTTAACATTTATTAATAAAAAAAATAATAATAGCAATTTAGCTTAAAAGCAAACTTATTTTAAAGTCTGCCTTTTACTTTGGTAAATGTATTTTCTTTAGAGGCTAGTTCACAGGAAAATAGAAATGAAGGATAGATAGGCGATAGGTGATAGATGATAGATGATAGATAGATAGATAGATAGATAGATAGATAGATAGATAGATAGATAGATAGACAGACAGACAGACAGATAGATAGATAGATAGATGATAGATAGATAGATAATAGATAAAGCATTCCTCACTGGACTCATTTTTCTGACTTTCATTTGTCTTGCCCTAATTTCTTCTAGACCTTCATCCATTTTAGTGCTTATATTCACAGCTCTGGTAGTTTTCTTATTGTCTTAGCAAAAAGCAGAGTATTGTGGCATAAGGGAGTGGGGAGAAACCCTCTCACATTAATACTATCTAACTATTGAGTGCACAATTTAGACAAAACACTGTTTGAACGGCCATGTGTTAATACATTTAACCCTTCTTGTATACCAACCAATGAATTAAGTCCTGTTTACCTTATTTTAGAGAAGGTATTCGTAACTTGACCAAGTAGACACAATTTGCAAATGGAAGAGCTGGGATGAGAATGCATGCACCTGGCTTCAGAACTACTACTTGTAACCATTATGTCATATAACAGGAAACATTCAGCAGTATTTAGAGAATTCACCAAACAAGCCCAAGTTCCTATTCTTTAGTGCCTGAATATTTCCCAGCTTCTAACCACAATTTCCTCCTCAGATTATGGCATTTGCACTTTTGCAACTACCTCCACGGACTACTTCTTTTCAAAGGCTTGTAGGTTCCTCTCAGTACTGGTCAGTTTTTCTGTAATAGCAAAAACTTTAAAATCTCAGCAGCTTATAACAACTAAGTTTCCTTTCTTCCTCATGTTATGATTCAGCTGTGGATTGGCTGCAGCCAGGCTGTAGGTCTGCTCCACGTATTTTTTTTCCTTCAGTGACTTTGAAGGGAAGAGAAGCCCCTGTGTGTGCCATGCGTAGGTCCAGGACATAGGAGAAGATTAAGAGCTCTTATGGAAATTTTTGAGGCCTCTGAAAGTTTCTGAGTGATCATGGATGCCTCACATCCTCTCACATTCCATTGGCCAAAGCATGTCATGTGGCCAAGCCCAGAGTCATTAAAGCAAGATATTTACTCTTCTCCCAGGAAGCTTAGCAAGATATATGGGGTCAGGTAGGAGTGACTGTTCTCTTACAAAGACAAGAGGAGTAAATGATTGTGAAAAGTGATTTGATCTGCCTCCTTCCTTTCAATATTGATCAATTTCTCACTATAAATGATTTAGCATGTCCCTAGATGCCATCATTGTCCATTCCCTGGTTTAAGGTTTTCTTTAATCATATAGACAAGAGCCTTCAGTGTTCTTAAATCCAACCATCCCATCTTAGAAAAAATGGAATTTCTTGTCCAAAAGAATACCCATAACTCATAGATAAATTGTTAAAAGAACACAGGATTCCTAAAATGTCATCCAGCACTCACCATTGTTCTCCTAAGGATGATAACAGTTCATTGCCACCCAACCCTTTGGTGATCAAGGTTGCTTTTGGAACAAAGAAGAAAGTATTATTTAGGATAACATGCAACATCAAAGACACAAACTCTACTACACAGTCTTAAACATCAAAGGAGTTTATTTTTCTCACATGATACAAACACCAAAGTAGGCTATCCTGGGCTCATATAGTCAAGAACCCAAGCTCCTTCTAATTTTCAACTTCATCTACTTAAGCAACTTTGTACTTTATATTTGCAGGAAACCAGCTGCTTATCAGGCCACATGCTTATGTTCCATGCAGGAAGAAGGGTAAAAGAACAAAGAATGAAAACATATGCAGCAGTCTGCCCTCTTTAAGTATGATAAAATAGCCTACCCAGGACTACTACCTGTGCAATTCTGCTTATATCTCATTGGTTAAAATTAGGTAACAGGGTTATCCTTATTTGCAAAGAAGTCTGGGTAAATATCTTTTTTTTTTAAGTTTTTATCTGGAAATAATTATAGAGTCCCAATAAGTTGTAAATATCAATTTATTGGTTTAAATACCAAGAGGTCCCAAGTAACCATCACACTGCTTCCCCCAAAGGTACTACCTTCCATAACTATAGCACGTTATCAAAACTCAAAAATTTACATTGATTGTTTATAAGTAACTAGACAAGACTTCCACCTTATTAAGATTTCACCAGTTTTTTTTCATGAACACAGTTTTCCTTTTTTTTTTTTTAATTAGTTTCAGGAGTACAAAACAATGTAATAGTTAGACATTTATCATTTATATCCCTCACACAGTGATAACCCTTCTCCCCCAATCTACTACCCCTCTGACATCGCATACAGCCATTACATTTCCACTGTCTCTATTCCTAATGTTGTACTCCACTTCCTGTGACTATATATATATATATATATATATATATATATATATATATATATAATTATAGTTGACATTCATTATTCTTCAGCTTCAGCTTCAGGTGTACAGTGCAATGATCAGGCATCTACCATCCCTTCCCTTATTAGGAAATGGACTCCCTGATAAGACAAGTGTCCGATGGATACCCTACAAAGTTTTTACAACATTATTGATTACATTCCCCAACCTGACTTTTGTATCCCCGTGGCAATCTTCTGGTTACCGACTGTGCTTTCTAATCTCACTTATATGTGGAATCTAAAGAAAACAATAAATGAACGAACTAATCACAAGCAGCCTCAGAGATACAGAGGAAAAACTGAGGGTTGCTAGATGAGAGGAGGGGTGGGGATGAGGGAGACGGTGAGGGGAATAGAAAGTTTTCATTTTTTTGTATGTCTATTACAGTGTATTACCTATACGGATTCATATAACTATAGTCACAGTCAAGATACAGAGCAGTTCCATAACACAAAGGAACTCCAGGAGATAACTCTTTTTAACTACATACATTGTAGCCCTGAACAAAATGAGGGATCCTGCTAGGAAGGAAAAAGAAAAATGGGTTTGGGGTAGGTGACAAGTAATACCTGCCACAAAGGGCAGCTATTTTAAGGAGAGGGAGTTTTCCGTGATCTTGGAGGTATGAATAGATTCCATCCACCCCCATCCTTCCTCCTGACACACACACTCCTTTTGTTCTTTAGAAATCTCTCAAACAAATGCCATACAATTTGATTTATCTCATGCTGCAGGACTGTAATGACCCCACTGAGAGGTGGAATTCATGGTTTGAAGACATAGCAAATACATGTCTGAGTTCAATACCACTAAAACCACCCAAGAGACCAATGAAAGAACAAAGGCGTTTTGTTGTTATTGTTCTAATGAGAATAATTCCTTGACACAGGACCAAAAGGCAACAAGTAGAGGGAAATGAAAAACCCAAAGGGTCTCAAATTGCATTATATTTGACAGGGGGCTGGGAGTAAAGTTGACCTCTTCACTAGAGAACCAACCGTTACGTACAGTTCAATTCCAGAATTTTCTGAATGAAACACAGCAATTTTCTTAGCATGGGACCTGAGGAACATTCCTTCTTCTTGTCTAACATGAAAATTCTTAAACTGCCAATAATGAGAAGTGAATATGAAGAAACCTATAGAAAATATGCATATTCAGGGTAGAAAAAAAATGTATCTTCCAGGAAGCAAAAATCTATCTGATAAAATAGGATTATTTATTAAAGTGAGCTTTGCTTGAATTTACTCTTGTCAAAACAATAGCAAGCTTGATCTGATGATGTGTTTGGTGACGAATAAAGTCAATCGTATGGTATTCTAATGACTTACATAAAGTTTGTGCTCCCTACAACTATTAGCTATTGAGGAGTCCACTGCAATCACTGTTAATATAATTAGCAACTAGTTGCTCATACCCTGGAGAAAATGATGCCAGCCCACGTAATGAAATAGCTATAGGGAAGGCAGTTCACCCTCCTGGGCACATCCTTTTAAAATTATGCTTTTTTTCACAATTTTTGAGGTAGTCTTTGGCGTGATGGTGGTTAAGATGGATGATATAGGACAACAGAGTAAGCAGTTTGAAACTAAGTGTCAATCTATTTAATTTTGGATTCAAACTTTAGTGGTCAAGCTATGAGATAGCCAGCAAGAGTAATCAGAGGGTGAGACCATAATGTATACCAGCTCCCCCAAGACTATGATGCAGGCATCATTCCATTCTTCCCCCAGCTCCCCTTGGCTCCCATTCTGTGACCTACTCTCAATAGCCAAGGGTAGGTGATGCATTTTTTAATGTACTTATTTTCCTTCAGGTTATAGGTTAGCATCTGATCCCAAAAGATAATAAAGACCAGAGAAGGCCATAGAAATAATAAAGCCTTCTCAAGTTAGGCACCAAACAAGTAAAAGACATAAGTGAAGCAGATCTGTGTATGACAATAAGGAGTAGTGAGGACTGTGCCAAAGAGTAACATGAACACCATGCCCAAACATATTTCAATATACAATAAAAAGATAACAAACAAAGAAAACAAGAACAAACAATGGTGTGCTCACTGGATAGTGTGAGGGAGAAATTTCATCTGGAATTCTCCACTATGAGATTTTGATCAAGTTAAAAGATAAATATCAGACCAGTTGTGTTCTTTCAAAACTCCCCACTTTTCCTTTATTGCCTAGCTCAAATCCAATTTTATGCTTTTCTCGTGGTGTCTTCCATCTATAGGTATTTCTGCAGGGGGTTCAAGCTTCATATTTTACTATCAGTCTCTAACACAGGTGATTCACTTTTCAGCTGACCTACAAAGTCTGGATATTGGCTCACCGATTAGTCTTGAGTTTGGATACTGAGCTATGTTCTCTGATAGCATCAAATAGCTTCATGTAAGTAACAGATCTCTAAGCCCATAATTGCCAAGTTATAAGGGCCTGAATTCTCATGGCCCAGTTCACAGAACAGAAAGTGGAGATAGCCAAATCTTAAAGTCAAGATATTCTGTATATGTTTTATAGTATAAAATTGATACTAAGTGTAGTATAACATTGATACTAAGAAAACATTAAATGATTATTAGCTCCCTGGTTTCTGTGGTCAAAAGTCCCCAAAATATAAATTTTTTCTAAAAGTGTTTAAACAATGTTTCAGTCAACAATGCTTGCGAGACTAAAAAAGGAACATGTTTATATGCAGTGATGTAGTATTATATGTCTCAGGGTGGACCACAGGATATGATAGATTACAAATGATAGCAAATTCTTTACCCTTTTCTTATTGGGATGTGGTGTGTAATCCCTTTCCCCTTGAATCTGTATTGATCTCTATGGTTGCTTGAAGAATAGAATTCAGCAGAAGTTATTTTCTGGAACTTCTAGGGCTAAGTCTTAAGACGTCTTGCAGCTTCTACCTGGGTCTCTTGGAATACCCACTCTTGGAAAGTTGAGCAACCATGTGAGAACTCCGATTGCAGAGAGGCTGCCAGTTTGGATGGGTCACGCGTAGGCACTCTGCATGACCATTCCAGACTTCCAGTCATCCCTCCCATCATGTAGAAATGTGAATAAAGCCATCTTGGGGCCCCCAGATCAACTCACTCCATCCACCAGCTGAGTATCACTGAGTTAGCCCAGACAATGACTCAAAGAGCAGAAAAATTGTCTATATGAACCCTACCAAATTCCTGACCTATATGATTGTGAGACATAATAAATGGTTGCTTTTTAAAGTCAGCAACTTTGGGGATAATTTTTTCTGAGGACTAGGTAACCACAGCCCTGAAAGATATATGCCATGGTGCACTATTGTAATTTACAAGAAATGTATATTTAGTCATTCAGATGACCAAAATATATTTCTTATAGATTTGTCTTCATCCATTGTTCCTGGCTTAGAGCGCCCCAAACCTTTGAAATTTCCTGAGTAATAATAACGAGAGCATCTTTTGTTATGATATTTGTTCTCATCCTCAGTTTCTGAAAGCCTTCAAAGCCATAACGGTGTGTTTTGTTATATATAACAAGACCCTTTCCACCACAACTAGGTTTATGTTAATGAGGTGACTTTTGGAAAGCACCTAAAGTTGGAGGTTGGTTGCCAGGAGAGCCAACCGTGAATGGAGGAATGGAACTTTCAGTCCCACCTTTTGGTTTCTGGGATGGGGAGTTGGGGCTGGAGGTTAAATCATTTACCAATGGCCAGTGATTTAATCAGCCAGGCTTATGTACTGAAGCCTCCACAAAAACCCATAAGGATAGAGAGTTCCCAGGTTTAGTAAATACATGGAGATTCTGGGAGAGTGGTGGACTGGGAGAAAGCAGGCCAGCTGGGTTCCTTCCACATACCTTGCCCTATGTACATCTTCTGTCTGGCTATTCCTGAGTTCTTTCCTTTTATAAGAAGACAGTGATCTAATAAGTAAAATGTTTCTCTGAGTTCTGTGAGCTGCTTTAGCAAAATAATTGAACTCAAGGACGAGGGTCATGGGAACCTCTGGTCAATCGGTCTGTCAGAAGCATGGATGACAACCTGGACTTGTGGTTGGCATCGCAAGGGGAGGGCAGTCTTATAGGACTAAGCCCTTAACCTATGGGATCTAACACTTTTTATTTTTGGATAGATCGTGAGTTGAATTGTAGGATACCCAGCTCTTGTCCAAAATCTGCTTGGTGTGGGAAACCCTCCTCACCCACATTGCAACTGGGTATGGAATATTTTACAGAGTTTAATTCAAAGCCTCAAATAGGATAATAACAAACATTTACATGATATTTATTATCTGCCTGGAATTGGAATGCATGCATGTCTCACAAAACTCTATGAACTATGTACAAAAGGGTTATGTGATTTGTCCATGGTCACTCAGCTAATGGGCAGTGAGGCTAGGATTTGAAGCCAGGCAGCCTGGCTTCAGAGTCTGTGCTCTTAGCACTTAAACTAAAATCACAACACTTCTTGTAGGAAATTAGATTCTATATATGCAAACTAAGCAAGGGTTATCCTAACGTGCTCCATAAATTGCTTTTAGGTGGCTATTTAGGCAGACTATGCTCTGCTTCACTTTGGGCTGTGTTGGTGAGCTCCACGAATGACCACACACTCTGGTGTGATGCCACAGTCAGACATTGAGGGAAGTCACATCACAGACCCTGGTTACATTACACCATACTTTACGTATAAGGATCCTCAGAAGAAAAAACAAATCCTTTCTGACATTAGGATCAGAAATAGTTACCATTGTTCTGAACAATTGGTTGGCTTTGAATAACTATTACTTGGTATAAAAACAAATATGAACATGGCCCTGCTACAGAGCATCTCAGGATATGCATTTTTCTATCTTCCCCTCTCCAGGCTCTGTTTGTTTCCTAATCTTTACTCCCTTTTAGAGACTGTCCTATTTTTTATTTTATTCAATGAGCCTATAATTTGTGAGTACTTATAAGGTTTCTTTTTTTCTAAACACATTTTAGAGTAAGACAAAGTAGATGTCCATCAATTAATAAAACGATGATTAAGAAGATAGTTTTGAGGGCTTGTGCACGTTAGATTTTAACTTTGGGTAATCTGACCTTGAATCTGAAGTGTGTTTGTGAGCACAAATTATACCATAGCTCACCCAGTTAGAAATTCTTGAATATTACCTAAAACAAACAAACAAACAAAAAACACGGGTTCCTGGGAAAATAGTCCGCTAAGAGAAGATGGCTCAGAGAAGAAAGAGGTTTGTTGCAGAAAACATCAGTTAAAATGATTTCAGATGAAAGACAAAAATACTAAACAATAAAAAGACTTAAAATAAAGGACGTTAATTTTTATATAACAAGAAGTCTGGAGGTGGCCACTTCCAGGGTTAGTTCATCAGCTCTGCCATGACAAAGTGGAGAACTAGGGTCTGATATTTTCGTGGATTCTGCCCTGGGTTGTAAGGTGGGTGCTGCCACTTCCTACATCACTTCCTCATGTGACTGCTTCCAAAGGCAGGAGGCAGGGGGAAGCCAGGATGGCAAGAAAGCTCTCCTCAGATCCCCTTTGCTTTCATTGTGGAGGAAAAATCCTTCTTAGAATGACTCCAGAAGATTTCCTATTATTTCTCCTTGATTAAAAACTAAGTGGCATGCCATTTTTGGTTACAAGGGACTCTGGGAAGGGCAACATTGACTTTTCATTCTTTCTAGTGGAAAGTGGGAAAATAAAAACGGGGCTGGGAAAGGTTGTTAAGCCGCCAAATATGGCTGTCTGCCACAAGAATTTCATTAAAAACACTGAAGATACAAAATATTTAATAATGGGGATGGCCAGGTCAATAACCAATCAGAACAGAGGACAGAGGCCTGGAACAGCTGATTAGACTATAATGGGAGGGTTCCACTTACATGGTTGGTAGTCTTAACTCGCTACAAGTACCCCAAACGTTAGCAAAACTCTCACAAGTATGGTCATGTCAACTTTGTAGTTCTTCCCAGAAAGGAGCTAGAAGAGCTTTTGTTTAATCAAGCGTTGTGGAGAGAGGTGTGCTAGTTCCCAGCAGTCCATGGAGCATAACTCCTGGGTTACCTCTTAAGGTTGAAAGACAGGTCAAGACCACAAGTCCTAGAAAAACCACCTGCCTCTGTGAGAGTAGCTCTGGATTTGTTCTCTTTCTTTTCTGAGTTTAAAAAGCATTTAGCTGCTAGCAAAATGTCTGATAAACATGGGTAATTTGTTGCAGCTGTAGTGTAGGGTTTCCTAAAATGTGATCTGTATCAGAATCCCCTAGGCATACTTGTCTAAAATTCAGTTTCCTGGATCCTATTCCAGACCCATAAATTCGATATTCTGATTCATTGATTTGGGGTAGATCCCAACTATTTTAAGCAAGATCTAAATTTGGAAACTCATCGGGATTCCCTATAAGTAATATTGTCTTTAAACACACCTACTTCAATAATTAGAGATGTGAGTAAATGTTAAGTTACAAGGATGATTATTTTTAATGATTGTCTTTAATGGTGATTTTTTTTTCTTCCCTAAATTCTTGTATTTGATATTTGGCCTTGAAATTCTCATATAGATTCTGAAATTACATTCCTGGTTTCTCTTGGCTTGTGTTTGTGTATGCAAAGTGAAAAGTGAAATATTCATTGAAAGTGTTATATATAAATCATTTATTGGCCCTGCCAGGAATGCTTTGTTCCTTTCATCAATGAAGCAATATTTTAGAATAATTGTTGTAAATCACTAGAGCAGGTTCCCCCACCCCCATCCCCAGGAGTTAAATAAAAACAGGCAAGCACAGACAAATGCAAGAAGTACTACTTTGTAAATGGTTGAAATTCAGGTACTCTTTTATTAGGTCACAGCAGTATGAGACAGATTAAATTTCAAGCATGGAGACTTTAAATATTGTTCCTGTGATTGCAAAGCATCCACAGGCATTCCTTTGCACTAATAATTACCCTCTCTGTTAATGCAATTGTTGCTAAAAATTAAATGGAAATTACAGTTTCTTTTTGTTTATCACAACACTAGAGGATAAACTGTAGATTAATTAAATGCTCTTGCTTCAATTTCTATGTGGTATTGATTTTCAATTCAGAGTTAAAGCTTATCCTCTCACACTAAAAAGCCTGTTTATAAGATCATTTTTAATCCTCTTCTGAAAAGGTTTAATTTATAATTGAGTATACTCTCTCCTTGACTTTAATTGTTCACAACAAACAATGCAAATGAAAATGTCCTTTATGGCATGGAAAATTGGGGATGAGAGAATTCTCACACACTGACTTTCAATATGTTCTTATAATTTCTCCAGAAATGGTATTATATTTGAATAAGTGCCCTCTCCCATTACAATGGAAACATAGAACAAAAGAATGAGAGCACAGGTTTCTGTCCCAGAGGCAAGCCCACCAGGACCCAACAGGATTATAAAGAGCAACAGTTTTGATTAATGACTAAAATGAATAATAATTCTGTTCAGGCTTTATTTCCCCTGCCTTTGCCTTCTCCTGGTCCCCTGCTTCCCTTTCTTTCTTCTTAATTTCAATAACTTCTCATCTCTCGTTAATCTTTGATAGTCCTTTGTAGAGTTTCTTTAAAATAATATGTTGTGTATTTTAGAAAAATACCAAGGCAATAAGAAGAAGTGAAATGGGCAGTGAATTGCAGTAAATTACAAGTTTAAAAAACAAGTGTCTCTAATAATTTACTGCTCATACCAATTAAGCTGAAATGTTAGTGTGAAAGTACACACACACACACACACACACACACACAATCTATAAAAAGCAAACGGTAAAGATATTTCTTACTTAATTTACACTTTTAAAAGGGATATGACCTTGCCTTCCACCATAAAAATGAAGAGGCATATTATCAAGAAAAGATTCTGGACCTTCATTTTGTCTGGCTAGTTTGGTAGTTTCTGTTTCTTTCATTTTCATTTCTATTTGTATTTAAATTTTAATAGAAAAAGTCAACCAGATTTCAAATGGACATCAAAGCCATGCTGTCGAATGGTGACCACTGATAAAAGGTAATCTCCTTTTCTTGCAGCCTGGTGATTGAGATCTGGATGGATTAAACAGATTGGGACCCAACCAACGACGCAGTCCTTGATTTATGAAGCTCCAAGCTGTGAGCCTGGCATCAGACCAGAAACCATGTTTTGGATATCCTACCCAGGAAATACTGCCAAGCCTCTTCTTTTCCAGCAAGGTAGATTCACTAAGGAAACCCAAGCCTCAGAACTCTCCCAAAGTCTGAAGACCAGAAACTTGCCTGCACTTACTCATTGTTTGGCCCACAAAGGCATCAAACAGTTTTGATCCATGACCAACATTTAAAGAGGAGAGATTTCACATAGAAAAGCAAGATAACTGATCTTTTTAGAAAAATGAAAATATCTGCTAACCCTGAGGCTGCATGTGGCAGTGATAGGCAAGGGTGAAGTCGATGCTGTCCCCTTTGGACAGGATGTGGGTGCTCCCATCTTCATAGCCTCCACTCCTGCCTCTTGCCCCTGTCCTGCCCTCACCACTATTACTGCCTGCCAGGCCTCTGCAGCCCACCGAGCACAAGTTTCCACTTTTCCAGATGAGGAGACCTTTATATATCTTACAATGTGCTGACCACACTAACTTGAGTACCCATCTGTCACCATGTAAAGTTATCTCACCATGATTGACTATATTCCCCTTCACCTTTTTCACCCATCCTTCCCCTCCCCTCCCCTCTGGTAACCGTCAGTGCATTTGTTATTTCTGAGTCTGTTTTTGTTTTATTTATTTGTTTTGATTTTTTTAAAATTTAACTATGCTGTACACCTAAAACTAATATAATATTGTGACCAACTATATCTTTGATAAAAAATAAAAATAAAATAAAACACCTAGTCACCTCTATGCAGATGGAAGTGGAGATTTGCTCTTTCCCCAATATCAGTAATCACTGAATACAAATCACTGAATCACAACTTTAGAGAGAGAGACAGAGAGAGAAGGGTTGAAGGCCTTGACTGAAGTTGTAAGTTGACCGTTGAAGTCAGCTTATCCCTCAGTGAGGTAAAGATGAGCAGAACACAGAATCAAACTCCTCCGTGTTAAGGTGATATGGTGTCACCCAGACACAAGTGAGTAAGAACCCCAGAGTGTAGAATGTGTGGGCAGAATTCCTTGCCTGGTTATGCTTCTGCTTTCTCCCAATAAACTTAGGGTCTCATATCAGAGATGAGAGGTTTACTATTATTGCTATCAACTACTTTTAAACCTCACTGGAAGGGCCAAGCCCAATTCTCAGAGTCTGATAAGACATCACTTAGCTCTACCATCAAAGATTGCCCAAGAGAAGTGGCATGCAAAGGCTGGGCTGGGAATGACTGCCATCAATAAGACAGATGTAGTGCTTGTAGATGATGCTAATAAAACTGACTAATAATAAAACTGACTAAAAGTTGGCCTACTTTTTATCAATACCATGCATTAGCAAATCTAAATAATACCAATGATATAGATTCCTCTCCAAAAAATATGTTGTTCAAATTCTAAACAATTGCTATAAATACAATTGCATTTTAAAAATACATAGATGGAAGCAGAAAATGAGTATATTTTACTATTTTTACATGAGACTCAGAGAGTCCTCAGTTAGATAGCTGACCCAGAACACCTAGACCCAGCTATATGAATTCACGTTGTGAGTAAGTTTATAACAGTTTGAAATCCTTTGAGCTAGCTTCAGGCTAAGTTCCTGTTCTAACCCCTGCTGTACTACATATCCCAGTGTTTAAACAAACAGTAGCTTGGACATAAACAGTGATGGTACAATGATTGCAAAGACAAGAAACAGAACTTGAGTGACTAATTCTGTCATTGCACGGTGTTTTAATTTGTGTTTATAATTTTTCCATTGCAGAGACATTCATTTAAAGCCCCTACAATCAATCACCCTATCTTAAAGAAACAAATATATGGGTAGTTGCATTTGGGGGGATTTGTTGTAAAATGGAATTTTTATAATCTCTGCCAAATGTATCCTTACGTTTAAGATTTTTCATAACTATTTTCATATATGTTGCTTTGTGACAATAAACTTTTTGAAATTCCGTGTAATTAAGCTTGTTCTTTGATGAATTGTGAATCAGTATGAAAAATCTAGCTATATTCTTTTTTTCAGGAATGTCTGAAGAAGATTCATTTTGATGATTTTGATGAAGTCAGTGACAAATTGGCAAAAATTAAACTTCAAAAACAAACTTGTTATTTATTACTATAAGTGAACAATACGATGGTATACATTTTCCCCTTTCTTCAAAAAAAATGCATTAATGTAATCACAAATCATTAATCTATTACTCTGTTTCTTTTCTGACCGTTATTATTATGAATCCTTTCACTTTAGGATTATTATTGAAAATAATTCTATCTAATAAAGAAGGCGATGTTAAAATGATAAGCTCTGGGTGACAATTATGCTAGATGTTTCAGATTGTGAAGTATCATGTTCCACCTTGACCCTAAAGATCCCCATGATTTATCAGCTGTAGGTAGCATGTTTTCACCAGGCCTGCAATGTGGACTGAATTTAATGCCAGCTTATTATCCACAGTAGAATTCTTTGCACTGAAATTTTCCCAGAGGTTCCACTCCTAGAGAGTTTGAGAGGAATTCACTCCTCAGTTGACCTCATGACTCTGCCCAGAAATAAATATGTCATTGAATGTTTACATGACCATCTTCCCCAGTAAACATGAGCTCCTATAACATAGGGAATGTGCATTAATTGTATTATTTCTACTACATTTCAGGTACCTAATTCACTCCATTGGATGGATGGATGAATGGATGGATGGATGGATGGATGGATAGATGGATAGATGGATGGCTAGCTAGTGGTCTCAATGAGAACACCCCTTTGTGAATACATGAGATTTACATTTCTATGAAATTACACAGATACCTTTAAAAGGAGTTATATTTTTTTAAGAGCATACTTTAACACTAATATTATTGCTATCACTTTGAAAACCACATCTCACTTATGTTAAGTGTCAGAAAGTCTGACCTATTCTTTGGAAATCCTTAAATAGCCAATAGTTAATCAATGATATCATGGCAGCCTAGCATAATACAGTTTCCCAAACTTCAGCTTCATTACATAGCACTTTATATTTTTATCTAAACTATTTTATATTTTTGTTATTCATTTATGTGATTATTTAGTATATATTTTTCTTCAACTCTACCCACTTTTTTAACTTAAACACAGATTTTAACCCCATTGTAAGAAATAATATCCACAAATATTTGAGTTTTATGTACCTGTTACATTATTTGTCTAATGCACACTAAAATAAATACACAAACATAAAATATATCACATCCATTTTAGAACTATCTAAGTATGTACCGTGGGAAAATACTTTGGCATATACTTAGAATATACTTGGTATATACTTAGAACTCTTAAGTATATACCACGGGAATCACTGGCACAGTAGAATGAACATAAGCTTTGTCATAAGACAAATGAGTGCTTAAGCTAGAACTTTGCCATTTCCAAGGTGACTTAACCTCTTTAAAGGTGAATACTTTGTATAAATACAGAGATAAGAAAACTGACCTCAGGGAATTTTGAAGATTAAACGAGATAACATAGTCAAGTCACCTCATAGGAGCCTGCCATAGATTATTTAGATGTTCAACCAAAGCTGCTAAAATGATATTGATGTTTTACCTTTCAAACTCTATTCCTTCTTTCTCCATTTGTCACTCCCTCTAAAAATCTGTTGACTACTCTTATTCTAATATAGCCTCACAGAACCAAAGTGGCCGAATTTTACGTAAAACAAACACCCTTCCTAGTAATTGCATTGCATAAAAATAAATATGAACAACATTAAAACACATGCAGACAACTCTTAGGGAGCGAGAGTACAGAATCTAGAATTCTTTTCCAGGCCCTGCTTCCATTGGTGTTCTGCCATCTCAGAAACACCTCATGCGCTCTCTGTGTCTTGGCCTCTTTATCTAATAAAATTAAGGGAATAAATTATTTTCCCATTTAAACATCAGCTTAAATTTTTAATTTTAAATTAAACAGTGATGAAATGTTTGCTATTTAATACAGCATCCCTTTGCTTTCTTGTTTTTTCTTATTTTTATTGTGTATGTGGTGCAGAGTTCCCTGCGAAAGTGAAAAGACCTTCTACTGGGGTTTCAGGAAAGGGTTTTTCAAGTTCAAACAAGTTTTAACTTAAGGTCTCTGGACCCTTCTCCTATTGAACCATCAACTGAGGCCCTTATCGGGGTGTTCTAATCTCCCCACCCTCTGTCATCCAGGTGGCACCAACTTGCTTTTATTTATTCTTATCTTGTTGGAGGACTTCCACTCTCAGAGAAAAGGTAGGTTAGAAACAAGAGCAGAAATCAATAGCTGGAATCTGAACAGTGGAGAGGAATTTTAGTTTACCTTTTTTTTTTTTTTCCAAAGAGAGAAAAGTGCTTAGAGTTTTGATTGCATGGTAAAGGCCTCCAAAGCATTTAATTAAGATGTCTGAGGCAGATAATAACAAATGTGAGGGACTGGACTCCTCCAGTGATCATCCTGGAAACAAACAAGCACCAAAGCAAGAATATATGTTTCTTCTTCTGCCCCTTCTTCCTGTGGACTCAGCAGGCTGGCCACACATGTGCCCTCAGAGGTCAGCCTCATTGTGGTTAGAAGAGCAAAGACTCTGCCTTAAAGCAGACCTGAGTTCAAATGCTAGATCTAACAGTTTCCATGGCAGGACTAAAAGTTGCTGAAGTTCTCCGCCCCTCAGTTTCCATCTATAAAAATTGGAATTATGCAGGGTTTTGTGGAAACCGATGGAGACACTGTAACATGCCTCTCCAGAATTTAATGATATATCAGCGACTATGTTATTTTACTTATGAATTTTGTAGGTCAGGAATTTGAACAAGACATATAATCAATATGGCTTATTTGTGCTACACTGTCTGGAACATCAGCTGGCAAGACTCAATGTCTGGGGTTGACTTGAATGGATGGGGGCTGAGATTATCTTTACTTACATGTCTAGTGCCTGAGCATAGATAACTCAAGTGGCTGGGGCTCTTTGGCACCTCTCTCAATGTAGCCTCAGGGCCTTTCCATGTGATTTTTACTCAAGGTCTCACCATCACGGTGACCTTAGGGTGGTCAGATGTCTTACATGGCAGCTCATAATTCCAACAGCAAGTGGTCCAGAAAACAAGGTGGAAGCTACGTGGACTTTTATGACCTAGCTGTGGAAATCACATAGCATTGTTTTCACTGTTCTCTGTGGGTCAGTGCATACTCCAGCCCTCTCATATTCAAGGGGAGTATAGATAGGCACTGTATTTAAAAGATACTATATTTAAAGGCATCAGGCCCAATATCTGGAAATTATTGGAGTTCCAGAAATATTATAGATCAGGATGCCCCCAAATATATTTCTTGTTGTAATAACACTGTAGTAAATAAATCATAATATGTGAGCATATCCTTCATAAAGTACTTTTATATCTATTAATTCATTGTCACATTATCCCTACCTAAGCAGAAGAAATATTTTTCTTTATATTGGAAATAAAGAAAGCAAAATTCAGACAGCTTAAATCAGTTGCCCAGGATCACACAGCTGGTAAGAAGTGCAGCTGGGCACAAAACCCAGGATATCTAATTGATGCTGCAATCTGCTCCACTTTGCACAGTGAATGGGAATAAATACATTCAGGTATAGAAGTATCCCCTTTCTTATAATAGAGCGATATGGTAATCATTGGCAATTTCAGCTCAATTACAAAGTTTGCTCATATAATATTACATTAATTACAATACATATTTTTCTTTTTACCTGTGTTTCTTTTACTTGTTAGACAAATTAAGTATTGGCCCCCACTTGTATTATGTGACAATATGCTCTGTGAAAATATTCTGTGAATCCTCCCCTTTTTGTGTCATAAGAGAGAAAAGTCCCTGACAGACCACCTTCCTAGAAGCCATTAACAATTACTTTTTGACAGAAATTTGTTTCTCAGGTTCTCTCTCATGGTGAGTGCTATTCCTGGACGCTGGTATCCCACTGTCTACATTCAATGGGAAGTGAGCACTTAATATGTGGCTAGTTCAAATTGACATGTGTGGAAATGTAAACTATATAATGAAAATCAAAGACTTGCATAAAAATTAACACAAAGTATCTGATAAATTTACATTAATTATGTGTGGAAATTATAATATTTTGGATACATAGGGTTAAATAATATATATTATTAAAATTAATCTTAACCTGATTCTTTTTACATTTTTTTAGTGTGGCTACTAGAAATTTGAAAATACAAACGTGGCTTTCATTAAATGATTTTGAGACAGTACTTAATCTGAACAGTTTCAGGCACAGGACTGTGTCATGCTAATAATGTAAAGTCCAGTCCTGGAGCAAAATGCCAAAAATTTCTTAAGAGAAGCAGCTTGAATTTATAGCTAATATTAGTATGAAGACATAGCTAACAAGGCAACTAAAAGCTAAACATCCATGACATTCAGAGATGGTTATGTCACAATATGCTGAATCCAGTATTTTACCAAATATCACTCAACAATTATAATTTTTTTTTTGTTTGTTTTTCTTCCATTGTGAAAATGGCTGAAATAACATTAAGGTGTGACTTGGCAACAAACTGAAAGGCTTTGCCAGCAAACTTACAGGAAATGTATGAAAAACATTGATGGAGATGCAAAAGAGACAAATATTAGAACAAATGACACAGCGTGGGAAGGTGCTGTGTGGTTGAATAAAAACACAGATGTTTTTACCTGTCTCAGCTTGTTATTTGCTAAATTACTTTGGGATACATAAATACATAAAGAAATACGTTTTGGGGATCTCTTGAAAAAAAAGATATACAAAAGATGATGTATTCTTAAAACATTCTAGAGAAGTGCTATGGCTGTTTTGACTAGACAGAACAAAGCAAACTGGCTGAAATAGCATTCTTTTCTTCTATAACATTTGTTAGGTGTGGTAGTGTACCCAGATCACTTTCAACATAAGAGTCAAAGAATGAATGTTTCTCTTTTAAAGCACTACATTCTCCAGCCTCCTTTACAGCTATGTGGGGTCAAGTGACTATATTCTGGACAATCAGATAAAATTGTTGAGTGGAACTTCTGGGAAGTCTCCTTAAAAGAAAAAACAGAAAGCTAGAAAGCAACACTTTTGATTTTGTCCTTTCTTTTATTCCTTCTTGGGCCCAAATATGATGGCTAGAGCCCCAACAGGCATCTTGACACCATAGGATAGAAGCCATAGGACGGATATGGGAACAGAAAGATAGAAGGAGCTTAGGATACTGTGGAGCCACCACACTAGCTCTGGAAGGTCAACCTCAGGATTTAATGTGTGTGAGAGAATAAGTAGTTTATTTTCACGTTTTCTCAAACATAAAGGCATGCATGCATCCAAAAGCTTTGGAGATCCCTGGCCTGTGAGAGAGGATAGAGTGCCCAGTGCTGCAGAATGAATAGCAAAAGGAAAGTGAACGAGGTCACAGGATGATTTAGGGAGAAGGAGGACTCTCTTTCAGAACTGCACTAATATTTGCAAAGGAAATAATCAAATCTGACCACCAAGAGCCTCTTTCTTGATTTACATTCCTTGGGGGCACCCTAGAGTTATCTTGATAAAGTTAAAATAAAACTCCTTTATGATCAGACACTGGCTACCTCTCTGCTCTTATTACCTGCCACTTGTCTCTTTCTTTTGTTCCATCATTCATTTTGAAAACTTGATCAAACATCAATTTTTTATCAAAAAAGCAAAATCAAGTGGAATGATCAGAGAGATAAAATCAGATACAAGCAGGTAGGTAGAGTAGATAGATGGCATTAGAGTCATAGAGCTACAGCTTATGAGCAACACCAAGTAGTCATATCACTGTCCTATGCTTAAATTTTGACCACGAGAAGAGCTTACAAAACTCTCTTAAGAGTAGAGCCAAATTTTCATAAAGACAAATGGAAGAATCCATTTGTTTCACGGCATTGTGCCGCCAACCTCAACAGCAGCTCACGGCTACTGAACTCACTTTCAACATAAGAGTCAAAGAATTATTTTTTTTTTTCACTTTTAAATCTCTCATCCTTGCCTATGAGCTTCAAATATTCCCTATGGAATTCAGTTTTTGAACCAGCATATTCTAAGTTTCATCTCCACTTTATCTCTAACAAATCCCTAAATTTTTTTCAAAGACAGATGCCCCAAATAGAATTTAAGCCCTTCTTGAAGTCTTTATAAAATCTTACCAGAAATCTTTGCCAGGTTTCAGTAATTCCTTTAACAAATGTAATAACAAGATCTTAAAAATTCAAGATCTGTATGTGTGTTGTGTACGTATGTGCTTAGAGGTAAAATCATAGATTGCTTCACAAAATATTTCATTTCTAAGGAAAGGAAATTTAGCTCCAATAGTTACATGATTTAACTTTCCACACTGAATAAGAGGGTTCTGATTTCACAGTCCCAGCCTTAGCTGCAATGAAGCACCGATCTTCTTTCTCTCTAATATGAAGGATTTATATTTTTGTCCAAATCATGATTTGTTTGATACACAAAGCAGAATTAATTGTACATAGGTAAAATTTCATTTTTGTTTATATTAAGTCAAAATTCACACTGACCACTTCCTAAAATTCTTAAATGGTTTATAACCAAGCAATACAAAGTTAGATATAAAATGATAGTACTTCAAGAATATAACTAAAAAAAAGCATAAGTAATCAATGCCATTGTTATAGGTGGATAATGCAGGCTAGAATCTATATTTAGACTATTTGCAACATGATCTTCTATTTGGATTAGATTTTAATTTAACATATATTAAAGATTACATCAATAAGGACTTTTTATATTGCATGCAATAAAAAGCCCATGTCAAATGTAATTAGGGAATGTATTTACTCACAAGGTTGGAGAGTTCAAAATTAAGACAGGCTTTTCTAGGTTTAGTTTGATCCAAAGATTCACAATGTCATCAGGTCTCATTTTCCTGCAATTCTTGCAGCTTTCCCTCTTCTATGTTTTTATTTTATTTTATCCTTAGACTAGATTCCCTCATGGTAGGACAGTGATTTCCAGGTCTCCATATATCCTTCTTTACTTCAAGGTAAAGGGTATTACTTTTCCCTGAACCATCAATTAAAATTTCTAAGCTGTACATTGATTGTATCATCATCCACCATATTATCATCTCTAAACTATAAATGTCATGAGTTTAGAAGTATCTTGATTGACTTGGACCAAGTGTGATCTCTAGAGCTGGGGGTGTGGTCAATCTCATATAAACCTTATGTCTACTATTCATCAGGGAAGAGGTGAAACAGATCCATGAAAAGGCTACCAGGACATCCACTACCAAAGAAGATTAAGAAATGTTCTAAAGTGTACTATTTGCTTTCCTAATGCCACATGCAGTCATATAAAACCATCACAAGAACTCACAGGTTAGATTGTATAAATTTACACATAAGCAAAATGCAGTCTAGGGGAGGATATGATTAAGTGACCAATAAATACTCTACTGTGTTATAAGTGCTGTGAACAATAGAACCACAGTCTTGGAATTGCATGGGGTACAGATCCAAGCTCTGCTACACACTAGTTGTGGAGGCCTTAGACACATTTCTTCCACAACAAAGTGGGGATAATAACATTTCATCATTCATGGTGGGTTTAGCTACCAGTAACACAAAACCAAACAAATTATTTTACAATAAGAACAACAATAACTTCACATTATAAAAGACCAGAGTTGATTAATTCAGTTGCTGATGACATTCTCAAAGACCAAACTTTGCGTTATGTTGGTGTTTTTCTTTAGTGTTAACACTTTATATTTGCTAGAAGGCTACGGGAGCTCAAACCATCTCCTCATATAGACATGTCCATAGGACCAAAAATGGAACTCATGCATCTCCTTTTAGAGATGCTACAAATCTCTTTTGTCCAAAACCATTCCTCTCCCATCTACCCATCCCACCACCAGCAAACTTCTTGTTTGGCCTGAATTGTATCACATGCCTATGTCTTAACCTCTATCTGCTAAAGCTAGTGGAACTGCATGATTGGCTCAGACTAAACAAGATTCCTCCTCTTGAAATATGCAGAGAAAGGACTTTCCTCCAAAGCATGTGGATAAACAGAGATGGAACACTTGAAAAAAATCTGGAAGGAAGTCCAGGAAGGAAAATTATGTGGGGTTGGGCAAAGAGACAGGCATAGGTCAGATAGATTTGGAAAGCAACCAAAATACCTCCTAAACCTACCTAAACCTACCAGCCTCACAGTTAGTGTGTGAAAAGAGCTTCACAGTATGAAACACATGCAAGAGCTCAATAAATGGTTATTAACATTGTTATTATCTAAAAAATAAATAGTGTGATTGGGAAAACTTCCCACAGGATGTGTCACTCTGAGTGTTGAAGGTAGAAGCAATTTGAAATTGTCTACATGAGAAATGATAAGGAAAGGCAAGAAGTCAGAGGTTGTGATGGCGGAGATAGTAAAGAATTAAGGAAATGCTAAGGGCGTGGTTTCTAGTTGAATTGGGGTATAAAAGAGTCTAGAAAGACTTTGAGCTTCTGACATGATATGACCAATATCTGTGGATAGTGGTATCATTTGATAGAATCAGAATGCTAGAGGGGAGAGAGCCAAGACGACAGAGTAGATAAACATTCTGCCTGCTTCCTTCCATGAACACATTAAAATTACAACTAAATTATAGAAAAATCAACCTAGAGAACCATCTGAAGTCTGGCTGAACAGAAGTTTTATAACTAAGGATATAAGGAAGAAGCCACATTGCAGCTGGTAGGAGGGGCAGAGATACGGAACTGACTAACCCCAAACCTCTGTGGCGGTTCAGAACTGGGAAGGATACCTCAGCCATGGAGTCTCCTCCAGGAGAAATGAGAAACCCGTCCCACACGGGCCTCCCCGCCCAGGGTACTGATGCCAAGAAAAAGAGCACCCAAAACATCTGGTTGTGAAAAAACAGTGGGGATTCCGACCATCTGGATGGGACCGAAGGCAGTGGGAAACCCAGGCTTCCTCTTAAATGGCCCATACACAGATTCTCTCACTCCCAGTCATTTACCTTGGGCTCCAGCGAAGGGACAGTAACTCCAGGGGTGCTGGTGACATACGAGGGGCAGACTGAGTTATCTTTCTTTGGATTGAGGGTTGCAGGACAGTCACCGTTTTCCTGTGAGGAGGTCCTCCTCCTGTGCAGCTGGGAGGCGGCTGCCATCTTTCCTGTGTTAAGCCCACCCCTACATGACCAAATCTGAATCTGATTGGTCTGGTGAGCTCCTGCTGACTCACTGGTAACCCGCCCACCCTACCCAACTCCCCAACACTGGAGGCACTTTCTCACTACCAGCCTGACCAACCCACATTGCACTCTTTCTTGGAAAACTATGGGAGTGTCTGGGGCCCAGGTGGGCAGCAACTGGCTTCAGTATGCTCTGAGACTTCTGCTGAGTAGCTCCAGGCTCAGCACTGGCACCAAACCAAAGTCTACATTAACCTGGTGAACATAACTCTTCCCATTCCAGTGACTCCCTGAGATCCTCCCTCAACCAACTCATGTACTGCATGAGGCTTTATCAGTGGCTGAATCTTAAGAGAGCCAATAGGTGCAGAAGGCCTCCAGGTGTCCTGACTTTTTGAGGAGCTACGCCAGGCCTGGAACTGGTGGCAGCTGTTCTGGGTTTACAATGTGTCCTCTCCTACATGCCTCCAACTTTAACACAGGCAGCAAACAACCATGGATAGTTTTATAGCACCTACCAAGTAGTCTCTGGCCAGTTACAGGCAGTGGCTGACCTGGGCCTGTAGCAAAGCCCCTCACAAGAAGCCCCAGAACCAACATATTTGGAGGTGAGCTTCAGACCACTGCAGAACACCACCCAATTAGCTCTACAAGCGACACACACAAAGGGTGGTCTCAACAGGCACCAGAGCCCACTGGGGTGAATCTCATTCACTGGGGTAAGCCCCACCCACAGTAGCCCATAAGCTGTGGATGTGGCCAAACCCCACAGCCAGTCAGCCTGAGGGTGAATGCCTCCCACTGATCTGCCAACAGCAATTAAGGCTTAACTACAACAGAAGGGCACAAATAACAAACACAAGGGACACACCTGCAGCACCCACCTTAGGTGACCAGGGAAACTGCACCACTGAGCTCCACAGTACATTGACTACATAAGACCACCAGGACAAGACTGGGAGACATAGCAGAACTACTTCATATATAGAAACAAACACAGAGAGGCAGCTAAAATCAGGAAACAAATATGTCCCAAATAAAAGAACAGGAGAAAACTCCAGAAAAAGAACTAAACTAAATGGAGGCAAGCAACCTACAAGAGATATATTTCAAAACAATGGTTATGAGGATGTTCATGGAACTCAGTGAGAACTTCAACAAAAAGATAGCAAGCATTAAAAAGGACATAAAAACCATAAAAAAAGAACTAGTCAGAAGTAAAGAATACAGTAACTGAAATGAAGAATGCACCAGAAGGAATCACCAGTAGACTAGATGAAGCACAGTATCGAATCAGTGATTTGGAATAAAAGGTAGCATAAAACACCCAATGGGAACAGCAAAAAGAAAAAAGAATCCAAAAAAAATGACAATGGTTTAAGAGACCCTTGGGATAACATCAAGAGTAGCAATGTTCACATCATAGGAGTACCAGAAGGAGAAGAGAGAAAGCAAAGGATTGAGAAATTATTTGAAGAAATAATCACTGAAAACTTTCCTCACCTGGAGAAGGAAATAGACATACAAGCCCAGGAAGTGCAGAGAGTCCCAACCAAACAAGATGAACCCAAACAGGTCCACACCAAGACACATTATAATTGAAACAGCAAAGGTTAAAGACAAAGAGAGACTCCTAAAAGAAGCAAGAGAAAGGCAACTAGTAACTTATAAGGGAGCTCCCATAAGATTGTCAGTGGATTTCTCAATAGAAACTTTGCAGGCCAGAAGGGACTGGCAGGAAATGTTCAATGTGATGAAAAGCAAGGATGGGGTGGCCAGGTGGCTCAGTTGCTTAGAGCGTGAGCTCTGAATGACAGGGTTGCTGGTTCCATTCCCACATAGGCCAGTGAGCTGCGCCCTCCACAACTAGATTGAAGGACAACGACTTGGAGATGATGGGCCATGGAGAAATACACAGTTCCCCAATATTCCCCCAAAAAAATTTAAAAAAAAAGAAAAGAAATGCAAGGACCTAAAACGAAGGGTATTCTACCCAGCAAAATTGAAGAACAGATGAAGAGCTTCCCAGACAAGAGAAAGCTAAAGGAGTTCATCATCATTAAAGAAGTATTACAAGGAACATTAGAAGGAATTCTTTAAGATGGGGGGACAAAAAAAAAAACGATCAAAATGATGAATCTATCAATAATTGCTTATCTATCAATAATTACTTTCAATGGAAATGGATTAAATGCTGCAATCAAAAGACATAGGAAAGCTGAAAGGATAAGAAAATAAAGCCCTTACATATGCTACCTACAAAAGACTTCCTTTAGATTGAAAGATACACACAGATGGATAGTAAAAGGATGGAAAAAGATATTTCATGAAAATGGAAACAAACAAACAAACAAAAAACCTGCTGGGTAGCAATACTTATACCAGACAAAACAGACTTTAAAACAAATGCTATAAGAAGAAACAAAGAAGGATCCAGTAATCCTACTTCCATGGTATTTATCCAATGAAACCCCAAACGTTACTTTGAGAGGCTCTGTGCATACCTATGTTCATTGCAGCATTGTTTACAGTGGCCAAGATGGGGAGGCAGCCTGGGTGTCTGTAGATGAAAGAATGGCTAAAGAGGAGGTGGTACATACACACAATGGAATGTTGCTCAGCCATGGAAGGGAATGGGTTCTTGCCTTCTGCTATGGCAGGGATGGACCTGGAGGGTTCGTGGAGTATGTCAGACAGAGAAAGAAAGAAACAATGCGATTTCACTTATATATGAAATCTAAAGAACAAATAAACACACAAATGAAACAGAAACAAACTCATAGATACAGAGAACATTTTGATGATTGCCAGATGGGAGGGGGATGGAGAGTGGATAAAAAAAGGGGGAAAAGATTAAGAAGTACAAATTAGTAATTACAAAATAGTCATAGAGATGTGAAGTGTAGGGAATATAGTAAATGATATGATAATAACTATGTATAGTATCAGGTGGGTACAAGACTAGTCACGGGAATCACTTCTTAAATTGTATAAATGTCTAACCACTATGCTGTACACCTGATGTAATGTACAGCATAGGGAATATAGTCAATAATATTGTGATAGTATGGAACAGTGTCGGATGGTTGCTGGATTTATGGTGATCACTTCTTTAGGTATATAAATGTTGAATAACTATGGTGTACCCCTGAAACTAATATAATATTGTATTTCAGCTATATTTTAATAAAAGTCTTTACAAAGAGAAGAATGCTAGAGAAGTGTGTGGTTTGATTGAAGGGACAATTTCAAGGATGGGAATGATGAGTTTAAGGTGTCTTCAGGACATTTCAGATTTAGTTGTAGCAAAAATTGCTACCATTTATTTAGTGGTATGTCATTTACTCATTCAACTAATATTTATTGTACAGGTACTGTGTGCTTGGGACTAAGCTCAACCCTTTATAAGCACTCTCTTATGTAATCTTCCAAACCCTCTTACAAGATTGTTGCCCGATGATCTCCAGCCATTGCTTTTGAAACCAATTTTAAAATCCATTCATTGGTGCATCATTGATAGTTAATTATATTATCGGCAGCAGCACCCTCAAACACAAATCCACATTGTGTATCTTAACTCAGGAGTGAGGTTAGGTATCTTTCATAATCTTAGATCAGATCTGCACATTTATTAACTATTTCTCATTCCATATACACTCAAGAACCTGAAAGTTAAATACTTGAAAATGTATTAAGTGCAATAGACTGATGAAATACCAGATTAAAATACCTGCAAAGAAAAAGTAAATCTTAATGTGGGTGCTATTTTGACTATAATATATAATTTATTAGTGCTTTTTAAGTTATAAAGAGTTTTCGTACACATTATTACATTTGAATCTCAAGAAATATAGACAGACATCATTTTTAATTACACTTTTATTTTAAGATAATTATAGATTCACATACAGACATAAGAGTTAAGGCTGAGAGATTCCATGTACTCCAAACCCCGTTTTCTGTCAATGGTAACACTGGAAACCTGCAGTACAAGATTTCAACCCAGTACTGACATTGATGTGGGGAAGATACAGACCATTTCTATCACTACAAGGTTCCCTCATGTTGCCTCTTTATTAGCCACACCCACTCCCTACTGCCTTACAATCTCCATAACACCTGAAAACCACTAATCTGTTTGCCATTTTTATATTTTTGTTATTTCAAGAATATTATATAAATGGAAGCATATAATATGTAACATTTTACAATCATATTTATTCACTTAGCAACAATTTTCTGGATATCCATCCTGGTTGTTGTGTGTATCAATAGTTCATTCTTTTTTTATTGCTGAATCCTATTCCATTGTATAGATGTATCACCATTCACTTATTGAAAGACATCTGTGTTATTTCAAGTTTGGAGCTGTTAGAATAAATCTATTATAAACATTCTTGCCCATTTTTTCTGTGTGAACAAATAACTTCATTTTGGGGGGATAAATGCCCAGGAGTAAAATGGCTGGGTTGTGTGGTAGTTTCATGTTTAATTATTGGAGAAACTGCCAAACTATTATCCAAAGTGACTGTGCCACTTTACATGCCCACGAGTAATATATGAGTGATCCAATTTTCCACATCTTCACCAGCATTTACTATTGCTATTATTTTTTATTTTAGCCATACTCATAGGTATGTAGTGATATCTCATTGTGGCTTTACTCTGCAATTTTCAAATGGCTATTAATGTTGAACACTTTTTTTATGTGCTTATTTGCCATCTGTGTCTTTCTTGGTGAAATGTCTTCTCATGTTGCTTTCCTATGTCATAATTGCTTTGTATTGCAGAATTTTGAGAAGTCTGTATATTTTAGATATTAGATTTACTTTATCAGATATGTGGATTGCAAATATTTTCACTCCCCTGTAGCATGTCTTTTATTCTTCTTAAATGGCCTTTCATAGAGCAAACATTTTAATTTTGATGAAGTTCAATTGATCATTTTTTTCTTTTATGGATGTGCTTTGGTTGTCAAGACTAAGAACTCTAGTCTAGAGCTAGATACCAAAGTTTTTTCCTCCTATGTTTACTTTTCTAAAATTCTTAGTTTTACTTTTTACATTTGAGTCAGTGATCCATTTTGAGTTAATTTTATTTATTAATTTTGTTACTTTGTGTTTTGCAAAGGGAAGCCCAAATGCTCTAGCATCATTTCTTGAAAAGGCTATCTTCCCTCCATTAAATTGCCTTTGTATCTTTGTAAAACATCACTTGGGCATATTCTGTTTCATTGATCTATGTGTCCATCCCTCTGCTACTACCACACACAGTCACAATTACTGTAGCTTGAAATCAAATGGACAGATTCTTTTCAGCTTGTTATTCTTTTTCAAAATTGTTCTATTTAAGTTACTTTGCCTTTCTATGTAAATTTTAGAACAATTATTTCTACTAAAATGTTCTCCTATATCAACAGAAAATCTTGCCAGTACTTTCATAGGAATTGCATTAAACTTGTATAAATTTACAGAGCATTGACATCTTTACTTTTGAGTATCTGTGGACCTGGTAAGTCTCTCCATTTAGTCAGGCCTTCCTTGATTTCTTTCATCAATGTTGTATGGTTTTCAGCATACATGTTCTTCAGATGTTTTGCTAGATTTATTCCTAAGTGTTTCGTTTTTGAGTTGTAGGTAGTATTCTATTTTTAATTTCAATGTCTACATGTTTGCTGTTAGTATGTAGAAATGCAATCAATATTTATATGCTTATCCTATATCTTGCTGAACTTACTTATTGTTCCTAAGAGATTATTTTATGGATTTGTTGGGATTTTCTATGTAAAAATCATGTCATCTGAAAATAGGGACAGTAATTTCTAGTGTTCTATTTTCTAAGTCACTGCTTCTTTTTTTCTGTCTTCTCTAATGTGCTGTTGAGTGCATCCTGAACTTTTTATTTCAGTTATATTTTTAGTTCTATATTTCAACTTACTTCTTTTTTTATATCTTCTCTTCCTTTGCTGAGGTTTTCTAATTTTTCATTTATTTCAAGTATATTCTTAACTGCTTGTTTAAAGCATTTTTTATCACAGCTGCTTTAAAATCTTTGGTAGACAATTCTAACATTTCTGTTACCTTTGTGTTGGTGTTT
This sequence comes from Rhinolophus hipposideros, assembly GCF_964194185.1. Classification (NCBI taxonomy): domain Eukaryota; kingdom Metazoa; phylum Chordata; class Mammalia; order Chiroptera; family Rhinolophidae; genus Rhinolophus; species Rhinolophus hipposideros. Next base: position 48,799,658 of record NC_138060.1, read on the forward strand.
TGTTTAATTTTTTTCATTCAGTTTGAGTTCTTCACATTTCTTGGTATGATGACTCACGTTCTATTGAAACCTAGATTTATTTTTTTTATTATGTTATGAGACTTTAGATCTTATTTAAACTTTCTGTTTAAGGGCTTTTGTTTGTATGTTTTGACACTGCTCCAGTGGGTCAAGGGGCACAACCTTGCAACTGACAGGCAGAGGTCAAAGTTCAAGCTCCCCATCTGACCTCCAATGACACCTGAGTTCAAGGTGAAGGGACACTCATTATTGCTGAGTGCAGGTGGCAGTTCTGGTTCCCTATGTGACATACACTGACACTGTAGTGGAGGCGGGCAGTGGTGAAAGTTACTCCAGGGCAGTGGTGAAAGTCATGAATCCCCACTAGCTCTCTTCTGATATCACCCCAGTGGGGAAGGATAGGGACACTTGGTACTGCAATATGGGGGGAGAAGTTTAGCCTGTCTTCTTGGTCTCCACTGACACCACAGAAGCAGGAGGGAACATAATAGGGATCTCATTACTAGCCAGTAGGAATGAAAATCCTGCCTCTCTACTTGACCTTCTCTACCTCCACCATGGTGGAGGTATTGGGGTTCCTCACTATAATCTCATGAGGGTGGAAATCTATGCTCCCCATTTGGTCTGTGCTGGCATGCAGGGACATAGCCACAATATTTTGTGTGATGTTTTGTTAGAGTACAGTACTTACTGTCTAAAAATGTTTTGTCTTGCTAGATTCCTTCTTTCTTGATCTTTTGGCTAGAGAGAACAGGCTTTGGTTAGAGTTTCCTTTCTTTTCTGCCTTTTTTTTTTTTTTTTTTGTCTTATCTATTGATGTTTCCAAGTTCCAAGTTGATGGTTTCTTTAACTCCAAGTATGGACTTTAATAGGGGGGAAAACAAAACAACAAAACAAAATGGAGAACTCACCATCGTGACATTTTTTGGGTCCAATGTCCATAGCTAGCCTTCTTTCTTTTCTCCGTCTTTTCATAGTCTTCGTACATTTTTCTGTATATAGTGTCCAGGATTTTTAGTTGTATTTATCAGGAGGAATAGAGAAAACTAGATCTATACCACCTTCTTGGAAGTGGAAATCTGACATGACTTGATTATCATCTTGATATTAAACTCAATTCAGGCTCAGAAATCTTGGATAAATTCTTCAGGTCACCTAGTTAGAAGGTGGAAGATCAGAAAAACGTTAAAAATAAGGGCTCTAGAGTGAGATGGAGGCTTTGGTTCCCAGATCTATCATTCACTGTAAATATTATTAGTAAACTTCTTTTAATCACAGACCCTTTTGAGAATCTGATGAAAGTTACAATCCTCTCTTTTGAAAAACACATTTATGTAATTACCTACAATATTTTGCATATCCTAGAAATTCCACGAATTCCAGATTAGGATCTTCTGTTTCTGAGAAAAGTATGCTCTAGACTTGAATGTCAGGAAGAGAGAGGCCACATTTATGAACAAGCAGCGAAAAATCACATTCTAAAAGGTCATTCCCTGTTTCAAAAATTGATTTCAGGCCCAAGAGGCTCTGAGGTCATGTGATGAGGAGAGGAGAAGACAACTATGAAAGTATCATGGTAATGCCAAGAGCCGTGGTGAAATTAGAAGACGTCTCTCCTCTCACAAGGACTCAATTGTTCTCCTCTGCCCGGTTCCCTCTGGGGTGACTTTTCTGGACAGGCAACTCCACTGAGCTCCTCTGTGTGTTAAGATACCATCTACTAACTGTCAGTCCCCAAGCTGCATGCACTGTAGCAATGCTTCCAGCCCATTCTGGCTCCAGCACAAATGATTGTATGTGGACTTTAGGGAATTGACTTAAGCGTATCAGTATACCCTGAGCTAGGTGCAGAGGTAAAAGCCCAATGTAGAGACATGTAAGCCAGCAGAAAAGAGAGGTTAAAAAGGCCAAGGGGAATAGAAAAATGAACAGTAAGAGAACTGACCTGTGTTCAGGTTTTTACTAGCTCTGCAGCCTCAGGCAAGTTACTAAGGTTTTGGAATCTGAATTTCATCATCTGTAAAATGAAGTTCACAATTCCTGCCCTGCTCATGTGGTTTTCATGAGAAACAAATAAGATTACGTATATGGAGACTCTTTGTAAATCGGAAAATGCCACACCAATATTATTTTTAGGTCTGGCTAGAGATCCTATACCTCACCCAAAAGTAGAATTTTATGTACAGAATTGTTGTTTTTCTGTAAAAGATATTTACGTAAAAGACCTGATTTGAAAACCTATTTTTCCACTTAGAGAAAAACATCCTAGATAACATGGATGTTCCCCATAAAAGAAGCAAATATGTTTCATTGGAACAGATGGCTGAGCTGAAATAAAGTAGAGCATAATAAAAGGTGTCTATAAAAACAGTCAAATAAAACATTAAGTGTAATGAAAATCATCCAATGTTTTAATTGTCTTTCAGGAGTTCGTGTTGTGTGTGGAGACAAAATGATGTCACGATACATTTCAAAGGCAGGCTCTCTGAACTATTTCCTCTGGAATTCTAAAGAACTGGTAGCATTCTGATAGCCTTTAAGTGAGGAATGACTACACAGAGCAGATGGTTTAATGTTATTATGACTTGGAGATAAACAAGAACCAAATGAGTCTATTGTCAAGTTCAAGAAGGAGGCAACCCTTTGGAATGCCTGAAGGCACAAGAGGCACAGACTTTTCCAATGATTCAGTGGGTTAATAATTAATAACCTCTTGAGACTTTCACAAATGATTTGGCAAGAGCACACATCACACTGTGAAATTCTTCACCCCTGATACACTAAAGCATGTGTTTTGTTACCAAATAGTCTTTGCAATTGTTCTTAGCAGTGGATCTAAAGTTTCTGAGTTTATAGAACTGCTGTGAACTGATCAGTTATTTTGTCATTGACAAATATTTGGTTACGTTTGGTAGATGAGAGAATTTGGAAATGGGTGAGAACTCAAGGTCTCCCCACATCATTGCTATCGAGTAACATTCAACAGTGAAAGTAAGTCTCAGGTTGAATGCTGCTACACATGCAAGTATTTATTAGCAAATCATCATTGACCTCCTCTGTAAGAACATAAAGATTCTGCTCTTTTATGTACTCTGAAAATATTTTGCAGGAAATGGTTTATCCAGGAAAATGGGACAATTTCTAGCAGTAGGATTTAAGTAATCTAACATCAAGGGTCAGAATCTTCCAAAAGTGGCTAAACACAGGATACTAGGTTAGGTCTAGGGGCCCACCCCTATAAGCCAATCAACATATCTTGAGCACCAATTGCTTCACTTTTGAAAATTCATTTCTGATCTCCATTATGTCAATTAACAAACCTTTTGGAGTTGATCTAAGATGAATATTGCAGAAGTTGCCTAGGGGTGGAGTCCTTTGATAAGAGCTTTCTAAATGCTACCATTATCTTAGAAAATTTATCTTTAACTAGGGTACAATTTTTACCAGAAAATCTCAAAATTCATCAACTGTAATTAGCACGTATCTGTATAATATCCTCTAAGATGTGTATTACCATGGAGTTGAAGTACAAACTAAGTGTAGCTCTTAAAATGGCTACTATCATCATTTTCTGACACCAATTAAATAAATCCACATTAAGATATATTTTTAAGTCAATGAACCTGTACTGTTAAGTGATTTTGTACTTTTATGAAATAAACAATTAAAATAATTTGTTATAATTAAAGCAATACTTATATTTGATTAAGTTTCTAACTTTCAAGTCTTGTGATATAATTTGGCTAATAACTACTTATTAAACTGAATGTTTTTGGAACTTGAAAAAATAATGTCCAAATGAGAGTGAAATTGTCCAGAATTTCTAAGGAAGCAAGGATTAAGTTAGACCAAAAAAAGAAAAAAAACTAGAAAATTGGAGATGAACATTTTTACCAGAATGAAGTTGATTAATGTTACTCTCAAGGGCATCAGTGCACTCTTGGGAGGTGAAATCTTCATCTATTTGTACCATTTTCACTTTTGGGGAACATTTTAAGAGGAAGTTTATGCTGGTGTTTAAATTCCATGACAATATTTCTAGTCTCATTTGCTACTCAGGCATTGATAGCATTGCAGATTATATTTTCTAAAGTTTTAGTTCTTGAATATTATATATTATGGAGTTTATTCATTGAAACATCTTCTCATTTGCAGGTATTTATTGAACAACAAATATGGATCAGGCAGAGGAAGCTAAAGGTGAAAAATACAGTCTGACTCAAGAATGTCATAGTCTAGTGGAGGAGAATGAGAGGTGGCAGCAGATGACAAAGTGGCTTAGATCCTGGGCTCTGCAGCCAGAATTCTTGCTGGGTTCTGGCTCTGTCATTACCTAATATCTCTGTGGTTCAGGATCCCCACATATAAAATGGATATAATATTACCTATGTCGTAGGGTTGTTAGGAAGACTAAAGGCAATTATTCATATAAAAAAAAAACCTCAGAACAGTGTTTGGCACATAATAATAAATGTGCTTGACAACACATATTGGCTACAATTATTAAGTGTGCAATGCTTTGAAAGCTGCAAGAGCCTTCTTCTGCCTCATCCCTTGTCAATTCAGAAACCAATTCCTGCTAAACTGAGTTCTTCCTTGTCTTTCTTATCTATTGATTTCCCTCTATTCCCCTGATCATGACTTTGGTTCAGACTTGTTATTGCTCACCTATTTTCCTGACATGGTCTTATGCCCTCAGATGCATCTTCCAGACTTTCTAATCATGAATTTGAAAATTTTATGTGATCATCTATGATCATCTCCCTCCAATGATCAAAATGTCTTTCATGGTCTTTCACCATCTTGAGTATGAAATATAAACATTTTCTGTCTGGCATGAAAACCAGGGCCTCTCAGAGCTGTAGTTATCCTGGGCCACTCTCAGATTTTGAGATTTCTTATTAATGTGTAAAAATAGGTACCTACTAAAATAAAATCTCAAAATTTTGGTACATTTACATGTTTGAAACATAGAATCAAACATACAAAATACAAATGCATATGAATATGTATTTACTTATGAATACAAATACATAAAAATATAATTGTGTGATTCACAAGATAATGAAGAACTGTATGGTTTATACAGTTCTTCATTCCTGGTTGGTGTGGTTATGCATTGGTCATACAGACTGACAGCCACATGGTAACTGGAACAGTTTCCTCTTTCCATTTCTTTAACGGACTTCTCTGTATTATTTAGAAATGATTTTGACTGGAACTAACCATTTATACAATATCAATAGCTTATTATGTCTCATGATTCTGTAGTCTGGACTGGGATTTGCCCGGTACTTGTTAGGGCTAGAAAGTCCTAGATAGTTTCATCACTCACGTGCGGTGCTTCTGCCAGGATGCCTGGAAAAGCTGCTGGCTGGCCAGGTATCTCTTTCTCCATGTGGCCTCTCACGTAGCTAGCTTGGGTTTCCTCACAGCATGATGGTCTCAGGGTATTCAAACTCCTCACCTGGTAACCACAAAAGGGAGCTTGACTTTGAGACTAGTCTTAGAACTGGCACTGAGGCACTTCTACCATATTCTATTGGTGAACGTTAGCCTACATTGAAGGAGAGGAGAAACAGAAAATAGACTCCATCCCACCTCTTGATGTAAGGATCAGTGTGTGAGTACAGTGAGGGAAGGAAGGGATCGCAGCCATCTTTGAAGACTAACTACCCCACACTCAGATAACGTCCACATTGAAGGAGTTGCTGATATTGGTTCAGCGGTTCTACTCTGTGATACGTTTGCCTTTCTCATTGTTGAATGGTGATTCTATCACCTATAACAGTTTTATCACCCTGATCATGTTCAAAGGTAGGAACTAGAAGGGGTGACGGGAAGAGAGGCTGTCCTTGGGCACTTCTTTCTAATCAGGTAGAAAAGCATCTTTCTCCCAAGTCCCCCTCAGATTCCTTTTTATACTTCCTTTCCCAGAATTGGATCACTTATCTACCCTTAAACAAGGATGAGCCCTTTCTCTAAGGTGTAGTTAAATCCACACCATAAACAAAATTGGGCTTCTGACAGAAAAGTGGAAAAGGGAAAATGGATTTTGTGCAAGCAATGACATTAGCCATGTTCTGTAACATCATATGTAACCAAATTTGTAGAACACACCAAAAATTTAAATTACAGTCCTACTGCCCTCTGCATCCCCTGTCTTCATAACAAACCCCATGAGCATTGTTGCCTATAAGAACCCTTGGCCTCTAGTGGGAAGAACTATACAATCATGAGGCAAAAAGCATGGATTCAGGGAGGGGTACAGAATTAGAGCCAAAAATGAAATCTAAAATCCCTTCAAATCTATACTTTAAGCATTCTGAACTATTTGCATTTTCTTACTCGCTCCAAGCTCACACAACTCAGTATCTTTACACTGCTGATCTGTGTGTCTGTAACATCTTCCTCATGGCCTCACCAGCCCATCTTGAAGGATTCAGCTCAAAAGGCACTTCTTCCCTTAGGATTTCTCTTACTCTCAGGCTGAATTAGTGAGTGGCCTCTACTGCCTGCTCCTGTGGTACAATGGAGCTTCTCACCATTGTGACAATCATATTATCATATTCATTAATATTACTTGTTTACTTATCTACGTTTCACAACATGAGATCATAAGGACACCTTAATGCCCTTCAGTTAAGGCTAGGATTACATTTTCTGAGTCCTGATGTCTCCATCGCTTGACACAGTATTTGGGCATGCCGGTTAAATGAATAAATAGACGCATGGTAGGTTGCAAATTGATCCTCAAGACTACGGAAAGCCATTGGATAATGTTTAATGTGATTGTTCTTGTATTTTTGGAGGAGCATATTTTTGGTAACACTGGAGGATGTAGTAGAATGGGGTTAGACTAGAGAGGCAAGAAGATGAGGAAACTAAAATAATCCTACATGAAATAAGAAAAAGAACTAAAATAATGTCAGTATGGGATGAAAACAGAATTGATTTAAACGCGATTTAGGAAGTAAATAGATAGACCCTATAAAATAGAGGCAAATTCTTACCTGATTTTTATGTTTCTGGCTTGGGTTACACATTGGAAATAGAGCCTTTACTTGATGCAGGAAATGTGCCGAATGGACATACACTTTAGAGTCCCATTTTCGAGTAAGGAGTGTGTGATGACAATAGAACATCTATGAAGAGGTAGAGTAGGCAGTTGGAATAACTGTAGTTTAGGTGAGAAATCAGAGCTTTATAATTAGATTTAGCAGTCATCATGTATCGTGAACCCATAGAAACAGATGTGTTCCCTAGGAAGCGTGAGAGAAGGGCATAGGGCAGGATTGGTAAGCACTCCTATTTGAAAAATGAGTGGAAGAAAACAAACCTGTAAAGACAAACCTGAGAAGAAACAGCTGAGCAAGCAGGCAGGAAATGGGGTGCATTAGTTTGCTAGAGCAGCCATAACAGCTCTGGCACTACACAGGCCTTAGTTCAAACCTGGATTCTCTTTCTTAGTAGGTATGTGATCTTTGCCAAATGCTCAAGTGCTCAATCTCTCTAATCCTCAATTTCTTCACCTGTAAATGTTCGAATAGTACCGCGAGAACGTGTTCCAAAATGTTGACAATGATTATCTTTGGGTGATAAGGTTAGGGATTTTTTCTTTTTCTGCCTTTGGCTTATCTGTATTTCAGACTTTTTGTTTTTCCTACCTAAAAGTAATATATGACTTTGGTAATAAAAAAAAAAGTTATTTATGTTTTTTCCCAAAAGAAGCTATTCATGCTTTCTGTAAACTGTGACATACTGAGTCTCTCCGAAAATAAGACCTAGCCAGACAATCAGCTCTAACGCGTCTTTTGGAGCAAAAATTAATATAAGACCCAGTATTGTATTATATTATATATATTATATATTATATATTATATTTTGTTATATTATATTATATTATAATTATATTTATTATATTATATTATATTATAAGGCCTGGTCCTATATTACAGTAAAATAAGACCGGGTCTTATATTATTTTTTGCTCCAAAAGACACATTAGAGCTGATTGGCTAGGTCTTATTTTCGGGGGAACACGGTAATTGCAGCTTCTATTAATATCTGTGAAGAATTGCGAACAAGTGATTGGGTTAGGGAAACAGATATCCTCATTTTTTCCCCTATATTGATGACAAGAAACATACATTAAGTACAGTAGGGCACAGAGTGGGATTCAAAGTTGAAAAAGGAATAGTCTGTGCTTTCAAAGCCTGAACAATTGGTGGGGTAGAATTCCAAAAAAGAAATGCACAACTATAATGCATTTCATGTCAGCATGGGACAAACAAACAAACAAAAACAGGTTACATAAACTTAATGCTCATTGGGTTCTCCTTGGGAGAAGGGATTATATAGGCTGGAAGACTCACAAAATATTTCTTGGAGGACCTAGGAGCACAGATGACCTTGAAAGGGTGGTTGACTCTCATAAATTCACTATTGTCTCAGTACTTATTGGCCTGCTTCACAATAGAAGGAATACTGGGCAAGAGATAAGAGTGGAGAATGCACAGTGATTGATTTACAGGGAAAGGAATCTCCCTGTCAACTGCTTTGTATGCCAGTAACCTCAACAGCTGCACGTCAAAAAGTTCAGGGAAGTAGAAAGTTCTTGCTTCATCACAACCGGGTAATGCAGGCTTCTAGTTGACCACATTTTGATTCGGTCCAATTGTTTTGTATGTGTGTCCAGAGTTTGTAAAACTGGAAAAATGAAGATATTCAATCTGTTTAACTTGGTTCAAGGTGGTTTTTACTGTTTTCATCGTCAACTTGGTAAAGGCTGAAATATTACCTTTCTGGTTTTTCAAATCCTGAGCCCAGCTTTTATTTTTTTGTTTCTATCTGCAAATGGACCAGTTTTTGCATATGTATAATAATGGCCGATGTGAATACACAGAAAATTATGTCAATATACAACTATGTGTGAAAACAAAGTCTTGATTGAGGATATCAAACATCTCTTTCAATGAGATTCCCAAAAGGAAGGTGATATTGTCAAATTTTAAAGATTGTCAGCTTGCAATATGTGTGAATTTACATATTTAGGATTTCATTGTGATGGTTTCTAAAAGAAGAGTTAGCACTTAACAATTTTCACTGAATTCAGACTCAATTTCACAGCAGACTGAGGATTAAATCAGAAATATTAAAGGAAAACAAATTTAAAATCAACATTTGTGCTATATGACGACAAAGACCATCAGTTCAATATTCAACCATGGACTTCAATACCTCAAACCTGGCCTTTCAGAATGTAAAACATCTGTCTTTGCAATAAATGTGAAGAAGAAAGTCTTTAGAATCAATTGGGCATTTATTTGCCTCAGTGTATTTTGGGGAGAAAGAAAACATGTATGCCGTCCAGAAGAACTCAGGCAAATTTAGAAAAAAAAAAAAAAGGAAACTAACGCACTTCTCCATTTTTAAGAAAAGGAAATAGTGACATCACCCTCAGCTAAAATCTAGCTTGTTTATCTCAATTTATTAGGTAATACAGTGCCTTATTCAGAGTTATGAAGTAACTAGGATGATCAAGTGTGATTTCCTTCTGAGTATCTGTTACCTCATTCACTCATTCATCCAACACATATTCATTAAACACCCATTACATGCTAGGTGCTGGAGATACAATAGTGAGTGGAGGGAAAGACGTGATCCCTGTCCTCAAAGAATTTGGACTTGAGAGAAGAGGCATAGAAGTTAAAGAATGATAAAACTATAGCTACAGTGAGTGCTAAAAAAGAGAAGCATATGGTGCCGAGAGAACCTGAAATAAAAGATCTACGCAGGAAGGTCAGAGAAAGCTTGCCCATCAGCTTACCCAAGGAGGATTACGAGGAATTGGCTGGGTGAAGAGAAAAAGAAGGTCAGAGGAAGGGAAAGTACACGCTGGGAAGAGCTCTGTGCAGGAAGAATATAGGGGCTCGATCTAGGAATTTAGAGAAGGAAAAGGAGAAGAGGAGGAGAAGCCCAATGGAAGGTAACAAGAGAGGAAGGGGCTTGGAAGGCATACTAATCTGCTTTCTATCCTCTATCTCAAGGGCAATGAGAAGCCATGAAACAATTTTACTCAGAGGGTTGGTATAATCAGGTGTGCATTTTGAAAAACTGACTTCAGCTCTGGTTTGAGAAACAGCGAAAGGGCCCAGCATGGCTTTGACTGAGGATGAGAGGTTGGGAGACTCCTGCTCAAGGGACAGCAACGGTGCAGGTGAGGTGGCTGCAGAGGAAATGGGGAGAAGCAGATTCTGAATGCAACTTTTCTGTATCTTCAAGTGCCTTCCAGCTTTGCCAAAGCTGTTACTGGGCAAGCAAATGCCCAGCCCTCCTAATTTCACTGTCCTTCCTGCATCCTCTATCTAAAAGCTGGGAAGTGACACAATCAGACACAATCAGAAGCAGCTTCAGGACTGGCTGGAACAACTGTGACAAGACTTAAAGGTGCCAGAGTCAAGCAAATGAAATCACAGATTGACAGGGAAGATTTCAGGAGTTGGGTTTATGGCAGGGCTCTTTGCCTTATGTATTTCCAGTGAGCCTGGCCACCTGCCTCTCTGCAAACAATCTTTGTCTCAGATAAAGGAGTTCCTTGTTTCACCTGCTGGAAGATCCCCTGTCCAGAGGGTCTATAGAGAATTTAAGTCTCTGAGACCTGGAAGTAGGGTGAGCGTGTAATTCATCATCCAAGCAAAACACATGGAAAAGAGAATGTGTCTTGGTTGGATAATGATTAACTTTAAAACGGATGTGTACCAGGATCATTTGGGGACAACTTGGTCACCCTAGCAAGAAGGGAAAGTAGAAAGTTTATCCTGCCCAGCTCTGGCTCCCAAAGGAGAGGCTAAGCATTGTCTGTCTTCACTGGCACTATTGGAATGCAAACCCTGGCATGCAGCTAACTTCCACACCACTTTTATTTTTACATTTTCTGCCATACATGATACATTCTGAAGAGAACATTTCCCACCATTATCACTCCGTGAATCATTCCCAGTTCCTCACTGAATCACCCCCAGGAAGAGGCAGTTCAAAATGGGAGCCACCACCCAAGAGCTCAAAAGAAATGCTTCATCTTAGATGTACTGAATCAGAATCTGCCTTTTAAACAAGATTTTCAGGTGGTCAATATGCATATTATTTGAGAAAACAACATCTGGACTTCAACCTAGAGTAAGAAAAACGTTTTACAATGTAACAGTATATGCATACATACCTGAAACAAAAGTTTAATGAGGCAATACTTACTATTTTATTAGGTGGGTGGGGGGCGGGGTTGGGCTCACAGCTCATTGGATTTCAGCATCCACTCCTAGGTTGAGATTTGTAGTTTGAAATGCTCTAAAGCATCTAGAACACTCCAAAGGTTTTGGGGTAGGGGAAAGGTGCTTCGTGGGGTGCTTTGGAAAGTGTATACACTTTCTATATTCAGTTACTTTGTGAAACGTGTGCACTCAGTCACTCCGGAATAAGGAACTCCTGAGGGCGGTGAGGGGCAGCTGAAAGTTTGCCAAAGTCCTCGGAGGGGCTGGTCTAGGGGACATGATTGGCAGCTAGGAGAGAGCTAGGGCTGGAAGGAGGAGAGGGAGAAGGCTCTCGGGCGGTGAGAGGTCCTGCCCAGCTGTTGGCGAGGAGTTTCCTGTTTCCCCCCGCAGCTCCGGGTGAAGTTGAGTGAGTCACTCGCGCGCCCGGACCGACGACAACCCCGCGCGCGCACACGGCCGGGGCAGGAGCCGGCCTCCTGCGCAGCTCCCCTCGGCCGCCGGGGGCCTCCCCGCGCCTCGCCGGCCTCCAAGCCCCCCTCTCGCGGCGGAGCCGGCATCACATCTGGCCCACACATCTGCCCGGTCGGCAGGGCGCGGGGTCCCGCGGGGGCGCTGCGCGGAGGCGCAGCCAGGGCTCCGGGAAAGCGCCGGCCGCTGCGCGCTGGGCTCGGTCTATGACGAGCAGCGGGGTCTGCCATGGGTTGGGGGCTGCTCAGGGGCCTGTGGCCGCTGCACATCGTCCTGTGGACGCACATCGCCAGCACGATCCCACCGCACGTTCAGAAGTCGGGTGAGTGCCCCCAGGACGGGCTTGGCGGGGCTGCCGGGGTCTCCCGGGCTCCCCGCCTCTTCGCTGCGCTTGACAGGCGGCCCCGGGAACGCAGCGCGCGGGCGGAAACGGGAAAGTTTGCCCTCGGGCACGCATGCAGCCCTCCAGCCTTAGCCACAGGGAGGTGTGAGTTTTTCTTTCCAAAGAGGAGGAAAGTTAGAGTGGCAGGGGGCGCGGGGAGCGTTCGGCCCCCTTTGTGCGGGCAGGAAAGGCGTTGTGTGTCGGCCGCGTTCGAAGCGCGCCCCCACCCCCGGAAAGGGAAGTTTGAGAAGTTGGTTATCTGGAGGAGGCAGGGGAACAGCGGCCTGGAGCGGCTGCGGCCGAGGCCGCCAAAGCAGCTGGCACACCTGGGGCCACAGCGGCCAGTGGCGATGCTGCGTGCCCACCCAGGACCAGCCCAGCCACCCCCTTAAGTGGCTAATTAGTCCATCCTTAACTCCTGCTAAGGGCCCCAGGCCGGATTCTTGGCTTGGAGTTACTGGGTAAAACTTACAAGAAAAGAAGTGATTTCCAAAGGAAAGTTGTCTGACTCCGCTGAAGGCTTGGCCTGGATGGACTAGGGAGTGAGGATTGTCAGGTGGAGGTGGAGAATTATTTACTGAGTGCCTGCTAGGTGCTGGGTGCTGGAGATATTTCCTGCAGCAAGACCACCCTACCTTCTGGGAGTTGGGTTCTCTGCAATTATCGTTTGATGCAAACGGAAGGGTTAAAATCATAAATCTGCTGCCCACCGGACCTCTCTATCTCCAGAGGTGTCTGTGGGGGAAAAAAAATGCACGAATTGAGTTCTTAAAGATGTGTTATGGAAAATAGCAAACCCCTGGACCTTAAAAATGAGAATGTTTGCAGCTATGAGCCACATAACTGAATATCTGCAACTGTGCTCTGTCTGGGTAACTGAGTACTTGGGCCTTTCAGGGCCTCAGTTTTCTCATCTGTAGAACGACATGGTTAGATTTCGGTGATTTTACATGCCCGTCATCTTTAACATGTTATGTGCCTCTCCTTCCCCTTTGGTGACTTAGAGAGGCCCTGTGTAGATTTGGGATGAAATATAGAGGATTTGACAGCCCTCATTACTCTGAAGCACATGTTTGATTTTCCAAGGGCCTCAGGCAGACTTACCTTTGGGTTTGTCTTGAAATATGCACCAGATTCTAAATGGTACATTCCAGACTATTTGAAGTGGATTGAGAATTTCTTAAAATTATGTTTCATATTGAAGGTCCAATGGAGCTGGGAGTTTTTAATGGAATGAGGAAGAAGTACTACTGTAAACAACAACAAAAAATCCTAATACAAATTTGAGATCCACGGTTTAATAAATTCCCAGTATTTCATTCTTGGATGTTTTCCTACGTTGCAGTACCAATTGAATGTTCAACTGTCTCTGATTATACCCCAGACTCTTAAAAACTGAGTTATATTTTGCTAATAAATATTTTAAATGCACCCTTAATTTTCTGTGTACATTAAAAATCATTAAAACTTTTGCTTCAATTTACGAAAGAAGGAAATTTGTGGGCTCTGATTTTGTTAGGTTTTGTTTACAAGGATAAGATTTATGATTTGCGAATTCCAGACCCAATAGTTCATGAGTCAGTTTCATTTCATCTGTATATACACTTTTAAACAATTAAAAGCCTCGTGGCTTTTTATTTGGGCTTTTAAACAGTTTTATAAAACCCACAGATTTCGTACTTTTATGGAATTAAAGTTTCAAAATGGTTGAACTAAGGAATCATTTTGAGCATGTATTCATTTGAAATTAAATCTTTGAAGATAGTTGAAGGTTGAAAATAGCTGTGATGAAAACAAGAAACCTAATTCCATGATTGCATCTTAATTTTCCATGTAAGTAAATGGTTCAGGATTTTTCTAACATAATTGTCAATTAAAATATGTCAAAACGTATTTCAAAATATTTTCATGCATGATAGCATATGAAGAAATGAGATTATTTATAGCCTCCTATTAGGACACACATACACACACACACACACACACACACACACATATACACACACCCATCTTCTGTTTAGTAGATTGACAAGTGGGCAAAGGCTTTCAGTATAAGAACAAACTCCACTAAGAAATGTACTTAATTAAAAAAAATTTTTGTTTTCGAATTAGTAGATTCATTCTTCCTGAATGTTCAGAATTGAGTAATTGCTCTTTGGGGGAAAACTTTAAAATATCTGAAAACTCTTCAGATCTGAAAGATGGGACTTAAATTTTCAAATAACTTAACAAGAGGTTCTCGTTGATGACTAACTGTTGGTAAAAATGTCATAGGGGTAAGCTTCTTTACTAAAATCACATTAACGCTGTGCTTGTTTTGTCAGGGTCACAGATTACAAGTCAGTAGTCCCAGAATTTGATCATGATCTGTTTGCTTTTGTTCCCAGAAAGCACATTTTTCACTTCTAGGCCACTTCCTTTAATAACATCTTATTTTTAACCAGTTATGGTTTACACAAAACACTCGTCACATTGTGGATTCATTGGCATTTTTCAAGATAGCACCCAGGGTGAGTCCTCATTATTGTATGTGTAGTTGACATACCTGCTATGTGTTTTTCATTTCAGTTGACCAACCCTCAGTTATCTAGACAACTTCCACAATTTTTCTTTATTTTTTAACCCTATTTTTCCAGTTAAGAATGGCACTTCCTCAATGCCATTGTAAAAAGCACCGTTACTCATTCTTCCTTTCCAACAGTATTTATAGTGGCTCCTTGTGTGAGGCAAGAGGCTCAGACTGGAGACACCATCCCAAATGAATAAGACAGACTTTGCCCTCATTGGAGGTAGCGTATGGGAGCGTGTTAAAGGCAAAGCCAACATTCATATTTTAACCCCCGATACTTAGAGACATTACCGAACACTGGTAGTTTATTTTCTAGACCCCTCTGTCAAAAGCCCATTTTGCTGTTGAATGCACTAAAAAGAGGTGCATGTTGAATGCTTCCTTCTCAATCCTTCTGAACGTATTTTTTTTTCATATATCTGTTCTTTCCTATATCTGCCCTGTTACAAGCCCCCTATTGGGCCACCTCAGTTCTCCATTCTGTAGCCAAAATGATGGACCCAATATGCCCATCCAGTCTTTCTTTTGAAGATAGGCTTGGAGATAGAAGGGTGTAGGTACAAGCTTTGGAGTCAGGCCATCCTGGCTTCCAAACCCACCTCCCATTTACTGGCTGTGTAGCCTGTTGCAGTGACTTTACTTCTCTAGCCCTCAGTGCCCTTATTTATAAAATGGGGATTATAGAGTTCTGGTGAAAATGAAATAATACTCTAAGTGCTTAACATGGTACCAGCAGCATAGCAAATGTTCAATAAATATCAGCTTCTATTGTTATTATTATTGCACGAATCTGGCCTAACAAGGCTCTCAGTGACTTGGTTCCCATCTGATTCTGCATCTTCGTATACTACCAAGACTCACACTTTCCCAGTCCACTCTTATCACCATGTACACATGCTGTGAGCAGTTTAGGTACCTGTGTCTTTTGTTCATGATGATGTCTAGAACACCTGCTAGCTGGATAATGTTCACTCTTCTAAGACTTAACAAGTGTCATCTTCTTAAGAAAACCTGCTTTGAGTGCCTCAGGTTGAGCCAATGTCCTCTCCTGAGGGTAGGCTTCTCTTTTAGCTTGTAATAATAGTTAACCCTAGTACGCCAAAATTATATCTTCCATGTACTCTCTTGCCCATTAGGCCTTTAGTTCTCTCAAAGGCAAGTGGTGTCTCTTATTCGTTTCTCTGTCTCCAGGTTTCCTGCAGCACCTAGTGCATCATTTAATATCCAGGAAACCCTGAGCTCAGCCTCCACTTTGTCCTCCTGGAGGCTGTGCAATCGAGGGGAGCAATTTAACAACCAGGCAGTCATTCTATTGGGAGTTTGGTCTGAATGGTAAAATCTTACTTTTAGTGAGAAGAGTTTCAGCTCTCAGCTAAATAGGAAGGTTGGCTGTTTTTATACTATATACTTGGTTCTTTTATTCTGATAAGCTGTGGAAAAGGATGCTTCAATTTCTGACAAACGTGATAGAAAGCTGCTAGAAATTTTCATCCAGCCCCTTGAGCTACACATTTTGAATTAGGGTAGGACATTCAAAGCTATTGCAAGTGTTTAAAACGTTTCACCAAAGAAAATTTCCAGTGAATACTGAATTCTTTCTCTCTCTCTCTCTCTCTGTCTCTCTCTCTCTCACTCTCTGTCTCTCTGTCTCTCTTCCCTAGAAGGTTGTCGAAAGGAGACTTTCATTAACAATGAACTGCTGAAGTCTTAATTTAGTTTTTAAGTTTCTTTTCTCATCAGGGTTTTAGGTTTTGGTTTATAAGCAGTGAAGCAGAGTTGGTCTAAGGGAAGTGTGGCCCTATAGCAGCGGCCGTCTGCTGTAGAGTTATGTGGATATTATTTTGGTGGTGCAAAACACCAAAATGGTTTAAAATAGGGTGCAGAGGAAACATACTTCCTGTCTACAGCATGGCATTCTTTAGCCAATTTCCACATAAAAGCATAACTGGATCACCTTGTTAGCTTCAGCCCTCCAGGGGTTAATCCAGCAGAGTTAACTCAAGATTTTCAGTAGAAATGACTTAGCATATCTGCATTAACAGCCAAAATGCTCGCTCTCCTTTTCTTTATAATATTTTGTTCCCCAGGTCCTTGTTGCTTCTGACTGAGGCAAGATGATGATGGCCTTTGCTTGGCATGTCAGAAGGGTTTGGAATACTGAACAGACAAATTGGCTCATCTCAGGGAGAAGTGGGGTGAAGGGAGAACTAACATTTGAGATCTGCTCTGAGCCAGCTGCTTGACATTACTTCTCGAATTCCATCTTCCGAAACCTGTATAATGAGTTATATTATCTTTATTTTATAAATGGGGAAGATAGAGTCTGCTCAAGGTCACTCGAGGTTTGCCTCTGTGTGTGTGTGTGTGTCTGTGTGTCTGTGTGTGTACATGGTGTGTCTGTATGTATGCGTGTGTTGAGTTGGAAGTTAGGGAGGGGGTTAAGGGACATCACATTTGAGAAAGAGGAAATTTAACCATCTAGTGTCATCAGTTCAGTGCTCCTGACTTCATGATTTGCTTTGCTTGTATGATCTGTCTCCTTCCTGACTGTCTTTGTACTACAGACAGTAGTACAAATCATGAAAAATCAAGATAGGGCAGAATGTCTTTGCACAAGGAAACTCTACTGTTCCTAGTCTGATAACGGCATCTTGATGGTGGGACCCACTGCCGTGACCCTTGGTCTGTCTGATTTAAAGCAGTTGGACATGCACCATTTTCAAACTCGTGTATTGTGAACCCCAGATTCCAACCATGCAGGACTAGCATCTGTGTACAGGCCTCAACTGCTGGTGAGAGCAGAAAGAGTGGGATTTATCCAACATAACAAAGTGAGATGATTTGATTTTTGAGGTCCAACTAATTTGTAAACTTCTAACCCTCATGAAAAGATCTGGCCTTTTTCTTGCCATGATCGGCATTTTAGGCATGGGCCCTCAACATGGATCAGCTGCTTCCTTGGATGCTGTCAACTTAGGATACCTTGCTTAGGCTCTTAAATGGTTCCCTAGCATCTCTGGTTTGTTTACAATGCTGAAGCTATAGATCATTAGAATGGATTTAGCTGCAGGGTAAGGACCTATGACTGGTGAGATTGTATTTTGGAAAGCCTGTCTGTCTGCTTTCAAGACATGGTTCTTTCTCCTCCTCCTCTCCCTCCTCCTCCTTCTTCCTTTTCCTCTTCCTCTCCTTCTTCTCCCCTTTCCCCTACCTCTCCTCTTCCTTCTCATCCTTCTCTTTTTTCTGATGAGATATATTCTCCGAAATTTTTCACCTCATCTAAAACCAAAGGTTCTCTGCCCTGGGCTTTAGAGGGCACTGCTTTTATTCTTCTCTGGCCAGGCCCCTGTCCATAGGGTGAGGACATTCTGGGCTTCTCAGTCCAAACTTTGCTCCCTTTTTAGATTGTGTTTCAGTTACTTGGGAACTCAAATTTCACCATCTAGGTGGCCCTGGACCCACTTTTACAGCCTACATAGACCCTTGGTCCACCTTACTGAGGCCCTTCATAGCCACTGGTCTGTGCACCAGAGGGCAGGTTAAGGGACAGCTGTGTATGTGTGGGGTGGGTGAGAGGTATGTGAAAGCTTGGTTGTCCATACACATCTCATTTGGTCTCTCTTGATACGTGATGGCCCTGGCCAAGGAAAGAGGAAGGCAGATTGTCGGTCAGGCCTGTGATGAATTTTCCCCAAAACACCCAGTTCTATGGAGGGAATTCAAGTTGTAGTTCAAGAGTTTGAAAGTTGTATTTGGTCTTCCAAGACATTATGAAGACATACTTTTCAGTCAAGGTAGAAGGATAAAACCTATTTTATTGCACAGTTTGTTCACTTGATTGATAACGTTCAATATTTGAGCCACGGTATGTGGGCCTCCTCTTGCCCTGGGTCTTCCAATGTCAATGGTGGGTCTGACATTAACACTATTCCTTTTTGGAAGTGTTGGGGACAAACTTAGTTTTTATTCATTGTATCATACTTTCCTTGGAGTTGAGCAATTGCTTATTGATGAAAAAGCTGAGTTTGTTTGTAATCATAGTGTTTATTCCCTTTGGGAAATTCAGTTTTTTGTAGTTTGTATTTTCCTGAAGGGAATGCTAGGGCAAGGTGAAGCTTACTGGGACGTTTTCTTCTACTATTGTAAATATTTTATCTGAGTGTTCCATAACCTTCTCAAACCTTTTTAAGGAAAATAAGACTATCAGAAGAGTGTAAAGAAGTATAAAGCACTCTAAAAGGTATAGGATTGTCCAAACTATGCATTTTAGAGAACCAGGGGTTTGGCAGAACAAACATGAATGTCTTTGAAGAACAACATGGGGTCAGGTGCACATTTTTGGCTTATGCCGCAGTGGCCCTGTATCTGTTTAAGTTGTAAATCATTATAGAGGGTTCATTGACTTTGGAGGACACTCACTCTGTTGCTTTGTGGATTACTGCTGGTCATCCTAAAACTCTGTAGAACTTCTCTACACAGGGAAACGGACTTGGCCTCATGTTCCCTCTGAGCAGTGTTCCTATCTTTACTCACCAGCCTTCATGCGTAAGATTTTCAATAATACCTGTAGCTAACACGTTCGGATCTTGCTACTTACTGCCTAGATCATGCTGGGCACTCCATCTGCATTGTTTAACTTTCAAAACAACTCTATGAGGTAGATTTTGCAATGCTCATTATAAGTTCTCTAGAAATTAGGAAACTTAATGGAGGCCACCCGGATTAGCAAATGATTTTGCTGGAGTTCGAACCAAGATGGTCTGGTTTGAGGACCTACACCGTAAGTGTTGTGCTATATTGAGGCTAGGCTGCCTCAGTTGACACAAACTACTTCTCCATTATAGCATGGGTGGTGGGAGACCCTAGGGAATAAGAGAAATGATGATAATATCCAACATTTTCCTAATGCTTTAGCATTTTTTTCATGTTACCCCATTTAATTTCTTTAGCTAAATAAGATAATGTTTGATTCATACACGTAGTAGTCAAACATCATGCTGGTCATGTGACCTCCTCAGTGGGAAAATTAAATATACACATCAGGTGATAGCCTTGGTTGAATCATGGAATAGTTATATAATCGAGGGTTTTAGTTTAGGTATTCTGAGCAAAACAGGCATTAACTATGTATTAAATATGTATAAATATCTAGGGGATATATATGATATGCCAAGCTGAATATAACATGAAGTGAATGGAATTTAACTCAAGGCTTCTGCCTTGCACAGGCCCATCTCCTGGCTTTGGGAGGGACCCTGGCAATGTGGTTAAAGAATCAAGTTCAAGAATATTTAAGGAATCTTGCAAATGCCCTGAATATTACAGCTCATATCTAAAAGAAACTTGATAGAGGTTTTCCCAAATTTAGAGGGAATTCAAAATTTTTTATGACATTATTTATAATGAGTTATGAAGCTGAAAGAAACTTAAATGACAAATTCTGGTCAACAGTTCTAGAGGAAAGATTGAACTATTTTTCTATTCTCTCTGTAAAGAATGTTGCAAAATATTGTTGGAAGAGGTGATCAAAGAGTATGCAACTGGAAAATGCAGCACACATATTTTGGAGGTGTATTAGACAGTTAACACAAATATTTGTTTTCTTTAAAATTTTATAATTGTGTTACGTATAGCTTTTATTTTTAAAATTGTAATTTGTAAGATGCCATTTTAAGTTCTTTCATATCTAAATTTCATACCTAAATTTCATACCTACTTTCATACCTAAATTTCTATTCTAAATTTTTATATTATTTTTTCTTAAAAAGTGTCCCTGAAATTTATGATATTCAGTTTCCATAAGACCCGACTCTCTGCCTCTGACTTTCTGGTAGGATTTGCTTGTTGGCTTAGAAAATAAATAAAAAATGCCTCCTCCCCTTCTCCCTAAATATGTAATTATCACAAAACTTTGATCTTGAATGAAAGGTAACCCAGATCTAACCCTTGGTTTGAGATTAAGAGTCTGCCTGGGCAGCAGGTGAAGAGTAAAGCATGCTATCCCCGCAATCAGGGTGTCTGGGTGACCTGCTTACTTCCTTTGGTCCCACTGAATCTTTTGTTCTTTTATGTACAGTGATAAGAATTAGACAAGACGAGAGTTTCAGCTTTTTCTGTTGAAATGTTTCCTTCTGTATGTTAGTAGAGGAAACCATTGAAGCTGACTTAGAAAACATAATCCTTAACTAATCAAAATAGAAAGCTATCAAAAGTCATAACAGGTCAGAATTGACAAATACCACAAACATCCACTTGGAGTTCTCTGGAGATGACTACTGTTAAAAAAAGAAAAATAAACCATAGTTATTTTGAAAATTTCCTGGTGCAGGTGCCTGAGCATACATCCTGACTAAATAGCATGTTTACTTCAGCTAAGCACTCACTCCCCGCTGAAGAAAAGGCTTACTTGGTTTTGGTGGTAATCCCATTTCTCTTTGGTTAATTATGGTGTTTTCATTCTCCCCTGCCTCTGACTTGGTAAAAGTGTCTGTGAAGGTTTTTCCAAAGGCAGCGAATTATGAAACGCTTTGCTATGTCTAGGAAAAGAAAGCCCTAAAGGACCTTCTGTGTGTTGGGGGGTGTGGGGGGAGCGGGAAGGAAACTTGTCTGAATATAATTAGTCTTCTGTTGCCTTTCAAAGATTTCTCCACCAATTTTCTTAAAATATTCTTAGAAAAGACGGAATTTGTTACAGATTGGCAGTTTCCAGACTGCTTTTTTAGGCAGGGGCGTAGTTTTGAGTCCCATAATTGCATTTCTGTATGAAGCGTTCTGCACAGAGGACTTCTGACCACTGCTTTGAGTGACTATCTTGTTGCTACATATCATGTTTATGTTTTACTCTCTAAGACCCATAGGATTGGGGGGAAATGTGATAAAATTGTTCCTCAAATATGTGAAACAAAAAAGAAAAAAACCCACAAAGTAACATATTTTGCATTCACTATTCTGTTGTCCCTTAAACTACGGTGTTATAAACTAATTCCTGACAATCTAACCTCCCTGGGCACTCTTACCTTTATTCTTATCATTTCTGTTATAATGAATCATGATTTTTCTTGCCTCTCTTATCACCTATGTATTTATTCTAATGAGCCACTGGCCAACCTGTCTTTTCCTTTGTGGCTGTCTTTTGCTTTCCATTACCTCCAGCCGTCCTCTCTGCTTGTCCTTTCTGACTCCTTCAGGAGCCTCATTCCTCTTTTAACATTACCTTTCATGAGTTATAATATGCATCGAGACCAGATCTTGAGCACAAGCATTCTGCACCCCCAAATGATGCTTTTATATCATCCCTTGACAACTAAACATGTCCTCTAATACCTCGGTACTCCAAGGGTGAGCCAGGAACCAGCAGTATCAGCATCAGTGAGAATTTCTTGGAAATGCAGAATGCCGGCCCCTCCCCAGACCTGCTGCCTGGGAATCTGCATTTTAACAAGATCCCCAGGTGATTCATGTACGCACTGAGGTTTGAGAAGCACTGCTCTCTCTAACAGCATGGAAGCATTTTCCAGAGAAGTTGAATGATCTGCACTGATTTCAGCAGATCAGATCAGGCTCGGTTCTGTCTCTGAGGAAGAGAAGGACAAGGAAAAGGAGCTCCTAGTTTTATGAGGGTGTTTTGACTCCTCCTAAGCTGCAAGGCCCGTTTAAACGGGTTGTAACTAATGCACTAAGGCTAGCACGAAGGAATGCACTGAGGGCAAGTCAATTAGTAAGTCGGTTTTAACCAGCCTGTTTTCCCAGAGCGTTCGCATGGCTTTTTCCTCCACAGAATGTCCCTTGACCACCAACTGTGGGTCCCTGCTTCTCTGCTGAAATCACATCATTCATCAGGTTTACTCATTAGGCGTTTAATCACAGCCCGCCTTGACATTTGTAGGCCTTAATTAAGAGCTATTACACTTCGGCATTTCTTAAAATATGTAGCACTCTGCTGTGTACAAGGTATAGACCCCAAAATTAATGAATTAATGTCAGGTATTCAGGAAGTAGTTCCAATCTTCAACATTAAAAAACAAACATACACACACACACACAAACAGAACAAAACAAAACAAAACAAAAACCTTCTTTTGCTTCAAGAAACTTATTTGCTTGTTGCTCAGTGAGGACTCGTGGAATTTTTCCTGAATCTCTCAACATTTATTTTAGGCTCTTCTGAGAGCGCCACCATTGCTTCTGTATTTCACTCATTCTAAGGCGAATTTTTGCACCTCAGTTCCTTTTGTCTTCAAGAATTAGGGGTCCCTGTCAGTTACAACAACCAGTTCTCACAACCACCTTCTCATTTTTCCAAATAATTTTGTTTTCTGGCTCATTTTTTCTTTTGTTATCTTAACTATCATTGAAAAAAACAAAAGAAAGAAAACTTTCCATTGCAACTTTTATTTCATGTTGCTCCCTATTGCATCAAATCTCATCTTATTCATCAGAATAGTTTTAAAATCTTAATACCTAGAATCTCATTATCAAACATTTATTTATAACAGGAACCTAGTTACACAAAACGTATAACCATTTGGTTTCATTTTTGCTCTTACATTATGCTACCACAATGCAAGTCTGAACTCCTATTTTCTGTCATCTATAAGAATCTCCTCTGGTTTCTGCCCATGGACACCTCTTGTCCCCGATCTCTTCAACACACATACATAACCATCAGTTAAATCCACTTCACACGTGTAATTTTGAGTAGGTGGTCCCTGCTAGAAAACCTTCCATGGATCTTCTCCATGGATCTAGGTGATTACATGTTTCTCTTGGAGATCAGTGGCTGCATCAGTATCCCTGGCTTTTAAGATAACATAGATGGGACGCAGGATGATTTGGTGATGACATACATGGATGAGGCCAAAACTTTCCCCTTCTACTTTTGCACATACTTCAGGCCCTGGTTCCACTTCAACCAGGTTTCCTCACATCCTTTTGCTTTCAAATTTTCTAACTTGTGGTTGTTCTGTTCCCCCCAGTTTCTTATTCTCTACCTAGACCCTACAACACCTCCATCTTCTGAAATAATGCCTGACCAAATGCCACTTCTCCTTTTGTGTCTTCTGTCATTATTTACCCAGCCCTTTCTCCTCTTCAGTTTCTTTAATAAGGCCTTGCTCCTCACTCAGGTGACCTTGGTCATCAAGCTACTTGGGACCGTATGTGTGTGTTTTAACTCTTCCTAGAATGAAAACCCTTTGAGATAGAAACTTCTGATTTTTCTCTAGCACTCAGCACACATTCTCGCTAAAATATTGTTGCTGTTTGGAATTTATTAAAGGCCAGGGAAAAATTGCTTATCAATCCAAGACAGGGTGACAGGACACACATACACACACACACACACACACACGTTCCCTAGACTGCTTACCTTTTCACCACCAAGCATGTCATCAATGGCTGTGCTATTTATAGTCACCTATAGTATTGTTTGAGAGAACATGGGCTTGTGGGAAATTTCAAATGATCTGATATGTGTAAGTTGCTCTTTGCAGGAGAAGTTTCCTCTGCCTTCAGTCTTCAGTTTCTGTGAATTTGAGGGAGGTTCAGTCTGTGGGTGTTAAGGGCTGTTGTTTTTCCATCCATCACAGACTGCCTTTGATTCATTTATCTTGTATATGAGTCTTGTATAGCGAGCCTAATGTGCTTTGACTGGAGAGGCCAGAAAAAGTCAAAAAGTAAACCATACCATCTGACTCAGGACAATTTTTACCACTCCTGCCTTTCATTTTTATGAATCATAGGTTATCTCCTGTCATTGGGATAGTTGGAGAAGGGGCAGTTGAATGAAGGGCTCTTGGTGTGTGAAGAGTGCCTGAAGACACGCTTCTACTTGGCTGAGGGCAAACATCCCATATTGCAAAGGTGACTCTTGCTTGCAGTTTTCGGAAAGCCCCATTTAAAAAGGTGCATGAATAGGAGACTTAAAGATGAAGACTTTCTTAGATGGGTGCTTCCTAGGAATGGGTCTCCAGGGAAGGTCTTAAAGGTGTTCAGCCTCCTCCTCCACTGTCATCTCCATCAACGCCCTGTAAAGCCACCCTGGATGGACATGCAGCCTAGGAACCAGAGGTAGTGTGCTTCTGTTGCTGGCACAGCTTCCAGACCAGCTTCTCTTCCATCTGGATCATCACCCACGGAGTCTCTCCTCTATGGAAATTCTGGAGCTACTACTGACTTCATAACCTTACTTAGACATGGACTAGCAATGCCCTACCTGCTCTATTTAAGGGAGAGAGGAGATGAAATAAGAATTGTATGTCTTAATATCTTGGGAGTACTTACTGGAAATGGTTGAGATAGAATATTTTTAATTTGATGTACCACTGGTAAGCTTTCAAACTGCTGAAAACAATTATCCGCCAAGATTTTGATGATGATGTTGGTGAGGACGTTTGTGGCCATTATATAATTACCTATATTTATTCAGCACAATTGCAAAGCATTTTGTGAAACTCAGAGTGTTTCCTGTTACTGGTTTATTAATGAGATGCTTATGGTATCTTCAGGGTGCAGGAGGGAATCTAGTTTCTTAACAGTTCAGTGTTTCCTTTTTGAATGACTGTTGGAGCTACAATGAGTCCTGCTCCAAGCCTATTGGTTTTGCTACGCCTCGAGGTATAACTTCTTTTATATAGAAGCAATCGACTAAATGATCGATGTCCACATTATTTGTGTTTTGCCGGTCAAAACAGTTGTGTTCTTCTCTCTCTCTCTCTCTCTCTTTATATACACACACATACACACCAGTGGTGCCAAAACAATATATGCACCTGGACACTGGTCAACGTTGCTCAAGCAGTAGTTCGCTGTAATCAGAAGTGTCTGGACACTGATGGTAACCACTTTCAGCACCTCTTGTAATTGTAGAAGTCAAATGTGACTTGTATTCATCTTTTGTTATCGGTATAGATTATTACAATTTTAATACAGTTTTCTTTCTTAAAACGTGTATACAAATCTTTGGCACCCTGTTAATTCAGGCATTCATTTTTAAGTGCTGGGCAAGGAAGCCCCAAACAATATTTAACCTCCAATACAATATACTGTTTTGATTATGATCAGTACTTTAATAAAATTTATGTTAAGGAGAAGCTTTGGAGTGAGTCCCTGAAAACCGGAGGGAAGTCCGATTGATTGAGTGTCCCTCCGTGTTACACAATATGGTCACGGAGGCAGACGTGGCCCCTGTTCTCTAAACTGACAGGTCCTGAATGTATAAGAAAAGGAAGGGATCAGAGCGGGTTATTGGGGACCATGCTGGTTGACAGCAGCCGCTTGTGTTTACCTTGTCAGCAGTGACCGGGCCCTGATTTTAGTGAACATTTTAGTCCACAGCTCCCTTTGATGCTTGTCTCTTGGGAACATATAAAATGTCTTCTGTTGTTAAAATAGCTGTCAAATGAATATTAAATGCACAACAAACACTGTAAAAATAGTCATTTGCCTACTTATCCAGGCAGATAAAAACCAGTTCCAGGAAAACAGAAAAGAGAAGTGATTTGAATAACTTTACTGTCATTGAGAATTACGGTGGAAAGAGTACACATGCGATAAAAGTTGAGTCTGGCAACTTTGAAGAAAACATATTGACCATGTATGGTTATAATAATTTTTAATAATCCCTTATATTAATAGAATACTTTATTATCTATGAAACAGTTTCACTCGCATGCCATATCTAATTTTAGAAACAACCCTCTGAGATGGATATAATTATCCTGTTTTACAGGTATTATGGAAATGGAGGCCCAGAAAGATGAAACCATCAGAGGCATTGTAAAGTATCACACATTTGTTTTTCTTCATCATTTTACCATTTTTAGTCATTGTGTTCCCTCGATGCTTACGTTCTGAGTAAACCCAAGATAGATACTATGGTCCCATCGTGTTTTTTTGTATTTTTGTAGCTAAACTGTAGAAGAGAGGATGAAAGGGTTGATGTTGGAAGCCTTTCTCTGCCTCAAAAATTGGAAGCCACATTCAAGACTGGAGAATTTCCTCTCAAGACACATTTCTTTGAGGGTTTTGTCTACTAGTCATACTATGTAATGAGTCATTTTTCTTTCCCCTTTTTTCTTGTGGGGACAGTTTCTCTTTTAAGCACCATGTCGTCTGTCTTCTCGAGGGTAAAGTCACCATTGTCAGTATACAGATGTTGCCATTTATAAAAAGACTATGGCAGTTTCTACAGTCCTATATATAGTTTTACTCATCCCCAGAGCTTCAAGGTGTTTAACACAATCAGAGACATGGGTGTCTTTACATAGGAAGGGCGCTTCTTCCTCACATCGACATAGAGGTCAAGTAGTGGCTTGGGTTTCCTTTTACAGAGCTTCTTAAACACGAATGACTAACAATCTAGAGAAGAACAAAATTGTTTTGACTGGTATAACACGATAACATAGACATCTAATATTTAGTCAAATTGCTTTTATACAAAAGAAGTTATGCCTGGAGGAGTAGCAAAGCCTACTTGTATGACTACGACATTTTCAAAGGATATATAATAAAGAATGATCTCGATTAGGAGAAACTGTATTCAGTTTGCCAGCACACAAAACTAATTTGTATTCTTGCTTTCCTGTAACTTGCTCTACATAAGCTATTTTGCCCACAACAAAAAGAGAGAAGTTGAGTCGTGATGTTGTTTCACTTAATTTTGGTTAGGGAATCATATCCAATCAGCTCCCACACTATAATATGGACTTTTTTCTCTTCTTTTCCACCAGTTTTCATCAGGATGAGTTTTCTAACGGACTTGGGACTGACAATCATTCTTATCCTTCATTCTTAGTGAAAATTTCCTAGAAAAGATGAGCTTCATTAAATAATGAGTGGGTTCATGAATTTATAATTGGGGAGATTTTCTTGAAACTATATTAGGTTTTAGTGTTACCTATTTATGCACTTTCTTTTTAAAAGTATTTGATAGTAAATCTTCTGGAGTAATATCTGTTATATATAATCCTTTAAAATCTGTAATTTTCACCTACTGAATCCTGTTAAGGCAAATGTAATTGTACCAATAAAAATACTCAAAATCTGCACATTTCAGGAGTGGTTCTTCAGATATGATATATGATGGTGCTCAATATATATTTGTTTAATGCAATAAAGAAGAAAAATATCACAGAGACTAGGAAAAGAAATTAAATTATAGTCATATATTGCCTTAGAAGTTACCTAGTCTGTGTTATATCTATTTAGCTTTGTGGTTTTCTGAAGGACAAGATTATCCACAACTGTTAACTCTGATCTAAGGAACTGTTGACCTTTTTAACTTCTTTGCTGGATTATCTAAAGCAGTGGTGTCCAAACTTTTTTCAACATTTTTCACCAAGGGCCATATGCGGTAAAATACACAAACAGCCGGGCAACCCACCCGAGGTGAAGTACATATTGCCTCACCTGGTTTATTTAAGTAAACTAAATATATTTTTGGAATTAGCTGCGGGCCAATTAAAAATGGATTGCGGGCCGCAGTTGGCCCGTTGGCCGCAGTTTGGACACCCTGATCTAAAGGGAGATACACTTTCTCAGATTGGTCTCCTTGAACTCACTCTTCATTTTGCCTCATGGTGTTGAAACACTTTAGAATTCAATTTTCTCAGGAAACCTGCTCCTCAGATCTTTCCAAAAGATCTTCATTTAAGCTTATTGTCCCCCTTGGTGATTTGGGAAGGATTTCCACCCTTTAAAAATATAGGAACTCATAAAATCCTTGCTTAAAAATTAATCTAAAAATGATCTTCCAGGAAGAACTTGTACAATAGCAGCTAAATGCCTTGGGGCCAGTTATGTTTACGATCCCTGTCTCATCTTAAAACAGTAGAGTTTGAGTCACATAAGAAAATTATTTGGGTTGGGCTTGACTCTACCTATATACGTGTATAATAAGATTCTATAATAATGCCATTTGTGATTTTCCTTAGCAGCTAGGCAAATTGAGATACATAGATAGCATGTAGGCCTGTCCTTCCATCCAATGCTGCCACGTCCCCTATCTCTAACCCCTCTTTGTTCCTGTTGAGTTCTTCACTCCATATAGAATAAATCCTTTATTGAACTTTGCTTTTTTCAACTCTTGCTGCACATTAGAATCATCTAGAGTGCTTACATAACTATTCGAATGCCTGAGCCAAACCCGTAGAAGTTCTGATTTATTTGCCCTTGGGAAGGGTGCTGGCATCAATACTGTTTTAAAGGATCCCCAGATAATCTTGATATGGAACCCAGGTTAAGAAACACCGATCCAGCCTATTTCAGACAGGTTACAAATGGGGAATTTGATAAGTAAGGTCAAGGTACTTGATATCCCCCAGCAAATACGTGCCATTTATTGGGTTTAAAACCTCTGATTTCCTGAGTGTTTTACTACATTCAGTATAACAAATATGAGGCCAGTTTTGGAGTAGAGCTTTGGGAGACTCAAAATCCCTTTACTTCTGGAAACTTATCTGCAGAAGAATAAATATAGACCCATGTAAAAGCCCACCTCACAATGAAGGGGGTTAAAAATCAAGGCCAAAGTAGGCAGATCCCTGTAGGTTGTGTTGGTGATGAGTGGTAAGGATAACTTTCCAAAGGTGAAAACAGTTGCCCTGGGTCTGAAAGGCTGGGTACAACTCAGTTGTTAGCCCCAGAGTCATACTTCTCCACCTGCTTCAAGGAAACAGAGGGGAAGCTGGGAAGATGCCTGCCTGGAATTATGTCCACCTACCACACAAAGGAGTTCTCCAGCTCTCCTGAGCCACATCCAACATGGGCAATCAGCATGCTAACTGCCTTGGGCCTCTCCTCATGGAGTGTCATAGACACCAGGTGACCTTGGAGAAGCCATTCTCTGAGTCCTTCTCCCAGTCACACTAAACCTCACGGAACTCTTTCTAGGGCCTGAGCAGGCCAACTTGGGGATCATCCTTTGGCCAGACACTGGTAGATCTTATGGGGAGGTGGAAATGCTGGGGGTGGAAAAGGCAGAAGGAGTTAACTGATCAAAGGGTTTCTGATAAAGGGGTTGTTCAGAAGAAATGTAATTAGGTTGTGGAGGCCTTCAATGCCAAGCCATGTAGTTTAGGCCTAAGTCTCTGAGTCACTGGCAAATTGTAAGTAGAAGAAGGATATAATTAAACCACGGCAAGGCCAGGAGTTTGTGATGATGTGAAGGTACCGAATCTCGCTTTTCCTTTCCCAGAATGCCTCTACAGTTAACAGATGTCAGGGGAGCCCATCACACCCTCCCTACGCCGCAAGTCAGCACCTGGGCCCTTCCTATTTCTGATCCTTCATTGGGGCTAGGATCCCATCGTCACCACTTCATGATTTTTAAAAACCATCATTCCTTGTTGGTACTTGAAAAGATATATGGGGAAGCTCTTAAGAGTCCCAGAACTTTCAGTATCCTCGCCTTATCCTTAGGTTCTGTCTACGCAATGTAGCCTGCTGAATCCTTTGGAAAAAAAAAAAAATGAGGACACAAATTCATTAATTCCAGAGAGTGCCTTTTTTTGGCTTGTGCCTCACTCAGAAATATTTTCCTGACTCATAGACATTTTTCTGATATGCTCGCACCTCAACTACTTCAAACATCCACTTCATAGTTTTGGAATTCTGAAGCAGTTAGAGTTTCAGTTGGGTAGAGCCTCAGTAGAATACTTTGATTATATCTAATGCCATTTTAATGGGCTTGACAGTAGGAGGTTGGGTTGATTAGACAACATAGATGAACCACTGTAATGAATTCACCAAAGTGGAGAAGTTCGCCCATAACCCAGAAACTTGATATTTAGGGAGCCTTTTACATCATAATCTCCGTGATGATATTGGGACAAATTAGGTAACCGTCTTAGAGAGAAGCACTGTTCAGTAGAGCTTTCTGCAGTGGTCACAGTATCTAATATCGGTGCTGTCCAACTGGGTAACCGGAGGCTATGTGTGGCTTGAAATGTGGCCGGTGCAACTAAGGAACTGAATTTGAAATATTTTGTTTCAATTAATTGAAATATCAATCACCACGTGTAGCTACTGACTACCCTAATGAACCAAACAATTATAGAGTATCGGTAAAATTCCCATTTTCCTTCAGTCCTCTGAAGGAAACATTCAGGTCACTTCTTAGTGCCCACAATCTTAGTGGGAAAGATGAAATTATTTGTACCTTTCTATTCCTGGACTTTGGAATTTAGACTGTTTCTGTCCTGGATATATATTTTAACGTTTATGGAAATACTTTTAAGTAATACACTCTACTTATAGTACTTTGTTGTAGGAGGATCCAGCTAGGCCTTTTTTATCATCTGTGTTTTCAGTTTTAATCTGAAAAAGGATGTAAAAATACTATTGTCTTGCGGGAGAAAAAAAAAATATGCTTAACATCAGCGCACATGGAGTGGTAGGGATTATAAACCATCTAAACTCCTGGAAATACTGAGTAAAGAGAAGTTTAAGAGGCAGGTAAAAGTCTCCAAGGAGAAAACTTGCCCTGGAGGAATGCTTTTAATTAGGTTTAGCTGCTTCCATTGCAGGAGTCCAGTGAAGCAGCTTCCCTGAGGCCACTGGGATTTTCCCCTGTGAATAAACTTTCCCAATCTGGTCACCTCTCTGCTATGTTCTTCTAGAAACTGACCCTTATTTGGCATGTTGTGACTTAAACCCTCCAAAATACCTTGACAAAAAAGGCCAGTATTTTTTTTTTTTTGGTAAAATGTTAATTTCTTTGCTACAGGCTTATGTGGGCTTTGACTAGAAATTTAATCTGTGCTTCAGCTCTGAGTTATGTTTCACTCATTGAAATGGGGCTTAATAAGAATTACTTAATACCTTAGGAGTCAGACAAGCCTTACTTTTTTTTTTTTTAAACAGTCTTTTATCTCAGGCACAGGGATTTGCATTTTGAGGGGTTATGCCAGCTGACTTGAGCCCTCACAGGTTTCAGCTTGTTGCAAACAAGTTCGGTCCATTTTTCTTACTTCTGGAAACTTCTGCTGCTGCCACTCATGGCTTATAGGTTTACCATGGAACTCTAGCCCTTGTCGCTAATTGTCATTTACCCCTGCCTCAGCAGTGATACTACAGACAGCCAATCATTTAATACAAAACACACCCCTTAAGAAATCTGGATGGAACTTTAATTACAGATGGCATCCAAGCCAGCAGGCAAGTCTTAGACTAGTGAGACTCGTTTTCTATCTGCTTTACTTCTCCTTCCATTTCCTGGTAGCCTTCAATTTCAGGTCTCCCTGGAAGCTGAGGAACCCTAGTCTTTTGGATTTCTTTCTATCAGTGTGGTCCAGTAGAACTGTGTGTGGTGATAAAAATCTTTCCTAGTCACACGTGGCTACTGAGCATTTGAAAATGGCTAGTGTGACTTGAGACGGAATATGTGATTTTGTTTAACTAAAGTTACATTTAAAAAACAAGTATGGCTGCCATATTACACAGTGCAGCTCCACACTGTCCCCTGGACTTCAGAACACTGTGTCCTGAGGGAAGCATCTCCTCTTGGCTGCTCCACGGTTCTCCACTTTCATACACCAGCTCTTCCCAGGAAAGAAACTTTCTTTGACTTCTGAACTGACTTCTTTATACCACTGATTTTGACTAATAAGCCTTGAGCTTTTCAGTTTTGGATAAAAGACAGAAATGTAGTCAAAATGTACTTTCACAGTCACCTCTGGGGCCATGCAGCATTTTGCACAACTCAGCTCTCACTCCTAGGTCGGTTTAACAGATAAGATTGCATGGGGCTGCGAATCGAAGGTGCAAAAGTTAGCTGCATACCAGAGATTGCATGAAAAGTTGTCTTAAGAACTAGAAAGTATTATAATTTGACTTCCTAGTCAAAGGTAAATCCCTAGTAGTAAATATTATTTCAGTATGCAGATGGGTCATTCCTCATGGATGTAAGGAGTCCACCATATTCCAATACTATGTGAGAAGAATGTACTTCAAAAGACTTTGAGTGTGTTTCTCATTTTCCATATTAAAATGGCTACTGGAATCTATCTTGACTCTGCCACAAATAATGTCATGTTGACAAATAATGTCATGTCAGTGCCATCCTCTGTTCTCACCAACCTGACTGGGATTGTTAGGGTTTGGAGGGAAATTCATTTTTCATCATGTGTGGGTAACATCATACAAATGGCAGCTGCTTACTTCATGAGAGACCTTTATGGTGTTTACTGCAAATAACATTGAGGCCCTGACTGCAATGAGTAATGCCCAAAGACCAGTCTCCCCCTTTCTCATCCAAGTGCACTGTGAGAAAAGAAGCAAAGTTGCCCAGTGTAAAGGCAGATTCTCAGATTTCATTTCAAGTTTCCTGCCCTTTGTTGTCCTTTCTTGAAGCCTTAACAATGCTTGAAACTTGTTTCTTTTTTATTTTACTTCCTCTGCTTGAAAAACACCAAGTGTGGGGGGGAGGGGGGAGGCAGGAGGGAGCAGGTTTCAAAGTGTTTGGTGTTATCTCAGAAACCAAAGCGAATCTTAATGTGCCTTTCAGTCCTCTTCTGCCAAAGAGTCAAGGGAAGTTTGGCTGCTACTAGTCAAATAAAAGCCTCCCCAAGTTCTTTTAGAAGTGGATCACTGTTTTAATATATCAGTGAAATTACACTAGAAGTGGTTTCCACATTCATTGCTTTAAACTTGACTATATTGATTTTTTCTTAATTTGCCCTTCGGGGAAAATCGGCCTTGAATAGAGGACATAGAAAGAGCTTGATTTTGAATTTTGGCTTTTAATTCAACCAACATTGATTGGGCCCCTATTATGTGTTAGATCCTGGGCTGAGGCTGTCATCATGGAACAACACAGAGGACAGTCCCTGCCCTTAGGAAGCTTACAGCCTGCTGCTGTCTGCCAACCTAGCAAGTTACTTAAACACGGTGAAATGGGAACAGTAGTACTAATCTTCCACAACCATTTGTCAGATACAATCAAGGCTTCGATCAAGCAATAGGATATTTTTACACAATCATTTCTTTTGTTCTTATTACTCATCATTCAAGCTGAGCCCAGAGAATGGATTCAGAATAAACATAGATTAGAAACATGCTCAAGGTTGTTTTAAACTGTTACAGTAAATGTCTCTGCTCTAAATCAAAATTTCCTTCACATCCCCCATAAAATTAGAGGAAATGCCTACAGGGGGTGAACGGAAAGTGATCCTTCCATAATTTTCCTTCCTTCCGACCTCGTGATGCACAAATGACACCGAGTAGTTTTTCGTTCTTGCGAGACGGATCAGCTGGAGACGTCAGGTTTAAGTCTGTATGTGAGCAGCAAGGGAAGAATGTGGTACGTAAACAGCATACTAGGAAGTTCCAAAGGTGGTTTCTCAATTATCAGAGAAAACAACCCAAAATGTAAACACCCTGCTTGAAGCCATTTTTTCTTACAAGCTGAAACAGCATCTCATTCTATGGAATCAGGTCTGCCAGGGTTAGGCTGGACCATATTTGAATTATTCAGCTTTCTTGGGGGTTTGAATTGTGAATATTTTCCAAAATGAAAGGGACCTTTAGGATCACCATGTTCCATGCACCTGTCTGATTGGTCAGAGGACAGGCACAGAGAGTGGCTGAGTAATTGCCCAGGGCCATGAAGCCAGCTCACAGTTGGTGCAGAGGCTTCTCCATTGCAACTGGCTTCCACTCCCAGCATGG
Source organism: Rhinolophus hipposideros (assembly GCF_964194185.1). Lineage (NCBI taxonomy): Eukaryota > Metazoa > Chordata > Mammalia > Chiroptera > Rhinolophidae > Rhinolophus > Rhinolophus hipposideros. The sequence goes on from NC_138060.1 coordinate 48,834,033, forward strand.
TGAATTCTCCTCCACTAGAAATTGTATCAAAATACCACATAACTATTTTTCCCATGAGTAAATGGTCTCAAAGAGAAGAGATTAGGAAATATTGCTTTCCATATATCTGAATGGCACAGAACACTTTTTAACTTGAAAAGCTAGTAAAATGGTTGCTCATATCCTCTCTTATTCTTTCATCAGCTGTGAATCAAAGTGTATTAGTTTTATTTCCTTGAGAAAGAAAGTTGAACCCAACTTTATCTCAACACTTTAGAATTCCATAATCTTAAGGCACTTCATTTACTCCCCATCTCTGGGTGTCAAACTCACTAATTTTATTATAATGTTGCCAAGTTACATACTGAGTGTCTCAAAGCCAAAGCAGATCAACTCTCACCTGTTGAATATTGTACAGAGTCAGCAGAGAATTTGAAAATTGAAGTTGATCCTAAACTGGTTATGAACAAAATTTTAAACTGGATTATTTGATTCTGGAAGGGTTTTTAAAAGATCCTAAACTAAGCACTCTTGAGGATTTTATTGTAGCAATGATCAATTCCATTGTATCTCTTTGAAAGCATTGGAGCATAGTGGTAACAAAAAGTTATTATATTTCAACTTGTCTCTTCACTCAAATTTCCTGAAAGATTATTTAGAAGTCATCAAACTGCTGCATTCTATTGATGAGTAGGAATAGCTTGCCCAAACTCTTAATTATCTTGTCTTGCCTTGCCTGTAATTTTCTTTTCCTGAGAGAGAACATTGCATACAGTGTTACTTTCTAACCAGAGAGTGCTTATGTGGCACTTTTTACTGTGTAGACAATTTTCACATGTACTTCAAGCACATTTTCTTTTCTCTTCATCCTTCATCCATAGGAAGTACCATTTCATAGATCAGGAAATGGAAGTTCTGAGAAGTGGCTTCTCCTTGCTCCCACAGATAATATTGGCAAGAACCTGAACTCACTCACAAGTCTTTGACCTTAAAACTCTTAGATTTTACCAAGCTGCCCCTGTTATATATGTCTCCTAAACTAAGTAAAGGAATTACGAAGCACCAAATCTCTTTTCTAAGAGACTTACTGCTCCCCCTGCCCCTACCTACCTCCCAGAACTCCTGCAGGCCACACTCAACGTCTTTGTCTTCTGTTGGAATGATTTAAACCTCTGCTCTTAAGCCTTTACAATGGGAATATCTATTTTATTGTTAATATCAGGAAGAATGATAGGCTCCCTGTGGCCTATGGCTTTGTCTCTCATGAGCTGTCTTTCATTGATCTTGGATAAGTTATTTCACCTCTTTGACTCTGAATTTCCCCATCTATAAAATGGTGATTACACAAAATGACACAGTTCTGATGAATAAATGAAATAATCATCACACTCAGTACTGGACTTGGCATTTGTTCTACATTCAATGAATGGTGATAATGGAAATTATTAGTAGTAGTATCCCACATAGATCTGATTTTTAAAGTAGCAAATGTTCCTTTTTCTTGACTTGAAATGTGAGTATCCACATTAGACAATGAAATGCATATTAGAAAATACCGTATGAGAGATTATCTTGAATTTTTCCATGTCAGTTAAACCTCTAACAGTGGAAGAGGGAATTGAATGGACATGTTGAATAATCATTAATGGTAAAATTCAGATGGCCACCAGGGCTGGGCAGGGAGCTAGGAGACTCCAGGGAGTGGCAGGGATGAGGCAAACTTGAGGAGATTCGCACCACCTTAAAGGACCACCACCCCTCACTGCCAGCAGACTGTTGTCACGGGATGATCTGAGCCCCCCTCCTCCCCCACCCCCATTACCAAATCTTTTTATTTTTATTTTATTAAGTGGAGTTGGAGATCCAGCTTTTCTGTGAAATATCCTAATTTTAAAACTTGGCTCATATTTTAAAAAGACAAGAGTTTAGGCCAAACGGAACATGTCCGTGGGCTGTACCTGGCTCACACACCCCTATATACACCCTCTGCTTTCTCGCTTCTCACCCTGGTTATTTGTTTGTCAGAAACCAAGTATCTTTGACCTCACCCTTTAAAGGAGTACCTCCCCTCCCTCCCAGTGCGGTATTATTTCCAGCCCCTATTCAAAACTTCAGTATGGGAGTCATGCTCTGTATGATATTTTCACATGCTTAGTAAAACTGTGATTGAAAAACCTTTCAGGCACTGGGCATACACCAGGACACTGCAGTACATTTGGAAGTGGGAGAGGGGGGCACGTCCACAAAGAAATTTATAAACAAAAAGCCCAATCTCACAGAAAATTGATTTTCAGACCAAATTGTTTGCTTAATTGAAGCAAATGGCTCATCTCAGGTGCCTATTTTTTCTGATTCTCTAATAGCTGCTTATCTTTTTGAAAATTCCCTTTTACCAGAATTTGCATTCGTTTTCGCATTAAGTTGCCTCAGCACTTTGAGATTCTAAAGGAATAACATTAATTGTTTTCAATCTCAAATGAATAACGTAATTTTAAAAAACACATCTTCATGTAGACCTTTTTTTTTTTTCATTTTTAGTTCTTTTGGTAAAAATCACTTTGTACATTTTCTTTTTTCATTCCCTACAAGAACGCAAGCACCGTGAGAAAAGGACCATATCTTATATGGTCCAACTTTTCCACAGGGGTTTAATATGAGCATGCTCACCGATAAATAATGCATATTTTGTTTATGTTGGCAAATTTTTCTGCTAAGGAATAAATTATTTTCACTGAATATAATGTTGTAAAGCTCCATAAATCATGTACTCATTACCTTGCCTCTATCAGCCTGTGTTATTTACCAATGTTGTTTTGACTGTCACCAAGAGAGTTAATCATCTTTTATTTTCAATAATCTCAGGGTAATTTTCCTTGTTGCCACAGCACACAGTCCAAGTTATATCAACCAGGAGAGAATTGTTTTTTTCAATTACTATTACTTGATGTAAAATGCCAACTTGAAAGCACTTTCCAGTAGAAGACTAAAGCTATTATGTTGACAGTCCATGAAATAATGTCACATTCTTCCTCCTTCACTTGATATACTATCTCATTTGCATTGATGTGGCTTCAGTTTTTTCAACTGGAGTCCTCTTGTCCCCAGCCCCAGCATGCTCCTGGGTTTTCAGCTCCTGTCAAGTTCCTACACTTAGGATTTCCCAGATAAATACACTGTTAAAATCATCCTTATCGATGATTGCCAAGTATGGATGGTGGTTTGGGCTGCAAACTGCTCACCCCCGTCCAGTTTTCAAAAGTGTGTTTTATCCACTCAATCCCTATTGAAGATGTAGCTGACTGAGACGTCTGAAAGTTTTTCAGCTTTTTGAATATGGCAAAAGTGCTGGTATTCTGAAATACTGCCTTTGGCAACAATATAGATATTTCCATCTGCAAGAGTCATTTTAAACGTTTGGGTTTTGTCTTCATATGTGACCCGATTCTGGGACTTACATTAAAAAATAAAGAGGCAACTTCAGGAAGTGGTGGGAAAACTTAAACTGCTTTCATTCCTTAGTAATCCAAGAAATTCAGGGATAAGCAAAAAAACAGAGTGTGCATATTTGGAAGTTATTTGGCGTTATTGGGGGTAGGGCGTGTTAAGTAGGGAAGGATGCAATGGAAGGTCCAGCTCAGTTATTTTATGTTTGTCACTAGAAAAAGCTAATTACTTTTCCATTCAGCTATGGCCTGTTGTAGTCTATATGTGGCTTCTTTAAAATGTCCTTGCAAGTCAAATTTTTAAAATCATAAAGGCACAGTGAAGTTTTTTATTTAAAGTCCTTTATTGGATAATCCCTTTAAAATACCCTCAATCTTGTAATTTACTTCTTTGATGAATACAAGTTTATGTTTACACAGTTTTCTTAAAGCAATCCAGAGTGAACTATTAAACTCACCAGACAACAAGTCTACTGAATCCAAACCTTCAAAGCTAAATCCTCTCAGTGGAATAAGTCAAGCAGGGAGGGAAATCTCTCTCTTTCTCTCTCTCTCACACGCGCACACACACACACACACACACACAACTGTCCTCTCCAGTTCAATCATAATTATCTACATAATAATCAATTTAGGCTTGAGTTTTATTAAGAAAGTCTACAACTCTCCATATTCAGTGATTTATTTGCCAGTCCTTGACTTTTAACTTTTTAAATGAGGCTTTGGGTTTATTCAGTTCGTGTTTATAATAGAATATTTTTCTATTATGAGATTAGGTGGACAGAGTCTGCGACGTTTTCTATGCCTCCTCAACTCTCCTTGCCTGTTGTAAATCTTGTTCTAGCCATGCCAACCCTGTGAACCATGCACACACCTAGAACGTCCGTGTACCTCTCAGCCTTTCCATCTGTGAAATGGAAGATGCACGTTCATTGAATAATTCTCTATTTTCAGAGACCTGACATCTAGATTGTCTGGATCTCCTATTTTACTCCACCTCTCCTGGTCCGAGCTGTGTTCTCTACCCAGAGTGCCTTTCCTTTCTGTCTGTCCTCAGCCTCTCAGAACCAGCATCCTTCAAGGATAGCCTCCCCTGTGAAACTGAGATTCCTATGTCAACTCTTTCCTTTTCTGACCTCATGTTTGTATTTAAAGGCAAGTAGTTTGCATTTGATAATCTTGCTTCTTAATCTAGAATGTAAACTGCAAGAGGGCAGGGACCAACCTGATGTTTGTTTTAAATCTCTGACTGTGTGGACATCACAGATACTTGATAAATCCTTAATTGTTGACCCTGTGGTAGGCAATTTCAATGTGGAAAAACATCTGTGTTTTCTTACTAGGTTTTTTGACTAGTAAGAATGATTTCCCTAATATTTCAAAGAGTTTTTAGAGTATTGATTAGGTCATCCTTGGAGGGCTCTAGCAAAGTATTATTATCATGAGAACATTTACATGAAAAGAAGAATTGATGTCTTCAGGCCACTTGTCTATTTCTTTCTTTGCCCACACTCTGATGCCCCAGTTAACTAAGGAGTGGCTTTTCAGTACTGGCCCTGGTGCCTGGAGACCATGTGGGACTGTCATTTGGAGGAGAGCTCCCCCTCTCCTGCTCTCAAGATACTTATAATTAGCGAATGAGGGTTCACATACAATTTTAACACTAAAAAGAAGGTGTTGCATTGTGTTAGAAGTTCCAATTATGCAATAGATGTTCGAAGAAGGGAAGTACTCCTGAAATATTTTTGACTTCATCAGAAGGTGTTTGGGGTTTGTTTGTTTGTTTGTTTATAGTAGTTGGCCAAAGTATTTGATTAGCTTGGGGATCTTTCTTTCATGAGGGGTCATGAAGGGACTCCTCTGAGGTTGCTGCATTTGCTCTTTGTTCTGGGTGGGAGGACATGTGTGATAGGCCAGCAGACTTGTCCCACCTGGTCTCAGGGGCCATGCGTGGGCTGTGTGTTGCCAGCATCCCAGACCCTGGTGACTGCGGGCCAGATGGTTGCCTCAGTGTCTGACTCTGAAATGCCAACTGCAATTAAAAACCTTCTTTCAGAGAACAAGTCTTTCTATTCTGGGCCCATATGGTGATCAGAGCCTCTGGGCCTGTGATCGTTTAGGAGGCCAGGCTCTAGAGAAAAGCAGATGGAAAGAACTGTAAGATGAGACGTGCCTGTAAAAAAGGTGAGGCATAGTATAGCAGGTCCACGAATGACGTCGTTTTGTTCAAAGTTATTTCGTTCTAACATTGATGAGATGTCACAGGAATGTAACTCTTGTTCGTATCAATTAGCCTATGGTAAAATTGATTTCACTTAAAGCTGAGGAACCTATTGACGACTTTAAGGAAGGACTTACTGCATTCCCTTTTGCTAGATCCAAACATGAGTGGACAAAGGGAAACAATAGCCAGTCAACAACTGGGTTCTCCACAACCTTCCTACTCAGTGTGAATCAACAGCCTTGGCGTCACCTGGGCACCGAGTCTTAGTTCCTACCTGGGCTGGTCAGTGTCACGAGTACTTGGCTAGGATCTTGTGCCCAGTCCTTTAATCCAACACTAATCTAGGTGTCACTGTGAAGGTACTCTGGAATGTGATTAGCAACTACAATCTTATTGACCTTAAGAAAAGGAGTTCACCGTAGATTGTGTGAATGGGCCTCATCCAGTCAGTAGGAAAGCTTTACGAGCAAAAACTGAGGTTTCCTGGAGAAGAAATTCTGCCTCAAAACTGCAGCACCGATGCTTGCCTGAGTTTCCAGCCTGCCAGCCTGCCCTATAAATATCAGACTTGCCAGCTCCACAATGTCATGAGCCAATACGCCACCCCACACCTGTGGGTTAAACATATTCCCAAGGGACCTGTGTGTGCTTATTAACAAGAGAGAAGCTCTGCCCCCAGGCACAGGGAGTTCTGTTTACCAGTTGACATGGATTATTCCATAAGATGCTGCACTTGGTTGTATCAATGTTAGTGTTCCTGCTATGAAATATGTAGCACTAAGCAAGATATCCACAGGTGTTTGCAATATAAATGAGTTCTTAAGTCCCCCCAAAACAGGCTACAACACAACAGTAGATACATGCATGAATTCAAAGATACGTGGATGCATTTCTGGCAAAGTGTTTAGGATTATCTATGGAATCTTGATATTCTACATCATTGTTCAGCTCATAATAGACAACATTCCAAAGGTACGAGCAAAGACTTCCTATCCAAAATTGCTAATATTTATCTGGACTAAGTCTAAACCTTATTAGGCAGCTCATCTCTGACCTTCAGAGACAACAGGACTGTTCCAGAAATAGAGAGAGCAATGCATTGACTTAATTCATATTCTCAAGACCCGGAACCTCTGTCTCTAGGCAATGAGTTGGGGGAAAATGTGCCCTAAAATGAGGAAGGCAGTATGACCCAGACTGAACATTTGGACATATTACTCATGGGTTTGTTTGAAGAGAAGTGAAATAGGGGCCATGTGATACCATCATATGCTGAAAGCAGCTGCCCATGTTCACTTCCTTTACTGAATGACTTTCTAGGGGGCAGACATTCTTATTGGAACCTTTTTTTTTTTTTTTAAGAACATATGAATAATTAATTTGCCTATTATGAGCAGAAAATTCCCTAAAGATGGTCAGCTGCTCACAGAGGGCCTACAGCCATTAAAACATAGTGCCTTAACTAAACATCTTAACTAAAGGGACTTAGGAGAGTAATTTAACAACCTGGACTGGAAATAATTTTGAAGTTGTTTAGGGTTTGCTACTGGGTTAATTAGGTGGCTTTTGTTGTGTTGTTTAGAGTAATAGCTCTGTCCCTGGCTATTCACATGTGTTTCCTCCCTCAGTATCCAGGAAGGGCAGGGGGCTTCTAACACGCCCCCATACCCAAATCCAAGGATGCACAAGTCTCTTATGTAAAATGGCATAGTATTTGCATATCACCTGCACATATCCTCCCACATATTTTAAATCATCTCTACATTACTTATAATACCTAATGCAATGTAAATGCTATTAAATAGCTGTTATATGGTACTGCTTAGGGAGTAATGACAAGAAAGAAGTCTGTACATGTTCAGTACAGACACAACCATTGTAGGCCTAACTACAGAGTACATGTCAGCAACAACATAATATTTTTTCCCCCAATATTTCGAACTGAGCTTGGTTGAATCCATGGATACAGAACTCGTGGATACAGAAGGTTAACTCTAGGCATTTACCTTCTATTTCTTTGGCTTCAGAAACATGTATTAAACATAAGATGTTGTTTGATAGGAGAGGTCATGACAGTGACCTCTTTCCCTGTGGGTTCCAGAGCACAGATACAATTGTGCCTACACTGAGTGCCCATCACCATCCCCTGCCCCCACTAGCCCTCCACCCCACCCTGATTAGCAGGGTGCTGCTTAGCATGTTGTCAGTGAATCACCCTTGAGGACTCCTGGGTAAGCCTAGAATTCTTCAACTGGGGCCTATGGACCTTCAGGGAATCTGGGAACCATCCCTCTGAAATGATGAGCCAAAGTTTGTAGGTCTGTCCATCCACCCCCTCGCTCCAGAGTTCATACAGCTTTTATCAAAGTTAGGTGACCTCTGCCACTTCCACTCCCAACAAAGGTTACGAGTAGCTTTGCCCTCTAGACTTAACTCTATCCCACCAACACAGTTATTCACAAAGGAGAATACTGGCTTAAAGCGAAGGCTGGACATTCATTGACTGGTTGGGAATTGTTAGTGTGGGGGGGGCCTCCTGATGTCAACTAATAGTGAGTGGCTGCCTGGGGGGGGCACGTGGGGAAGGGAGGTTGTAGTGAATATGCCCTGTGTAAAGGCTTTCAAATTAAAAATAATAATAATAATAATAATAATAATAATAATAATAATAATAAGCTGATCAAGATAAAAAGCCTGCTCACCTCAGCAGGGGTATCTTTTACTGTAATAGAGAGAAAAATGAGATCTTCTTGTGAGTACTTACCAGTGATATATAATAACTTATACACCTTACCTAGCACATGTAGGGGCTTTACTAGGTATAAGTTCCCATCATACACTGTTCCCTGCCCCCATATGCCTGTGCCTCCAAGTATGGAGTAAAGTTGGCTGTTTGCCTTTTCCCCAAAATTCAACAGAGAGGTCTTATCTTTCTGGGCCTTATCATGAATTACATACCTGCCCATCTCCAGGGGCCCCATTTACACAGACTGTAATCTGGGTGACACCCCCTGAGCTGTGCAACTCAGTGGCCCTCTTTATTCTCCTTTCTCTCTCTCTCTCTCTCTCTCTCTCTCTCTCTCTCTCTCTCTCTCTCTCTCTCTCTCTCTCTCTCGTGTGTGTGTGTGTGTGTGTGTGTGTGTGTGTGTATATGTCTTCACTATTGATTGTGTTTTGCAGGCATCAAATCTAAACCCCTTCTACTTGTCAGCACCTCTGTGGCTGCCAGTGCTACTTTCAGCACCAGTCGCATCTGTTTTTATTTCTCTTCTATCACTTCTGACTCCTGTCACTTTTCTCACACTTCTTAGCTTTTGTTAGAAAAGGATTGGCCAGACCAGGAAAGCACTCCTTTCCTTCTGAGGTTTAAAAGTGCTAAGCTTACAGCTTTCGGGGCATGTTTTTCACAAGGAAACTTCGTCCAATTTTAATGATCAGCTCTCCCTTCACTGTCACATAAGTTGTACATGTCTTTGTTTGTGGGTGGGGTGGGGTTTTTTTGTTTTTGTTTTTTTGCTGTTTTGTGCCCACCCCATTGTTTTTCAGTTAATTCTAGGTCAGGGGTCTCAGTCTCAGTTGTACGTTAGAAGCATGTGGGCAGCTTCCACCGTTTCTGATGCCTAGGTAACTATGCAGAATAATTAAATCAGCGTGTCTAGGGGGATTGCTTCCTTGTTTTTCAGAGTTCCCTAGGTGATGGATTCTAACATGCCTCAGAGTTGATAGCCACCAATCTAGGGTAAAATCTTAACGTGCTAGAAGACCGAATTTCAGGTCATGAAGGTTTGATTTTATATTTAAAACAACAAAGCTTCCTAACCAGCAAACAGAGATTTATCTGAAACATACTAGCTGGACAATCAGTTCTAATGCATCTTTTGGAGCAAAAATTAGTATAATACCCAGTTTTATATTATATTATGTTAATTATATTATACCCGGTCTTATAGTAAAATAAGACCGGGTCTTATATTAATTTTTGCTCCAAAAGACGCATTAGAGCTGATTGTCTGGCTAGGTCTTATTTTCGGGAAGACATGGTTCTCTAAAAGAAATAATCAAAGAAACAAAACACAACCTAGCTTTTTCTGCTTTGCCCATGTTTTATAGGGAAATCTAAAGGGTTAAATTCGTTGTTTCACCAATGGATCCAATTTCAACCATTGTAGAAAAAAATGTGTATTGTTGTTTAGTTCCAAATTTAACACAAGGTTCAGGACGCACTTCAGATCTGCCTGTATTTTTAACTAAGCATAGAGCTGTAGCTCTGGGAGACATTGCAAATTTCAAAATAGTTTGTTATCTAAAAATACACTTCCTGAAATGAACTTGAGGCCTGTGAGGGATGAATGGGTGTATTTTTTCTTCTATATTTAATGTTACCACAAGAAAGCAAATCTTGAATTTATATATGTTTATATTTTTAGAGACCCAGGAAACAGGTGCTATGCCTAAATGACAAAGAGGGTTGCATGGCATAGTGTCAGTGACAGAAATCTAAAATTCACGGACAGGGAGCCACTGTGGGAGGGCATTGAAACTGTTCTTTTGGCTTTAGGCAAGAGCATACTTAACATAGGGAGGAGAACAGGAGGCTGCGCTCAGGCCTGTCCAAGCCCCATCCCTGCGAGAAGCACCACTCCCAGCTTCCTGACCGCCAACGACTAGTATAGTGCCACACGTGTTCCAGATGCCTAATCATTCTTAGTCTAGCATTTCAGTGTCTTTAAATTCATGTTTGTTGACCACATGCCTTATAGCCTCATCTCACTTGACTCTCCAAATGCATGCCTTTAATTACCTTCATTGCTAGTGGAAACGGAAATCCTTGAGGAAGAAGATGAGAAAGGGGGTGTTATACCTGGTGTTTTTTGTTTGTTTGTTTGTTTGTTTTTGCCTCAGCATGCAGCATGTGTTTTGCAAAGAACAGTCTGTCTTCAACAGATGATTGATGGTTGTGAATGAATACTGCATTTATAATCACACTCCCCACTGATGTGTGGGAAGAATTTCTATATGCTTTTCCACTGGGGATAAAGGGCCAAATGTGACCTTCATATATTCATTCCTTAATGTATTCATCTCTTCATTCATTTAGTCAATGAATATTTTTGGATGTCTTCTCTGTGACAGGCCCTCTTTTTGGCACTGGAGACACAGGACATAAACATGGCAGATATAGTCTCACAGCGCTTCCATTTTGGCAGGTAGATTATAAGCAAGAAAATGATCAAGTTGGCTTGTGCAGAGGATAAAACGAGTCCTGTCCTAGTTACTTGTGGGCTGCTTTAGGATGAAGAGTTGACATGTAACCAGTGATCAGAAAGGTGACAAGAACCAGACAAAGAATAGCAAGGGAAAAACCTGAGGAAGGAGGGAACTGGCTTCTTCTAGGGCTGAAGTCAGAGAGCTAGACAGACCCTTGACAGAGCCTTTACTCACCCAGAGAACTCCAGTGCATCCCCAGTGTTTGGGATTATTTCTAGGAGGCACTCAGTCTGTATTGGTGAATCAACTCATGTCCCTCAAGGCAACTGAGAGAAGTCAGAGCCTTGTAAAGAAGGCCCACAGCTCTTTCAAGTGGAGGTCAAGAACAGCATGGCCATGTCCTGCCTGGCCTACAGTGTCTCCTCTGAGTTGGCCAACTCCCGTTTGTCCTTCACAACTCTGCTCCCTTGTAACCTCTCTCTGTCCATCTGGGTGGTGACTCTTGTCTGGCTTCCACATTCTCCATCTTTCTCTCTATTTCAGGTTATCCTACCCTCATCTGCTTCCTTGTCTATCCACCCCGCTAAACTATAATTTCCCTATGGGTACTTTTCATTGTGCTTCCAGCACCCAGTACAATGCAGTGGGCCCATCCAAGCTATGTTTCTTGATTGGACGATAAGGTTTCTGTACGAAGAGTACCTTATAAATCACTGACAGAAGTAAGAAATTACTCAAACTTCCTCCCACCCTACAATGGCTTTCGTTACAGATGGCATAGGTGCTGGAAATTCTCTGATGTGAAGGCACTGTTTTGCCTTTCTCCATATTTATTCTTGTGACATGAGGTTCATTTGAAATTGCATAACATCATGAGGAATTCATTGGCAGGCTGCCTAGCAGTTAGATAATCATTTCGTGTATCTTTATCTTCCCTCCACAGTTAATAATAACATGATGGTCACTGACAACAATGGTGCGGTCAAGTTGCCAAAATTGTGTAAATTTTGTGATGTGAGATCTTCCACCTGCGACAACCAGAAGTCCTGCATGAGCAACTGTAGTATCACGTCCATCTGTGAGAACCCGCATGAAGTCTGTGTAGCTGTCTGGTAAGGCTGCCTTTTAAAAAAGTCTTTCTTTTCCCCCTTTTAGAAGTAATGCATGCTCGTGGTACAGAGAGTTCGTGTGTCTCCATGCCCTGAGTGTAGACACCATCCCATTTTCCTTTCCCTTAGACAATCTCTCTTTTCATCATTAAATGCACTTTCCAGAGATATTCTTTACATTTTCAAATACATACACACAAGTCTCTATATGTGTGTTATTTATATATGTGAGAATGTACATAAGATGAACTTTATATTTGCCGTAAATCTGGAGACAATTCCTTGTATGAAGGAGAGCAATATGACATTTACTAGTCATTTAATGATACCTGCTCTGTACCCTATAGTGACACTAGGAGCTTTGTTCCTCTGAGGCAATCCTAGTCTTATTTTGTGGAAGGAAAAAAAGATGATCATTGGGCTGTTGAAAGAGGAAAGCACTTGTCAAAAAAGGGAAGCTATTCGGGGAACCAGAAAACAATTCCTTAGAAGCTCTGGCCGTGTCACTCGTACCACCACTGGGCGACATGCTACATCTTTCTCTTGGATCAGATTCCCTTCATTCTGTCTCTCTCTCCTCTCTCTCTCTGTCTCTCTCTCCTCTCTCTCTCTGTCTCTCTCTCTCTCTCTCTCTCTCTCTCTCTCTCTCTCTCTCTGTCTCTCTCTCTCTCTGTCTCTCTCTCTCTCTCTGTCTCTCTCTCTGTCTCTCTCTCTCTCTCTCTCTCTCTCTCTCTCTGTCTGTCTCTATCTCTCTCCCCTCATCTTTTTTGTCTCCCCCACACACATACACAGTAGGTGCTCATAAATCATTTGATAAATGCATAGTTATAAATGGGGAGTATGAGCAACAGATAAAAAGGAAAATAGAGATCATTAAATGACTTCCCATTTTATAAAAATGTATAAATTCATTACTGAAATACAACTTTGCAAGACTTAGTCTGATGTTGTGAATTCATTGGCCTTTTTTTTTTTTTTTAAGTAACTTATGTGTCTCCTGGCCAGTTGCAAATGAGAATATAAACCCAACTATCCTCCCTTCCTCTTTGGGAATGAGTCTTTTGGACATTCTCCAGACCACATCGAGTTAGCCTTGATGATAGATCTGAACACCTTGCAAATTTCTGTACATACCAGGGGATGACTAGTTTCTTAAGAACTGGAGGAATGTTAACAACAAAGGCCTGTCATGACAGCTTGCTGTACCTGCCAACTTCATTCACGTCCAGGTCGGAGCAATGCTTTTGAAAAAGGGGTTTTGACAGAGATCATGTTCAGAAGAAAGGGAGCTGTGTGAATAGAGGTTTAGAAAGCGTGCCATCTAAGGAATGGCGGAGGCAATTAGACATGGTTCCAGTGAAGAGAGGACATGGGTTCTCTTGAGAGATATTGAAGGGCTCTCATTTAGGAAATATAAGAAACTTTTTCCTCGTAACGCTGAAAGGCAGAAGGGGCCGTAAAATTTACAAGAGGAGAGACTAGTGCTCAGTATAAGTTTAAACATTTTCACAATTGTGGTTGCCTAACAGTGGAACAAACTTCCTTCTCTGGTCAAATAAAGTTCAGGAGAGGCTGGATGACTGGCAGGTCTAGTGTAGGAAAGATTGAGACACCCAACTGGATGACCTCAAGCTTTCCTTCCTTCCTTCCTTCTCTTCTCCACTGATCATCTTTACTTAAATATCCACGGTGGGGTGAACTTACTTCTGCTAATGAGGAAAGGCCGTTTTAATTAAGATGTTTTTTTCCTGACTCACAGGGCAAGTCCACATGGTTGGTTGTGAATCAAATCTCCAGAATAGAGGCTACTCTTATTTCAGAAAACGGGAACAATGTGGGGGAGGGGAAGCCTCTCTCTCTCCTCCGTGTCCCAGCTATAAAGAGCAAATATAGGAAATGTTATTTTTACCTGTCTTGGCAAAAGGAGAAAGGGATGTGTGGTGGGTCCCGGACCCCGTCAGCACTGAGGCGTCACCCCCTCAGCCTCTGAAGCACTGGCTGCTGAGGGATCATCGCCATTCTCTCCCACAAGTTCCCCTCCACTGAGAGGAGCTGCTTTCTTCTCATTTGACCTCTTCTGGGGTTTGGCCTCTTTTCCTGAGTAGCCAGCCTCCTATGATTGATGGATGCAGGGGTCCAAATGCCTGGCTACTTTGCCTCAATTTGCAACAGTTCCCACAGGCCATCCAGCCTTACAGCTTCTGAGGGATTAGCTGAGTCCTTCACTGCAAACTACATTGTGGTTCAACTCCTCTGTGCAGTACTGCTCCCTTCAGTGCCTTACAGGTGTCTCTCCCAAAATCTCCTGCACAGAAAAATCTCAGCCTCCATGTCTGTTTCCAGGGAACCCAAACTAAGAAAGAAGTCTATTTTAGCAAGAGCCAGGTGTGGAAACTGAAAGGGGCTTTCATCATAGTGCATTTCAATGTCTTTATCAGTTTTAGTGTTGTTTTCATTCATCCATTGATTCATTCATTGGTTTAAATAATGTCAATTGTGTGCCCATCCCATGTAAAATGCTCAAATTCTGTCCAAGAATAGAAGTATTTTGAAACCAAAATTAATTTCATGACTGTGGTTCTTTTTCCAAGTCTACTGACAAATTTTTCACCTTCAATTGCTCAGAGCAAATGTTGCAGGACACAGAAGTCCGTATTTTTTTCACTGTGTTTTCCCTTTCTATGCTCAGCTGGCTCCAACAATATTTTGCAAAAATATGAGCTCTGCTGTCAGGGAAAACACTGCGACAGGAGTGAGTGGAGAAAACAGTTAAGGACTTTACCCAGACTCAAGTATTTTAGCTGAGTTTCCTCTCTGCAAGTCTGGTTCTCTAAGCAACTAGGAGGCGGGAAGCAAGAACCTCTGAAAGAGCTGCCCAGTCAGTGCAGAGCAGCTGGGCTTTGTGGCTCCCAATTCCTTCCTGTCCCTTGGCCTCTAGAAGATTCACAAGAAAGATATACCATGCTTTCTCTGGGAGCATAGAGGACTCAGCATGCCTGCCTTTTGTTACCAAAATACAACCCTGCGCACACACACACACACACACACACACACACACACACACACGTGGGAAGGGAGGGAGGTGTTCTTGTTTCATGCCCACCATTTTTGCCAAGACTCCATACCCTTGGGATTAAGGATAGGAAGATTTTTACCTACACACCATTTGTGGTGTGATCGTGCTGAGTTAAGTTTCCTTTAGCTCCCTGCTTGCCACCCTCGAGTACAGATTCCAACTATGTATGTTACTCTTCCTTTGACAGTAGGGACGCACTTAGCAAGCCCTTGCTCCCCTTGCTCCTGCTGGAGCTTACCGTTTTTCACACAGGTACAAGTAAGTGTCTGTGCTGGAGTCCACCCTGGGCTGTCTGGATGTCATACACGTGACTCCATTCCTGGTTGGGCTGTTCCATCCTCACTCACGCTCACTCTTACTTGTTGACACACTGTCCTGCATTGTCCTTGAATTCAGCACTAAAGGGTGGAATCGGTCAAGTTGCTCCTTCCCTAGGTGTGGGCCCAGCTCTTTCCAGGTGAGAGCTGTATCTTAGCTGCTTCTTGCTTCCAGCCTGCCTCCCATTCTCCTGGCTGTGAACAGCAACCTCGTGTGTTAGAGCACATGTGTATTCCTATGTATGCATTCAAGAATCCTTCCCAGGGAAGATTACATGTGCAGACTGGACCTATCAAGTCATGTAAAGCCCGATTAGCCCCTCCCTAGACTCCCCCTCCAGCTGTAGAGAATACCCTTCAAGACAACAAACGTTTTACATCCACAAAGGACAGAGTTGGGAGGAAGGATGTCAGACCCACCTTGGCATTGGACCCAAACATCCAAGATGGCACGTTTATGAGGGGAGCAGAGGGAAGCAGATAGAGAAAGAATGCACTTTCCAGGGATGCCAGAGTTTGACTTTGGCTTTTGCAATGATAATAGCGGGCATTAAGCATGTCATTTTTAGACGTAATGTACACATACAGCCAAGTGAGCCTTTCCTAGGCCCTAAGTAAAATGCTGTGTGAAAGATTCACTGAGCCCTACGCCGAGTCAGGCTCCAAATGATTCCAAGAAGAAATTAATTTCTGACAGCATAAAACATTTCACTGAACAGTAAATGAAGAACACCTTGCAGTTCTTTCCCATATGTTTTAATGTTTTTCCCCCCTCTGTTGTTCCTTTCTGTAATTCTGGAAATTGCAATTCTTTATCTAGGAAGTATCTTGTTTTCTCAGAACAGCTAGCTGCTGACATGGAATATGCCCTCACACACAGTGCCCTGGGGCCCAGCTGACAACAAAAGGGGAATTGCAGTATTTTCCCAGGCATGCTCTTTGACGACAGGTTAGCTAGACATGACCCTGGTTCTGCCAAATAAACTAGGGCTGCAAAGTGAGCCTGGAGGTTTAACGTCATCCTGAGGACCCAGCAATCTTGTTTTCTCGTGCCTTCCCCTTTAATGATTGAATTAAGACTTAATGTGTAAAAGGACCGACAGGTTAGCCCCCAAGGAAAGCTCTCATGTTTATAATCCTAAGTGGGCTCTGAGAATAAGCCAAAGAAAAACTGAAGTGAGTAGAAAAAGCACAGGAGATTATGGGACAACCTGTTAATACTGGAAAACAAGAACCAGCTGCCATTGTTAGAAACAACTTCATGAAGGAAATACATTCCAGATTGCTTTTCTGTCCAGAAACCATATCCATCCACTCTCTTTTTCTTTCCCCACCCCGGCCCTCCACCATGAACCTCTGCACCCAAGGAGAAAGAATGATGAGAACATTACACTCGAGACGGTTTGCCATGACCCCAAGCTTGTCTACCATGGATTTGTCCTTGAAGATGCTGCTTCTACAAAGTGTATTATGAAGGAAAAAAAAGTGGACGGCGAGACTTTCTTTATGTGTTCCTGTAGCACGGATGAGTGCAATGACATCATCATCTTCTCCGAAGGTAAGTCTTTTTCTCCTGATGGTCTGCAGCCCGACCTCCTCTATGCTGATCTCTTGTATCCCAGGTCTGAGTCTCAAGTACTGCTCTTCCTTCTGTGTCTGAACCTGCAGAGTGAGCTGATGCTCTAGGGATTAGCAACCCAGTCACTTGGTGGAAAGCAGTACTTACTGAGGAGTAGGGTTGGTTCTATCTTTATCCAATCTGGCTCGTAGGCCCACATTATGATTTGTCTTTGACAAAGAGTGTCTTTCACTTTGAGCAGTAGTTCTCAAAATGTGGTCCCTGGAACAGCAGCAGCTGCAGCAGCACCTGAGAACTTGTTAGAAAGGCAGATTCGGGGGCCTCACCACGGACCCACTGAATCAGAAACTGTGGGTGCTGGGCCCAGCAATCTGTGTTTTAACAAACCTTCCAAATGATTCTGATGCAGCTAAACTTTGAAAACTATTGGTCTAGAGATTAGAGGAGGCTATTTGATACAAGAGGGGCACTTGCTTTGAATGAACTCAAGTGGTTTTATGTACTTATTCCTAGGATTTGTCTAAAGGACACTTATTATTTGTCCCACTTGAGAGGGGAACTGAAATGTAGAAGAAAAATAAAGAGCCAAGGTTTACTCAGGGAGACGGGAAGACTGGATTAGATACTGACGTTTATCTTTGAAGTTCAGCATTCACTCAGCTTGAAAGAAGGGCACAAACTGGTCCCTCACTTTAAAAAAAAAAACTCAATAATTTTGAATTACAAAAGCAGATATCCCTTATCAAAATTTCAAACAATATGTAAAATTTTCAAAATGGAAGTACATAAACCTCATCACCTCAACAGATAATCAATATTGAGAGTCTGTTGGATACACATGTCTCATTCATTCATATAATCCCTCCTTCCTGCTCTCTTTCCTTACTCCTCCCTCTCTCCCTCTTTTCTTCCCTGCCTTCCTCCATCCATGCATTTTCCATCTCTCCATCTGTCCATCCATCTATTTATCCCATCTACTCATCCATCTTTCAGTACAAGTAGTTGATGTGACTATAAATATTTGGTGACTTTTTTAAAAAAAAAACACTTTTACTTCTCCTTCTAAATAAGACAATACATAAAGATATACTCCACATCTTTCAGTTGTCGAGAATTCCATAATATGGATTATCCCCCATCACTAATTGAACCATTCCTCTGTTTGGTGGAATATTTAGGTGTCTTCAGTTTTTCAATTAATGCCACATTGAATATCTTACACATGTGCTATTAATATTCTGCAAGATAGATTTCTAGAAGTGAAGTTTCTAGATCAAAGTTATGAACATTTTAAATATGGTCACCACTATTAAATTGTTCTACTTCCAAAAAAATGATATCTGAGCGTATGGATTTCCATGTGCCTTCTCCAACACTGAAGAGTATAAGCCTTTTAGTTTTGCCAGTCTGATGGTAAAAATAATATTCTCTTGGTTTTAGGAATGTAAATTCAGAGTGTGAAACAGTTATTTTAACCCAAAATAGGTATGATTCAGTAAACATTCCTTTTGGAACCCAAGTGCTGCGTCTACCCTCTATCCCTGTATGTGCTCCATCTATGGGAAATGACGTGTTTCCTCCATTGTATATGGTGCTCAGCAGCACTGCAAACCCTCCTTCTTCTCTCTCTGTGTCCTTCACCTACTGCCCATTTCCCTCTCTTCCTGTCCAACTTCCCACCTCTGCCAACTTCTCAATACATGAAGGTAGGCATGTATATCTTCTCAGTGCAACACTTTACAAAATCTCTCCTTCTTCCTGGTTTCTCATCCTAGAAACACTCCATTTATCTCAGTTTACTTATGTAATTTGAGTTAGAAGGAAAGATATAACTACATTAAATCACACTAAAGCTTAATACCTGATATTTTGAATTAACATGTCAACTTTCTCCAAGCAGTTCACTTTCTTAAAAAAGGCCCAAGCTAAGCTGAAGGAATTAGTCTTTAATTAGACATTTTACTATCACCTATGAAACTTTTCTCTCCTTTTGCATACTGGCTTGTCCACAATCGAAAAGTTTATTTTATCCAAAAGGGACAAAATTTGAAAAATGACTTGAAGTCAGATGGATACACACACATACATACACATACATACACACACAAAAAAAGAAAAACAAAAAAACGATAAGCTTTTAAGATTAATGACATAAGTTTTCAATGTATGTCAACTTAGGTGAAAATCATGGGCCCACATTCATACATTTTCCCTCTTATTCATTATCAGACTATTTCTTTCTATATGAGGTGAGATAATCACCCTAAAGACAATTTCTCATTGTTCAAGAAATCCAGCACAGCTGTTGACTCAGATGTCTGGGTGATTTCAGCATCTTTTACAATGTTCCGGGGTTGTTTTGCATTTAATCTTCTAAAATGTTCTACGGGATGTTTGCTTTGCTTTTTAAGCATCTCTCTTCTCTGAAAAGAGAGTATTTCCCCCCACCTAAAACAGCAGATACTAAAGCAACATTTTAGGTTCTATTTCTCCACTTATTGCCACCATCTCTTCTTTATACTAAGGAATGACAACCCTTGAAGTAATTTTTATTTCTCCACTCCAAATCAAACAAGATGGCGAACACCAAACCTCTGGAGTGTTTTACACTGTATTTCTATTACTGTAATACTCACATCTTGTTGTCAGATTCTGATCTGCACACATAGTGGATGATAATTACTTACATCTTCTGGTTTTCTTAAAATAGGGAAGGGAAAAAAGTTGAGCTACAGATTCTCTTTTGAAATGTAGCTCTTAATTTTCAGTGCTATTATGAATGATAGGTCACATTCAGAGAGAATGTACCATTGCTATGTACAGTACTCAGACCTTTTCCAAGGCATGGCCTCATTTACATTCACAGCTACCCCACAAGTAGGCACTGGCAGAATCCTCATCTGATGGGTGAGCAAATCAAACTCAGGGAAGATGAACACTTTCTCCAGAATCACATGTCTAATTGGTGGCATAGCTAGGATTTAGGGCTGTGTATGAACTAAAAAAAAATCTGTAAGGGCTTCCCTTCCTTCCTCCCTTCTCTCCTTCTTCTCTTTTTATTTCCTTCTTTCTCCTCTCATTCTATCTCTCTGTATCTAAACAGATAATAGATACATATATTTTAAAAATTCAAATGCTACAAAATGGGTACAGTGAAAAGAAAGTCTCCCTTTTAATTTGTCCCCTAATCTTCATGTCCATTGCTAATAGTCAATGGTCATCCATTCTTCCAGAGAGATTACTCTGCATAGAATTTTGCATGGGAATCCTTAATTTGGTAAAGCATATAATTGAGATTTTTAAAAAGTCAGATTCATTGATATGTAATTTATATAAAATAAAATTCACCCTTTTCAACTCTACGGCTTGCTGAATTGTGACAAATGTGTACAACTCTATGACTGCTCTGATAATCAAGATACAGAACGTTTTTGTGACTCCCACTAAATTCCCTCATGCCTTTTTGCAGTCATATTGGAATTTTTATTCACATTTTAAACAATTTGGTGTTTTTTTTCCTTTGTGGTTTTGATGTTACTTAACCAATGCCATGACCTCAGTGCTCTGAAGAATGGATACATGGGGTGCCCCCAGCCTCAGACAATAAAATGCTGCTGTTTTCCTTTGTTTCTGGAGGTACGAAGCTTATTCTAAAAACCTACCAAACAAACAAAACCAAATGCCAGCTCTGCATCATTTAGCTCACATTTTCTCTCCCACTCCATGCCACTTGTCTCTATGCCATGCAGTAAGTGATCCTGAAGGCTGGATGATGTTTGAGGGGAGAATGGACCTCTATACAAACCCCCGTTATCCCATTTCAGGCTCCTGGAGGTCAGCGTGTACAATGGCTTTTATGCCTATTGTCCTGTTCCTCTCCTCAAAGCGCTTTTATTTTGTGTACATGAGAAATACACAGAAAATGCATTGAAGATACATTGAGGTAATCCTCCTCATGTCCCACAAGGTAATTAGATCACTATTTCCAGGTGATGCTGGAGGAAAAACAGCAACACAGAAGTGACTTGCCTTCAATTACTCATCTTGTCAGTGGTTGAGCTGGGCTACAGCTCAGGTCTCCAGACTTTTGCCAAGGTCTTAGTTCCCTAGTACAGGGCATTCCAAGGGGCATCAGGGACTGCACTGAGAAACTGAGGGGGAAGGGATCGAGTCAATTCTCCTCTACCTGCTGTGTATACTGAGCTTCAGTAGAAGATAAGGACTACAGCAAGCTTGCTGGCTTTCATAAGTTTGAAAATTGCTCTAGAACAAAGGAGTTAAAGACAACTTGTGTCTTTCTTGGTGAACCAAGTATTGCCCCTTACCCATGAAACCCCCCAGTGGGGCCCTGTCCTGTGTCTGGTGACTCTCCTGCTTCCCTGAAGTGGCCAAGGGCAGGTGAGAGTAGACGACCAACAAGAATGAGGCTGAGGTCTGCTTTTCACAGCTGTGCTTCAACAGTTATGTCTTTGGTCCTGTCTCGGAAGACTCCCTCTTGCCAAAAGATATTGTGTAGACTTCTAAGGAAGTCAATGTCTACCTACCCCTGAACTCACCAAGACATAAGATTCCAGTTAGAAGAGATGGTGTTTGCCTTGGTTATAATTGATGGCCTGGTGACAGCTGTGAGTCAGGTAAGACCTATCAGCCTCCAGGACGGAAGTGAGCATAGGATGTAGGAAGAGAGAATCCGAAGCTCATAGGTGCCCTATTTACTTGCCAATGACATATCCACTTTAGAAGACATTATGTGGCTATTGATCTCCTACTGAATCATTTAGAATCAGACACAACCATTCAGTTTTATTCATTTCATAAATGGTTTCCAAGAGCAGCAAAGACACTGCATTTGCAGACCACTGGGCAAGGAGATGATTTCTGCTGTTTTAGGTAAGAGAGAAATGGCCCCTGGAATGATTAACACTGGGAACCCCAAGGGAGTTTCCTGGATTTAAGGCGTATTTTACCCCTTACTATCACTGCCACCTTGGACCAGTTACCTGATACCTCCATGCTTTAGCCGCCTTGTCTATGAAATGGAAACAAAAGGAAGAAGGGGGTTGTTGTGATGGAAGGACTGACTAGATTCATACATGCAGAGTGTTTCCAGTCGTGCCTGGCACAGCATAAGGAGTCACTGTCTGTTAGCTGTTTCTACTACTTGGGCTTTTTCTGTAGGGTTTAGGACTTTTGCTTCTCTTCAAACATGAAGCCAGGACAGTTCAGCCCTTAGGTATGTTCCAGCGTTGAGGTTTTGTGGCTGAGTTTTGACCATGGCATGCCAGCACAGCAGACACCTCCAGGCATTGTACCCCAAGAGTTTTGGAGGAGCTTGTCTTGCTTTAATCTGTCCCTCATCCAGTTTCTCTTTTTCTCTACACGCCTTCCCAGAGGAAGGGGGGCCACGCTGAGTCTAGGATTTCTAATCAAAGCTAACCACATCCCTTCATCCTTGGATAATATTACAAATTAGGCCCGTTGTTCCTGTTTTGACTCAGAACCACAGTAGGAGGTAGCTAAGTAAAACGGGAACGATTCACAAGGGCCTTTCAGATCAGTGATGAGGGTCATTGCAGTTCTGTACTTGCCAAAGGGATTCACTCCCTCTTCTTTCTTTCACAGAAAGCTTGCTTTGGGCCCGGTGGCCTTCTCATTGAATGCCTGATCCCTTGTGGACCATCTAGGCTAGTAATGGTCCCATCACGTGGGATGGTTGTGGGGATCGAAGAGGATGATGGTGTCAGTGCCCTGCGCAGTACGTGGCTAGCACACAGTAGTGCCTCCTTTCTTTCTCTTTGTCCCCTTGGTAAGAACACTAAGCCAAGGAGCACATTTCTTCCAAATGGTGAAACCCTTTGCTATTCCAAGTGTTGGCAGACCAGACAAGCTCACCAGGGAGCTTGTTAGAAGTGCAGAAACTTGGAGCCCTCCTGGATCTATTGCATCAGCATCTGGGTTGTAACAGTGTCCTTGGTGATTTGTCTGCATATTGAAGTGTGGAAAGCAC
The DNA here is from genome assembly GCF_964194185.1 of Rhinolophus hipposideros. NCBI lineage: Eukaryota > Metazoa > Chordata > Mammalia > Chiroptera > Rhinolophidae > Rhinolophus > Rhinolophus hipposideros. Next base: position 48,856,975 of record NC_138060.1, read on the forward strand.
TGGTGTGAGCTCCCCCCGCTAGGGACAGAACCAGAGAAGGGTCTTGTTAACTTCTTGCTGGTAACATGCTGAGCTAATCAGCTCAAGAGGAATAAATGTGATCTTAAACCTGGTCATTTGGAAATGAGCTAAATATACTTTACTCACTCAGTCCATTCATATAACAGGACTCCCCGGTGAAATGTGGGTGTTTTTCAACGGCAGTAGTGAAGTTCATTTTTAATATACTCCAAACGGTGCTAACATGGGTCTGGATGGAGAGAGGATCAGGCACCTTTTCGGGAACATTTCTTTGGGTTTTCCATGATAATGTTCATTTCAGTTTATCAGTGGGATTGTCCTCTAATATTGCTCAAAGCGAGAAGACATTTAGGAATGTTATTGAGATGCATTTTAGATGATGTTGTACTGAATTGGATCTACAAGAGTTGCTTGGTAGCCCCAGGGAGCCCTGGACAAGTAGTAGAGTGGCACTGAAAAGCTTTTGCCTGAATCCATTTGTTTCTCAGTCATCTGCTGGAGGTGGGCACAAGGAAAGCAAGAAGGTGATACGTGGGAGACTAAAGGAGGCGTACTTCTGGCCCACTGCCAGCTCCCTGGCCATCCTAGTTTTCCTCCTGATTTAGAACTGACTGCTTATTCTGGAAACTGAGCGGCACCATGGCCACACAGGAAAAGGAATTAGCACTAAACTCAAGTCCTGGACTTTGTAAAGTTTGGTTTCAAGGCCAGAGGCCCACTCCACTTCCTTAAGTGAAGTGCAGGCAAGCTGGCACCATGCCCAAGGCCCAGACTGGGGGAATTCATTGGACAAGAGTAGCAATGATCACTGCCCTGGGATGAAAGCCTGTAGTGGATTTGTTCATCTATGCTAACTACTTTCAGTGTGTTGTCTTGTTTCCTAGAGTCATAACTTTTTTTGGTGGGGGGTTGGGCATTACATTTTTTGCATTTTTCAGCTTTATTGAGGTATAATTGGCAAAAAAAAAATTATAGGATATTTAAAGGGTACATCATGGTGATATATACATATACAGTGTGAAAGGAGTTCTGCCATCTAGGAAATTAACAGATCTGTCACCTCACATATTAATCGTGTGTGTGTGTGTGTGTGTGTAAGTGTGAACATTTAAGTTCTACTCTTAGTAAATTTCAATTATACAATACAGTGTTATCCACTGTAGTCACCATGTTTTACATTGTATCCTCAGAGCTTATTCTTCTTACAGATGAAAGTCTGTATCCTTTTACCAACCTCTCCCTATTTCCTCCACCCTCCCAGCCCATGGTAACTACCATTCTGCTCTGTCTCTGTAAGTTTGACTAATTTTTTAGATTCCACATATAAATTATCCCATGTAGTATTTGTCTTTCTCCATCTGGCCTATTTCACTTAGCATAATGCCCTCAAGGTCCATCCATGTTGTTGGAAATATCAGGATTTCCTTCTTCCTCGTGGCTGAATAATATTCCATTGTGTGTGTGTGTGTGTGTGTGTGTGTGTGTGTGTGTACCACAGCTTCTTATCCATCTATCCGGTGTTTGGCACTTACGTTGTTTCCATGTCATGGCTATTGTGGACACTGCTGCAGTGAACACGGAGTGCTCATGGAGTGCTCACTGAACATGGAGACATTTCTTCAAGATCCTGTTTTCATGTGTTTTGAATATATACCCAGAAAAGGAATTGCTGGATCATATGGTAGTCCTATTTTTCATATTTTGAGGAAGCTCCGTACTGTTTTCCATTATAGCTGAACCAATTTACATTTGTACCAACAGTAGAAACGGGGGTCCCTTTTTTCCACATCTTCGCCAACACTTGTTTTCCCTTGTCTTGTGGGAGTCTATAACCTTTTTACGTTGAAATGAAATCCCTGAAATTAGCTCGTCCAAACTTTTCATTTTACTGACAAAGCAGTGGGTGTCCAGGGAGTGGCCTGAATTTCCCAAGATCTAACATCAGGTTCTCCACCTTTTGTCCACAGAAGGGTCAGAGAATCTTGTCTCCTTTTCAGGGAATATCCTTACCCTGCTTTGCTCAGGTCTGGGTGGGGTTGTGTGCTCTTTATCAGCCTTATACCCATGGAAGGCTGTGCACCTCACGTAAGAGGCCACCTGCTCTGTGCACACGTGGCTGTCACTGAGTGGCCCCTCTGACCCACCACTCCCCAAGTCCTCAGCAAGGGCTACATGCCCAGGATTGCACTATTTATGTGTTTGTGAGGAATGTGATGTTCCTAAATGATGGCCAGCTACTGGTGCTCATGTTTGGAGAAGATCACAGTCTCCCCAGGACGATTATCTGGGTTGCGATACCAACTACACCATTTATAAGCTGTTTGTCTTCGGGTGAACTAATTCACCTGGTTTCCCCTCTGAAAAATGTAGGTGGAACTAGTACTCACTCTGAATAGGACTTTGGCGAACGTAAGTGAGTTTATTCACGTGGGGAACTTAGGGAAGTACTTGGCACAGAGCAAGTATTCAGTACATTTTGGCTGTAAACCGTTACGGTCTTTCCCCTAAATTCAAGTATCTTATGTGGGATTTGGCCAGGTGAGCGAGGAGCGATATACCAATGTCATGTTGTATTCTCTGTCCTTCAACTGTATTGTGAAAATTCCTTCAACTGTATTGTGTTTAGTTTCCATCCGCCATAAGCAACATTCTTCCATTTGTCTTGATCCCAACTCCCACTTTTACTTTTGTTTTCCTTCATTGCTATATCTATCTGTAGGTTGCATGACATTTTTTCTTTTTTCTTTTCTTTTTTTACAGGATGGAACTATCAGTAAATACATCAATTATATCTAGTTAGCTCAGAAACTAGGACTCTAGAAACCACTCTGACTCAGAGTTCAACCCATGTGGTGAAATAGAGAAGCAGACCATCAGATGTCGGCTGTCACCCAATGTGTGTTCATTGGTGACCTGCCAGCTGTGTGCAGGCTTTCATAGTTCACATGCTCTCTGACTGGAGAAGTTAAGGAAGGGAGACGTGGACTCCTAACAGCCAGAGTTTCATTCCTTCCTCTCTCATTGTTGTAGAATTTCTTTTAAATGAAAACAGCCTCTTTGGTTTGCAAGCCTAACTCTGGCAGGAAGACAAATTATTTTTTTACAGTATCAGACACACGGTTTCCTGTCTGTGTTTAACTTGCTAGCAGAACATCTCAGCCAGCTGGTTCCCCCTGGAACTACTGTGACCTTAACCACGTCGCCTCCTGCCATCTAGCAAGCCCACTCTGTGCATTGATCACATGCCTGGTACACTTTATTGACTCTTACTGGTTTCTGAGTCAAGGAGGCCTTGAAAGTACTCTTTCTCTCAAATCTTATTTTGTGTTTGTTCTGCTCCAGCATCAGGGAGCTAGATGGCTTCTTGAAGGAAACTCCTGGTTCTCGCAGGTAAGAAAAGAGAAGCATAAATGGTGCTTTGACAGGTCTGGGAGTTCTGGCTGTGCTGCCGTTGGGCCGTGCGCTCGCTACTCAAAATAGCTTCTCACCAGCTGTGCATTTTTATTTGGAGAGAAACAAACCAGTTTTACTTTCTGGTCTAAATGCAGAAGAAAGAAATAAGTGTGGAAATATGGCGGAGAAAAGTTGTTAGAAGAGGAAAAAAAAAAGATTATGGATTCAAGTCAGTAGTGTCATTCCTGGGAAGACGAATCAGTTATTTGAGGTGATGACTCACGGTGAAGGAGCCTTTGGTTGTGAATGAGTTAGGTTAGAAAGCATCCTCTGAATCCTTGACCACGGCTCTGTGTCTCGCCCAGGAAATAATAAAGACTGTACCTGCCAGCGGGCATTGTGATACAGTCAGGTGAAACTGAGAATGTACTTGTAGTGACGTCGGGCAGAGCAACTGGCTTCTGTAGATTTTTATTTTTCTAAGCCACACAGTCAACACAGGTACTCTGAGGCCAGATGTGCTTGCGATTGTGAATATTTCTGCTTTGGAACCTCATTCTGATATGAATCACGGCGGAGTGGAATCCACTAAGGACACAGCCCGTCTCGAATCCCATCCACTGGTTGTGAGTTACCAATAAAACAATTGGTGTGGCTACAAAGCTTTGATCATACGTCCTCAGTCTCCCTTCTCTCCCACAGCCACCTCCTTATGTTCTATAAACAAACACACAGATGAGTGATGGAGAAAGGGTCGAGGGAGATTCTTTTTGCTGCTTTACAAGAATTTCAGTGTCCCACCAGTGGAAAAACACCAGGAAGCTAGCTAACCACCATGAAATTGACTTTCATTTCCTCTCATACTAAACTTCAGAGGCTGTGTTTACCACCAGTTGGACATCTGGCTGACTTGCTTTTGAAAAACCTTTTCTGGTCCTCCGATCACTGCATGTTGCTAATTATGCAAAATGTCAATTTTACCAGCAATAATTATGCCTATTAAAAAACATATTAACTTTTAAAGAAACAATTAATATTTGCTTTTCTACTTTTGAAAATATATATATACCTCATGTTGCCTCATTAGGATATAGCTAGTTCCAATGTCAAGAACAACTGATCCTAAATTTAGTCATTAAAATTCTTTCCATCCCTTTTATGTCCAGGTCCCATCCTATTTAAAACACCTCTTTCTCCTGTCAGGCTGAAGTAGTTGGTCTCTGCCTTGACCATACATTGGAAACACCTGATAAGCTTTAAAAACTACTCATTAACTGGGTCTTAGCCCTGTAGTTTTGGACTTAATTGGTCTGGGGCCTTGTATCAGGATTAAAATGAAAACACCAAAAACAACTCCCCAACATATTCTATTAGGCAGCAATGTTGGGAGCCATTGGACTCAAGACATGTTTTTTTTCTGCCACATCTTTTCTTATATTTTTCATCATTTCCCCCATGTCACTTGGAAAAGGATAATAACAATTAGAAAATGGCAACTGCTGCAGGAAGTAGCCAAAATTCAGCCTTCTAGGTTACAGGAGGAGAAAACAAGCAGACAAAACACCTATATTACCACAGCCCTGAGAATAACATGCTTCTTTACTGTGGGATATTACTGTGCTTTCCACAGTTTGCAAACAATTACTTCAGAACGAGGCCAAGAGCCTCACTGGGCAGAGGTATGTGAGATTTTAGAACTGATGAAATTGTACGTTAAGTGACTGAAAGGTTGGAGGGCAAGCTCTGGGTGCTATTGCCTTGGCAAAGACAAGGCAGGGAGGGGGAAACTGTGTGCATCGTCGCAGGAGGTGAAGACGCGCAGGTGGGAGGGAACTGCGGAAGCTGGGCTTCACCTGGAAAGGCAGGGGAGACGTGAGGATATGTGTTGGTGACCTGACAGGTCCTGATAGTGTGAGTCATCAGTGTGCTGTGCTAAAGCTCCCTAGTCTCCCCGTTGGAGAAGATGCTGAAATACCTTAAGAACTATATCTCTGCTTTCTGATGTCCTGAGCACGTGAAGCGCCCCTGCACAGAGTAGAAGATGTAATCCAGGCAGACAGGCAGCCAGAAAAAGAAATGAAGAATCCGGGCAGGTCGGGGAGCCTACCAAAACCCAAGCTTAGTGGTCTGCTGAGATGATAACATGGAGAAGAAAATGAAAACACTCCAGCTCTAAAGAACATACATCAATCAGGCAGAAGTGCTATGTATGGGAGAAACAGATATTCATAGGACATGTCGTTGCTTCTTGGGTCAAGCCTGGCCCGTTGTAGCCTCTCTGGTAATGTCGGTTGCCCTCCTCCTCAAGCCACAGCTACAGAAGTAGCAAGACTCTATATCCCAAGGAGAAACATGGAGGATGATGAGCACAGTGGAAAGAATGCCTAACACAACAAAGGCAGAATCAGGGTTTTAATTGCCTGGAATGACCAGTAATATGAAACACAGATAGGTTCAAACGATCGATGGCAGAGGGGCAGCTCATCAAAAAGCTGACGGGGCACATGTTCATGATAAAGACCCAGGGGTTCACAGGTGAGTTGAGGTCATTCTGAAATTGGAGTGACCTAGCTGAGACAATCAAAACACAACAACAGAACAAACAAACAAACCAGCAGCAGTCATCTTAAACTGCTCTCCTTGGAAGGGGTGGTGAGAGTTCCACTGTACTCTGCTTACAGAGATGACATCTCAGGTATCGTAGCTGGATCTAGTGAAATGTGTCACAGAAAATCTTGAATAGAAAGAATGATTTCAGAGAACAGATCATTTTATACTTAGAAAAGGACTTGACATTTATTGGACACCTGCTATATGCTGGACTGGCAGATTTTAGGGTCCTACAAATATGTCAGACTTCAAAGTCTGATACATATGTCTTTTGAAGAGTGATTGACGGAAACAGGCATGTTCAACCTAAAAAAGAAATGATTTAGAGAAATGGGTCAAATGCCCACCAGTTTAAGACCTCTCATCCTGTAGAAGAAGGAATTGTTTTGTTGTTGTCTTCTGTTTTAGAGAGCAGCATGAAAACCAATAAATGGACATGCAGGAAGGCATATGACTTAATACGAAAGATACATTTTTAAATATCCCAAATATTTAGAGTTTATCCCAATAGATATGCAGCTAAATTGATCATAGCATGATTTACAGAGGAGTTGGGTCCCACTGTTGTAACATTTCAGCCAGAGGTTTTATGTCTTCCTTAGGAATATTCCAGAAGAGGTTGTCATACCAAATTAAACTACATGTAAGGCCCTTTTGTTGGGGAGAGAAGTGGGAGGGAAATAACGGAAGGGAGACTGGGATGGGATGCAAGAAATGGATAATAGTTTAGTCTTGAAATGTATAAATGGAATAAAACAAACACATGGACAGGAAGGTAGGCATCTTCCATCATTTTGGGGAAAAAAAATATTCTCAAAGTCTGTCCAGAATGACAAACAGTAAGTACTGTCAATATGCTGGAAGGTAAATTAAATCCTGCATGTCTAGTGAGCTCACTGTCCTTCTGTTGTTTAATTAAAATGATGTTTTATTGTTTGCCTGAACTTAATTGTTTGCTTTTTATTGAAATGATGAATGAGGAATCATATCTCATTCTACACTCCTCCAGCAGTTAATTTGACTAGAATTTTTTCATGGACCGTTTTCTCATTGGCTAGCACTGAATACAATTGTGTGAGGGCTTTGCAAACAAATCCACGATGAATTTTCTTTGTAAGAGGGAAATATCTCTAAGGCAGAGCACCAAAGGACTCATCCCATATTTGCTAAGGCTGTGTTTCTCAAACTTTACTGTGTAAATTAATTACCTAGAAAACTTTGTAATATGTAGATTCTGATTCAGCAATTTAAGACAGGGCTGAGATTCTGCTTTACTAATAAGTTCCCAGGTAATGCCTGCTGACTCTACACTTTGAATAGCAGAGTGCCAAGAGACTCCTTCTGTACTATGCCACCACAATTTTTAAACATGGAGAAAATGGCGGTAAGATACTAGATCCCATGTTAGAGAGTATATATATAATATGGAGGCATGGGGTGTGTGCGTGTGTGTGTGTGTGTGTGTGTGTGTGATGGGGCAAAGGAAAGCTGATAAGGATAAGGCATGTAACAGAAGAAAGGTAATATGTTTTGCTCCTTATGAAATCCATTATCTTTCTATGTAGGATCCCAGCATGCCTGTGACTCAGCAATGCTTCCTTTGCATGATGAGTGAACATACGCAGAACATATCCAGTAAATATGCAGAAGATATCAGTACCACTTGTTCACTTTCATCGTTTTCTTTATTATAACTGGGTCCAATTTTACCAGACATATGGTTCAACTGAATTATGTCTTTGATTAGACAGTCGCATCCAAACCCAACAACCGAAGAGCACTCGCCTCATTTTCTCAGAACAGCCAGACCAACTACCTCCATAACTTTCTGCCTTATTTTTGTTTTTTCACTTCAAACTCTTCAGTATATGTTCTCTTAACTTATTTCTGATGTGGCTGTGTTATTTCGCTTTTTAAGAAAGAATTCTGGAGCTCAGATAGGCTTGGGGGAAAAGGTTTCTCCAAAAACAGCATTATCATACGACATGTTACAAAAAGAGGCAAAGCAAATTGCAGTCAGGCCAAAGGCCACTGCTCCAGTGATATTTTAATGCGTCTTTACCAGATCAGGACTTTTTTTTTTTTCTGGTTGGAAATCTGTGAAATATGTTATTAGTGAAAACCATTTTTGTTACGGTCTATCACAAAATAATACAAATATATTTATTGAATGCTTTCTATATCATAGGTGTAATAATTTTAAGAGCTTGACAAACACTATCTCTTGTAAGCTCCAGGACAACCCAGTGGGATTGCTTGTGGGTTGTCTTTCTTATGCAGGTGAAGCTGAGACCCCAAATCTCACAGTCAGGAAACAGCAAGGCAGGGTCCAAAATCAGAATCCCCAGTTCTTAAAATCCAAGTTATACTGCCTCCAAATATACAGAGTGGTACCTGTAAGTTATTAAATCTCAGGAGCTACTGCGATTATTCTTAGACCTTTCTATTGCCTGATGAAGTATTATTACTAGTTTGAGTCTAGAGCTAGTATTTTTTTTCCTTTAAATTGTAAAAAAAACAAAAAAGACTTCTCAGTGTGCACTGAGAAAATCATGAAATTGAATCTCAGCTCAGTGTTGTGTCTGGAATATTGTGGTTTGGAGATGAAGTAACAAAGAAGATACTAGCACATAACTTAGATTGTAGAACACTTGAGAAGCCCCTTCCGAGAGTAGCAAAGACTTCAGGATTTTAAATGTGGTCGCTGTTGCAGAATATCCTGCTAAATTGTTAAAGGGAAATAAAGTGACCTTTAATGCCAGGCAGCAAACACAGCATGGCAAAGAAAGGTGATTCCAAGATATATCTCAGGTCTCCTGACTTGGGATAAAAATTCCGAAATAAGCTGTTTTAACAAAATGTACTTTGTGTTAGTCTGTTTGAAAATAATCTTTTTTTGTTTTTTTGACTGAAAGTCAGAGTACTTTTAATATTGTGAACCTCTTGTTCTTCCTGATACCTACCTAGATCATTCCCTAAATATAAATTATTTTGTCAGAAAAGAAGCCACCTGTCAGTGAATCTGTTTATACAGTAGATGAGCTAGCACAGTGATATCTGAAGACCAAGAATCATTGAGATCAGGTATAAAGGACCAGGCAGATGACACTGTAGATTTATAAAGATTATTTATCTGATAAGGCCAATTCCTCCATTTTGTTTTACTGTGCTGGTTAGGATCTCCAACTCATGTTCAGAAGAAGTAACTACGTTTCAGTGTCCTTTTCCTGTTTTTAAAAGAAATGCCTCTAATATTGCCCATTAAAATAAGGTTTGCTGAAGATTGTTAATAAATAATATATATATATATATATATATATATATATATATATATATATATATATATATATATTCCTTACCAGGGTATTTAACTGTATCGTATACTTTCTCTGTGTCGACTGAATTGGTCATACAAATTTTTTCCTTTACATTATTAAATGTGATCGATAACAGTAGTTTGTTTTTAGTGCTAAAATATACTTTCTTGGTTACTTGGTCTTGCTGTCTTATGTTTGTTTTATATCTATAAGATTTGGTTTGCTGTTCCTTTATTTAGAATGATGTTTTTAAATCATCGTACATGAGTAAGATTGTTCTGTAGTTTTCTTTTGTCATGCTCCTTGTATCTGCTGTTCGTGGTACTGTTTTCATAGACTCAATTGCCATGGTACACTGTTCCTAGTCTCTGAAAGAGTTTGTGTGAAATTGAAATGAACTGTTCCTTGAAAGTTTGGCAGCTCTCAACTTCATCTGGGACTGGTCTGTGTTTGGGTTTTTGGGGGGAATATTGTTGCTTAAATGTATTGGGTTAATTTTCCCCACTTTAAAAAAAAATTCAACTTTAAGAAGAGTTGAAAGAATGGTACAGTGAACTCTTTGTCTTTCTCAATATTTACCGTGTTAACCACATCCTCATTTCTCTCTATATGTGTGTGCGCATGCACGTGTGTGTATTACACTCCACATTCAAATTTCCACAAAGCAATGGGGTTGCTGCTGTTGTTTAAATTCAAGATCCAGTCAAGGTCTACACATTGCATTTAGTTGTTTTGTCTTTCACTGTGTTTCTTGTTTTTCATGGCATTGACTTTGAACAGGCCAGGCCATTTGTTTTCTAGAGGCATTCTGGGTTTGTCTGCTGGATCCAGCTTTATCAGATTCTTTTTTTTTTTAACTGAGATATGATTGACACATAACATTAGTTTCAGGTGTTCAACATAATGATTTGTTACAGGTATACGTTGCAAAATGAACACCACGGTTAAGTATAGTTAATATCCATCACCACACATAGTTACAAATACTTTTTTCATATGAGAACTTTAAGATTTATTCTCTTAGCAACTTTCAAACATGCAATACAGTATTATTAACTATTTACACCGTGTTGTACATTACATCTCCTGGACTTATTTTATAACTGGAAGTTTTCTCTTTTGACCACGTTCACCTGTTTTGTGACCACCAATCTGTTCTCTGTATTTATGAGTTTGTATTTTGTGTTTTGTTTTGTTGTTTTTTAGATTCCACATGTAAGGGAGATCATAAGGTTTTAGTCTTTTTCTGTTTGATTTATTTCACTTAGCGTAATGCCCTCAGGTTTCATCTATGTTGTTACAAACGGCAGGATTTCCATCTCTTTTTATGGCTGAAAAATATTCTATTGGGTATATATAGATATATATATTTCCACATTCATCCATTGGTGGACATAGGTTGTTTCCATGTCTTGGCTATTATTATAAGTAATGCTTCAGTGAACATAGAGGTGCATATAGCTCTTCGAGATAGTAATTTTGTTTTCTTTGCATTGATTAGATTCTGCCTAAATGTTTTTGTAAGGATTCTACTGGTATTTTTATGGTAGGAAGATTTCAGGGGCAGTGACAATTCTACAAAAATCAAATTTGGACGTGTATTCAGTCATATCAGTAAGAAGAAAATTAATCGGACAGTAAAAGATAAAAAATTAAGAAGGTTATACTATAGGAAGATTTTTTAATTACTCATTTATTTTCTTTACTATTTGTAAGATTATTCAAGTTTTGTAGTTTTTTGGAGGCCAGTTTTCGTAAGATACACATATATATTTTTAAGATTTTGACTATTCCTGTCTAAGTTTTCAGATTGATTAGCAGAAATATCTCTCTTGGGATTTTCTTATCCTTTGAATTTTTGCTGTGCAGATAACTATGTTCCCTCTGCACTTTTGTTCCATTATAACTCTCACAGAGGTTTACGTGTCGCATTAGTCATTACACAATACCAACTTGGGGTGTTGTTGATTCTCCCTCTTCTGTATTTGTTGTCTGTTTCACCAGTGTATCTTTACTGTGTCTGTCCTTCTGTTTTCATTGGTTCCATACTCTTGTCCTTTTTCTTTACTGTGTCTGTCCTGTTTTCTTTGGCTCCATACTCTTGTCCTTTTTCTGAATTGTCCTGTTGAACCCTGTGTTGGCTGAATATCTTAAGAGCTGCCATCAGCATTGTTCTTCGGTGAATCTCTGCCACTCCAAATGAACCCAGCTCATTTCATGTATTTGTTTCCAGTTTCCATTTGTATGGCAACAATCATACATATCTAGCAGTTTGGCGACAAGGATTCAAAATAAACGATTACATAAAGCACACTGTGGCATTTAGTAGGTGCACCATAAATGCAGGCTGCACTTTTTAATATTGTAATTAACATAGTGGCTTGCGACAGGAAATTCTCCCTCCCCCCAGCATATCTGTCTTTAGCACAGTTTCTTTCTTTGCAGCCCAGCCAGTTATGTGTATGTCCTGTCACTTTAGCTGAACACGTTCACGTGTGAAAATCTTTGTGGTTAGAGGGTCACTGCCAACTTCGAAAGAATCTCTGTAGTTGTCATGTGTGCTCATAGGATACCAACACACCAAGGCACGCAGAACACGGTCATCCATAACCCTTTCTGTCACTCAGATAAATTAGTATCTTGGTCAATTTCCACACCAAACACCTTCATTGAGTGGAGGAGCCCATCTCTCAGATTCATCTATGTTGATTTGGTTTCATCAAGACGTGATCTACAGGGACTTTTTTTTTGCTATGTTGGTCTTAATTTAGTGTTGTTTTCACTATGTGGCTTTTTAAAATATTGTGAATTGTAAAGGTTCAGTTTTAAGTTTCTTTTAGCAACTGGTGTCGGTTTGCGGCATAATAAAATAAAGGACGTGAAAGAGGCTGGGAGCAACCTGTTTTCAATGTCGTGTATGTGTGTGTGTGTGTGTGTGTGTGTGTGTGTGTGTGTGTGAGAGAGAGAGAGAGAGAGAGAGAGAGAGAGAGAGAGAGATTAGGCAACTTGTTTACTTTTAAATCACTCCAGAGGAATGTATACCATGGAATTTCCTCTTGAGGTTTTCTGCCAGTTTGCGTTTGTTTTTATGGCATACTAACATTTATCTTTGCCATTTGTCTTTACAAAAATATTTATTTATCAGGACTGACATTTGCAAATGACTCCTTATTTGCAAATAAGTCTGGACTCTCAATGTGGGACACATTTGGTTAGAAAGTTCCAGAATTATTAAATGGACCTCTGGGTTCATTGTTAGGAAGATAGTTTGATGGTATGGAAAGAAGGGGAGCCACTCAGACCTGAGGGAAACGGGGCCCCCTGCTTTCCCTTGCAGGAGTCATTATAGCTCTGGAGTCCCCCTTTTCTTGCTTCCTTTCTTCCTTTCTCACTCTCTCTCCCTCTCCCTCTCCCAAGAGAGATGATGCTTATAAAGTGAAACGCTCAGTGCCTAGCTCAATAACGCACATGATATGATAATTATCTTTATTATTGTTAAGGGAGTTCAAAGGAGGGATTCCCCTCATTTTCCACTGAGATCTCCCTTCAGTGGAAAATGTGACAAAAGCTCTGACAGAATTCACAATTGCCTGTGGGGAACACAACATATCATGCCAGGAGGGTCTATCATTGGCAAGAGTTTCCTCCCTTACTAACTTCCCCAAGGAACAGAGGACTCTCAAAATCTCTGCTCTACGCAATCCTGGCAAAGAAATGAGAGCTGGAGTGCCTTCGGTCTGCCAAGAGCTCTTCAATTTGTGCATGTGCATGTGTGTGCCATGGACTTCTCGGAAGTCTGGTGAAGCTTATTGGCTCCTTCTCAGTGATATTTTTAAGTGCATAAAATATAATACACAAAATTTCAAAGAAAATGAATGACATTGAACTGTAATTATCAAATGTTTTAAAAATAAATTCATGCTATAGTATTATCTGCTTCTATAGTAATGTCTTAAACAATAAAATCTAGCATCAGCTCTAAAAAATTGAAATGTCTAAGTGATGAGTATAAATGATACACCAAGACATCTGTAACAAATGTAATATGGCATGAATATATCTGTGGTTTCTATTGGTGACAAAGTCATAGGTATGGCTAATACTAGGAAATGTCATATTTTAGCTAAAGATTACTGAAAATAAACAGATGTAAATTTTGTCCATTGGAATTCACAGAGCCCTATATTCTATCCATGAAGCCCAGGCTAAGAGCTTCTGCTATTATTGTATAGAGCCTCATTTTTTAAGAACCTTGGAGAAATTCCCCTTATTCATAATGCCCTCCAGAACTATATCTAGCTCAATGTTCCATAACAAAGGCATGTAATGTGAATGCCAGGTCTCAAGCACTAATTATTTATGAATCCAAGAAACAACTCATGGAAGGTTCCAATAATCAAAATTATATCTTGATCCCCCTCTATATTCTAGTCCCGGGGATAGGCTCTGAAGAAAGATAGTTTAGAGTTCTTTCTCATGTAAGACTTTTTCTTACCAAGCACGGGAAAGATACATATTTGTAAGGATACCCCTCAATGGTGGTTCTTAGTTAAAAACAAAGGAAATAGTCTGTGCACTCAGAATATGCCCCTCTAGACAAATTATCCAAGAATTGCCGGTATCACTTAAAGTATGGCTGTAAAATCACTTAGTCCAGTTCCCAGTGGAGAACACCACTTTATCAAACTGAGAGGTTATATAAAGTCATTGCTGATTGGCTCTCACCAATGTTAAGTTTCGAGACAATATGGTATGGGGTTAAGAGCATGGGGTCTCACCAATACAACAGAGCTATTTTCAAAGATCAACTTTAACATTGCCTAAGTTTATGATCTTGGGAAATTATTTAAACCATCTGACCCCTAGGTTCTCTATATATAAAATGGGGTTCATAATAATAGCAGTTTCTACCTCATAGGATTTTTTTCTGTTGGTTAAATATAAACATCGTATAAAACTCTTAGGATACAGCCAGGTTCATAATAAGAATTCAATTTACGAGTTGCTATGTAATTGGGGGCTGGCGACAGAAATACTTCCTGCTGACGAGGAAAGGAGATGCTAGCTTGTACCTACACCTAGAGTGGTTGGTTTTTCTAGTAGCAACCAAAGGGTTAATGCTGTGAGAGGGTGTGGGCGGTTCCTTTTTAGATAAAGCCACATCCCAAAGCTTCCTTTCAGCCTCTTTGCTATTGTTCAGGTTTTTCACCACTTCTTTGAAGTTTCAAAATTGACAGATGTTATTCAATAATTCTCTCCCCACCAGATTTTTACATGTAGATTTTCAAAAAGAAAACACAGGAAATTTGAGGGGAAAGTAAAACGTTGGTTTCTGACATTGTAGGAGAGGATATTTTGGAGACTTCTTCAATCAATGCCCACATAAATTTCAGGGGATTTCTGTTTTTTGTGTTTCTCCTAGCCTAAAAATAGAACAGAATTCAGTAAGGCAGACCCTTTTCATATATGGCCAGGAATTATAAAATTATGAGTGATAAATGAACAGTTCATTTGGACGTTTTACGCTTTTTAATGAATTGGAGACACAACTAAGTAATTATGCAGTTAATATTTAAAACGTTCTAATTGTGTGGTTTCCTCATATGTGAAAGAGAATATCCACAGTGGATCAAAATAAAGTCTCTCCAAATTCTGCCAATGTATTACAGCTTATTAAGATAATACCTATAGAAGAGGGATCAGCAAACTTTTTTTGTAAAGGGACAGGTAGGAAATATTTTACGCTTTCCGGGCTAGATATAATCTCTGTTGCATGAACCTCTTAGTTTCTTCTTTTTAAAAAAATGTATTTATGTTTATTGAGGTAACATTGGTTAATAACATTATATGAATTTCAGGTGTACAACATTATAATTCGATGTCTTTATACTATATTGCATGCTCCCACCAAAAGTCCAGTTTCCATCCATTACCATATATTTGACCCCCTCTACACATTTTGCTATCCCCTCTGGTAACCACTCTGCATCTATGTGTTTTTGTTTCATTTGTTTGTTACTTTTTTGTTTTATATTTCACCTATGAATGAAATTAGAGTTTTTGTCCTTTTCTGAATTATTTTATTTAGCATAGTACCCCCTAGGTCCATCCCTGTTCTTGCATGTGGCAATATTTAATCTTTTTTTTGTGGCTGAATACTATTCCATTCTAGATATATACCACATTTTCTTTATCCATTCATCCATTGATGGACACTTAGGTTGTTTCCATATCTTGGCTATTGTCAGTAATGCTGCAGTGAACATGGGGGTGCATATGTCTTTTTCAATTGGTGTTTTCATGTCTTTGGATAAATACCCCGAAGAGGAACTGCTGGGTCATGTGGTAGCTCGAATCTTAATTTTCTGAGGAACCTCCATACTGTTTGACATAGAGGCTACACCAATTTACAATTCCAACAGTGCACAAGGGTTTCCTTTTCTCCACATCCTCACCAGCACTTGCTATCTCTGTGTTTTTGATAATAGCCATTTTGACAGGTGTGAGGGGATCTCTCATTATGGTTTTGATTTGCATTTCCCTAACAATTAGTGAAGTTTCTTCCTTAAAAATAATAAATAAATAAAAATCTTTAAAAGTAAAAAACAAAACCAAACCAAAAAACAACAAACATTCTTAACTCACAGAGCTGCACAAAAACAAGGCCCTTGGGCTGTAGTTTGCCAGCCCCTGCAGTAGAACATAAAAAATGTGAGGGATATTGTCCCCCAGAAGTAATCATTCACTCAGCTTCTATAATACAACAAACACTTGCTGAGTATATCATAAAAATGTTCCTTCTTGAGTCTGGTTTTGGGTATATTACGATGATCAAAGTAGATCTGGCCTTTTCCCATGTAGAACACTTTGCCATGGGTGAAACACGCAATCAGAGAACCAAACCGACTTAGGATTGTAAGACATCTTATGTAGTTACAGATAAGTAGGTACTTGAAGCAAACACACTTATTGGACGCTTCAGATAATAGAGGTGGAGTTACTAGGAGGAAATATTGTGTTCAGCTGTTGCACTTGAATGTTATTTCATCTGGCCCCTTAATTTTGCTCTTCAGGCTCATACTTTGCCAGACAACAGGGACAGTCCATACATCTTCACAAGAGCTTTCTTTTTTCTGCAGTTCCAATCCTTTCTTTTATTGCTTTGTCCTACTGCCACTTCCACCCCTCCTTCAACCTGTCCTTTGTCTCATTCAAGCCTTCCAGTGTGAGTAAGAACTCAGATTTTCAAGAGTCAAATTATATCCCCATTTCCTATTCATTTTAATGCATTAATGTATCTTTCCTCAAAATACGGATTTTTTTTCTCTTGGTTGATGAAATTAAGATGTTTGGGGATTATTTTTACAGTTTTTTAGTGGTATCAGATAGGCTTAAGACCTATGGTTTTCATCTAGATTATATAGTTAGTGGAAGTTGGCATTTCCACTAAGAGTTTACTGTAAGAATAGATTATGAATCATGCCTAAAAACTCCAATTTTACATGGTACTAGCCTCATTTCTAACTCTGCTTTGTTAAAGTGATGGTATCAAATAAAATTTAGGTAATGGGTTCCCTTCAAAGGATTATGATTATCTCTATTACATCTGGACTGTATTCTCATCACTTTTTTTTTTCCCTCCTGAAACACCTACAGTAGATGAAAACTGCCAAGTGAATAATTACAAATCCCTTTTGTGACATGATGCCTGGCTCCCTACTACCTACTTAACCTTTTTCCTCCCAGTCCCTTGTACAAAGCACCAGATATTCTTACTTCTTAATTTAACATTCCTTTTGCCCATGATTGACTTTTTCCCATTCTTCATTGACCAACTGAAAAGCAGTCCTTGCCTTCCGTTTCTCTCATTTTTTCCACTTTTCACCACTAAATAGATTGTAGTACAACTTTAGCTCCCATCTCAGACTGACATATATTGCTAGGCATTTGCATGCATGCCCTAACTCCTGCCAGCCCCACAGCAGGCACTCAGGAGTGCTATGTTTAATGAATGAATGTAGCATTTCATGAAGCCTGCTCATTAATGGGAACCTTTGAGGGAATATGAATGGTATATAGAGCAATAGAATTCTGGCATTTTTGGCCAATGGAGGCAGCCTAGTACAAAGCTGTCACTGAACTACCTTTCACTGTTCTCCTGTTTACTGAACGATTCCATCCATGTCCTTCCCAAAAGGACAACCATGTAACTAGCTCCAACCAAGGCTAGCACGTGAATCAAAGTTTGATATCCATGACATTCTAGTTGGATAGCTGGTGCTAAAGACTCCTCCATCATCCCACAGGGCCTGCTTCCTAGGTCCAGGCTGCATTTCTTTTTTTAACTCCTCTCACCTTCATAGTAATGTTTCCACGCTTGCTATTAAGTATTTCTGTTCTGTGAAACTACCAACTACATGCACACTGGAAAGAGTAATACTAGGTGACTATAATAAGGTAACTGACTTCCAAAAAGATCCTTTCCACAGATTCCTTTCCCCACCACCGATAGGCCCAGAGCTGATGCTAAAGGGTAGCCTGGATAGTGGTCAGAACAGGACAAGCTGGAGTTTAGAAAAAGAACAAAGACCGTGGCAGCACTGGCAATCTCTTTGTTTTTACCACATATACATATATTTTACCATATATACAATATTTTGGAGGTAGGAGTTGTCATTCTTTTTATATTCCCAAAGCCTCCTGCAATACCTTGGGTATAGTCAACACTAAGTAAATGCTTTGTCTGTGTATTCAGTACTTCTTGCGGACCTGATGTGTGCTAGGTGTTGTTTACAGTGGTGAAGAAGGAAGCATGGTCCCTGCCAACATGGCATTTTAAGTGTGCTGGGGGGTGGGGAAAGTAGATATAAAAACCACTAAGTAGAGTCATAGGTATTTAAATTGTGCTAAATTGTTATGCAGGAAAAATGTAGGGTGCTATGAGGATATGTAAAATAAACTATTTCACAAGTTTTCCTAGATTTCTATTAGGGTGTGACATTTAAGGTGACGTTTACATGCATCCATCTCTGGGATAAAAATTCAACGATATATTACTGACAAAAACTACACTGATGTTAAAACCTCTAGACACTTGAGGTAGGCGCCCACTTTCTCACAGTGCATATCTACTCAACCCAACTCCTTCTCTCCCTTGTTTTGTTTTCACATCAGAATATTCCACCAACAACCCTGACTTGTTGTTAGTCATATTCCAAGTGACAGGCATCAGCCTCCTACCACCACTGGGCATCGCCATAGCTGTCATCATCACCTTCTACTGCTACCGTGTTCACCGGAAGCAGAAGCTGACTCCTTCTTGGGAGACCAGTAAGCCACGGAAGCTCATGGAGTTCAGCGAGCAGCTTGCCATCATCCTGGAAGACGACCGCTCGGACATCAGCTCTACGTGTGCCAACAACATCAACCACAACACAGAGCTGCTGCCCATTGAGCTGGACACCCTGGTGGGGAAAGGTCGCTTCGCCGAGGTCTACAAGGCCAAGCTGAAGCAGAACACATCAGAACAGTTCGAGACCGTGGCGGTCAAGATCTTCCCTTATGAGGAGTATGCCTCCTGGAAGATGGAGAAGGACATTTTTTCGGACATCAACCTGAAACATGAGAACATCCTCCAGTTCCTGACAGCTGAGGAGCGGAAGACGGAGTTGGGGAAGCAGTATTGGCTGATCACCGCTTTCCATGCCAAGGGCAACCTCCAGGAGTACCTCACGCGGCACGTCATCAGCTGGGAGGACCTCCGCAAGCTGGGCAGCTCCCTCGCGCGGGGAATTGCTCACCTGCACAGTGACCACACCCTGTGCGGGAGGCCCAAGATGCCCATCGTGCACAGGGACCTCAAGAGCTCCAACATCCTGGTGAAGAATGACTTGACCTGCTGCCTGTGTGACTTCGGGCTTTCCCTGCGTCTCGACCCGACTCTGTCTGTGGATGACTTGGCCAACAGTGGGCAGGTGAGTTAGACCTGGATCCCCCTTACCTTGTCCCTGCACCCCATCCCTCTTCATCCCTATCTCCTGCATCTTGTCTCAAACAGTCCTACACTCTATGCCCCACTCTCTCCTGACAGGGTGCCTTTGATAAGAAGCATTTGGTTTCTTCAAATCCTCCCCACTTCAGGACATTTTTCTCCTCGAGTCAATCCTCATTTCTCTTCAAATTATTTTTCTTTGCTTCAAACAGTGTTAGTACTTGATCTGTTATTTTCCTCTCTTTAGGGTTGCACTCAGCCCTTTCTACTCTGTACTATTGGTAGTTATAGTGGTTATTGTTTTGTTTTCTTATTTTTATTTTTTTACCATTCCAGAAAGCAATCTCCTTGAAGTCCAAATCCACATCCATTTGGTCCCACATAGCACAATACTTTGAACAGTGAAAGTGACCAATGAGTATTTGTTGTGTGAGTGTGAGTGATGGACTTGAGTGAATGAACAATTCCGCTTTTGAAGTATCTCACAGATTAAAATGGAAAACTTTTTAGCTAAGGAGATATTGGAAAGTGACTAGAAATTACCAAGACATCCTTTATGAATAACGGAACCCCATGTTTTCACATGCTGGAAGCTTAATTGTCACGAGCACCAACGTTTTCTCTAACCAGGTGCAGGGACGTGCTTCTGAAGCACTTAGTTACTGCTCTGTCAGCCCTCTGGGTCCCTGGCACAGGCAATCTTGAGGTAAACATGTTGAAACACGAACTGATTATTGTGCCAGGACAATGAGTCATGCAATGACCTATTAAAAAGAAAAATTTCTTCTAATGCATGCCAGTAAGAAATATTCCTTGCGATAATAATATTAACTCACTTGACCTTCCTTAGATCCTTGGAAAGGTAGGACTTAATTGTTATTTAGTCAAGCTATACATGCTGCATTATGAAATATTTATCAAATATTCCCTAGAAATATACATTTTTCTTTTTTCCTTTGTATTTCAGTGTTTTTATATTATCAGTCATCATCCAAATAAAACTACATAAAGATCCAGACTTAGTCTTTTACGATTTTCATGCAATTTAATTTACTAGAGATTTTATGAAATTATGTTACATCCTCGACACACTAGAATGGGCCATGGGGTAAACAAAGAAGATCAACACAGTCCTTAAGTGACTAAAACTAATGGCAATGATTATTATTTCCACCATAAATCTTGGAGTTTCAGGAATGAAAATATATTTATTTGCAAAAGCAAAAATAAACATCTAAAGTATCACAGATGTTGTCTCCCAGGTTATCTGCAAGGATTTTATTGTATAATATGGTGACATATGTCATGGGATTAGACAAGGCAGACCTTATTTTGGCATGCTTTGTTTATATTCTTTCAAGGTGTTTTCAGGAAGAGAACACCTACTTTTAAAAATAATTACATAAGCTATACTTTTCTGTACAGGTCTCATTATTTTTGTGCTTTTTAAAGACTATCTGCTCATGGAGGGGATAAACATCAGCTATATTTTGAAAATAAAAATGCAGCTGGGATTAAATAATGGGCCTCAATATCTGTTTTTGCTTTAGGTGGGAACTGCAAGATACATGGCCCCAGAAGTCCTAGAGTCCAGGATGAATTTGGAGAATGTGGAGTCCTTCAAGCAGACAGATGTCTACTCTATGGCGCTGGTGCTCTGGGAAATGACGTCGCGCTGCAATGCAGTGGGGGGTATGTATGGACCCCCATCCTGGTGTCCTGGCAGCTGTGCCTTCAAAATGATATTATTTGCTTCAGACACGATTCCAGGGTTACAGAAGAGTTAACCCCACAATGAGAGCTAGTTGAGGTCTGGCAGTACACAGAACAATTTGGAATTGTGCTGAAAAGCCTATGTTTTTAATCTGAAAGCTATGTTTGGAGCATAAAACTTTTTTTTATCTCCTTTCTTGAAATATAATTACTTTTCTCTCTTGACATATCTTTCCACAGATATTTAAGTATCTGGCAAGCAATGAACACTAAGAATATAAGAATTATTTTTACTTATCAAATGGATATATTATTCAAAAAAGCATCTGATTTTTTTTCTTTTGTGTGTATTTTAAGATTTTTTAGAATTATAAAGTTCAGGAGATGAATTTGACTCACAGTTTACTTTTATGGACATGACTTGCCTTTGTTGGGCAAACAAGCAGAATGATTTGACGTATTTGTTTAGGTTTTGGAAAATCTAGTGGTGAGAAATTATTGAGGAATGCCGCATTCTTCAAGGGTGCAGAGGAATGTCGTTGTTTTAGAGACTATTGTCCCCTGAACTTCCTGGACAAGAGAATGGCCGAATTCTGCATTACTTTATCTTTTTCTGACTCTCCTCTTAGTAGTTTCCATCGCAGTCTTAGGTCTCACCTTAGAAAGTTACACGTCCCATCATGGTTCTGGCTGTGGGAAGTCAGATCAAGCTAACTGCAATTTTATTTTTAACTATTTGTTTTGTACTCATTTAGACATATGGCATAGTTGCAAAAATAGTGAAGCTAGGTAATTAATATTGGTACAATACTCTTAATTAATCTATAGAATGTATTTGTCCAAGTCCCCAGTAATGTCCTTTTCTGGAACAGAATCTAATCCACATTTCATTTAATGGTCATGTTTCCTTAGTCTCCTTCAACTTGTGACAAGTCTAGTTTTATCTTTCATGACCCTGACACTTACAAAGAATTTAGACCAGTTATTTTACAGGTGGTCTCTCACTTTTGATTTTTCTGAGCTTTTCTTATGATTCAATTGAGATCGTGTATTTTGGGCAAGAATACCACAGAAATGACATTGTGTCCTCCTCGATTTCTCATATTGGGGACACAAGATGTCAGTGTGCCTGTTCAATTTGATCCTTGGTGAAGATGGTATCTGCCAGGTCTCTCCCCTGTAAAGTAACTAATTTTTTCTATTTGTAATTAATACACATCTCGTGGAAAGGTGCCTTGACCTGTTTCTAAAGATACTAGACATCTGTATAGTCAGGATACTAGACCTGTTTCTTGTCATAATTTTGCCTGCTAATTTTAGGATCCATCAGTACTTACCTGCAACAATTGTTACTGTAATGCTTTCCTGACAGTGATTCTCTATTATTCTTATTCCTTCTACATTTATTATAGATATTCTACTGTAAGGAACATCTGTTCTTTCACCACCTGTTATTTATTCATTTGATTATGTATTTATAACACTATTGAGTTATAGATATTTATTTTAGTCTATGAATATCCAGTACCATTTGTTTTGTTGTTCATACTGCCACAGCTTTGGTCACTGAGCCAAACTCCCCAATATTTTGCCCAAGATGGATTTGCTTGCCACTGTTGCTGGCTCTGATTCTTCATCCTGTTTAGTACATGCTTACCCAGTTTTCTAGGATGGCTCCAGGTCACCCCCTCACACTGAGTACCTGGCTGTGCCATCACCTAGTTCTCTGAGTCCCTGCATGGGGATGGTAATTCCTGTCTGGCTGACACTGTTATTTTCTGGTTTCCTGCCTAAGATTTCTTCCCCCACAGCACTTTCAAAAGTAACTTAGTTTTTCCTTGCTCAGTGAGATTTGTATAACCAAGTTTCAGCCACAGAGAATAATTTTCTGTTTGAAAGCTCTGACAGTTCCAAAATGAATCCTTAGACTGGTGTGAGTTGTGTCAGAGATGATGCCGTTGTCACTGTCAGAATAAATTTACCTAAATTTCAGTATCTTTCCTATCCTTTGAAGCCCATTATTCTATAAACATGAGCTGGAGATTGTGTCTCTGTCTTTTGCTCTATCAGGGCAGCCAGCTTATTAGGGCCCCATGCGAGTACTCTGCCTCCACTCTTTGCGACAACAGAGGCCTTTTCCTGTTGATATTTGCTGAGTGTGGAAGAACTCGGGCTAATGAGGAGGAACGGAGTTCACCAACTTTTATGAGATCTAAAAACAGATACAGTATAAACAGGTTTTCCCAAGGAAGGAACAGGATCTCATTTGTTCAGCTCGTCTCAGAAAACCTTTCATAACCTTTAGGGTAAGAACAGACGGCATTTGGGGAACCGGAAAGAGGCCATCCTGGTTCTCATTTTGTTTGATCTTCAGCCCACAGTCCTGTTTCCCCCATCTCTGCTCAGACTGAAAAAAAACCAAAGTTATTTGTCTTCACTTTGGTCCAACAGAAAGCCCTTCACTTGATTGTGTGAAATTGCATATTAAATCCTTTCTTTGAACTTCTTTTAAGAACTTTTTTTTTCCTTTTTGGCATGTCTTTAAAATCTTAAAGACAGATGATTTTTTAGCCTAGTCTTAATTTCAGACTTTTCATTTATATTTAAAGAGTCTCTTGGAAGGTACACAAAGCCTGAAGATGGACATGTTCCCTCCTAGCTGTTGGAGAAACGTGGAAAAACAGGTCTTGCTCTCAAGAAGCATATAGTCTACTGATGAAACAGACTTTTGTTTTTTCTCCTTTTTCAAAATTTGCACAGGCAGACACATTTATTACCTTACAAGGAAAATCAATAATAGCTCCCTCTAGTTGATGTTAGGCTTTCATTTATAAGGTCTAAAAGAGAGGGCAGGATGTAAAAGGGCTTTCCTTAAGCTTACACTTCTTTCCTGTGACTTGAAATGCAACGTATACAATTACTATTTTTCATTGGCAGTCTTATTTCAAAAAAGGAAATGTGGACTATACTTAACCATAGTATGAGGAATTATAGATACTATAATTCCTTTTAATTTTACAGCGTAAGGCAACTTATATTCCATCCAGTTTATTCTGAGCGGGAGAACATCTAATTGGATGAAGTAGGACAATAAGCATCCAGAGGACAGTGTTGCGGGAGAATGTAAAATCCTAGCTTTCCTGCCTTTAAGTGACTCCATTCTGTTCTGAGGGTTGAGCCCAAAGTCTTCACATGGGTGCCAGGCCAGCCCTCTCTTGCTTCTCTAGGCTCCTCTCCACACAGTGCTCTCATTTTGCAGTTGTTGTTATGGACGCCTCTTAGGTCTTGCCCCCAGGCTTTGTCTCATGCTGTTTACTTGGACTGGAACACTGAAATCGACTTATAAACACGCAAGTGCAGTTCGGTTGTGGTTAGTGCTGCAGGTGGGTAAGGCAGAGGGCACAGGGGGCTGCATGCCCACATCGGCTAAAGGGAGTGTAACAGTAGGGTCAGGCAGCGAGGGACAGGTCAACTCTGGAAGGAAGGGTAAGACACAGGAGTGTCCTCTTGAATTGCTTCTTTATCAGCCAGCCTCCTCTGTGCAGAGCAACACAGGCAAATGAGAGAAAGATACAGCACTCACTGGGAAGTCCTCCGGTCATCAAGTGAGAAAATGCAAACATGATAATACCCTGCTGAAGCCAACAGGTAACAACTCTCTCAGTTAGCACAAATTTCCAGCTCAAAAGATGGGTTGTCATAATTGAAGAGAGTGGTCAAAAGGGAAAGGCTTTCTGGTAGAAGTAGGTTTGGTCATGAAATAAACACAAGGGAATGATAGGTACAACGTCTTCATGGATCAGCTCATTTAATCTAACAAGGACTCTTTGAAGTATGTACTATTATTAACCCCATTTTACAGGTGAAAAAAATGAGGCTTTGGGAGTAGGAAAGTTGTGGAGCTGGGAATCAAAGCCCTGTTGTCTGATTCTAGCCCACAGGCCCTAACATTCCTAGTACTCACTGGCCTGACCAATGGAGAACATGTTTAATAAATGGCAGGTATCATTACCATCATTATTATTAATATCATTATTACTATTACTATTATTATTGATGAGGTAGTCGGTAGTACTTTGTGTATCCTGGCCTTTGACTTGAAGCCTTTCTGGAAGTACCTGAAGTGAGGCACATTTGGTGACGGCTTCCCTCCTTTCTGAAAGATGCCAGTGACTGTCCTGTCTCCCTCAGGTCATTCTCTATTAATAAATCCCAAGGCAACTAAATTCTGTAGCATGTTGCAGGCTCGGTGTCTTACATTCTGAGATAACCTTCTTATTCTTAAATTTCTCTGAAGATGTATTCATTCGTTCACTCAACAAATATTTATTAAGTGTCTATTACATGGCAGGCATTATTCAAAATGCTAAGCAAACAGTGGTGAAAAAAAAGAACAAACAGCCTCTGTCCTCAAGGGAGAGTGAGTCTAATGAAGAGCTAATATTCTGGAAAGACAGGTCATGAACAAGTAGCTTTATAATATCAGGGGTGGGTTATGATGATTTTAGAAAGAAAAATAAAGCAGAATTAGGGAATAGATACTGACAGAGGGTATTATTTCAGACACTTTGACCATCTGAAAGAAAACCTAAGAAAACAGGGCTTCATAGTTGTTTGAAGAGGGAGGAAGATAGAAGGAGGTGATTGGTGTGTTCCTGTTTTGTAATGAAGGAGGAAAGTCTTGAAATCTCCATTCAGCAACGACAAACCCAGAGACTGGGTCTCTTTTACAGAGCGTGGTTCTGTTTTACAAAGAAATCTCTGTCAGCGGCTTTTGGGTTGTTGGTGTTCATGCAAGTGTTTGTGGGGTATGTGGGAGGCGGATGAAGGCGGGGTGCCTCTCAGGCCCCCCTTGGCAAACACAGCAGGCACAGCATTCATGTCATCCCCAGCCAAAGCTGGCCCACAAGCAGACCGACTCCCCAATCCCTAGCCATTTTGGCCTCTGAATAGAAGCTGACACACAGCAGCCGGCTGAGCAAGTATTTAACAAAGACCATAAACGCAACCCCAAGAATGGCTCCTGACCATATTGTCGGCCTGCTGCAGTCTTGTGAGACAGACAAAAAGTGCAAATGAGTCAAAAAGAAAGGAAAGCAGTGGGGAGGGCGGGAAGACGGGTGAGAGAGAAAGGACTGAAGACAACAAAAAAGGAGAAAATAATTGAGGACTGAAAAGACTAGGATGGAAGCACTTCATTTTCCTGGATTTCAGGGGAGTATAATTTAGAGGGCAGACAAAACGCTGGGGTACTGCTTCAGGGAAAACTATCAACAACTTTGCTGCACTGTTAAGTTGGAACTACAAAGCAACAGCTGTGTAGCAGATGCTGACTTTCAGAGGAATAGCATTGCTATGCCAGAGACTTGCCCTCTGTTACAGAACTAGGAAGAGGGATATAAGTGTAGTTTCTCCTAAGAGCCTCTGAGAGAACTTAACGGTGCTACAAGTGCCTATGAGTCGGGGTGGCTTCCGTCAGTGAAACCACTGGGGGGAAGGCAGGGAATGCTGGGAAGAAGAGCGAGTTATTCTCAAGCAGCAAGGTGAAGTGCCTTAGGAATGATGTGTGAGGCACTCAGGGAGAGCCTGAGGTGTCCGGCCTCAGTATATCTGTCTTAGGAAGCAGCCTGTGGGTGAAACAGGGACTTGGTTTGAGTAAGTAATTCTGCTGTGTGGGCATCTGCCTTGGATTGGGTGTCTCAGACCCTGGAACCAGAATTTGAGTGTCTGTAATTTATTTGGGAAGAGATCTCAGGAAATGCCAATAAGGGAACGGGGAAGTGAGTCATGAAAGGGAAGGAAGCCAATATGTGGTGTGTGGTCAAGTGGGTCTTCACTGTGGACAACTGGAGCCTATTGCTGCTGGGGACCCTGGCTGGGGCATCAAACGTATACCTCAGTGTCACACCACCCAACTGAACAGGAAGCTGGGTGTTTATCTTCTAACTCTCATCTGTCTTTGGTTGAGGGCTGCCCTGGGGCAAGTTGGGAGGGTGAACTCCCACATGCCCAGCCTGCCCCACTTGGAGTAGGGCCAGCATGCATGGGAAGTGTGAGTGTAGAAGGTTGTGTGGCCAGTGGTCCTACAGCAGTGTACAGTAAACTCCCATTATCCACGGATCTCTCTCCACGGTTTTAGTTACCCACGGTCAACCATGGTTCAAAAATATGAAATGGAAAATTCCAGAAATAATTTACAAGTTTTAAATTGCACCGTGTTCTGAGTAGCATAATGAAATCTTGCATTGTCCTGCTCGGTACGTGAATCATCCTTTCATCCAGCATATCCGTACTTCATGCATTCCCGCAATTGTTAGTCCCTCTGTAGCTGTCTCAGTTATCAGATCCACTGTCTTGGTATCTCAGTACTTGTGTTCAAATTATTCTTATTTTATTTAATAGTGGCCCCCCAAAGCGCAAGAGTAGTTAGTTAGTAATACTGGCAATTCAGATGTTCCATAAAGAGAAGCCGTAAATTGCTTCTTTTAAGTGAAAAGGTGAAAGTTCTAGATTTAATAAGGAAAGAAAAATTGTATGCTGAAGTTGCTAAGATCTACAATGAGAACAAATCATGTGTGTGTGTGTGTGTGTGTGTGTGTGTGTGTGTGTGTGTGTGTGTGTGTGTATACACACACAGTGGTACCTCGGTTTTAGAACATAATCCGTCCGGAAGACTGTCGAGTTCTGAAATGTTCGAAAACCGAGGCACGGTTTCCCCATAGAAAGTAATGCAAAATGGATTAACCCGTTCCAGACCTTTAAAATCAGCCCCTAAAACTGCACATTTAGCATGAATTTTACTATCTAATGATACCATAGATCCATAAAATTTATGGCATTCATAAACCGAAATGTTCATCAATGGAGACGTTCAAAAACCGAGGTACCACTGTATATATTTTTTGGTACTTTCCATGGTTTCAGGCATCTACTGTGATCTTGGAACATGTCTACCGTGGATAAGAGAGGACTACTGTACTGAGTAATGATGGAGAGCACTGTGATTTCTCTTGTTTTGTGGATATGGGAACTGAGGCACAAAGTGTGGACATTTCTTCTCCAAGTTCTCATATCTAGTTTATGATGTAGCTAAGGTAAACACAACTGATAATATCCCTACTTATGATGCATATTGTTAGCACTATTTTTTTTTAAGTGCTAAACTCAGTCTTACTCTCTAAACGCTTCGATTTTTTTTCTTTTTCTTCAGAGGCATTTCCAAATTTTTTTGAGTGGTCCTTTTTATAGGTTAGCCAGGTGTAGCATTCTCCGTGCTAACCCCACTTACCCCTTAACTTGCTTTCTCTGCAGTTCTTCACAGAAGGGAGGCCTGAGCCTGGGCATCATTTAGTCAAATGCACAAAGAGGAACTCTAGAAAAGACTGCATTAACTTTATTGCCAACCATGCCCTAATCCGGTGCCTATGGCATAACATGCAAGTCCCATTTTCCCCCACCTCCACCACCACCCATTGCACCGATTTCCCTAAACGCAGTATGGTTTAATGTTGGTAATTAAGAGCAGTAATGAGAGGGTGTTTTTGTCATCAGTGGTTTTTTTATTTGCATAGCTTGTTTGGAAATTGCAAACCATAACATCCAACAGGTCCCAGAAGTTTCCCCTTCTCAGGGTCATATGGATGGCCTAGCTAAGGTGATGAGGGACACATTTGTTCCCAGCTGTGCTTGTTCTGTTTGGGGAAGAAAGAACTCACTGAAATGCTTGGTAGAGAGGAGAAAGCAGGAAAGCCTCCTAAAAAGGCAAAGCCATTTCATCAAAGTTACAGTAATACAGTAGGCAGTTCTGAGTGCTATTCCCGGAATCCAGTGAGCTTTTTGGCCTCAGTTTTCTCAACTGTGAAATGAGGTGTTGGATCACATCTCTAAAGACTCTTCTTCACCATTCTCTGTCTGACTCATGTGAAACCCTTAAAATATGTTAAGTAACTGGTATTCAGTTCCTCTGTCAATATGCAACTCATATTCCTTGTAAAGCATTTAAAACAATGCTGCTCCAAGTGTCATCTGTGGAAGGTTCTGGTCCTCAAACTGGTTGTTTCAGATGTGTGATATGATAAAGACAGAAACTGAGAATAGTTATTTAGTAACTTCAATAGCAATTGGTGTTGCCATGACTCTCAAGTGGGATCCACTTTTCTTATAATTCATTTCTATGGTATTTTACTGAGGCCTCGGTCCCCAGTGAATTGGGGGCAAAACACCTGGCCTTTTATAAAGAATACATTGAGAAGTGCTCATTTATAAACAACAAGGGAAACATTTAAGTCACTTTTAGTTCCGCCATTCAACCTAAACCACTTTTGTGAAACTAGGGGTTAGATTTGCTAGATTTGGAGAGAGATTTGCTTTTGTCTGTACCCGTCTGTTTAGTAATTGTTTTAGTTTTAATTACATACATTTTCTAATATAAAAATATTTGAAGAACCAATATGAAAAATAGATAGGTAGGGATAAAAGATAAGTAAGTTGGCCCCAGCAATTTTGCCCAAGTGGATTAAGCATATCAGCCTCTGGATGACTGAAGCCATGGGGACAAAGTTGGAGTTGAAAACCAACTTTTGGCCAGTCATCAGCTCTGCTCAATTCCCCAGCACTGTCTGGGCTTCAGTGTATGAGGTTCTGTTCTAGGAAAGACCATCGGTGCCCACCTGGCTGGCAGAGGCTTCCTGCCCTCTAACCACCTCTTTCCGGGTTCAGGCTTCCACCTAGCTATCTGTGGATACCTCTTCCTGCTCAAAGTAAATGCCGTTGGTATTCTGAGCAACTCGGAGAAGAACTGAGGAGCAGGTAGGGCATGACCTCCAGAAAGGAATGAACTCCACTGTAACGTCTGTCAATTGGTATCCTCCATGTCTTAATGGAGACCTGAGGATGTCATTGCCTCAATAGTCCCACCCCCCAAAAGAGAGCAGTGCTGCCTGAGGGTGGTTTTCATGATGGCCACAACCAAATATTAAAGCTGGTGACTGAGAGGCAAATGGACACATTGTTTTACACACATAGGGCATGATTCAAAAAAAAGGAAATGGGTGGGAGTAGGCTATTCAAGTGAGGGAAAGACAAAAGGAGGAATTGCAAAAAATTCATAATAAGACAAAAAGTGAGCAACTGTTTTAGAAAATATGTATTACATAAATATGACAGTTCCCCGGAGTAGAAGAAAGGTCAGCTTCATATCTTTAAGTCCCCATCCCCATTCCTAATCTGAATGACCACATCCGTGTTACGGGATCGGAGTTTGTCATATTAAAATATAACACATGCTAAACTACAGCTCTGCCCAGGACATCTAACCAAGGATGGCTGTGGGGGCATATTCAAGGAAGTTTCTATAAAGAAACTGACCTTAGTTGAAACCTGAAGTCGTAGTGAAGGGTTATATCACCCTCTATTATTTTCTTCATACCATAGATCACCGAAGGAAAATTACCTTTTAAAATTTTGTTTGTTTATGTTATTATTAATCTCTCTCCTCTGTCATCTTACTAAATAGCATATCTCAAACTTCTTTCATCATTGCTTCCTAAGGAGCCTGTGTAGACACTTTTTTTTTCTTAATTGCTATTCCCCATGATGTTTCCCCCCTTTGAAAAAGTATACATAACAAATTCACCATTTTAACCATTTTCCAGTGTTCAATTCACTAGCATTAAGTACCTTCACCATGTTGTGCCACCATCACCATTATCCATTTCCAGAACTCTCTTATCTTCCCCAGCTGAAACCCTGTACCCACTACATAACAATCCTCCATCTCTTCTCCCCACAATCCTTGGCAACCACTAGTCTACTTTCTGTCTCTATGAATTAGCCTATTCTGGATCCTCATATAAGTGGAATCAATCATACAATATTTATCTTTTTTTTCTTTTTTCTTGGTCTGGCTTATTTCACTTAGCATAAAGTTTTCAAGGTTCATCTGTGTTGTAGCATGTATCAGAATTCCCTTCCTTTTTAGGCTGAATATCACCATGAAATCTAACACCATGGGTTAAATCTGTTCATGGACTGTGGACCTTTGTAGGGCTACAAACCACTGCAATCTGTAAAACTGTTTCTACCTCGCAAGAACCAGTTTTGATCCCTTGGGGCAACAGCACCCCATGAAGAATGCTTGTGTTAAAATGTCAGCTTCGTGACCTCGTTGGTCTTCCTCCCCTCTCTGTCCCCAGCTGGTAGCCCAACTGCTAGCACAGAACTCAACAATCATTTGTGGAATACTTCTCAAGCTCCTTCCAAAACCACTCCTTCCTTCTTGTCTTAATCCATTATTATTAAAAACTTGCTCTGAGTAATTAATCAAAGATGCATTTCGACACTCAGTGTCTCGTGATGTCAGTCAGACCTCCCAACAGGCTCATGTCCCCTGGATGCGCACACCCTCCTCAGTGGCCCCGTGTTTGCCTGCTTTCTTCACAGAAGTGAAAGATTATGAGCCGCCATTTGGTTCCAAGGTGCGGGAACATCCCTGTGTGGAAAGCATGAAGGACAATGTGTTGAGAGATCGGGGACGACCAGAAATTCCCAGCTCCTGGCTCAACCACCAGGTAAGGAGTGGCTGTTTTGAGGGGAGAGTAAGAGTCATCCGAGGTAACCTCTTAGGCAGGAGAGAATTCTGGGCTATTTGGCCTTCAATCTGAGGTCAGGTCCCTTTGTGTTCTGTGATCCTCCCAGGTTTTGTTTATAAAGAAAATTTCAATAAAGTGGGCTGACCCTGTTATTTTTAAGCTTCAAATTGGCAGGTAGGCACAACATTCAAAGAGGGCTCACGAATAATCATTTGAAGGGCATTTGTCACTTTGTCCAAACCCCCTTGGTTCCAGTTAAAATATTTTGTTTACGGCCTCTGCCACTCACTCACCCCCATGCTTTTACATAGGGAGTTTATGTTTTGCTCCCTTCTGGGTTCCAAATGTTTTCTTCTGGGAATTTTCAGCTCTGGAAGGAAATACTTAGCAGAGAGAAATAAGCAGAGTTTGTCAGCCAGCTGGACCGAGAGGCGACTGCTGTGTGCTTAGGATCTTGTACAGGCCCTGTGTAGGCTGTGCTCACAGAGCTGGGAAAGAGGAGGCCACACCTCACGCTGGAATAAAAGAAGAGGAAATGAGAGAGAACAAATAGGAAATCTGTCTTTTGGGAACATCCTAAGGGCTTCTTGTTTTCTTTCCTTTCCAAGAAATGGTAGGTAAGGCCATCCTTAGCAGGGCAGTAATTCTGGACTTCTAAGGAGACCTATCCAAGTTCTTTGTCTGGGGGCATTTGGATGAAGGCAGTGGTCAGAGAAAAAGAACAAAGTGATAGGTTGTGAGAGCAAGAGGACTGTCTGACCCACCCAGGAAAGAGCCCTGAATGAAGCTCGAGAGGGAACAGTGTGCCCCTATCTCTCTGACAGAACTGTTCTTTCTACTTTGGAAACCTTTTATTGTCTCCTTTGGATGAATTCCCTCATCCCTTGAAGGCTTGGGCTAAGTCATAGATTTTTCCTAAGGGCAACGCAAATTCATATAAGAAACAGTAACAAGTCAGGCTCAATTGGGAAGACAGATGGAGCAGGAAGCCTGGCCTGTGGCAGTCCTGGCCTCAAGCCCCTTCCGAGGACAGAACCTAATAAAGTTGGGAGAGCCTGAACTTGGCCATAGTAGCCCAGGGCTTCCCTGGGGTTTAGGGCAAAGCCTCTTTGACTCTGACAATGCAAGACTGTTTTGCGTTAACTCTGAAATCGGGAGGCACTAGTGTTTCTTTCAAACTCGGTTGCCTCTGAAGCTGTATAGTTCTTGTAATGAAGCCATTATTCATGATGATAAAATTCTGGAAAGAATTTGCATAATACATTTTTTTCTCTTAATGAGATTTGTTGCCCTATTGATTTCAAGTTAATGCTTAATATTTAATTTAATTTACTGCCTGTAATTACAGTGTCAGAATAAAATAAATGTTACTTGTGTACCAACAATAACACTCCACTCTGAACAGGGCCATCAATCAATACCGTCAATTAGGTGAATTATGCAATTAATTCAACATCATGAACTCACTCTACGGAGGGTGGGGAAGGGAGGGAGAGGCTCCTAGGTGTGTTAGGAAAGTTACTAGTATGGGGAAAGTGCCAGTTCTCAGGGCAGTGTTGGGATTTAGCCTTTCCATCAGGGCCACCTCTGTGAGGGGTCACCAGTGACAACGTTGAGCCTGTAATTGGCAGGAGCACATTCTGTTTCTAAGGCGCTCTGTGTAACTCCTGCCTGCTTTATTTCCAAAACTGATTTGAAATGACAACAAAAAGATTTGCAATGCAAAATTAAAACTAAGGCTGTGAGAGGACCCTTGCCACTGTCCTGGGCAGCATTTCCTGGATGGACCTTTTGAATGGGGCCATTTTGGGGTTCGGTTGAACCCTGTGAAACGGCCTAGAGTCAAGCTGACCTACAGACAGCTGTTTCGTAGGGTCCAGCCTAACGATGGGGAAGAGGGGGGCATAACAGAGGGCACCCTTGGCGGCTGCTACTGCATCACTCCACAAAACGTGTGGACTTTACAAAATAAAACTACACTAATGCCTGGATTTCACTCTGACTCGGGTATTCAGCCCTGTTAATACAGAAACGTGTTTATGATTCCCACTCTAAGACACTCTGGAAAAGGCAAAACCACAGAGAAGTAAAAAGATCAGTGCTTGCCAGGGCCTCAGGGATGAGAAGAGATGAATGACCAGGGGAGCACAGATTTTTTAGGGCAGTGAACTTATTCTGTGGGATGCTATAATGATGGCTGCATTCATGGTACATTGGTCAAAACCCATAGATAGTGTGCACCCTAACGTAAACCTTGGTTTACAGTGCTGTGTCAATGTTGGTTGGTTGATTTGCACAAATATGCCACACAGATGCAAGATGTTGATGTGAGGAAGGTTGGGAGGGTTGGAGGGGGTATGTGGCAAGGCTCTGTGCTTTCCACTCAGTTTTGCTGTGAACCTAAAACTGTCCTACGCAGTAAAAGCGAAAACTGCTCTAAAAAAGGAGAAAGATATGAAATAGCATTAGGGGCACACTTCATGGGAATTTTCAGGTATTGGGGACGCTACTGTACCCCAGAAGTCTACTAGTGGGCCCTTGCTCCATTTCCACA
Source organism: Rhinolophus hipposideros (assembly GCF_964194185.1). NCBI lineage: Eukaryota > Metazoa > Chordata > Mammalia > Chiroptera > Rhinolophidae > Rhinolophus > Rhinolophus hipposideros. The sequence goes on from NC_138060.1 coordinate 48,891,163, forward strand.
ATCTATTGGGATCAAATGGCACCAGAACGAATAGGTACAGCAGGTTTCCAGGGCAGTGCACAGCCGCCTGCTTCCATCCGCACACAACTGGCTGGCCTCATCCAGGGGGCGCTCGGTCAGAATGTGTGAAATGCATAGGCTCTTTCTCACCTGGCCTGCACTGTGGGAACAAGGCCAGCCAACCAACCCACCCACTCATGTGGCCTCTGCACGTCTCTTCCTCTGCAGGGCATCCAGATGGTGTGTGAGACTCTGACCGAGTGCTGGGACCACGACCCAGAGGCCCGTCTCACGGCCCAGTGTGTGGCAGAGCGCTTCAGTGAGCTGGAGCACCTGGACAGACTCTCGGGGAGGAGCTGCTCCGAGGAGAAGATTCCTGAAGACGGCTCGCTAAGCACTACCAAATAGCTCTTTCGGGGCAGGCTCGGCCCAGTCCAAAGAGGCCGCCCCTGTTGCCAAAGAACAGAGGCAGCAGGAAGCTGCCCCTAAACTGATGCTTCCTGGAAAAACAGGGGTCACGCCCCTCCCTGTAAACTGTGGGCTTGAGCAGAAACAACAGTTGCAGGGAGTGGGTGACATGAAGCATTCTATGCCTCTGACGTTGTCATAGGATAAGCTGTGTTAGCAGTTCCTCAGGAAATGAGATTGATTTTTACAATAGCCAATAACATTTGCACTTTATTAATGCTTGTATATAAATATGGAATAGCTATGTTTTATATATATCTATATATGTCTATATCTATATATACAGCCATACTCTGGAAAGAGACAAGGAAAAAGACCAGATATTCCCAGGAAATAGGTTTGATTGGAGAGCTCCAGAGCCGAGCGCAGAAGAAGGGGTCCATGACAACATTAGCTCTTGACAATCACACACGGGATGGTTCTTTGTTGACACAAGGGGGGACTGTGCATTAGGAGAGAGGCTCCATGTCTCAAGCCCACTATGACCACGTTCCACTTGCTTTTGCAAAATAATTCTCTGTGTGTGGCTCCTCGTCTGGCCATGGAGTTACTTATAGTCATGCTGTTTAGGGACCAGATCCTGGGGTGCTTGTGTGCCGTTGTTTCTCCTGGGCTATTCAGTTAAGCTTCAACCCCCACATCTGGTTTATGAACCACCTTCCTCAACCAGCTTAGAAACTTTGCTCCATCTATAATAGTTTAAATGTCTTGAGCCCCGTTTTTACCTGTACAGGCTACAGAAAAATCAGAAGGACAAATGTCCTCATCCATGAAATTGCCACACCTTCTACTAATAAAATAGTCATATATATTAATTCCCCCCCCACCTCATATCTATGTTACTATTGACCACTCCCAGCCCTCTCCCTTTCCTGAAAGGGAACAGATCTCTCCTCCAGGATTCACCGTGTTTCATTTTTCACCACCCTTGGTTTGAGTCTATATTTCTATGCAACACCAGTGGGTTCCATCTCCTGGGCTCCTGAATGCTCATGTGTATTTTGGCCTAGTGGAAAGGATTTGAACTGCACAATACGGCCACAATCAGGAGTTTCAGAACAAGTGTTTTGCTTGGCCAGAGTGGCGTTTGACAAAATTGAGCCACTTTTCAAATATTTGGAGACTTTACAAAAAAAAATATCTGGATCCTCAAGTGAGAATAGATAGCAGATGGTTTCCAATTTTCTCCCGTTCACATCATTCACTAAATGAAGTTGTGGATACACTTATAAAGCTGCTTCACTTCTTGATATAAACATTTGTATTTTCTGCCTAACCCCACCCCAGTCTGGGAATTAAACCTGCCACTAACCAAAGTCCTTTGTAAGAAATGTGCACTCAAGCAGTCATCCTCGGGCTGTATAATATTTTTTTTTATTGGGGAATATTGGGGAACAGTGTGCAACCCTGTTCAGAGCTCACTCTCCAACCAACTGAGCCATCTGGCTGCCCTGGGCTATAGATTTTGATTCACTCCCTCTACTGGCCCTGGTGGTAAAATTTGAGGTTGGCCTTTTTTTTTTTTGGACTAAAGGGGACCTCCTGTAAGAGGCCCCGGTTAACAGAGGTTTATTTTGTCTGTTTATTCAGAGCTTTCCCCTCTGTATTAGGGAGGGGAGCCCTTTACTCCAAGAAGCTTTCGTCGTGGCTACCAGCCTGTCCATCATAACCGCCCTTCCCAACCCTCGCAGAATGTGCTAGTGAGGGTTTGAGTGTGGGACACAAGAACCCCATTCACAGTTAGGAAATCTGTGTCCACGTAGATAAGAAGAAAGAATGAGCTTTAAGACTCCACAAGAAACTTGTTAATTCACAAGTTTTAATGCTGCAAATAATGTCTTTTTACAAAATGTTTTTGAAGCTACTTAATTTCAACCAAATAGGAATATTAGAGAGGGACTGGCAATGAGCACATCAGCTCTGTTTTGATTTTGGAAGGTCTTGGTTCGTTGGGGTTTTAGCAGTTTGGGATTAGGTGGAACTCTTAGGCACCCTACTCAGTGGGCGTGAGCTGAGAGAGTTAAGGACGGTTTCGCTGCAAAACCATGAAGTGCCCAGATACTCCGCGCACTTGAAAGCTGCTTGATGCCATCCCAATAGCTGTTGCCCATCGACCTCTAGTGGTGAATTGCTAGAATACTGGTCCATTACTGGGATCTTCCAAGATTCAAGAGTTTTATCATTTCTGGGTCATCATCAGCATAAACTGGAATGTAGTGTCAGATGATACTGTGGCCTGTTTTGTTTATGTTTTGTTTTTGTTTTTCTTATTCAAGAAAAAGACCAAGGAATAATAACATTCTGTAGTTCCTAAAAATACTGACTTTTTCTTTTTACTACTCTACATGAAAGGAAAGTTTTATTCTTTTATGGAACACTTCAGCCATACTCATGTATTAAAATAGGAATGTGAATGCTATATACTCTTTTTATATCAAATGTCTCAAGCACTTATTTTCATACTGTGCCTCATTCGTCTTTTATATAAATAAAATGTTTATGAGATTGAATAAAGCAAAAATACTCAGGTCAGCTTCTTGCTTGTTCCTATTCATAATAGCTAAGCCGATGAGCCTCACTTGGTTATTTTGCATTTTATACAGAAAAATATCACAAGACAAATCCTCTAGCTTTCCCAGGTTCATCGTCTCGTTCAAGTGACAGTCTCAGGTCCCTTTTTTAAACACAAGCATTCACAGTAGTTTAATAATAGAAGGTGCAGCAGATGCTGCTGGTGACCTGCCCCTTATCCCAAGGCCCTCGCAAGGCTCCTGGCTGCCCATTCCTCTCATCCCAGCATCCAGGAAGCTGCCTCCATCCACATGGCTGCTTCTCCAGGGCTTGGCACAGCCGAGGCTGCTGCTAAGAGCACATGTCTGGTTCTTACATTTTCCCCTTTCCTTACACTAGCAGCTGGCCGCTACCTCTTTCACTCCTGCCAGGAGTCATGCTGCCTCCCTCTTTCTTTCTACTTAGCCATAGCACCCCACTTGGGGCTTTTAATCAGCTTATCTGCATCTCCAGACAAATGTGCCTGGAGCAGTTACCTCGAGGTCATTGTTGACAGGCTTTCTTATGACAAAGCACAGGTGCTTTTCTGCCCCAACTTGGAGCTACCTGTTTAGGAATCTGAGAAACCCCGGTGTTGTCTTCTGAGTTATCAGCTGGGTTAAAAATAGTGAATATGGTCGTACCTACATCAGGGTTTCTAAACCTCACTCTACTGATACTTTGCGGTAGATAATTCTTTGGGAAGGGGCCTGTCCCTGCACTGCAGGAAGTGTAGCAGCAGCCCATTACCTCTGCCCACTAGATACCAGCCCCACTCACCCCACAGCTGTGACAACCAAAACTACCACATCACCAAACATCATCAAATGTCTTCGGGGGGGGAGGGGACAAAAAGCTCTCAATTGAGAATCACTGAGATAGATAAGATGGTCCTCTACTACTGTAGGTATTAGTTATAGTCCTGTCTTAACTAACAACTTGACAATTTTAGTGGTTCCTAGTTTTAGTCGTTACCTGCTCCTCCATTTATCAGCTATGTGACCTGGGCAAGTCACTTAATCCCTCCATGCCTCAGTTTACTCATGTATTAAATGGGGTTTTACAGATCTCATCCTAATTAAGATACCACTTGTGACAAGGCTCTTGTATGCAAGAGCCTTGCATACAAGGCTCTTAGAGTTGTGTCTTAAACTTGGAAAGCTTTCAGTATATACTGGCCAATATTAAGTTGGTTTAGTATGTCAAGGGCCGCTTTCCCAAAGAGGCAGATTTGGGGTTAATGGTTACCGTGTTTCCCTGAAAATAAGACCTAGGCGGACAATCAGCTCTAATGCGTCTTTTGGAGCAAAATTTAGTATAAGACCCGGTCTTATTTTGTTATAATATAAGACCCGGTCTTATTTTACTATAAACCAGGTCTTATATTAATTTTCACTCCAAAAGACACATTAGAGGTAATTGTCCGGCTAGGTCTTATATTCAGGGAAACACGGTAGAGCGCATTCAGAACCCAGAGAGAACAGGGTACATACTACAGGCGTCTAGAATAGGCAAGTGTCTGTCCTCAGTGAGTGTTGATAATCTGAGGTGAACTGTCACTCACTAAGTACCTGCTGTGGTAGCTTCACTAGCTCTGTGAGCTAGATAGCATGCCCATTTCACAGATGACAAATCATGCTCAGAGAACTCAAGTAAGAAGCCTCAAGGTAGAATCTGGGAGCAAAGCCAAGTTGTCCTGGAACGAAAATTTGGAATAATGATTTGGAATAATGCCTGGTTCTTCTACTTCACTCTGTCTCCTGAGAGAACTGGCCTGCCCAGCGGGATGAGAGGGCCCTCCCATGATGCCATTCCCTACCACTCATCCACAGGGCTCTAGCATCATTCTCATCACTCCCCAGTGCATCTGCCTGCTCCATGATGGCAGGGAAGATGGTTTTTCATTTCTATTGCCCAACTTGCTCTCCACTCACATGATAAGTGTTGTTTAAATGCTTGCTAATAGAACCACTGAAAGATGAATGAATATGTGTGGACAGTGTTGTCTAACATGTGAATTGTGCACTGGTACTTCAGGTGATTTGGGAATGTGCTGACCTTTAAAAACATTGTTTTAGTGGGTCTGTTTCTATTTTCATGTGTATTAGAAAAAATAAACACATTCATCCTGGGCCTTCACAAATACTATTACCTGAAATACAGCTGAGTCTGAAAACTCGAATTGATTTTTTAAATTCATTAAGTACATAATGGTTCTTATTTTTGGCAACTACAGGACATGTGCATGTGAATGATCAAAGTTAGCTCTGCAAATCCATATTAATTACTAACAAAGAGTGGTCAATCAGTAAGTGCCAAACACTATTCTCTGCGTTACTTTCCCTATCTGCTTTAATCTTCACCACACACCTGTGAGATACCTCTGTATTAGAGGTGAGGAAACCGAGGCCGAGAGCGAGGTCATGCTAACAGCCCCACAGTTCGCAATCTTTAGGCCGGGATTTGAACTGAAGCAGTCAGACACCAGAGCCCATACTTCCACTGGAACAGGAGATGAAGCTAATGTTAGAGAGTAAGTTGGAGCCTCTGGATTGCTCAAGGGTCTGACCCCTTAGCCTAAAATAAAGAGGAGGAAGATGCAATTTGCACTGGAGGAGAGGGGTTGACCATCAAGGAGCCTACAGAGAGAAAGTAATTCCTCAAAGGCACATGGACTCTGGGCTCCGGCCCAAGAGCTTCAGCCAAAACAGGAGCCAAGATCTTCTGATGCCCTGCCGGCTCCATTTTGCCAGGGTTATTCCAGTTCTTACTACTGCAAGGTCAGAAGCATTCCCAGTGGCAGTAAGTCTCCAAGTGCCCTGTATGGGGACGCGGTCCCTTCCACCAGTCAGCAGCATTGGAATACAGGCTCTTTGTACCCAGGAGTTTCTATTTGGTGGTGGCTGTTTTTGTTTTAAGCTTTCTAGGCAAATGACATGCTAATGGGGCACTCCTGAGGGAAATCCCTCCCCTAGATGACAGACAGGAAGCCATTCATTTAACAAGTGTGTCAATCTTTTTTCGCAAAAGTCACAGCAATTGGCATCTGCTCATTTTGTTCATTTTCTTCCTGAAATAGGCTGCCTAATCATTCCTTATCACATTTCCAATTAGTTTTATTTTTTTTTACTTGAATAATTATAGCCCCAAACTATGTGTTTGGGGACATGGCTTTCAGGCCTACTTTGCAAACTGTGTTGATAAAGACAAGATTATGAACTTTCCCACATTACATGGCCTGCCAATCAGCCTCAACCAGTGTAATTTAATTCCAATACACCTCCTAAACTTTGGTGCATTTAAAAATAGTGTGTTAATAGTCTTCCTATTCTAATTAAGTGAAAGTTACATACACTGAAATGCTTGCTCTCTATGTGCAAGCAAACGTGCACGCACGCACACACATGCACGCTTGATTTTAAAAACTCACTTCTATATGCAGCCTGTGCAGTACAGTGCTTCTGAGGTTGTCCTCAAAATCTTCACCCATGCCCACAGTGGTAGACAACAGAATAATCATAGCCCTGGTGCCCTAGGGACATCAAACAATATAAACTGCCTTTGAAATTCATGCTTGTATAAATACTCATAACAAAATTGTTAAAACTGGGACCTCTAGAGCCACACCCCATTGGTTCAAATCCGAATTCTGCCACTGACTAGCTATATGACTGTATGCAAGCCTCTTAATCATTTTATTCCATTGGTTTCTTAATGTGTAAAATGGGACAATGATAGGACTGATCAGGGAGATTAGTAAGAATTACTACTAAGAATAGACTTACTAGAAAAGACAAATATTATATAATTTCACTTATGTATGGAATCTAAAAATTATAATAAATGAACAAACAAAACAGAAACAAAATCAAAGATATAGAGAACAAATTGATGGTTGACAGATGGGATGGGGGTGATGGGATAGGTGCAAAAGGTAAAGGAATTAAGAAGTACAAACTGCCAATTATAAAAACAGTCATAAGAAAGATGACAGACTAGGTAAACACTATGCACACCTCCTCCACAACCTCAAGATTATAGCTAAACTACTGAAGGCTAGCTGAACATAAGTCCTATAGTTAAGGACATAAAGACTTGTAGGGGAGAAGAGACATAGAATTGGCGGGTCCCCATACCCACGTGTAGCAGTTAAAAATTGGGGGGGGATACCTTGGCTACAAAGGTCCACCCTGAGGAGTGAGGGCTCCCAGCCCCAAATTAGCCTCCCCAGTCCAGAGTTCCAGTGCTGGAAAGAAAAGTCCCCACAACTTCTGATTGTAAAAACCAGCAGAGATTGACTGAGACAGAGGGCTGCTGGAATCCCAAGCACTACTCTTAATGGGACCACGCATGAACCTACTCACTGAAAGATTTACTTACTCTGAGCTCCATTGCTGAAGCAGTAGGTTGAAAGGTGCCAGGGACATACAAGGAAGAATTGAATTGTCGGGTTTCAGGGCAAGGACTAGAGGAGCAGCTTTCTCCCAGACAAAAGTGTTAGCAGAAGCCTTTGGTCCTTTGTTGAGCCTGCCCCTTATCCAGTGTGCAGACACAGTCAAGCACCATATTTGAGTCTCCATCAACCTGGTTAACATCTTTTGCCCAGCCCTGGTGTTCCCTGACACTCTGCCTCATCCAATTTGCAGGCCCACCCAAATTGTTTCCAGTGGATTTTCCATACAAATATTCTACGTTGACTCATGCTGGGGACTTTCCTAAAATCTCTTAAAGGTTCACAAACCCCAAACAAGCCACATCTGGCCGCAGCATGCCACATACTTCTTGCTAAACAGCATAAAGCCCAGAACTAGCCCCAGCCAGTCTCGGTTCATAGCTTGGACTCTCCCAGGCATCTCCAAGCTCAGCACAAGGGGCAACCATCGGCAGATCACTGTGTAGCTCATATCAAGTGGCCCCAGGTAGGGCACAGGCAGTGGTTGACTTTGGCCTGCAAGAGAACGCCTCCCAAAAGGCCCCCAAATCAATACACCTGGTGGCCAGCTTCACACCACACTACAGCATCACCTAACCACCTCCACAAACAATACACCCAAAGGTCAGATGGGGCAGGGAACAGAACCCCACTAAAGGGAATTCCTCACCATAGAGTCAGCCCCTGCATAACAGCTCCTCCACTATAGTCACGAGCAGTCTTCACAACCAATTGGCCTATGGGTCAATACTTCCCATTGATGTGCAAATAGTAACAAAGGTTCAACTACAATAGGAGGGAACACAAAATCCACATTAGGGACATATTTGGAGCACCCAGCTCAAGTGACTAGGGAGATTGTGCAACTGGGCTCCATAGACACTTACTACATATGGCCACTCTAAGACCAGGAGACATAGCAGCTCTACATAATACATAAAATAAAACACAGGGAGGCAGCCAAAATGAGGAGAGAACAAAACATATCCCAAACAAAAGATCAAAACAAAGCTCCAGAAAAGTAACTAAACAAAATAGAAACAAGCCATCTCCCAGATACAGAGTTCAAAACACTGGTTATAAGGATGCTCAATGGTCTCAGTGAGAACTTCAACAAGGAGACAAAAAACATAAAATGGAGATAGAAAACATTAAAAAAACCCACAAAAACAAAACAGTCAGAAATGAATACAATAACTGAAGTGAAGAATACATTAGATGGGATCAACAATAGATTAAATGAAGCAGAGAATTGAATCAGCGATTTAGAACATAAGGTAGCAGAAAACATCCAATCAGAACAACAACAAAAAAGAATCCACCAAAATGAGGACACTTTAAGGGACAACATCAAGCATACCAGTCACATCATGGGTTACTAGAAGGAGAAGAGAAAAAGCAAGGAATTGAAAACTTATTTGAAGAAAAATGATAGAAAACCTTTTTAACCTGGCAAAAAGAAAATAAAAAAAGACAGACATCCCAGGAAGTGTAGACATTCCCAAACAAGATGAACCCAAACAGGCCCACAAGACGCATGATAATTGAGGGAGATCAAAGACACTTGCTTCCTTCCGTGAACACACTAAAATTACAACCAAATTATAGAACAATCAACCTGGAGAACCATCTGAAGTAAGGCTGAACAGTTTTATAACTAAGGATATAAAGAAACCATGTCAAGACTGGGAGGAGGGGTGGAGACGTGAACCCAGCTGGTCCCAAACCTGCAGGTGGTGGTTGAAAATATTATAGAAAGGGATACCTTGGCCGCAGAGGTTCCCCCAAAGGAACAAAGGACCACAGCCCTACTCCAGGGCCCTCAGCCCGGAGTACTGGTACTGAGAAAAAGAGCCCGCACAATATTTAGCTGTGAAAAACAGTGGGGATTCCAACCATGGGGCTGAGCTGGGAGCTACAGGAAACCTAGACATCTTTTTAAACAGCTCGCGCACAACTCACTTGCTCGCAGTCACTCACCTTGGGCTCCAGCGGAGGGACAGTGACTCGAGAGGCATCAGTGGCGTATGGGGAGGTGTGTGACTTGCAGCCCAGGACTGGAGGACAGTCATAATTTTCCCTGTATGGGGTCCTTGGCAGCCGGGCAGTTAGCCGCCATCTTTAATGTGTTGAGCCCGCCCCCTACACTTACGGCCAAATCTGAATCTGATTGGTCTGGTGAGCTCCTAGGCTCTGCTCTGCTGACTCACTGAGAACTCGCCCAGCCCAACTCCCCCAACACCGGAGGTACTTTCTCTGAGCTCAGCTAGCCCCACCTGCATTGCATTCTTTCTTGGAAAACTATCAGAGTCCATGAGACCCAGGTGGGCAATGACTAGCCTTGGTGTGCTCTGAGACTTTTGCTGAGTTAATCCAGGCTCAGCACTGGCACCAAAACAGAATTTACATTAACCTGGTGAACATAACTCTTCCCATTCTAGTGCCTCCTTAAGATTCTGCCTCACCCAATTTGCATACCAAACGAAGTTATGTCAGCAGCTGAATTTTAAGGGAGCTGGCAGGTGGCAGCAGGCCTTGGGGTATCCCGCCTTTTTGCAGAGCTACCTCAGGCCTGGTACTTGTGGCAGCCATTTTTGATTCACAGTGTGGCCTCTCCCACCTACCTCCAAGGTTAGCACAGGCAGAAAAAAACTGTGGATCACATTGTAGTTCCTACCAGGTAGTTCCTGGCTGGTCACAGGCTGTGGTTGACCTAGGCCTGCACCAGAGCCCCTCCCAAGAGGCCACAGAAGCAACATACCTGAAAGTTGGCTTCAGACCTACGCAGAGCCCCACCCAATTAGTCTCACGAGCAGCATACACAAAGGGCGGTCTCAACAGACACCAGAGCCCAGTGGGGCAAATCACACTCACTGGGCTAAGTCCCCCACACAGCAGCCTGTAATCTGTGGATACGTCCAAACCCCACAGCCAGTCAGCCTGGGGGTCAATCCCACCTACTGATGTGACAATAACAATCAAGGTGCAACTATACTAGAAGGGTACATACAACCCACACAAGGGACACTCCTGGAGTATCTGAAGCAAGTGACCAGGGAGGCTGTGCCAGAGCCCCACAGGGCCCTACTACATAAAGCCACCAGGCCAAGACTGAGAGATATAGCACGTCTACCTCATACAAAGAAAGCACAGGGAGACAACCAAAATGAGGAAACAAATATGTCCCAAATAAAAGAACAGGAGAAAACTCCAGAAAAAGAACTAAACAAAATGGAGGCAAGCCACTTACAAGAGACAGATTTCAAAACAATGGTTATAAGGATGTTCATGGAACTCAGTGAGAACTTCAACAAGAGATAGCAAGCATAAAAAAAAGGACACAGAAACCATGAAAAAGAACCAGTCAGAAGTAAAGAATACAATAATTGAAATGAAGACTGCACTAGAAGGAATTACCAGCAGAGTAAATGAAGCACAGAATTGAATCAGTGATTTGGAATACAAGGTAGCATAAAACACCCAGTGAGAACAGCAAAAAGAAAAAAATAATCCAAAAAAATGACGATAGTTTAAGAGACCCTTGGGATAACATCAAGTATAATAACATTCGCATCATAGGGGTACTAGAAGGAGAAGAGAGAAAGCAAGGGATTAAGAACCTATTTGAAGAAATAATGACTGAAAACTTTCTTAACCTGGTGAAGGAAATAGACATACAAGCCCAGGAAGTGCAGAGAGTTCCAAACAAGATGAACCAAAGAGGCTCACACAAAGACACATAATTAAAACAGCAAAGGTTAAAGGCAAAGAGAATCCTAAAAGCAGCAAGAGAAAGGCAACTAGCAACTTATAGAGGGCCCCCATAACATTGTCAGCTGATTTATCAATAAAAATTTTGCAGGCCAGAAGAGATTGGCACAAAATATTCAAAGTGATGAAAAGCAATGATCTACAACCAAGAGTACTCTACCCAGTAAGGCTATCATTTAAAATTGAAGGACAGATAAAGAGCGTCCCAGAAAAGAAAAAGCTAAAGGAGTTGATGACCACCAAAACAATATTACGAATTTTAGAGGGATTTCTTTAAGCACCCCACCAAGAAACAACAACAAAATTATGAATAATAAAATGTCAATAGCTACATGTCTATCAACAATTACTTTAAATGTAAATGGATTAAATGTTCTGCTACCAAAAGTCATAGGGTGGCTGAATGAATAAGAAAACAAGATCTGTACATATGTTGCCTACAAGAGATTCACTTCAGATCGAAAGACACACAGACTGAAAGTAAAGGGATGGAAAAAGTTATTTTATGAAAATGGAAACAAGAAAGAAAAAGAAAAAGTTGGGTTAGCAATATTTATACCAGCTAAAATAGACTTTAAGACAAAGGCTATAATGAGACAAAGAAGGACCCAGTAATCCCACTTCTGTTCCAAAGAAACCCAAAGACTACTTTGAAGGGACATATGCATCTATATGTTCATTGCAGCATTATTTACAATAACCAAGATATGGAGGTAATCTGGTATCCATTAATGGATGAATGGATAAAGAAGAGAGGCTACATATATACAATGGAATATTACTCAGCTATAAAAAAGAATGAAATCTTGCCACATGCAACAAAATGGATGGGCCTAAAGGATATTTTGCTGAACGAAGTCAGACAGAGATAGACAAATGCCATATGACTTCACTTATATGTGGAATCTAAGGAACAAAATAGACAAACAAACAAAACAGAAACAGCCTCATAGATACAGAAAACATTTTGAGAGTTACCAGATGGGAGAGGGGTAGGGGGGATGAGTGAAGAAAGGGAAGGAATTAAGAATTACAAATGGATAGTAACATAATAGTCACTGGGATGGAAAGTACAGCATAAAATATATAGTCAATAATATGGTAATAACTATGTACAGTGTGAGATGGGTACTAGATTTATTTGGGTGATTACTTTGTAAGTTATATAAATGACTAATTACTGTGCTGTACACCTGAAACTAATATAATGTATGTCAACTGTAATTGAACACTTTTTTAAAGTTTAAAAAATAATTTTTAAAAAAATAATACTAATGAAATAGGAAGGGAGTACATGCACCAAGAATGGAAAAACGTTGATCGCTATTAAAGCTGAGTGATGAGATAAAAAAAAAAAAAAAAGAATAGAGTTACTGTTTTAAAAGTGGTTAGAATCGAGACTGGTGCACATAAACAGTTATCATCATCATCATTATTATTATTTTATTATTATTAAGTATTTACATTATATTCGAAAATGAGTCTGTGTTGTAGTATTTTAAAGACATTGTTCTTAAAATCTTGGGTAAAATGGATTCATGTTTACCTGTAACTTTCAGCAGACCACCCCGTAGCCTAAGGGGGCTATTTCACCCATTGTGAGTGGAGTGACTATGGTGGTCACTGCAGGGCCTTGTGAGACACGAAAACTTGGGTGTTAGTCTAACTCCACCAGGTACCACCCTGCTCTTCCATGACTTTGATCTCTTGCTCTTTTGCCTCATCTGAGACGCCACCTCATCCTGCCTACATTGGAAAGCTGGAGAAAAATCAAATATCTCACTTGTAAAAACACATGGGAGAAGTACTGCATATTACTAACGCAAGACATAATTTATTAGCTTTTTAACAGATATGTACACTGAAACTTTGCTGGAACACTAGACCCTCATTCATTAGTACCATATTATATATACCAGGGATGCCAAAAAAATGTATACAAGTGGACACATTGGTCAATGTCCGCCATACTCAGAAGTGTGTAGATGCTGATGGGAACCGCTTTGAGCACCTCTTGTAATGGCAGAAGTCAAACGTGACTTGTATTCATCTTTTGTTGTCGGTATATATAGAGTATTACAATCTTAATACAGTTTTCCTTTCTTAAAATGTGTAAATGTGTATATATATATATACATATATACATATATATGTACATATATATAAAGGCACCATATATACATATATATGTATGTATACATATTTACATATATATGTATATATGTATTATTTAGGTATTATTTTCTCCATTTTGCGTTATACAATTGAGATAAGTATCTTATGGAAGTTTATGCAGTTTGAACCTAGGTCTCTCTTTGTTTGTACTCTCCACTCCTCCAACCTGTTTTGTCCATATTTTTTCCCTTCATCCAGCATACCTTAGTTGAGTGAAAAGTGGTGTGCCACCCAAGGTCTGCTTGCATCCTGAAAGCAAGAACTGTGTTACTCAGCATCTTATCCAGGCATCTAACACAGAATGGAGCACATAACAGTCATCAATAAATTTTTAGTGAAGGCAGAAATGAAGGCTCTTGGCATTTAGAAGTCCATGATCTAGCTGAGGAGACAGAAACATACAAATAAACAGTACGTCCTTGGCATGTCCTAATAGGTAACACCTATTGGAGTGAAACAGCCTGAAGCCAAACATGTCTGGCTTTTGCAGAGAATTCCTAGTGAGAGCATGACTGCTGTCCCACATCTGCTCATGTGGATGTGGTGCTCCAGCCAGCATTGCTCCCCGACAAGATGGCCCTGCCTCTCCAATTCTCTTACACATTTCTCTCAAGGCGCTTGTATTGTGTTCCTCGGGCTGCTGCAATAAATTACCACAATCTTAGTGGTTTAAACCAATAGAAATTTACTATTTCACCATTCTGGCATTTAGAAGTCCAAAATCAAGGTCCTCAGCATCAAGGCAAGGCCTTATTCTCTCTGTAGGCTCTAGGGAATAATCAGGATTAGGTAACCTAGAGCTAGATGGGTCCAGTGGCTGTTGGCTCCCGGTGTTCCTTGGTGTTTCTTGGATTGTGGCCACAATACTCACTTCTCTGCCTCCATCTTCACATTACCTTTTCCTCTTCTCTATGTGTCTCTTATAAAAATGTTTGTCACTGAGTTTAGGGCTCACCTGATAATCCGGGATGAACTCATCTTGAGATCCTTAGCTCAATTATATCTGCAAAGACCCCTTCTGCAAATAAGGTCACAATCACAGGTTCTAGAGATTGGGAAATGGCCATATGTTTTCAGGGACCCTTGTTTAACCCCCTACAGAACTTTGGCCAATTCCTCTAGGGAATTCTTCTAAGATGAAACAATACTAAGCTTGAGACTCTCTCCCTTGTTCACTTAAGGCATTCCCAAAAATGACTCTGACAGCTTTATGAATTTTATCTGGCTTCATTTTTTTTCTTAGCAACAACAAAATGGTGATGTTTACATTGTACAACAAAACATCATGTAAGGATTACTGTTTATTTCAATGACTTCACATACTGTTTTTGCACATCACTTCTCCAGCAGTTCCATTTTTTCCCCTCCAGGAATATGAGAATGAGATGAAGGTAAAATTTTTTTCCCCACCTACTGTACCCTCTTTTGATGCCACCCTATGTTTAATAGCCCCTGATATAATGTAGGGAGCAATTGATGGCACTAAAACAATATTATGGAATTTCACACCAGTGCCAAACTTAGACGTAAACTATGACTGTCAATATACAGATTTGTCTTATTCCAATGCCCCATCTCGTTCCCTTGAAACACAGGAGTATCCTGTGTGAGAATGAAAGGTTAGGTTCTAGTCTGTCCTGTTACTAACTAAGCCCCTTAGTTCCGTGATCTTGGGTATTCTAGTTATTATTGATGCATACCAAATCACTATAAAACTTAGTGGCTTAAAGCAACCAATTTACTTAGCTGAAATTTTGTGGGTCAGGCATTTGAGAAGAGTTTTGGCTGGACAGTTCTCACTTGAGGTCTCTTCTGTCATTGCACTCAGGTATTGACTGGGATTAGAATCATCTAATGGCTCAGCTGAGCTGGATGTCCATGATGCCTCACTCTGGAAGTTATTGCTAGCTGTCAGCTGAGAGCTCTGTTGGGGCTATCATCTAGAACACGTTCACATGACCTTTCCAGCTGGCTGTGTCAGGGCAATAGAGTCCCTATAAGTCAGGTGGCTTCCTCTAGGCAGAGACTGCATGGATATTTATGAGAGTCTTGAAAGTCAGATAACATCACTTCTCCCATATTCTACTTAACCAAGCATTTGCAAGTCGTTGAAATTTAAAGCAAGAGGACATGGTCTTCCACCTCTCAATGGGAAGAGTGACAGGGCTTGTGGTAATACTTTAAAACCACCACAAACACTTTACAATACGTGGGTCTTTGTCTTTCATCTGTAAAATGGTAGTACATCATTTCTAAGACTCCACTAGTACTTAAAGACCTTGAAATACTTTCCTTTAATTGTCTTCATTTATTCCCATCAATGTTGATATGCTATTTCCTTTCTTTTATATTATAAAATGGCTACATCACCTAAAATTAGGGAAAAAAAATCAACTGAGGAAAAGGTTTCCATTTCAATACGCTTCCAATTCTTTTATATGTCTTTAGAGCTGTTTTCTATGTGTATGTGTTTATGTGTGGTGTTTTTGTGTCTGTGTGTGTGAGTGTGATGATTTCACCAGTTCACCATTTTGGAATCTTTTTCTCAGAATTAAAAGAGCCAGAAATGACATTCTGGAATCTTGTTTAAGAGGCATCAGTTGTCATTATAACTAAACATGCTATGTAGCTGTAAAATTTAATATTCTAATTAAATTGTCGTGGTGATTATCCTCAGATTACAAAATTCAGGTGTGCAAGAAATGTCACATCTTATTTTTCTATAATCCTACTTAATTTTGATTCTGAACCCCTATTCTGCTGGGCTGGTGAAAATTCAGTCCTTATTATTGGGACCACCTTCCCCACTAACTCCTGAGGTTTTACCATTGTTCCAGGTTTTATAGTGAGAACAGTTCCAGTGAGAACAAGGTGCCAGGGGTTGAGGAGTTCTGGTGCTAGGTCTCAGCGAGGTTGGATCCCCCTGAGTGGCCCATTATCCCACTTGCTAGGTTTGTTCAGGTCTGCCTCTCCTCTGCTTCCTTGCTTTGCTGGGGACTTGGTATTATTCTTGGGAGAATCTGGGTCCCACAGGTCTAGCTTTGCTTCCAGGTACACTAGGGCTATTCCCTTAAAATCCACCATGCCCTCAGATCCCTCTCTGGGAGCAATAAACAGGGACCCTATTCTCTAGAGACCCCCACAACTGTCACTCCTTCAAGTCTGAGACAGTCTCTACCTCCCACCTTTTCCTTTGCACAAGCTCTGTTCCTGTCCTTTCCTCAACAGATTTGTTAGCCTATCAATTTGGAACCTGAATTATTAGCAACCAAATAACTAGTTCATTTAATCTTCAAACCTTCCCTGGAGAGGGAAATATGTGCATTCCCTCTTTCTATTGTTTCAAAGAAAGGGAAGGAGAACCAATTGATTATTGTTCCATAATAAGAGCGAATGTTCACATCCTGCCACAAAATACTACAACAGGCTTATTTATATGCATTGCATATCCTCCAGTATAATAAAGGGAATCATACTTCCATCTGATGGTTTTCCTGAGTCTGTGTTCAACCATTTCCTAAATCTCCTGGGTCTCATGGGAGAACAGCTTCTTTCACAGCTGAAAACACTAAAGAAATACCCAAAAGAGAACAAAATGGAGGACACAAGGTATTGCCTTCATTAACAGCTTTTTCTTCCACTGCTTGTGCCAACAGCAGAAGCATTCCTTGCAGTAATCATGACTTAGTATAGTCCCTAGGGAAGCCCCAGTGAAGAGGCAATCTAACAAAACCAGTTCTGTTCCAAACGTAGCGTCTCTTCCCCTGACCAGAAAGAGCTAGAGAAAACATACTGCTTCCTCGGTTTTGGAAGAGATTTTCAGCTGTTTCCATTCAGTCCCAGACAAGTTCAAGCGTGGAGGTGGAGAATCTGAAAGGATTTCAGCTAAATACCACCACTATTATCATTCTAGGTATCCTGTGTCTAGTCTCCAACTTGAAGGGCTCCTGAATTGCCTGAGAAATTGAAAGACCTCACACAAGACCTCAGATAATGAATTGTAGTCTGTACTTCACTTTCAAATACTTTAGCATATATGTTTAACATATGTATATGTGTATGGTGACTTTAATATACATTGCTAAGATGGATAGCTGCTCCAATATAAAACAATGTTCCAGGGATGGTGAGTTCATATATAATCAAAAGTCACACTCCAGAGACCTTTATTACAAGTATTTCACCTACCTTTATTTATCAATAGGAGAGATTTTGTTTATTATAGGTGTTCAATGGTGAAATTGCTAGGTTCAAGATATGTGAATAGGGTAGAAATATTATGAAGAGTCTATCTTCACATGAACAGAATCAAGCTGATCCAGAAGTATGGATTTTTCAGAATGGTAGTTTACGTCTACTCCTAAAACAGTGTCTAGGTGCTGATTTGAAAGATTCTGATTGTCTGATTTCAACTGTAAAGTTGCTACAATTCCCACCTCTAGAATAGTGCTGATTTTGTCTCAAATGTGAAATATGGTGACATCATCTAAGGAGAGATTGGGGACTTCTTCAAAGTTATGGGATAGTTTGTGTGATTGCTTTTGTGCAATCTGAGAATTGCTTTCATTCAAACCTGCTGGTGAGATTCTTGGGGAGAACTGTAGTCTTAACCTGCTTCTAATAATTGGAAGCTACTGATTCCCAAAAGAGTCTGATAATTAAGATGAGCAATTTTGACTTAGATTAATTCACAACAGATGAGGTCTGCGACGAGTCTCTTAGGGCACTCCCTGTTGAGATTCGGTGGGCAATAAGCTCCTATGGATGGGAGCTTCTCGCCATGCTTAATGTGAGACTATTGGTGTACTTTCTTGGCATAGAAGACTTGAGTAGACCCTGGAATTCAAGAGTTTCTGAATTAGTATGAACATTGTTCCCATGAATTGATAATTTCACTCTACTGGGGGCTGGGTGTTCTCCGGATTATGACTTAGCTTAAGCCTGCGTGGTTCCTCCAAGTCTACAGCACACTGGTTCCCAGCCCCATGGACATCTTCCCTCATTGTAGTCCCTTTATCTCCCTTCCACTGGGGAATTTTGACTAGATAGTGATGTGGAAAAAGGAGCCTTGCTCTGATGTGATCTGTCTTCCTTCTTGCTTTGAGTTCACTGCAAGCTTTTGTAATTCAAAATGGCCTTTTCTTCTCAGTTTAACAAACCTATCTAGAAATCAAGATGCCCCACTAGATCATTCCCCATGATCTAGCCTCAATGGACAAATGAAGAAATATCATGAATAAGAAACTTACTGAGATATATATATATATATATATATATATATATATATATATATATGTGTGTGTTTTAAAAATCAATGATATAGAAATGATTAATTACTCAGAGGATAATCATGTAGACAAGTTATACAGACTACTATGTGTGATCTAATATTAAGTTGAAAAGAATCATGGAAAACATAATTTTTACCCTGTTTTAAAAATATTTTGCCTTACACATGTATCTATACTCCTTAATTTATTAATATCATTCCAACATTAATCTGTTAAATTGTTTCCCATTTTCCAGCATTATGCATATTGCTGCAATGACTATATATACATTGGTATTTGTACATTTTGTATTTCCTTAAAACAGATTACAAGAAGTTATGAATATTTTTATGGTTCTTGTCATCGCTGGCCAAATGATTTCCCAGAAGGATTATCTAGTTTTATTCCCACCAACAATTCATGAGAACGTGTATTTCATAGCACATTCACCAACTTTGAATATTACCACTCTTTGTTAATTTAATATTCCACAATTATACATCATTATTGTTATTACTTGAATTTATTTTAGTCATAAAAGGTTGAACTTTTTCATATATTTGTTTAGCTATTGTAGCATTACTGCATAAAATCATTTAGATAAATGCCTATTTATCTATTACACCTAAATGATTTTATGAATTATATATTTGCCACAAACACTTTTCCAGCTTTTATTTGCCTTTTCATTTTGTTAATGTGTACTTAATAAATGCAGATTTTAAAATATGTATGGAATCAAATTATTTCCTTACGAATTCTCCTATTGCATTCATATTTAGAAAATAACTGTCTTTTTAAAGATCCAATAAATGATTCTATTTTCTTAAAGATTTTCTGTGGCATTATTTTTATGAGTTAATATTATGTATGTTCTCTATAGAATGTATTCAGGCATATGGTATGGGCTTGAGGAAAGATCGTTTATATGTTTTCTAATTGCTAAACAGATTTCCCAGCATCATTTAATGTGGGCATGAGGGTCAGAAATTTTCATGTATGATTGACTTGTGTCACTTCTTTAAGGACGCAGTAGATTTGTCCCTGAAACAGAAACTACTTCTGAACTATCTTGCTCCATTATCCAGATTTCAGTATAAGTCTGCTATAGATGATGTTACTTCTAATTAATGTTTATAATTGTCACATCCAGATTTTAAAAAATGTTACAGCTTTTTTGTTGTTGCTGCTGACTTGTTTGCTCATGGTTTTTTTGTTGTTGTTCTCATCCTAAATTATTTTATTATGAAAAAGGTTAAAAATCCAGCACATATCCAGGCCTATACCATATATCCAGAGTAAATAGATGTGTGTCATCTTATTTGATTCAGAAATTAGCTTTTCATTTAACAAGAAATAAAACATTACAAACGTATCATCACCATCTGTGGCACTATACTAAGTCCCTAGTTCCTGTCTCTACTGACCTTCTCAAAGTCCACGCCTCTTATGGCTTAAATGTGAATCCTTCCCATTTATACGTGTACCTACAATCTAGGGTGTTATCTTTTATGTGTGTTCTTTTTAATTTATATAAGTGGAACTCTGTATTACTCTAACCCCCACTTTTTTTTTACTTAAGATTGTTTTGGAGATCCATCTCTGTTGACGCATATCTACCTTATATATTCATTTTAACTGCTATGCAGTGTTTATCAAATGTTCAAGTAATCCAACAAAAAGGCCATTAGGCTGAGGTGGCCCCAATGCTTTGGTAGCCTACTAGATCTAGAATATGCTTGACTCTTATCATCCCGAACAGCTATCGCTGAGTGCTCTTTCCTTATTTTCAGAATTTAATGGTTATTTTTATGGACAAGACAGAGAAGGGATTTCAGGGACAATTACTCTTAAAATTAGGGAAAGGCTTTAGCACTCAGTGAAGCTCACAATGGGTCCAAAGTTATCCAAATATACAGCTCCTTCTGTGAATGCAGCAATCTCTTTGTTGAACCTTCATTGGATCTTTTCTTATTTGAAAATAAGAACCAAAGGCAATCCATTCATATAGGATTAGGTCCAAGACTGGAAGCCATTCAGTTATTATTACAGCAGGCGGCACCACACAATACTCAGCTAACGTGGAATTGGAGATCAGCCACAGTGGCACAAATGTCAATCATGGGCTTCTAATTACCAACCACGTTTTAGAAGACAGCAGTTGGCATAGGGTCTGGTAACCCAGTTTTTCTTCAGTTTTTGTATGCAACGGTAATTTTATGATTGTTGGCATATTTCAGTATTCTGAATTGTATTACATTCCTCTTATTGCAAGCTACTTGCTTATCCAAAGTCAGATTCACCTACCTGCCTGCCAAGCTAGCTCCCCTTCAAATTTCTCTGGTAATGCCCACCATTTTCCCCTTTACTCAGAATCAGAGACTTGCGTCAATCTTCCAGAAATGCTGTCACTCCTAGTAACAGTGCACCCTGACTTTGGCGCTTTAGAAGAGAGCAGCCCACACAGACATCACCTACCTTAACGTGCTGCCTAGAAAAGGTGAAACACAAACATCAGCTAATATTCAGGTCAGTTACCTTGGTACCAATTTGATCACATTTAGAAATCCAGTGTTTGCAGCTCTAAGAGTGTACAGAATTTCAAGCAGATCCTTATAATTTGCACACCAGATGAGGAGGAATATGTGTGCTCTTGCCTAGCAGACCATGTGTCTCTATAATATGAATGCAAAACCTCCCTGGAAGCCATGCAGGTTGGGTTGTGTAGCTCTGCCCTAAGGATGTGAGAAATACCAAAATTTATGCACAAGCTGCAGGGCATCAGTCGTTAAAGAGTAAGCTGGAGCTGCTCGTCCCTGGATGACAAAATTCTCCTATATAGACACAAGTCTGAGAAACTTTAGGGAAACACGGTGTTTGGGTTCTTGAACATTGGGCCTAATCATTCAACTAAAAACTCAACTCACATGGTGAGTTAGGTATGATATGGAGGACATCTTTCTAGATTTAGCATAGGTTTTTAAATGTGACAATAGTGTCCTGTTCCAAAAGCAGCAAGGGAAGGAGCTAATGAAGTGTCCTCAAGTGTACATTGCTCACCCCTTTCCCTTCCCAGGCCACCAGCACAAAGGGATTCCACCTGCAGAGAGAACAGCCGTGTTTCCATTATGGCTTAATAGCTTTCTCATCCCTTGGTCTCCAGCAGAGTATGACTTACCCAGAAACCTCAAAGCCTCCAAATAACAGAATAAAAATTGTTTAGAGCTCACCAGCCACATGAACCACAGTCTGCACTGTGTTCTACACTGTCATCAGCTATCAGTAGGAACAGCAGAATGTGTAAAATGGGAGTGTTCTAGGCAGTGTTAGTGAAAAGTTAACCAACCCATGACTTGTGATGACTTAAGGTTAGGTTATGGCTCTAGCCTTACACTCTCCTTAGGGAATACTTAGAAATCAAAATCATACTCATCCAAAGAAGAAATTTTTTTCTGCGAGAAGTCGAATCTAAATTTATTGTTAAGGGAAAACTCTTCTTTTTCTTCAAGGCTACATTTATTAACCAGAACATTTAACATCAGAGTTTGTAGCATGTGTTTTAAGATTAAAGTTTACTTGGGCATTTTCTCTAAGGCATGGGTTAGTGGTTTTACATTTCTGTATCTAAGTGTTCCCCTAAATAAAGATGTTCTCTCCAAAGGCAAATGACTGCACCTACCTGCCAACCTTCCTTACTTTCACAATTATTTATTGAGTGATTATTATGTGCTAAGTCTCTAGGGGATATTACATCTGAATTTAAAAAATGCACAGAGATATAGAATTGCAAATAGTGATATATATATGCATGTGTGTGCATATATAATAAAGAAAATAACATATATATAAAGAAAATGAAAGAGAGTTTATATTGGTGCAGATCTTCTTTTGGCAAGATGAAGGGCAGTCACAGAAGGCATCCCTAAGGAACTGAGAATCAAATGGAAATCTGAATTGTAGGCAGAAATGTAATTAGGGGGAAAAAGCATTCTAGGAAGAGGGACTACTACATCCAAAGGTTCCAATATGCAGAGTTAAGAGGAGGGTGGGATCTGAAAGAAGACTCATTTTTCTGGCCCTCAGCAGGAGGAGACAGCACAACAGAAAGCTAAACTGTGTGCAAGTTGGAAGGATGCTGGGCCTTGGCAGCCCCTTGCAGAATTTGATCTTTATCCTGAGAATTGAAATCACTTGCCTCTGTGTAGCTTAACTATCAGGACTGAGATCACTTAACATCAACATGATTTAACTGTTTGTTTCAGGAGATTCTAGCTCAGGAAGTTAAGATTGTAAATCAATGAACACCTTTACCGTTTGCTTTAGCACATTCTTACCAACAAATTTATCCACACAAACACTTGACTCCTCTCTCCCACCAGGACAAAAGAGTGCTCACTTACAGAAACAGCTTGCTTATCGCACAACGGCTCATTCATCAGGATTTGTGTCAAGACTCTCACCTTGTGTGCCCGCCAATCTGAAACTATTACTTGATGCACTATGTCCCAGTCAGCTGGCCTTGAAAGACCCACCTTAACCCACTTGAGCACAGACCGGAAGCCTGTAAACATCCTCCTCCAACTTCCCCTTCTGGGACACCACTAAGGGCCTTCCCTGCTGATGTGCTTCCAGGACTCATAGGGCTAATTCACTGAGCTTTGCTTGACCAACAGGCTTTCTGATGGTTTTCTGAAGCGTTCTCAGTCAATCCTAATAGCAAACAGGAAGTCATTGAAAGTTTTTAAGAAAATGAGAGATAGAATCAGTTTTGTGTTTTAATGTGGTGACAGTTTTGAGGAGTAGATTGGACGAAGTCCAGAATCAGTGTATGGGTGCAATCAGGGTGTGTCACACAACGTCTCATGCAGGGTCTCTAATCCCGCTCCCCACACAAGAATGCAGGATAGTGTGAAGCCAAAAAGGAACACCCACGGAGCCATAGATAGAGGAGTTATATCACTATAGTCTCTCTGGCAGCTGGGTTGGAGACACAGGAAACAGGAGCCACACTGTTCGCAACCCTCACTGCTTTGCTTGCAGGCTCAGCCACCATCTTCTTGCTAGCCCCCATTTTCTCTGCTAGCGTAGCCACGGCAGTTATATTAGTGGCCAATGGCTCACTGGTTACAGCTGATGGCCAACTAGTCACAGCTGATGGCCATCCAATCACAGTTGATGACCATTTACTATCTGAGCCAGCACCTTTCTACATGAGGCCGAGAGCCTGGAAACTGCACTCCTGGCTCTGTCCCCACAGGGTGCTATTGCTGTAGTCCAGAGGAGAGGTGATAGAAGCTTGGAATTTAGTCATGACAATGGAGATGGGACAATGGATTAGAGACGTGTTTTGGAGGTAAATCCAACAAGGCCTGCCAGCAGATTGGATAGCGAGGGAGAGAGGTAGACAAAGGTGTCAAGCACAAATTACGTGTATAGATTTGGGTTTGCTAAACTGGACAGGAAATGGCATCATTCACTGGGATGGAAACATGAATAAAGAAAAAGGTTTGAGAAGGGAGGTGGGGTTGGGGAAATCATGGGTTAATTTTGGACATGCTGTGTTTGAGGTGTCCTTGAGATCCCCGAATGGAGTTGTCAAGTATGCATTTGCACGTGTGGCTGTGGAACTCAGAAAGACTGGAAACAAAGCAATGGCCACATACTCAGAAAATAATGATTCTCACCTCCACTATGGTCCCTGTTAAAATTTCTTAATATTTCAACTCAAAGTCTCTCTATAATGCTGCCCTCCAACTTCTTATCTGGCAAAAAGCAGATAAGAAAATTCTTATATTCTGGTTTTGAGAAAGGGGCCATGACTGTATAATGCAGGGGTGTCCAAACTGCAGCCCGTGGGACAACTGCGGCCTGCAATCCATTTTTAATTGGCCCGCAGCGAATTCCAAAAATATATTTAGTGAGGCAATACGTACTTCACCTCGAGTGAGTGGCCCAGCTCTTTGTGTATTTTACTGCATATGGCCCTTGGTGAAAACCATTGAAAAAAGTGTGGACACCCCTGGTATAATTATTACCCTCTGAGACCAACCTGGTTCTTGCTACTTTTGTTTGCTAAATAACTATGGGATGCCAGACATAGTTGATTGCTAGGATTAGTCCAAGATGACTCTTTTTTCTCCATATAGTTAAAGAAAAGTGAAGAAGTTTAGAGCTTGGGCTCTGGGGTGAGGTGAATTTAGATTTGACTCTTGGATCCACCACTCACTAGTTTGATAATCTTGGGGAATTTTCTTATTAAACTATCTGAACCTCAGGTTCATGAGTTGTAAAATGAGCATAGTAATAACTTCTACCTGATGGGGTTTTGTGAGATGTAAATAAGATGATGTAAATGTACTAACTGGTGCAGTACTTGGCATGTAGTGTGGACTCAGTAAACGTCAACTATTATTACAATCATCCTCGGTTTTCTGCATTAGAGGATTCTCAAAGATGTGGAACTTGGCCATAGGAATCATCATAACTGTAGGACTAATGAAACAGGAAACGTATATTATTTTTCTACTTTTGGTTATACTCCATAGATCCCCTTTCCCTGCCCTCTCCCCCACCCTCCGGGCCTTTATTTTAACGGTATGTGTATCCAGCGCTTCATATGTTGTCTTCCAGTTAAGAAGGAAGTGGAAAACAGAATGAGGACTGAGAGCTCTCATTTTTCTCCACCCGTGACTCCATTTTAACCTGGGGTTTTCTTTGTGCTGTTAGATGAGTTTTCTCTGAAGAGCAAGTCAAGAGTCCCCTTACTGTACTCCTTCCACTAGACTGTATTCCCTAAAGCCAGGAACTTTCTGAAAAGGAGGCTTTTTTTATGCATCCAGTTGGATTAAGCAAGTTTAATCCAATTTTCCTTTACTTAAACTGTGTAAAATCAATCCTGTACAAATTGGAACAAATCAAACCCGTTCTAAATGGTGGAAATGAATTTCCACAAGATCAAGGTAGCTCAAATGGAATGTGATTGAAGCAGAGAGACATAGAATTGCTTCAATATGTAACCAGGCCAGTTCAAATTATGTTAGGTAAGTTCAGACCCATTTGAGTTAAGAGGACTCAAACTGGTCCTGAAGAGGTTAAATTTAATGTAATTGTTTTCCCCGTTCAAAATGGGCTCTAATTGAGTTAAGGGGCCTGAGACATTTTCAGTTGCATCAATCCGTTTCTAGTGGGATCAGATAAATGTGACTGGGGCAAAACTAACTACTCAGCTTGAACCAAACCAACTTGAACTAAACTGGATTCCAAACAGTTTAAATGGAATCAAACTTGATCAATCGAGGTCAATTTCTGAGCTCTCTGGGGAAAAAAATTGCTTTAAGAATTGGTGCCACCCAATGCATGTGTCACAGTGGCAAAGACTACAAGCTGCCTGCCATCATACGTTCTCATATTTTTCTTTATTACTAACAGACCTGCTTATATGGTCATGAACATCAATATATGCAGTTAAATAAATGTAAGTAAATAAATAAATAAATATTTAAAAACTACATTTCTCAGTCTCCCCTGAAAAGAAGTGTGGTAAATGACGGGTTGGAGAATGGGCTTCTGGGAAAGTTCTTTCCTATTTCTTGATGCCTGAAATGTGGAGGAGATGGTTAGAATCACAGTGCCAAATTGAAACCGTGAGTGAAACTTGATGATTGAATCCCTTTCTAAGGATGGCAGTGTAAAAATACAGAAGGATCCGGGTTCCTGACAACACAATGGATGTACTATCGATCCATTTGTTACAAAAGTCATCAGTGCCCCTCCCAAATCTCAATACTCACCAAACCTGCTGAAGGCTCTAGTGGAAAGTGCTTACTCTATCTGAAGGCTTCCTGGGCCATGGAAGTACGGTCAGGATTGTCAGGGAGCTAATAATGGTCCTTGGGCCAGTCCTCAACCAGTTAATTTACCAATGGATTAATATCTCATCTTCCTCACCGCTCTGTTGGGTAATCTCTCAGTTATGTTCTACACCCTTTCCAAGAGATCGTGGGCAGGATCCAGCCTCAATTGTCCACAGCATTAATTTGCTCATTAATGTTCACTATGCTGGTTTCCTTCCCTTCTCTGTCTCACTTTATTCCTCGAACAATGTTTCCTGAGATTACCAAGTAAATAGGCTGCTTGCTCTCAAATCCTTGTCTATATCTGCCTACAGGGTAACTGGATGTAAAACACCATCGTTACATGGTGTAACTTGGAATTTCTTTTGAATAAAGAAAAATAAATTACTGTAATGAAACCACGATTATTTGGGTTTTCTGTTATATGCATTAAACCTCATGCTCTCTGCTCCAATCAGCAATGTGATACTTCCTTAAGCTTAAATCCCTTTATGTTATTGGCTCTTTTTCAGTAAAGAACCATTGTTGAATATCAAAAGCCAGAAGAGGAATTTAAAAGTCTTTTAGTTGAATGAAGTCTGGTGGCTACTAGAAGAAATATTGAAAATGGTACTCTAAATGCTTATTTTTAACAAACAATTCCCACAAATAAATGGCCTGTACATTGCCAATTCTCAAGTAAATCTCAGTTCTTACTTGAACCATCCCCAGCATTTGACATGATCGGTCAGTCCCTCCTTCCTAAAAAATGTTTTTGACTTGGCCTCTGGCAGCTACTCTCTCAGTTCTTTCTCTTTCTCATTGGCTGTTCCTTTTTAGTCTTCTTTGCTGGTTCCTTTTCATCTTGAGCTGGTATCCCAGGGCTCAATTCTTGGCCTGCTTCTCCTTGATGTCTACAAATACTTTCTAGATGAGAGTATCCAGTCCCATAATTTGAAATAAAACCCCTATTACGATGGCTTTTAAATTTATATCGTTGGCCCCAATTTCCTCCCTGAAGTTGAGACTCATAAGCAATTACTTATAGCATATCTGGTTGACTTATAGACAGGTCAAATTTACCTGAGCAAAACCATGTAAAACTACTCTTTCTGCAGTCCTTATCTCAGTAAATGGCAATTTGTTTCTTATCATTGCCCAGGCCCAGAGTATATGAAACTATTCTTAATTCCTCATTTCTCTCTGAATCGTGCCCTCCATTAGCCAACCCTATCAACTCTACCTTTAAATGCCACCAGAATCAGACCTCTTTACACCACTTCCTTCACTACGACACTAGTATCAACTATCGTGATTTCTTGTTTGAACTGTTGCTATTGCCTCCTATTTGACCACCTCGAGTCTACTCTTGCCCACACACACCCTATTCTCCAAACAGAAATTAGAGTGATCCTTTGAAACTATAAGTTGAATCACTCAATACCCTATTCATATTTTCTAATGTGTTTCCATTTAACTCAAAGTCTCCACCTACAGGGCCCAGTGTACTGACTCCCAGATATTTCTTTGACCATGCTCATCTACCACTCACCCCGTCATTCCCTCTTCTCGAGTCATGCTTACCTCCACATTGGTCCTTGGAAGTACCATGATTACAGCTCTTCAGGTCTTTAGCTTACCATGCCCTCCATCTGGAACACCCTTTCCCCAGATACCCATATAGTTCTCTCCCTCATATCCTTAGTCTCCACTCAAATGGTACCTTACAGAGAGACCCTGACTAACCAAATTTTCATCAATAGCACACCCCACTATCATTTGGTACAGTTCAGTAAAGAGGAGATGACAGGAAAAGAAAACACTCATTGTGTGCTAATATTGTTTTTTTATTTTATGAAACCCAAATTATTGCAAACATCACTTTCAAGAACATTTTAGAAAGACATTAAGACAAAAAGGCAATGAGAAATACAATACACACTCGCACGCGCACACACACACACAAATACCTATTACCAGAAACTGAAGTAGTTCAGAGAAAGATTAAAATGTTCTTTGACCAATGGAGATATTAAGAAATCACACACTCAAAATGAAAATATGGATAAGAGCATATATCTACTTTTTACTCTTCAAAATTTAAACAACACAAATTAAAAAATTATTGAATGAGCTAAGTCTAATACTTGAACACTCTTCAATCATTTGCCTTCCAAGTCAGAGCTCTAATTACGTTCATAAGTTTACCTTGTTGAACTCTGAACCCACAACTCTGAATTCTGTTTATTTCTTAGTCAAATAAGATTCTCTTAGAAATCATGACCAGGATCAGAGACAGAATTACAATCATCTACTCCAAGGGGAAATGGATGTGTTTGCACTGAAAGGCCTCTAATTCCCAGATTCTCTGCCCAATATAAACTACTTAATAGTCTACACTGAAATTTCAAATCTTGAGAAAGGGAATGTTGTATCACCTTGGATTCCATTCTGGTTATTTCCTACAAGCAGAGAGCAAGCTAAGCAATGGGCCTTTCAAGCTAAAAGAGGTACATCGTTAGAGACGTGTATATCTAATGTCTATTCCCAACTAATGACACAATAATTTTGAGAAGTAAATTAGAACTATTGCTTTCATTGAAAGGGCCATGCTACAAAGTGTCTGACTTTTATCTTATCTCTAAATAATTTAGAGTAGATAATGGTTAATTTTAACTTTCTAGAATAATCATTTATCTTGCATAAAAGATAATACATCTTTATAAAGTAAACATCTTATATAGCTTCTCTTTTAAAAAACAACTTTGATACACTTCTAATGCCCCTAAACATTTGTGCTACCAATGCTACAGCTATATTTTCAAAGACTGGCTCAGGGACCACTGAAATATTATAATATTAGATATTCTTTTGCTGGCTAACATCAGAGTGATTATTTAGTCGTTACAAGGTTTTACTAAATTGCTGGTTCTCAGGTTTTACCCTTCCTCAGAATCACCTGGAGGTCTTCTGAAGATCCAGAAGACTGGGCCCCACCCCCAGAGTTTCTGATTCAGGAGGCCTGGGAATCTGCATTTTTAAACATTTCCCAGGTGACTGTGATGCTGCTAGTCTAGGGACCACTTTGAGAACCACTGCTTTAAACTACTAATTTATATGTTCTTTAAAGAGCCAGGAAAGCTTAGCACACAGGCCCCCCCATGGTACTTAATTAAACTCTCCTCCATTCCCTGTCCCAGGGACAACCCTAGATAAAAACCCATTTTTCACTCCCTCTTTTATAGAAACAGTAGTGTGTAGGCAGCTAACGAATCGTCAACACTATTCACTTAGCAGTTTGGTTTTGTGGGGCCTGGATGGGACGTTTCCTATTTCTCACCAGAAGAGCTGCAATTCCCTATGTGTCCCCAGATGCCCTGGATCTGTAACCCTCCCCACAACAGGCCCCGTGACTCTGGGGGACGAAAAGCCACAGCTACATGTCTCTACCTAGTAGGTCTATCTCATCCAGCAGGAAGTCCATGTCCTCACGGCTCACTTGAGGGCTGATGACCACTTGGCGGAAGAAGTTGACCTTCCCCCGGTGGGGCTGGTAGCCCAGCATCAGGCTTCCCTTCTTCATCATCCTCTCCTTAATGGCGGGGGCCACCTGCATGGGTGAGAGGACGCGTGGAGGTGAAAGACCAGAACAGCGAGGAATTACAACTCATTTTACCCAGTCATTTGATATTTACTGGGTGCCCACTGGTGTGGCTCCATTCCCGTGAATACAACAAGGTCAACATTAATACTAATAATCTATTGAAAACTTATGACATATGAGGACTGATTCAAGTACTTTAGATAAAATATGAATTCATTTAATCTTCACAATAACCCCAAGAGGGAGATACTATTAAAATGCCCATGTATAGATAAGGAAATTGAGGTGCATGGAGATGATATGAATAGCCTGAGGTCCTGTGTTCAGTAAGTGGGACAGCCAAGATTTAAAACCAGGCAGTTTCCCCCAAGCACACACTCTGAAACCTAAACCGTCATGCAATGCTGCCTCATTAAAAATAAATCAGGTGTCCTCTGGGGTCACACTCTAAAGTGGTATATTCCCAAATTTGTCTGAACTAAAAAAATACTCCAGTTCAAGTATCTTGAAAAACAACAACAACAACAAAAAAAAAAAACCCTAGTCACAAATGAGGAAAAATACCACAAAATAACAGCCTTGTATTGATAGTCTACCAAAAAAAACACTAGTACAGGTATTATGTGCAGTTCTATTTTGAAGACTAACAGTTTATTGGTTTATTAATAGGACATATGTGAAATATAAATACTCTGTCTGTTATTAAGAGGTGTAAAGTTACTCCTAAAATTAGGGAGCCAGTATTTTAAAGATTTCCAGCTAACGTGAGAAGAATGGGCCCTGATAATCCAAACGCACACATTTTTCTGAAAGTTTAATGTTTAAAGAAATTAGTCTAGTTTAAGAACCACATGAAAAAAAATGAGTCCATTTTCAAATCAGTAGTGTGACCACCCAAGAACTAGGTTATAAACTTAAAAAAAAAAAAGGGAAAATAATGAAGAGAGCACTCTTCCTGGCTTGGAAACGCAAGCAAAGTTTTTTCCATTTTCATTTTAACTGTTTAAAAATTTCTGAGCATGTCCTACTGAATTATGTGGAAAGGAAATATAATGCGTTTCTGTCTTCGTCTTCTCAGAAAGATGAGATTTAGCTAACCCAGAAAGAAGAAATGCATACATAAGTAACACCAGGCACAAACGTGCTTTAAAATTCCTTAGGTGACAGGCGTAAACGTCGGTCAGTTCCCATGAGTCTCTTCCTGAGTGTGATTACCCCACACCGCTCTAGTTTTTAAGCATACCTATGTTTTGTCAGATACCCCCTGAAGATATGCCAAACTACTTCATTTGACATTCAACATAATGTTGATGTATTCCAAAGCTCATGGAAAAGTTGGGGGTTTTAGACCTCTGGAGATAAGATGTGTTGGACTCAGCCACAGCTTTCTCAAGGGATGTTCGAGGATAATTTGAAC
Source organism: Rhinolophus hipposideros (assembly GCF_964194185.1). NCBI lineage: Eukaryota > Metazoa > Chordata > Mammalia > Chiroptera > Rhinolophidae > Rhinolophus > Rhinolophus hipposideros. The sequence continues at coordinate 48,922,682 of NC_138060.1, forward strand.
TAAGTACATTTTTCCTTATGTACTAATTTTGGAACATAAATCTTGCAGAACGTGGAGACGATGCCTACAACAGCAGAACAAACACAGATTGAATAGAATCCTATTGCCATTGGAGCTAAGGGATGGAGTTCTCTCAGAGTATAATCAGACATGAAAAGACAGGAGCATAAAAGAAAAATTAAATGTAGAAAAGAAGATGAAGTCAGAGGTCAAGTTGGGGAAAAAATGTGAACCATCAAGTTCTATAAATATCTGGAAATGTGTCAGACATTTTATTCTGAGCTGTTTAGAGATTAGAAAAGCACCATCTCCAATCTCTTTGCAAAATTTAGCGACACCTATTCAGTGGATGCTGCCAGTTGGTAGCTAGCAGGTGACTCTCTACTCTGCCTGTGCATATCTGTTTGAAACTCTTGAATTTAAATGCTCCAAGCATCAGCTGAGTTCTCTTCCAAAGCCCTTTCTGCAAGTACCATTGGTTATTACAATTACAAAATCTAGTGAAATAATCTGTAAGCAAATGGAAAGTGAGTGCAAAAAAGAGAGTGGCTTCCATAAAAACTAAGTTGAATCCTTTGGAACGACTAGATAAAGGGGAACTGCTAATCACTGCTGCAAGTTAGGAGTGGTAAGAGAACTGCAAAAGCTCTAAGACAAAACCTTGAAAGTCCAGACTGGTTCTGTGCATAGATGACTACACTCATTCACCCCACCTAAAGAAAATGAGCTGGATATGACCTACGATCCCTGAGGAGTGTGGTTTATGCAAGAACAGTGGAGGCTCTCTCTCTAATCATCAGACCTCCACTTAAGAAAAGCCTCACTTGCTTTTGGAAAATATTTGGAAATCTTCACTTGATGGGAAAAAAAAAACCTTTCCATCAGAAGGTGGGGAAATAAAGGCACATAGATGTGTTTTAAGTGAAAATGTTTAATTTAAATATGCATCACATGTTTTTCTAGGACCATTTGCTTCAACTGATCAGTCCTTATCACCTTAGGTAGGAGGGCTTCTAGAGTGGAAGTGGATACAAATGGATGTATGTGTGTGCACGTATATGTGTGTGCGTATGTGTGTGTGCACGTGTATATGAGCACGTATGTGTATGCAGGTTCACATATGTGTATATGCATGTGTGTGCACAACCACATGTGATTTAAACTTCAAACCACCATTTATCGTTTACTGCTCTTAAAATCCTCCTATTTGATCACAGAACAATGCAGCACCGTGGTATGACTTAGGCTCATGGCAAAGGCACATTTTTTTAAATTCAAACAACAAGAAGCCTATTGATGTAAACTGAAGGAATGAGAGAAAAACACAATAGCACCAGTGCTGGGCCTGGTTCACCTGGGACAAATGTCTGGCCAGGAGAATCACATACTATCAGTGTTAGAGCTCACAGACTGTGGTTCTGTATTTTTTTTTTAAATCAACAATCCTTTCATATCTATCTTCATCCTCCTCGAGGTACCCAGGGCATAACTGACTCTGGCTTATAGCCAATTTTAAATTTAAAACAGGTATGCTCTTGGCTCAAACCTAATTTGCATTGTCTGTTTCTGTTTACTTTTCAATATCTCTGTTGTTCGCCCAAAATGGTATTTTATGCCTTACTTTTGGAGAGCATTAGAATTTTGTTTCTAGCTCATAAGGTGTCAGAGGCTCACATGAGGCAATTTTCAAAATAAATCTGTTAGGTTTGCTTTTCTTGTAAGCAAACCAAAAAATACTTTCTAATGTGAATAAAAACGGTAAAAGAGGGCCCCTAAATATTTCAATATAGAGATATTTTTGGCCTTTACATTCTTCCTCTTGGGTGAGGCATAAGAATGTGCTTCCATGGATAGAACAATGAATGACATAAAAACCAAACTTTTAAGCCAAATTTTGTCACTGACTCTCAAAATTTATAAATAAATGACTAAATATCTATGAGACTCAGAGAACGAACTAAGTGAAGGTTTGTTTAACAATACAGCACACATTTTGTTTATGTATATAAGAGTCTTATGAATATAAGAGTAATTCCTAGAGGTATTTTACTTGGAGGTGAGAGGGGAAGGCCTATGAATACTTCATAGGGGTAAAAAGCCTAAAACAACACCAAGGCTGACATTCATTGGATCTCTGTCACAAATTACAACTGTAGTGGTAGTTGTTATTAACAAATATTTAATCAACTCTTTACAATTTGCAATGTGCCTTCCAATGTCTGATTCCCACGAACTCAAATTAAAGCTTATTTGAAAGAAACACACGTTTTTGCAATTTAGGGACCAAGAATGTTCTCATTACCAGCCAGCTTATCACCTTTGAACTTAAAAAATCAACAATTTCCCATTTATAAAGCGCCAGGCACAATCCAGTGCTAGGTAACTTGAATAGATTCTCTTTTGCTGATCACAGCAGAGAACAGTCCTAATCTGACAGAAGGGAATATTCACAGGGGAAAGAAAATATGCACAAACTAAATGTGAGTATCCAAATAGCGTCCTTAAATGGAGCATGCATGAAGGAAAGCAATTTGGCAGGAGTGAGATTTCTTTCCAGCTCTCAATTATTTTACTGCTAGTTTTCCTTCAAATTGTAAATCAAGTTCTTTTCTCATACCTCAGTGCACTGTTCCCTGCATCTTAAGTGGAGGAGGATCCTGACATTTCTGTTTGGTTGTACAGGAACCTAATCAACATGTTTCTGTAGGATTGCTGTTTTTCCGCCTTCAGTAATGCTCCAGCAATGATTTAGTCATTTAAACAGAATTTTGTTGTCACACCCCTAAAGCACTAAATAGCATTTGACATTTAAAAGTTGCTTCAACCCAGGGGGGGAAAAATAAAACAACTCTTTCATTCTGGCTAAGTGTAGTAATTTGATAACAAGTAACTGACCAGGGACCATAATAGCCTCTTATTAAAATAAAATTGTAATGTTCACAACATGACATTCCTTTTCAAAAATGTGTTACATACTTAATATTAACAGCAACACATTTCTTTTGATATATAAAGTGTTTTCTCAAATTCTCCAATGCATGATGTACATTGTTTTGTAAAATACAATAAATGAATTACTAAATGAGATTGAATTACTAAATAAAAGAGACATAAAAGACATTGAAAAATACAAGCCCGATTTTGTTCTTTTATTTTTAAATTCAACAGTAAAGTTACTCTGTTGTTAAAAGTTTCTAAATAGCAACTCTAGCTGTCCATGCTTTTCTTATTTTTCTTATTGCAGAATGGTATCACCCAGTTTATGGATCTGCATGGATCTGGAGACCATACTTTGAGGAGTGATGCTCTCTTTTAACCGCCTTGGCTCCCTGTGGGTGTATATAATTTGAGTTATGAATTGTGTTACTTTGCATACTTATTTCTGCTTATTGGCATGGTCTCTATTCCATTTTAAACAGTGTTTTGTATCGCACCACACCCCTGTGCCAGAGTTTACCAGAACATTTCCCAATGGTTAAATCTTGGAACTGCTTCAGTTATGGTGGCATTTCAGGGAATCCATGGACCCAGTCATGAAACATCTAAATCAGTTCTTCAAAGTCTAGTCCAGAGGTGATAACAGTAAATGATTCAAAATATCCTAAACTTTAGGATCTTTATACAACTTTTCCCATCATTTGCTATGAAAGTGAAACAGTCACATTTTTCATCTGTAAATACGAGGCAGCATAACATCCAGGGTGGCTGAGAATACAATTCCATAATTAAAGGAGGTGATGCTTTTGTAGCAAATACGAGGGAAAGGACTACATAAATTTCCACCATGACTTTAGACAGCAATACCATTCAGAGCTTCTAATAAATCCAGAGATATTTGTGTTTTACTAAATTCTCCTCTAAACCATAAACCATGCTCCTCAAACTGCAGATTTGAGAGCTGTCCTCTCAATTTCAGTTTCATTAATCTACATTCCATTTTCTCCAAGGAAGCAATAATTCTTTGAGGAGTAGGAGGCTAAACTCATACAATTTGCAAATCTTGTGGGTAGAACATGGGGTGGGCAGGCAGAGAAAAAAACTGAAGAATAAATTATAAGAGTTCGATTACAATTAACATTTTTCTCTAAGATTATCTTGCCCAAAAGAGAGTTGTATCAAATGTGGAAAATTACGTACAATATTTTTTCTCCCTATAAAAAGTTACTTGAAAGAGTTTTTAATTACCCCATATCTACACTAAACTTCATACATATTTGGCCTCTTCTGTATTCCCTAAAAGTTTATAGCCATACCAAAGCTACTCATTGAAATACATGGTTAAGCAAATAAACACTGAGAAAGCAGTATAGTGGGGGCTAATTCAGCTGCTATAATTGAATGTTAGTTGTTCTACATCTGGGGTGGCAAACTTTATTTTTCTGTAAAGCATCAGGTAATAAATATTTTAGACTTTGTAAGTCCTACAATCTCTATTGCAAATACTCAAGTCTGCCACTGTAATAAGAAAGCCACACTAGACAATATATAATCGATTAAGCATGACCGTGTTCTAATAAAACTTTTTAGGGACGATGACATTTCATATCATGTGATTTTCACATGTCATAAAATGTTATACTGCTTTTGATTATTTTTGATTCACTTAAAAATGTTAATGCCATTTGTAGCTCCTAGGCTACACATGAATAGGTGATAAACCAGAGTTTGCTTTGGATATCATTGACACACTCCCTGGTCAAGATGAAAAAATATGTTGTGATATGTAAAATGCACCCACTCAAAGGAAAAAGTACATAGAAAATGATGTTCATTGGGCTTCTTTCAGAAATTCTGCATTGAGTCAAGAAATGATAAAGGCCTTTTTGACTCTCTTTCTTCAGCAGAGCATGAAACTAGAACCACAGATGGGTGGGCGGGGTTGCCGCTATGACTTTCTTTCAGCACAGTTATTCTTGAACAATCACAAAAAGTAACTTGCTTTATAATTTCTTCTGAAATCATCTGGGTTCCAATAAACCCCACCCTCCATGTTAACTTGAGGAGGGGTCTCCTGAGTAGGATATTAAAATCTAGCTTGTGGAAAGAGTTAGCACGAAATGTTCACATTTTACACCTGGCACCCAACCCAAAACTGTTTCTGAGACATAAAATACTACATAACTCATTTCCTCATTAAGTCATTTTTTTTTTTTGGTAAAGTTTGGGAACCTCTCAGATGTTCTGGGGCCAGATAGACATGCAATGTGAATCGAGGTGAGAGTCAGAATTCAGGGCATAAACAGCATCAAGGAACATAACTTAAATGGATGTACTTCCTTTATTTGTTCATTAATTCCCCTGATATTTATCTGTATAAATAAAACATCATGATGGTCCTTTCATGAGCCAGTGAATGGAAGGTCATCAGAATACTCATACTGGATCATAAAGTCTAAACAAAGATTTATAGCTCTGTTTTCCTTTTAGCATCAAAGTTTAAAGAGAGTATATTCTCCAGTGGAAACGTGTATTTCATCGATTTCTGATCATGAAAGAGCTCAATAATATGATACATAATGGGGATTTCCTAAAACCGAAATGGACATTTTTATCTTTGAACAAGGTATCTGGGTTTCCTGTAACTGTACACAAGAAGTGGCTTTTCCATTACACATGTAACTCAGAAGACGGAGAGTTGAAGTGGGTTTTGAATTCAGCTAAATGCGTACCCTCCAGTTTATAACCTCTGTGCCCAGGGTGGTGGCTGTTAAATGAACAGCTGTTGAAATAAAGCACGCCTTATGGTCTAAACATACTATAGTCCAAAGGAGAATGATTTTTTTTTCAGTCATATATAAAAAATTCTTTGTGGTAATGGTTAGCTTCACATCTTTAAAATGTAGTAAATGGAATCACTAGACACAAATGAAACACTTGTCACCTCACTATACAGAAACCTTTCTTTTGTATTTCCAAATACATTTTGTATTTCCAAATACATTTGAATAATTTGTCTCATGCCAATGTGACATTCTATGAGGTCACAGAACAATTTTTAAATTTTTTTGGTTATGCCTGAATATACAGGCAGTCTCCACCTCTCATCAAGGAAGAAAGCAGTACCCTCCAGACAATGCTACAGCCCTTCCACATTTTTTAGAGTGTTTGGCAGTATAAAAGGGGAAAACTGTAGCCTTCTTCGTGTATGTCCTGGTACCTTCTAAATCGCTGCTTTTATTTATTTTATTTTTTTTCTTCCTGATTGTGTCTTAGGTAAAATGATCCTATTTCTCTGTCATTTCATCAAATTACACATTTTCCTTTTGGAATAGGAAATAGCTAAAGAATGCTGCCTTTTGTGGATAATGACAAGTGCAGTAGAGGCTGATTTTCTCATTGCTTTGCGTCACAGGAATCATATTATACAATTTAATGCATTATCTTCTGGGGCAATTATTTGTTGATGCAGGATTTAGAATATTGTCTTAAAATCCAAAATAAAATAAAATTATTAAATATGTTGTGTCTCTTACTTTTTTAAAGGAAGTATTTTGGTCATATAGCCCTAATAACAAAAGAGATGCAGATGTTTATAACAACAACTTTATTCAAAACAACACAGATGCCCTTCAGCTACTGAATGGAGAAATAAATGGTGGTACATCTCTACCGTGGAATATTACTCAGCAAATAAAAAGGGAATAAACTGCTGAGGCAACATGGACACATCTCCAATATATTATGCCAAGTGTAAGAAGCCCGACTCAAAAGGCTGCTTACCATATGATTCCATACGTGTGGCATTCTGGAAAAGTCAAAACCACATGCATGGAGAACAGATCAGAGGGTGCCAGGGTTTAGGGGTTGAGGAGAGGGTACGACTACAAAGAGGTAGCCTGTGGTCACTGTTAGAGGTGATGGAACTGTGCCACATGTTACGGCAGTGGTGAATTCATGACCATTGAACTCTAAATTCTGTGCAAGGCTGGGCCTTCACCTGATTTTTCTTTGTAGTCCTTAGAGCCTGATAGAAAGCCTTGCCAGCAGCTAATGCTACGCACTTGTCAAAACTCACAGAACGTAAGAGGTGGCTTTTACGTCTACGTGAATTTTAAAGTGAACAAATGAATTGATTTAAAAAATCAAAAGAGGTTCTGAGAGAACATGAGAGCAGATGAATAACTGGAGCTCCCAGTGCCCCTGTTTCCTTACCTCTAGGCAGGAGATGATGATAATAGTACATTAGTTCTTCATAAGATTGATAAAATATAGACTATGATATTGGAGGTGCAGCAGGTAATGTTGTGGACAAACAGATAGGACATTATGGAGATTAACATTCTTATTTAAGAAAAGTCTAGAGCACAAACTCTAGAAAGGAAATGGAGCTCTGAACTGGGATGTTTCTTTCTAGTTCTGCCACGAATTGCATGTCCTTAAGCAAAACACTTAATTTCTCTGTAGGTCTGAAATGACAAGGGTTCACCCTTAGGTGCAAAGAATGATGGTACTTTGGACACGGTGACACGTGAAGCTTTTCTTCATGGTGGGAGTGTGGACCAATGGAAACTGTACCCCTCAAGGCTTTTTGGAGGCTCTACAACACATCACACCAAATATTCAAATGCACCTACCATACTTATTAAATGTAATTCACATGTAATTGTAGAAGATCTCAGTTGAACTATGGTGACTAAGTTAATATAATCTTTCATTATGTTTGATTTTGCTGTATTTCTTTTGTATTTTGGAGCCATTATTTTAAAACTAGCACATATTTTTATATGCCCCTATTCAATTCCTATGACCCCCATGCTTATTTTTCCTGATAGCTAAATAAAATAGCTTGCTTTACACTGGTGACCAAATATCCAATTTCCTCAAGACTGACTCAATTCATACCTGCAGTTATCAATAGAACCCTTTCTCTCTGTTATAAGTGAATTTAAATGATAAGTCATATAGTTTAGACTGACGAGACATAGACCAACAAACCAGGGCCAACTCCTGAAATTCTATGTGACTTTGGGCAAATATTTAACTCCTCTGGGACTAACATTCCTCTTCTATTAAGAATGGATAATCCCTTGTAGGATTGTTATGTGGACTAAATGAAATAATACATATGCATGCAGCAAGCATAGAATTTGTCATCTGCTCGGTCCCTAATAACATGAACTGGTATTACTAATTTCTTAAAACAAATTTGTTTTTAATCAATTTACCCCTGGTCTTTTATTACACTATTCATTATTATCTCTTGAGACATGAGCATTTGAAAGTGTTGTGAAAACATTTATTTATATAATTTATTCTTTCTCTCAAAAGCACCTACACTGTATTTAAATAATTCTAGCAGCTTTAGAAATCAAATCTTATACCTCATGTATGCCACTTTTCTATTAATCTTCTATTTAAGTTCCAAGCCTTTCCCAACATTGACAAAGTAAACTTGTTTTCCCTTTAAGATGTAAGACAATTGTTGATCATCTTGGCAGTTTGGTGGGGGGCAGGGGCCAGGGGAGGGGAGTGAAGCTTTCTATTGAAATGTATGGTGTGCAGGGGTGAGTTTCTACTGTATTCTAGAAATGTCTGTGTTGTATGTTTTGTAAGTGTAGGTATTTTCCAGAATACAGAAATATTTTATAAGTAAAAATTCACTTCTTTGGATATGTGAAAAGTCATATACTGAAAAAAGTCATTTCTCCTAATATTCCTGAGCTTGTGACCAAACCTGTAGGATGACTTTGTGCTGTTCTGCCACTTACAGTTTTATCAAAGGAACCCTGTTGAGCAGTATTAGGTGCTTCCCAAATGTGCCTGAAGATGCGAATCTCCTGCACCCAGGTCCCAATGCACAGTCACTGAAGTGAAACTCAGTGGGATAGGCCTGGTGGTCTGTATTTTTACCAGTCACCTCACGTTCTTGTTATCATTATGCGAGTTTAGGAACATGGAGAATGACAGCCTCTTAATGAGGACTTTGAAAGGGGTCATGGTGGGGTGGGAGGTGAGGGGTGTTTTAGACAGGAAACACAATTTCGAGAGAAGATTGGGAATCTCCCTATCTCAAACCGCTTATGCCAATGTTACAATAAAGTAAACAGTGACCTTCAAAGAAGTTGCTGGACAACTTTTCTGTTAATCATAAAACCTGATAAAATGTTCACAACACTGAACCATGGCTCAGGGAACAATAAAACTCTTTGCGTTGATTGCCTAAAGAATCAATTTGCCTCTTTCGATATATTTGCCACCATCCCTTACCTATCCAATTTGTCTCTTACTCCTTTGCAAAATTCTCAGTCATTTCCCCTGATATCTGCCCCCCTACAATTTAGAGGTGAGGCTGCATTGGTATAAGTCTCCCACACTTAAATCATATAAACTTGGTGGTCTACAGCCCATGAAATCATATGTATCTAAGAGATCACCAGCTTGATAGATCATAGAGAAATAGACTGCACTTTGACTGGACATACCTTTTCTCAAGTACAGATATTCGCCCTTATTTTCCTCGAGAATATATCTCAAAACCAGACATGCACAAAATAGAACAGTGCTTCAACATAATAGAGCTTCCCTGTTTTACCCTTTCCAATGCAGAAGAGCAAAGCCACAAAAACAGAGTTTAAAATTCCAGAAAGACTAAAGAACACAGCTTCACATTTGGTGTTTACAACGTAGAAATGACGATGACAGCAATTCCAATAAACCTAATATCGGTCATATATTCAAGGCAGCCGAAATGAACAGTCATAAAAACACACCAAACTGAACTGAACGCTTTAGCTGAAGAATGGACACAATAAACATTTTACACACTCTATAAAGCAAAAATTTAATACTCAATTGTGTCACAGCAGCCATCTCTGCTAATAGCAGCTCACTAACTGTTGTGGGCCAACTCCCAAATTTTAGCCCCCGTTGAGAGATTCCTACCTTGTTCCTTTAAGGGACAAATTATTTGAAAATTCTCAGCCGCGGTGGCACCAACTCTCCAGGGGCATTTGGAAAGGAGTCTAAGCATTCTGGATTGTTACAATGATTACAGGGTGCTATATGCATTTGTGCGTGAAGATCAAATGTGCCAAACACTTCACAATGCTTACACTAAACATGCCCAAGAAAGACTCATGTTGCCCAAAATGCTACGATGGCCAGTCAGGAGCCCCATGTGCTCCAGGCGTGTGGTCTACACCTTGTCTTGACACCTCTGGATCCTTTCAGTGTCTCTCACAGGTTATCAACCTTGCGTTGCTGACTAAATTGATGGGTCCGCAAAGTAAATGGGACCTGGAGAGACAAGAAGTATTAATACTTTTTTTGTTGTTTCTCTTAGATTGTTTTTGTTGTTCTTTTATTTTTATTTTCCCAGCTTTACTGAGGTATGATTGACCAACAAAAATTGTACATATTTACAGTGTACAATGTGATATTTTGATATATGTATGAGGTCTGACAATTAAGTTCGCGAACTTGTTGCAATAATGTTGCTAACCTTTTTTGATATCAGAGGGATTATTCATTATGAATTTGTACCAACTGGACACACAGTTAACCAAGTTTACTATTTGGAAGTGCTGAAAAGGCTGCATGAAAAAGTTAGATGACCTGAACTTTTTGCCAACAATTCATGGCTCTTGCATCACAACAATGCACCAGCTCACACGGCACTGTCTGTGAGGGAGTTTTTAGCCAGTAAACAAATAACTGTATTGGAACACCCTCCCTACTCACCTGATCTGGCCCCCAGTGACTTCTTTCTTTATCTGAAGATAAAATAAATACTGAAAGGAAGACATTTTGGTGACATTCAGGATATCAAGGGTAATAACAAAGACAGCTCTGATGGCCATTCCAATAAAAGAGTTCCAAAATTTCTTTGAAGGGTGGACTAGGCGCTGGCATTGATGCATAGCTTCCCAAGAGGCGTACTTCGTACATAGTGATATTCAGCATGAGGTATGTAGCACTTTTTCTAGGATGAGTTCATGAACTTAATTGTCCAACCTCATATACATTATGAAATGCTTACTCAAAGATCCTTAACATGTTCAAAGAGTATCACTCAGTCCAAAGGAGAAAATGGGACAATCTCAGGCTTCTCTCTAGGTCCTCTGGACTGTGGTCCAGTGTTTCTAACTACACATCCGGCCATGTTAGCAAGGACTCGAGTTGGAGGCCCTCAGGTTGGTCCCAGCACAACTGCCGACTATGGTAAGTGGGTCCGGTTCCCTAGAGTTTAGCCACACAGACACTGCACTCACATCTCACCCACACGCTCAGTGACATAAGAAGCACCTGAAAAGCATTCTCAAGATAATGAAACTTCTGATTTCTTTTCCCACAGGTTTTCTCAGGGTAACTTTCCCTGAGAATACTATCCCCTTTCAATATTTGGCAATGGACAATTAGAAGCTGAAATTCTGTCTTTGGACTCATTCCATGCCAACAAGCCTCTCACAGCCAGTGAGGCTGTTTGGGGCATAAATGCGAACCCCCGATAGCGGCCCAGGCACAGATGTGGGAGGCGGTCCCAGTGTTGGCACAGCAATAATTTTAAGGTGTAGAACCTGTGTATTAGGTTTAGGAGGCTTGGCTTTCTGGGTGGCAGAATTATTGGTTTTTAGAGTCCATTCTGGGGCCTGACAAGGCAAGGAGTGAAAAAGGAAATAATCCCACGGTTCATGCTGCTACATCCTGACAGCATCTCTCTCTGCCAGTGCATCTGAATGATGCCTCTGTGAGGTGCCCACCAGCCTAAACCCACCCTCCTGCCGTCATCTACCTGCATACGCCTACCTGCATCTTTGCCTTGTTTATAGTTCTTTTGCCCTGATTATTTGTTTCCACAGTAAACTGAAGTCCAAATTGTCTTTTTGACCTTTCTGGGTTGAATACAGATGTCCATTGTCCATCCAAAGGTTAGCTGCACATATAGGACATACTCCCACTTTTCCCTCTGGCTTTTGTTTTATGTCTCAATTTATAAGTAGTTCTCATATCACTGCACGTCTTTATGCAGCTCTAGTGCATCCTAAAATGCCCGGTGTTTCAACCACACAGGCCAAAACCTGAACTCTTAAAGTCACATTTCATGTACCTTACGTTACTTTTTTTTTAACTGAGTCAAACAGGTCTACCATGAGGATATTTAAAAATAATTATTGTTCCTGTATTACTCATAAAAATACTGAGAAAATGTTAAGCGTTAGGTGTTCCTCGTTGAAATCTGTATAAATACTCATAAAGCGTTTTTACAATTAATGCTGTAAATAGTAAGCAACAGCTTTTAACACCAACCCAGACAGTTTACTTCAGTAACAAACGCTTTAGGTTTGCATGTTTTGAGTAATGTAACAAAAGTGAATTATATACTCTTCCTTATGGAGCATGCTCAACACTTATTTTACCTAGTGCCTAAAACTGGAAGTTGCTTTTGCCTCAAAGGCATGGTGTCCCAACTGTATTCCAGGGGGCTACGGGCTGCAGAGTGTTGCAGAGGGGAGAGAGGTTGCCATAGGGGGCACAAAGGAGGCCCCCTATTTGACCTAAACCAAGCTCCACGTCACTACCCTGTATATTGGAGTTCTGTGTAAGAGTTTGACAACAAGGACTCTGCCATTTAAAAGACCAACTTTGAATTAGATTGAAAATGTATTTATTATTATTAGTCACGATCTGTCATCTTGGAATATCAGAAATGTATCCCACAAGATGCTGATTAAGGCAGTTATTCCTATGTGCCCCGTCTAAGGGAAGAAAGGGGCTCTTGGAGTCTGCCATTTTTGAACAAGTTGGGGAAAGGGGTCACAGAAAAGCATGCTGCTTTGCTAAAACCACGCTTCTTTTGCTTAAGAGTTAAGAATAAGTCATAAATAGTCAAATTATGTTCAAGTATAGTAATAAATAGCCATTTTGCATAATTGAATCTCAAGTCTGCCTTGAGTACAGCTGCGTAACAAAGCCATATGGCCTTCCAATCAAAGGGCTCCTTTGCTGCTCTCAGGCAATCATTATTCCATCCCTGTGCTCTTATACCAACAAGTCCCCAGGGTTCCAACTTAGCCACTGGCCATTTGGAAGTCTTCCTTTTGTGAACTGTTTGTTCATGTTCTTTGTCCATTTTGGGAGATCATCTTTTTCTTATTGATTTAGAAGAACACTTTATTATTAAGAACATTAACCATCTGACTGTCTTGCATGTTGCAAGTTATTTATCTGCTCTTATTTTTGTTTCTAGTTATTTCACGTACAGTTTTAATATTTATAGAATCAGACCTATCGATCATATATATGTATATGTTTTTTCCAATATCGGTGTTATACTTACAAAGACTTATCCACATAAAGATTAAATAAACATTTGTTTTCTTCTGATTTGATTTTGACACAAAACTTTTAATCAATTTTAACATTCCATTTGAATCGTGCATAAATTAGAGACATATTCCTCATACTCCCACATTTAACTCAGTAGTCTTAACACTTTTGATGGAATAAGCCTCTTTTCCCAGCATGTATTGGGAACAGGTATGATTCCTATGAATACTTGGATCTCAGATTTCTATCCTGTAAAACTGATATGTCTATTCTTAGAGTAATCCAAGCTATTTATTTATTGAAATCTATAAGATAACAAAGGAATCCCTTTGTTAGTAATTATCCTTTTCAAAATGTTTTTATCTATTATTACTCACATCTTCTCTTAAGTGATATCTAGAAACAATTTGGAAAGTTAAAAAAAAAACACCCGTCTGTTCATGTGATTAGAATTATATTAAGCCTATATATTAATTAGGGAAAACTGATCTTTTCATTATAGAATTATGGTGTTTTTCAATTTCTAAATGAAGTGGTTTTAAAAAATACAGCTGCAAATTCTTTGGCACTCCTTCAAAGAGATTTCGTGAACTGGCAGGTTAGTTAGCAGTAGGATGAAGGGGAGGCTGCCTGGCCTCCAAGTTGAGGTCAAGAGAGGTGGGGAGTAGTGGCCAGCTGGTCCTTAGGACAGTCACTTTATGAAGTCCAACTACCCTGAGCCCACCATGCTATATATTAAACCCCAGGCCATCTGGAGAGGCCTCATGTGGGTGCTGTGGTTTATTGTCCCAGCCAAGGGCCAACATCAATCATGAAACATGTGAGTAAAGATGCTTCCAGAAGATTCCAGCTGCAGTCATTGAATCACCCTCAGCTATTTTAGTCTTCCCAGATGAGGCTCCAGACATCCCCTTCCCTCTGTGCTCTGTCTGAATTTCTAACCCACAGAGTCCATGAACATAATAAAATGGCTCTTTAAAGCTGCTACATTTGGAATAATTTGCAAAACAGAAATTGTTACTGGAACATTAATTTTTTTGTGTGGCCTTAAAATTTTATAGTTTTCTTCTATAGGTACTACACTGAAGTTAACTCTTAGTTATTTAATATATATTTTGCCCTTGTGGTGATGAAATTATTCTGACTAAAGAGCTGCCTTCTGACATCAATTTCAATTTTCTAGCTCCTAGTTTCTTAGTCTTTATGTAAGAATGAAACTTACTTAGATATTCCACTTTGTAAACCTGCTGTAACAAATTTCTAGACGATTTTAATTTGATGTCCTTGGGTTTTACAGAAACCTAATCACACAATCTAAAATGAACGCATTTGGGTCTTGTCCTTTTAAATATTTAAAGCTGGTGCCCTTTCCTGGTCACTGCATTGGCTGGCACTTACAGAACAACATAAACTGACAGCAGTGAGGGCAGACGTTCATAATTTGTTACTGAGTTTAACAAGGAGTTTCATGTTTAACACATATATTCATCGAATACATCACATAAGCAAACAAAAGAATATACCCACAAGGTAACCTCTATGCGTTATCATTAATTGTGAGGGCCATTTGATATGTGTATGTATTTTTTTAATATCTAAGTGTTTTTTTCTTTCTTCCTCCATTTTAAGAGGGAGAAATAATTCGGGATAACTTTCTTGATTTACTTGTTCAGAGATAGGTAGAAAGTGATGGAAATGGTTTTTAAAACTTGCTCTTGCTTGGGTTTTGAAATGAGGAAGTTCGGTTGAATGGAGCACTAAAAATGGAAGGTGCAGCTACACCGGCTGACTCATCCATCTCCCCTGACAGTATTTTGGAGTCCAAAAATGCTCCATACATTACGTTTTTCAACCTGTGCGAGTGGATTATTGTGTGGCTTCCTGAAATAATCCTCTCATCTTTTAACACAGTTCTGACCCAGTTTGGGGAAATATCTTTAATATCTTGTTCTGCTTCACCGACCTCCAGGCAGAAGAGCCAAAAAATATCTGCATTTAACAGACACCTTTCATCTTCAGGCTCACAAAAGGGTTAGCTTTCTGTAAAAAGGAAATTGAAACTTGTATCACCAGGCAGCTTTTTAGGTGATTTTACTCTCTGCTTTAGAACCCTGACAAATAGAAGGTACGGATCTGGAATAAATGAAGTGCCTCAGAATAGTGTGTAAATCACAAGCTGCTGACGGGACCTGCTTTTACCTCACCACTGATTATTTGTCAAGTCATAGGCACTCACCCCAGAAAGAAAAACAGAAACACATGTGTGGACGATGAGGTAAGGCTGGGGTGCCAGAACAAGACACAGAACAATAACCCACCCAGAAGAGGAGCAGGATAGTGAAGTGCTTACGGAAAGCAGTAACACAGAGATTTTACGACACGTTCTGGTTACCTAAGAGATGGTTAGGAGGATGGAGGTTTTCTAGTTGGCAGATGGAGGATTGATTATTATGGCCTGTAATAGATTTTACTATTGTTCTCAATTATTCAAATGTCCTTGCTGTAAGAGCATGCATCCCTGCCTTTGCCTGGTAACCTGTAGTGCCTCTCCATAGAAGGATTCTCCATCACCGTCCCATGGTCATGTGACCAGTTCTGAGCGGAAATTTTAAGAGCTGCTGTGTGTGTGTGTTTCCACCAGCCTTTCTCTCTTTTGCCTTTGCTGTGAGGGTGGCATGTCCCAGAGGGGCACCTCCTTCAGTTTGGATGCGGGGATGAAGACCATAGGGCAGAGTAGAGCTGCCACTGACCCTCAAAAGACATGAAATGTGATCAAGAAATAAATCTTTATCATAAACCTCTGAGATTGGGAGGACAGGGGCATTGCTCATCTGCTGCTGGAGCATAAGTAAGTGAGACCTAATGAATATGACTCAAACTAAGGTGTATTCATTTAGATCTAGGATGAGTTGCACTTTAGAGGAACCCAGGTCACTCCTGTTTGTTTGGAAGATTGGCTCTAACTAATCTTCCTTGCGTTAGTCATGGGAGACTAAAGCGCTCAACCCTGAGGATACCATGTAATTGGATTTCCATAGGAAAAGTCAAGGCAACAACTTGATGATTCTGTTATTAGCCAATGAGTATCTACCATCATAAAAGTCGTTTAGTCATATAGAGAGTAGCAATCTACAGCACAGGACTTGGCAAACTTTTTCTATAAAGGGCCATATAGTAAATACTTTAGGCTTTGAACACCATACAGTTTCTGTTGCAACTACTTAGGTTGTAAGTGAAAGCAACCACAGAGAATAGAAAACATATGAGTGTGGCTGTGTTCCAATAAGACCTTATTTATGAAACTAGGCAATGAGCTTGAAACTTGTATCACAATGAAATTGAAACTTATATCACAATGAGCTGGATTTGGTCCACAGGCTGACCCCTGCTATAGCATAAGAAAACTTAAACACACACACAAAGAAAAAAAAATCCTGAAATAAGCCTAATGTTTGACAACCACATTATATTGTTTTAACATTAAAAACTACACAGTGGCCACTGAAAGAGATGGATAATTCTTTGTTTTTCCCCATATATAAAATAGAGATAATAAAAGCTACTTCCTAAGGTTGTTGCAGGAATTAATTAAAATGAAATATAAATTGCCAATGAGTAAGCACTCAAGGAATTTCATTTCCTCTCACATTTCTTTATCTTGCTACAGAAGACTCAGCGTGGATTCTCAATGAAGACCTATTTAATGCATGCCAAGTTAATTAATGAGGTCAAACAGCAATGAGGCAAAGCAGAGAATTCTTGAAGTCAACATTTGCTGATCAATTGGTTTGATAAGACAAACTTATGATAACTAAGAATAAATATTAATGTATGTCATGATTTACATGTCTAGTTAGGAATCCATATAATTAGATTCCTAATTATATGGATCTGACATGGAAATGCTTTATTTTCAATTCAGGGGTATATTTTGCATGATAGATAATAATTCTGTGTTCTACACCAAAGTCATGAAATTCCCAAAGTCTACATGGACAAAGGATAGGAAACAAAGTCTCAGAGCTATCTGTTAAATTAAACAGAAGTCAATTTTGTGAATTATTGAACTCAGACTGGGAGGTCAAGTTTTCTTTCAAAAAGCAATGAATCTCAGTCTGTGTTCTATGTTCTGTTAAACGTCTTCTATCATAAATAAAGAGTGTGACACGTGCTCCAGGAGCCCATGGACAATATTCACCATAGGCCATAGTGACAATTGTTGAGAAAACTGAACCACCTTTTTCTCCCTGTAAATTTAAATGCCACCAGAGAAAATTATATTTAATTTTCCAAACCATTTTCTGCCTAATTTAACATCTTAAATTTAGCTTCCAGTCCTCCTCTTGGAGTTCATTCTGTCCTAAAATACTAAATTACCCTCCGCTCCATTCTTTCCATTTCCTCTATTACCAAAATAATGACCAATTCATTAACAACCACTTAAAAAAAGTTGTTTTTTTTATTTTTATTTTTATTTATTTTTATTTTTTTATTTTTATTTTCCCCCACACTAGATGGATAAGCTGACATGCATCACATAGTTCCCTCACAAGACACCAAGGCAGGTGCAAATACCTTCCTCCTGAAATGGTGTAAAAATAAAGGTAGAAATATTCTTCTGTCAAATGTGGATGTGTACTTAAGGAGACCTCTTCCTTATTCACAGAGTAAGGGAGATTTTTAAGGCAAGTGAAATTGCTCTGAGATGACAGATAGTATCGGTGTGTGCTTGAGTAAACATGTGGGGAAAGGAGTATGGAACACAGAAGTGCCTTAATATTCATTTAATCCTGATGTTAACATAACTCAAGTACAGTGGTAAGTGAAGACAGTAGCATTTACACTTGCCTCACACTGTCTAGTGCTTCTGGAATGTGGACAAATTGCCTTAGAATCATCTGGAGATTCTTGTTAAAATGACAGATTTTAGGGTATCACTCACTGTAGACCTACTAAACCTCCATGTAGGAAGTTGAGCCTGGAAACATGATTTTTAACAAAATCTCCCTATGATTCTAAATGATTCTAATGTGAAGCCAAGTATGGGAATGTCTTCATTAAAGGAATATTAAGATCACGAGAGGTGCAAATATTCTTCACCATTAGTATTTTCATGGAGGCATGGAAAATAGCACCAGGGTATATCTCATTGGTCAATAAGGTGACAGGTGGGCTAAGAGTCCTTGTGAGAAGCTTCTTTCTCTTTCTATTTTGTACTTTTCTCTCAACTGAGAATAGTATCTAAACCTGGGTCATTTGACTTCTCAAACTCAGGAACACCAACAGATAAAAATGAGGTCTGATTTTGGTAAGGGAAAAAAAGTAGTCACTCAAATAATTGTCAATAAAAATTGCCACTAAAATGTTTGAAAAAATGAACCAGATACATCACATGTATAAAATCATTTTCTATAAAATCGGTGTTGCATTTCAGTGTTCTGAGGGCCAGCAATGAAAGGGAATGAAAATGACGTATTGTGAGTTTGACCACTAACAGTCAGAAGGATGCTGAAAAATCCCCCAATGAAAAAAAAATGCATTTTAGGACAGGAACTTTCTCCATTCTTCATCCTCACAGGCACTTTTGGTACGTTGTAAAATTATGGCAGCTATATAGGGATTTTTCTATAACATGGCACCTTTCAGGTTCCTGCCTTTTTCTCTGCTCCTCAGACGATTTTCATTATCACAGGCCAGAACTAAGCCTTGCACATGAAACATATCATCCGATCAGTCAATTTGAATCTGGCTCTGCTCTGTTTATGTTGACAGCCAAATGATCATGAGTAGAATCAGGCCATTGTTCCCTCCCAGAGATTTGAGCACCCAACTCACGGGTTGTCTGAAAGTTCTTTTTCTCCTAAAGCTGCCTCCAGACCTCAAACATGTCGTGAAAAAATTCAATCTCCTTGGCTACTGACGATAATGAATTAACTGCATATATAGCTGTCAAAATGGTGGTATGTTTAGCTCTGTGAATAATCTATCAGGGTGAAGAGGAGAAAGTGAGAGAACTGTGAAATTAAGTACAATCTGAAACTAAATACACTCAATAATTGTGGTAAAGGGTATATTTATATCTACTCATATATCTCCTTGGACAGTTTTACAGAGTCCTCAAATCTAGATTCTTTTTGAAATATAATCTCCAGTATCTTTTGTGAACAAAACACATTTTTCAGTATTTTAAAACAACGACATTAATGTATCATTTCCTGTGTAATAAAGACTCTAGACATGGCCGTATCTAAGGGAACATGAACTGAAGATTTACATAAGCAGGCACAGGGTGTATACATTTCCACTGGTCTACCATAGTCTGTAAATATTTTCTATTCATTACTCGTCTGTCCATCCCACTCCCTGAACGTGGATTTCAGTTTCTGTCAGGATTGTGGCCTGTGTTTTGAACTGACTGTCTTCAGCAGGAAGTTAAAATAAATTTGTACCCAATTCGATTCACAGCACCAGCTAGTTCACTGGGGCCACTAATGATGGGTCTAGCAAAGCTGCCTGCCAATCACACAGAAATGCTTCCTGTCAAAATCACTCCCAAAATATTGACAAGGGTGGCCGGCAAAAAAAAGTTCAACAATAGGCAAACCTAATCACTCAGTGGATAGTGAAAGGGCCAGTCATTCTTGAAGTCAGAGGAAGGTAGGTCAGTCACAGACGGCTTTGTGTTTCCCCCACTTTTTTCTGGACCAAAACGATGGCATAGAGACTATGGATTGATATGGAACACCATCTAGTGAAGGATTTTAGGAAGTGCATGAACATAGAAAAAAATCCCAAATCAAATTCTGATTCAATTGATTAAAGGTTTTCTTTCCGACTATTTTAAATGGTTCTGAAAAAAATGATGGTGTGATTTTTTTAAAAGCTGGGTCAAAAGCAAAACAGAATGACTGGGTGTATACTCCAGCCAAAATCAGAATCGGCTAATTACCTTGTCTGCCACTTGGGATAGAATGGCCAGGTAGCGTCTTCTCCCAGTACTCTCTCACTGACAACAGTAAGAATGTAAGAAAGGCTCCATGGACTCAGCCCAAATAACAGTCTGCATCTGTCAGAAAGTCAGAATCTAGAAATGGCACGAAAGCGTTTGGGGAGAATGATGCCAGGGCACCAGCGTTTCCAGACATGCATCTCTTAGCCATGGTGTTTTCAGTTAAACAGTATAAGTGTCAGAGGCTTCAGCTACTAACAAATTAAAATTTTTTTTCTGGATCTCAATAGCTTTTATTGCCATAAAATCAGTACCAACTAGAACTATCTCACAGTGTGCTGCACAGAAAAAGTGCTCAATAATATAACATGGTTTAATAACTCGTGGTGACAGCCAGAGAAAGTTGAATATAATTCAAGTATTAAATTTTGAATTCTTCGATATAAAACTGTTATTTATTTGTTTGTTCATCTGTTCATTCGTTCATTTCTTTTGAACTTCTCAACTCTACCTTTCAGTGTTACACCCCTTGGTATGTTGATTTATGTCCTCTTGGCATTGAATAAACGTTATGTGACTGTCTCTAAACTTACAGTGGTGCGGGAAAAGAAAGAGAAAGCACAACACCAACAAAGCCCCCAAGCCCAACATTGTGGTGCTTTTACTGTAATTAACTACCAATAGTTTCTAACAAATCTTCATTCATCTTATTCTGACTTTCAGAAAACCTCACTGTACCATCTGGATGGGACGTTGACTTTGTCCTTTCTAGCTATCACATGGTGAGTTTGCCATCACGTTTTCTATGAAGAACGGATTCTAGCTACTCTAAATAAAAACAAACGCTGTATTTGTGTTGCTTATGTTGCTGGGTTGTCCTTTTTAGATGAAGAAAAAAGCCTCCATCAAATCTCCAAGTATTAATTTGTGGCCACTAGAAAGACAGTGGCTTTCCATCATCCCTGTGATCTTCTCTCTCTCATCAGAAGAGAAGACCACACAGCATGGTGGATGGCTCTCTCACTTTCTCTTTCTGACTCTTCCATTGCTTGACAAATGGTTAATTCGCTATTATTATCTAAATCCAGCCATGCACTGACTAACCCATGCTTATTTGTAGGAACAGGTAACTCTTTGGACATTTCTCCAAGAAGCCAACACTTTCAAGCAACTGGACTTACTTTGAACTTAGAGAATAGTTTTTAACCATTTCGACTGTGCTATTGATCACATGAGGTGAATGCTGCTGTCAAGTGTCATCCAACGGAAGCAGCACGTCGAACCTCAATAACAGTGTGTGACCAATTTCAACTTGTTCAGTACAGTCAGTCAGGTATGAGCTACGGTTGAGAGAAGGTGTGTTTTAAAGGGTGCCATAAATCATCCTCCATCATGACAACGCTCCATGTCACACATCGCTTCTGGTAGGGAAATTTCTGTCAAATAAAGACATTACGGTGTGTGCTCATCTACCTTATTCACCGGATCTGGCACGACGTAACTTCTGGCTCTTCCCCAAAGTCCAAACGACCATAAAATGTAAATGTTTTGAAGCGATTTAGGACATGGAGGCAGCCAGGACAGCGCGACTCAAGACACTCATGAAAGAGCCCTTCCAAAATTGCTTCAGAAAGTGGCAAGAAGGATGGGATAAGTGTGTTCAAAGCAAGGGGGAGTATTTTGAGGGGGATTAATGGCAATTAATGTCTTTTACTGTAATGAAATTTTTTTTAACTTAAACATTCATCGTATGTTTTGATCACACCTCCTACATATTTGCGATCCTTTAACTAACAGAGAGGGAAGGTTTCTACCTGGCAATAAATCCTCAGTCTGTTAGACAATACTTGAGAAGCACCTGCAGGCAGGCAGAATGGTAGAATGCCTCTACTTAGTGGTTTAGAATGCCACAGTCCATTGTCACTCGCTCTAGGTCAGCACCTTACACAAACATACCACTGAGGCACTCTAATGAGGAACGACTAGTAAAAACCTATCACCTCTCAGAGAGGGGTAAGGAAACATGAAAACAACTATCATATGAAACGGAATGCGTTAAATACCATAACTGAAGAACAAGATGTGACAGAGATGTAATGGTGTTGCATAGCCAATGATCAGGAATGGAGGAAAAGAATGCTTTCGGTGGGAGATTTTGGAATTTAGATAAGGGTCCAGAGATATTGCTGGCACGCAATGAGTTGGGTGACATGTAGGCAAGTTATTATTAATCAAGTTGAAGCACAATAATTTGCAAGGAAGTCCTCCTCCTTCTCCTCCTCTTTCTTCTTCAAAGTGGAGAGCCCATATAACTTCTCTCTCACGCTTGCTCTGACATACTTTTATGAACAAGAAAGAAAGAGTTAAAATCACAATCAAAATAGCACGTAACTAGGGATGCTGGTTTGCTCAGGGAAATCCTGATTTATGTATGTTTTTCTGGTGTAATTATTAATAGCATTCACTGCACTTTCAAGTGTTCTGAGTTGGGCAATGTATTTTCTGGTCCCTAGACACATATACCAGTCTATCTTATGAATGCAATGTACGTGCCTAAAGTGGCACCAGCGTTTTCAGCATCTGCTGGCATCACTAGCACTGTTGGTCTGGTCTCTGTTTAGGTTTTGAAAATGCGAGGTCTACCGAGAGACCCAACAACATTTCAAAGGGGAAGCTGTATGAAATCTCATAGTAGCCATTGAGAGGGTATTAATTCATGTTTTCAAATGATGGAAAAGCTCACTGGATAAAAACTCCCATCTCTTCCTTCCATTCCCCCTGACACCAATCTTTTGCCACAGCTGTTACAAACTAATTGCCAACGTTAACAACACACACACACATACACACACACACACACAATGCATATATGTATTTTTTGTGTGATTTCATATTACGTGATTTAAATTAGTATCTTCTTCGAACTCATTTATTTTCAGCTTGACTCAGAAGAAGGGCTAATTCATTTGCCTGACTTAAGAGAGCTCATTTTTTATTTACAGTGAGCATCAATGAGGCCCTGGTAGAGCCTTTAATAAATAGAACATTATATATTTTAGATATTTTGGGAAGACCCAGGACATCATCTGCACCACAAGGTCAAATTTTGTAGCAAATGTAAGAAGACGTGTGTTTTGGTGGAGGAAGAGGTAAAGAGCTATTTCTTAGGCAAACTGAATACACGAGGCAGAACAGAAAAAAAAAAAAAAGCCCTCCAGGTTTCGAATGGAGGTATCTGTGGAAAATAGGCTAATATAGAAATTTAAAGAGAAATTATTTGAGTGATTGATTATCTTCTCCCCCTTCCAATCTATGTTTACTACAGTTGTGTCCCATAGGCATGGACATATGTAGGAAGAAACTCAATTAGATTTCTGTTGCACTGGCGCCCCCCAACGGTCTCACCATGTCACTGCTCAGAGTTGTAGAGGAAAACCCTTTGAAAACTTTTTCACAGGCTGGAGTAGGACTAAATGGCAAGGGGAAGCCTAACTTCCTTCTTTACTCCCAACCAGCTATGTTCCCCTCTCTTTCCAACAAGTGAATGTCAAAGGGTAATGAGGCCAAGGATGAAACAACAAATAAACAACAAAAACACTTGCCTGTGGCTGTATGAATAAGATAGGCTGAGATTCTGAAATTAAACCCAGCAGGCAGAAAGCGCACACAGGCAGCCCAGCCCGTCTGCTGAAACCTCTTTCATTAAAGCCTTGTGATGGTTTCTCACTCCACACACACAAAGGGACCTGCCTGAGTGCTTCACTGAGAAACTTGAGCAAAAGATGCCACGCTGGTGTGGTGCTGCTTATCAGGCTTTGTCAGAGAATTTTAGGGTTATTACCAACAGCTCTTTCTCCTTTTAAATTGTCACAAACTGATTACTAGCGCAGGCTAACATAAGACAAAACTTAACTTTTATTTCAGATCTGGTAAGGCCTACCTCTGCCGATCTGACAGTTACAGGGTGTGATTTGAGCACAAAATCCACTTACGTGCGGAGCTTTGCATGGAAATGTAGAAATCTGTGGTAGAAGAGGACAGGATAACAGTGGAGTCTGTGCCACAGCCAGCCTCAGCTTTTAGATTATGCCCTGCATCTATTACTATAGTTACTGTGAATTTATGACAGCCTGGGAGATGAGGACGACACGGGACACTACTTGTTTCTTTAAACCCCCAGAACCACTCAGAAACACAGTCTCAAGAAGTTATAAGTGACTCTTTCCTTATCCTTTCTCTCTTAACCACTTCCCCTTAAACATCTGATAGCTGCAAGAAAATGATGTTTGGGGCACACTCCACAGAGGGATGACAGTATCGGAAGGGCAGCATGAAAGTTCTAGAAGAAACTTCCCTTATCTCTTAGTTCATTTGTGGGTTTCTAGAAAGTGTTGGAGCGCAAAGATTTGTTTGTTAACTTTTGAAAGATGTTAATGACATTTTTGAAACAACTCAAATGTTGGGAGATTGGTGTTTGTTCTATTTAAGTTAATAGAATAATTCTTTCTTAAAGTCTCAAAAAGTAAGTGCTATAAAAGGTAAAAGAAAATCAAATTAGGGTAAGTGGGTGACAACAAACTGGTAGGGTGCTTGAACTCAGCTGAAAACGGAGACTCTTCATTCTCACTAGTTCAGGACACTCCATCATCAGTACATGCCTAAGGATTTACATTTTAAGTACATTCAGATTCCTAAGGGAGAGTCACAATAGACATCTTCTTAAACCAACTTCTCTTTAAAAACAACTGTTACTGACAATAGACAAATGCAATGTTTTCTCTTATTGGTGAGACAGTGATGTACTGCCTCTGTGATATCAATCTGCTAAGCAATCTTGTGAAATATTAACCGTATTCCAAAGCCCCACCCATGATTGCATGCAAGTGGAAGGAAATTGCCTTCAGATGTGTGAGTGGAGACAGTTGCAATTTACATTACATGCTGTATACATTACAGCATTTTTTTCTCTGACATTTATTCCTTTTAGAAGTCCTTCCTCAAAAGCAGCTTCCTAATTCCAAATATATCTTTAAAAACACCAGTGACATGTTTGCATACAATATGCATTTTGCTTATTTGTCTTAATTAATGGGGAGGTTGTTTATTGTTCATTTTTATAGTTTCTTAATTTTAATTTTTAGGGAAATCAGAGTATGATACTCTTTCAGGTAGTCATTTTTTAAATCTAAAAATAAACCAAATTACTTTTGTTAAAGGTGTGTGGTTTCTTATAGAAGAGTGATTAATAAGAAACTCTTTTCCCCACCCACCATTGAGTTCATTCAACAAAACAATCAAAGACCAACAGACCTTAAAGGATATCTTGTCAGTCCTTCTTCTGAGTAGCACTTAAATATAACCTCTTAACCCAATTTTTAACTGTGGGGTGAGGCTTACAGGAGGTCCCAACTGATACTTGGTAATAACTTGAGGAAACCAATGTGAATCTAGTAGCCCAAATTAAAACTACCATAAAAAACACACAATGAAAACCTCATTTGCTTCTTAACTATTAAACATATAAGGACATGGGTTCCTCTGTAAGCTTTAGCTAAGTCATAAATTGCAAGAAAATAGGCTAAGTTTCCTGGTACATTTTAATCCACTTATGAGATCTCTCACTCAGCACCTTAATTTTAGTGGGCCCTGCGATAAAGGTAACTGGAACATTGAGTAATCAGAGAAGAGGAAACAATTGTTTAAAATGACATCAGTATTCTATTAGGAGCATACTAAAAGTCATGGCAATCCACAGAATATCCCCAGAGGGGTTGAGGGTCACGTGCACCACCAACTTTATTCTCTATGTTCCACCTTCTAGTGATAAATTCAAGTAGTGACACACAGGCTCCTGTAAAAAAGCATCTGATTGATATGTGGCCTCTAGATAAGTAAAGATACTTTAAATAAAAAGAGAAAAGGAGGTATATTGGTTTGCATTTGAAGTATGACTCCATCCCTCCTTTTTCTCTTTCTCCATGGGTTACAAGGCCAGGGTAGTATATGGGGCAGGAAGTCCACCATTTATTTTTATCAAGACATGCAAGTCTTTTGGGGAGCCAACTATAATTTTGCCCAACTGGTGAAATGAAAGTTATCAAGTAATATTATCTGACAAATTCCTTCAGGAAAGGTAAATGGAGTATGCTGCAGCTACATTTTGAGAGTCCATTCAGCCACCGTGATAAGCATTATAAAGCCCAAGACCTACAGGGATACAGAGGAGGACAGCTCCATAGGAATGCCAGTGACAAACTGAATCTACAGTCGCCTGGGAGTACCAAGATCATGGAGTCCAGCTTCTGCAGCTCTGCTGACAGATGATAAAGAGTGTATTATCTCAATGGCTACACATTTAAGCTTCATGGAGTGGAAGATATTTGACGGTAAATAAGCCAAGAATATGAAATTAGAAGGAAAAAAAAACAGTCTGTGAAATTATACTGCAGACATAAAATCTCAACTGCCTAAGAGCTCCAGTTTTTTAAGAGCCGTGGTTGACAGAGCAAATTAAGCAGTGAGATGTTTACCATGTTTAACGGAGATAAACTGGCACATGTAGAAGGTGTAATAACCCAGCATGTTTTCCTAAAAATGAATCTTAACTCTGTGCTATAAGGGGGCAACTCTGCAGGGCACTGGTGTGTTTTCTTTCTTTTTTTTTCTCTCTTTCTGAAAAGTAGTCTCTCATGCGCTTAAGAAGAATTTAAAATTTTTTTTAGTAACTAATAAGATGGTCAAATATGGAAAGAACAAGAGACTTCTGCTGACAAAAGGTGAACTCCTTTAGCACTAGAGCGTCTCTAAAGAGGATTTCCTGGATGAAGAACACTGTTTGAGCTAGCAAAATATCAAGAAGATTTGAATTTCGACCAAAGACTAACATTTACCTTACTGTAAATTATATCCTACCTAGATTTGTCTTGGACATAACAGGAGATAATTATTTATTGACGTGATGGTATATACAGAGATATTTACATGATAAAACCATCAGCCCAATTTATAAGGAACCTGGATTTTTTTTTCTTGGTATTAAACAGCAACAATAAAAGAGCTCAGTTCCAATTTAACTCTTGGAAGAAGATAACCACTCTAAATAATTTAAAATTTCTACATAGCAAAACTTTAAATAAGTCAAAAATTTCTCTACACCAACACTAGAGTAAATACAAAGATGAGTACTCACACATTAAAAAATACATTAAGCTAAAGTCTAGGTGAAGATCCCTTTTCTCCTTAGGGCATTTCTTGGGTCTGTCTTAGAAGAGTTACCTTATCCACAGTACTGTTAAGACAGGTAATTGTCAGGTTTTTTGTTAGGGTGTGGCACTTGTAGGAAATATATCCTTGTTGAATGATGGTGATGTTACAGTGACTTACAAGTTTATCTGTATATATGGATTTATATGCATATACATATACAGATACACATGTACATAAATGTGTATACATAGCATACTTATGTTTTTCTGTATCCCCCATTAGACTCTAAGCTCACTGAGGACAGAGAGCCCTCTTAGAACAGTGCCCAATGTATTAAAAAGGCTCAATAAATATTTGTTAAATGAGTGAAATCAAAGCTGAATGTCCAGAAACACATGTTATGATAGAAAATTATTTAAATATGTGCCAAAATACTCCCTCTTTTCCTACTAAAAGAGTGTGGAAATAATCATCAGTATATCCAGCATTCATATATATATATATATATATATATGTATATATATATATGTATATATATGTATATATATATATATATATGTATATATATGTATATATGTATATATATGGTCCCAAGTCAGCCTTAATTGGTTGACTCCTTTCTTGAGTCACTACTGCATTACTGGTAGACTTCCACGAGGCTTCTCCTGCAAGCATATGAAGACCTCAGTTTCTAGGTCATCCACAGAGTCATCTTACTTAGGCCCACCAGCAGAGAACAGAACTGTATAGGAGACACTTGCCTTTCCAGGAGCAGGAGAAAGCATCATAAAATGCCTTGGCAGCATGGAACCAGCGGCAGCAGAGACAAAATGACTCACTGCTCGTTTGACACACAGGATCCACCTACATAAAGAAGTATTTCTTTTCACTCTGTCCTTTGATGTAATCATCTTTCATGGACCATGAAAACAACATGGAGCTTGGTGACAATAAGAATAAAATTTAAATCCTGGCTCCACTGAAACTCTACACAATAAACTGATCTGGAACTCAGTTTCCTCCTATGTAAGATGGGAAGGATAACAAGAATGAAACTGACCTTCTAAGATTCTTAGGAAATTCAGGTGAGATTGCAGATGTGGACACATTTCTCAAGCCATAAAATACTCTATAATGTATAAAGGTGTGAAGACAGTTGTCTTTGCGGTAGAATGTGTGCAAATACATTACCAATTTTCTACCCCTCTACTGTTTGTTGCAATGTGACTTTGAATGTGGTAGAATCTATCCCTCTACTGTTTGTTGCAATGTGACTTTGAATGTGGTAGAATCTTTGAATCCATTCCTCTACCATATCTCTACTCCAATCTGGCTAGTTTTGCGATTTACTCTGGTTGGTAAAAAAATGGGATAAGTGATAGTATGCTAGTACTAAGCCACAGCCTCAAGAAGACTCGTAAACTTTCATTTGCTCTCTTGGAACCCGACCACTTTCCAGAAGAAGAGCCCAAACGAGTTTGATGGAGGATAAGAGATCATTTGGAGGAGAGCTCCGTTGTACCAGCTGAGGTCATCCTACTCCAGTGTACAGCAGCAAACACAGCCACAATCAGTAGACCTGCCTATCTGAACCATAGCTGACTGCAGGTGTAAGAGGGAGCTCAGCCAAGAGCAGCAGAACCACCTAGATGATCTGTGAATTCATCAGGCATGATAAAAGCTTATTGTGTTAAACCCCTGGATTTGGGGGTTGTTTGTTACATAGCAATAGCTAACCGATACAGCATTATACAGGCATACCTTGGAGATATCACAGGTTTGGTTCCAGACCACCATAATCAAGAGAATATTGCAAAAAAGGGAGTCACACTAACTTTTTGGTTTCCCAGTGCATATAAAAGTTATGCTTACACTATACTGTAGTCTACTAAGTGTGCAATTATTTTAGGTCTAAAAAAAGGAGATACCTTCATTAAAAAATACTTTATTGATATAAAATGATAACCATCATCTGAGCCTTTTGGAAAAGGGGTGTCAACAGACTTGCTTGACTCAGAGTTACCACAAACCTTCCATTTGTAAAAAATAAAATATCTGTGAAGTGCAATAAAGTGAGGTGCAATAAAATGAGGTATGCCTGTAGGCTCCTACCAAGGTCCTTAGGAACATGTCCAGAAAAGAGGGCTAATATGGTCATAAAATATGTGAGTCTTGCGAATCAATAACAACTGTATATTTCAGCTTTTCCCTTCCATTTCCTTCAGCATTTCCGGGGTGCTTTTAGCCCCAATTCCTGGCTGACCTCAGAACTAAGGCTGAGAGCTTCTGATCTCAGCAGAAAGACTGCCCTGAGTTCAAAGAACACCATGTGAACAGCTGTGCTTCTGCTTCCAACATGTGACCTAAAAAGAAACTAAGAAATGGCCTCCTACATCCTATCAAATCCCTCTTTAAGTATGCGGCCTCAATAAAGAGCCAAATATGCAAGCAGGTTGCTTTTTAAATATAGCTTCTGAAATCAACTTACCCAGTCTGACATTTCAAAACCAGCTGATACAGAAAAGCGGGAAGGGATTAGTTAGCAAAAGTGGAAAAGGAATAGATCAGAGGCTAGAGCATCAGAAGTCTATAAAAATCATAAATGCTCAGGAAAATCTGCATAGAAGGTGGAAAGGTAATTAAAAAAGAAATGAAAGGGTAACCCATCAAATTCTGCTTTATGACCATGTATATCCTTGCTCACGAAGCAATGGCCACATACAACCAAGGGTAATGTGATCCTATTAGTGAATATTCTGAGGATAATTACTGGACCATGGATAAATATTTCCCTTTATTTCTGCCTTGTTTGCATTTTGTTTATTTCCCAAGGCTTAACCTCTCCTGCAAAGTATGCATAAGCACGGATAGGGGCCTAGAATTCCAGTCATTCAAATATATCTCATAATTATTAAATCAGATTCACAAAGTTATGAAAACTTGAAGGAATTCTACCTATAAACATATTCCTACCCTGGCTTAAAGGGTTCTCTTTTTTATACTATACCTTTTGTATACACAACTTTCCTTCTTTCTTCTTTGTTATCAGAATACACCAGCAGCAAAGCTGCCCAAACTACCAGCAGACCAGCAAAAACTGAGAGAAACATCTGAGCTCAAGACAAGAAGGCAAGCTACCCACCAACAATGACTGCAGATAACATTTATTGAGTACTTTACTATGTACTGAGCGCCATGGTGTTCATTCATTATCTCAGATTTGTCTTCTCAATAATTCCATGAGTCAGATATTATTAAACCCATTTTACAGATGAGACTTGGCAAGATACAATAATTTGTCCCTAAAGTTTCGTAGCTAGTTATTGACAAAGCCAAGATGACACCAAAGAACTCTCCACAACCACGTGAACCTCGAGCTTTGGCTCCACCCAACAATCTTTGAAAGTACACCTACACAACATGTTACAATCTGCCAAGTGTTGCCATTTGCATGAACCAAATGTTTCATAATTCTGAGTGAACCCCTTTACTTGGCAGTGCTTTGTCCAATTCCCTGCAGAGCTCCTCCTAAAGATTTTTCTCTAGGCCACTCTTTACAGCCTCTCCCAGCTCTGCCTTTTGTCATATCACTATTACTTACCTCACCTTTCATCCTTTTTTCTCCCTTCACTTTATCAAAAACCACACTGCCTGGGCTTAAGAACTTCAGGGTCAGACTGGCTCTGCAACTAACTAACTAACTAATTAACTAACTAACTAACTAACTAACGTGAGATGTTGGGCAAGTAACTTATCCTCCTGGAGGGTAATAACAGAATCTACTTCATAGAGAAGATTAAATGGGATTATATGTGTCCTGGGCTTAGTTATCACATATGTGTTCTGGGCTTAGTTAGTGAAAGATAACAAGGTAAATGCTCAAAAAGTGTCATGGAAAAATAAGTACAGGCCTCCCATGAACATACAGATTTGATGGAGGGAGAAAGTTAAAGCTATTCCTAGATTCTCATTACTGAGAAAAAGATGTCCACAGTGAAACCACTCAAGAGGACTCCACTATATATGTCCATAAAGCAAGCCTTCTTTATCTTTGTTTGCACTTTTACAATTTATAAACAGAATCCTATGCCATCCTTGCCATAAGACAGCACTTTTTAAGACCTGGTACAAATACCACCCTCTCCAGGAAGTCTTCCCTGCGCTTCCTTTAGAAAACATTGGGGATTGATTCAGCATCAATCTAACTTCTTTCTAAATAAAGCCCCTTCCTGCATTGCAGAGGTTTATACATTTCCAAGACTCCCTTGCAGCTAAGGTGCCTGGGAGTTGGAGAATGTGATTAAGAGTTGTTAGCCAATCAGATGCACTCATGTAAGCCATAATTTCAGAATTGACTTCAGTGAGAGAAGAGGCATAATGATCAAAATCCATTTTTGCTAGGAAGATCATGATGGAGGCAGCTAGTTCTAATGCTGGCATCTTTTGTGGCACACTTACAAATTTAACAGGCCGCTTCAGACTAGCACAGGTGCAGCAGCCCCCTGGACAGCCCAGTTCTGGGGCACAGCTTTGAAACATCTCTCTTTTTAGCCCTCCAATGACTATGTAAGTCTTTACTTCTCCACACATCCCTTTCTTTTTAAATTAACCAGAGTATATTCTATTTGCTACACTTGATCCCTCAGCAATCACTTAGAAGAGGAATTTTTCTTGGTCGCCTTTCTGTGTCCATACTACTTTGTTCCTGCCCCTAATTCTTGTTACACTTGGCTTTTCATTGTAGTGACTTTTTAATATATCTGTCTCTTCTTTAAATTGAAAGATACTTGAGAGAGGATGTTATGTCATATTTATCCTCGATTTTCCCTGTAGTGCTTCGCAGTCCTTGGCACAAAGCATATGCTGAATCAAAGTGAGACAGTTTCCCACAGTTAACACTGTGGCAGACAAACAAACTGATTGTGAATTATCACTAGGTTTTATTGTTCCATATTCTGTATCTTGTTAAATTATGTCTAAATTTTGCTAGCTTCGAAAGTAACCATATTTGTTTGTGGTAGATTAGATAACTCTTCAGAAATATGCATTCTCAACTCTTCACTTCCATGGTGGTAATACTTCCTTGCTTCATTGATATTCATTTTGGCCATATGGCTTGATTTGGGGAGGAGTATAGTCTCCACCATCTTTTAATGTTGGGTTCAGTTATGTGATTTGCTTTGGCCAATCACATGTCATCACAAGATATGACAGAGACTCTTGAAATACTCTTGTGCAGTTGGGCTTGTGCTCGTGGCTCTCTGTCATTGGCATCAAAACATGCCCCAGACAGTTCACTGCCTCAAGGAAGAGGATAAGGGACTCATGGAGGAGAGCCATGTCCAGTTGAGTCCAGCCTAAATTAGCCACACAACATCTCCCACTTCCCCTGCTCATCTACAGATGCTTACTGTTTTATATCACTGAGATTTTATGGTTATTCATTACACAGTATTATTGTAGCCATAAATCATGTTCCTAGAAAGGCAAAAAAGGAAATTCTTCCTTTCAAAAACGATTGGATGTATTAGAAAGAGAAGGTGCATCTTGTATGAAGTTCAATACTTTCCTCTAACATGTCCCTTCCCTTCACACCCATCTTCCTCCTTGAGACTCATTCCCTTCATCGCCATAACCATATACCTTGGTAGGGTTCTAGCTATTTTCTCACTTTACCTTACCGCCCCACTCTTCTCGTGCTTTATCAATAGACGTTACACGGGAACTTTGCTTCTCTTCATTAAGTTCTCTTCTCTCCTTTAACTATCATTTTCAGGGACTTGTATCACTCTCTGTGAAAACCTCCCAAGCTCTATCCCCACCCAGTCCTGAAGTTTTCCTTAGGTCACAGCCACTGAGTTCCAGCTGCCAACTGACTGCCTCCAGCTGGCATTCCTCCTAATATCTCTCACATGGTTCTCCCAAATCCACGCCAGCAACTTCTTCAAAGTCAGTCTTCTGTTTTCTCTTTCTTCTATTGACCCTCTCCCAGGTCATCCATACACAAAAGTCTTAGTATTAGAAGTTATCTGCCTTAGTATTAGTAGTTATCTGCCTCTCACCAAACCAAACTACAAATTTAATAACTGCCAAATACCTAGCAGGTAAATTAGACGTGGGTTTGATAAGCCCTCAAGGGAGTTTTGTAGGTTCGTGGAGTTTGTAAGTAAAGGAATACTATGTGGAATAATTTCATAAAGCAAAGAGTGACTTTGGTAAGGGGACTTTGCCCTGGAATGTGTTTTCTATTTTCAGGATTTCTACTATTGATATTTTTCTTGAATTAAAGGCAGGGTTGTGATGGACAGAAGGTGGACCTTCATCTATACTAATAAAAAAAAAAAGTGGGAATCAGTGAGTCCTTTGCTTGGGGAAAAAGGACATAGGGAAATGGAAGCCATTTTCACTACTAACATTAAAGGCTAATAGCCTGTGTTGTCCTATTCAAAAATCAATAGCAAATAAAAAATGTAAGCAATATTAACCCCAGCTGGTAAAACAGGGATTAAAATTTATCACGCAGAACAAAGACCATAAAAATTTTGCAACTAGATTTCTTTTGTTCATTTAAAAAGGATATCACACTATCAGCTTTTACACAGGCATTTAACAAAGGACCTCTGAAGAGATCTCATATTGTATGCCTGATTAATCATTTTATAAAGCTCCAGCTTTCTTTCAAATCTGGCTGAATTTCTATCTCATTGTACATTATTGACAGATGTTCTATAATGAATAGCAATGAAAATTCTGAGCAAAGCCTCCAGGGAGAGGCAGTTGGAGCCTATCAGAGCACCTTACCAAGTTGCTGAGTTAAATTTGACTCAGAGAATATTTATTTGATGAATTCTAGGAATGCACGATGACTATGTTTACCAAGTATCTGTGGGGTTTACTGACAAAACAAGTGGCTGATGTATCTTCCAAGCACCCAGTGTCGGGAGCACACACACACACACACTTTCACATTCCATTAACTGCAGAATCTATAGTTTTATATGTTTATTTTTACTGCATGGTATATTGTAGCTCTTGTGCTAGCTAAGTCTTTTGGTGCAGATGGAAAGTTGGTAAGCTTCCTTCCTGACTGTAGTTGACCCTTGTTCTTTACCCAAAAAAGTCTTTGAGCCTAGACTAAACTTCATCCATTTGAAAATGTCAATGCGTAGCAAACCATAGCGATATAAAAGGGAACTAGAACAAGATTTTCAGAGGTGTGTACAGTAGGGAAAGGGGTAGGTAAAGGGCAAATGACTTTACTGGACCAGCATTAAGCCAAAAAATCATACTGAAATACTTATTTCTACACTGTACCCACAATAGAGCATGCACTCACACACCAATTAGGGTAAAACCTAAGGTTAATATTTTTAAGTCAGCATCGAAACAATACAACACATCAATATGTTGTATTTTACAAGATATAACATGAAATTTATATATGTGTACACACACAGGCATATATATGTATGTGTATGTAATATTTGTGGCCATGGAAGAAATAAAATTCTAAGGAAAGGGAGTATCTGGAACTAAGGTACACAAAAGAGGAGAAGCCTTGAGCACAGAGCTCTTGGCGATCTGAAAGAGGCTCACACGGCTTGGACAGGTGAAAGATGTGGCTGAAGGAGGGGAGAAAGCCTGAGTTATCAGATGCCTTGCCTGCACTGCTTGGGAAATCATATCTTATGAAGAAGGTAATGGGAAGGTCTTTAAACCGTAGAACAAAATGATCCAACAGCTGCTTATACATGGCCCTCCCACCCTGTGAAGAGAGAGGCTTGGAATAGAGGCAATGCTAGAAGCAAGTGTAGTAGTTTGAGACAGTTAGAAGCAGTACTTCAGATAAGATAAGAGGAGTGAGGACATGCATTTCTTTTTTTTTTGTTAGTTGCAGGTGCACAAAGCAATGTAATAGTTAGACATTTATCATTTATATCCCTCACACTGTGTCAACCCCCTGCCCCCATCCACTACCCCTCTGACATCGCACAGAGCCATTACATTTCCACTTATCTCTATTCCTAATGCTGGTCTTCACTTCTTGTAACTAAAATATATATATAAAAAATTGAATTGTAGTTGACATTCATTATTGTTCAGCTTCAGCTTCAGGTGTACAGTGCAGTGATCAGGCATCTACATCATCCCTGAGATGGTCTCCCTAATGAGACAAGTGTCCATCGGATACCCAACAAAATCTTTACAATATTATTGATTACCTTCCCTATTACGCAACCATAAAGAAGAAAGAAATCTTACCATTTGCAACAACATGGATGAACCTAGAGAACATTATGTTAAGTGAAATAAGTCAGACAGAGAAAGACAAATACCATATGATCTCACTTATATGTGGAATCTAAAGAAAAGAATAAATGAATGAACTAATCAGAAACAGTCCAGAGACATAGAGGAAAAACTGAGGGTTGCTAGATGGGAGGGGATTGGGATTAAGGAGGAAGGTGAGGGGATTAGACAGCACAGTCAGTAACCACAAGAAGGACATGTATTTAAAAGAGCTTCCTTTTCACCAAGTACTTTAATAATAGGTTCCTTTGGAAAGCAATATTCAAAGTTTTCATGTGATTTTTCTGAATTGCATAATACAAAAAAAAGTACACAAAGCATATCTGACTTCTATAGTTCTAAACTGATATCTGAAATTAGAGACTAGAAATTTAACAATAATATATTATAAGCTTATAAACTTTTTTATTCAACATACTTTCTAGCCTCTGACTTCCATTAAAAATCTGTGTGTGTGTATAAATATATGTATACACACATTCAAATTATGTATGCATTATATGTGTGTATGTGTGTTTATATGTAGACATATAATCTTTAGTCAGCTTTTGACCAGAAATTTTTAAATTATGTAACAAAGTTAATATACCTATAAAATGAAGACATGGGCAGGTATCAGAAAACACTTTTTCTGAAATGATGTAGAATATGGTTATCTATATGGAGAAAACATGGCTTTATAAATAAGTTCAATAATACAAAAGACACTACTTTTCCACTGCTTTTTCTTTTCTCTTTGTAAAAAAAGAACCAAAATTTCATGGGGTATTCCTCTTTAACTTTAAGCTTCTGAATGAGGATATCAGGAAATAAAATATTTTATTAAATATTAATTTTACAATAATAGCATAAAAATGTTCATATAACAAGAATTTTACAAAGATAAATTTATATTTAATACATAAGTTTGTATATTGTATTGATATTAACATATTCATATTTATCTTTAATAAAGTAATCAGTGAAACTATTTTATATTTAAACGTCATACCAAAAAATAAATAAAACTGCCTTTAAAATGTTTTAAACTTAGTTCTCTTAAATAATAACTGAGGATATGAAGGGGGAGGGAAGAAAATCTCTTAATCAAGTTATAATATGAGATTTTTAGATCCAACGCATTTTCTCTGTTTAAACTATAAGAAGATACACGATAGAAACTAGTTTCTAAAACGTGGTCTGATAGATTCTGGGGTTTAGAGTATAACAGAAATCATAAGTCAGTTCTGCATTACTTCTGTTAGACCACACTTAACAACGTATGAGTGTAAGGAAAATAAAACTGCAGAACCACGGATTTATAAACTAAAAACCAAACTGAGCTTCCTTTTGTAAAAACTGAGGAGTAATTCAGTTTTAATTATATCTTTTATCTTTCCTGTTATCTTTCCTGAAACTCCAGTCCCTATAATTTTTCTAAGCCTTTTGATCAACATTTTACCAGAGAAATCACTCAACAAAAGGGATGTACCTAGAAGAGTATTTGGCACATAGTAGGGTCTCTCTCTCTCTCTCTCTCTCTCTCTCTCTCGCTCTCTCTCACTCTATATATATGTATATAAATTTATAAATATAAATATATAAATATATAAATATATATAAATATATATGTATGTATGTATTTTTTTTGAATGACTGGACAGATTCAAACAAGAATTCTGACTCCCTGATTGACTTTTTACACTCACGCATCGTTATCTCATATGACAGACATGAGTAGGACCCAATTCCCCAGCTACAATATTCTGGTCCCCCTTAGTGTCACCTGGACAATTGGCTCAGCCCCACCCCCAGGTTGTAGACTAAAGGACAGTCTCCATTCTCAATTCGGCAGGCGATACCAGCAAGCACTGCCAGTACAGCATTGAAATTATTCCTACTCCTTCAAAACAGTGAGCTAGGACACCCTAGATAGGGAATCACTTTCCTAAGAAGGAGAGCATCATTCAGATAGATACTAGTAGGAAAAATCTGAACTAGAACGAAGGGAGGTTTAGCCATTTGAAGTCAGACTTACAAATTTTGACAATTTAATTTTTTTCTGCTTTCTGAACTGATGATGATCAACCAACAGAACACACCGCCAGCTCTGCAAGATTTACACAGACAGAGGAGGTGGCCTCCTCCAGGACAAAATGAGAAGAGCAATTAAAAAGTTCATCTCCTCTAAAACATCTTCCTTAAGTTGCTCCCCCACACAGATGAACATTCACGAGATGTGATGGCTCTCAGTCCTTCCTGTACCTCAAAACAGGCTGCACAGCAGAAGACAGATCAAAAAGACGATCCCAGGGGCTTCAGTCCAAACTAACCCAATCACACTTTCAAAATGAGCAGTCATATATATACATACATATATACGCATGCGTATATATATATTTGATTTGTCTGAGAATATCTTATTACTCTTAAATAATAATGTTTCTGCCATAACCTTTCAGATTGATGATTGTGTTTCCTCATCATTTTAGAGATACTATTCAACTCTTTTAACCTTTGTTTTTGCATTTGAGAAATCTTCTGTATCATTTCTACAATCTGGTATTTACTTCCTGCCTTCAAGCCTTTTTTTTTTTTCTTTAGTGTTCTGTGCTTTTCCTATTAGGAGTGGATTCTATTTTATTTACTATCCCTGGGATCCATTATGTTTTATAAATCCAAGAACTCATGCTTTTCATTAATGCTAGAAAAGTGTGTCTTTTTCTCTTTTGCTCCAATTCTCTGAACAGTCATATTTTAAAAAAACAAAACAAAAACTTCTATGGGTGAGTTAATGAGCAAAGAAGACAACAACTACATCTCTAGGAAATCCCTTTTAACATGTAAGTCACCCAAAGGATAACACGTTAGCTCATGCCTTTATGTATTGATTCATTTGTTCAGCAGACATTTATTATGCATCTACCCTGTGATAGTAACAATGTGAGAAAATGCAAAGAAGTAAGAATTCTAACAACCACCCTCATTATTAAACACTCTCAGTACAGTGTCAGGGCCGGTTCCATGGGTGTACAATCTGTGCAGGGGCACAGGGGGCCTGAGCCCCATGTTTCCTTCAATTTTCTGCTATCACCATTTTGAAATTCTTGATAATTTTGGGAAAAGGGGCTCTGCATTTTCATTTTGCCCTGGGCTCTGCACTAGCCAGGCTTGGAATATCAAAGCTCCAGATGGCTAACCCCAGTGGGAAACACTACCACACTTTCTTCATCTCCCCTTCCACCAACAGTATCATTAATACACATGAGTGAATCTTGGTTGATAACAGGGGGATTTCAATGCATCATCCTGGTGATAAAATTTATCAGCTATTTCCTCCTATGGGTAATTCTCCTTGTTTGATCCTCTCTTCCCTGCCTGGCGCTATCTCTTCTATCTCTTCCAAAACGTTGCTATTTTACAGTAGCTGCAACACAGGGTAACAAAGCTGTCACAGGAGTATATGGAAAGGGTACTCATACTCAAGTATCAGAAAATGCTTTAGGGGTAAGCCGAGGGGTTGACAGTCCAATGTTAAGGTAGAGTCAGATACAAGAAGTCCCTCTATACTAGGTGAAAAGATGTAAGTGGCTTAGAGAAGACTGGATCATAGCCATATTCCTTCATTGGAGGAAACAAGTACTTATCTCTGGGGCCTCGAGGAGGAGACTGCATGTGAGCTAAGCCACAAAGAATGCAGAGGTGGAAGAACATAGAAGAAAGACACCAGAGACAAAGGCAGCAGTGTGGGAAAATGCAAGACGCTAAGAACACTAACGTCCATCTCCATGATTCAACACTGAGCACAAGGGTTGGCTTCAAGGGTGTGTGACCTGTGGAGTCACACAAGGCCCCACACTTAGGAGGGTTCCATGGTTGGCTTAATGCTCTGCTGTCACTGTCTTGAAATTCTTGATAATCATTTCTGAAAAAGGGGCCCCCGATTTTTATTTTGCTCTGGACTCTGCAAATTATGTAGCCGGTCCTACTTTGTAGCACGGTGTAAAACGGCTTACTTACATGCACTATCCATTTAATCTATAAAAAGGCATTATTATAATGATGCTTTGCAAATCTATATCATAGCATTATTACTGTGATTTTATTGAGAAAACTGAGGCACAGGGTGGTAATGTACTTTCCAAGCTATACACCACAAAGAAGTAATGAAGCCAAGATTTGAACCTCAGTCTTTCTGTCAAGTTGATGTGTTTAAAAACGGTGGTAGGCTGACTTTCCAAGTAAAGACAGGAGCAGGTGGCTCAGTTGGCTGGAGTGCAGGGGACATGAGGAGGACTGGAAGGTGACAGAGTAAGAACGTTGAATTAAACTCGATCACTGCAGTCCCTGAATGATTATATACTCTTTTCTTTGGGACAAAGGGAAACATGGAGTGACATGATCAGGGTTGTATCGGAGAAAGTTTATTATTGTAATAGTGTATACAGTTATTTGTAGGGGGACAAACAAAAAGGCATGAAGAAGACATCTGAGGCTCACATAGTCCTTCAAACATGGGGTAACAGGATTAATAACAATGAAAGCTAGTGTTTAAGGGGCATTTACTCTGTGTCAGACACCGCACCTGAATTACACTATGCAATCCCTATCAAATCCCTTTAAGGTAGGTACTTTTTATTATCCCCATATCATTGATAAAACAGAGGAAGCAAAGGGGAGTTTAAATAACTTGGCCATGGTTACACAGCCAGCGAGCTGCAAAGGTGTCATTTGGTTAACTTCCATGTCCAGTGATTTAAACTCCAACAAATATCCTAGCCAGATATCTTTTAAATAAAAAAAAATAATAATTCTGAAATACATATGAAAAATTTTAAATATAATATTAAACAGCGCTTTTTTTTAGAAAAAGAACTAGGAAGGTAGAATTTTAGCAGCTTTGAGAATCAATTATAAAGCAATAACATTTAAGATCTTTTGTCCCTGGCACAGACACAAAAACCCAGATCAATAGAACAGACTGGAAAATCCATAAATAGAATAAAGCATTTTTAAAAATGTAACACATGATAAACAAGCTTCCCATAATAAAAAGTGTTAGGAAGAATTATTTAGTAAATCAAATTGGAATAACTGGATAACAATTTGGGGAACCGATCAGGTTAGATATATATTTTTATACTATACATAAAAATAACCTCCATAGGGATTAAGGAGTTAAATACAAAAACAGTGAATGACAGAAAACCAGCAGGAGATGGAATAGAATATTTATCAGATTTATGAAAGACCAGTAACTTCAGCTTTGAAGCAGTGGAATAAATCATGAAGGAAAAGACTGACAGATTTGAATACATAAAAAATTTAAAACTTCTGTACAATGAAAAAACAGCAAGGCTGAAATAAAAAGGACATTATACTGAGGGCAATATTTGTATTCTGTCTGACAAAGAGGGCTTTAAAACTCAGACTATATATAACCTCATTCAAATTTATAAGGCAAACATCAGACCTCAAAACATAAATATGTAAGATATGGAAAAAACAATGAATACATAAGAGGAGCAAAATCAGTACAGAAAAAAAAAAAAGAAAATTGTTCAGCCCACCAATAATTAAGACAACAAAAACAAAGCAAACTTAAGGTTTTTCACTTTTCTAACTAATATTTCCCCCGAACTGGCCACACCCAATATTGCCACAGTTGGATCGAAACCTGTGTCCTCATTCCTTACTGGTGGCACTGTAAATGGATACAACCTTCTTAAAAATCAGTATCACGTCACATAGCCAGAGTCAGGCTCTAAACCACATTGATTTTCATAATCAGCAATTACATAGTGAGCAATTTATCTTCTAGATCTCCTAAAAGCAAAAGTGGATGTGGGCACCAGCCAGTCATCCCTTGTTGTTGATAATGGGAAAAATCTGGAAACATGAGTGCCTGCAATTAAGGGAATGGTTTTATAAGCCGTGACACAGACTGTGGTACAGGGGAAGACGTTTGAAGCTTTTCTTTTCAGAAGTTAAGTCCAAAGGGATGAAGACAGAGACAGGTAGCTTGAAGTGAAGCAATATTAAGAAACAAAATCACAAAATATTTCCTTTACAGCTGTGAGAGTCTGGGTGAGTTTATCATTTGTGGGGAGCAATACATTAAGGGAGAAAAAATGAAAATGTGTGTGTGTGTGTGTGTGAGAGAGAGAGAGAGAGAGAGGGAAGAAAAGCAGAGCGGGTAGGAGGGAAGGGAAAGAGAGGGAAGAGAGTGGTGAGCATGCAGGTATGATGAAGTCCCAGGCAGGACACTCAAAGGTAAACACGGAAGAGACTGCTGTGGAAATGAGGAAATGCCTCCCCCCTCTGGAGTAAAGATGAAGAAAGAGAAACAAACAGCTGGGAGTGAAGATGAGGATCAATTCGATCCTGTGAGAATTTCTTACTCAGGTGAGCCTTTCTTGGTTTGGCAGAATCCCGGTGCCCTGAATCCTGTAACATTTTATAACTGTATCTAGTGTGTCACATCCCAGGTAGGAAAGGAAAAATGAGCAAAAGTGCCACCAGGGGGCAGATTTGGTACTGGCAAAGGGGCTTTAAAGATATGAGGGAAAAAGAAAAAGAAAAAAAAAAAAAAACCCTCAAAAACAAAGCATTTTCCTTCAATACAAGGTCCATTCTTTGTTTTGCAGCAATAAATACTGCATCGAGTCCAGAGCAATTTCCTTAATGCTTGTGTTATGGATATGAATTTTGCCCCATAAACTCCGGTGTGTAAGAAAGGATAAGTACTTTGTATCCTTTAAATAAAATTAAATCTAGCCTTAAGCCACTGTTCCTACTAGACCAGGTTAAAATCTCAGTGATTGTTATGGCTCACACAGCGCCCCAGGGTCCCACGGAGGTTCTGCGAGTCTTAGCCCGTGCTAATAGTGAGGTCCAATATATGACATGCTCGTGATTCCTTGCTACGCTGCGACTGCGCTATGTCCTTTCCTGGTAACAGTGGGCAGATTCCAACATCTGGAACCCCCCCCCCACACACACACATACACACACACCCCTTCTTAGGGCACTCAAAGAAGGGAAGCTGGGAGTCATCCCTATCTGTGGAACTCTTCCCTCCTGCACCCCTCTTTCAGCTCTCTCTCCCCTGTGCCTCCTGTGCCTGCCTCTCTGCTTTCAAAATCTTCACCTTCCTCGATGGGTCTCATCATTGGCCAGCGGAGCGAAGATGTAGCGGAGACAGACGTCCTCAAGAAACATGCTTAAGACAGACCTGGAGCCCAGAGGCCCTGTCTTGTTCTCAGGATGAGGAAAGGAGAAAACCCAAGAACAGAATACACTCATATAGCCTAACTGTGTAGCCACATTTGCCACAAGATTACAGCTCCTAAAATCCCCTGTTTGCAAATCTGGCAGAAGGTGACAGTGAGTTTCCTTTTTCTGGTAGATGACCGAGGCATCCCTCAAAGTTGATGAGGGGCCGGGGAATGACCGTCAGGTTAGCTGCCCTGGAGGAACAAAGACAGAAAAGGGACGCACCCTCACCTCGAAGAGCTTCCAGTGACACATGCACAGAAACAGGTAATGGTGGACTGGTGAATTTAGGTAAGCATGGCAAACTAAAAGCCTGAAGGCCAGATCCCCCTGCCAAACGTACGCTCGATTCTGTCCATCTAGCATCTCTTAGAAAATAAGACCTGACCACCCAGATCTGCATTCCCACATGGCAGTCATCATCAGGAGCTAAGCAGAGGCTACTCCCTTTAGCTCGGCCCCTGCTCTCCAGTTTACCACTGTCTCCCACTGTGTTGTGCCCAGTCTACTTCCCTCATTCATGCTACTTGTCTAGCTCCTATAGGTATTTGGGTTTGCAACCCCTGACTGAGTAAATGAAATAACAGTCAGGATACAGTGGGCAAGTGTTCCATAAAAATTAATTAAACTTCTGCCTTTCCTCAATGCTCGCCCTGGCATATCTGGAAATTCAGAATTATTTCAGAAGGACCTTAAGATGTGAGCAAAGACTAAAGAAACTGGCATATTTAAGTGCAATCCACTCAGTTCATTTGCAAATGTTATAGACAAGGCCAGCTGTACTCCTGGCATCGAGCAGAGTATACTGATACTTGTGTGCTAAACAATAAACACAAAGAGATATTTGTGAAATAGATATTATGAAATGAATGCAGTTCTGTTCTTTGGCCTCATTTTCCATCACTGCTATCCAGAGTTCCCCATGGATCAGCCAGTCACCAGTGGACAAGTGTACACTGGTGTAACTGAGCTGCAGGAAACTCACACATGGACGGTCCAGTTCAGAACTAGTCTTGCCCTGACTTCGGGCCTATGAGCTCAGCCTCAGCCTACAGAGACACCCAGCTTCATTTTGCTCAATGTTAGTTTTCAACAGATAGGCCAAGTGCAGAATGCTT
Source organism: Rhinolophus hipposideros (assembly GCF_964194185.1). NCBI lineage: Eukaryota > Metazoa > Chordata > Mammalia > Chiroptera > Rhinolophidae > Rhinolophus > Rhinolophus hipposideros. Next base: position 48,966,785 of record NC_138060.1, read on the forward strand.
CCACAGTAAATTAGAAAAGTCCAACAGAAACAAGAGGAGGGAGTCTGTTAAACTTAGGAGAGAAAAACAACGGGATAAAAAGTTATTTTTTAGCAAGGACATCTGTAGTTGTCTGGCTTTCCTGGTGAGTTCAAGTTTCTACCCATGAAAATCCCTCTCTCTGCTCCTGAAAATAATGTTTAAAAACCAAAAACCTATATAAATCAATCAACTAATTAATAACAACAATTTAAACATTCTATTCTATGCATTGAAAGGTACTGTTTCATAAAACCCATGTTTTTCCATTGTGCATGTATATCCAACAAGAATGTCGTTGGAATCTTTGGTTGCTTGAAACTTTATACATTCAATGGAGTAAAGCTCTTTGGAAAGACTATGACTAAACAGTTAGGGAAGAGAGATGAGCGTAAAATCATAAAACGTTCAGAATACCCCATGTCCTTCAGCAGAGGGACACCCCAGCTTCCCGGGTTGATTTCTGAAGAAGGCCATACCAATATGGGACGTACGTATGTGGCTCCTGATCCTTAATCGCTGAATGACACAAGAAGAAACTGATTACAACTAGTAGTGTGTATCTGACAGATTGTAGATAATAATACCACTGCCGGAGGGAATACATAAAATAGCAGCCTTTTATCTCAGGTCTTTAATAGTTTGGGGAAAGAGAACACGGGAGCTACAAAACATAGAAAATTCACTAGCTATGCATTTTTGAAATCTGCATCCCAACCACTATCAGAGGAGAACCTCTCAAGTCATATTCAGAAATATTTTATTTAGAAAGCACTTCTATATTAGATTTTCCTTAAATACAAAATTTAAAGAAAGTGCAGCTTTAAAATGAGTGATATGCACTAGAAAATAGGATTTTTGGAGACTATATTATCAATTTTATATCATGGGGTTAAAAAAGAAGCTCATCTTTGAAAATTAAGCAAAACGAAACACACTGTTGCACCTTTAAGAAAAATGGGTGTTTTTGGTTCATAATATAAAAGTAAATGATTGGATGTACCAACGGCACAGATGGTGATGGAAAGAAAATTAGAATCAGAATCCTTAAGAATATACAGAAGCTCTCCAAATGTGTATGAGTTCTTATGCACATTTGTGAACACACACATATACCTGCACACACATCCTGCAGAAATGACTGGAGCACAGCAAGTGGCCCTGAAGCCCCGCCTACAATCCCAGGAAATGGTCGGTTTGGATGTCTCCCTTGTAAGGCTCCTGGGGAAGCACATCACCCTGCCCAGTTTATGCAGTCTCATTTTCAAATGCTGTTAATCAGAAACCTGCCAAGGAGAATACTACCTTCTCTCTAAAGATATCTGGAATACCATATCAAGTTATATGTCAAATAAGCAATAAAACAACAAGTCCATCAACTAGGTTCTAAAAGATTTATCCCTCTTCTTCTATTGAGGAGAAAGGAGCCTGTTATAAATGACTAACATTAATCACAAATCTGCAGGTCAGCAAATAAAAAAAAAATTTCTTTTGAAATGACCATGACTAAGTACAGAAAGACAACTTGTTAATTACTTTTAAGAATGTAAATTGGCAAAATGTAGAGTGATTTATGAAATGTCAACAAAAGAGGAAATCTCCTTCAGAACACTGAGTAATGATGAGACAAAAGAAACTAATGAAATTTTCAATTACATTCCCTGGGTCTTACGCTTTCCAGTTTATCTCTGCAGTCTATCCCCAAGTTCCTCACCCTCCATATATGATCACTGGGGTGAGGCGTTAGAAGAAACAAACAGATAAACTAATTGTAGGCAGTTCTTTAGAGAGCAAATTATAACTACTACAATGCTGGAAGCATCAGAGAGCCCTGGGAAGCCTATTGATGATCTCACTATAGACCACCAGTGGCAATGTCTCTGATCTTAAAATCAGTGCAGATAGTGTGGAAATTTGAGTAAGGAGAGAGAAAGAGAGAAATGAGAGGGAAGACAAATTATATACTATGTCTGGAAACAAGTCACGAGAGAAAATAGTTTGCAAGCTAATTGATTGAATAGTTACAATCATGATCTCCTAACAAAACTATCCCTTGTAATATAGGAAGAAAAGATTAGAACATCTCCTAATAGCGAAACAATTTTAAATTCATTCTTAGAAATACTTGTATTGTGTCTTTTTAAATATACATACTATATTTATAAAGTAATGCATATAGATAATTTCAAAACAATAAGCACATACTGGGGTGAGTGCTCAATTATTTTTTTTTTCGATTTTTTTTTTTTTCAACTGTTAGGAGTGTGTGGTCAAATCTTGGATAGCCTTTGTCTAGAGAAGCACTCAAAGTAACCTATGGCTTCTATAGGTCAATTACTCTATATTTTGGTTTATTATTGCTGTTGTTGCTATTTTCACAAAGCAATATCCATTAATTGTAAAAAAGAAATTAGAGAAAACTGTAAAAGAAAGGATGAATCACTATAACTCTACTATATTTTGGTACCAATTGTTTGTTCCTTATTCAACCATGTATACATTTTATATGTATATAAGTACATGTAGCATATACTTTTTCAAAATTATCAAACTATAGTGACTGTTTTATAACACATTTTTAATTAATAAATTATGAATATGTTACTTTGGAACATAATTTTAATTACCTATACATTAGAAATTTGCATTGAATTACATACTAAAATTTAACCATTTCTCGTAGTTGAATATTTAGGTTCTTTTAAATTTTTTGCTATTTTAAATAATGGCTATGAACTTCTAAGTAGCTTTTTTGCCACCACAATTCTATAACTATTTCAAAGGATACATTTCTGTAAGTGGAATCTCTGGAAAAAAGTATGTGCCAAATTAAGATATTTGATATGTTTTATAACATTGGTCTTCATACAATTTGTACAAATTATTGTGCCCATCAGCAGTTATGAGTCCCATGATGTTCTCTAGGCATTAACAGTAAAACCACAGTAATTTGCTGATTTGATTAGTGAAAGCTATCCATTACCGAGTTACCTACCAGTTTCCTGTTGGAAAACTGGTGAAACTCCTCTAGCTCACTTTACTCATGCAGGAATCTCAATCCTGGAAGCCACAATAGACTGAGTTGGAAATACCTGAGGATCAGACATGGAGGCCTTTGGATGCCAAGCAGATGGGACTAGATTTTATCCCATAGATCAGTCATTCCCCAAGGAATGGAACTACACTCCTAGGGAGTATATTTTGGAACTATGAGTGGATGTTTTTGTTTTCACAATGTCTGGGGTTGCTACTGATATTTAGTGGGTGGGGACCCAAGATGCCAGCTGCCATGCAATGTACAAAGCAGTGTTGAGCGATGAAGAATTCTGTTCATGCTTTGCACAATTTTCAAATGTCCTACTGGAAATGCATGAGGGGAGAAGCCCAAATACGATTATCCAAGCCCACAACATAACTCTATTTTACAATGCAATAGTCTGTGCCAGTTTTTAACAAATATTGTTTTCTGCTACCACGTAAACCAAGGGGACAATGTTTTCTTCAGAGCTTTACCAAGGGCTGTGCACCATTTTTAAAAATTACATTATTAATACCACACCATTCCTGTTAGTGGTATCACCACAATCACCTACTCAGAACAGTCTGCATTTGTATGTGGTTTACATTCACTGTGATTCTAAGAGTATGTGTGAGGATCTTATCACTTCCTCATGTTTTCTAATATTGTCATGCCCAAGCATTTATGTAATGAAACATATTTCATTATTATAAACTGATTTATTTCTTATTATTACACGTAAGGCCTTCTATTGTCTTTCACAAAATTACATGTAGATAGGTCATTGTTTCTATTGGTTTCATTTTAAGAAAAGAAACATTAAGAATATTTATTCTAAACAATGGTCATTGGGTCTCTACAGTTGAAAACTGCTGCTGCAGAGCACAGGAAGCTCTTCAGAAGCTTTCAGCAGGAGAGTGATAAATGCATGATAAAGCAGAGCAGGAGGTATGAGTGTGCAGAAAGTAAGAAAAGAAATGGGAAAAGGAGATGGTAGGAGGCAGAGACCAGAAAAGAGGCAAATACAATCTGGGTAGGGAACTAATGAAGACCTAGAATACTGCTTCCCTGAAAGAATCAGAAAGAAGAGCATTTTATGGAGGACATCTTAAAAAGAGAAGTCGTTGGAACGCAATGATTGAATATAGTGTCACAGAGTGACTGTCATATTGTTATTAGAATGCAGAGTGACTGTGTTCTCAAAAATAGTCTCACACATGTGCATTCACATTTGTAAGCTCATACACACACAGACACACACAGACACACACACACACACACACACACCTGTACACATACACACACTTACATACTCTGAAACTCTGGATTCATTCCCAAATAATCCCTCTCCCCTCTTGCTATCAAAGGGAAGACTTATCACACCACTGATTCTGAAATCTGACAGCTCAACCTGACAGTAGGCTGAATTGAAGGGGCAAAGCCTTATTTGGTTTATTTATGTGTGTGTGATTCTTTATCCAAGATAAACCCCGAAATAAATTTCAAGTGTGCTCAAGCACTCTCCAGGTTGTAAATCATATATTGCATCCTCGTACTATAGTAAGCATAAAACCACATAGATCAACAATATATCTGTCTGTCTGTCTATCTATCTATCTATCTATCTATCTATCTATCTATCTATCTATCTATCTATATGCCTCCCTTTCTTGCCAAATTCATGCACACACACCCACACAAAGAGAGAGAATAAAAGGAAACTAAGAATATGAGAACCAATGATAATTTGTCTGCAGCGTACATGTTTACTAACCAGAAGCAACCATAACAATGAAAATAGAATAATATTAGGTTGGACAAAGGAACCATGGCTGCAAATGGCAGTAAAGCATTTCCAGAATGAAAGACTAAAGAATCATGGATATTAACCATAAGAGAACAAATGCTGGCAAACACTGGGGATAGAAGAGAATGTCCTAATTTACATTCAATTTTACATTCAATTTTCAGTTAAGAATAAAAATGCATTATATACTGAATTATCTGCTGTTAGCTTCTATAGGCATTCTCAATTTTGAATTTTCTGATAATAGATAATGTAAATAATTTCTTTTTTTTAATTATAGATTTTGGGCACAATGTGATATAGCAATATTTCTTTAAATAATGGAATTGTGAGTCGAATGTATCTCCAAACATAATGGAACTATTTAGTTATCCTGACCTGTGTCTGTGTAACAGCACTGAGTCAGTAAAACACAAGTATCACATTCTTGGTTGCTTTTCTTAACAATTGAAACATGAGAAAAATGGCCACCATTTCCTTCTCAACTATAAGCAATTATTCTCCCACTACACCAAAAAATGTCAATCGTATTCCATCAAAGTGGAAAATGTCCCTAGAAACCTCACCATTAAATTCTCACATTGTCCACTTCTTGTTTCTTTTTTATGGGTTACTTACCACCTGAAATGTATTCTTCAGCGCTTTCCTATTTGCAGTGTGTGACAACAATGCAAGACAAATCCCACGGACTATGCTAACCGCCTAAAATAGGTAATGAAGGGCTGCAGTCAAGTGCCTCTGTAGTCAAAGGCACAGATAACAGCATCCACGTTTCCCCATCCCTGCTGCCTGATCTCAGGTCTGACAAGACGGGAAATATTCATATAGTTAGTGTGTATTATGCTACAACGCAGGAAGTTTAATGAGTCATAAATAAAGAGAAAATCACCTAAGTCTAAAAGTTGATGCTACAGGTGAGGTTATAGGTGGCTGCAGCTTAAAGGACATGGTCTTTCCTCTTCAGCCTAATTAGGCACAGACTCCAAGCTCCTCGTCATGGAAGACTATGACCCCATGACCCACCCTCTGCTGGCTGCTCTCATCTCACCTCCCACCACTGCCCCTTTGTAACCCCTGTGGGCTTCAAGTCACAACCCCTTCTCTTAAGACTCTGGGTCATCCTGTGGTATTTCTTTCTGGCATCCACTTCTTTACAATTTTGCCTTGACTGGAATCTACTTACTGCTCAAGACCCTGCTCTACCAGTGTCCCATATCGGGGTAGCTATCCTTTCTCTCCGCTTTCACTGCAAACAGAGTTTATCTCCATCTAGGCACCTAGTAGTTACCTTGTGATTGTCTTTTTACTCATCTGTCCCCCTGAATATGAGCTTTTTAATGGAAGGAACTGAGTCTTTTTGATGTTTGTGTCCCTGGTGCACAGTACAATGAACATTCATTAAATGTTTGTCGCTCGCCTAACTAGGAAGTTTTTTCTTTTCTTCTAAAGGGCAAGTCCAAGGGCTTTGCCTATAGAAGCTGTTAAAACTACCATTGATTTTCCCACAAAGGATAGGGAGGGGTTTGTAAGTCAGAGCTTCTTCTAGCCAGAGTCATGGAGCTAGTGTGTTTGAGAGGGAAGATACAAGGGGTAGAGGATCACCTAACATGATGGTACCAACTGTAGTGAGCTCTCACTCTCGGTGTCATGGCCACAGAATCCTCAGGGGAACTCCCACTGGTCCACTTCAATATACACTATGTCCAAGCAGCAGGGGAGTGGGATCAAGTAGTGTTGGCTCATAAGACTTCATAGCACCTGGGAATCTGGGTTACAGGCAGGATTCAACTGGCAGGGCCATGCTAGGAGAGGAACAGGTGAGACCCATGGAGTCCCGACAGCCTGGGGCTTCCCCTCACTCTGGACTGTCAGCCCACACCAGCTCTGCGTGGAGACACTTTCATGCACATTTTGTTCAATGATCAGTTGAAATCCACTGCTGGCATCACTTTTCTTTTTTATCACATAAGCCCCGTGGGCATACGATGTAAGGGCTTTCTTTGTTGGTAGAAAGAACAGAAGGTCTCGCACTCACAAAAGATACCAGATTTAGACTTTTCATATTATCTCCAAGTGAGGTGATACAAACAGTCATAGACATGCACTAGCGTAGTTGAAAGAAGAAGCAGTTCATCGAGCAACTTCAATCTGTGTCCAATTACAGGATCACGCCTTCTGAAGTGCACTGCAAATTAGAACTTTTGGCCACCGTAAACAAAGCTGCAATGAACATTGGCGTACACGTGTCTCTATAGAGAAATGCTTTTATATTTTTGGGGTAGATACCCAGGAGAGCAATTGCTGGGTCATATGGTAATTCTATTCGTAATTTCTTGAGGAACCTCCACACTGCCTTCCATAGCGGCTGCACCAGTCTGCATTCAGTACGCCAATGTTCATTGCAGCTTTGTTTACGGTGGCCAAGACATGGAAACAACCAAAATGTCCTTCGATAGATGAATGGATAAAGAAGTTGTGGTACATATACACAATGGAATACTATTCGGCGTTAAGGCAAGATGATATAGGAGCATTTGTGACAACATGGATGGATCTCGAGAGAATAATGCTAAGTGAAATAAGTCAGACAGAAAAAGCAGAGAACCCTATGATTTCACTGATATGTGGTATATAAACCAAAAAGAACAAGACAAACAAATGAGAAACAAAAACTCATAGACACAGACAATAATTTAGTGGTTACCAGAGGGTAAGGGGGTGGGGGGTGGGTGATGAGGGTAAAGGGGATCAAATATATGGTGATGGAAGGAGAACTGACTCTGGGTGGTGATCACACAATGGGATTTATAGACGATGTGATACAGAATTGTACACCTGAAATCTATGTAAATTTACTAACAATTGTCACCCCAATAAAATTAATTAAAAAAAAGGGAAAAAAAAAAGAACTTTTGATGAATTCTGTATCTTACAAATAGTGTAATTAGCTTGAATTTGTATGTATCATATGTTAAGTTGTTAAATGTAAACAATGTTCACAACGGTTCGGCATGTCATTAGTTTGTAATAGACTAGGAACCACCTTTTTAATTCTTCAAGTTCTTGCAAGTACAGAATCTATAATAGGATCAGTAGACAATGGCAATGACTCTTTTTCATCAAAATGAAAAATACAATTTCCTTATCACTTACCAAATTAAGCTTTTCCCAGAACTCAGGTCCTTCTTTCATCTCTCTGAGGCTTGGTGGAACGTACCAAAAGCAAATATTGGCATATTCAGGCTGAGGATTAAGAAAATTTGAAAATTGTTTTGTTAACCTAAGGTTATCTTAGAATGCAATGAAGCTCTTAGCTAGTGTCTTTGAGATATCATGTGTGTATTGTGTTGATAAAAAATCAAAATCTTATAGACATCCATTCTGCTTGACTTCTGATAACAGCCCACTGGGAATGTTTCTGCTCTGTTGGGTGCACCTTCTAGGTAAGGCATGAGCACATGATTAAGAATAAACATAATAAAGTTTGAAGCTGACTCAACTCAGTGCTGACTGTCAGCACCTGATACACACATGCCCAGAAATGCCCTGGTTCCTCCCTCTGCAACCCAAATCCTTAAGTTATTTCTTATACCCCATGTCCTTCCAATAAAGCCCTCTCTACTTAAGGTAGCCAACATTGTCTTCTACTACCTGCTACACCTGACAAATGCAAAATCCCTGATTACCTGTGATGTGACATATGACATATTTGGGTTTCATTTAACCAGCCCTGTCATGACCCTAGCCAATACAGCTTTGGGGAAAAAGAGAAAGAAAAAAAAAAATCAACCCTGCATCATCTGGACTCCCAGATCTCAAGTGTCAGTATCAGTCTCAAATATCAAGAAGGATGTGAATCAGGTAAGAGGCTTGCTAAAAATGCAGATTCTCAATCCCTGTGTTTAGAATGCCCAGTCTGATTCAGTCCATCATAGGAAAGTCTGGAGAACTGGCATTTTAAGAAGCATCTCGGATGAATCTGAGGTGGGTAGTACAAGGTCTATGTTTGAGAAACTCTGATCTAAAGTGGTCATAGCCCAGTTACCTTCTCCAGTCATCTGTGTTTTCTATCAGACATAATTTGGTTAAACATGGGACAACATTCCAGAAGAGGCGTTAGTCCAGCCATTCTCATTCAGACAAGATCTTTTCTATCACACCCTTCATCCTCACTGGACAAAAACATAAGACATGCCGAAGGCAATCACAAGACTTGTACTCGATGACCAGGTGATTTGGGACATTATGTTGAAGGTTCACAAATTATATACACAGAATTGTATTCAGGAGAGGTTCTGAGTCATGCCCACCAACTCAGAACCTTTTTCATTTAATTCTTGGCACTGACAGTATTTGAAATGACTTCCATTTTTCCACGATAAACACAGTTTATAGATAATAACCAATGTTATAATAGTTCTCAATAACCATCAGAGTTATGTGCCAGTGTCTAGAAATTTTCAAAGTATTTCAAAAAGAGGAAACAGATACCATCTCATATCTTAAAACCAAGACTTGTACTATATAGAGTTCTGATTTTAGTGGATTTTAAATCACAAGTGAATGCCCAGAAATGCTCCCAGCTCAGCATAATAAGTTCTTGATCTGTTCATCCTTTCACCTTTGAAATTTGTAACTTTCTTATTGGATTTGACAAAAAAAAAGAGCTACAAATTTTCAAAATATAAAGCCATTCAGTGTAGTTCAAAATATAAAGTGGCACTATGTAATTCAACTCAATTTTCACAAATATTGATCAGAGACTACAACAGTCTTTACAAATCTATGCAATTTATACATGGATTCCTGATTTATAATTGATTTGGCTTCTTTAGAGTATACTGGCCTTCCAAATTCTTTAATCATTTAATGTGAATAAAATATTTTCAAATAAAGTAACTGTGATTCATTAGAAAGTAGAAGAAAAATAAAGTTATTGCTGGTTACTAGATTCTAGGAATTCATGTCTTTATATCAACAAAGATATTTTTTTGGATACCATTTATTTCCATTATCAATTTATTGCCTCTCAGCTCCAAAGCCACCCCTTCTCTCTGCGCTGCAATAATGGAGGTGGACTCTATAAATATTTCTCCTTACCATGTGGTCCTATCTTAGACTTTATCAGCAGAGGGTTCTGAGGGACTCTGAGATGGAAGAGGTAACTCTTCCTGGTTCTGGTGTGCTCATCTCGTGGGGTCACCTACAGAGTGTGTGATTCTTTTCAGGAGTATTGGTGACAGCAGCAAATGGCCCCCTGACAGTTTCCCTCAGTTGCACCTCCTTGGGTGACTTCACAGCAGACTGGCAGCAGGTGGGAACCCGTGAATGACTTTTCCTGGCACACTCCTTCAGGTGGTTTCATAGGAAAGTGCTTCCATTGAAGCACCTTGCCTCGGATGGCTCCCTGGCCCCATTGTGGGTAGCTTGAGTTAGTTGCAAAGTATGGCACTGCCCTGAAAACAGCTTCCTCCAGCACTTCCAAGGTGGATTCCTAGAGAATCCTATTGGTGTGATAACTCAGTGAATCTTCTCTACCATCTGGTGAACCATTCTGTGCCCTCTCCAACCAAGTTTGGATCTCAGCCTTGGGAGAGCATGGCCTCTGGCTTGGGTGCTCCATCTCACTTCTAGGAGTGGTAGTTGCTCTCTATATCTACCATTCCTGTATTTTCTTACAGCTCTCCTTCACTCCTATGAGGCAATCTACCTTAACTCCAATCTCATTAATAACGTTTTAACAATATTGAACAATTCACAAATTTGTGTCATCCTTGTACAGGGGCCATGCCAATCTTCTCTGTATTGTTCCAATTTTACTATATGTGCTGCCTAAACGAGCACAATAATTCTTTATATTGTACTTTCCCTTTCAAAAATTACTGAGCAGTTTTTGTCTTTTTATTGGACCATGACTAATACATCTTTAAATCAGTTATTCTTTTTCATTTGCATGGCAACATTATGAATCACTTTGCAATAGTTTTATCTGCTACCAGATCTGCTCTGCATTTTATGTTAGGACCTAGATAGACCTTTCAAATCATCTTTTATATTTGCTTCCTTTAGTAAGTTTCTGTTTGGATATTTTAGAAGTGACATATCTGTGATTTCTTTTAGAATGGTATGGCTTCAGTGCTATATTTGAAAACTTATGAAGGAAGCCCCTTTGACACATCATTTCATTCTTAGGAACTTATTTAGTTTATGTTCTCCAACACCATATAATTGAGAAGGCATGAAAGGGAATCCAAGTGTCTAGACCAAACAGATGATAGTGAACGGTATTAAAAAACCTCTCGTAGTAAACGCATTGTCATAATCTTTAAAAGTTCATGGAGAACTTTTACATGGAGAAGTAGAGAAGGGCCACTAAATAAAACATGGATATATTCTATCCTGATTTTCAAAGAGAAAAAAAAAAAGTAGATATAGTTCAAGAAATAAAGCAGGCGTTTTGGGGTAAATTCAGCAAGGATTTTTGAGCAAATGATACGAGACCCCTTGAGGGTAAAAGTCAGTGGTCACCATGATGCAGTAGCTTGCATTTTCTAAAACTGAGTCATAGCAAAAAAATTCAACTCCTTTGCTTACCATGTCATTAAATCACAATAATAGTAATGAAAAACAAGCTGGCACTATACAGGTTTATATGTATAAATGCAGAATCTAGCTTATAGATGGAAACCATCATGTGAATGGAGAATGGAGAAAGGGGGGATGGTGGATTTTAATTGACTTCAAACTCCTAAGTTTTAAAAATCTGATTCGACTACTGAAAAATTTCAGAGGCAGCACTGAATAGCACGAAAAGCCTGAGTTTTGTAGTTACATAGACGTGGTTTAAATCCCAGTTTCACCAGGTCTTTGCTTAGGTAAGTGTCAAACCCTCTATGCTTCAGCTTTCTAATCTAGAAAATGGAGATAATATTGCTGCCACCCCCAGAGTCATTTTTATGCATAAAGAGATCATTGATTTGCAATATTTAGTATAATATCTGGCATACAGCAGGCATTCTATTAGTGTAGTGAATATTATTTGGGGCTATTTTGATAGAGATATTCTTTCCAAGCGAAATAAACAGCCACACTAAAATCTGTGACCCACATTTCTGTGTTAATTTCTGCATACCGTATTTGAAAGGGAAACGTTAAAAAAAAATAGAGCATGTCCAAAAATAAGGCAAGCAAAACATTCAGTTTAATAAGCAAATTTTTCTATGTTCCAGACATTGGAATAGACATTGGGATGAGAAAAATGACTTACACTTATATATATGCATACCTCCAGGAACGCAGAAACTAGAAATGGCACTGGTACAGGCAGTTCCACTGCAATGGACTGAGCATTACAAAAGAAGAAATTTCCCACAATCCAAGAAATATTCCTGGCAAAAGAAATGGTGTACAGGTAGAAGCCAGTGTATTTAGGAGGATGGAGAATACTTGGAATGAATGGATGACAGGGTGAACTGAAGAGAGGTAAAGCTGGAAATGGAGACAGGGGTCACTTCATGAAGGGCTTCCTTATAAACCATGCTTGGGGATTCGCGCTTCATCCTAGAGGCAATGTGAAGTCACTGGAGGGTTTAAATCTAGAGAAGAGACTTCATTTTAGAAAGGCCACTGTAAAAAACATAAAGCAAGGCCACGGTGTGGAGATGGGCTGGAGAGGTCTAAGAGTGGAGAGTGGAAGAAGGAGATGAGTTAGAAGAGAGATAGGAGCCTGAACTAAGGCCATGGCTTCAGGAGTGGAAAAGGTACACAAGATACATTGAGGTGATGGGGAATGGAGATAGTAAAGAAAACATTAAGATTTTAGTTTGGATGGATCATATTTCTAATGACTACGTGAAGAATATAGCATTTTGGTAAGAAAAATAGCTACCCTTCAGATTTGGAAATGCTGAATTTGAGGTGCTTGTAGGGATTGAAAATCTTAGGACACATTTATACACAAAGGTCTACAGTTTAGGAAACAAGTGAAAAATAGAGACCTTATTGAGGCTATTGATAATCAACTCTAGATAAAGATATTTCAGGGAGAGTATGTGAAAACATGAAGGGCCAAAGACAAAAGAATGGAGAAAGAACATTTAAGGGGGTATCCAGATGAAGAGAGCTTCACACAGAGAATGAGAAGAAAAAGTCACATGGAAAGGAGTAAAACTGGGAGAGAAAGTCAAAGAAATCAACACAGGAGAGTACTTCAAGGTGGATGGAGTGGGTAATGGCATAAAAAGCTGCAGAAGGACAGACGAAGATTAAAGGTTGTGCATTGGATTTAGCAATTAGAAGGTTGTTGTGATCTAATAAAATATATAAAAGATAGCTATGAATTGCAATGTGCTTGATACATATTAATAGTTGGTTCAATAAGTATTAGAATATCAATAAATAGAGTTCTCTGGAAGTGGAATAAACTGAATTCTCTGATACAGGAAGTGTTCGGGCAGAGGTTGACCTCCTGGTACAAATACTGTCAAGAGAGGTTTCATGCATTGCGCAGAAAGTTAACTAAATAGACTTGAAAAGCTTTTGTAACTCAGAAAGTCTATGAAACCTAACTAACTCTAATGTAGAACTCAAGAAAAGAAAAGCAAAAAGGTGAATAATTAGGACTCTCCCAAAAGATCAAAATAAAATATATGAATCATAATATAAAAATGAACATCCCTCTAGGAAAACATCTATTAGATCTGAGCTCCATCCAAAACAGGAAAATAGAGATATGGTTTTCATGGGCCTATGAATAATTCATTTGAAATGATAACTTTCAATCATCTTCAAGAAGATATGCATTATTTTTTGTTCTTTTCAGGAAAAGATATTCATGTACTGACACTCTGCTTTGTTGCGTTCCTTTACTATTTACAATGTTCTACTTAACGCTCTCACTGCTATCTGTAAAACAGTGATAATACATACAGGAGCCCTGCCTTACCCATGGTTCCACTTTCTGCAGTTTCAGTAACCCATGGTCAACTGTGTTCTAAAAATTCCAGCAATAAACAATTCGTAAGTTTTCAATTGCAAACCATTCTGAGTAGAGTGAAGAAATCTCATACCATCCCGTTCAGTCCTGCCCAGGATGTGAATCATCCCTTTGTCCAGTGTCTCCATGTTGAATACATCGCCTATCCAATAGCCACTTAATAGCCATTTCAGTTGTCACACTATGGTCATAGGACCGCAGTGTTTATGTTCAAGTCACCCTTATTTTACTTAATAAAGGTCCCCAAATGCAAGAGGAATGATGCTGGCAATTGGGATACACTAAAGAGAAGCTGTAAAGTGCTTCTTTTAAGTGAACAGGTGAAAGTTCTTGACTTAATAAGGAAAGAAAAACAATTGTATTCTGAGGCGACTAAGATCTACAGTAAGAACGAATCTTCTATCCATAAAATTGTGAAGAAACAGAAATTTGTGCTAGTTGTGCTGAGAGAGACCACATTCATATAACTTTTATTACAGCATATTGTTATAATTGTTCTATTTTATTATTAGTTATTGTTGTTAATCTCTTACTGTGCCTAATTTGTAAATTAAACTTTATTACAGGTCTGTATATATAGGAAGAAACATAGTATATATAGGGTTCGATACTATCCACAGTTCAGGCGTCCACTGGGGGTCTTGGAACATATGTCCTGTGGATAAGAAAGGACTACTGTGTATATAATTATAGACTGGTTTTTCCTGAACTGAAAGAATTGCAGTTTCACAAACCTGAGCTTCAAACAAATCTTTGTATCTCTTGAGTGTGCATTAGGGTTATATTTAATTAATTGAAAGAAAGCATTTGTTATAACAAAAAGAGGCTAATCAACTTGACACTTACATGTGAAATTCAAGGTTTAAATTTACTCTATTTCTCCAAAGGGAATACAGAGAAGAACAGTGGCAAAAAATAAATAAATAAATAAATAAATAAAAATCCTTATAAATAGGAATTCTGGAAAGCCACCTTTGCTGCTTTTGAGTCGTGTGGTTCCCACAGATGAAATATCCGTGCAGAAGGCTACCTAATGATTAAAACCTACCTGAACTTCCATTACAAGGATGTGAATGTTTGCAGTCCCCTAAAGATGACAGCAAGAGGTTCCTCCCTCAATTTTTAAGGCTTTAGGAAGAATATATAAATAACGTTTAAATCAGTTCTTCTTTTTTCTTACCACCTTTTCTCTTAGCTCTATCAAAAGACTGTGTAGTTCTGAGGTGTCCAGCACTTTCTATAAGCACTTTAGCTTCCATAGCCAGAGAAATAATGAAGGCAATTCAAACTTACAAAAATAAAGGGGTGACTCAACCTCAAGAAAATAAAGATGGCAACTCAAACTCAAGAAAATAAAAAAGGTGACTCAAAATCAAAGTCAAGCCAGTTACAGAAATGTTGTTTCACCCCTACATGTTTACATATGCGTCTCTAAAAAATACAGACATTTTCTTACATAATCGCAATGCCATATCATGCCTAAAATTATTAATACTTCCTTCATATTATACAATAACCAGTTCATATTAGAAATTCTCCAACTGTTTTAAAATTAACTTTTTACAACTGGCTTGTGCAAATTAAGATCCCAACAGCTTCATGTGTTGCATTTTCTTGTTATGCCTCTTTTGTCTCTTTGAACCTAAAGTAATGATTACCATCTTCTCCTTTACTTTTCTTTGTGTCACTAACCTGTTCAAGAAATCAGATCAGCTGTCCTGTAAAATGTCACACATTCGAAATCTGTCTTCTTGCTTCTTTGAAATGTTACCAGAAAGTCATTTAAATATGGATTCTTTTGCTTCTTTACAAGTTCCTTTACATCCCTATTTGTCAGGAACTTGGGACTTCTTTGTAAATAGTAGTGGAAGCCAAAGTCAGAATTCTCTGGAGCAGGGTTTCCCAAACTTGTCTGAGGACCTGGACTACTACAACAGTCTCCCAGTATCTCATTTATTCTTTCCTTGTCCTCCCTTCACCGCCATCCCCACCCCATTCCTCTCTTCCCATGACATCCCGCATAACCTTTTAAAATGGAAATCAGACTCCTGTCTGCTTAAATTTTTTCTAATGTTTACAACTGGAATACACGCCAACTGCTATTACTGATCTGGTCTCTGTCCACCTCTTCAACTTCATTAACTATTGCAACCTACCTACCTTCTTTTGGTTCCTCAAACACATAAAAGTCTTTTCAGCTTTAATCCTTTATTTTCTTTTTTTAAGATTTTATTGGGGAAGGAGAACAGGACTTTATTGGGGAACAGTGTGTACTTCCAGGACTTTTTCCAAGTCAAGTTGTTGTCCTTTCAATCTTAGTTGTGGAGGGCGCAGCTCAGCTCCAGGTCCAGTTGTCACTAGTAGTTGCAGGGGGCGGAGCCCACCATCCCTTGTGGGAGTCCAGGAATGGAACCGACAACCTTGTGGTTGAGAACCCACTGGCCCATGTAGGAATTGAACCGGCAGCCGTGGGCGTTAGGCGCACAGAGCTCCAACTGCCTGAGCCACCGGGCAGGCCCTCAGCTTTAATCTTTTGCCATTGTTTATAGATTCTACCTAGAAGCTCCTCCCTCAGCCATCTGCATGACACGCTGTTCACCATTATTCATGTCTCAGCTCAAAGATAAACTACTTGGACTACTCAGACCAAACAAGCCACCCCCATCCACATCCTGTTTTAGCATTTCACCCTATTTACTTCCATGATAGGGCTTACGAGGTCTATAACTTTCTAATCATTAATATGTATATTAATTAATATGTATATCTCTCATGAACTTGTTTGTTTTCTTAAGACTTTTCACTACTTGGTATTTCCTGTGTGTTAATTTGCTTATTTATTGCCTGTCATTTTTCATCTGAATGTAAGCAGCATGAGAGCAGGGAACTTCCCTGTCTTGTATTTCCAGTGCCTAGAACTGTGCCTGGTTCACAACAACTGCTCAATAAAACTTGCTAAATAGATGAATACCGAAAAATAGCCAGATTGCTTACATACAGGACAGGCTCCTAGGCTGCAATCTCGAGATGCTTTTCACATTAGGTTAAACATTTGCTATTGAGTATATGCTATAAGATCTAAGAGAAATTCATAGTTTGTTTTTCTTTAAAGTCAAAATTAATAACCTTCTTCCTATTTTCTAACCATATATTTGAGGAAATAAAATATTCTTTATCTATGTAACCACCTATTTCTTATGTCTACCAAACAATCCAACAACAAAATGACTTTTTTTCCCATTGCTCCAAAGCTAATATGCTCTCATTATTTTATAAAAAGAGACAGCTATATGCATTATTGTACATTCACTTAATTGATTTTTCACATGCAGGCACCACTATAGCACAGTTGAATATTTGCAGTACAATCATTATGCAATTTATATCTCAAGATAGAGGTCATAATTTATTCAGTATTATCCTTGGTAATTATTATTGAGCACTTTAATTTTCAATACTTAAAGGCAAGTGTGTTCTCTGAATCCAACAAAGGAAAAATACTCACTAATAGAGTAAATTAACATAATGGACTCTATGAATTAAGCTAATGACTTGTTTCTAAGTCTGCAACACAAAAACCAATGAAATATAATAGATTAGAAAATCACTGCCTTCACCACTACTGACTGACAAAATCACAAGCAATTACTTACTTCCATCAATAACTTGAATCCTTCTCTTTTCTTGATTTCTTCTACCAGGTACCTAAAAAAAAAGAAAAAGCCACAATCATATTTATAATCTGCAATCTAAAAATTCCACGAACATGACTGACATACAACAAAACTGTTATTTCTGTTGCAGAGACATGGCTTAGAAATACAAGGCTTAGAAATAAGTAAGGGTACAAATATAGGCAATAGGTATGGATTTACTCATAGACAGATACTCCCAAAACTACTGTAATTCCCTGGGCCCAAATAAAAAGATATATATATATATATATATATATATATGTATATATATATATGTGTGTGTATATGTGTGTGTGTATATATATATATATATTTATTTAAATTAAAATGTATTGGGGTGACAATGGTCAACAAAACTACATAGGGTTCAAGTGCACAATTCTATAATACATCATCTATATGTTGCATTATGTGTTCACCACCCAGAGTCAGTTCTTCTTCTATCACCATATATTTCTTTTGATGAGATGATGTCTATCTCACACTTTAGCATCAGACTTTAATCCCATTATAAAATCCACACAAAGTAGATTGGATATACATCTCTGACCATGTGGGCTTTACATTCTTATTCTTGATGGGGCTTGATGGGGCTTAGGTACTTCAATTACCTAGCTAGCTTGGAGGGAAAGTTTTTAATGAGTAGTTCTGTTTGTAAGTTCATCCAAGATCAAGGAGGCTCAGTGTCATCTTTTCAAAGGCCAGGACGGAGGAAAGGAGAACTGATTATTGGTATCATGTTACAATAAATAGGTTGTAGCCATTGATAGAACGCCTGTGAAGTCATCTTGAATCGTAGGGAAAACGGAATGATCACGCCATAAGCAAAGGGCACAGATGCATAAGATATGGAATATGATCAAGAGAAGACTAAAATTACATTGAGAATGTAGAATTAACACTGGCACCTTTCCCCCAGGCTTGATTATTATCTATATAAAAAGAGAAGCTCTCTGAAATGGTTGACCTTGAAAACTAACGATTTGATCATGAATGAGCTTTGAAAAGTTCATAACACTTAACCCAATATTTCACATTTGTGGGTCAAATGTAAGGAAGTGATTGCGGTACTGAAAAAAATATACTTGCTAGGGTATTTACTTTGATTTTCTAAGTAATAGCAAAAAAAAAAAAATTGAGGAAGGAAAGAAGGAAAAGAAGGAAGTGAACACTACTGGGGACTGGCTTTGAAAACTATGGTCCAGTCATATGGAATTATGGTATAACCATATGGAATATGATCATGTCACTAAATTATGTATGTTTAATTAATATTTAAGGACAACAACAACAAAAAAAGGCTCTTCTTGGGCCTCAATTCCCTTACCTGTAAAACTGAAATAACATAATTTGCTTTTCCAATATCAAAAGGTCGTTGTAAAAAAATTATAAGGTATAGAATCTGTGAAAATGGGGGGAGGGGTTATCATTATGTTCATTAGCTAAAGGACATTCTAGACTGTGAATATGGAATATACCAGTCCATGGAACTCAGTTCTTTTTCCCCAAACATATTTATATAGTTTTTTTCACAAAAGCCTAAATATTGATGTTGACCATATATATTATATAATCTTTGAATTATACAAAATCTTATAAAAATTCTATCATTATGACTAGATAATATAGAGCTTTTGTTTTGAGCAATAATACTGTGAGCAGAAACACATACAAATACACGCAAAGTACTTGACAGTCTACATACTCCTTTTCCTGACTATTTTTTCAGGAGATGTTATGTAGCTGTAAAATTTTGAAACTTGAGCTCGCTGTCTAACTTTTGGAAAAAGAAATTCCAGTGGTTAATAAATATCAGAAAAGATGCTCAAGATCTCTGGTAATCAAGGAAGCGTAAACTAAAACAATACTAAACCATGTTGCTCATGTGATACGGTAAACAAATTTGAAAGGAGACAATACCTAGAACTAGTAAAAATGTGACAGAAAGCTGCTACAAACCTTTTAAAATTAATAAAAATCATATCTCCTGAGGCAGCAAACCACTTTTGAGATGCTGATCTACCAGGAAAAATATCATCACTACTGAAGACATATGTGTGTGCGTGTGTGTGTTGTGTGTGTGCGTGTGTATACATGCGAGTATGTATACATACACATACATGTATATATGTACACAAACACATCCATATATATGTATAGACACGTTATTGTACCTAAGTCGATGTGTGCATGTGTGTGTGTGCAGAAAATAACTAGAAACAAGATTAATATGCAGAAATTGGCAAATGGTAAAATAAAATACATTATAACAACACAATGTAATGTGATGCAGCTATTGGAAAGAATGGATTATATCTACCAGATTATACCACAGAGATGCCCATGATATATTAATAAAAGGTAAAAAGTAAAGCAAAGTATGTACTGAGAAATATGGATGATAGGATTCCACCTTTTAAGAAATTATAAAAAAAGAAGAAGAAGGCAAAAGTAATCCCTATACACAATTTTATGTGATCACGGAGTAAAGTACAGAAGAATACATAACAGATTGTTAATGCCAACCTAAGGAAAAGATAGGATGCAAAAATGAGGTGGAGATTATTCACTCTTTTTTAATATTTATTTGCAAAGTTTCATAGATGCAGATACTTGTGTAATTTTTGAACAGGATTTTGATAAAAGATAAAATGTAAAGCACAAAACAAAATAAATAGACATATACAATCTCTATCTACACACAAAAAGCTTGTGGACCATCTTTTTCTCACCTTCTCAAACAGAAATGTCTAGGCAATCTGTTAACTCAAAAGCCACTGCCATGATTTCATCCCAAAGAGGCCAAACTAATCCTGGACACCCTAAGGCTATGGGTCTCCAGAAAATAAAGCTTTGCATCTCCAGAAATCCTGGGAATGACTCCAGAAGGTTCTAGTTGTGTAGCTAATCAACTTTGTCGCTAGGCAAATTCCTTAGCCTCCCTGAACTGGCCTCAGGCTCCTCGTGCATGTAATGAAGATGTGAAACTAGATTGGTTAAATCCTTCCCTAACAGGTTATGACTGTATGAAATTTAAGCACATGACCTATCGTCTCAATTTAAAATATTTCTGTCTAACTGGCTACAGCTGTTCCTGAGAGAATGGCATGCTAAACCAGCTGAATCATTTCAGTTTAAACTCTGCTTTTGCTAACATGCAGACCTGGGCTTTGTTTCAGGGGCAATGCCCTCACTGCAATCACTCTGAGAGCCTGTAAAGCCCAGAGTATCACTCCAACAGAGTTGAGGCTAGTAGAGGTGATTTGGGTGAAGACTGACTATTATAACAACAATAAAGGCTTCTGCCAGAGTTCCCAAACCATGCTACATGATATACAGTCTCTGTAGTTTTCCCACATAAAAGGGTTACCTTGCCAAATAAATTTGAGCCATGCTGGGCATATGAGTTTGATTGCTATTGTCTACAATGAGAAGTATACTTAGCTTAATTTATAAGGACGTTCGTTTATTGAGCTGGTTAGATGGTTTAATACTGTCATCAAGAACTAGGCATTGTCCATCTTTTCAACCTACCATATGCTCAGTGTTAATGAATTCTCTCATGTCAACAACATGTCTCCCACAGCTCCACACATCGCATCCTTACATAACAGCGTCTCAAGAAGAAAGAGAGGAAGCTGGAGCACAAGCATTTTCTCTTCATTTCTCTCTGTTTAGGTAAGAATATTTTCCCAGGAAGCCTTCATAGGATTCTTCCTATATCTTATTGACTAAAGTTGAGTCATATATCCACTCCTTAACTAATTGTTGGCACTGGGGATTAGGTTGGACCAATGTCCCCAGCTAGAATATCGCTACCTAAACAAAATCAAGGTTCTGTTGGCAAGGAAATAGGGAGAATGGTTGTTGGGGGAACAATTAACAGTGTCAGCATACTGGTTAAGGCAAAGTTAAAAATGTTTTTATACCACAAGCCCCCTCAGAGCCTTTAATGTGCTAATGAACATTGAATCTCCAAGAGAGGAATACTATAGTATAGTTATCATTTCCCAAGCATATTTGACTATGAAAACCATTTTTGGAAGAACATTTATTACAATCTTCCGGAAGTCTATTATCCCACAGAGCGTAGTTTCAGAAATGCTAATTTAGAAGGGCCTCTTCTATAGGGTACCTTACCCTCTTCTTAAATAAATGCTTAAATGAAATGAGCTTGGGGAGGAAACAAAATAAAGTTTAAGTCACTTCTGCCTACATTCATAGGGATGATTTATTCTTTACAAGTTTTCTTTTTCAATATATGGAAACAGCCTAAAGATAAAATACATTAAAAAAAAAACAAAACCAGCTATTCTTATCTGATGACAGCCAGAAAAAGATGTACATTGAGTTTTGGGACACAATAAAATAAAACCATAAACCACTTGTACCAAAAGGCATCCAGGTAAATAGGTTCAGAAAGCAACAAAAGCTTCATAAAAACTTATCACTCTCCTTCCCACTAATCTTAGCAAAAAAAGAGAAAAACAAACAAACAGACAGACATTAGCAAGCATTTTCACCAATCCTACCGCGTAAAACAACTCATTATATTAAGATTCTGGCTTGATTTTGAGGCATATATTAATGACTGTCTTGCTCTAAAACACTTTCTTTTCCTTTGCTTACAAATGTGCTTCCAATGTTAGAGACCCTCAACTCTCTGACTTGTTAAATGAGTTTATTTAATATTTTTCTTGTCACTAGTCCTCTTGCAGGACCGTTTTTCCTTTTCTGGAAACAGCCGTTCCAGTCCCTTTCCCAATTCACCAGCCACTTAGTGTCTCCTGGAGCACTCTGGACCAAGTTTTTCTCCCAGTCTCATCTCCTTATTTGAAATTTCTTCTGATGAATGGAGCCTCGGAGGACTCCTGGGGGTTATTTTCCATCTGCTTCCTGTATGTTCTGCATATATTAAGACATACTGCACGGCTTGTGTGTCTCATCATGGACATTCTCCTGCAATTGTGATTTTTAAAAAAATTACCAATATAAAAAATTGAGAACTTTGGCTCTGCCATAGTCTTCTAGACTGCCTTTTGTCACCTAGAGAAATACATTAGCACAAAGGTGCTATTGTGTAACTGCTCACCTTTTCCATGCTAACAATATACCCCTCAGTATCCATGCAAGTCGATGAAATGAATTCCATCAGAGAGATTACAGAGATTGTGTGTCAGGGAATAAATAAATGATACACTGGAGAGTTAATAAAGCACCAGAATGGGAGTTCATGAGCTGTTTGTTTTGTTGAAAAGACTTACACACATGACTCTTCTTGGATTTGCTCTAAAAATTACCCCTTAGTGAATATCCATTTAACCTGAGTGTCATAACAAAGGCCTAGAAGATGCCCTCATTAACAGGCAGCCCTGCGTCTTGTGAAACATTTTCTACTTTCCTAGTCAGAAATCAGAGATACACAATTGCCTGCCTTGTGCTGGAGGTGGCAGTTTTAAAATCTCAACCCTCTAGGTTTCAATTAGCCTTAAAATTGCATATTGCTTTAGGTTCCCAATGCCAGGGTTTTCAAACAACCAGAGGAGAATGCGAGTATTTAGTCATTAATATTTCTTGAAAGAAATGTGCTCTCGTCAACTGGAATGACAAGGGTCAAATGGAAATTCGGACAGCCTTCAAGATCTTCCAAGTAATATGTTTTTCCTGCTTGCTGGATTTCTGACAACTTATAAAATAGGAATCATTGTCCTCTTGAAAATGGCTGTTCTTGCTTTCCCAAAGGAAGAGGAAGCGAGCTATCTGATCAGGGTGATGACAATCCACTGGTACATCAAAATTTGGTCCTTAAATATAAAAGCTAAGCTCCATTTTGATTCAGGAACATGGAAACATTATTTCTATGGAGTAAGTGCAATCCTTACTGCAATATGCCAGGGGAGGAGCTGCACAGCATTTCCAGTATTTAAGAGACCTGACCTAGGGCCTAAGTGTCTTCCTGGAGCACTCTGGATATCTTAGCTACGCTAGGCTGCTAATGATAGATGTGCAGTCCCTACAATAACACAATCTTCATTTGCAGCTTTATTTTGCTAGAGTTCTTATCTACTGAAAAACGTTATACTTCCTGGAAATAAAACAGTATTACTCAGAAATTACAGAAATTATGCCAGGTAGAACCTTCTGCCCACAGCTGAGAATCATTTTTATTGGCTCACTCTAAAGCCAGTGGTCTAGGCTCAGTGGGTGTGATGGGAAATGACAATTTAACTCTCATCAGTCAGTGGTTTGAACTGATCACACTGGCTCACATCATCGATGATGTTATAGAGCTAGATTTTACTGGCTAGTAAAAGCCAATTTTTAAGTATGCAGGAATTTTGCCAAACACAACTGTTGATAGCTTACAATTTTCCACGATGGGAATTTACAGCATGGAAATTAGCAGATATTACAAATTGGGTCTTATTTTTCCCCTCCTGAGAGCCAGTTTCAGTATACCACTGCACCTGAGCTCAAGCAAAGAGAATAGCTCCCAGAATTGAGAAAATGTTCCATCTTTCCCAAAGAGCAGAACCAGAAACCAATCAGCCAATTTGAAATAAAATAAAATCATGAAAATAAAGACCTTATGTTGCTATCTTAATATAATTTTAATCCTAGAGAAACTTTCACGAAGTTTATAATTTCACGTTCATTCCAAGTGACATGTGTAAAAGGACTGTTTTTGCTTGGTATTGGGGTGGAAGAACAGAATGATTTTTGCTCACCCTAGGAATACAATGTTGGATATCAAGAATGTGCTAAGTTAAGGGGAAAAACAAAAACAAACAAACAAACAACAACAAAAGCTATTATGAGGAACAGCACGAAAGAGGAGGGATTATTTTTCAAATATTTAAATATAAGTCACAGAGTCTGCAGAGCGCTCACTGAAATGTTCATTCCATTCCAGACAAACATTTATAAACAATCAGTGTTGCTGAATTGAATTGAAATGTTAACAGTTATTCTCCTATGATATTTCTCTGAAAAAAATTAGAAAATATCCTTTGACTATAAATTAAATTCCACCCTGAAATGAATGTTAACTTTATAATAAATAAATAGGATTATCAAACATTTATATCTAGCCTATTTCAAGATACCTGTCATAGAATCACTTAGCAGCTTAGTTAAAATAATGAAGACATTCTACCACACTTAAATAGTATGAGAAAATACACAGAAGTGAACGTAGCTTTCTGAACTTTTAATTTAATGAGCAACTATGGATATTTATGGTACATACTTTTATTTTTTCACCACTGGGTAGTTATCTCCCTACTTCTGAAGAAGGCATTTTAATTCTACTTCTACTAATGGCACATTCCTCACCTAGTTTCAGTATATAATCTATAGGGAATTGACAGTCTCCTTAGTGACAAGGGAGGTCATGTGACTCAACATGACCAATAAGAGTATCACATTTCCTTGGCAACAATGGCTGATTCAGAGATGGACATTTGCCTCATCCAGAAATAATTGAAACTTTCTTTGGGATTGCTGAGAGAGGAGCACTCTCTTCTTTTGACCTTGAACTTGAGCCTGGGAGGATATAGATTTGAAACTCCTGGGAGCTACCTTCCTACATAACAATAAACTCAACATGAAGGAGAGCAGAGCTGATAGATGGAGAGAGATTGAGGCCTCGTAATATTGTTTAATCCAGTAGAATAAACCATTCCAGAAGTCATCACTACACTAGCTTAGAAGTAACATGAGATGATAAATGATCTTTCTTTGTTTATAATACCTTGGGTGAAGGTTTCTGTGGCTCACCATCAAAAGAGTCCTGATACAATATTTACAGATTTTCCAAACTGTTTCTTAAGTCATAATCACCAGAACTGCTAACTTAACAGTCTTCTGAAAGTGCCAAAACCGTTTCTTTCCCTGTTTTTACATCCAAGCCCTTTGCTGTGTAACTTTGGAGTTCTTCCTGAAAAATGGCAGAATGTACTTCCTGCCTCTTGACATAGAGCTTGGCCATGGGATTTGCTTTGGCCATTGGAATGCTAGTAGATATGATGCAATCAGGACGTTAAATTGGGTTTATCTTATTGGGCTTCTGTCAGCACTATTACAAGAACACACTCCGCTAGCCTGCGGGTCCAAAGAAGATGCAAGACATGTGGCAAGTAGACACAGACCCTTCCCTCCACCCACAGCCACCATAGTATGAGATAAAGCTACTCCACCCAACTTACAGACCTCTTAGAATAAATAATTGTTTTAAGACACCAGGTTTTCAGGCAGTCTGGAGTGATGAGAAATTCATCACTGTTGCATAGGGTCACAAAGCGCATCACCCTTACCACTCTCAGTATATACAAAAGAAATAGTTTTAAATCTCTAAGGAGACACTTCAGATTTTTGCAAGTGAAATGTGAACAGGGAGTGAAGGAGAAATGATCAAAACCAGAGATCACAAACCCTGATGCCTGCAGTGGCCAAGCAAGTGAAACACTAATAACTTAAACTCATGTAGCAGGTAGCATGAGCCAGACCCTACTCTGAGTGTTGACAAATATCAATTCATTGAATCTACAGAACTATTATTTGAGTTAGATGCCCTTGTTATCTCTACGTTCCTGGGATGAAACTGAGCTAGAGAAATGTTAAAAAACTTGCCCAAGTTGTGTAGATTGTAAATGGTAGAGTTACGTTAGAGTCCACACCTCTATGCTATAGTAAAATAGGCCAGATAAAAACCAGGAGGAAGTGGAGGGGTCTGTGCTTATTTGGAGAGTCAGGCATCAAGATCAGCGGCCTGTCACCGCGTGCGATAGAGAGCATTCCGATCTTTGCACACAATCTAGACTTTTGACAAATCTCTCTATTTTCAAATGTTTAAAATGTTTAAATATTTTATATATTTTTTAACACCACAAAGGTTAACCCTATGCAGCTCAGGCCCAAGAAATCACATTTAAAACTAAATGTGGTCACAGCGTGCCCATTGCACCCACTGATCCAAGCTTAGCAGCAGAGTCTTGTTAAGGTAGCAAATGTCCAGCACCTGTATCTCAAGAGCTCTTCTAATGTCTTTGAAAGTGGTTTCAAAAGCTTTGTCTTTAATGGTACAACAAGACAAGCAACATTGCACTGCTATATTATCTTTACCTTTGTGCCTTTGCACCAGACCCAGATTCTCAGGACCTGCTTTTTTGGGTCCTTGAAGTCACCATGATCTCTCTCATATCTGGAAATTTTGGTCTGGTGTTCCCTCTGCCTGGATAATTCTCTCCTTTTTTTATTGGCTCTTAGTTGAATGTCACTTCCCCCAGGAAGCCTCTGCCCATGCCCTTCAAGAATGTGCTAGAGAACCCTTCTGAGTGGTCTGAGGCACCATGTGCCTCCCCTTACCAAAAAGTAGGTTCACCTGTATTTTGTCTGCTCTGGCACCTGAATGTATCTCTTACTAGGCTAGGACCCTGGAGGGCTTTGTTTACAGTTCCCCATACATAGTAGATACTAGAAACACAGTTATCAGATGCAAGAAGGAATGCACAAATGAAAGAACATGTACAGACCATGCAAATGTTACTTACTTTGAGTCTATTGCAGACATACATGAACACACACACACGTACCTAGATAAAGCAAGAGCACGATTAACTCTTTCTTCAAGGCCTAATGTGCCCAGGGCCTTCCAAGTCATCCAGAACTTGAATGCATCAGCTCTCCTGCTACATTGGATAGACTTATCTCCTGTGTCATAGCTGACATCATAGAATTTATCCTGCTGAAAGAGGTAAGATGCATTGGCAGAGTAGCATTTCTTTAGAAGATCCTTTTGGAAAAAAAAGAAGAAGAAGAAGAAGAAGAAAGAAAGAAAGATCATAAGACTATCCATTTTTAAAAAAACACTCGATTTTGAAAAGACACCCACAAATATTACCCATATAATATTCTAGTACTTTGTGTCAATGGTGTTTGGTCTCATTCTACGACTGCCCAACATCAGAAGCAATAGGATGCATTAACTCGGAGACACAGATTATCCATTGTGTTTATAAAAAAGAAAAACACCCCTCAGAGTTGAGAACACTAAGTCCATCCTCAACTATTTCACTGATGAGTACCGAGAAGCTTTTGATTGGTGGGCCAGTTTCTCAAGACGAAAAAAATTGTCTATAACTCACTCCGCCTTCAGAATGCAAAATAAATAAATAAATAAATAAATAAATAAATAAATAAATAAATAACCTAACATATTTTATATACTTTATACAATTTCACAGGCAAAAAAAAACACGTAAGCTCTTAAAACCTTTTCAATTCATATCCATATTGAAAAGGCTAGAAGTGACAATAACTCAGATATAAAAAAATCTGAGAAAAACTATGGAAGAGTTAAACAAGTACCAACAAGTTTTAACCACCACAAAATATCAGCTAAAATCCCAAAGACTTTTTTGAATTGGTCTCAGATTAGTTTTATTTGCAACCAAATTCAATTTGCATTTACTGACTAGTTACTTCTCACCAAGCTGTGGACAAAAATTCACCCTGTTTATTACCATTCTAGAGTCTTTGAACTCAAGTTATTAGAGTTTAAGCCCTGTTGCTCTCAATGTCATTTCATGTCTACAAAATCCCAAATTTTCTAACCTGTCCTTCATAAGCCTCATAATTCCCTGAGCATCTTCATTCCCAGAAAATGCCTATTAGAACTATCTGCCCCAGCAGCACAACCAAACTACTCAATGTGCCTTAACCACTAGGTCATGCTCCACCTGTATCTTTGCTCACACCATTTACTCTACTATGTCTCTGTTTTAATATAATATTTTACACATTCAAAAGAATATATCAGCATATTTATAAGTTTTGAAGTTTACTAACACCAAATATAGTCTTCCCTCTTTAACTAGGTCTGCCCTTCCTTTGGGTCTCATCTCAACTTTTGCTTCCCTTCCAAGTTCTTTATCTGCCTATCCCTTTGGACACATATATTCCTTTTATATTTGGCTGCATTTGTTGGCTTTGCTCCTGCACGGCCCCTACTCAATGAGCAGTCTGCATGTATTCTCTCCTCATGTGGCCAAGTAGGTTCTCGAGGGAAGGAATCACTTCCTATTTATGTCCACATCCACAGAGCTTAACACTATATTGGGCACAGAGGACCCTCACTAAACAATTCAGTGATGATGACACTTCCCATATTCCATATTCCTCTCACATTCCTCTGACATACAGTACGATCAGAATAAACACATGTCCCAAATGAAACATCAAAACAAAGCTCCAGGAAAATAACTAAACAAAATAGAAACAAACAATCTTCCAGATAGGGAGTTCAAAGCCTGATTTTTAAGGATGCTCAATGATCTCAGTGGGAACTTCATAAAGATGGAAATAGAAAACCTAAAACTGAACCAATCATAAATAAAGAATACAATAACTGAAATGAAGAATACACTAGAAGGAATCAACAGTAGATTAGATGAAGCAGAGGGTTGAATCAGCAATTTGGAAGATAAGGTAGCAGAAAACAACCAATCAGAATAGCAAACAGAAAAAACAGTCCAAAAAAATGAGAGTTTAAGGGGCCTCTGGAACAACATCAAGTGTACCAACATTCACATCGTAGAAGTACCACAAGGAGAAGAAAGAGAGCAAGGAATTGAAAATTTATTTGAAGAAATAATGGTGGAAAATTTTTCTAACTTGGCAAAGAAAATAAGACATACAAACCCAAGAAGCACAGAGAGAGTCCCAAACAAGATGAACCCAAACATGACCACACCAACATACATCATAATTAAAATGCCAAAGGTTATAGACAAGGAGAGAATCTTAAAATCAGCAAGAGAAAAGCAGTTAGTTACCTCTAAGGGAGCACCGATAAGACTGTCAGCTGATTTCTCAATAGAAACTTTACAGGCCATAAGGGATTGGCATGAAATATTCAAAGGGATAAAAATCAAGGATCTACAACCAAGATTACTCTACCCAGCAAGGCTACCATTTAGCATTGAAAGGCAGATAAAGAGCTTCCCAGACAAGAAAAAGCCAACGGAGTTCATCACCCCCAAACCAGTATTAGAAGAAATGTTAGAGGGACTTCATTAAGGAGAAGGAGAAGAAGAAGAAAATAGATCAAAATATGAACAATCTAATGTCAATAACCACATATCTATAAACAATTATTGTAAATGAATTAAATGCTCCAATCAAAAGAAATAGTGGGGTTGAATGGATAAGAAAACAAGACCCTTACTTATGCGGCTTTCAACAGACTCACTTCAGATGTTGACACACACACAGACTGAAAGTAAAGAGATGGAAAACCATATGTCATGAAAATGGAAATGAATAAAACAAACAAACAAAGAGTGGGATAGCAATACTTATACCAGACAAAATAGACTTTAGAACAAAGACTATAACAAGAGACAAAGAAGGACCCGGTAATTCCACTTCTGGGTATTTATCTGAACAAAACCCAAAACACTAATACAAAAAGATATATGCATCTATATGTTCATTGAAGCATTATTTACAATAGCCAACATATGGAAGCAATCTGAGTGCCCATCAATAGATGAATGGAGAAAGAAGATATATGTATATGTGTATATATATATATGTACACATATATGTATATGTGTACATATATATATATATAAAATGGAACATTTATATATAAATGGAATATATATATATATATATATATATATGGAACATTTTATATAAAATGGAACATTATATATATATATATAAAATGGAACATTACTCAGCTATAAAAAATAATGAAATCTTGCCGTATCTAACAACATGGATGGACCTGGAAGGTATTTATACTGAGTGAAATAAGTCAGAGAAAGACAAATGTCATATGATTTCACTTATATATGTAATCTGAAAACCAAAATAAATGAACAAACAAAACAGACTCATAGATACAGAGAAAATTTTGACGGCTGCAAGATGTGAGAGGTGTTGGGGAGATGGGTGAACTGGGATAAGGGGTTAAGAGGTACAAATTGGTTGTTACAAATAGTCATGTGGATGGAGGGCACTGCATAAAGAAGATAGCAATATTGTAATAACTATGTATGGTGTCAGACTGGTACTAGATTTATTGGGGTGATCACTTCATGAGTTATGTAAATGTCTAATCACTATGTTGTATACCTAAAACTAATATAATACTGTAAGTCCACTGTAATTGAAAAATTAAAAAATGAAAGTGAAGAAAATAAGAATAAAAAGAAATCTCAAGATATCACATTCCAAACAAAAATATGTATTTGCTGTCTTAATAGTAATATTGTCTTGTGTGAACATTAATCTAGATAAAATGTGTTCCATTATCATAAATCATGATTTTATATTATGTAAAAAGTTATATGCCAACTATACCCAAGAACTCTCACTTATACAGTAGCCAAAATAAACTGAGTATAATATAATAATTAAAGGAATATCAGCAAGCCTTCAGTCTGATTCTGATGGATATTAATGGTGGACATTGGGGAAAAGTAGATTGCTCTGACCTGAATATTAAGGTAGAAAAGGCCCCTTACTCTTAAACCTACTTTAATTCTATCAGCAATTTCTCAGCTCTAATCGCAGATGTCACCGCTGCATCTCCCTACCCTCAAATGTCAGGTAATTTGGTTTTTGTTTCCATAATAACTACAGCCTCACCATACATTATAACATTAAAAGGCCACTCATATATTTTAAGGACAAAGCACTCACGCACATGCACACTCACACACACACACATACACACACAGTAGTATCCTGATTGTAAATTTACTTTCATCAACCATGGAAGATTGAAAAACATTCCCAAAGCAGGTGACCTTTGGACATATCTTGGGAAAGTTTTAGTGACTTATGTTGGTGGTTGAAAGGGAGAGGAAGCCCATTCATTATCAGAAGACAAATTGCATCATCATAGACAAATGGAGAAGAGGAGGGCCACGAAAACATAGAGCAGAATGAGTGACTGTCCTGCAGCAGTGACACTGTTCATTTCATTGCACTGAAAAACCCTCCTGCCTTGGGAAGGTTTCACAAAGAACAATGAGAAGCTTGGGATTTCCTTTATTGAAAATAAATTAAAACTTTTCCCCAAAAGTTTTGCTTTGCATTTTGATTTATATTTTTACATTAAAATTGATGCGATGTCTTTAGTTTAAGACACACATCAACCAAGGAAGATGCTCAGATCTCCAGAGAAACCATTTTGGAAGAAATATAGTAAAAGTTAACATATTTACTTTTTAAATGTAAAACACTTAAGTAGCCATTATTGTGCTATCAAAAGCCATGTTGATCGTGCTCATCTTTATATATTTAATCCTAGAAGGCCAATTAATATGAGTTATGTGAATTCAAGAGACAAATGTTCAATGAGAATACAAAGTGCTTTATAAATATTGTGATACCATCTCAAACCGTTTTCAGGAATTAGTAGACGATGTATTAGGACTCTCACAGCGGCAACGGAAAGAAATGCAATCAAAGTAGCCTAGGCAAAACGGGGAATTTTCATAGGTTCCTATTTCTAAAACTCCAGACATATCATCTTCAGGCACAGTTGGATCCAGGATTAAATGTGTGATCTGTCTTTTTCCTCTTAGTTCTAATTTTTCCTATATTTGCCTCATTCCCAAAGAAGAAACTGGTAAGAAGCCTGGGACCTAGACCTTCTGGTGGCGGGGCATGTGAGCATCGCTGGAGAGAGATGGGAAAGGGAAAAGAGAAAGCCTCTGCCGGTAATGCTAGGGAAGCAGCGAGACACCGTTCTCCCCCCACCTCACTCTATAATCTAAACCTCCCGCTGTCTAAATCTAGTGGGAAGTCAATTGGTAAGGGAGCCTGGGAAATGTGTTTTTCAGGAGTCAGGCCTTTTCAGAGCAAGGCAGAGGAAGGCTGAAGAATAAATTATACAGTAAAGAGAAGCAGACATATGACAAGCACACTACATAAGTAGAGAAACCACAACTTTCTTCTTCACTCTTTGTGTTCACAACACCTAACCTAGCACATAATAAAATGGCCAGAGCCAACATTTATAAAGTTCTTACTATGTGCTAGGGACCATATATGTATAACCTCATTTGAATCTCAAGTTCTATTATTTTTATCAATGTCATAGTACATGTAAAGAAACTGCAACACATCAAGATTTGGTAATTATCTAAATTCATGTACCTAGGAAGTGGTAGAGCTGGGTTTCAAACCAAGGCTGTTTGGACTCAGGGCCTGAACTCTTTACCCATTATGCTCTACTCTCTCCACAGTGGGTACTTCAATACATGTGGGAGAGCGCGCTCCATAAACACTCATTAAGAGGTTTTGAAGAGGTCGGTGAAAAGGGAAAATGGCAACAGAGAACACTAATGAACTGAAGGTCAAAACAACTGACATCCTGTTTCAGGCTTTGACTTTGTTCCTGTAAATATGACTTCTGGTCTTGTTCGTGGTAATATCTTGTCTATGAAGCATTTTGAGATATTTCTAAATATGTGTGACCCTGGTGATATTTAAGGATATCATTAAAACACATCATGAATCAGTAGGCTGTATATCTTCCTTCTCAAGATTAGTTAAATGATCTTTGATTTCCACAGGCCAGATCAGATTCTTGTGGTTTTTTTCCCAGGAATCAGTGACCGTGTGGGCCTACTTTAAGTCCTCACTCTTTGCAATCATGTTTTTCAGCTTACCGAACAAAAGCTACCAAGAATTCTTCTCATATGGCTCTTCCCTTATTCTGTCCCATATCACCATCATTCACATGCAAGAAATTGTCTAAACTCAATGCATTAGAAAATGGGTATATTAACCTTCTAACCATTCATTACAAAATTATGTATTGAGGACCTATTTTTTTTTTTTAACAAGCACTATGACACTAGGAGGTGGGCATGCAACCCCAATGGAAGTACTACCCATCTAGGCTAACATTTGTGGATTGAATTTAGGTTGTGAATGGCAGAAAAGTTTGGTTGTAATCTAGAATATACTCATAAAAGTGAACTTTGAAATGATTATACCTTCCGATATTGGCTTTATTTATTTATTGAGTGAACATTTTGAGAGCCTTCATAGCCAAAAGCTGTGCTAGGCACTGGTGCTGTAATGAAAATAAGAAAGTCACTATCCTTAAGAAGTTTAAGATGAAGATAGGGACAGAAAAACAGACAATTAGAGTACAGTGCTCATACAGGAGAAAGCACGAAGTCTAAGGAGCACGAAGAGGGGTCATCTTTCACTGACTTAGAACTGCTACAGAGAGCTCTTCAGAAGACGAAATGTGTCACCTGAAAGCTGAAAGATAAGGAGTAGCTGAGTAGGAGAAGAAAAACAATTGGATTAAATCAGTATGACTGGGGCTAAAGAATGAGGTAGGGCACAGCTGGGAAGGACGTAAATGCCACAGTAAGAATGACTGCATGGAATTTCCACAGACTCATAGGTATTACAACTTCCACGTCATTATTGTTCTGGCAGAAGAGAGTGAGAATTAGCAGATGTGGGTTCTGCTTTGGATTTAGTCACTTGCTGTCAGAGCTCAATGCAGGCCACTTAACATCTTGTGCTTCATTTTTCTCATTTACTTAATGGAGATCATAACACTAGCTCTACCCACTGAATGGGAATATTGTGAAAATCTTGTGAAATAATGTTAACTAGGAACACTTCTCAGTATTTGGCCAAAATATTCCTGACACTCCTTCTCTCCTACGTATTCCTGTACCTCAACCCCTCACAGTTGTCACCACCCATTTCTCCTTCGATTACCTTCTCTTCCCAGGCAAACTGCAGAATAAGATACTAGCTATAGACTTCCTCACTTTTTATGATATGAACATTTTATACTCACCCACCACCCCTTTTTAATGGGATGTATCTGCCAGTGACCCTATAGAAGCGAATAGAAGAAATCTTAGAGCAATAAGGAAAATTATCCATGGTCTTCATTCCCCCAACTGGAGCCAAGCCTGACCTTGTTTCAGCTATCATACTTGATGGTCTTCTTAGCAGTTGTGGGTCTTTCCAAGTCTCAGCATGGTTTGCATGGAAGACACAAACAGCTGAGTATGAAATGAGAGTGGGCAAGGGCATGCACTAGGTGGACGAAGGGCTAAGGAGCCGTCAATGACCAAGTGTAACTTGTCTAGTATTTTTTCGTTTCCTCATGCAGACAGTGGGAAATGGATATGTTGAATGACTGCTGAATAGTTGTTGTGTGGTGGAGGAAATAGAGTTAAGCAAATGATAATGTCAGTGTTATTTTCCCAGAAAGGAAATAAATCAGACTCAACCATGGAAAAAGTTGGTGTATTAAGCTGAGCCATGAATAGCCTGGAAAGAAAAAAAAAAAAAAAAGAAGGAAGGAAGGAAGGAAGGAAAGAAGGAAGGAAGGAAGGAAGGAAGGAAGGAAGGAAGGAAGGAAGGAAAGAAGGTGTAGAAATTGTTAAAAATCATCTGGTGTTGTATCCAGCTCAAGAGAAAGATTATTTTTGATGAGTGACCAGAGTTTTTCTTCAAACTCTGTACCAAATCTGAGTTTTTATTTACCTTCTCCTCTGCCATCTGAAAGGCCAGTTTCAGATACATTACACTTCATTGGCTGTTTCAATGTTTGCAGAAGGTTCACATCCTGATTTATAAGGCTTTCATTGCCAGCTCTGAATCATGTTTTGTTCAATTGATTCAACTTTCTTTCTTATGCCATTCAAGCATTTCCCAGTCACTGGTATCATCTGGAGATCAACCTCTGCCTATGTCTTCAATTACTTCTCCCATTGTTACTCCTCTCCTTTCTCTATCACATCCATCTTCTGGAAGATGGTAGATATAGAAGTCTGCTGATATTTAAGGTGCATGTGCTTGAATTTCTGAAGAACTGGTGAATTGTCTGCCCTGCTGTATTCTATCATGTGGTGACATATTTGAGCTTGTTGCCTTGCCATTTCAACATCTCCTTTGCAAAGTTCACATCAACTTCCCTCGTCTCCAAATATTGCCATCCTGTTAGCCCCCTTTCCAAACTTGCTCAGTGGACCGCCTAACTCTCATTGTTTACCGAAAGCTTCTGGATGCTGTATGCTGTTTCCAGCAAATAATGTGATTTCCTCTTCTGCTTCATTCAGTTCGTATACATGCTTTTTAACTACCCAGTGTTCTGAAGTATGCTCTTAGAGAAGACATCATTTCATTCATGATGTTTTGAAAAGAAAGTTTTACATGATATGCCCTTGTATTTGTCTTCCTCCTTTGGGCTGCGGGTTATTTACTATATATATATATATATATATATATATATATATATATATATATATATATATATATATATATATATATTACTATATATATATATTTTTTTTTTTTTTTAATTTCTAAGTTTAATTTCATAGCTGAGTGCAGTCTCTCTTTAGTTTAATGCACTCGACCTATGTTTAAAAACCATCACTCTTCTACTGGGTGCATTGCTCTAAGTCAGCAAACAGATCCTGCAGACTGTGCCGCTGCTCAAGGTAGATGTGGCACAAAGGGGCGCTGCATGAATGGTGGGCACAACTGTTCAGGTCCCATCCCTGGAGAATCCCTAGCTGAGGAAACTTCAGGCCTCTCAAGGCCGCAGGCTCCCCTGGCTCACCTCCCTTCTCCATTTGTCTCCCTAGCTCCTCCTTCCTCCCAGTCACCCCACAGACACTTCCCAGCAAAACGATGGGGGAAAAAAAGCAGCACTCTAGCCCATGCGCAACAGCCCTAAGCCATGACTACTTGGGCGAGGGGGAGAAAAAAGGGGAGGGCCTCGCTCACCCAGGGGGCAGGGCCAGCGGGGCCTGGGAACGCAGAGCTTTCCTGAGAGGGGTTTCCACGTTACCGCCACATGAACTGCTAAAAAACCATAGAGGCCAAACAGTTTTATATGATGTGTGAAAACCACTGGCTATTTGAACACTTACTCCCCACTTCTACTTTCAGAAAGCCTCCAGAAGATTCCAGAATATTTTGTTAATTTCTAGGCCTATGGACCAGATAGGGATTTTCGGAAAACTAATAGAGTCCTTTAGTGACAAATCTGAGTGCCGATCTTTTCTCCTGAAGTGTAAATCTTCCTCACATACCCCTACCTAAGGGTTAGGATGAGCTGAGTTAAAAATAAGGAAACTGAGCTAAAAGATATTTTTAAGAAATGCAACTTAATGAGCTTAAGCAGTGATGGACGGGCGCCTATAGGAGAGAGGAATGCTGGGCTCAGTGTCTTAGTATGTAAGTGCTTCTATAAATAGGTAAGAAATATGAGATAGTGTGGAGATCACCGGCACTGCCCCTGCATGCCCTACAAGCATTTAAAAATAGTGCAATTGGGCTTCTCTCTTAGGATGGGGCAGACTTTCCAGTTTTCTTTAGGCAGCTATCAAAATACCTTTTCAGTTAAAGATAATCTAAAACAGTGCTGTTCAAACTCTAAGTACAACTCACAGTGAGAAATTATTTTTCAATAGTGACAGTATCCACCCTAATATACATGAAACAGAAACAGAAGTTTAATATTTGAAGTGCATACTGATATTTTCTATTCCATTCTATTCTGACTGTTCATTAAAAAGGAAAATGAAAAGCTGATATGACTTACAATTGACTGTAAGTCATATCAATTGACAATTGACTGTATAACTTAAGACCAATGAGCACAGTGGTTCTTAAACCTTGACAATATTAGAATTATCTGAAGAGTTTTTTTACAAAAAAATACCAAAGGACCAAAGTCCTTACCAGACCGAACAATCAGAATCTCTGGTATGGGGTAAGGGCAGTTTTTGTTTTGTTTTGTTTTGTTTTGTTTTGTTTTGTTTTAAAGCTTCCTGGGTGATCTTAATGTGCCGCCAGGTTTGAAAACCACTGCTCTGATAGGTCTTGACCTTATGTCGAAAAATCCTGATCTAGAAGTTTCTAGAAGTTTCAGTCAGCATTAGATTCTTGTTGAGACTAGATATCTCTGAAGGATTACATTTTTATAAGAGAATATAACCAGGGTAATTATCTGACTTCTTTTTGTGCTATCAGTGTCCATTATCAAACTTTTATTTGTGTATGAACACAAGTGAAGAATGACTATTCTATGCACCTAAATAGATATAGGTGGGATATGGATAATACTAGCATTGTAATCATCTATGAAACATGTGTAAGGATTGTTACATGGATGTGATGTGAAGAACAACCCCCATAACCCTGATCTATTCAACTTTTTGATTTGCTCTGCTTTTGTGATACAAATCAAAACATTTGTTTTTGGAAGTTCAATCATATCAACAGGGATATAAGTAAACTTCACTCACTCAACTCTAATGGAGGGATTAAGATCTTGCTCTTCCTGCATCACTTCCAACTCTGAGTTTCTATGAGTCTATCTGATATATATTTATTAAAACACATTTTGTTGCAAAAGAGAGTTTAAGGCAGCTTACAAAAATATAATATGATAGGATTTGGAGAAAAAGGGAGGAAGAGGGGGAAAGAAGGAAGAGGAAAGCTGAAGAGATGAGGGTGGTGAAGAAGGGAAAAGGAGGAAGAAAGAGAAGAGAAGGGATGAGATCAAGGCAAAGAACATGCAATGGGGAAATACAGTGAAGCCTGGAGTGATATCTGTGCCCAAATGGCATGATGAAAGAGGGTGCAAGCGTACAAATTATTTGCCGATTTCTTGGCACACCTGGTAACGTGTGCACAGCAAAAGCATCCAGCAGTCATGTGCTGCTTCTGAGCTCTGAGCATTTATGTATTACTACATCACTTCGCCTCATCATATCACCATTTCATGCATCTGTAAATTGAAGAGAATGATACTGCATGGGAGCCCACCTCCTGGGGATAAATATTCATGGCACAATGTTTAAATGAAATGTCTGGAAAAAATACTTATTAGTACAGAACATATTTCTTCAGTCTAGATGGCTTAGTTGCATCTCTCCCAAATAGGTGGACAGGCATAGGAAAGTGGTGTCTTTCAAACAGGAAAGACACAGGGCAAGTGTATTGCTTTGGACTGAAGCTAGAAGAGCGATTCCACAACAGGGGCACATTTTAGCAAAATCAATCTATGTCTCCAGCTTATTGTGATGCTTTTAACAAGGGCCTGGTTCCTTTTCAAATTGAATTTTATACATTTAGCAACAAGACCACTGGCCTACATTTCTTGGAGTTTGAGCATCCTCCAGAGCTCTGGCCCCTGAGGCTTGGAGTATAGCTAAGAGATTGATTTTATACAGAGGAAAAATGCTATGCAGGAAGGCAATTTCTGAAACGCAAGTTCTCTGCTCTTCTTTGTATAAATCCCTTTAAAGAGTTGTTGGAAATTGTTGATGATACCGTAACCACAGACAATCCTACTTATAACTAGTCTTAAGTAATAGTTTAAAATGAATCAGGAAGCACTTAGTAAAACCCCTCAATAGAACCCAAGATGTAGCAGACAAAAACATTTTGTTCAAAGACTCCTAATAAAATACAGAAATGTACTGAAATGACAAAGAATGTTTCCACTATACTAATGGACATTTGTCCACACAGAAGAATCTGTGCATTCACATGTGGTTCACTCCTCAATTTGGACATAAAAGGAAAAAAGAAATTACATTCACTGAGTGCACACTGCGTGGTTGGCAACATCTGGCACACTTTTGAACATGGCTTCATATAATGTTAGAGTAGTTGTTCAAAATAAGAAACGTCTCCTTTTTGCAGATAAAATAGTTGGGGTTCAGAGAAGTTAAGCGACTTGTCCAAGTCTCACAGGGCAATCCCAAGCAGAGGCAGAATTTGAACACAAAGCTTGCTGGGGTTCAAGGTCCGTATGTGGATTAACCCACTAATTAAATCATATTTAATCCCAGAACTTTTAGTTTAGACTGTTGTCCCAGAGACTGGGAAAGGCAAAGCCCTCTCCTCTAGATGTTTGAAAGCACGGATGGGCAGACAATTTCTGCAAAAAGGGCCAGATAGAAAATATTTTCAGTTTTGTAAGCCATACAATTTGTGTCACACAACTACTCAGTTCTGGGGTTGTAGCATGAAAGAAGCCATATAGGATAGTTAAATGAATGGGCATGGCTGTGTTCCAATAAAACTTTATTTACAAAAATAGATGTCAAGCTGAATCTAGCCCATAAGCCATAATTTGCAGACTCCTGTTCTAAGACGTATTTATGAGGAGACACACTCAAGAAGAAAACCATTTCCAAATCTGTAAAGGTAGGAAGAGTTAAACATTTACACAAAGGCTCCAACTCGTTGTCTTTCATTTTTATGAAGGCAAGCTTTTACTCTTTTTAGACAGTAAATATGTAGCTTCTAAAAGAAAACACTTAATTTGGGAAATAAAGTTGCCACGGTTTATTTTCCTTTTTGGTTTTGAAAAATGCTTTATGTAACTTTCATAGGGAATGGCATTTGATGATCCAGACTTATGCTAGTTTACAATTTCTCATTTCCTTTGTTCCTCCAACACCCCAAGGGGGAAAAGAAACAATTATTCTGTGATGAAACTGGTTAAATCTGGGTTCACTTTCTGCTTTATTTTCAGGTTGCATTTTGTCATTTGTAATGGATTTTTGCTGAAATAATGTGGCGGGAAGGGATATGAATCTCAAACTGGAAGCTCATTATGTTCAAATAGCAAGTCGAAGCTACTCAAAGTCAAAGAGCAAAAAAGCAGGGAGCAAAAAAGGAAGACAGAAAGAACGGCTCTCTGGTGGGTTAGAAGCCGAGGGATGAGGTAACTTCTAGGATTCTCTGGCTCAATTTGTCTCTGAGTATGAGCATATTTTCCAAACAAAACTCTTGTTTGATGAACTGCAAATTCCCAAAGGAGACATTTAGAACAATCTTAGCTGCAGATCCTGGGAGAGAGTGACTATATCTACAGAACTTCTGTACACCCTGAGCAGGAAGAAGAGAAGTCAACGAGAAAAACCCACTGGCAATGTCTGGGGACCAAACTAAATTAGGAGGAGATTTACAGGTCAGATTAACCAGCCTGGCTAGGAAAAGAGTTAGAATTAGAAAAATCATTAGCAATAGTATTTCACTTTGTGTTGGTTCTAAGAGGGTTTGCCACTCAAATTTTATCTTTCTAAATCATTTTCTATTTCTGTACATCATTGTGACTTTAAAATTCAGAGTGTTAGTTAGGCTATAAGTTTGCTCCATTACCTGTCATATTGATTTAGGAACCTATGAGCTGTGTGATTAAAAGCATGGATTATGGAGTGAGCCTGATTGGTTCTGAATCCCAGTTCCATCCTTACCAGCTTTGTATCCTTGGGCATGTTATTTATGATTTCCATACTCAGTTTCTTCAATTGTACAGTGGGCAAAGTAATAGTCCCCAATTCAAGAATAGATATGGGGATTAAATGGGTCACTATATTCATCCACTCATTTATCTGTCCATTACACTTGACAAGGCCTGTTTTGGGAATAAGAACAGTTAAGGAGCCTCTGGTTCAGTGTAGATGTCAGGCTACTGGTTTGACCATACGGGACTTTGTGATATATACTGAACAAATGCTTGGATATAAAAGTGACCTCTAAAGAAGCCAGGAAAGCAAGAAGACCTACTGGAAAAGTTGATCCTTATACAGAGTTTTATGAGAGAAAAAGTAGGACTTAGGCAGGCAAAGAAGAGAGTGCCTAATTTTCCACACAGAGGCAACAATTTGCCTATAGGAAAATGAATGTACTCCTAATGGGATATCCAAAGCTCTTCATATGCAACCTGCGGTTGCTCCCTAGCCCCATCTCTAGCACCAGTTCTAGCACCTGGCACATGTCACTGTCTGAGCATTGCCTTGCTCTACCTTCAGATCACACATTCTCAATTTCTGACCATTTAGCACTTGCCAGAAATCAAGGAATAACCATATTATACATCATGGGATGAAGCCTTTACCCCTATTCCTGCCCCATATCCTATCACAGATACAGTCCTCATATCTAACATTGCTTAGTGTACCCTCTAGAAAGACACTATTGGCTGACAGGTACAGGGACCCAGACCCACAGTGACCTAGAATTAACTAGGTCTAGAACTAACATTCTCCCCTGCCTTATAAAATCCGTGAAATTGGTACAATAATGAGGGACGATATGTCTTCTCTATGGGCTCATTTAGTGTGGCACTAATGGATGATATTATTGGTTCTAAATAATTATGATAAATGCCTTGAATATAAGTGACAAACTTTCTCAAGCAATAGAGCTTTGGGTAAAAGAAATCCTCATATATGGAAAGTTAAATTCCATGGGCTCACATTAATTCATTGTTAAATTGTAAAGCCAAGTTCAGATTCTAGTGTTTACTTACGACTCCTGGCTCCATGAATTTACACCAATGAAAGCTGAGCCATTTCCCCAATCACAATCTTTTTAAATTAAGGAGACATTTGAAGAACTACCTGGAGATTTTCCTCCTGGATTTCAATGCAACCCTTTAAGTGAGGGGGACCCTGTAACTTGAATAATTGGGAAGTACAACCTATTATTCGAGAGACTAACCCTGTAATGCTTTCCATCGCTACTTCATAGGCAGAAAACAACCTTTTCCTTATTATATATAAATTACTGGTTCTCACTCTTTTAAAAGCTATGTATTTCATTGCATTTCACTACATCTCTGGCAAGATGGATATTGAAAAGGCGCAAAGATTCTGACAGTACTCTGAATGAATGCATCCATATTTCTGTAACTGGATATCAAGGGTTTCATCTGCACTATAGTGCTATCTAAAACTGGTATTAAAACAGAGGAATAATATGTCCAGGTAAGATCCAAAGGACATATAATAGTGACATATGCTACCCCTTGACATAATGCATAATGAAATGTGCGGGAAGTCAGTAGTCTTATAAAAATAAGCTATGAACTTCTTTCTAACAATTGCTTTGGAGCTAGAGATAGGGAAGATACAACCCATGTTACCTGTTCTTTTCAGTTCCAGGACCAGGTTTAAAGCTCAGCAATCCATTAGTAAGTTGTCACAGCAGGAGATGGAAGACGTTTGTAGTAGTCACAACTTAGGCTCTTGGCCCAGTTCACAATGACCCTTTACTTCCCTTCTCATTCATAGAGATGGTGACATTACACCACTCCCCGACCCCATTTCCCTGGTCCCAGCTGATTGGACCAGAGGTGGAGAAGACAAGGAATTTAAAATCAACACTGACAGATCCTAATTCAGCTTGAGCGTTTCTCTTGCACAAAGATGGAAACATCACACTGTGAAATGCCGTATTTTGCCTGTTACATGAACTTAAAAACAAATACAATTATTATGAATTTCAAAATAATATCATTTTGGATGTATAAGAATGACACTTTATTTTTCTATAACTGAAAAAATGTCTGATTCGGAGCTATATTTATTTCTAATGAAAAATATTTTATCAGTGCACTTCCAGAAAAACTCAGACGAGTGGTCTTCCAGATCATTCAGACATGAAACACGTTTCCTCTGATACTTTCCTGCCTTTTCCTCTTTATTTAACATTACTGGGTCATTCACAAATGCCACTGAGGAGGGTTGCCAGATAAAATACAAAACATCCTATTAAATTTGAATTACATATGCATTTATAAAACCATTGATTTTAGTATAACTATATCCCATCCAGTATTTTGGATATACTTATATTAAAACAGTATTGTTTATCTGAAATTTGAATGTAACTGAGCATCTTGTATTTCAGTTGCTAAATCTGCCAACCCTATGCTGAAGCTGGAGAGTGAACATCTGCTTCTCCAGGGTGATCACCACCGTCCCTATGCTGACCACCTGCTCCCTGCTTAGCTCATTTCTAGGTGGTCTTTCTGTCCTC
This sequence comes from Rhinolophus hipposideros, assembly GCF_964194185.1. Classification (NCBI taxonomy): domain Eukaryota; kingdom Metazoa; phylum Chordata; class Mammalia; order Chiroptera; family Rhinolophidae; genus Rhinolophus; species Rhinolophus hipposideros. The sequence continues at coordinate 49,010,179 of NC_138060.1, forward strand.
CTGCTTACATGTGAAGACCTTGCATGCCCTCCGGTTATCATTTACATGAGTCATGTTCCTTGTCCTTGCCCCTGTTTCTAGGCTCCCTTGTGTCTTCTCGTTCCTTTTCAGTCATTTTTTATGATCTCCTCGCCAATTACTCTGAATCTTGTGGGAAAACTGGGGGCTGTCTCAGGAACCCTTATGCCTGGTTATAACCCCCCTGCCACCTATTTAATCTCTGCTTTACCATGTTGACATGAGAGAGAGGGGAGGAGAGAACCTTCCCAACTCTCCTAGTCTCACCTAGAACTTGAACCAAGAGATGAAAGAACCTTTGTGTTTTACTCTCACAGGGAAGTTCAATTCTTTATCCCCCTGGGTTTACACACTCATATTTAACACTTCATTCTTCTTCAAACACTTTTCTCTCCTTCCCAACCCTGAGGACTGTTTACTTGGAAAAGAAGGTGCAAACTAAAAATGGATTCTGGATAATGAGATATCTTTTCAAAAGTCACTGTTGACTTTAAAAAGTAAAAATTTATCACTCTTGACCTCTGGTTTCATGCTGATCATTAACTGACTACAGTCAAACAATCCAGAATATCATAACATATCTTAGGCACTTGGAAGGTTAAAGTAACTTTAGTGAATCACGCTAGGCTCAAAGAGTAAATCAAAACTGTTATTACAGATTAATTGGAAAATAATATAAATGAGAACACTCCGAAACAAAATTTAGGGAGTTGAGGCAAATCTGCCCTCAAAAGTGAAATAGCATTCTTACAGAACAAAAATATGAAGAAAGCAGGAGACAAAGAATAACAATTAAATAAATTTCATAAAGATGTGAATTGAAAAGTAAATGCAAGAAGTGATTCGAAGAAGATAAACAAATAAAATCAGAAAAGACAGAAACAATATTTTTAAAGTGAACTTTTCAGACAGAGCTATAAGACCAAAATGAGATAAAAACAATAAGGGAATGAATATATTCTGCTAATATGTTTGAAAATCTCAATTCTATGTATTAAATATATGACAAAATATAAGTTATCAAAACTGACTCAAGGAAATGCTTACTAGTTTATTAAAGATGGGAAAAATGAACACTCAATGAAGGAATTATCGGCCCCCAAATTTCTGAGCAAGAGTTTTATGATTGATTTTTCTGAGCATGTCCAAAACCTATTGATCTCTATGCTGCAGTAATTATTCTAAAGCAGACAGTTTAAAAATAGCGCTCAAAATACAATACAACCAAGATAACACACACACACACGCACACACACACACGCACACACACTAGATTGATCACATGTATATGGAGGCAAAAATCTAAATGTACAAATTCATCAATACATGAAAGCAATTTACTGCAATAAAATGAGGTTGACCAGTAATGTAGAAAATATATTAACACATTTAACTTCATTCAAGAAGTAAAATGATAGCGTTACCTATTAGATAACAAAAAGAAATATGGTAAAATTCTCATTCTTAGATAATTTCTTAAGTGGATTTATAGAGAATGTGTATCTTAAGGGAATTTTAATAAACTCACAAAGAAGACAAAGGTGCTTTCTATTTACTATTGTTACTGAACATATTTTTGGAAATTCTATCAGGGCATTATAATTGCAACTGATATGAAGCTTAGGTATTAAGAAGAAAACAAAATTACAGTTATATACAGATAAAATTATATATTGAGAAACTGCAAGAGAATCTTCAAATCTCTCAGAACTTATAAGAAATCCAGTAAAGTAGTTGAATACAAATAAATATTCAATTTAAATTGTCCTCTCTACCAGCACTTACAGTCAGAAGATTTTAAAAAAGACTACACCTAATATTAACAAATATAAAAATGTATAAATAACTCTAATAAAGCACATGCAGGTTCTCTATGAGAAAAAAATCAACAAAGGAACAAGACAAATAAAGAAACAAAAACTCATAGTTACAGACAATTGTTTAGTGGTTACCAGAGGGGAAGGGGGGAAGGGACAGGTAAATGAGGGTAAAGGAGGTCAAATATATGTGTATGATGATGGAAGGAGAACTGACTCTGGGTGGTGAACACACAATGTGAAATATAGATGATGTATTACAGAATTGTACACTTGAGACCTATGTAATTTTACTAACCATTTCACCCCAATAAATTTTAATTTAAAAAGAAAAAAAGAAAAAAACCAAAGTCAAAAGCTGAAATATTTGTATGTAAAATGACATAATGTCTGTGATTATTTTTTTAAACTATATAGGGGAGAATAGGAAAGGATAGATATGAAACTAGATTAGGCATGAATTGATCCTTTTGAAGGCATGTGATGGTCACATAGAAGTTTATCTCTGATCTTGTATATGTTTAAAATTTTCCACAATAAAAAGTTAAAAAGAATATTTGTGTGACATAAAAGAGATCTGAAGAAATGGAGAGATATATCATGCTCCTAGATGAAAGGCTGAAATAATGCAAAGATAATAAATCCTCTCAAATTAATTCATAGGTTTAACAAAACCCTAAGCAAAAGGCCAGTAGAATGCTTTTGTCTTAAAAAAAAAAAGTCTCTGCAATCCATTTGGAAGAATAAGCAGATGAAAATAAACGATTTTGTTAAAAAGAATTAGGTGAATTCTAGATGAAACATATTTTGATGCTGTAATAATTACAGCAATATGGACTTAGCAAAACAATCAACAGTTTGCTCCAATGAATGGGTTACTCTGAAAATGGAATATCAAGTCAGATTCTTGCCTCACTCTTTCTTCCTCTGACTTTTAACTAACCTTCCTCAACCTCTTCTCCTCTGGTATATGCACTGGTAGAATTCTGCAATTCCCCTACCTTTTTATTTTTTTATTTTTTTTTAAACAAGAAAATCCTTAGAAAATCTCGCATTTTCTCTAGTTGATACATAGGCTTCGTGCAATACTGGGTCTCGTCTGGTCAAATGGGATAACTTATGGAAGTCTGGTTTCACTTGAAAAATTCTGTCTGTAGATAAATAGATACTGTGTGTCACCAAAAGTTGTCAACAGAATAGAAGAAGAATAGATGGCTGAATGAGATTTCCAAATATTAACAATATCAATTGAAGAAAATGCTAACATCAGCAGAATTAGCTTTCTGTCTTTCCAATAAGGTCACTGATTACCTGAGCACTCATGATATAAGAGGTGTCTGGATGGGATGGGGGAAGAGATACTGTAAATTTTGTATGGAAGAAAGGCTTCGTAAACCATATGTGTAACATCATGAATGCACACTTCTGAACTGGACTCAAGATGCCAAATAAGCTGCTTCCATAATAATGATGACCGTTATTAAAGAAATGAATATGATTAAGATTCTATAAACCCAAGTACCTCTGTTTCTTAGATCATAAGAAGAGGTAGGAGTGCATAAAGAAAGGAATATGCTGTTTGTAGAAGCAAAATATACAAATCTATATCTATCGGCATAGATATAGTAACATTAATATGTATCAAGAAAATTTTAAATGCTTTAACTCTGGCTGGTGGAGCCAGAACATAAAAAGTAATTTTTATGTTCCTCATTATGCTTTATACTATTGTGATCAATATTGATTTAAAAATGGAAAGAAAATACCAATAACTGATATTTTAATACTCATCTCTGTTATAACTAAGTTTTCTTCAATAGGGCCGTTCTCTTACCTAATCTACATTTCCAAACACCTGCATTTTACTCTATTACATGCAAATTATATTTTAATTATTTTCTTGAAATCTATTTCTCCCACTAGCCATTGATTATGTCATACTCAACTAACACATAGGAGGCTGAGCATGTTTCCAGGTTGAATAAAAGATGAATAAATTAATGCATGCTTATCCCCAATCGCTGCACTGAACACAGCTGATTATTTAAAAGGCCAAACAGAACACATATCAATTCAGTAAAGCACTAGATAAATTATAAATGTTCCTGCTGAAGACAACAAAAAGTACTAGAACAAAACATAAAAAAAATGCATCTGATTAAAAGCATAGCAGACTTACACAAGAGGGAAATAAGTTAACAGGAGGAACAAGTAGAGGAATGGAGCTCAAGAAGGTAAGCCAGAGATGTTTCTATGCCAGGGACATTTTCAGGCCAAGGGAGGAAAGCTAAGACAACAGTCAGAATGGTGAGAGGTGAGGGAACAGGGATGGCAGCACCACAAGTGGAGACCTGGTACGTCACCAGTGCTTCTCACCAGCAGATATTCCAAGGTCTTCAGGAAACAGAGTTCTAAAGTGTTCAGTATAAACAAGGGCCATCAAATAACACTTTCTCTTGTTTAGGACTCGAAGGTCTCCACCCAGAAATGGAGGTAAAAGTTATACTTTGGAGATACAGAAAAACTTGAAGCCTCAGTCAGGATTGCTAATCCCCCCACCCCCAAATGCCCAGAAGAATGAAAATCAAATCCTCTTTGAAGAGAGATAAATTAACTTCAGGTTTCATAGTATTCCTAAAGGTAATTTTTCAAATAAAATATCCAGTAAACCGTCAAAGATTATAAGTCTAGACACTATGAGAGCCAGAAATCACACACACACATACACACACACACACACACACACACACAATAGGACTAGCACCAGAGGGAATCTACTAGTAGACATTAGAGTTAACAGAGGCAGATTATAAATCTATCTTTAGCATGTTCATGGAGATAAAAGCTGATCTTAAAAATATCAACAGGAACTTAAAGACATATTTTTGTGAAAAAGACTCAGCTAAATATTATAAACTGTAAAGACACTAATAAAGAACCCACGGGAGAGTGTTAACAACAGATTAGACATAGCTGAAGAGAGAATTAGTGAATTTCAAGATAAGTAATAAAATTATCCACAATGAAGCACGAAAAGACAAAATTATGTAACAAACAAATACAGTAAGAGACAGTAAAAAACAGTGGGAAGATCTAATATACATTTAATTGAGGTGCCATAACGAGAGAGAGAAAGGAGACAGTCAATAATTAAATGGATAGTTTTTAAAACTTATAAAACATATCAATCACAGATTCGAGGAGCCCAACGAAGCCAAGGCAAGATAAACTAATCAAAATCCATATTTAGAACATTACAGAGAAATAGCAGAAAATTAAGAAAAGTGTGAAAATATTAAGAAGCCAACAAATTAGTCATTTTACCATCAAAGGAATGACAGTTAAATAGTTAACTTTCTAACACATAACACCAACAGGTTAAAAAAAAAAAGAAAAGAAAAAGAAAGAAAAAGAAAACTCTGAAAGAAAATTAGTGACAGAATCCTATCCTTAGAAAAATGAAGTAAAGGTATTTTTAAAGAAGCAAAATTTAACAGTGTACCCAACTTTTGATCCACTATAAAATTCCTAAATATGATCTTCAACGAAAAGGAAAATCATACCAGATGAAACCTTAGAGATATACTAAGCAGTAAAGATATGTACACAAAAATATTCATAGGAAATTCTTGTAAAAGCCAAAAATACGTCCATCAACATGAAATAGATAAACAAATTGTGCTATCCTCTCATATGGAACAGCATAAGACAGTGAAAAGAACTGATCATCAGATTGTGATGAATCTTATGGACATAAGCTAAGTGTGAGCAAAGCAAAAACAATGCCAAACCAAAAACATCACATACCATATGATTGCATTTATACAAATTTCAAAAAGGCAAAAGTGAACTATATTATTTGAGGATGCATAATAACAAAGCAAAACTAAAAAGAAAAGCAAGAAAGTCAATAACAGGAAGGACCACGTGGGGAATTTCTGTCCTTTGTTTTAATCTGTGTAGCAATTTCCTGATTATTTCTATTATGATAATAAGTTAAAATTTTCATTTACATTTTATGGATATTTTTACATTTTTCTTACATTTCATAATAATAAATTGAAAGAAAGACCAACAGCTTCCAAATTCCCAAATAGCCCTCAGAATATACTACCAGAGAAAATATTGAATCCCTTTTGCAAGTAACAAAATTCCCTAACTATGATTTACCATCAGCATCATACGAGTATAAAGGCAGATATGTTTGCTATATGAATGCACATGGGTTTACATGCATGAGTTATATATGTACCTTCATTATAAAAGATGTGGTGACTATTTTCCAGTTTTCATTTTTCTACTCTGTCCATACTTAATTTATTTTTTATATGCCAATAACAATTTCTGTATAAACTACCATTTAAATACAATTATTAAAAATATAAATATTGAATGTTAACTGTAATTGAAAAATAAAAAAATCTGTATAAAATATAGATTGACGACCTCTGAGTTATCTACAAAATTAGAATACTTCTCTTATTCACAAAGTGTCAATACTTGTCACAAAGTATTGACACTTTGAATTGCCATAGAAGAAAAACCCTGAAAAAAAATTGACTGAAATCTTTTTGGCCTTGAACAGCAAAGCTAGAAAACCTAATTAGGAGTGGCAGGGATGTTTTTAGATATCTTCCTTGGAAAACAACAAGTATGACAACTAGAATTGTTCAAAGAAAAACAAACGGAACAATTTATTCCAAGAAGTCAAAAGGGTCCCAAGTGTCATAACAGAAAGTAGAAATGGAAGAGAAAGCCTTGGTTCAGTGAGTTAATAGTAAAATGAAAAGTGGAAAATGGCAGATGCTTGGAATCCTTTAAAAATGCTAAAACTAAATTTTGGTCTACCCACTGAAGCAGGTGCAGGACACTAATTACGGCATGGATTTTTCCATTAGTTTCGTTCTAGGTTTCCTTTTATGCTGTTACCATTATGTTTCTCATTTTTCTTAGATGTTAACTTATATAATTTTCCTGTTGTTATGGGATCCTAATCAGTTTTGTTACAAGGTAGGATAGAAAAAAATTGATCTGTAAATACAATCCTCTTTCTGGGATATTTTTCAAATGCTAGTTTTTACTGAATCAGATATGACAAAAAGGACACAAAGGTAGAGTTTCATAATTTTTTTTCCTTTTCAGCCATTTCTTAGAAAATCCAAAGTCTTCTGTAATGATTGGCAGAGAAGTAAAGGTAGAGGTCTCATAGTGGAATGGGATGGCTATCATAAAGAGTGAATTATTTACCTGGAAAGATATCAGAGAGATTCACACAGTGTTAGGGTTCTCCAGAAATAGACAGGCAGAAGATATTAAATCCAATAGTGGACAACACCCCAATTCATCTAAGTCAAACTGATTAAATCAATGTAGCTTAATCAGTAGGACCAAATGGCAGCCACCCAAAGGTTTGAAGGAACTCAAGGATGAAATTGGGAAACCTTTGGCCAAGATGCTGCATCCAACATTACAAGCAGCCATGGTCAGGAAACGAGCAGATTGTGAATGTCATTCTGTTCATTAGAAGGGGTCAAGCGAGGACCCAGGGAACCTTAGAAAAGCAAGTGTCTCTTCCGTTTGTCCAGTCTCCAAAAAAGAACAGCATCATTAGACACTAAAACGAAAATAACTTCCTGGGGGAAAGACAATATGGTTTCTGAAAAAGGAAAGCATGAGTCACTGATTTATTATTGGTCTCTGAGGCACATAGATAAAAGGCCAAATGTTGGTACAGTTTAGAGTAAAGGCTTTTTTAAAAGTGCCAACATGAAATGGGATATGAAAGGGTAATGGATGTATCAAACCATATGGATAAGACAATTTCTACACCCTGCAAAAAAAAAAATCCTACATACTAGCAAGAAAGAACACTCTGAGACTTGAACGAGATCAGGCTGTGATGATAATAGACATACTACTTCAGACTGCAGGTAACAGATTTAAAACATGTAACTATTTGATGGTATTGGAAAATGACAGAAAGTAAGTTCACTTCAGGAAACATTTTTATTGAGCATTGCTGAACGTCAGGCTTTGTACTAAGTCGTGGGACTACAGTGATGAATAAGTCCCCTGCTACCCGCCAGTAGTTCACAGTCAACTATATAGATGATTACAAGAAGAGTGGACTGGGTCCTGCATTGGAACTTGTGCCCATTTGTGACAAGATGGTAACTATTAATTGAAATCAAGTAGTGTAGTAACAACTACGCAATAACACACCCCTTGGAGGCACAGTCCACACAGGATTTAATATACTAGGCTATATGGAGCATGGATCTAAAACAAAGTACAAATTCCCTTATTAAAATTAACAAGAATTGCAATAACAACAAATAAACCCGAAAGCCCAATTTTATTGTTTTGTTTGGTGGAGAAAAACATAATGGGTTCTTAATATGTGCAACTCTAGCACTAATTATCTCTTCATGGCGAAAGGAGGCAGACATAATAGGAGTCTTTCTTATGACTAGTAATACTATGTGAGATTTTTAAAGTTATGCAAACTTATACACATGCACATGCACACATTTCCAAAGGTCTCCTGAAAAGAAAATTATTTTTTTATTATGATTTTAAAAAAATAAAAAAATACAAGGGCTATTTACCAACCACGAGCTTGATACGTTCTGCCAGGTTTATGCAATACCTAACCTTGCTGAAAAGTCTAAGGAGAATTTTCTCAGCTCAAGCAAGAGCATCCAAGATGTGGAGAAAAAATCTGGCAGCATTAAGCACAGGAGGTCAATGTCTCTCTTACAAGTCAAATGCGTCTTCTTTCTGATCAGTTTTAAACACATGCCATTCCCTCCCCCGCTATTTTTTTTTTCTCCATTAGCTAGGAGGTTGTCATTCCAAAGAAATGTACAGGTACATTATACCTGTATAGGGGGAGTATGAGTGTTCTCTGGCATGAGAGAAAAACATTTTTTTGATGATCAGATTTTTCAGTATTTTCAAACCATCTAATGGCCCTTTCATAGGAACTCCATGAGGAAAAACAAGAGCTAAAAGGGACAGCCTCACAAGAGCAGATAGTTTTTTTTTTCACTTCTCTGATAAAAATATGTTCTCTTCTTTCTTTCCTTGTACATTTTTTAAATGGCATTTAATAATTGTCATTTGCAATATCAATCATCATTCCGAACAGCAATTTAAATGGGCTGAGAGATAGCACCTGTCTCAGGTGTGGTATTCCATTGAAACTTCTCTGCCTTCTCCTAGAGGACCATACTGGGAGATGATATTAGTTTTCCTTTTCTTCTTTTCTCCTTCCATTGCAGTGCTGGACCCATAGTACTGAATAAATTTCCTATTCTTCTTCTTCCTGCAACTCCTTTTCCTAAAGAAAGATTGTGACTACCTTCTGAACCTTCTTTAGAATGAAGGTGAAGGAAAAGAACTGCAAACTTATCTCTTCTCTTCTATCTCATCATTTGAAACCTAGGTAGCCCAGAATTACATGTAAATACCTCTATCTAAAAATGATCCTGGAGAAGGAGGTAAAATACATCAACAGACAAAATTAGAAGGAAAATGTTTATGTGTGTGTTTAAGTGTGCATGTACAAGTGACTTGCCTATTAAGTGGACAGTTAAATGTCCCTGTGATGTCAAAGGGATCCCCGTAACACACACACACACACACACACACACACTCATATTCTGAGAATTTAAGCAATTTTAAGAAGGAAAATTAGGAAACAAGTATAAAAAAGTATCATCAAAGATAGCATAACTCTGCTACTTCTAGGAATTTATTCTAAGGAAAGAATACAGGATATACACAATATTTAGCCTCAAAGATGGCAGTCAAATCCATAATAGCCCCAAATTAAAACAATCTAATTGGTCAGTAATAAGGGGCTGGTCAAGTTAATTATAACATATCAAAACTATACAATACTATGCAGCTATTAAAAACGTATAGCATGCATGTTGACATGGAACAATGTTCACAGAAAAATAATGTTGAAAGCAAAACATGTTACAATTCTCTTATACTAGGTATGTTTGAATATGTATCCATTTAAATATGTATAAGCATAAGAAAATATAGAAAAGATCATTGTCAGCTATTTGTATTCTATATTTTTTTCTTCGTTTTTCTCCAATATCTAAATTTTATGATTTGTCTATAATGAACATGCATTTCTTCAGAAATAAACAGATAAAAATGGACACAATAAAAAAAATCCATAGTATCAGCATAGTCTTTCAAAAAAAATGTCCCTTAAATTGTCAGTAGATACTAGGTTAAACAGAAAGTCCTTGTGAATTAATATTGGATGATAATAGTAGGTACAAATGAAGAGAGATAATCCATACACCACAGGACGTCTGATTAGCAAGCTTCAGATTCTCATATATCTGTTAGGTTTTTCTTCAACTAAAACTTCTCCTAAGAAACACTAAAAATCAAAAAGCCAATATTGAGATTTTTCTTCATCCATGCAACTGATTCTTCGAATATATTGCCTTTTATTTTAGATCAAAGCATCAAAATTGTCTTTGATCCAAAACAGCCACGCAGATCCAGCATCTACATCTGAAGTCAACCTATTTATAAGATTTTTTTTTTAACATCCCTCATTTTCTTTTTCATCCCCGTGATGCAAAGAGGGTTAGTGATAGTACACCTTCAAGAACAACAGCTCCACTTTGTTTCTGAAGCAGACTTCTTTACTAATACAGGAAATTAAAAATGCAAACACCATAAGCTAGTCAATCAGGAAAGCAGCACTGTGAATGTTACAGCTTTGAGGATACAAATTAGGGAATTAGTTTTTACCTTAACAGAAGTATATTCACTAAGTAATTTGATTTCTTTTAACTGGAGTTATCCCCTTCCATTAACTGGGGAAGCAAGTCCAAATTAAAATCACTATTTATCAATTACTGCTGAAGGCATGCTCAAGCCTGTGTGTGGACCTACGCAATAAAGATCATCAACTATAATTTTAATCACTGTTATATCAGAGCTCTCAAAAGGAATAATTTGGGGTAAGGGAGAAATTGGAAACTCCTAATTTTTGTTGACAGGAAGGCAGGTATCTCTGAGGATTTTTAATTTGTTTAATCATTAAAATTTTCAGCGAATTTTAATTTTTTCTTGTTCAGTGAATACTGAAGTGTTAGGCACTGGGGATAGGACAGTAAATATAATGACATAGTCCCTATCCTCATACAGCTTAATTCTGGGGGTGGAGGGAAGTTAATATATAAGAAACTGTAATTACAAATCATGATGAAGGTCAGAGAAAGAATAACAGGGAGATGTCAGTTTAACTTGGTGAGTCTGAGAACTCTTTTTTAAGAAGGTGACAATTAAGCCTTGATACAATGGATGACAGTCATTCACATTCCCCATAATATTCTTCTTCAATTTTGTTAGCATCACTCTTTCCTGATTTTCCTATTATCTCCCTGGCCATTCTGACTCAGCTTTAACTGCGCGTTTCTGCTCTTCTATCCAATCTTTAGACTCTGATGTTCTTCAGGGCTAATTTGTACATCCTCTTCTCTTGTCACTCCAAAGTTGCTCCTAAGGCAAACAATTCCATTCCTATGGCCTCACAACCCATCTACATGTAAACAATTCCTTCATATACACTAGTCCAGTCTAGACCTCTTTTTCTAACTTGGGATCCATATGTCAACTGCCAACATGACATCTTCACTTGAATATCTCATACGGATCTCAAATTTAACAGAGCCAATGCTAAAATCAAGATATTTCATTTTCAAATATTCTTGTCCTTTAGCAATCTCCATTCCCTAAACATGATCATGTATTACTATCCAGGGAATCAACCAGGATACCTGCTTCTTCCTCAACTCCCACATACAACTGGTAATTCAGCCCTGCCTTGTTGATAGCTAAACTATATCTTAATTCATCACATTATTTTATCTCCTCTGCCATCAACTCTTGCTTGGATACGATAATCCTTTACTGACTCTTGCATCCATTTTTTTCCCCTTTCCAATTCATGGTTTTAAATGAAAATCCTTTCAGATTTCTCCCTGGCTTTAAAATTCTTCCATTGTTTTGAAGGTCAAGTCTATAATCATTAATTCTACCTCTAAGATCCTGCATGTTTTATCCAGTGCCTAAACTTTTAGTCTTATCTTATGCCAGTCTTAGCATTACTTGCTGCATTTCAGCAACAATGGACTTCTTTCAGTTTCTAAAATACAAAAAGAAACTTTCTTTCTTAAAGACTTTGCACATGCTGTTCCTTCCACCTGAGACATCCTAGATCTCCCTGCTGTGTATTCTGAGTACCACACTGTTCTCTCTATCAGATAGGAGGAATACAATTGGCTGCAAGTAACAGATTACTCAATGGAAGTAGTTTCATTTAATTACTTGATACCACAAAATGTCTGGAAAGAGGCATTTCTAGGGTTAGTAGTACAACATTGTATAATAATTATCCCAGACCAAGAGTTTTCTCCTTTCTGCTCTGCCGTTCTGTGCATGTTCACTTTTTGATTTAGGGCCATTGCCTAATGGTCCTTATGGTTACAAGGTAGCTATCAGTGCCCCACACTGTGACACAACTGCATTCAAGACAGGAGACAGGGGTGAGTGCTCTCCTCTTGTGTGTATCACCTCCAGCAGACAGGAAAACCTTCCGCAAGAGCCCCCATCACATCCCCCTACATCGTATTGGCCAGGTCTGTGTCAGATGGTGCCTCTTAGCTGTGAGGAAGATGAGTATTGGGAGACAGAGGGAAGGAGATTGAAATCGCTCGAGAATGTCTCATCAACAGTGTCCGATACATGCTTTGGAGCACTTAGCGAAATAGTAATTAAAGAATTAAATAGGTATATATTTTGTCCATTGTCTCCTCTGTGAGATAATAAAATCTTTCACTATGGGGGAGGAATCTGTTTTATAAGCGCAGAATCAGCACAGTGCCTGGCCTACATAGGAAATTAGTTAGTGTTGGTTCAAAGAATGAATAAATGAATATGAAAGAGAACAACAGAGGCAGAAAATAGGTACAAAAGAGACACCAAAACTACCTAAACAAAACTTCTTAAGCTCACTGTCATATCACATATCTCATGGTTCAGCTCTCCATTCCAGTTAATTTGAAAACAGTCTTTTATCAAAAAACAAATTAATTAATTAAAAGGCAATTTTTGAAAGTGTTCAATTCCTTGCACAATGAATGCAATTTTTCTAATCTCTTAAATTTTGCCAAATGAGTAGACATGGGCAGTACTGTTATTACTGAGATCCAGAAATGAATTATTTTTCAAAACACACAATTTTAACTCCTGTTACAGAGTTAGATGATCCAGAAAATTTTAAATTGCTTCAAGTATATAAATATAAATCCATTCTTAGCTAAATCCCTTAAATATCATTCAACAAGAGAAACGTAGAAAAGCTAGAAAATTATTCAAAGGAGCAGTCATGAAAATTTTGGCCTCAATTTCCCAGTCCTGAGAGCATCACACCAACAGATAAGGATGTCATTCTGATTGGTTAATTAGAGAGAAAGTAGATATAAAATGCCTAGCACATAAAGGATGCTTGACATATTTTTGTTCTTATATCTAAACCAAGGAAAACCTGGGTTTCCTCCTAACTCTGTCCTGTCTTAAATATGTAACTATGGGCAAGCTGAGTATGTTCTTTGGTTCACAAATGATACAGTACTCTTAAAACTACCTTTGAGTTATAACATGCAGTCACTCTACAATTTAAAAACTTAAAAGAAAAAAAGTTAAATGGCACTGAATATAGTCAGTGGTAGTCAGCCTAAGAAAACATTACGGAATAGATTCATACTCCCAAGAGCGTCACTATCTACAGAGACACAACCTGTTCATACAGTTTCTGATGGGTGTTTCGTCCGGTCATCTCCAAACACAAAGGGCACTGACATACAAATACCTCACTTTTCTTTTTTTTCTTTTTAAAACAGAGGTGTAACTATCCACATATGCAAGACAGGGTTTCATATGGTGTTCATTTGAAATAAAATTCCTTAAAACGAGAAAATGACTTTAGCATTTAGCAAAGGGAGTCCCCTAAGGAAAAAAAAAAATGTAAACAGATGGCTGAGAAAGATCACCCACATGCTGCACACATTCCTGAGGAGACATTTCTAAGAATGAAGTGGCACTTCCCAGCCTGGGCCACTTCCCACAGGGATCCTTATTTAACTGACAGAAAACACAGAGTTTATACTTCTCGCCAAGAGGAATCTCGGGAACTCTTTTTCCCACTTGCCTCACAGTAATCCAGAGTAGTTTCCAACTCTCCCCAACGTTCCAAAAGAAGCTAAGTACCAACCACTCGAGATGGACAATCCTCTAATAAATCAGTGTTCGATGATTAGTCCTAAACTAACATCTTCCCATAGAAACGGGCTGTTAAACCCCGGCTAAGCATATTAAGCATTCAATTTAATGTATGACACACATCTGTTCCACTTTCTCAGCGAGCAGAAGTTTCAAACTAACTCAAATCCCAGACTTAATCAAGGAGAGAAAATATCTCGGCAGTGTTGAAAACTAAGTTTTAAAATATAATCCAAAGGAGGGCGAGAGAGACCATCTTGCTGTAGCTAATGAGATTATATGATACCTGAATCAAATTCACACAATTACCTGAGCAAAAACCCTAGTTCTTTTATCTGAGCCGATTTAGCTTCCATTGGATACCATCCACATTCACCAAAGACCTTTATCTGTATCTGGCCCAAGGCACCAAAATATAATCATCTGCAAGCACCTGCAATCTAACCCGCCTCAACGCCCAAAGGTCATCAAAACAAAACAAAACAAAAACAACTCACAGATTTGTCTTTTACAAGGAGAGCACAGCACTGAATTCCAGCCATTAGCATCTTGTGGGGGTTCCAGGCCACAGAGTCAGCTCTGTTATGTAAAAGGAAGAAAAGACCCAATTAGCTTCTACTGGAGGAAAGCTTATTGTAATTAGCAGCACACACATTGGGTACTCTACCCAAGGTAGCCCTCAACAGGAGGCCTTGTATGAGTAGTTTGGGGTTTTTCTTTCCTTCAAATAAAACAATTACTTTGTTTCTCTATTTTCAGGATGTCACTTAGTCCAAAGAGACCCATTGCCTAAATAAAAGGCGCTGTGTGTGGGAAACTACAGTTACCTGTGGATGCCGTGCAGAAGCCTGCGGTGCTTCCTTGACATCAAAGCTGAGCCACCCCAAGAAGCCTGTTGAGAAATTTATATAACCAAATGTTATTTCAGTGTTATTTGCTTACCAGCCAGTTATCACAGAAAACCCTGAGTGACAGCATCAATCTTAATACATTGTTTTAAGTCAATGTTAACCAACGTGCTCTCCAGGAAAGTTCGATCACTGGCTCTACTCAGGCAATCAGAGCCTCCTCACAACACGTGGGCTCCCATGGACTCTTAGGATTTAAATTCACAAATCATAAAGTGTTATATTAACCCGTTGAGTTGCATGTGGTCAAAAAGAGGTTTAAGGACACAGAGCATACCTTCTCAAGCCTTAGAATCTAAAACAGAACAAAATAAACAAACAAAACAGAAACAAACTTATAGATACAGAGAACATTTTGGTGGTTGGCAGATGGGAGGAGGGTTGGGAGGTGGGTGAAAAAGGAGAAGGGATTCAGAAGTACAAATTGGTAGTTACAGAATAGTTATGGGGATGTAAAGGAAATAAAATCAATAATATAATAAATATGTAGGGTGACAGATGGGTACTAGACATATCAGGGTGATCACTTCATAAGTTATATAAACGTCTAATCACTATGCTGCACACGTGAAACTAATGGAAAAATAAAATAATCATTTAAACAAAATAAAATAGACAATATCCTTATAATGCCGAGATTCTACCGTATACAAGGTACACGTGCTGATAATGAGACAGGGCTAAGGGCTGGCATTCTGAATACTAAATGTGGCACAGATTTGACAAGGTGTGCAGATTGTACTATGGGGACATGTAGTCAACTAGCAGGCACTAGGTGGAAATGGATCCTACCATTGAAAAAGTAGATCTTTTCAGCCAAACAGCTTTCAGAAATATTTGCAAATCAAAAATGTAAGTGTGGGAAAAAGAAAACCCAGGACTTACTGAAGTTACTCAGTGGAGAGGTTAAGATGCACAAAAGGAAAGGAAACAGACACTAACAAGGTAAGAGGCTATCCCGGTTAATAACTGGAGGAGAGGAAGAAAGAATGGAGGTGAGGAATAAGAAAGTCAGTTTGGCCCTTGAAATGGAGCAGACTTCTTCGTTTAATTTTAGGGTAGTGAAGGGTGACTACAGCCAGGGAATATGAGGGGGCTGGCGTGGGTTGTGTTGAATGCTCTCCAAGGCTATTTACACCGCACAACATTGCATTGAGAATGGAGTTATTATTACTTTTTTTTTTTTTTTACAGCAAAGCTAAGGTTCAGAGGTGGTAGGTAAACTGTTCAAGGTCTCACAGATAATGAAAACCAGATCTGGAAACCAAAGCTCATTTTTTTTTTTCATGACAGTATCATAACTTAGGGCTGGTGACCAGTTGGCCAAATGGTAGAGCATAGATGTAGAAAGAAGTGGCATGATTATGTGTACCATGAATGTGGAAGGTGAAAGGAATGAGTATCAAAAGCTGAACCCATTGGTGATCAATAAAGAGTGACCTTAAATCCCACTTAAAATCAGCTCTCTCTCTTCAGGGCTGGAATCCTACAGTGAGTGAGTCACCTAGGGTGCACAATTTAAGCAGGAGCTCACTCTCAAGTGGGGCTCTTGCATGACCCTAAGAGTGAATGCCTCCTTACTTTGAGCCCTAGGCATCTCACTTGCATCACCTTAGTTCCAGCCCTACTTTCATGGACTAGAGTCTCCAAAAATCCAGTGGAATTCCCCCAAGGTTTGTGAGCTGAAAGCGGTGTGTATGCAAATCCCGAAGATTCCCAATTACAGGATTGATGACTTGGGGTTGTCAACCAAGTCCCCTTCCTGTTGCATTCTCTTCCCCACTGGCATTCACAATGGACCATGTGTGACTGAGGCTGAGCTACAAAATCCACTGCCTTCAGCATCCAGAGAAACTTTATCCTGGCTTACTAACTGAGGATCCCCACTTCTGGATTTGGAGACCTTGATCTTCACCAACACGAAGATGACTGACTTATTAGGTTCCTTTATTTCCATTACACACCTTCAACACTAAGTTGCCCATGTTTCTCAATATTTTTATCCCCAACTTTATTGAGAACCTACCACTAACTAGGGGAGAGATTAATTAGTAAGACTCAGACAATATCCTTATAATGCCGAGATTCTACCGTACACAAGGTACACGTGCTGATAATGAGACAGGGCTAAGGGCTAGCATTCTGAGTACTAAATGTGGCACAGATTTGACAAGGTGTACAGATAGTACATTTACTCTGCCTCTTTCCACCTGCCTCACACGCTACACTTGCTCTTCTCCGTGGCTCCTGCACCACCCCCTGCCTCCTCTTCTTTTCCCCAACGTTAACAATATTCTCCCAATCCGAGGGAGCTGGATTGAAGTTTTCAAATCACATGAATCCTTCAAGGCATTAGGTTTACAGAGTGATCTGGCAGAGTGAGGAACAGCTCATCCACAAATGTATTCTTCAAAGGAAACGAAAGGAGCAAAGCAACTCCTCTGATGTCAATGCCTGCTTCTATTTGCTTAACTTTCTAAACTCTAAAACTTGCAGAAACATGAAATGAATGACCTAAATGATGAAGAAGCTTGGTTTTCCATCTCAATGAGGACCATCATTTATTGACCTATTGCTATAGGTTAGGCACCAGTTACCATTTTACTTACATTTCTTCTCTAGTTATTTACATAATAAATGAATAGTAGAACTAATCCCGAAACAGAGGGGGAGCCAGGCTTGGACTCAAGATCCAGCAGCCTGTGAAGCCAATGATTTTTGACACTATGTTCACTACCTCCTTCACCCCCAACCCGATCCCAGCCCCCAGGACTTGGAATGAAGAGTGGTGAGAGACTTTAGGAAGTTTTTTGGGAGTGTGAAGCTTTGCCTCAGCCACAGCCTCTGCTTTGGAGAAGAGCTGGACCAGCCTGACATCCT
Organism: Rhinolophus hipposideros; assembly: GCF_964194185.1. Lineage (NCBI taxonomy): Eukaryota > Metazoa > Chordata > Mammalia > Chiroptera > Rhinolophidae > Rhinolophus > Rhinolophus hipposideros. The sequence continues at coordinate 49,028,126 of NC_138060.1, forward strand.
AGTCTGAGGCAGAGGCTGGAATAATATTTGCTCCCATGGAGGAACAATAGCACTGGCGGCAAAAAATTGCCAAAAATAAAGTTTTTCTTATTTATTTGTTTAAAATGCATTGTTATTAACCAAATTTAAGACACTATCAAATGTAAGAGTCACCATTTTTTTGTGTGTGTGCCACTAAGAAAGAAAAAAACAACATCAACATACCAATCTCAGAGATGGTAAAAATGTTTATAAAAAAGGTGTACGTGTATCTTAAAGTTAATAAGTTATGATATATATGCAAGGTGAGTTGGTGTTTTGGAAAACCCAGAAGAATAAGCAATCATATTTGCATTTCTAAAGAGAAATAAAGACCAGTTTTGAATGTATTAAAGGATCTTTAAAATATTCTTTAGAAAATTTCCAATAGGTCAAAGTAATTATTGCAATTTTGTTAATTTTTTGTCTTTAAAATTAATAAACTATGTATGGCATCAAAAGTTTCTTCAAGGTAAGCTACATGCTCTGTATAAAATTTTATCAACAGATTCGATGCCTGCAATTTAAAGGATGGGTGAACACTGCCTCTGTGTTAGAGCTAATTTCTTTAATAGGTCAGCTATTCTGTTGCTGTCCAGTTTAATCTAATACAGGCTTTCACTATATGCCTACTACGTGTGAATAGAACAATTTGTGTATCTTACATATTTCCTTCAAAAATTTGATCTTTAATTTTTAGAAAACCTAGAGGTTTGTATTCATATGTACAAATCCCAATTCTCTAAGGCCCATAAATCTCTTAATATCATTTCCAGTTAGAAATCGCTGTAGTTACTGTTTTATGTAAATGATATAATCCATATTTGACGTTACTTTTATGAGAGTAGAATTTTTAAGTGCTGATGTTATTTTAGTTTTTCCCCTTATTTCCACAGTCACAGAAGTACTCACTTTATATTTTCTTTTAGGACATAACGTCTTATTATGCTTTAAAGTCTATGAAATCACTAAGGTATAAGTTGAAATGCAAACAGATACAAATATTACAATTCCATTGAAAGATGTCACAAATAATCTATCTGAAGTATTGCCACTGGCATATGAAAAGAGCCTATAACTCTAGCGAGTTTATATTACTGCTGCTTTTACCAAACATTAGCATACATTTAATGAATGCTTTGAGTTGCAGAAAAATACTCTCCATATCATATCACAGACGTTTTCCTTTGAAAGAATAAAATCATCCCAACTATAAAATTACGTGTAGGTATATCTTCCAAATGCTCAGTTACCTTCCTTTCAGTAAGTCAAAAATATCACCCTCTCTTTTTCTCTGATAAGGAGGTATGAAACACTCGCTTACCAGAGGAGAGTTCCCTAAAGACTCATCAGCATGTTCAATAATCCTTTCTATTGGGTTGAATCAAACTAATTAATTAGAGAGAGAGAGAGAGAGAGAGAGAGAGAGAGAGAGAGAGAGAACGAAAAAGAAAAAAGAAAACGAAAATGGTCAACAAGCATTTATAACTGGCTGACCTCAACTTTTTAACACTAAATAGAATTTTAAGAGTTACCTTTAATTAAGGAAAATTTATTATGAACAACCCCAGGACTTACAAAATTAATTTTAAAAAAGCCAATCCTTCAAGTTAGAAAATTATGAAAAATATAAGTTATCCCAATCCCTCTCAAATAATTGTGTATAATAGATCTAGATAAAACCTGCTTTAATTAGAGCATGAAATTACGTAGTGCAGCTTTTCATATTTTCTGCCTGATTGGAAACACATAATTTTAAAGCTAGAAGATACTTTACAGAATACATAAGCCATTTCCTTTACAAATGAAAAAACTGAAGCCCAGAGGGCTGACGTCACAATAAAGAAGAGGCCAATAGAATCCAAAAATCAAAGCTTCTTGACTCCATAGTCCAAAATGTGTCTCTTCCACCACGCTGCCTCAAGGACAGTAGATTCAAAGGACCAAAGAAAATAATGCATGGGAGAAAAAGAAATAAAATTGAATCCACAAAATTTACATCAAGTCTTAGAATCTTCTTCTTTATACCTCACACAACATGACATATTTATGTCCCCTAATTAGAAATACACATTTAAATAAAATTAGTTAGGGACCTCCCATCACATGTGATTTCTGAGAATATGAAACACTTCCCACCAAAGCTGCAAAAAGACTAGAGAGTTGAACAGATGTGTACATACAGATGAACTTACATCCACATGAAGCCACAGGCCGTGCCTTTCACAGACGTCAGCTATTTCCTCCAGAGGATCAAACGCTCCCAACACAGTTGTACCAGAGGTGGCGCAGACAAGAAATGGTGCTGCTCCCTGTGAGAAGGACCCATACATAAGAATTGCCACCATCACCTCTAAATTTGTCCTGTTATAGGTTGGGAAATGTAAAGGTTATATATCCAGAAATTTCTTTGGAGAAAATCATTCATTCAGTGGATGTTTTTATACTTCTCCACTACGTAGCCCCTTATTATACACAGGTTAAGAAAACAGAAAATTCTATGACACTGGTAGTCCTTTGTCCTAACTCAATACCGGAGGTGCCAAAAAAATGTACACAAGTGGACACTTTGGTCAACGTTGCCCAAGCAGGAGTTTGCCATTATCAGAAGTGGCTGGAGGTTGATGGTAACCACTTGGAGCATCTCTTGTAATTGCAGAAGTCAAACATGACCAGTATTCATCTTTTGTTATCGGTATATATTGAGTATTACAATTTTAATAGTTGGTTTTTTTTTCCTTTTGTAAAATGTTTATACATATTTTTTGGCACACTCTCTATGTATCCTATTTTTCAGTCTCATTTTCTCTCTGTAGTATTTTCTGTTCTTAGATTTCCCAGAGAGAAAGTGAATAACTTCGTCCACATTGGCAAACTGGTGTTCTGTATGATTCCAAATTCTTCTTGGGGAGATGCACTGGGGCCCTTAGAGTGCCATCATTGTTACTCTTCTCCAAAACAAAAAGGAATGCGTTCGGAAGACAGACAGTCAATGCCAGGGACAAACAATGAAGGCCTGTCTGGTTGTCTCCTTGTGAAGTAAGTGCAGTTACAAAACAAAAAAATGTGCTTAGGCACAAGTCCGGCATCAGAGGGATAAGATAACCTCACTGGGATACACTCTCCAAAACAGGTGCTGCAACAGAAAATTGGTTAGAATGTGCTGGAAGAAGGAATCTGTATGACTCCTGCCATGAGTTTTCTTCCTCATACAGCTCCTGGCTGCATCTTGAAGAGTGGACAGGTGCCAGAGGGAAATGGAGAGAAAAGGGAGAAGGTGAGAACACATGCAGAGATGAATGGTAATTCCAGCCAAGGTAACTGGGCCCAGTAAGAGACTTTACAGCAACCAGGAGAGGAGAGTCCATGAGGTGGAATAGATCCATCCCAGCAGGTCAGCAGAGATGTGTGGTTGGCTGTGGAAGTGCCACGGAGGGATGATTGTGGGAAGCAATGAGAAGCCTAAGATTCTAGAGCACCTGAGGAATAAGTGACAAGAATATTTACTGCCTCTGAAATTCATTTTTATTTCCACTTAGGATAGAGTCATTTTTTTCCCCTCAGTTTTATCTTGAAGTGCAGTTGTTTTTGCAAAATATATTTATGTCCCATTTTAATGCCATGGGTTGTTTCACTAGAACCAGACTCACTCCAGTTTAGCTGAGCACAGACAAAAACATTATTTCTCAATGGAAACAGGGGCAGAGCATGGACATGTGGTCCACATCTCAAATCTGAGATACACATGAATCAGTGATGGTATGCAATGAATGCAGTTGCCATTTGGGTAGATGGTTGTGACACATGGAATCGAGTCCACCCAAACTTCTTAAAGTGAAGCCAGCAGATGACAGAGCCCTCGGGGAACCATGGGCTTGAAGATTTCTTCTCTGTGCTCAACACCCAACAGATTCTATTTTATCATCTCAGTGATTTAAAGGAAATGAGACCAGATTTACATCAATCATTAAAAGCAATAGAAAAAGTAATTTACTAAAACCATTTAAGGTGTCTTTAAGGGTTGAGCTTTTCCTCATAAACTATATGACATTCTGACAGTTGTGAGAAAACACCTATGCAAGCTATTCTAGCTTATTAATGACTTTTCCTCACCTGTTTAACAATCTAGCTATAAATATCAGGCTCAGAAATTAAACTTTTGCAACCTGGATTTAACCTTCCAGATTTTTTTCCTTTCACATATCTCATGTGATTAATAAGAAAATCCAGTGGAAACGGCATTGATGATGTCCTGCCAATGTATTCCCTAAGAAGCTGTACTCCCTAAGAAAGTTTGTAATTTCAAGCAGTCATACACAAAAACACTTCCAAATATTCAGTAGTTGTACTCGTTTTATCTTTTCATAAGCATTTTAGAGCCTGGGATGCCTCTGTGGTTTTCAGTATCTTTGTAATAGCATCAAGTAAAGGTCACTGCTTAAAAGATTTTTAATGGATTGTGGTTGGCCAGGGAATCGAATCCCAGCAGGAAAAAAAAAAATAAGTTGATGTACTATTTCCTACATCTGAAACAAACCAAGTTAAAAGCTTGAAACAAAACAACCAGGTCTGAAGCTACTGAGAAAAATAAACTAGCCATCAGTTATTATCTCAGAATGGATGCGAGGTTTGTCCTTGGTGAATCCAGGCTCCGGTTTTAACTGACTTGAAAGAAAACTGAGGAAACGTAACAACTCTCACTCCATTGCCTTACTTTCAAATGTGCCTATAGCAATTTTTTCTTTTTAAAAACTTCTCTTTTCAAGTTCTCAACTTTAAAATATGTCGGTTTCATGTACTCTCATTGTTAAAACAAACAAACATTTACACAATGAATATAATAATGACTGCAGTGGGATAAAACCTATCAAATATGCTAGAACATGAATTCTTAATGATACTAAGAAAAGAAAAGAAAAGTTTTGACTGTCTTTAGGGGATGCTAGGCAATTAACTCATTATTATGAAAATTAGAAAAACAAGGGGGCAAAAGAAAACATTTATCCTACTCTGCCTGTGCAAACTATTTCCTTAGGGAAACCAAATAGGGATGAGAGAACATTTTCCTTTAGAGTAGTATGCCCACAATACATGAATGAGGAATGAGAGAATAAATTGGAACATCACCTGAGGAAATAATGGTTCTAGACAATGATTATTAATGGCAGCAAAATCCATGAGGTGAGATGCTGAAGCAGAGTTCTTTAACAGATGGACTGACAAAACCAGAACCCGCCAATCAATATTATCACAGAAAGAGATATGAATGTCTCCTGATGAAAGGACAGACTTTACCCATGAGTTCTTTCTTGTGAAAATTCCAATCTGAATCTGAGTGTCAAGATCTAACTGCCAAATTACAGGAAATAAAGAGAACAGATGGGTGGTGCAGAGGCAGGAGGAATTTAGATTCTCAAATTCTTGATGTAATCTACAAAGTCCATAATGTGGAAAACTACCAGAACAAAGGACTTGGTTTCTTCAACAGATCAATTTCAGGAGGAAACAGAAACAACAACAACAACAACAAAAAAAAAAAGGAGGAGGAAAGGAAGCTATAAACTAGAAAAGATTTATGTGATTATGTGATGAATCAACCTAATTCAACATACAGGCCTTGTATGAATGCTTATTTGAATAAGCCAACATTGTTTTTAAAGGCAATGGGAGAAATTTTAATATTGAGTGGGTATTCGATGATATTAAAAAATATTTCTTATAATGGTATTACTTTAAAAAAAGAGAATACATATCTTTTACTTATATACTGAATTGTTTATAGATCAAATGCTACGACGTGTGGGACCTCCTTCAAACTAATCTAGTGGTGGTGGGAAGGAATAGGGTGTACATGAAACACAATGGAGCATAAGCTAATGATTGTTGAAATTGAATTCTTGGTATATGAACGCTCATTATATTAGTTTTGTATTTATTTGAAATTTTCCATAAGGAAAAGTTCAAAATTCAAGAAAGAAGGGGAAAGAGAAAGAGAGTGGGAGGGAGATAGGGCTGGAAGGAAGGAGGGAGAGGGAGTCAGAGAGAGAGAGAGAAGAAATTAAAAAGGGAAAAAGAGAGAGAGAGGGAGGAATCAATCAATCAATCAAACGCATGAACCATACAAAAAGTGTAATCAATATTTCCCACAAACAATCATTAATGAAATTAAGAAAGTTCTTTTTGATAGTAACTTCTACAGAAAATGATAAAACTAGATTAAAAAAAGATAAAACTAGAATTCGGTATCTGTAGTTCAGAGCAGAACAAACAAGTTGTAATGTAGAATTTTACCCCAGGGTCAAAGAAATCTGATAATCTGTACCACCAGACAATTATCAAATCCACTTGTTATTGGAATGCTTTTTTTTTAAAAAAAATAAAGACAAATGTAGATCTAAGGACACACCTGAAGCCAATAAATCTGCAATAAAGGTAAACATTTTTTAAGTACAGAATTTGAAACCAAATACAATAAGCTAGCATGCTGTAGGATGCTCAAAACTTAAAAAACAGAAATAAAATAAATCCATCTTACTAAGATTGTGAAATCCTGTAAGAAGAGAGATACTTCCATCCCAGCTCAGAAGCTGGGCTTTTCGTTTTTCAGCAGTCACAGTTGACTTTGTCACTACTTGTTGGAAAGTTGTGGCAGAATAGTCTGAAGCTCCTTTAGCAATGAGAACCATGGTGGGATTGGTGGGAAACAGTTGAGTAGGTACACCTAACCTAGCAAGCTTTGGGTCCAAGAAGCAAGATGGCGGGCACCAAGACAATGACACACCTGGAAAGCAGGTGTCGGGGCCAGCATTACCTGGAGTACAGCAGGTGATCAGGGCCATGCTTTGCTTTCCCCGGAAACAGATGTGTCAGCTTTCAGACATTCTGGCAGCTAAGAAAGAGGGACCATTTGGCCAGACCTGAAATATTACACCCAGACCCAATACAGGGTAATGGTATGGATGGACTTCAGGTAGAAGCTAACTGGGAGGATAGGTTGATCAAGAACTCAGGAATCATTCTGAATGCAACCCAGAGACAATGGTTTGGCCTACAGAATTCTGAGTCAGGAGTTACATAGGAGAGTGGTTGCAGGGTCCCTGCTAGAGAGGCTGGGTTCACCTTTTAAGGCTAATTCTAGATAAGAATCCTGAATAGAGTGATGTCAGTGTTTTAATAGGCTCTGGCCAAATGGGATGAGAACATCTGAGAAACTCCACAGAACATGGAGAGCCAAGTACCTGGAAATAGAGCATCTGTAAATGAGTTGCCTGATTTTAATTCTAACGTTCTCTTCTCTGTCCCACACATAGATATGGGTCTGGCTGCTTGCATTCCCTCCCTGGCATCCTCTCCCTCACAGCCAGACACATGCACACATTTTCTTTTCCCCTTTTTCTCTGACCCCTCTCACCTCTGTTCTGGCTTGCCAGACTTGCTTCTCCAGTTCCTCAGGTATCATTTTACCCCTAAGAGACACAGATTTATGACGTTCAGTTGTGCTTCGTAGTGGACAGATATTGGTACTTCTCTTTAAAAAGTACGAATTTCCCCCTCCACCCACTAGGCTTCTGGATCCTGTCCCCATTACCTTCCATCTGTTTCCACAAAGCAAACATTCTCAGTACCAATCCCAAGAAAGGAGGCTGCCTTCTTCATGGAGTAATGGCACTAAATTAAAAGGGACAAGGGGGAAGAGAGAGACATGGATAAGTAGCATGAAAAAACTATTGCTTATCATCTAAATGGCTGCCATATGGATGAACCTAATCTTTGGAACATTAGTGCATTAAAAAAAAAGAGAAAGTAGTAACTTAATTGAGCTCCTTAGTGGTTCAGAACATTGACTTTGGTTGGGGTCTGAGAAACCAGGATTTAATTCCAAGTTTTTCCAGTTACAGCTATGGGACCTTGCTCAAACAATATACAGTCTCTAAGCCTCAATTTGCTGATCTATAAAGTGGGCATGTAGATGCCTACCCCATCTTTGTCACAGAATTAAATGGGTTAATAGCACAAGCCTGGCTTATGGAAAAAACTTCGTCACCGGAGGCTGTTGTTTACATAACATGGAAGAAAGTCTCCCTTGGTCCACTGCTAACTCAAAATCCTCTAAGGACTGAGTAAGACTCTGTCTCATAAATTATATCACGGACCACAGAAGAATTTCATTATTTTGAAGAGCAAAGAATGGGTTAGAAATGCTGATCAGACACTTTGATCAATCTTGTTTAATACCGAATGTAAGACTGAAATTAGACACACAGCAATGTGGCTAAAATCATAATAACAAAAGCAATAATACTTTATAGACACAATACGTCCTGCAGCCTGGCATGAATGAGGCTAATGGCTCTGGAATTAGGTCTGGTCTATTTCTTATTGGAAATAGTATGTGTTCAAAATTGTTGGGCCTTTTCCCCCCTACTACATAAAGTCTATAAAGTAATTAGCATTCAAACATTGGAGATGTCAGTCTTTACACATTAGTGTAGACAGGTGGTCAATTAATTCTTTCTCATGCCAGAAAAATGAAGGTGCTAAAAGACATTATTGTACCGGAAAAACTTAGTAATTTAATTTGTAGGTATGAATACATTAAAAGAGTAGTCATGCCTTCACACTTAACTTGATATATTCCCTCAAATGTGGTAATTTTTTTTCTTCTTTTGTCAAGAGAGTTTTATTGGAAGCTCTTTTTTTAACTTTGTAAAAATAAATGCAGAAGTAACACCATCAAGAAAAATGAAACCATTCTAAATAATTAATTTCCAAATATCAAATAGGACATGTCCAAAATGCCTGTAAGATGCATTCATTTCAGATTGTTACAAGAATATGTGCATATCGAGGTGTAATAATGTACATGAAAATGTAACTAATTCTCCACTTGATACATTCGCTTTCCAAAGCTAAGGTGACATAGCTAAGGCCAATTATTTCTAACCGGAGATTCGGGCTTTGGCAACCAAACAGCTATTGATTTCATAGGGTAAATAATAGCCTACCTCACTGCCATCTGCCAATAAAGAAAATCACATTGCTTTGCCCTGAGAAACAGCAAAATATCCCCAACCAACAGATCTGCTAAATAAAACACTGGTAATCAGAATAAGAATAGTTTCAGTGGAGCTATCTTTGGATACCTCAGGGCAAAGTGCAGTCCAATATCAATCTCAAATGCATAGGGACAGATTAAAAACAATCTGCAAAACTGAAGTCTAAACATCTGAAAGCATCAGAGGGAGAAAAGAGCCTGGAAGGGGAAAAAAAGAAAGAGGGCAATGCTTCAGACTTGCTGAGGAGTTTCAAGGAAAGGAAAAACCTAGAAGGCTGGAGTTCAGAAGTAACAGCTGCATTTGGAAACAAACAGTAGCTGCTCCCATCATCGACAGAAGATAAATCAGTTGTTCTAAGACCCTATCTCCCCATAGGTTTCATTTGTCTACAGGAGAGGCAAAAATCTCAGCGGTTGTCCATTTCTGTAAAGATAAAACAGTAAATGCCTACAGAAAAGATAGAATGTCACTGACGGTTTCCTTCCTGGGTCCAGCAAGGATTTTTTCTGTGACCTTGGATTTCTTAATGAACCACTGCTTTCCCCTCCCGTCGACTGTGTTCTGGACTCTTACACTGCTCCTAGTGCTCACTATTTGGATGCTCAAATTGACTTGGGTGGTGGGGAGAGCAACGTGTGTGAATGTTATATGTTAGGGAATGAAGAGAAGGACTGTACAAGGAATTCTCCAAGAACACAAAGCTGGTTCAGTTCTGAAAGAAGCAGAGCCAGAGAGTCCAGGCTGCCTACTCTATGCTCTGACTGACATCCTAAGAGCACCTGCTTCCATGTGGAGAACACCTGCAAGAACATCCAAACCTTCAGTCTCACCTAGAAAGCAGAGCCAGGAATAGGGTGAGGGAATGAGGCACCTCGGGTGCAGAATTTAAGAAGACACGATCTGGAGATGTCCTCATTCACCCCACCCTAGACTCCATCCTGCCAGAGAGGAACTAGGACAATTGATCGCTGGTCTGGAAGCAAAAAGAGTTTCTTTTATACCCTAACTCTTTAGTGGCAGACAGTGATCACTACTTTATACTGATTCCCCAAATTATTTGAATTGCGAATCGAGGATTTCTATAAATTCAAGGAATTCATATTTAACTGCTAATCAAGCCACACATTGATTACTTGTATTACTTTATTTTCTCCAAAAATCCCTTTCTCTTTGGTTCCCATTTAGCCTGGAGAGGCTACCTTGGATATGTTGATAGTATTGGGGTCTCTGGCATGACTTTCCAGGTCTCCATCAACAGCTGAATTATAGTCAAAACCTGAAGTTTGCAAAGGCACTTTCAGGGGCGGGTGCATATATTTTGCATGTGATGGTACCAAGAAGAGATGGAGTAATTACCTCGTTAATCTGGGGCAGCATAAAAACTAGAGAAGTAAAACCACCTAATAAGCCATACAGAAAAATAACCAGAGGGCCCATGGGGCGACACCTAAAAGAAAACAAGGGAAGTACAGCGGAAAGATTCACATTCAGGTTTCAGAGCATTTAGGAAACACAGCCTCCTTTAATTCTTTACTGTTAACTAAATAATGAATTGATTTGTTATGATAAATGGTGGAGGTGGTCATAAAAAGTGAATTAAAATAAAGCAAATGCTATGACATGAGTCTCATTGGCAGAGCAGGGAAAGGAATGAGCTACCAAGTGGCGTCAAGGCTACAGTGTGTTCAAAGTTACAGAATTTTTCTGTGGAATTCACATTATGTCAAAATTCACTTGTGTAATCCCTAGCCCCAGTGTGATGGGATTAGGTTCAGGTTAGGTCATGAGGGTGAGACTCTCGTGAGATGAGCACCCTTATAAGAAGAGGGAGATAGAGAGATTTCACTGTCCACAAGCATGAACAGAGGAAATGCCACGTGAGCACGCAGTGGTCTACAAGCCAGGAAGAGGGCTCTCACAAGACACGGAATCTATCAGCACCTTGATCTTGGACTTCACAGCCTCCGGAACTGTGAGAAATAAATGTCTGTTGTTTAAGCCACCCAGTCTGTGATATTTTGTTATAGCAGCCTGAGCTGATTAAAACATACATCTAGTTCTGGGTTTTCTGGCTCCATCTTCTTCTGGCACGTTAGCCAAGATGTACATTTTACCTTTTTTGCATATGTATATCTCCACTAGAGATTAAAAAGAAATACTTAGTTCTGGTTTCACAACTGTATGAGGTGTCAATTTCTTTTTAGTTCTGGTTTCACAACTGTATGAGGTGTCAATTTCTTTTCATTTCCAATTTTCCAGCTACACCTGTGTTACTGATCTTTCCTAGGCGTAATCTTTATTCTAGGCTTCCATAGAATTTCTTCCCCCTTTCCAGGGCAATTATTCCAAAAAAGCACGTTAGCAAGTTTTAAATCAAGTAAAGAAGGAAAAAAGCAAAAGTAAAATCACTAAGCTGATAGCGGGGACCCTACGTTCCTAGGCATGGATACTAGGATTCAAACAGAGGAGGGACTTTGCATTTCTGATATGCTAGGGTTCCTCAAACTGAAATACCAAGGGTTGGAACCCAGAGAGGAAAACTCTTTTCCATAATAATCCCAAATAACCAAGTATTTTTCCCACACGTCCATATTCCCAAACATTGCTGCAGAAAGAATGTCTGAGGACGAAGGGCCTTGGGAAGGCTGATTTAAGAATCTCAGACAGGTGATTTCTTCCAGTTGCCTCCCCACACCCAATGCCCATTTTGCACTTGGCGCTAAACTAATCAGAGCAAAGGTCAGACAGGATAGGAGGAAAACATGGGGGTGGCCAGGTTTTCTTCCACTGCTGATCTCTTAGTGAACAATCTGTCCTTTTGCAATAATAAAGTATCTTTCCCTCTTGAAAGTAAATAACAGATATGGGGAAAGCCCAGCTGGAAATAACAATTTTTTTTTTAATTTATTGGGGTGACAATTGTTAGTGAAATTACATAGTTTTCACTATGTGAAATCATAATGTGTACAATTATGTGTACAATGTGTACAATTCACATTACAATTCTGTGTACAATTCTGTATTACATCATCTTTAAATTTTTGTCTGCCTTGTGTGTTCGACAGGAGACCTAAGGCACAGAGAAGTTACAGAAGCTAAACTCTTCTTTCCGGGGACGTGAGGAAAAAGCAGTAGTGGAATGGACAGAGGTTCCCACTGGAATCACACAAAAATAGAAAAGGAAAAAAAGAATCTCTTCTAGGTAAGACTGCACGTACGCTGTTCCATCTATTCTATCCACATCATTGTACCTGGATCATTTTCCTGCTACTACTAATAATAGCTAATATTTCTGTCTATCTATTATGTGCCGGATGCTATTTTACATGCGTTAACTCGCTCAATCTTTGCAACAACCCACTAACTGGTGCCTACTAAGCTTCTGTGGCTGCTCACTGCACCCTGTGTCCACATCCTTTGCCAGATGGCTTTGCAGCAAATCCCCTTAAGAGTATTTTCCCACTTCTTGGATCTGCATTCCTAGACACGACTGTTTGCCAAGAAAATGAGGTTGAAATGACAACGTGCCATTTCTGAGCCTAGGACTCACCAGTCCTGGTATGTCTCCATGCTGTTTTTCCTTTGGACCATTGCCATGACCACATACCTGGGCTATCCTGCTGGAGGATGAGAGACAACGGAGCAGAGGGGACTTGGTGTCATCCCTGCCAAAGCCACTCTTAGATCAGCCATTGGCCAGCCAACCCCCAGACAGCTGAGGGAGCCCAGCAAGAGCAGCAGAACTGGCCAGCTATCTCAAGATGCGTAAGCAATACTATATGGTTATATTCTATGACACTGGGTTTGGGGATACTTTGTTAGATACAAGAGCTGATATACTTCTTTCTACAAATTAGAAAACTAAGGCACAGAGTTGTTAATCGGCTTACCCAAGGTCACTCAGATAGTAAGTAGTAGAGACAGGAAATGAATCCAGGCAGCCTAGTTCAGAATCAATGCACCTATCCACAATCAGAACTCTTACTTTAATGGAGAGTAAAATGAGATAGGGGATTGTGGCAACATCCAATTGTATATGTGTGTGTGTGTGTGTGTGTGTGTTTGTGTGTGTGAGTGATGTGCATTATTACTGAATATCTCCTGTTCCTCTTGAAAAACCCTTGTGTTAGCCATTCAAAGTAATCAATTTTATATGGAAATGTGCAGAAGACATAGCTGAGATGAGTATCAATCATCTAAGTTCTAAGAAATGAGTCTAACACTTTCCAATTAAACATTCTCTTTTCCCAAAGAAAATGTTACGGACTATAAATTTTAAATAAAGGTGATGTACGAAATTGGGCGGCCAGCATCAAACTGATCAAAATTTCTTTTGGAATGAAATATGGTGTTAGACTTTGGTATATTAGTCACATACAGAGAGGATAAAAGCGCATCAGGAGTCCTGCAAACAAACAAGCTCTCTTAAATAATGCATTCTTAGAAAATCTATATCTGATATCAAAAATAATATTTTACCTCTGCAGATGTGAAAAGGATTAATCTTGGCAACCCAGACAGCCCCTTTTCCTTAATATCAGGACAGTATTTGTATCTAGCTAAATTCATGGCATACATATTGGACACTGAACCACCTGCAAAAACAAAATTGAAATGGCATATTTATAGCATGAAGTTATAGCTCCCTAAGTGCTGACTATAGTGGAAAGTGTAAATGGCTGTGGCTGCTCTAGTCTAATGACAAATCACTGTGAGTCATCTGAACACCTCACCCCCCCCTACCTCATTACTCTTACACACTTCCGAGTCTCCAATTCTAGCAATTTCCAATCTCAGCAAAGTGAGAAGTTTTGTCCTAGTCTCTCACTCCAGAGGTTTTCCAAACTAAAAGTTTCAATCTATGACCTCTGTTCCTAAGTCTCCATAGTTAATAATATTCTTTCTGTCTGTCATCTGATCAATAAAATGACATGATGTGCTCCTCTCTGTCTCCAAAAAAAGGATTACAGGATAAACAAAATGTGACTTAGGACCTTCTCAGGAAAAAATGAGTTAAAAACTTAAAAACTTATTATAGCCCTTCCAAGTTCCCAACAGGAGACAAAGTCATTTGCATTAGGTACAAATCCTAAATTGTAGATATCTCATTTGTTTAGCATCTCTTCCACTTATTTCGGATTTATGCAAAATATTATCACTGGAGAAAAGCACAAGCTAGCGTCTCCCCAAGTAGCTTTATAATTCTTATTTTTTGTTTGTAAGAGACAAGTAGCACTGTTAATATCCAACTTTTTGTAATGTGCAAAGAGCTGTTCCTCACATGGCACATGAATACATTTTTAGATGCTTATAATGGAAAGAAGAAGGAAATAACTAATTGTACTTACCTGGATTGAATATTCCATCCCCTTCTTTCCAGCCAATAAATTCAATCATTTTCTTCAGAACCGCTTCTTCCACTAACAGAAACACCGGGGACACCTCATACGTATAACTAGATAGACATAAAAAACACTTCACTTCTATGACTAAAGTCAAACCATCCCTTTGGTGTCCCAAGAAATGCACATAAAGTTTTATTAAGCCAAGTGGCTGTTGAAGTGTAGGTAGAGTCTTTGGAAATGTATCCATTGGAAATAGAGAAATATGCAGTCAGTGATCGTGCTAGTTGGGGTTAGGTAAATGCCAATAGCTTGTGGCTTTAGGGATATGCAAGCTACCGTAGCAATCTTAATTTACAGACAAGCTTCAACTCCATTGGGAGAGATAAAGGCAGTACATCTGTATGCTCTGCAGGAGCCATGAGCAGTGGCCATTTTATTCTTTGGATGCTTTGGATGCTGGCTAAAGAGAAACCACTGTCATGGCAAGGAGGTTTTATTAGGTTACGACCGTGGGTAACCTAACAGTCAGCTCTACATGGAAACTACTCATGCTGAATTAGAGCTTCCTTCTCCATACGCCTGTGCTCTGTGCAACATCTCATATTCTGGGACGATTTTACGGCAAAGCACCACCCAGATCCCCTGTGCATGAAGGATTTGCTACTCCGGGCTGGAAGGCTATTGTCAGAGAGCATCACTACCTTAGCCCCTTGAGGAACTGCCTCAGCTGTTGGAAGCCACATTCCCTATGGTCACACCTTCCTGTGTTAGTACACACCTGATGACTGGTCCAGCTGGAAATATAAAGGGCTAGCCGTGTGGGCCCAACTCCAGACCACTATAAAGTGCCATTGTAGCTCCAGAGATCTCTGTGGGGTCAACTGAGATTGTCATGGAACCTGCATGGAAACTTGGCTCCCATCTCTGTCTCTTCCCATTCCTGCTTCCTTTCCCACCACCCACGTTGATCCAAAGGGCATTATTCCTTAAAAATCATCTTTCTCACACAAGTCCTCTAGAGTAGCTTTCCAGGAAACCCAACCTGGGACTGTTCTTCTTTCTCCAGATAACTTGAGGATGACTGAATATCTATAACCTCCTTCTCTAACAATTTTGTGATTGCATTAAGTTGTGTCTGTATCTATATGTCCTCTAAATACATAAGCTAAGCAGACATGTAGATTTACAGTCACAGAATTTAATGCAATTATTTTAACATTGGGAAGGGAAAACTTTGGGAAGGAGGGGTTAAAAAAAACCCAGAACACCTACTATGTGTCACCTCCTTATGTGTCAAGCCCTCTACAGATATTATATCATCTTGTACATAGTCTAGGTTCGAATTTCAACCATGCTAGGAAACCAGTTTACATATTTCGAAAATGTGAAAAATTGTATGTGTTTATGTGTACCCACAAATATAAGTGAAATACTCACTCACATTTTTGTACGAAAATTAAACATGAACCCTGTCTTTGAAAACTATCTCAACTGTAAAGCTGGCAATAGGCCAGGAGGTGGAGGAGAGGGCAATATAGAAAGCTTTTACTGCTTAGTCACATTTTGAATGGATTGTTCAGCTTAGCAGTGATTTAATACTTCAAAAACCCCCTAAGATTTTAGTTAAAAGGGGGTCAAATATATGGTGATGGAAGGAGAACTGACTATGGGTGGTGAGCACACAATGCAATATATAGATAATTAGATGATGTATTATAGGAACGTACTCTTGAAACCTATTAATTTTACTAACCAAAGTCACCCCAATAAATTTAATACAAATAAAAAGAAAGAAAGAAAGAACCCAGATGAGAAATTAGAAAACCCAGGACACACAAGAAAAGGTTCACAGAATTGTATAATTTTACTGTCTCTTCTGACTTGTCTACCACTGTAACTCTTCTACGCATTATAACTTGGTATCATTTTGCATTATTCCACCCCAAATTCTCTAACTGAAGTCACCAGTGAAATCCAGGTTGCTAATCCAGGGAACACGTTTTAGTCTTTGTCTTTAGTTAAATAGTCAACAACACGTGACTCTGGACACACCCTCCTCCGTGGCTTCCATGCTTCCCAGATTATTTTCTCCTTCTTTACTCTTTCCATTACAAGCTGATCTTCCTCTTTCTAACTGTTAGTGAAATGCCCAGTCCTAAGCCCTCTTCTCTCCTCACACTATACTCTGTCCCACAGGTAGTTCTTCTGTGTCTCCTGTTGGTTTTTATTCAAAGTGTCTCCATCTTTCTCATTAAAATTCCTTGTTGGGCTTTGGAAATATAATCGGTGCCTGAGACACTCTCACAGAAATTCAGATTTAATTGGTCTGGGTTGGGACCCATGGCAATATATATATATATATATATAAGTTTTTTAAAGAAGTTACCAGGTTGATTCTAATGAGCAGAATGGGTTGAGAATCACTGATTTAAGGGATCTCATCCATGCCACTATTTCAATTACCATCATTCACCCATAACTCCTAAATTTATACTTTTCATACAGATATCAGCATTTTCAACCCCCTATATCTCTTAACTTGGTTGGTATATACTCTTGGATTTCTCAAAGTCATTGCAAACTCAAATGCTCACAATGGAAAACTGAATTATTCCTCTTGTCTTTTTCACCATATACTTTAAAACTGGTCCCTTCTTCCAATGCTTCTTATCTCAGTGAGTGTCATGACCATCAACTCAGTTATGAAAGCCAGAAACCCAAGAATCATCTCATTTCCCTCATGTCCTCATTTCCATGATCCAATATATTATCCAGTCATTTCTGTTTTATCTCAACACATTTTTGTCTCTATTCCTACCATTTCCATCTTAGTCCAAGCTACTATAACCTCTCACCTCACAAAGGAAACGCCCTCCTAATTGATCTCTGTAATCCTCTTTCCACGTTTCCAGTGGTCTTTTCAATAAGGACAAGACACCTCATGATTTAGAAACCTTCAATGGCTTTCCATTGTACATAGAATAACTCATAAACAGGGCCCACCGAGTCCTGCATGTCTGGCTCCTATCTATCTTTCCAGTCTTATCCTTCATTACAGTCGCCACAGCTCTCTCAGCTACGTCCACACTGACTTTTCAGGTCATACAAGTGGCATGCTATCTCCAGACACAGGACCTTTGTACACCCTGTTCTATCTGTTTGGAACTCATCCTTCCTCTTTTCACCTAGTTAGTTTTTATTTACCTTTCAGTTCTTAGCTATAACTTCCTCAGAGAAGATTTTCCGGGGCCCCCAACTAGAAAAAAATTGTCCCATTTATATTTATAGTATCGCACATCTCTCCTTCACATGAAAATTAGAATTGTAGGTTAAGTAGTGTGGGTCATTTTGATTAATTTGCATGGATCATCTCTATCTCATTAGATATTTTGCTTCACGAAGGCAAAGTCAAGGTTTGTTTTTACTCAAAGTATTTTTCCAGCACTTAGCACAGATGTGGCTTTTCAAGCAGGAGTGAATTAAAAGTTACGTACTCAATTTTCTCACCTGTTAAGTGGAGATAACAATGCTTGCCTTATCCCTTTCACAGTATCACTATCAATTCAAACAGCTCTTTGAATGCTGCTGTCATAAATGCATTATTTATGATGACAGTGCACAAATGAAACCATTAACTAGAAATTCATGACATAAAATTTCATCTACTTAAAAAAACATCTCTAATCCACGTCTAGTGTAAAATCCCAGTAAAATGGTACTTACACACTTGGATTTAATGCTTCTGTCATAAATCGGGCCACCAAGGAGTAATAATCAAGTCCAGCATACAACTGGTTGAAAAATCTTGGATGGTCTGTAAATTTAAACAGAGTATTCATCTACACAGCAATAAAAAAGAAAAAACTATCCATACAGCAATAATATAAGTAGATCTTTCAGACAATAAAGTAGCTAAACACAAAAGAGTACATACTGCTTGATTCCACTTATATGATATTTAATATCAGGCAAAGCTGATGTATAGAGATAGAAGTTAGGATTCTGGGTACTTTTGGGAAGGATATATTGATTAGGAAGGGGCTTGAGGAGCCTCTGGGAGTGCTGAGAATAGTCTCTGTCTTATCTGGGTGATGGTTACTTCCATACAGATATGAACAAATTCATCGATCTGAGCACTTAAGATTTGTCCATTTTACTGAATGTAAATTATACCTCTTTTTTTTTTTTAAAGAAGCATTTGAAACCTAACCATGCACAAAGGAAACAGATTTTAAAGACCCATTGCATAACCCTTTCTACAGAACAATAATATGTTTCTAAGTAAAACTTGAACAATCTTTTAAGAACTTTGGTTTACCTGCTCCTTTCTTTCAACAACCCTGACCCACACCAAAACTCTTAAGAAATGGGTACATGTATCAACGCCTGCTACATTTAATCCTCTGAAAATATCGATATTAACTTTCTTAAATTTAAATGCATTTCACTCACCAACAGGGTTCACTTCAGACTACTGACAATGTGTGGCCTTTTTATTTTTCAGATTGGACCATTTTTCATAATGCAACTGGCGTTATGCAGATGGAGTAAGATTTGATTGGCTGGAGTAAGATCATCCAGCTTACATAAACTTTCTGGTTCAACTTTTTGCAAAGACAAGTCTCCTTTAAGACTCAAACAACTTCAGTTCCAACTTCCTATTTTTCTTCCTCCTATAAAAAGTCTCATAAAGGTTCTTGGCTTTACACAGTGTGAATATTCACACCAAACACCAGGCTAACTGGCTTGATATTCTCAATCATAGGCAGCTCAGCATGACCAAGAACAGAGATGCAGGAGGTCTATTTCTAACGCTGAATATTTAGGAACCATTTCAATTAGTGACTTCTCATTACAACTTACAGCATTGGGTTTTAGTTTTAGTTTTTTGTTTTGTTTTGTTTTGTTTTCCTCTTACAACTAGGGGTTCAATGAAAAAAGTCTCAAAAAATGTTTTTTAAAATAAAACATGAAAAACTTCCTCTAATATGGCTAAAGAAACCAGACATTGCTACAACTAATTTTAATCAGATTGTTTTAGTTCTATGTTAATTTACAATTGATTTCCTTGGGAACATTATGGAAAATATCCAATAAACTGAAAAATCTACTGTATTAAATGTCATTTTCCATTTCTGACATGCACACAATAATAAGATATGTATCTCTGCTTTTGAAATGCTAAGTGGGTTTTTGATACACAAGACTTTCCCAAGGGAATATAAACTCATTATTTTTAGCCAGGATTTTATTATGTACCTTCCACTAAATTTAGTTCAGTGTCAGAATTCACAAAGAATAATGCCTGAGCCATCTTAAGCACTAGATTACCTTTACATCACACTGAGAAATGCATATTTTGGAATGTTATTCTCCTACTTTTGGAACTTGTTCACTGAGTATACGGGAGTATATAGGATATTAACTATCAGTTGGAAGAGTACTTAAAACAAGACATATCATGTTACTGCATTTATAAAGATCACCCTGGTTAAAGCATTACTTCGAAACTGTCATAGCAAAAACTTACTATATACAGTATTCAGTTTTCTTACACTTTCCTAAAGTTGTTTTATATTTTGATCATGCTAGATGTCATAAAATAATTTGGTAATTACCAACTGTCAAGAGTTAATAAGTATCTTCCAAATAAATCTATTCCTATTTATATTAAAGATATAATCTTGAACTTTTGTTTTTGTTTTGGTTTTTGTTTTTTTGGTATATTCTAGGACATCGAGATTTAAAGTCTCTTACAAATTATGTAATCAAAATATTATTTGACAGTTTGGACCAACATAAGAAATACGTAGCAATCATAATATACGGTCTTGGTGATAAACGGAGAATGGGGATTACAGAGGAACAGATAACGTATGTGACCATTACCACCAACAGTGTTTCTATCAATTTAATATTGGGTTTTACAACAAATCTGAACTAACGATTAAATGGACAATTTACGAAATATCAGAATCGCTATTTTTTGATACAGGTTTTTCATCCCATAAACACTGTCATACTCGGCTTTACCATGAGATAAGAAAATGTCAGAGCTTGATAGAGGTACAGATCAAGAAAATAAAGTTCTTACTAGTTTTGACACTGTAACGTATGACATCCTGGCAGAGTTCCAACAGCCTGTGGTGTGGCTCTCCTGTGTCTCTCATCTCCAAATCAAGAAGCTGTTTCAGTTGTTCAGGAGGCTGCCATTCACAAACCTGGAGATTAAACAATGGCACCTTCAACTGAGCACCCATGAAAGAATGTCAGAAGCATAAACCCTACTCTTAAGAAGCTTCGAGACAAGTGGGAGAGACAGAGATTGGAAGGTTCATAGTTCAGCATGAATAGAGCTATAGGAGAAGTCACTGGAACAAATGAAGGGTCCATCTTAGGATGGAAGGTCAAAGATTTCCTGGAGGAACTGATATCAGGGCTGTTATGTAAAATAAGAGTAGAGTGAGCCAAGCAAAGATTAGGGGATGGAGTAATGCAAGGGGTATTCTAGGTGGAAATAACAGAACTAACAAAGGCTGAAATACACACAAAAGAGCTCATGACACATGGGAAGAATGAAGGCATTTGGTGTGGCTGGAACATGGAGTTTGAAGAGGGGAGAGGCTGGAACATCAAATAACTAACTGCCAACTAGTCTCTCTGCTTGTACCCAGGCCCCACATAGTCTACTCTCAACTAACACAGAGTAGTCCTCTTCAACCTAAGCCACAGTCATTCCTCCATTCAAATATTTCTAGTGGGTCCCCATATCCTTCAAAGTAAAAGCCAAAATCCTTACAATGGCCTAAAATGATCCTGTGTAGTCTGCTTTCCCAGCTGTGTTTCCTTTTTAGTTTCCTCTAGCACTCCTTTCCTCCTGGCTGACTCTGCCCTACCACCCCGGCCTCCTTGCTGTTTCAGAAACACACCACACATGCTCCCATGTTAAGGTCTTTGCCCTGGCTGTACCCTCTTCTTCCAAATATTCTCATAGCTAACTGTCCTCACTTCTTTCAAAGCTCTAACCAAATGTCACTTTATCTCAGCAATTCTGATTCCCTTATTTAAAATCACAAGCTGCACATTACCCCATCTCTACCAATCTCCCACTAACCTTTTCTACTCTTCATTTTTCCATAGCACTTATCACCTTCCAACATTTCTTATGTCCTATATCATTTCCATGACAGCAGAGACATCGGTCTATTTGCTCACTGGTCCCAAGTAACTAACACAGAGCCTGCCACATAAGGGGATGTTCAATACAGATGTGCTGAATGAATGGATAAATAAATGAATTAATAAAAAAATAAACAAGACACTCATATCATGACAGGCTTTAGGTGGCAAGTTACAGAGTTGGAACTTGGCACAAAGGAAGTCACTGGAATGTTTTGGATAAGGTAATGATACGATTGTATTTGTGTTTTGGACACTAGCTTTAATTGCCATATGGAGATTCCAGGTAAAATTAGAAATAAGAGGTTATGGAACTTGGAAATGGATTGCATAGTGAGGAGGAGGGTGAGGGGTGACCGAGGACAATCCCAAGGTCTCTAACTTGCTGGCATACATGGGTCATTGGTGGTGATGGCACAAGCACCTGGTGGTGGCTGGGGCGGGGATGATGAGTTTTGAGAATATTTAGTCTAAGTCTTCTCAGGACATCCAAAAGGGGTGTAGCAGTTGGTCTGAAGCTCTTGTGAAAGATCAGAAAGAGAGCTTCAAGCATATATTATGATAATCTAACATGGTTGACATGGCTCAGACAGAACCTACAGCTAAGAGGAAAAGGGAGCACACATGTGAGGTTGAGGATATGTCAGAGAGGCATGGAGAATCCTAGAAGAGTTTAGTGCTATTAAAACAAAGCAAAAAGAATGTTCTAAGAAGGAGTTGATAATCATCACTGGTGAGAAGCCAAATGAGATAAAGATTGAGACGTGCTCCTGGGATTCATAAGCAAGGAGGTGTTCTTGGCAAGAGCAGTTCGGCTTAGAGGTGGGAACGGGGGCCAGATTGCCATGAAGTGAGAATGTAGGAGGTGAGGAAATAGAAGGAGGAGGGAGTGTAGACAATCTTTAAAAAGTTGGGCTGTGGAGGGGAGGAGAGAGACAGAGGAGTATTTGGGAAGTGAGACTAGGAGGTGGGGTGTTGGGGAAAAGCAGGAGGAAATACCAAGTTGTCCAAGAGGTACGAAATTAAACTCTGATGTTAGAACTACAATAGGCAGAGGTAAATTAACAGTGACTGAAACAATGAAAAGGAAAAACTCTTGATACACACAACAACATGGATGAATCTCATATATTTTGCTGAGGGAAAATAACAAAACACAAAAGGCTACCTGTGATATGATTCTATCTATCTGACATTCTGGAGAAGATGAAACTACAAGGACAGAAAACAGATCAATGGCTGCCAGGGTCTAGAGGTGAGGAGAGGATTTGACAACAGAGGGCCACAGCAAAATTTTGGGGGTGATGGAACTGTTCTATATCTCGATTGTGGTGATGGTTACATGACTTTTCAAACCTCATAGAACAGCACACCAAAAGGACTAAATTTTACTGAATGTAAGTTGTAATTTAACTAAAAAACTAAAAGGCAGCTGAGAAGGCATGTTTACCAGAGAGGGCACTAGAAACAATCACCTCACCACGTGTGGGGTGTATCTGCAAGTCACCTTCTAATGGTACGCTGTTGGTCCTCTGACAAGTAAGCTAAGAGAGTGGCATAAAAATGTCACCCCCTCGCTGATCCTCAACATGGCTTTCAATCCAACTTCACAATAGCCTGCACATCTACTGTGCTGTGATCAACTTGTGGTTCCTTAACTGAAAACTTAGCATCATAAAACATAGCCTCCCCTTCTTATCTAATCTCCCACTGGTTCCCTATACGAATACTTTTTTCTAGGCAAAAAGTTCCAAGCCTTACTATGTTAAATACATCTTGCCATTTTGCAATTCTCCATTATTTACCTCCCTGTTTTCTTTAACACACATGCGCCCACTTCTCTGCCCATCAAAATCTTAACTCCATATCAAAGCTCGAAGTGCCCGTTGCTCTGTGAAGTTCCCAAAGCCAGCCAGACACAGAGCATTTATCACATTCTTACTGGGACCCCCTGTTCTCTTCTCCAATGAACACTTATCCTTCCAATTAGATTATAAATTCAGTTCAGAGCTCAGCCTTTATCTTATTTTCCTTTGTATCCCCCAGGCCCAAATACAACGTCTTCCCCAGAGCTCACATTCAGTTAATGTTTAATGCCTGAATAAAGGCCAATTAAAAAAAATCTTAATCAGAAAAGCAGTGTGCTCCAAAGTAAAGCAGGTACAAAATAGTTCACCAGTACAGAAAAGGCCAGAAAATATGCAATTATAAATATATAATCAGGAAATATCATGAGTGATTTTTGCCTTGAACATAACTACTCAAACTTCACTGGCCATTTCAATCTATGTTTCTATTAATTTTCCCAAATGCATGTGATCAAGAATTCAGAATAACCACGTCATATTCAAAATGTTTTTTTAAAGTGACATCTATCTCTGACTAATAGAATTGGAATAAGAGTCTCCCCTATACATCCGCTTGCTGATAATTCAATTCCAAAATGAAAGGCGATCAATGTGAAAGGGAAATTTAGAGATTTTAAGTGACATATAGAGTAGTAGTTAAAAGCACAGACTGAAGTCAGACTGCCTGAATTTTACTGTCAGCTCTGACACTTACTAGCAGGTGACCTTGGGAAAACTATTTATCCTTTTTGTGCCTCATTTGTTTCCTTGTCTCTAAAATGGAGATAATAAATATTAGATTGGTGCCAAAGTAATTGAAGTTTAAAAGGTTAAAAATAATTGCAAAAATTGCAATTACTTTGGCACCAACCTAATAGTACCTGCGCCTTAGGAGTTTTTAAGGATTAATTGCACAAATATATATGGAGGAGTCCTTAGAACACTACTTGGCACATTGTAAGTACTCTTAAAAGTAGACGTTATTAGTAGTAGTTCCCATATCATTTTGAATCAGATTTTGAGCCAGAATTTGAAACTGATAACCAATAATTGGTACCAGTCAGAAGTCAGACTTAACCCAAGATTTCTAACGTAAGTTCAGACAAGCTCCTGGTAAGAACCCTCAGATAAATTTTAAACCTTTTCACACCCTTTTCTACTTTCTGCTTGGTTTTTATTAGCTACATAAAGAATGGGTACCAAAAAAATGGAGAGCAAAGTGTGTTTTAGAGAGTGTATAAATCAGATCACCATGTGTATAGTCTATATTATTGTCTAGAGCAGAAAGCTTCATCCCTCTGCTTAATGGCCTTATCTGCATAAGTTCTGGAGTCCCAGCCAATCTCCCAACAAATGATGGCTGGCAAGTTAGGAGTCAATGCTTCTAGGAAAATAGATGTGGGGTGGAGGTCAGGAGCTAGGTGCAAACACTGGTATGTGGTTAGCCTCTTGAAACAAAGGTATACAGGAAATGAAACTGTGTGCTCCCCATTTCTCTTACATCTAGTCATCCAGATTTGAAAAAAAAAATACACACACACACACACACATACACACACACATCTTTCCTGGGATTTCTTATAGGTATTTATTTATTTATTTATTTATTTATTTATTTATTTATTTATTTATTTATTTATTTTACCTTCTCATTGATATCCGTAGCCTTCAAAACCACTTCTTCCATTATTAGCCTACAGGCCTCTTCAACAAATTTTTCTCCCACTTTTGCATCTGTTGAGGGCCCGTTCAGTAGGACCCCATCCACGAGAACAGCACTCTTCCTACTGAGAACCAGCTCTTGTTGACCCGCATCTCCTGGAAGCACACAAACAAATTGTGTCTGAGAGATAATCTAATTAGATCACACAATAAAACACGGGGTCAAAAATGGATCACCATCCCAAATTCAAATGACATCCTTTCTTTTAATGCATTTACAGAATTGAAGCTGACAGTTTCTTATGGTGCTCAATAGCATGATAGAATTAGGGAAAGACACTTCTATTTTCCTTTCCCACAGCATTTTGTTTAACATGAGGGAGTGTGGCAGAGCTGAAGAAATATAAATTCAACCCATTTTACTCACTCTTGCAAATACCTTTCAAACAAATGCACAAGGTCTTTGTAAACACAAGCCCATATCTATTACATGAACAGACACTCTCTTGTAATTTTTTGAAGTATTGCTATGTATTTCCTTTTAGTAAGTCATTCCTGAAGAGGAAAAAACAATAGTGACATGTCATTTCTCTTTCCTTTAACGTTTAAGCCTATGTTTAAATGGCCCTCTGTATTACAGACATTGCTTTTTCCTAAGAGCTCCTCCTTAAATCTACTCAGCCATTTCCTATGGAAAGGAGGATAAAAGAAAGTGACCAGCATGGTGGTCTACCAGAGAGGGCACTAGAAACAATCACCTCACCAAGTGTGGGATGTATCTGCAAGTCACCTTCTAATGGTACATTGTTGGTTCTCTGACAAGTAAGCTAAGTGAGTGGCATAAAAATGTCACCCCCTCGCTAATCCTCAACATAGCTTTCAATCCAACTTCACAATAGCCTGCACATCTACTGTGCTGTGATCAACTTGTGGTTCCTTAACTGAAACCACCATTGAATGCACAGATTAGTGCAGTGGCCTCCCAACTAATCCCCAGCCCCCACTCATACCCTGCATGCCATATAGTCTATTCTCAATATAGTGGCTCCCGTGTTCCTGGGAAAAGATAAGTCAGTTCACAGGATGACTATTCTGCTCAAACCATCCAATGGCTACTTATCTCACTAAACCAAAAGTCCAAGTCCTTATAATGACCTCTAAGGCCCTACATGAGGTCCTTTCCCCATTGTCTCTTGGATCTCAAGTCTCATCCTTTATTAAGACCCTGCAAGTTCACCAAAGTGCATCTAGTTTGGCCGTTTCACTCTTCTTCGACTCTTTCCTGGTACATCAGCTTCTCAGCAAGGTCTTCCTTGACAACCCTATTTAAAACTGCAACCATCTCTCTCCCCCACCTTCTTTCTCTGCTTAATTTGGCACAAGAGTAGTGACTACCATGTGGCCTCCAATATGCATTTATTCCTTTATTTGTTTAAACATCTCTCTCTCCAATAGAGGTTAAGCTCTATGAGAGCATGAACTTGGTGTCTATTGGTTTCACTTCCTTTTCTGGCTGTTTGTAGGAGTTTGATAAATATCTGTTGGCTATTAAATCAAAGAAGCCAACCAGCCCGTGATAATATCTCCCTCCTCTGAGATGCCATCACAGGTTGCCAGACCTACCTGAGCAGGAGACACCTGAAACTAGGGAGGGCCCAGACTCAGAACACAATTCACAGGCTAGAGAAGAGGGATGGAAAGAAGAGCCTGTGGAAAACAGTCCAGTAGGTGAAACTGAGTCTACGTTCTCTGGATTATCAAAGGAAACCGGAGGTTAGAGGCATTCACTTTCTTCTCCTCTCCATTTTGCTGCTGCCAATCTCTTTCTATGAGATGTCCTTCCCTATTTCGCAGTTAGTTCTTTGACTTCTGAGAGTCAGTCCATCACCAAGTCTCACTCCAAATGTGGAAGTCAGTTAACCCCTAAACACTCTGACTTCTGAATCTATTCCAATTCCTCAACTCTGCATCTTCCAACACTCTACATAAACAAAACTTTTGTTTTGTGCAAAGAACTGTACAGCGCTTCCTTGCTTAACAAACAATAAAGTCAGCTTCAAATATCATTTCCAATATCTAGAGGTGGCCTCTTCCTTTGACATAGGTTTAAGTAAATTAATACATATAAAGACTTAAAATAGTGCCTGGTACATATTAGGCACTCAATAAATGTTATTAATATTAACATTAGCTAACTCAATAGATATTAGCTAATAGTAGTAGATCAATAATTTTATTATATACCTAAATGCGTAAGAGTAAAGTGATATTTACACCAGACAGAAAGCTGTGATGGTAAGCTATGCCACTAGAAAGGGAGGTCTCCTAGGAGTTGCCAAATGACCATGGTAATGTACTCTAGACCAGTGGCTGGTGAGTGATCCCCTGTGGAAGAGTGGGGAGAGGTGGCCACAAGTAGGTGATTGCCTCTGTGAAGAGAGTAGAACTTCCTTCCACCATATTCAGGACACAAGACCACAGTCAAGCCGTTTAGCCCACACTGGGGGGCAGCTGCTCAGACCCCTTACCTTGTCACTTTTCACCTGCACTGTGGTTATTGTGTAGAGGTGTTATTTCTTGCACCAGATCATAAACTTGTACAGGGAAAGCATCCATGTCTCATTTTTCTGGACATCCCAGAAAACAGTTCAGCAGTTGGTATTAGTAGGCAGGCACTCAACAACTCTCTGGGGACTGACTGCATGACTAGATAGTTCTCTGGGAAGTTATCTAACCCTTTCATACAATTCAAAACCCCCTGGAAACCCCATTACCTAGACCTCAGGAGAGCTAATTTCTAGTCTTACTCAATCACCCCACAAGTCTCTGATCTTGACATGATATGACTTCCCTATGCCTCAGTTTCCCATCCATAAAATAAGAAACAATCTAAGGAAAGTCCTGGGCTGGCTGCCAGAAAACACCTGGGAAGACTGACTAAGATTCAGATTCCTGAGTAGCTATCCAAAAGATTTTGTTCCAAGCTGGGCCTCAGAATCTCAAATTTTAGCAAGCACTATAACTTAACACTAATAGGATGGAAATATATACCACCATGCAGATGGATTTAGGAATCACCGTTCTGGGTGACCTCTCTCATGTTAACGTGTTTGAATATAAACAAATACATGCTCGATTAAGGTTTAGGGTTATACCAGAAATTGAGGTATCAGGGAAGACTTCTGAAATAGAAGACATCTTTTCTTTGAATATCTGCAGTAATAAGTAATGATAATAATTTTAAAACATTATCACTTCCTAAAGCAGCAATTCCACTGACTGAGAGCTGTCAAGCTGCTCCTTACACTGACTGCAGATGTACATTTCCTGTCATATCTACAGGCTTTTACATTAAAGGAGTGGAGAAAGCAAACCTAATTTCTCTTCCACAGGACTCTAATCCAAATATAGGAACACGTCTATGACCTCTCACCTACATTTATTTCCCCCCCAGTGAAAACTGCTCTGATTTTTTCCATGGTATCTGATGCCCATGGTCGCTAGTCTGGATCGGTTTATTTCTAGCTTATAAAATGCAGCATAGTCTAGAACTCCAGGTGTGGTCTCACCAGCTCTAAATATAGTGAGTCTATATGTCCCATGCGCTGGTCACAATAGCCCACCATTAAGGCTACCATTAGCACCCTGGTTGATTCCAAAGCTTAAGCTTTGGAACCGGGCAGATCCTGGCCCAAATTCTAACTGCTGCTATGACCTTTCCCAAGTTACTTATCTTCCACATGATCCAGATTTCTTATCTGGCACATGGGGAAAATAGCCATACCTATGGCACTGAGTGTTTGGGAGGGTTGAATATGGCAATACATTGCAAGCTGCAGAGTAAAGTCCCAGGAACAGAGTAAGAACACAGGAAGTTGTAAATACCGGGTGTCCCTGAAAATAAGACCTAGCTGGACCATCATCTCGAATGTGTCTTTTGGAGCAAACATTAATATAAGACCCAGTCTTACTTTAATATAACATAAGACCGGGGATAATATAACATAATATAATATAACATAACATAATATAAAATAAAATAAAATACCGGGTCTTATATTGATTTTTGCTCCAAAAGACGCATTAGAGCTGATGGTCCAGCTAGGTCTTATTTTCAGGGAATAAAATAAAATATCTGGTAATAAATATATGGTATTACATGTATTAAAATACATGGTATTAAAGTGACTCAGTCTATGTGAACTCTCTTTGGGCGCCCGCATTACACTGTTGGCTCAGGTAAATGTTAGAATTAATAGCCTTAAGTCTTTGTGATAAAGTCTGCCAGTAAGAGCCAAATTTCCCATCCAAGACTTATTGTTAAGAGCAAATTAGCAATAAGAACATAATGCTTGCTTCCAAAGAATAGAAATGAGGAACAATGGATCGAAAGTGAATCCAGGCATCTGGTTGGGAGCCCAAGAAACTCTTCAGAAAACTTGTGCCAAAGATACTGAGGACCCAGGGAAGCCCAAGGGTCAGAACCTGGAGAGTCAGTAGGCCAGTTCAAGATAGACATGAGAAGAAAAGCATGGGGAAAGAGGATTGTCTTCATTAACAAATTAATGAGGACCCAATATATGCCAAGCAACCAGCTTGATGCCTGGGGATACAGAAATAAACAACACAGGGCCTCTGTTTTCAAGTTGCTGAAAGTCTAGAAAAAGAATATTTAGGGATCCAGGGGGAAGAAAAATAGAGCTGAAAAAAAGTTGCAGAGACATCCCTCTGTTCTGCAGTTTTCTAACTTAAATGTCTCTTCTAAGCTCAAAAATGTAGCTACTATTGCCAGTCACATATTGTTTGCATCCCTTTTAAATTCCATGCACATTTTATTTCTAAGCCATTGTCTTAGAAACAACATGCCGATGAGAGGGTAACTAGGACAACCTACAAGGAAGAAGACTATGGTAAATAAATAAATATTAATAAATAACAATAATATAAGGCAGTGGCCAGAGAAGCTCTGAAGGTTTCGGTAATAGCAACCAATACAGGGATTTGGTTTTCAAATATACCATGTTTCCCTCCAAATAAGACCGGGTCTTATATTAATTTTTGCTCCAAAAGATGCATTAGTGCTTACGTTCAGGGAATGTCATCCTGAAAACTCATGCTAGGGCTTATTTTCCGGTTAGGTCTTATTTCCAGGGAAACATGGTAGCTCTGCGATTTGAGAAAATCATAGAGCCGACTTAGAGATAGAAGAATTTCCACAGTGCAACACACAAATAAGAAGTCACAGATGTAAATGATAAAACTTTGCTTACAACTTTAGTCAGCTAGAGATGAGTTCCCAAAGGCAAAATAATAATGATAATAATTAATTAAATCATTTGTTTCATCTCATTCATTTTGCAGTTAAAGTCTCTCCCTAGTTGAAATCCACAGTGAGTTGTTATGTCTTTTATTTATATTTTCTGAAATGTTTATTGAATACAATTTGTGAGACATTGGGGAAGGCACCATGGGAGACTCAAAGATGAATCAGACACACAGATGGTGATCTCAAAATCCAAAAAGGAAAATTAGACACGTTTATGAATACCGAGAATCCCATTCAGAGCGTATAAGGTATGATACTTGAGGTCAGACAAAACATACACTGACATTCATGAGAAGGGCTTCTGAATGTGAGAAGCAGAAAGTCCTCTTGGATTAGATGGTGGTCAAGATGGCCCATCATTCAGCCAATTAGCAACCATTTATTTAGTGCCTGTGTGTTC
This sequence comes from Rhinolophus hipposideros, assembly GCF_964194185.1. NCBI lineage: Eukaryota > Metazoa > Chordata > Mammalia > Chiroptera > Rhinolophidae > Rhinolophus > Rhinolophus hipposideros. Next base: position 49,058,959 of record NC_138060.1, read on the forward strand.
AGAATACTCTATAGGGCACTGGAGGCTGAGCAATGAACAAGAAGACACAAATTTACATTTACTTGGGTTGGATGGGAAATACAGTTAATAAAAAGGCAAACAGATAGATAATCAAAACAATTGCAGACTCTAATAAATGTTCTAAAGGAAATTACCTGAATGACTTAGGTTGGTCAAAAGTAATTGCGGTTTTTATAATTATTTTTAACCTTTTAAACTGCAATTACTTTTGCACTAACCTAATAGCATAAGGACAAGGAGTTATTTTAGATCCAGTCAGGGGAAAGCCTTTCTGGAAAAGAGACATTTGAATTGAGATGTGGTAGAGGAGAAGAAGCCAGATGTAAAAAGACATGGAAAGAGAATAGTCCAGGAAGAAGGAATCAATAAATTGGCTTCTTAAAAAAATAGAAAGAAATCAACGTGGCTCAAGTGTGAGGACAAAGAGAAGGAAGGAATAAAGTAACATTTGGAAAGATAGGGAGAAGATCAGAAAAGGCATTTTATTCTAAAAGCAACAGGAAGCCACTGAAAGGTTTTAAACAGAGGAGTAACATGATCGGGTCTACATTTATAAATGATTCCCCTGATATCATGTGGAAGATGGACTGTCAGAGGGCCGGTGTGGAAATAGGGGTCTGCTTAGGAGGCAGCTTTGATCTGGAAGGTAGCAGTGGAGATGCAGCAAAGTGTTGCAATATGGGAGACATTTTGGTGGTAGAGCCAAGAGGACTTACTGATGAAGTGGATGTAGAGGGTCAAGAAAACAAAAGAATATAAAGTGACTGACTCTCGGGTTTGGAGCCTGAGCCGCCAGGGGAATGGTGGGGGCCTGTACTAAAATGAGGACACTGGAAAAGGGCAAGCTGAATAAGGGGTATGTGCGAGGTGGATGGAGAATCAAGATTTTGGATTGATTGGTAGAAATTGGTTATGATGAGGTTAGAAACAAAGGTCATGGCAAGGATATGCAGGATCAGAAAAATAAGCAACAGGAACGAGGCAGAAAAATGTGTGTCTGTGTCCAGGAATCCTCAAGAACTACTGTTTGTCCATGGGGCAAGGTCTGTAAATGTGAAAAGTGCCTGTTGAATGTTGGCATGGAGACTGATCTTGCAGGAACTTGAATAGACACTGAGGAATTTAGATGGTACTTCATAAGCAATAGGAAGCCATCATGAACTTCTGATGGAGTAGAAAGGGTGCATTAGAAAGATGAAGTGGGTACTGGTGCAGAGTCCAGATGGGAAATCAAGAATTGGAGTTGAGAAGAGACAATGGCAATTATCCAGGCCAGAGAGAGAGATAATAGTTAAGACGCTGGTTTACATGTCTTGTAACCTCTCCCTTACAAAAGTAGTGAACTTGAAACCAGGAATCCCATGTCTTTTTAATGAGGCCTGCAACTGCCCATGGGTCAGATAGATTTCTATCCTCTAGTAAGCCTGTGTTCTAAAATGATCTCTGGATGAAAAGGTGACAGACAAAATAAGATAGGGAAAAAAACATTTTGTGCATGCATGATAGGCTCCTCCTTTGCAAAGCATGGATGAAAAGATAACATTTCTGGGAACTGATGTTTCCACCACCCAGGGTTTTATTTTACAAGGTCCTGTTGTGTTAGCATCTGGGATGCCAGTCAAAGGATTCAGGTTCTGCTGAAACACCAGGGCACCTCCTTTACCAAAAGATCTGGGTCCCTAGACATCATGTATTCTCTGAGAAGACACGCTCCTCAGAAGAAAGTCTCTGATGGGTACCACTTCAGTTGGAGAGGATTTGAATGCAGCCGGGCTCTAGGAGAAAACTGGATTTGGCATACCCACATGGTAAATATGAGCCCCGGGCTGGAGAACTTGGCTGTGAATGACGTGTTTTCATTTGGCTCAGAAAGAGCTACTGCACCTCGGTGCAGTGTGTCCCCAGGAGCTGTGCTCACTGAGTCCTCCTCCTCCTTCCTTCATCATGGCCAGTTTCCGTTGGCGTTTTCCTCCTTTGCCATCTCGGCTCCTTCTCCTCTCTGACTCTTCATGTTGCTTCTTGTCTACATCTATTTGTAAGACATCAGATTTTACTGGTTGTTTTCTCAGTGACTCCTGTGTTTTCCAAGGTGTAAGGCTGAGTAGGCAGAATGCCTGTTCGTAGTTTGCTAGTTTGCTTGGGGCATTTTTGGTCTAACCAGCATCTGAACTGGAACTGCCCTCCCCCCAGGACACAGTCGTGGCGGCACAGTCAGTTACTTTTATCCCCTGTGTGGGGCTCTCAAGTCCCAAGCCGTCCAGACCTCCTGGCTTCGGTCTTTTCCAAGCCCCAATTATCTGGCTCTCTCTCCAATTCTGTGATCCTTACAAGAGTCTCCCCTTCTTAGTGAGCAAGAGTAATGTTGTGTTCTACGAAACTAGAGAACCATAACTAATAACCTGAACAACTTGTCTTCTTCAGCCATTTCAACCAAGGAAAGTTAAAACCAACGAGATACACCTTACTAAGTATACTCTCTGGACCCTCAGAGTTTCCCATGTATTTGTATAGTTCTCCAAAACGTGGAGGCCATCCAGCTACGGTTGGAAAATAAATACAGAATTTTTTCCTTTCTCTTTAAAAAAAAAAAAAATTCCACTTAAACACAAATCTGGATGCTTGAGGTCAATGGGTAGAGTACTGTCTCAGCAAAAAGAGTCTAGAACAATACTGCTTTCAAAAAAGAAATACAAAGCAAGCCATTCATGTGACCTTATCTTTTCTAGTAGCTCTCTAGCAGTAGTATGGCATAAAAGATACAAAAATACAATTGCACTTACAAAACCATAACAACAGTTAACATTCATTACCTACTTAGAATGGATTAGGTACTGACCCAGGCAACTCATATGAATTACTTTATTTAATCCTCCCAATAACCCTATGATGAAGATATCTTTATTAACTCCATTTTGCAGATAGGGAAATTAAAGCCAGGGAGATGAGAATTGCTGAAATCACACACCTAGGACGTGGTAGAATCAGAATTCAAAGTGAAATAGCCTGATTTCAGACATTATTGTTGATTATTACTACATTTTATCTTTTTCACGTAAAATCAAACAAGAAGATATTGCTTCTTGTGTCTCATCAACCACACTAAATTATTTGAACACGTATTTTGTACTCCTAAAGCAATAAGTGATTATCTTGGAATTATATATTAAATTGCAATGTGCTACAATTTAATATATAGTTTTAAAACCAATTTGCTCAAGTGTTGACTTCAGGATTCTAAATGTATTCCACTTAACCAGCAATTTAAATGAAAATCTAAATAAATGCTCTAAAGGGTTGCCTCACGTGCATGATCTGTTGATTATCTCTGCTACTACGAGTCTCCTCTGTGCCGAGGGATGTGCCTAGCCCGGGCTTTGGGCAGATCATCTTACAGGTGAATGAGGGCAATTACTCTCCGCTCTTTAGCACCTCAGCACACAGGCTGTGACATTCGCATGTGGCCATGCTCAAATGCAGAAAACTGCACTTAACCAAAACTCTTTTATGGAGTTCATTAAATGTGATTAAAACGGATATACTGAGAAGCTGTTTGGAATAGCAGTGAGACCTCTCCAGGAAGCATCTCGGAGTAAAAATGTCCTAAACTTCCTTCTAAGGAGGGAGGACTCTGTTACTTGCAGGGCAAATGGGACATGCAAATTTGGGGTCAGAAGCACATTGCTGAGTGATGTAGATGTTCCTTTTCATCTCTTATCAAAGAGATTACGTGATCTTCCTCACAAGGTGACAGCAGATTCAAAGACGGCGAAGGCAAAAGCTGCAAAGTCTCTTGAGCCTCGGATTAGTCGTCACAGATCATTTCTGCCCTACTCTGTTGTTCAAAGCAAGTCACAAGGACAACCGGATTCAATGATATAGAAAAAAAAGCTCACCTCGTGATGACGGAAGGCAACGTCCCATTGCAAAACGGTATGAATACTAGGAGGAAGAATTTTAAAGCCACTTTTGCAATCCATCAGAGTTTACCCTCTGACCACAAATTATTCATATTCCTCCCATCCACACAATATGCTCGTTCCCATCCTAGGACCACTACAGAAATGCACTTGAAGTCCAGGATCTCATGCTTTGTATCAGGTCACACTTTGGTAACCACACGTGCCTGCATTCCCAGATTGTCCTACAAGCTCTGACTTGTCCATTCTTGCCAGTGCTTCAGGAGGGCTGGTGGGTGACTTTTCTCTGATTTCCAGTTCCCCCTTATGGAATATTCCTTCCTCAGCGCCTCCCACAATTGTGTAACAGGTTTAATTCCTTTAATAAATTCCTTACTCCATAGTGTTCCTTACGTAAAATATGTTAGTGTGTTTAACCTTTACCACAGATATGCAGACAACAGGCATCCCTATTGTGTAGATGAGGACACAGACTCAGAGAAGTTAGGTCACTTTCCCATGGCTACAGTTAAAAGGAGCTTAGATCTGAACTCAGGTCTATCTGATTACTGGTCCTGTGAATGTAACTCCTATTCCCCATCTTCTGGGAGGTAAAGGACAGGGGCAGTGGAAAAAAGACCCTCATAGCATTTGCTTATGTCTATGGTATAAAGACTCCCATCAGACTAATTTCAAAGTATCAAGTTTAAAAATTGGCTTACAATATTTCTGAATATTTAACACTCTCATGAGCTGGTGTGAGGTAGCTTCAGTGTACCACAGGATAGAGAGCGGGGAAAGCAAAATTTCTTCAATAAGGTACTAATAGTTAACAAAAATGGGTTTGGTGGTTCTTCGGGTATCTCACCCAGGTGCAAGCTACTGATTTCTAAGTGCGAGCACCTTCACCTTTGCGTCTGGCCTTTCTATTTTGGCCAAACCTCCTCTGCCTATTTACATGACAAGCCTGAAGCTCTGGCAAATTAATCTCCATACCTCAGCCACCCTCAACCAATAAATTATAGAAATTAATGTATAAACATTCAGCACTCTTGTCCTTTATAACTCTGAGGTGTGTATTCTTCACTGAAGTCCTGAATTACCCAACAAAATTACACTTTAGTTATCCATAGTGATATCCACCATGCTTTATAATGCATTCTCTAATTGTCTCCCTGGGACAACCTCCCATAGTACTTATACCCAAATCCTTGACTCAGAGTCTGCTTCTGGAAAACTCAAACTGAAACCAATGACTACCATTTGTTGAATTTCTATAAACCAGACAGACATTGTACTTGGTATTTACGTTACTTACTTTTGCACAAATCATCATAAAACCTCATGACACAAGAATCATACCCAATTCTACAAATATGGAAATGGAAATCAGAGAGGTAAGTGAGCTTGATGGAGCTCACGTAGCTGGTATAGTAAATAGCAGAGCTGATATTCAAACTATGATTGATGCTACATCGTTTCTCTTTCCACTAAACCATGCAACTCTTTCACCAGGGAGACTGGACTAACACACGTGAAACAATAAAAGAACAATTAACTGCTAAGCTGACATATCATATTGAATAGTTCTGGGCAAAACTGTCATCATATGTATGTTCCACAATTACTTTCTAAAATTCTCTTTTGTTGTGCCATCAACTTGAAAAATAAGGCCACAGATGAATATTAGGAAATTGAATTTTTCATAGATTTTCTTTCACTTCTATCATTGCTTCATACAAATTAGGCACTGAAATAAAACTGAGCTGATGGCATAACAGAATATACCGTGATGAAAATACATATGAAGAAAATATGTTCCTTGAATGTATTTTTTGGCCCACGTAGCATCTGAAAGAACAGATAAGATATGTCATAAAATACCAACTAAGTAACTATTGATTTTGTAAGTCGATACAAAGTATTAGGAGATCAAACAACACAGCATCCAGAGTGCTGAATTGGGAATAGACTTCTCAGCTAAGAAACGCAAACAAAGGGAAGGCTTAGCAATATATTTAATAGGCAAAAATTGGAGCGTGGAAATTTAAGATTTGTCAATGCTGCAGCTAAATCACCAAAACAGATTTTAATATTTAATGATGGCTTGCTGACATCAAATAATCTAGATAATTGCTCTGCAATATTTCCCATTGAGAAGCTCCTGAATGCTGAAATTCGTAAGCACTGCACCACGACATCTCAGATGTTGGTGCAAACAAATATCAAATACAACTTTGATTTAATCAGTATTTTGCAGAGTTGGTTTCTTACTTTTAATTACCTGCTCTGACTCCACACACAGAAATAACTCTGAGGAATTTGGGTTGGGGGCGTTCTCGCCAAACTCCAATCCTACTTCATTCTGCGGCTGCAGGTAGTAGTTAACCTCTCTGGTTAAATGATGCTCTCAGTTAAATGATGCCCTCTGAGTTGACTTGCCACTCTGTCAATGATTCCACAGCTAAAGCCCATTTTTCAATTAAATTCTGATTCACGTAATGAACATGAATCACATTCCAGCATTTCTAAAAGCGGTCCTCATCAATGCTCTGCGGACCTGTGAATTCCCATAACGCTTCAGGACCTGAAGCCTGGTGGTGGCTCAGGGCAGGAAATGGTGGTGAAGATGAGCAAGTGGTCATTAGGCCCATCAAGTACACTTCAGGCACAGCAAAGCTGCTTCATCTCACAAGCCTCTCTGTACTATTTGGCAGGAATGAATAAAGGAACACTTCAGCTTCCAATCACCGCATGTATGACTGACATTTGAGCCCCCTTGCTCTCCCCTCTTTAAAAAATGGAGAACTTGTCTACTTAGCCTCACTTCCCATGGGACACTTCATCAGCAGACCTGAGACCCAGCTTTGCCCTTATTTATCTTTGACACCTACACTCCCCAGACAGTGCCAGTGTCGATGGCAGTGGCTGAAGCAACCAGTTCCATTTGTTTCAAGGCTATTTGTGACATCATTATATTTATGACACTCAGATATACTGAGAAAATACAGTATCTTTATTTTGGTCCCTAATTAATCTTGTCTTCCCCATGAGTCCCCATTGCTGGAAAGAGGTAACCACATTTACTTTATTTAGTCCAACCTACTTAAAAACATAATAGACAGTTCCTTTGGGCAATGCTCAGTTTTACTGTGTAAAATGCTTGATCTCTTCGATTTCCCCTCTCCCCCCTGCAACCCCATCCACACACACACACAAATACTCTCTGTGATGACTTCTAGGCACACAGGGACAAAAGCACGTGTTACTCAATTTTAAGATGGAGGAAGAATGGTAGGGTCCTTAAATGAGTGTCCTTGAAGAGCTGAATTTTGCCTTTCCCTCTCCATCCAGCTTCAGTGAGCCATTATTTTTGCTTGGAAGAGTGGCCTCCTCCAAGAGAAGTTGGTAGAGATCTCTGTTGTTGCTTTCAGTGTTCCCATGAAACCACCATATAAATCACATGCTGCCCCTCCCTGCACCTGGACTCTGATCCCAAATAATGAGAAATCGAGACCATGTCTTTCAGCACTTGCTTCTCTCACTTCCATCTTTTTCTCTCCTCATTATCACCTCATGTCTTAAGTGGAGATTTTTCATTAACTTTTCCTACATTATTTTTTTTTCCTTTTTCTGACACTCATTTCATGGATAACCTCAAAAGGTGCATAAAGGTATTTTCTCTGTACTATGGATAAAACTCCATGATTTTGTCTTCTATACCTAGTAGATTGTATTAAAGTGGAAAGAAAAGAATTTAGAAAGCCCTGTCTCACAGGTAGTAGCCTGGCTTGTAAAACTACCGTTTTGCTGCAAAGCTCTTATTTTGACCACTGGAATCTAAACAGGAATCATCTTTCTCTTGCATTCTACCTGCAAAGATCACAATCTCTCTCAGGCATACAGCTCCTGGCAAAGAGGAGCCGGTGCTCAGAAAGAGCAGAGAAGCACAGTAACATTTTTTTTGAAATATAATGTGCATGGAACGGCTCTAAAATTGGATTGTGGTGAGGGATATACAATTCTATAAATTTACAAAAAAATTGATTTGCACATTCAAGCAGGTGAATTTTATGATATGTAAATCATACTTCACTAGAGCTCTTAAAAAGTCATGTGCAGTGTTAAAAACAAGGGAAATATAGATGCTCAGCATCCTGTAAGCCGTACTGTGGGTCTCTTAGTGGTGCTGCCGATGGGAGCAGTTGAAATAGAACCAGGACAGAATGTGCAGGCATTGTCCTCTCCATAAAGGTTAGAGACCAGTCATACTCTCAGAGCAGTTCAGTGAGTAGAAAGCTACAATTTTCCTTTAAACTGGGTCTCACCTGCTAACTCTATTTACATGTGTATCTCTTGAGCAATAAACTGTTATTGGTGTCTTCAAATCATGAGCATGAACTACAGTTATCATGCTCATGATACATTATGTATAAGCATTATATATATATATACGTTTTATATAAACATATACATTAATCATGTATATGTTTATACATTAATCATGTATATGGTTATATAAAAATAGAGTTTCATTCACATAAACTATATATAGAAGCTTGCTGTCTGGCCACATACAACACCCAGAACATACACAAGAATACAGATGAATGCAAAATAGATAAATAAATAGAACAATGTCAATATAGCAGGTACTTATGAACTCATATAGAGCTTTTCACACTTCATTCAGAGGCAATCTACCTTACATCATTCCAATTTTTGTGAGATAAAAACCCAAGATAAGACAATCACTGAGTTTGTTAAAAGGAATACATTGGAGGAAATGTGACAAGTGATGATGAATGACGACGCTGCCAGGATTTATGAGAGCAAACAAAATATAGCTGGCACTCATGGGAGACCGTGATGAGGGAAACAGCGACAGGACAGAAGGAGATGCAAGAATTCAAGAACAGCAAGTTGGCACCATTCAGTAAAGAGACAAACAAACAGCTGGGCCCATGGCACCTCTTGAGAAATGTTACAATGTTATCCAGTGCTCGCAATGGCAATGCCTAGCTACACAAAAGAAGAATAAGCTCGTTCAGGGAGGCAAGTAAGTTTTTAAGTGATTTTATATGTTTTCCTATCCTTAAAAGTTGTTTTGTTTATTTGTTCATTAGTTTTTACATTAGGTTTTCTTTTTTATTGTGGCAAATAAAACAGGTAACATAAAATTTACCATATTAACCATGTTTAAGTTTATAGTTCACTATGTTACATACAGTCACATTATTGTGAAACAGATCTGCAGAATCTTTTCATCTTGCAAAACTGAAACTCTATACTCATTAAATATGTACCCTCTTCCCTTTATTCCCCCAGGCCCTGGTAACCACCATTTTACCTTCTGTTTCTATAAATTTGACTACTCTAGCTACCTCGTATGAGTGGAATCGTACAATATTTGTCTTTTTGTGACTGACTTATTTCACTGGATAATGTCCTCCAGGTACATCTATGTTGTAGCATGTGATGGGATTGCTTTTTCTAAGGCTGAATAATATTCCAATGTGTGTATATACCACATTTTGTTTATCCATTCATCTATTGATGGACATGTGGGTTGCCTCCAACTCTTGGCTATCATGAATAATGCTGGTATGAACTTGAGACCCTGTTGTGGGAAAGTGTGAGTACTCCAACTTTGTTCTTTTTCAAAATTGCTCTGGCTATTTGGGGGTCTCTTGAGATTCCATATGAATTTTAGGATAAATTTTTCTACCTCTAGAAAATGCTCTTGGAATTTTGATAGGGATTGTGCTGAATCTGTAGCTCACCTTGGGTAGTACAGATGTTTTAACAATATAGTTTTCAATCTATGAACATGGGATGTCTTTCCATTTATCTGTGTCTTTTTAAAATTTCTTTCAGTAATATTTGTAGTTTTCAGTGTACAAGTCTCTTACTTCCTTGGTTAAGTTTATGTGTAAATATTCTTTTTAATGCTATTATAAATCTTAAAAGTTTCTTAATACAAATTTTAAGTGTTTGGATTTTGAAAAGAATAGCAGTGAAACAGTCATCTGTGGAGTAGACATCTAGTATCCTTTCAACTCTAAATATCCAATTTGCTCACTCAACTCCTAATGCTTCCATATCTTAGTCTGTAAAATTTTGCAATTCCACCACCAATAAGGACCAGGAAGGGAACAGAAAAGATACATTCAATGGTATTCTTTTCAATCTGAGGTGCAACACTTGTTGGGACCCATCGCCAACTTGAAGAGCCCCAGCCACAAAAATCACAGACAAGACAATTTTAAGTAAAGCATTTAAGCCACATCTGGGTACTTGGAACAAAGCTCAGCTAGGGCAAGGGAATGCCTGTTCTGTGATAATTCCTTTGCATGACAATTTTGTGATGAATTTTTCATAAAATGAGTGTCAGCTAAAAAACCACATGGGGAGGGGGTTGCTGTGATTCATCCTATGTGTAAGTCTGCAGTGCCTGTTGAATAGATGGTCCTTAAAGCAGTGATGTTAACAGAAGCAGGACCAACTTTAGTTCCCTAAATCCACCAGAAATAGGCTCTGTGCCTGCACAGACTGAGAGAGATGTTGAGCTCAACCATCATAATTTAATCAGCAGCAGCAAAAACAAAAACAAAAACAAAAAAACCTATTTACCTCCCAGACTGTATTTTTCCATTCTATTCTCCATTTGTGTTGTTTGAGTTTTCAGTAGGAAGCATCTTAAAAATTACTGTCCCCTTTTCAATTACTCTATTAGGACTGATAGAAGTCCATGGTCTTCTTTCCTTATATTACAATACACCTGTTATTTGGTTTGGAGGATTTATTTAAACCAAATCTTATTTTAAACTGTATTCCCCATGGAATGTCATACATATTTACCCATATAATTCAATGTGATAAATACTTATCTAGGAAGGAAGGTAGGAAATACTTATCTTCAATGTGCCAGGTACTTTACATATGATCTCATAAAACCCCATGAGGTAAGCAGTATTATATCTTATCACCTCCATTGTACCAGGGAATGAACTGATACTCAGAAAAGGGCCTCAAGGCTTTTACAGTCAGAAACTGAGCTTCGGTTTATAAGGAGCAAAGCTCAAACCTTTTTCTTTTTCCTCACTGCTCTGACATCAGCCTACTGTGTGTCCAACAGCAGTTTGACCAAGTGCAAACTGGTCAAGTTGATCATTTGTTAAAAAATAAATATTTCCAGTCATTGGATTACCAAGGTTGGTCATTCAGGCACTCCTGGGCAAATTTTCAACTCTAATCATGCTTTAAGACATTGTCAATCCTTTTCTAGAATTATAGAGTTCTCCCGTTTTATTTTTGCTTCTATACTTTTAATAAATTTTTAGTCAATTATTTTTGCCTCTATCTTGTTTGTGACAAAAGATGTTGAAATAACCTGAGTATTCAGCAATAGCAGGTTAATAAGAACACATTTAGATTCCAATGTAAGAATTTGTTTGAATAATAGAAATGGCATTCCTGCCTATGTAAGATGACAAAAACCAAACTACATAAATACAGTTGGAAAGCCTGGCCTAAAATGAATGAGAAAAACATTGAAACCAAACCAAAGCCCATCCCCAACTCTCTTCTCCACCAAATTAATTTTCTTCTTTTTTTTCTATCAAAGCAATGCAGACTCACTACAGAAAATAAAACAGGAAGAACCTAAGGAAAAATTCCATTATCTACCCAATCATACACTACTTTTAATCCCCAAGTGTACATACGTTCAGTTCCAGTTCATATGTATAAATGAATTATTGTTTTTCAACAAAATGGACTCTTATTGTACAAACTCTTCTGCAATCTACTATAATTTAAGTAACCCAGAATTTATATTTTTCAAATAAACCATATTTCTAAACATTTAATGTACTCCAACATTTTATTATTACTAATGGTAAAGAGAAGAAATACTTGCCTGAAAGTTAAATTAAGAGATCAAAAATAAAATACAACAAAATATGAAAAATTTTGATACTAGTTGCAAAAAGGCTGAAAGATTAAAAATTTGCAACATTGCCCTATAATGCTCCCAAATTACCAATATTTGAACTAAATGGTAAATGACAGCATCAATTTTTAACCAACTCATTAGAATGCTTAATGAAGTTAATGCAGAAATTAAGGCACTGAATACAAGAAGCTCAATATATATATATACTGCCTAATAGGTAAAATAATTTCATGTTGTTTTTTTTTTTCTGGAATTTAAGGATTAGACTAAGAAATGTAGTTTAGCAAGAAGACCGAGAAGGAGGAATGGCTAATGTGCTATAAACTGGAGTTCAAAAGAAGGCAGTCCTCAAAAAAATATTCAACCATGAGCATGTCTGTGGTGAATTCCATAGGTCAAATGGCTCAGAGTCTTCAACAGATAAATTATAACAATGGGGGGGAAAAAGACAAGAGAGTAAATCTACGAATTAAAATACACATCACATTTTTTCAAATGGGTAAGACTAAATAGTTATGTCTAGGAATGCATACTTGAATGGTTAAACTATAAAAAGTGCACAAAAGTAATTGAAATCAAAATCAGGGGAATGGTTACTTATAGGGGAAAGAAGGGGCTATAATTGGAATGAGCACACAGGACATGTGTCCCTAGGATGATGGAAAAAATATATTTCTGCATTTGGGTGGTGGGTATTTCTGCATTTGGGTGGTGGTTTCAAGCATACAAAATCAGAGCTATGTGTTCTATGTAATTAATTCCTCATAATCCGAAAATGATTTGAGTGAACACAAAACAGAACCAACCAATCACCATGGAGTTTCAGTCTCAGGAATCATCAGAAGCTCAAGGTGAAGGGAATGTAGGAAGGGGAGAGAAAGGGACTGTGCCACACTCCATGAATGTCAGGAGCAAATTTAATGGGGAGGGGTTCTATCTTTAAGATATTTTCTTTCAGGTATTTTCCCCTTTCCATATCCATTCTACCACAGTGGGATGGTATAGGGGTATCATCCTCAAATCAAGAGATTAGGACTTCTAGAGAAGTATAGCAGGTCTGGATAACAGGGAGGGGATGGGGTATCAAGGACACTCCACGAGATGATCAGAGTGTCTGTGAGTAAAAATCTCAAAAACGAGGTAGAGATTTCCTTCAAGACTGAATGAAAAGGGTTTCCCCACATGGAAGGGAAAGGTAGAGCTGCTGGGAGATCCTGGAAAACGAGGCCAGGGATCCCACTTCTCCGTCAGAAAACGGAAGTAATGAGAAATGAGAAAATAAAACACAAGCGTGATGCTCCCAGGGATGGTGTAGAAGCATTACAATTTCTGTGAAGTAGATAAATATGGAAGGTTAAAGGTTACTCATTCACATATCTATTCCTAAAGAATGGTGATTTAAAAACAACAACAACAAAAAAGGGTCTTGTTCTGGAGCTAATTCTGCAAACAAAGAAAGGATATTCAATAGTAGACACATAAAAGCACCTTAAGTACAAAACAATTAGAAAACACAAGTTAGGTATTCCAATGATCTCACTAACCTCTATAACCAATTTTCGGAATATAGTGATTTTATTTATGGGGATCCTACTACCTGCCAGGCAGTGTATTATTATGCTGTATGTTATTCCCAATCCTTACAATAATCCTAAACAGTGGATGTTTTTATCCCTACTTTACACATGAGAAAACTGAGACTCAGAGTACACATGATGTGCCTAGAGATTCACAGTCGGAACAGGCATAGGCCAGAGTATTTCCTATGCATTCTTCTCCTCCTCTGTTCCTACAGTTGGTCACAAGAACAGCTATGGGTCATGGTGTGCCTGTCTGCCTGATCCCATGGCACTATCTTCTAAAAAGGACCAATCTGCCTTGAGAACCGGATCACTGGGATCTGCTCCTAGAGAAGGGCTGTTAGCGTGTCCAACAGGACACGCTGCCCTTTTCCCTCAGAAAGGCCAAGTTGCCTTTCATTCCTAACAACCAGAGGGTTCCTGTCACAGGGCAAAGCACAGGTTCCTACCCTGAGAAAGGGCAGTGTGAGCCTGAGGCCTGCTATTGCTATGGACCTTTAAATAATGACAGTCTTTCCTCCCATCTTTCCCACCCAAAAGGAAGAGGAAAGAACGCTGCTTAGAGCCACATTCCAGGCGAAAAATGCTGCTCCAGGTCCCTGTGGACATTCACCAATATGGCTCGGCAGGAGACAGCATGGGCCAGGAGTTAGGTGTTAGAGCTGGGGGCTCTGGAGTTACAGCACCTGGGTCCAATGCTCAGTGCTAAGTCACCACTCAGAGCCTCAGTTTTCTGAAAACAAAACAAAACAAAACAAAAAAAGCAGACACTGCTAGTTCCCCTCTCAATGACGTGTTAGTGATTACTGATTAGGGAGGGTAAGATAAGAGTGCTGGTAGGTCAGCATAACAGATAGTAAGTGTTCAATAAATGATAGCAATTCTATCCTAAATGAGGGAAGATGCACTGGGTGATGAATTTTGCCTGAGTGGGTGTCGTGCGGGGTGTCCGGCGGGGCAGCCTGCGGGGTCTCTGTTCCCGCTCCCCACATAAGAACGCAGGACATGGTGAGGCCAAAAAGAAACACCCACGGAGCCATAGGTAGGGAAGTCATACCACTATGGTCTCACTGGAGGCTGGGTTTACACGACGTGCGACCTGCTGTCCGCTTTGCTGCCAACCAACCAACTCTCCTCGACTCTCCTTACTCTCCTTCAGTCTCCTCCTTCACCCTCCTCGGCTCCCCTCCGTAGCCGCGGCAGTTATATCAGTGACCAATGGCTTAATGGCTACAGCTGATGGCCAACCAGCCACAGCTGATGGCCAGCCACTATCTGAGCCAGCACCTCTCCACATGAGGCCGAGAGCCTGGAAACTGCTTTCTGGGGCTCTGTCCCCACAGTGGGTTTCACTTAAATGATCAAAAGAAGTAAATAAAAAGTGAAAAGGTTACAGAGAGAAAGAAAACGGAAAGATCAAGGAGAAGCAAAAAAATTAGAAATTTTGTTCCTGAATATCATGGTTTTAATTTTATTACAATATATGCCAGCCTTATGACAGTATATAAAAGTCAGTTTTTCAACAGAAAAAAATTTCGGCCATTAAATTTCTTCCATTAAAACTTGAAATTGGCTTCCATTTTAATAGTGTTTCAACAGGAATCAAAGATGAATAAAATAACAATGACTTTGCAGGGTAAATTATGTGGAAGGTTTGTGCTATTATTTCAAACCACAGGGGAAATATTATTAGAGGGCAAATAAATCTTTACCTTAGTGGAATCAAACTTCCACTAAACTTCTCTTGGATGTACTATTGCAAGGTCATAAACGATATCAAAGCATGAAGAGTAGAATAAGCATGCCTTCTCTGCAGCGGGATTCCCTATGATGTTATTACGTAATGTATAGTGTGTAACATATATTCTACAACAGAATTTGTTTAACACAGGCCTATCATTGAACATACTTATCAATGTCACCTTACATGATCTTGTCATCCAGACTCGGAAATTTACGAAGTCTGACAGATGTATCTCCTATACTCTTTTAAGATGTCATAGCAAACATTTGGCCCACTTAGGGGTTACGAAACATGTTATTGCCTTATCACCTGCTCAAGAGTAACAGCAGCCTAAGCTCTGGTACCCTCTGGAATTCAGTTTTAAGGTTAAATTCCACACTCCACTGTTCATATATAGCAACTATCGAAGTCTTCATAAGGTACAGACACACCTGGTTACAATGACACATGCTTAATTTAGGAAGAACAGGTACTTTTTTTTTTAAGTTTGTATCAGAGTTCTAAAGGGTATGTGAGTTTAAGACAGAAATTAAGATTCAAAACAAAGTCAGACAGAGGAAGACAAATACCACATGATCTCACTTATATGAGGAATCTAAAGAAAAGAATAAACAAATGAACTAATCAGAAACAGTCTCAGAGACATGGAAGAAAAACTGAGGGTTGCTAGATGGGAGGGGGATGAGAATAAGGGGGAAGGTGAGGGGATTAGAAAGCACAATCGTAAGCACAAGATTGCCACCGGGATACAAAAGTCAATTTGGGGGATGTAATCAATAATATTGTAAAGATTTTGTAGGGTATCCGATGGACACTTGTTTCATTAGGGAGACGACCTCAGGGATGATGTAGATGCCTGATCACTGCACTGTCCACCTGAAGCTGAAGCTGAACAATAATGCATGTCAACTACAAGTTTATATATATATATATATATATATATATATATATATATATATATATATATATATATATATATATGGTTACAAGTGGAGTACAGCATTAGGAATAGAGACAGTGGAAATGTAATGGCTGTATGCGATGTCAGAGGGGTAGTAGATGGAGGGAGGGGGGTTATCACTGTGTGAGGGAGATAAATGATGAATGTCTAACTATTACATTGTTCTGTGCAGCTAAAACTAATTTTTAAAAAAGCAAACAAAACAGTGCAGGGCTAAGGTAGTTAAATACAATTATCCTGCCCCTTATTGCCTCAAATAAAGAAGCCTGACATATTATGAGGAACTTTTAAAATCAACAATCTAGATTATAGTTCTCGATCAGTTCTCAAACAGTCAGATGTCTTAAATTACAGTATGTGCTGACCCTAGGAACGCAAAAGTAATAGTTTTACAATAAGCTCCAGTAGTTTAATAAAAAGTGCCAGTTGTGTATGCCGTATAATGAAAACAACAGCAATGCCACTTTTTAAAATATGTATTTTTGGAAAATATCCAGGGCATTTATAGAGGGAACATTCCCTGGGATGACAAAAGAATGAAAGGAATATGTCTTGCAGCACAATAGTTCTTGCCTTGCCAGCTCCCGCGCAAATCCTCTGCTCTGGAAACAACCGATCTGCAGGGACCCCGAGCCACTGCGCCTGACACACCTGTGGCACCCAAGCCCCAGGGAGTTCCAACGTAACGCAGCTCCATTAAGCCTGTTCAGTGCGGTCGGAAAGGGTTATTGATGCCAAGAGGACTTATTCCTGGAGGAGCGCTCCTCCTAGAAGATCCACAACTAACTACTTCGTGAAAATGCTTGACCCGCTGTGATAAAGGGGTACACGGGAGGCATTGAAGGAGTCCAGCTCGAAACCCTTCAGCAGACGTCCAAACGTGTATGTATAGGGAGATTTGGAGGGGAACGGGGTTCAGCGTGTTTCATCACACGTTCAAAGCTCCCTGAGACCCTTCCCTCACAAAAGCTGGTGGCCATGGTCTTAGAGTGGGATGAAATGATACCTGAATTATAAAGTCAGTTTGGGGAATGCTGCTGCCACGATGCCTTCTTTAAGCAACTAACGTCCCGGCCCCCAACCCGAAGTACCTACAGCACCGGTCCCTCTGTAAGATCAAGGCAGCCTGTTTTAAGGCCCGTTTGTAGAGAAACGGTTGGAGGTGGGAAGGAGGGGATGATGTTGCGCGTGTCCCAAACCACAAGCAAAACCATCTTGGTTTCAGGGAAGGTCCGTCCACGGTGTCTGGGGACACCCGCAGCAGCGCACCAAAGGGCTGAAACCCTGCACCGAGCAGCATTTTATTTAACACACCTGCATATGTGCGTTATGGTCCAAGCGCTCTCTATTTAAGTGAACTTGTTTAATTCTAAAAGAAGCCCTAAAAGAGGCAGAAGGGGGTGCAAAAATCCCTGAAGACGGAGGCTTCCTACCCACCCTGGCCGCCTTTCAGGGAAATAGCCCCCCTCCTCCTCCTCCTCTTCCCCGGCCAACCAGCACCAGGGAGATTAAAACCCGCGTGGGGGCGGTTAAACACTAAAAAACGCAGCCGCGCCAGGCTAGTGGTTACCGTCCACCGGGTACTCGCGGTCCGGGTCGCTGCTCATCTCTGCTCCCAACTCCGGGCTGCCCCGGTGGTGCTCGGCTCCTGCGGTCTAGGCGGCAGCTGCGGTTGCTGGGGCAGCGCCACCCCCTTGGGGACCCACCCGCAGGTGCACCCGGCAGCCGCTGAGCACACGCCACTGGAAAGGGAGGGACCTGTCGGCGCTCTAGGTGCTCCTTTCACTCTGCCATCTGAGGCTCCATTGCCAGCCTCCTGAAGACGTATTAACACTTGGCATGTGACTGGCTGCATGCCACAGACATGACCGAGGGCCAGGGCCCCTCTGCTGTCGATGGGAAGGTAAATTACCTGGGTAGCGATAGTCAGGGAGTGCCCCAGCAGCCCTCCTCCAGGCAAGGCAGGTGAGTGAGCCTTGGCCCTGATTTTCCCAGCGTCCAGGTTTTTGGAGTAACCACCTCGCAGGGTCTGATCTGGCCTGAGAAGCCCTAAGCTAAATATGACGCCTGCTGCAGGCCACCAGCTCAGGGAACTTATTGTAGGGCATCTGAGGTGAACGGGGCTCCTACCTATTCATTCAACACTGCCTTGACATTTAAGAGTTCTACAAGCAAATTCCTTTTCCCGATCAGATTTCAGAGTTTTGCCTCTGCGTAATTTCAAGTTTGGAGAAAGGAAAGAGGCAGGCACCTTGTTGCTAGGTAGTAATGAGCAAAAGGAGGTGGTGAGTGAGAGAGAAGAAATACTTGTTTGGATTTTAGAGTAACATTTTCTCAACGCTGTGTTTCTTCCAGCAAGCCCAGGGAAGTTGGGTGTTAGCTGTGTTCCTATTGTAAATTTAAATTTAATCAGCGAGTGCTGCTTTTTCTCATTCCTCCAACAAGCTTTATGTTTAAAGTTAAATTCCCTTAGGAGCTTTTTAACCTAGGCTGTTGATATGATAGGAGCAATCAGTGAATGCCACTTCAAAGCACATTTATGACAACTACATTAGGAAATTTTATTCGTAATCCAGATCTTTCAACAGGCTGAAAAAAAAAAAATCCCAGTTTACTTTTGCACAGAGACTAGTGTCATTTCGTAGCAGGTGAATTATTTCCTCTGGCTAGCATAATTAAAGTCCTGGTATCAGTGAAGATAGTGAAGACCTTTTCTTGCCAATGAGAATTGATTATTCCTAATATGCCTACAACTGAAGTTATTTAAAATACTAAAATTAAGACCCGGCAGACAAATTTTATGAAGTTTCTGAGATCCCTCTCCCTGTCTACTCTTTTGTATCCAGTTTCATCAAACCAAGGACTGAGATCTAGTAAAGAAAGCATAAATAAGAACTTCGGGAGTTAACCTTTGGTAACTCTATTTAAAAATACTGAAAGTATAGGCTCTGGCAAGCTTTTTTTTTTCGTTTTAGCATTATAATAAGTGAACCTTCTCTACTCCAGCACAGAACAATGATGAGTGTCAGCTGCCGCTAAATTATATATCTCTCTGTGTGAGACCAACCAGGACCAGCTGGGACACAGCACATTACAGAAATGTCAATTTATAGACCTGGGCAAGAAATCCTCCTGCGCCCTCCCCTGCCAGCCCCAACCAGGGAATATGCCATTCGAAATTTCTTAGATTAAAAACCAGAAACTGTTCTATGAGCTAACCTCTTAGTGGCTTATCTCAACTTCCATATTTATTCCTAAACAAAGGTATTGTGTTATATTCTTTCTTGCTTTTATTCTTCAATTACTGGGCACGTCCCCTGTTCCAGTCACTAGGGAATTAAAAAAAAAATTTGCCCTCTGAATACTTTAGTGTAGTTGAGAGAAACAGGCTTAGAGCCACTAACCTGTCTTAGATATTTTACGTTCTGTGAAAGATATGGGGCACTGAGGAGCCATAGCTGAGGGGATGGCTAATTCTATTAGAAGGATTAAAAAATGTTTCAAACCAGAAGTGACAATTCTCACTAATGGTAGTTGCTATCATTTTTAAACACATATTATGAACTAGGCCAAATGCTTTTCATACATTCCCTCCTATAACCTGTATCAGAATTTTTGTCCCCTTTATACAGATGGACAAATAGAGGCTCAACTTAAGTTACCTGACCACAAACACAGAGGGAGGAGTTTCAGACTCATGACTGGAATGTAGCTGTCTGGAATCACAAAACTTTTGTCCAGTTTCTACACTGGATGGTACTGATTAGCAAAGACACTTTCCACAATCTGCAGTACGAACTTTTCACCAAAACTTTTCAGAAAAATGGGACTTGGGAGAGCATAAGTATTTGAAAAATGAGTACAAGCTGATCATATTGATGGGTTGAGGATGGGTTGAGGATGGGTTGAGGACACTAGCTCCTGAGGGAGCGTACTAGTTTTCCAAGGCAGATGGACCAACATGGGCCAAGTGTTGGCATCTGAACCAGCACCAATAATTGGGTCAGTGTTTCTTGGAAGGACTAAAGTGGAAGCTGGGGGTGTCCGGAGATAAGGGTAAAGAAGGGAGCAGGCCCCGAGTCCTGAAAAACCTATAAACCATGTTTAGAAGCTTAGACTTTCTCCCGCAGGCAATGAAGACCCAGTGAAGGGTTTTAATCTGGGAACAGATGGAGAGAGGCAGTAGTATATGGAAGATAGCCGGAGGCAGGGGTGGCCACAGAGCCAAGGAGACCAGTCATAATAATCCAGGTGAGAGACGGCAAGTGCTGCCACCAGGGCAGGGATAGTAAGAACTGGGAGGAGAGACAGACAGGAGACAGTAAATGGGGAGTGTGTAAAAGCTGTGTGTGGCCAGGGGCCCGTCTGCCTCTTCCAGTGCAGAAGCCACAACGCAGATCATCAGGCATTGAATAGAGTTGTTAAGTGGAAGCATCAATAGGACTCGTGTTGTGACTACATTTGGAAATGGTAGAAGAATGTCTAACACAGTAGAAGAATGTCTAACAGGGTATCCCTTCCCTTAATGTTTTCCAGAACTCTCCAATCATTAGACTCACCTAGGGCACTTACTAAAAGTATAGATTCCTAGTACCTTTTCTCCAATTCCCAGGTCTCTGTGGGAACCTGAAATCTATACCTTTAACAAGCACTATTGATTAGTGGTGAGAAACTAATTATTAATTTGGAAAAACCTGCTAAATTGATTAAAATACTATTAGCCAAGAAGGACAAAGGGTGCTGTGTGTGTCAGTGAGGTACCGTGATGGGATCTGGGTATCTGTATTCCTTCTTCTCTTCCTTTTAGAGACATACCTAGGCATTCATATTTGTCGACTAGAGGATTTACATCATGGTTAGTTATGTCATTTAAACAAATCAACGTCTATGTTGTAAGCAGTATGGTTTCCCTTTCTATTAGGATCCCTGGATAATACGCTAAATTTTCTGGAAATCCCACCATTGGCTCACAGTTGGGGTTTGACTAGAAAGGTGGTGGCCCTACCTCTGGAATGTTACTTCTTGGAGTGTGAGCTGCAGACCAGTACCAGTCTGGGAAGTGCTCATAACTGGTCCATGGAAAGGTAAAAATTGAATAGGAGGGAGTCACTTAGAAACTGTAAGAGAAACAACCTTGGTACTATTGCCATCATGGGTCTGGTGACTGTGGAGGTGGCTGTCCTGTGAGTGCATGATGTTTAGCAGCTTCCCTGGCGTCTACCCACTAGATGCCAGAAGCAACCTCCTCCCAGTTTTGATAACCAAGACTATCTCCAGACATTGACAAATGTCCCCATGACACAAAATGTTGCCGGTTGAGAATCACTGCTTTATAGCAATTTGACAGACGAATTTTAGGTCTGTTGTATCCAATAATATAAAAAAATAATTGGGGCTTACATTGTTATGCCTCTTTATTCCATTTTTTCTAGTAATTTGTTATTGTCCTATTTTACAGTTAATGTATGACAGATTTTTAAAAAATGGTCCTTCCCCACAGATAGCTTAAAACACACTGATACAGGTCACTGTTGAAACACAGAGTGGTCCTTAGAAGAAAGGGTATAACCTTGGGCTATCCTAAATCTCTCTGCCATAATAACCAAAACATGACACGGTGATATTAAGAAATTAACTAGCCCTTTTTTTTTGTTTTGTTTTGTTTTGTTTTGCTCCTGCATGCAGCCCACCATGGAAAAGCTGACAGCACTCCCACCATGGCTACAAAGAAAAAGCAGCCAGAACTAGGTTTTCCATCCTCCATTGCGAGTAAGCAGCTCTCCTGTATTTCTCAGGACAGGTGAGAATTTGCTGGGGAGGGGGTGGGCCAACACAGAGACAAACCCTAAAATTCTTGTGGCAGAAAGGCCTAGGTTAGAGGATACAAACTGCCTCGCCACCGGCTGAATTTGGCTACAAACAGGTTTCATTTGGCTCCCACACTGATATTTTTAATCAATTACCAAACTATTTTTCATAAAAATCCCATTCCTAGCATCTCCTGAAAAATCTGAACCTTTTGGCCAAGTGGGCCTGCCTTCCCTCATGGTGTCAACCAGCCCAAACTGAAAGCTGCGAATGTCCTTGACCTTCTTCTGCTGTCCACTGACACAACCCACTTTCTGGAACATGCAGGCATGTGGTCAGTGCCTGGCCATAGCCCATAAAGCAACTAATCTGGATTTTGAAGAAACAAAGAGGAGAGAGAATTTGACTTTTGAGGGCGGAAGAACATGGGGCCAGGGACTCCCCAATCCTGGGGGAGGGTAGGTCAGAGGTTCAATGGTTGCAGCAACTAGGTTGTGGGCCATGGAGAGAGGCAGGTTTCAGAAGGGGCTGGCGGGGTGGGCAATTTTATAGGTAGCTACAGATCCCGTATGTCTGATCTTCCTGGTATTCTACTGGAAGCTAACTCCCCATGGTGATTCTCATCTGCCAGGGCATGATGACCCTCATAAGCTAGTGTGCAAGACCTGCTGCCATCACTGATTACTTGGTCTTGTAAGACTTAAGAATTCCCTACTAGAGAATGCCTAACCAACCTGGCAAGTGAGTGCTCGAGCCAAACTTAATGGACCTTAGGAAGATAAGTCACTGTGACTTTGATTGCACTCTGAGTGCCCGGGAGCCACTGCCGTCTGATGGAGAAACACTTAGTGAGTCTCTACTGTGCACAGGCTCTGAGGCTCCAAAGACAGATCAGGCCAATCAGTGGTCTTTGCTCTGCGATGTTCTGAGCTGAGGGATGGAGACAGACGTGTAAAAAGCTAATTAGGACACATTATGTGAGTGCTATTTCACAGGGGTGAAGTGCTATGTCACATGGAATCAGCTCCTGGAGCAGCCAACGCATAAGTAACTTAGCCTCTGCTTGGAGAAACTGAGAGTTCCCACAGGAAGTGGCTTAGAAAATAAGGCAGAGTTTACCAGATGAAGAAAAGAAGAAAAGTCATGAGCCAGAGGAACTGGCTTACGCAAATCAAGAAGCCTGGAGGCTCTCTGAAATGAGCTGCAGTTTTCGGTGGCAAGAACAGAGGAGTGAAGCTGAATAATAATGAATGTCAACTATATATTATACATATATACACACACACACACGCACACACACATGCACACAAGAAGTGGAGTACAGCATTAGAAATAGAGACAGTGGAAATGTAATGGCTGTGTGTTATGTCAGAGGGTAGTAGATTGGGGGAGGGGGTTATCACTTTGTGAGGGAGATAAATGATAACTGTCTATGACATTATTTTGTACACCTGAGACTGAAAAAACAAAAGAACAGAGGCGTGAAGGGAGTGGTGGGCATCCGGGAAGAGGGTTGGGACAAAGTGGTGTCATCAAGTCAAGATGTTTAGACTTGAGCTTGCAGGTGGGATGTTGACTCAACAGAGGTATGACGTTATCAACTTTGTTTCTATTCAAGTCAAATCTCATGCCACATGAAAGATGGACGAGGCAAGAAGAACTGAAGACAGACAGCCCAGGTCTGAGGCTGTTTGTAAACCTGAGCCAAGCAAGGGAGTGGGGAGGCATTTCCTAGAAAGCTCAAGACTTGCATTAAATGTGGGCGTGAGACAGAAGGATTTGAGGGCGACTCAGCTTTATGACTTGGGAGACTGGGTAGATGATAAAACTATCAACAGAAATGCAAAATAAAGAGCTAGGAGGATACATAAATAATGAGTGGTTCGGAACACATATGAAACAACGGTGGGGCCTTCAAGTAGATTTATCCAAAAGATGCTTAAAAGTAAGGTACTAGGATTTCAAAGAGAATGAGAACGAGACAGGACAGAGATTTCACAAATGGTTGATGGAGTCACATGAAAGGCTGCTACTCCCAGAATATAGAGAAAAGAAAACCCAGGAAAGAACCTTGGGGAGCCCCTGAATTGAAGAAGCAAACAGAAGAGAGGTCCAGCAATAGGAGAAAGGAAAGACAATTGGAAAAGTGAAAAGTAAAGACGAGAGCAATAGAGGCCTAGAGAGAAGAGGAGAGCCAAGAAGTGGCCAGGCCTGCTGTGCTCTGCAGAGGACATGGTAGACAACAACCAGACTGTGCCATAAAGAGGTACTAGGAGACTTGGTTGGAGTCACATCAAAGGAGACGGGGGGATGGTGGTGGCCTGATCCAGAATGTGGTAGGCTGAGGAGTGAACTGCAGGTCTGTGGAAATAGAGATGGCAAAGGTGGACTATGACGTCAACGCTAAGGAGACAGTTAACCTAGAAGCATGAGGTCACCTGTGGCTGTAGTGTTTCAGTTTTGTCTTGTTTTTCAGACTGGGGATGTCTTGAGCATATTTGGAGGGAGAGGGAAGGACCTAGAGAAGAGAAAGGCTGACAACACAGGAGAGAGGGAATTCTGGATCATGCTCCAAGGGAGGTCGCTGTCTGGGAGTGAGGGAAAGACCTCAGCCATTTTTAGAGTGATGGGAAGGAAGCTGACTTGAGGGGATGTCTCATGAAAAACTTAGTCTTTGAAGGTGTGGCCCCAGGGAACAGGGGAGGGCTCCCCTGGAGAAGCATGTTAAGCTTCAGCAGGCTGACAGGGGCTTCCTCAGGACCCACCAAATCAGAATCTCTGGGAGATGGACCCCAGAACCTGAATTTTAAACCAGCATCTCTGGCGACCACCTTATGAGAAAGGCTATGAAATAATAGTAAAGAATGACCTCTGAAGCCAAATTGCCTGACTTCAACTCTTATCTCTGTCACCAACCAGGTATATGATTGTGGGAAATCTGTTAAAAAAATAATCTCTATGTGCCTCAGTTTCCCCTTCTGAAAAATGGGGGTGATAGTACCTCCATCACAGAGGTACTGGTGAGGAGTGAGTTGACTTATGGAAAGCACTTACAATAGTGCCTAGAATGTAGGAAATGTACAAGAAATATAAACATTTATTGTTTTTATTCCACACGTTCTGCCACAATAGTTCTTGGTTTGTTTGCCCACAAATCACCTGGGATAGCTTGTTAAAATACCAGATCCATTGCTGAAACTCCAGAATTCTGATAGAGTTGGTCTGAGATGGGGCCCTAAAGCCTGCATTTTTAGACAAGCACCTCTTTTTCCCAGGTAATAGTGGTGCAAATGGGCACCAGGAAAACACTTCCAGAATCATTGTTCTGTAGGATTAAGCCCACCAGGCTGGCTGTGCCTTGTTCCCACACATGGGAGGGTCAAGATGGACAAGAAGCCTGAGGCTCTCACAAGGGTATCCAATGAGAAGGAAAAGGGTTGCCAATTAGAGCTAATTGTGACGATTTTTAAAACAACTTTTGTTTTAAAAAGCCATTGACCCTCAAACTACTTTCACCCAAATGAGTCATTTGTCTGCCTTAATTGCTACTGGTGTTTTCTTGGGGGTGGAGAGGTAAGCACTTTGAAAAGAGATATACCCTGTTTCCCCAAAAATAAGACCTCGCTGGACAATCAGCCCTAATGAGTCTTATTTTACTATAAGACCGGGTCTATATAATATAATATAATATAATATAATATAATATAATATAATATAATATAATATAATATAATATAATATAATACCAGGTCTTGTATTAATTTTTGCTCCAAAAGACGCATTAGGGCTGATTGTCCTGCTAGGTCTTATATTCGGGAAAACATAATATGTACACAATGTGATATACAGATGATGTATTATAGAATTGTACACTTAAAACCTATGTAATTTTACTAGCCATTGTCACCCCAATATATTTAATTAAGAGAGAGAGAGAGAGAGAGATGTATATGTAGGAACTAACTTTCAGAGACATGAGGCATTTTTTTGATGTATTTATAGCACAGTCCTTACTGTGAATGCTGCTTTCAAACCTGACATTATAAAAAATAAGAACTGTAGGAAATGTAAATGGGTTCAGTAAACCAAACAGTTTCTTCCAATTGGGTAGTGGTTTTATAATTTCAACTTGAATACTCAGCACAAGGGATGGTTATTTATTTTCCTAAATAAAAGTAATAGAAAAATGATTGGAGGTGAAATTAGATTCCTCCTGGCAACTGTATGTAAAGAAGGATAATTGAAAAAGAGAAGCCAGGTGTCAGGTCTCCTGTGTGCAATGCAAATGAAGCTCACTTGCTCAGTTTTTTTTTTGCTTTATTTTTTTCCTGGGCAACTTTTAGTTAACTTCCTGTAAGAGCTGGCTTTCACGTTGTTCCCGGGAGACAAGAGGGCATCCTCGGTCCTCCTGCTGAGAGAAAGCAGTGGCCTAGAGGGTCAACTTCTGCTCTTCCCCAACCCATAGGAGATTCATAATTATTCATCAGGGTTCTTTGAATTTTTGATTAAAAACATTTTAGCTTTGCTGCTGAAGAGGCTTCCACAATCATTGACCTAAGGTTGCAAATTGGCTATCTGAAGGCACAGCTGTCCACAGAGGTGTTTTCTTTGCCCTGTATCGTGTTTTTAAAATTTCTAAATAGTTGCCAGATTTTTTTTTTCTTAATTGAAAAAGTTCACATTAAATTCAGATTTCAAGCTCTTAAAAAAACACACACACACACAAAATGCAGGGTCATGACCCATAGTCCTGCATGATTACAATGAGGAGCTAAATTCTCAGGGCTCCATTTACATAAGAAAATGTGTTCTCTGAATTAACTGCTCTGGGTCTCAATGTCCTCATCTGAAAAACAGGGATGATAATTATGCCTGGCTTATATATGTAAGACACTTAGTGCCTGGCACATAAAAAGTGTCACAGTCTCCACCCAGCCCAGTTTATTAAAATTTCTATCAGGCTCCTCATTTGCATTTGCATTCCTGGTCCTTTCTGTAAGCCACACAAAAGATAGTAGATCCAGAAACTTCTGGAAAGCAAAGGAAATTGAAGGGAGCTAGTATCTTCCTGCCCCAAACTACTGGCCCTGGGTAATTTACGATCCAAGGAGGACCAACACTTATCCGCTGACGAAAAGAAATGAAGAAGCCAAATGTGTAATGCATTACAGACCTCAGAACACTTTCCTTGTTCAAGTTTGCAGCGCCAGTTTCAAGCTTTTAGATTTTTCCCTTTTGTTTATTCTCTATCCCTTCACCTGTAGTTGCGAGTAGCAAAAACCCTTAGAAAACCTTAAACAATTTTGGATGTGTTTAAGAGGAAGTAAATAAAAGGTTCAAGACAAGATCGTTCCCATGAAAAACTAGTTAGGACAGCCATGTGGAAAAAGCTGGGGCCTGAGCAACCATCTGCAGGGAGAAAGGTCTGTACCAGCTGGGGTGGTGCTGCTTGTCACCAAGGATTGACCTATCTTGCTGTGCTGGGTGTCTTCCATTTAGCTTCCCCTCTCCACCTTTCTCGACCCTGTTCTGTGTCCCAGGGAGGCTGACCTGTGAGGACTGTCTCATTGGGCTTCCCGGTTCTCTGGTGTCCACTTGGATTTAGCCAATGAGGGGCTTTGGCGGGAGATCGGAGAGAGAGGGACAAATGTGAGTTTCCTGTGCTCCCTCCCTATTGATTTACTGCAGGCTGGTTGTCTCCCCACCAATGACTCATGTGGCTCCTGCCACATGGCCCTCTCCCAACAGCTATTCTCTCTGAGTTCCAGTAACTGCTTTCCTGCTTTGCCTCTTCAGGCAGGTCAAGGGATGACAAAGGGTGCCCGCTATTGCCAGCCCTCGGATACCACACTATCCTTCATTGGTTTCCCTAACCTCTGCTGGCACCACTGAGAACAGTCCCTTTATTAAAGTCTCAGTTGCTCTAGAGTGAATGTGGTGTGGGCTTCCGGCCAGGACCCAGACTGGTAAACTCGTCTACTTTATGATACCCATTCCCACTTATATCTTGCTTTAAAGAACAGGCCTTTCAAATTTTTCTGAAGCATGTCCCTTTGGGTAAGTTATTGTATTTGATTCCATCATTATCTGATAAGAAATGCTCAGTCAGTGGTAAGGGGTAAATTAAGTAATGTGTTAATTAAAATATTTAATGTTAGTGGTAAAATTTTTGAAAGTAATTAATATTAATTGATATGAACTTTTGCCTACCATTACCCCGAAGTAATAAGAAAAAAGAAATGTTCCATCAATGGAGGAATGGATAAGGAAAATCTGATATATGTACACAATGGATTATTCAGCCTTAAAAATTATCCAGCCATTTGCCTTTTGCAACAACATGGATGGACCTTGAGATCATTATGCCAAGTGAAATAAGTCAGACAGAGAAAGATAAATACCGTATGATCTCACTTATATGTGGAATCAAAAACGATAAAACACAAAACAACAAACAAAATAAAACCCAAGTTCATGGATACAGAGAACAGATTGGTGGTTGCCTGAGGCAGGGGGGTTAGGGGTAGGTGAAATGGGTGACTTATAAAATGAACATGTCATGGGGATATAATATACAGCATCCTGAGGATAGTTAATAATACTGTATTGCATATTTGAGGGTAGCTGGGAGACTGGAACTTGAAGGTTCTCAAAATGAGAGAATCATTTTTGTAACTGTATGGTGACAAACGTTGGGTGGATTACTGAGGTGATTGCTTTGCAATATATACAAATGTTGAATTATTATGTTGTACACCTGAAACTAATACAATGTTCTATGTCAGTCATACCTCAATAAGAACAGAAAAAAGAAAAAAGAAAGCCTCGGTGCATGTGCTTGGGCCACAATCCTGCCTTGGGCCACAAGGATTCTCCCTGCCCGTCCTCACTTCACCCCCCACTTTGGACCATGGAGCTCACAGGTTTCGGTTTTCAAGTATAAGGGAGAGTTTCTACATGACTGAAAGTGGAGGAAAGTCTACATAGGAGAGAATGAACTTGCTAGTGAAGGAGCAGCGTTGCATTGTCCACCTGGTAGCCACAGGCCACATGTGGCCACTGAGCAGGTGAAATGTGGCGGTTCAGGGTGGAGACAGGTCTCCAAGGTATGCCTGTATCTAATTCTCTGCTTCATGAAAGTCAGCTGTGCTTTGCACCCTGTAAAATCATTAATCAAAGAAGGACAAGTCACAGTATTTAATGAAGAGGCAGAAATGCAAGGGAGGCAAGAGCAAATAATGTGCTAAGGTAATAAAGTAAATACCTCAAGGGGAAAGACACCTAATGGGAGGAAGGAGAATTCTGGAAACTATGGCTGAGAAACAGGTTAAGAATTAAATCAACACTTAATCATCCCATCTAACTATCGTGACATATAGAAGTTGCCTAACACTCAGAATTTTTTTAAAAATTAAGTTTTGCATTTTGTAAATTCCTCTTAAATTAGGTGGGATCACACAACTGAGAGCTCATCTAATTCAACTGAGGTTCAGGACGGTGAAGAGACAAAGTCACACAGTTAACTAGAGTCAGGACACAAATTAGAATCCAGATCTTTGAACTCTTGATTACTTTTTGGTTTTTTTCTTTCTCTCAAACAGATTAAGACAGACAAAGAGCCAGGAGCAGATATCCACCTACAGAACCTCAAAGTTCTAGAAAACCAGTAAGTCTCATGCCTTAGCTACAGAGTATGGAGTTCCATTTCCACGTTAGCCGTTATCATTAGGTACCTCATACATACAAACTGGATTGCTAGAATCAGATTCTCTATCAGTTCGTTGGTCTCCACAGTAATTTGCAATCACAGCCAGTTCCCTGTGGGAATGTCAGGGGTGGCAGTGGAGCGATATGGGAAAGGTAGCGAGCTGAACTGTCACCTGTAGGTCAAACATTGGCGGTAATCTATTATTAGAGTGGTGACTGTCTCAGGCTCAGCTCGAGCTGTGCAGATCATGGACCAAGAGGAACTCTCATGTTCCATGAGCTGTGGAACTTTTTGGCCCATCCCCAAGCATCCACAGTCTACCTTTAGGAAGTTTCCCACTTTGTCCCTGCCTTTTTGTCTGTGCTTCTCCATGGTTGCTGAGTCTGCAGTCATACAAAATCAAAAACCGTGCAAACAAACATGCACACCCTTTCTAAACACCAAAAAAGTGTTTTTAAAAAAACAAAAACAGGCTACCTAGAGAGAAAAAAAAAAAACACCTCACAAACATATATAACAAAATAGCACCAAGTGGACAAAATGTAAGTAAGGGTGACCTTTAAACACTGTAACATTAATGTAGATCCTATTGGACTTATTAGTCTTGACACCCTAATCGTTCAAAATACACCTTCCCAGGCACATGTGAAAAAAACTGATTGACATGTTAGTTTACAAATAAACCACAATAAATTCTACGAAGCAGAAAGACTATGAACATTCTCTAATCTCATTGCAGTAACACTAGAAATAAATTATAACAATGAAATAGGAGAACAAAGCAGATACTTCGCCCTGAAAATGGAAAATCTCTATAAACAACTCCTGCACTACAAATCAAAATTAGGAATTTCTAAATAAAATAATGATAAGGAAAACACTAGCTAGATAGTGTTAAGTGAAGATGATAGTAATAATTACAGCAACGATAATACTTTATTTATTTACTATTTATTGACTACTTGGTGTTTCATATGTGAGCCAGAAGTGTTTCCATATATTTAATTTAGTTCCATACATTCATACACATAATTATATAGAAATGTGTATTAGTGGCCATGTATTGGTTGGCTTGGGGTGCCATAACAAACTACCACAAGACAAGAAAAACTGATTGCCTCACTATTACAGAGGCTGGAGGTCTGAGATCAAGGTGTCGGCAGGGTTGACTTCTTGTACGGCCCCTTTCCTTAGCTTGTAGGTGAATATCTCCTTCCCCTGTCTTCACACGGTCTTTCCGATGTGTGTGTCTGTCCTGCTTTCCTCTTCTTAGTAAGTTATACTGGGTTAGGGTCCATTTAACCTTAGTAACCTCTCGAAAGGTTCCATCTCCAAATATAGTCACATTCTTAATACTGGCGGTTAGGGCTTCAATATGTGAATTTTTTTGGAGGCATACTATTCAGCCCATTAAATATGATAAACACTTTTTCGTTTGGTCTTTCCTTTCTTGCTTTGTCCTTTTTTCTTAATTCCCTACTTTGTTTTTCATTACCATGTTCTCACCTAGCTCTCTCCTCCCCCAAGTTAATTTATATATGCATATTCCAATTTCTATGTTATTTTTTCCAACTCATATTGATTATAAACACACATACACATCAATTTATGTGCATGCATATATACATATAGAAGGGCTTTTGAAATGTACCAAAAATGACATGTATTATTCATCCCTGTCTGCACATGATTTTTCTTCTTCAACCATACTTCATGAAAACGTCTCCATGAAAAACTCTCATTCACTCTGAGGGCTGCCCAATATCCCAGGGTGTAAATGTTCCTAGTCATTCATATCTTCCCCTGGTAGTTTTATGGGAACTAGAAATAATGCTGTACAAACACCTGAGGA
Organism: Rhinolophus hipposideros; assembly: GCF_964194185.1. Lineage (NCBI taxonomy): Eukaryota > Metazoa > Chordata > Mammalia > Chiroptera > Rhinolophidae > Rhinolophus > Rhinolophus hipposideros. The sequence goes on from NC_138060.1 coordinate 49,090,486, forward strand.
CGCATGTCCTTGTGCGCTGGTGCTTTTATTTCAATGGTATAGATTCTAGAAGTGGGGTTTCTGGTTTGAAGTCCACACATATTTTTAGTTTTAGTAGATGCTGTACATTGGCTCCCAAAGTGGCTATAATACTTCACATTCCCATGAGGCAGGAATATTATCTCCCTCTTAAAGTCCAGGAAGCTCAAGTGCAGAGAAGGTCAGGAATGTGCTCAAGCTCACCAGTGGCAGAGCTGAAAACCAAACTACACCTGCCTGGCTTCCAAGCCAGTGCATTTTCCACCCCAAAACGCAGCCTCCCAAAGTGATTGGCACCTGTCCATCAGCAACCAGGTATGTGCATTTCAGGACAGAGAGCTGTTTTTCTCTTGATCCTCCTGTCCACTCAGCTGGCAGTGCCCTCATTGTGGCCTACCAGGTCACTGCTGCTGGGCTTGTACTATTTGCAACACATAATAACCCTCTCATAAAAGCATAATGATGCACAATTTGTAAGAACAATGATACTCCAGGAGCAGAAGTGGCTACTCGAGCTTGATGTCACTAAATTTTATCTGAGAGGTCGCAAGAGATTGCCGTAATAGTACAAAGAGAAATATGGGACTCTTTTACCCGATTACACACATTATCCAAGTAAATGCACTATGAAAGGAGAGGGAGCAAGAAAGGCAGGTACTGGGGTCAGTTTTGTTACCATATCTGTACTCTTTTCGTTATTATTTTTGTAAATAACAAATGTGCCATTCCCTAAGACCTGCGTACTAGATTTTTGAGAGAAGACAGAAAGAGCGAGAGCGAGGGAGAGAATGAAACCATTAATTTTAAAAACAAACAAGCTGAAGCATCTGTGTGTACGTGTCATTCGTGGAGGTCATTTTGGGAATCCAATTAAGCCTCTGGGCATGTACACTGGGAAAGGTTAGCTATAATAATTCAAATAGCATCATTGTAACTACATCCTTTTCAAATAAATTTGAGGGAAAACAAACAAGTTTCTGTTTAGACCGTAGCGGGGGGAAATTCAGCATGGCGTTTGAATCCTTTCATGGTGTACAGGAAAGAAGTTCCCCCTATTTGTGAGTTCCTGGCAGGAGAGAAGTGAATAATAGCATTTACTTTCCCTTTGGAAAAATGTAATAGTGAGTGGTCAGGTCGACATGGCAATAGTCAAATAGGGCCAAACCATAAAACGGAACAGGTCTAATTTACACTTGACCGTGAACATCTGAGCAATGGGAATTTCTGGGTCTCTGTGGCAGACAGGAAACTTGTAGAAAAATAAAAAGCGGAAAATATCAGAATGATCCAGTTCTGCATGAGAGGGCAATATTGCGTAATCCCTCTAACCTATAACATTCTTTTAAACAGTTTTTTTTAAATAACGGAGCTTTTGATTTCCCTTTAATAACTCTTACAGTCATTGAAACAAATGCTTTAGCTTGAATTTAAAAATACCCAGGAAATGGAGATTAGGAAAAAGAAAATACAGAATCTATCCTTGTATTTTGAGTCTACGGGTAGTCTTTTTCAATTAGTTCCATATTTGCTTCATTTTATGCCACTACTTGTGTAGCTTTCTACATGGCTAACGATACCAGTGACAAATATGTGTATAGTATTTCAACTTTTCCTAAGAGCAGTCTTTTTACAACTTCCCCAAAGGATATACCAAATAAGTGTAATGACACCCCCCCCCATTTTCACACGTACAGATCCATTCAGTCACACCTACACGACTTAAGAAGGACCTCAGTCTCCAGATGCCTAGTCCAAGCACACTTTGTACAAATAGCAACTTAAGAGTCAAAAATCTGCATTTGTCACCATCTGTATGAAATACCCAAGTTCTGAGATGACTGCACAACAATTAGTAGCACTGTTTGAGAAAGATCATGAAGTTATCAGTGCCGTGAGAGGTTGGTAATATCTGACATGGGTGAGGAAAGTGGCATGTAAATATACATGCTGTGTATTTTCCAACTCTGGAAGCCCCAGGGTCCTTATGCTCCATTTTCACCATAACCTTCACTTGTACCCAATTCCATCAACCCAATCTCATGGTCACCTCCTGGACCATATTTTTCAGGACTGAACCATATCTAACGCCTGCTGTTTTCTAATTTGTGTCTACACCCCCCTCTTCCATCTTCCTCAGTTTTTGTCCCCCTCCACCCTTGTTCTTTCTCTTCAGAAACACCCCCAATTGCTTCACCACTTTCTTGCCAGTCTGCCTGACTGCACGATCCACTAATTCAATTAGTCTTATAAGATAGGAAACTCTTTTGCTCCTTTGTCATTTTACTAAACTCTATTTGAACATTTCCTACTGGGAATCAATCCAACCAGTCGTGTGTGTGTGTGTGTGTGTGTGTGTGTGTGTGTGTGTGTGTGTTTGTGTTTTGTTTTTTTTTTAAAGCCTGAGCCCTGCTGATGTGCCTGTCTCCATCTGTGTTGCTTTTTAAGCCGTTTCCTCCTCATTGATCAGCAGACTGTCATGCTGCACATCATTATGTGAGTGATGCCCCTGGGGTTGTACAATGTGGCGGTGCTGTTGGTCAGCATCTCTTCTCATTCTCATCACTGGTTATTTCCAACCTTCAGAACCAGCCTCATGTTACCTAGCAAAGACCCAATTCCCACACCCACTAAACACAACGACTTCATAGTTCATTGATAATTTGAAATCATGACATAAGGCAGACCTCAATCTCTCAACCCTCACCCTGAAAAACTGCCTACATCTCTGTCCATCCTTCCCTCCTTCCCTGCCACCTCCAGGCATGGCCCATCTTGTCTACACCTGTTCCATCCTCCTGTCCAAGTTCAAGGTATTGCCTCTCCTCTGACACATCCTGCTACATGAATTAATTCCTTTCTTCCTAAATCTTAAATTTCTCCCTTTCTATTGGCCCCCTTGACGTATAAACATGTTCAAGTTTCTCATGCTCAAGTTTCTTATGCTCAAAAACAAAGCAGACAATACCCTGTGTAACAGATAGTGCGAGCATGCCATCCATATGCCCTTAACTCTTTCCATGTCAGGGGACACCAGCATGACTTCAAACTGCTGAGATGTGCATCTTTTTTGTCCGAGGGCCTTGGTCACCAGAGCCCATCTCTTTTTCTTTGGTAAGCTGCAAAAGTTCCATGGAATGAACGACCACCCCCTACCTCTGGAGCAGCTTTCCACGAGTGATTGATGGTAGTTGATGCATAAACACTCCCTAACCCATCAGGTGGGATAAACTCGAAGACATATGTTTAACATGTTTAACCAAGAGCTCTCCCACAGAACTCAACTCCAGTTGTAACTTGCTTCAAAATACATTCTTTTATACGTGCTTCCTTCTTTCCTTATCTCACTTTAGTACTTCTCTACAACTAGTTCCTCCCAAATAAACTGCTTGTATTTGAACCCATATTTCAAAGTCAGCTTCTGGGAAAACCAAACCAAGACATCCTCCCTTGACCCTCTGTCCACATCCAGGTACCTCACACCCTTACACTCCATCACTGATACTGTTCTTAAGAAATAATTATGTCATGAAGAAATTACATTTGCTACTAGTACAGAGAATCAAAAAAGAAAACAAAAGTCAGAGGTATGAATTCCTGGACTGCTCTTGCAGCGCCACAACGTCATCCGGGACCCAGGCTCCTTCTGTCTCTCTACGCAGTCATTCCTCCCATGTCCTAGGCACCTTGTGGTCCCCAAACAGCTCAACCACCACTAAGTCTGAGGAAGGAAGAACAGAGACGGATGGACAAAAGGCAAAAGTTCCATGGCAGCCTTATTATCAAGGGACTTTCCCCAAAGCACCAGCCAACAATTTACTCTTACGTCTTATTTGGCCAGAATTTAGACCACATTTAAGTTCAAAGGAAACTGAAAATGCTTTTGTTTTGTTTAATCTGGGCTTCTGTTTCTTCTAACAATACTGGGGTTCTCTTATAAAAGTAAAAAAAAAAAATGGATATTGGGTAAAAAAAACAGCCCTCCCTACTGTAGGAATCTATATAACCAGTTGCAATTTCTTAACTACTGTCATCTGGCTTCCACCACTCGCTAAATAATCTATCTCTAAACAATTACTGTCTACCTGTTATATACAACAGACAATTATCAGTTGCTTTCTTATTGACTTCCCTGATTTTTCATTGATTCTCCCTATTTGATTTAACACGTTTGGACACATTTCCTTGTACTGAATTGTATTTGAAAGGCCTTATCAAACCTCTCCGCTTTTCAAAGTCAACAGTTTTATTTGAAAGCTAGTTAGGAAGGAGAAAAGAACAAAGATAAAATAGTGAAGAGGATAGTGTCCATATCTCCTCAAATCTCTCTCTTGCATATATTTATTTATTGAGTAGGTATGTGCACAGGCCCATGCCCACGCAAGGACACGAATGTGCTTTCACGTCCAATAGTTTTATTTCTGAGGACTCCTTTCAACCTAGTGGGGCCCACTCTGCCTGCATGAACAGAGAACTGAAAGAGTTAGAAGACCATGTCTTTCCCCCTGGGTACAAGAGTATAAAATCTCGAGCTCTCTTGTCTCAGAAAGTGACGACTGAGGTGTGACACATAACCCAGAGCTCCCAATGGGACCAGGCTCAAGTTACCCTCTTTGGGACTTCACCTGAGATCACACCTCTGCTTGGCTTCCGCCCCATCCCTGCCCTGTTTTCTCATTTCCTTACTGGTCTTCGCTGAAAGCACTTCCTTAATAAATCACTTGCAAACTTCTGGAGAATCAGTGGTAAGACAATTGGGTAATAAATATTTGGTAGACAGAAGAAATTGGATTAAACCTAATAAATCTTTTAAGACTTATTGCTGCATTAAGGCAGCTTTTGAGGTTTCTATATTACCTTTCTAAAAATTAGAATGTTGTTTCTGGAAAGTATTATTTTGTTACAGTTCATAAAGTCCAAGAAATCTAATTGCAACATTTGCTTCAATGCATTGTTTTTCTAACATTTATTCATAAATGTCAGACACAAATCATGTAAATAATTTTAATATAAAACTATGTTCTCTACTCACATTCTTAACTTTATCATTTCACAAGAATTAGTCATTGAAGTTATAGAAATTGTATAAGCAGTTTCTGAGAAATCTCTTTGGAGATACAGGAAGACAAAGACATACACGTATTATCTTGGTGTAAACCCATCCTTTCTTTCCTGGAGAAGAAAACACAAATGATGCTGAAATCTCCAATAACTATTCTCCCTCCCATGTGACTATGCCAGTTGTCAATATATTGCCTTTCAGCTCCAAAGTTACCCTTTTTGCCTGCTCCATGATAAGGGAGGGGGACTTTATAAATAGTTCTCCTATGACAGAATAATGTGAAGCCGTGTCAATAGAGGGCACTGAGAGAACACTGGAGAAGGAGGAGGTTTCCACTTCCTGGTTCTGGTGGGCTCCTCTTATTGTCCTCGTTATTCCCTGCAATGTAGGTGGCTTTTTGTGGCAGTCTTCCCCAGAGCCAGCAGCAAGAGTCACCTGCTTATGCTGGAGTTCAGCAGCACTGCTGAAGGTGGCTAACCAGTTCCCTGGGCACCAGCTCATTTCCTGGCAACTTCCTAATGACAGCTTCTTCCCATCGAGCAAGCAGTATCCCAGCATGATTTTAGAGAACAGCCCAGAACAGAATCTTTCTAGCAAATTTATCAGTTATCCCAGCTGGCTTTGCAGAAAGTCAATGGCACCTAACCCTCACCCCTTCTTGGAAGCTTTCTGGTGAATTTCCTTGGCATCCCAGGAGGGGGGTTCTCTGCCTGCCAGGGGCAGCCTCATTCCACTGACGCTGGACACCACAATGCAGCCAACTTCTCTACCATCCAGTGGGTTTCCACCACACCCTTCCCAACAAGGTCTGAACCCCAGCCTTGGGAAGAATACTCCCCTCCCAAGTTTGTTCCTTCCTTGGGTACCCTCCCTCAGCCATAGGGTATCCTTAAGAGTTTTTTCCCCACCTTTTAGCCAATTCCCTGTTACTCTACTCCCCCATTAATATTTTTTTATATAAAACTTTCCTTGTTATGTCTTCTGATAGGACCCTAATTAAGAGAGTGGCAGAATACCTAAATCTTATAAATTGAGTTCTTTGAAGAAGTTTTTGTTTTCTTTTCTTTTCTTTTAAAAAAAAAAAAGGTTTTTCAATAGGTTGTGCCCTTCAAATCTTTTGTTTTTTCTTTTCCCTAAAGTTATTCTTGCACTCTTTAAATGGTTTCCAATTTGAGGCCAAAGAAACTGCCAGCCCTATGAGTGACAGCTCAGATGTTTTTATATTAACCATATGGCTATGTGGCCATAAGGCTATATATGGTTAACATAAAAAAAGTCTGAGCTGTCACTCTTGGAGTATCAGTGCTTTACAAGCAAACATCACATTTAATTCTCAGAAGAGCTCTGCAAGGGTAGCATTCTCATTCCTGCTTTAGAGAGAAGAAAACGGCAAGATGAGAAATCATTTGTCCAGTGTCACACAGCTGGTACGTGCTCCCATTGAGGCTTAACCCCCAATGTGTGGATCCAAAGCCTCTTTCCTGTCTGCCATGCCATCTCCTGCAGCCACAAGAGAAAACTTTTCAGATCTTTATTCATTAGTTACTTCTTTCTTTTCCCAGCATCAGGTGGGTACCTCCTATGTTTTGGGTACTCTGTCCCATGCTAGGTAGAAAAGGACCCAGCTTGCCCTCAAGGAACTTTGATTTAAAAGCTCTTCTCTCAATTCCATGGCCTTTGGCTGTTCATTGCATTTTGCCCCTTTAAAAGGGCCTTAACTTTCTAAGCCTGTGCATGGGGTGGCACTTTTCCAGAGTTGCTATGCGCCACCTCCGGCTCACATGCTTTGAGACACTCTGTGATTGGCTTCGTTTTCCTGCTCCCTTTCAGGTCCCTGTGCCTCAGAACTCAGTCTCAGCTTCAGCCTATTCCTTTAAATGCTGATCGGTTTGGGTCACTTCCCTGTCCTCTGACCTTCAGCTCTTCCCCACCTTAGCTTCTAAGAGCAAACTCTAGATCTGTTACCAGTGTCCCATGTTCCAGGATCTGGCACCACCACTCCTGAGCCCACCTTCCTGGTCAAACAGGGACATGTAAGTTCTGAGTGGGGAACGTCTGTTTCCCCAGATTTGGGGCAGTTCCATTCTACCTGGGGGATACAAACAGGCCATCACCCTTACAGAGACAGCTCTTCTGGTTTCCTCCTATTGCCTCAAACAGGGCATGTCATATATCTTTCTTAAATACCCTTCCTTTCCTCTGTGTGTCTTCTCCTCCTCCCCATAAGGCCACTTTTCACTCGTTACCTGGATAGATCCTACTACCCTTCTGTCTTCACCTTTAGCATCAGCTCTGCCTCATACTCCCTTCCTGTCAGGCTCAAGGAGATGGGCCTCCACTGTGCTTCGCTTAGCACTGGACAATTGTGGCTGATTCTTTGCATCTCCCTACAGGAACTGGGAGCATGGGGACTGCAGGGGCCATGTTATGTTAGCGTGTATCCCAGGGCCCAGCACTGTGCTGCACAGTGGGCACTTAATAAACATTTGGGGAGGGAGGATAGGAGGGAATAAGGCAGGAATGGAGGGAGAGAGGGAGGGAGAAAGATAACAAATGAGGGAGGGAGAGAGAGAGGGAGAGAGGGATAAAAGATGGGGAAAGAAAGGAAATGTGTCCTCTGTCTCTCTTTTGGCCATTTGTATGACATTATATCATCTGAATGACATTCAGTTTGTCATCTGACATTTAGAACATCTCCAGAAACACTGTTTTAGGTGGCTCCTGGCTAAGCCTCGGTTCCAGCCAGTGACCTCACTCAAACATGGAAGGAATAAGTCCACCACCGTGGTCGCCACAATAGACATGACAACACTAGTTAACATTTAGTGAGTTGTTGTTACGTCCCAGGCCCCAGGCTAAGTATCCTCTGTGCATTACCTCGTTAATCACCACCACTACCCAACGAGGAGAGATCATTCCTGTTTCCATATAAGGAAACTGGAGCTTCGAGATGAAGGGACTTGCCAAGGTCATCCTGCTCTGCTCATAAACAGCAGTGCTGGGATTCCAAAGCAGGCCCTGAGACATTCAAGCTAAACTTCTAACCTTCACATGCTGCTGCATCTCAAAGGAACTTCCGGACCTCTCCATGCCCAAGAGGCACACAAGATAGCAGCATAGCTCCAAAAGAGACAGACCTATCAACTGGGATCATTAAAATTCATGTAAAAATCCACAAAACCCAAACGGGTCCACATGTGTTATCATTGCCTTATAGAAGCAAAGCGAAAGTCACTCCCAGGACAAAATCTGCTTGCCGATTTGGGTGGGGGAGGAGAGGGAAACAAGAAAGGAAGAAGTGAATGGCATAATTTGCACAACTTCTCACTAAACTGAAATAAAAAATACTAAAGTAACCATTACTCTCAACCAGGAGGCATCAAGAAGACTATCATAAAGAAAAGATTGTAACAGTAAGGCTCTTGGGCAGAATCAATTCCTCAACAACCTGGAGAGATTTTTGTCTCAGGTCATAATGCATGTGGTCCACTAAACCAGTCCCCACACACTAAGTGGGGGGAAAAAAACATTAGATGGAGAAGGTATTTTCAAAAGGAGGGCAATAGAATATTGAACAGCAATGAAACAAATTTCACAGGAGTTGGTTTCAAAATTAAATGGCTGGTATGGTGTTCACTTTGACTCCCGGTGCATCACAATATAAAATGCTATTTCATATGCATTTCCACAGCCCATTTCTCTGTAATACTGTGCTGCTCTGATAATCAGGTTATGTTAGAAGAAAATAACACACAAAGGGAGGTGGGCCACCTAGGGACCTATCATATGGGAATTTCTGTGACTTGCTTAAAATTATCCCAAGATCAATGCAAAGAGACGTGTCCTGTGTCTCTGCTCTAAACTTTGTCTGGAAACTCCTGGAGAGGCAAGGACGAGAATTTTCAGTTTTGAGTCTATAGCTTCAGAAACCCTCCCACCTGGTTCTGTTTGCATTAAATTTCAGAATGGTTTCCACTCTGAAGAGATTCATTCTCAGAGCAATTGGTCATTTGTACGCTGAAGGGTCATTTGCTTCAATGCAGGCAGTAGGACACCACAAGAAGAGCTTACTCCCAGCACTTTGTCCACAGATAGGATGACACATGAACCATTTAGCATACATTGCTTGCCAAAATGGCCACAATCCTTTGATCCTTCCCTTTGCTGTGGCTTTGCAGCTCCTCCCGTGAAGAGACAAAGTTTATTTCACCTCCTTTTGACTTGTGTCTGGCCTTACCAACAAAATATGGTAGAAATGACACTGTGGTATCTGAGCCTGAGCCTCAAGCACCTTGCTCTCTTCCACTCACTTCTTTGACCCTTGACTCTACCATGGGAATCAGCCCAAGCTGGCCTGCTGGAGGGTGGGAGACCACGTGGACCCAGGCCAAAGGAGCTCAGTTGTCCCAATTAGAGAGCCTCCGAGAAATGAGAATGATCAGCTGACATTAGCAAACTGCCCACCTGGCTTGCAGCTTTTTACAGGGGCATGAAGGAGTTCTACAAAGATCAGAACTACTCGCTAAGCCTCAATTAAATTGTCGACTCAGAATGAGTTAAATAAATGATTACTATGTTAAGCCTCTAAGGCTGGTTATTTTTTCATGCACAATAGGTACCTGACACACCATCTCAGAATGAATTATGTTATTGCTGGGAAGCCTGATAAGTGTCCTGACCCCAATACTAAGAGTTGGGAGAGTTCAGGCTATGGGCCAGATGAATGATCGTGGTCTCAAATTCTCTGGCTCTAGTGCTACAATTGGAGCTTCTACAGAACAGAGAATAGAACCAGAGCATGTCCAGATGCAAAACGTAAGTCGTAAGCATAGTACCTAAATACCAGATGCCAATGACTCTTCCAGAGTTCATGAGGGGCTCATGAGTGGAAAGCATGGGGAAGGTGCCAGACAAGGAAAGGCAGGCTTTTCGGTAGCTGCTTCCTGTGCTGGTTGTATGCTCCATGAGAACAGACACCATGCTTGGCTCGCTCACCAGCATCTGGCATACAGGAGAAGCTCAAGAAATATTCATAGAGTGAATACTCAGCCTGGCAACTCATACATGTAACTACCTACCTCTCTGTCTCTGCTGTGGAGTAGACAAAAGGCATCGGGCTTTCTTCCTAGAGGATATATGCCCAAATGATCATAGAATCCACTACTTAAAAAAAAAAAAAAAAAAGAAAAAAGAAAAAGGAGAAATATTTATATAGTGCTTTCTATGGGTTGGTACTCTTTTAATCACTTAGCAAATAATAATTCATTTAATTCTCTTAACAGCCAGATGAGATAGGCATGAACTTTATCAATATTTTTCCCATGAAGACTTGAGGCATAGAACATTAGATAATTTGCCCAAGGACACGCAGCTGGTAAGTAGCAGAACCAGCAGTCTGGCTCTCAAGTCTGTGTGCTGATATATCCTTAGGCTGCCTGTCTAAAAATCATCACAACTAACACAAAGGCCTTAAAGAATACTTAAATCAACCGTTTCTATAGATGAGATTTGGGCCCAAGAAACTTACATGACTTTCTCAAAATCACACAATTAGTGGTAGAGTCTGGACCAGAAAACACACCTCTTGACACACAGTTTGTTTTTTTTTTTCCTCTATACCACACTGATAAGGTGAAATGTAAATTCAGGGACATCTTTATTTCCAAAGAGGTTCAGAATTTTGAGATATCTTGAGCTCTGAATTTCAAACCCAAGGACTGGCAACTAATAGGAAGAGTGGTAGAGAGGAGAAAGCAAAAATGAATGAAACAAGTGACAGACTTTCCAGTCCACAGACATTCAAGTTATGTCACAGTAGAACATGGGTTCTACTCACAGACTAAATCAACCCGAGATTCCTGAACTTAAAGAACTCCAGTTTTTGTTTAGCATGTATGTGGAGGAGTCTGGTGGATGAGCACAGAGCTTCTCGAATATTAGTGTGTCTACGAACCACTGGGGATCTTCTTAAAATAAAGATTCTGGTTAAGAAGTTCTGGGTGAGGCTGGAGATTTTGCAGTTCTCACAAACTCATAGGTGATGCCAGCATTGCTTGTCTGTGGGCCACACTTTGAGTAGTAAGGATCTAGAGCCCGTAGCTGAGTTCTTCAAATAAGATCTAAGGCTCTGATACAAATTCCACTCAAGAATGTGAGACAACCTGAAAGGAAAACCCTAAATTGTGATCAGAGATCATGCAGAGCTCTAGGTACATGAGATACATAAACACTGTTACAAATATGCACACATATAAAATAGAGCTCAGGTTTTCAAAAAGGAGAAAATACCCTTAAGGACTGCTAACATTTCACAAAGAAAGGCAACCAGGCATTATGTGCCTCGGGATGTGATATAACAGGAAGTACCCAAAACCATCTATGGAATCTTTTTGCCAAAAATCATGCTTGAATCAGAGCAGACCTCCAAATCTAACTACCAGTGTAGAGGAAAATATGGAGGAACAAAGGAACATGTTAAACACCCATGAAGTACAAAAAAACCAGTACATGAGAAATTCTACAGAATAAATGGCCCGATTTCTTCAACAAAATTTATGCGAAGGTAAAACAAGAAGGGAGACACATTGGCCAAATGGAATGTAATAACCTTGTCAGGATCTTGATTCAAATAAACCATAAAAAAAAGTTTATGAGACATTTAGAAAATTTTATTACTAACTGGATATTAAGAAATTATCATGTTTTAATGGTAAAATGGCATTGTAGTTATTTTTTAAAGAAACAAACAAACCTGGTTTTGCACATACATACAGAAGTATTTACAATGGTAATCTGATAGCATTCAAAGTAATTCAGAAGTGGTGCAGGGAGGAGTGTATGGGGGTACAGAAAAGATAGATTATCCAGAGAAATAAACCTTGAAGCTGCTGATGGGAATAGGAGAGGGTGTTATTTGAATAGTTTCTCTGTTTTTCTATGTTTAAATTTTCCCAATACAAGGTTGTAAATAAATATATAAGGAAAGAAAGGAGGAAAGAAAGAGAAAGAAGTGATAGAGAGAAGGAGGAAGAGAGGAAGAAAAAACAAAGGAATGAAAGGTGGAAGGATGGAAGGAAGGAAGGAAGGAAGGAAGGAAGGAAGGAAGGAAGGAAGGAAAGAAGGCAGAGAGAAAGAGGGAAAAGAGAAATATTCAAAGAACACAGTTTCTCATCTAATTACTGTTCAAAATAAGTAGATTCAGCAAACTGGTGATTCTAATTTCAATACCACGTTAGATTCTAGGACATATTATTGAAATGATGAAAGTCAAACTTGAAAAAAAAGGAAGCTGAGATCACCAGCCCCCACTAAGGGCAGTTGACTCAGACCCTTCCCCTTATTATTACAGCTTCCTGGCAGGCCTATCAGAGATCCTGGAGATAGAAGGCCTCTGGATTCAGCACAGCATTTGTCAAAGCCTCTCTAGGTTTTTTTAAAAGAAAGTAGAAATTGTGGCTCAGATGATAGCATGGCAAGGTGGATTTACAACTGGTTGAACATCCATCCCCAAAAGGATGGCTTAGGAGCCCACATCAGGCTGGGGGCAGCTCTTTAGTGAAAAGCTGAAGGACTCCAAGTCAACATGTTGCTGTGTTTTATTGATGATAGATGAAGATACACAAGATGTCTTGGTCAAATTGAGAGGGACATGAAGTTCAAAGGCCTATCTTTGAATATCTTTGATGACAGAATTATTATCTAAAGATATCTCAACATTCTACAACAAAAACCAGTGTTAGCAGGCTGAAATTTAATAATGTTTATTATCAAACACTCAACCAAGGAAGTCAAGATGAGGAAAAGGCAAAAGCATGTACTAATAAAAAAGCCTGTGATGAAAAGACGTGTTCGTGGACCAAGTGCACTTAAGGGCAGTTGTAAGCCCCAGATGAATGGGACTCTTCCTCTGAATTTTATCAGCATCCTGTCCTGGTCTGAGAAGCAGTGACATAAAGATTTTCTCTTACTGTAAATTCCATATGATCGATAATGGAAGTAGCTGCCAAAGCTAATTTGATCTGCTAATTTGATTTCAGGGTACATTAAAACAATTACTTTTCCAGAAGAGAAGAGGGAATGAAAACAGTAACTGCATTTACCATTTAGTAAGCATTTACTACTGTGAGGCGTTGTGCCAGGTATTTTATATACATTAGCTCATTCAATAGCCACCTTGTCCTTTCTAGGTGAGGGCTAATAACCTCATTACCTAGATGGAGAAACTGGGGTCCAGGGTGGTTCCGTGACTTGGCTGGAGTCATACAGCTGGTGAGCATCAAACCTGGGATGCAAATGGAACCCTTATTGATACGTAGTAACACAAATACTTGCTCTCAAACTGTCTGGGATGGTCCACCAACATGCTAACTGCAGGGTTTAGTTCTGGTTGCCGCGCTTTAGGAGAGCATTAGTAAAGTTTGCCTGTGTCCACAACACAGTGTCATTGGTCAGCCAGTGAAAGCACAATCACATGATCTGAGGCCCGACAAGAGAAACGGGCAAGTTCGCCTTTCACGGTAGATGCTCAGTAAATGTTTGCTGAAAGGCTGGCTTTCACTGGACCAAAGAAAGTTTCATAGTGTCTTTAGTTTTGGTTATCTATTGCTGCATAAGAAACCACCCCAAAACACTGGCTTGAAATAATAACAGTCAATTACTACCCTCTCTCCTGGTTCTGGGAGCTGCCTGGGCTTAACTGAATCATTCTCACTCGGCATCTCTCAAGTGGTGGCAGGTACGTGGTGATGGGGGCTGGAATCATCTCAAAAGCTTCTCGGATCACTTGTCTGGTGCCTGAGTTTAGACACAAAGAGCCGGGGGTCCTCAGGCATCTCCCTCTCTTTCTAGGAGATTTCTCCACGCGGTCTCTCCAGGAAGGCAGCTTCAAAGTAGTTAAACTCCATATATGGTGGCTCGGGACTTGAAAGGTCCAAGTTCCAAGGGAGAGGGAGAGTTCAGTGGTAGCTGGATTGCCTTTTCTAACCTAGCCAGCAAGTCACACAGTGTCACACACTGCATTCCTATTGTTACAAACCTGCCCATTTTCAAGGGGAGGGTACATACACTCTACCTCTTGAAAGAAGAGAGGAAAGATTCTGGAAGAGTTTGTTGGACCAGAAATATTGTTGCAGCCATTTTTGTAAAATACAGTCAGTCACATTCACCTAAGAATATTTGGGGTGGAGGTAAGGGATGAGAATTGTTTTATGTGGACAGAGGGTTGGGGTAAGCTAGGTTATGGAAAAAAGTAAAACAGACAGATTTGGATTCAATAAAGGAAGATGTTTTAAAGGTGATGAAGTGTCTTAAGGTAGAATGGATTTTCTGCCACTGAAGTATTAAGTTGACTGTGAGAACATTTCTAGGGATTGATACAGTAAGGTGTGTGATCCCTCTGGCTGAGAATATCCAGAAATCTGCTAAGAGTACCAACTTAGGAGGCAGTGACTAGAACAAGAAGCCTTCATACAGTCAGAAAGGCCAAAGGACTGGGCAAAGCTAAAAGTTAAAATAAATTGGAAAAAAAAAAAAAGTTAAGGAGCATGAGGCCCAGGCTGCCAGGAGTGGAATTAGTAAGTTTACTGAATATAGCAGAGGCTGCAAATGAAAATTCAAGCTGGGGGTTGGAAATAAGAGTTTGAAACCAGGGAGGAGCAAATAGGCATAAGTAATGTAGACGTGAATCTAAAGGTTTGGAGAAGTGGTGGAAGGATGGCAGAAATGACCTGAGCGGTATAGCATACCCTGGAGTCATCAGAGTGTGTTCCACAGGTCAGCTGGGGTGTTAGGCATCTTGGGGGGGGGGGGGAGGGACTGCCAGGAAGAAGTCAGTCTGGTTTAGAATAGGACATAGACAGGAAGATGTAATCGTCACAAGGAGGATTTGCATGAGGATGAACTGTGAGGTGCCTCCTGAAGCTCAGATGATTCAGTTCTCACGTGTGGTAAATCATGGCCTGTCTCCAGATATTAACAAATCAAAAGTGCTACTCATGTTCCTCTGGGTGCTATATGAGTCTTGACAAAGTAAGTATTTTCTGCCCTCTGATAACTTCTAATGAACAACAGTCCCTGCATGCCATCTTCAGGCTGTAATGACACCCGGGCAGGGAATCACAGTTCTGAAAAAGTTCATTTATTTCATAGTCAAAATTCATGTCTGATGAACAACCCAGCACCAAGGAGTCATAGTATGTCTCCTGCAGTCCTGGTAAATGTCTTTGTTCAAACTGGGTTTAAGTACATAGAAGAGAAATCACAATTGTATTACATTTACCCATCCATCCATGCATCCATCTATCCACCCATCCACCCACCCACCCACCCACCCATCCATCCATCCATCCATCTATCCATCTGTTGATCCATCTAACCAGCTAGCTAGCTATCTTTCTGGAAAGTTAGGTACCTTTAGATAAAATAACACAGAGACAAGAAATTGAGATATAACTGGTGATGGGCAAATGCAGATCTGAATCAATAAAGGAAACTTCATCCTAGACCCCAAAAAGACAAAAGTGCTAGCTGACTTTTGTGGCAGGCCAATGAGTCAAGTGTGCAACTGGCCTCATGTGCGGGTGAACAAAATAGGTGGAAGAGATGAAACTGTAGCGATCTTCCAGAGACCCAGCCTGACACACTTTGGCCAACAAGCCAGCAGCCCCATTTTGTACTGAAAGCAATGGGTGGCCACTCTAAATCCTCAGGCCAGGATGTTCGCCGCCGTAAACAATCAGGCTCTGGTCTGTCCATTGTTCATGGAGTGGCTCGCTGTGCTGCACCCTCAGTTGCAGAGTACATCAATCTAGGCGCAGATGCATGAATATAAATCCATATTCAGGTACTGTTCAGTACGTGGGCAATACAATTCATGGTTTTATGAATTGGTTAAAACTTCTCGAGCAACACACTAGCTATCTTTTACTACTGATGTTCACTTTCCTAGAGGGAGAATGATGCCATTATGAAGGCAGGTACAAAAAAATAAATGAAGTCCTAAGTTGAAACAGTGGCCCACAGGTTCAAAGAAGAGGTGTAGATTGAGACCCAAACTCTCACCCCTGCTTTGAATTACAGAATTTTGTAGTTAGAAGTGGCCTTAGAAATTATCTAAATCAACTTCTCATCTTATAGGTGGGGAAACTGATGCCATAGAGAAAAATTTATATATCTCTTGGTCATTTCTTTCTACATTAGGGTATTTTTCCAGTGTAAATATTGAAAAAGAATGAGAAAAATAGATTTTGGGCTTGTAGAACATTATTTTCTGACCCCTGCCATAGAATTTTTGCTGTATCACTTTGTCACCCTTGCAGCATGACCTGGTGGGAAGAAAGAAACACTGTGGGTCAAGAATTCTGTGATCATACCATAGCAACATCTTAACTAACTCTGGAACCTTCTCTCAGGTCCCTTTCTGATTTTCTCTCTTTATCTCAGAACCTATCAGAGTTCAGAGCACGTGGTTAATGCTAAAGAAATATTTGATGAATGAATAAATGCACCTAAGCACTAAAATTCCATGCTTCTCTACATAGTGATAAGAAGAAAAAAAACCAAAAAACAAAAACAGTAGACGCCCTCTTGAAAACGGAAGTTGCTTCATCTATCAGAATATGAATATATTCAAATTCCTGGATTTTTGTTACAATAAATGCACAGTAATTTTGCTAGAAATACTTTCAAAAAAAAAAGCAATCAATTTAGGGGTGCCCTGATGCCCCTGAGATATTCATTCAAATCATTTAACTTAGGAAGATGAGTTCTTCATGTTTTTCATTGGGGAGTCAAGCCCCCTGGGACCAGCTTTAAAAATATATCTCCCTTTAAGCTTCTTAGATCCTTGCTGATCCCTGGGAGCTGTTCGAATTGCAGAAGTTCAGGTCGAACCCCAGCGTTTGAATCTGCATTATAACAAGTGCTCCAGGTGATTTGTGTGCAGGTTGAAGTTGGAGGAATGCTGCCATAGATCAGGCCGGCAAGCTGAGATCTTCAGTGAGATACATCATTCCACTTTGCAGTGTATAGTTCCCTTTTCCTCCATCAAAGAACCTGCCTTGGGCTCCACCCTCTTAAACACTCAAGGATAAATATCCAATAAAACAAACTTCAAGGAGCCTTCAGAATATTTCCTTAATTATTACTTTGAACCGTATGAAATCACTGCTACTCAATATTTTTAAACTACAAAAATGGCCATTTCCTCTATGTCAAGGTAATATCTACCACGTAGCGAGCATTTGTAATTCACCAGGCTTTGTGTTAAATGCTTTGGCAATGTTTATGCTAATCCACAAAATACTCCATGAGGTAGATAAGTCCATTTTATAGCTGAGGAATTAGAAAACTAGAAAGGTCACGGTCCCGAGGTTACACAGCCAGCAATAAAAAGCTCAGATCTAGGGTGGTAGATGAGGGTAAAGGGGATCAAATATATGGTGATGGAAGGAGAACTGACTCTGGGTGGTGAACACACAATGTGATCTATAGATGATGTAATACAGAATTGTACACCTGAAATCTATGTAACTTTACTAACAATTGTCACCCCAATAAACTAATTAAAACAAACAAAAAGCTCAGATCTATACCCAATCTTAACCCCGAGGCCCAGCATTTCTTAAGATGTGAACCTCCGGTGATCACATGGGAAGTTTGTTAAAATACATATTTCTGGGTATCAGCCCAGACATACTGCAGCTTATTCTCTGGTGTTGGGATCTATTAGATTGGTGCAAAAGTAATTGCAGTTTAAAAGGTTAAAAATAATTGTAAAAACTGCAATTACCATTGCACCAACCTAATAGAAACCTGTATTTCAGTAGTTTGCCTGGGAATTGGGCATATTGTATTCAGAACAAATTGAGTCCCTCTATATATGCTGCTTCCTTTCCAATTAGGTGGCAGAAGGCCACTGGCATAAAACTCTAACTCTCCCCAGGGCAGAGTGACTATATAGCCAATGTCCCCAGGATAGTCCTGGTTGGTGAACATTGCCATGGTACAATTACTAAGAGCTCCTCCTTTGAATCGCAGAAGTGTTCTGGTTTGGATGATAAATTGGTCACCTGTGTTAGGGAGGAAACTGGGCTGGGTTTCTCCCAAGAAAGCATCAGAGGTTCTACCCCTACTGGGCAGCTCACTTGAGTTTCTCAGGGAACCAAGCAAGTCTGGATCTACCCCTAGTACATCCAGTACTCTGAGCCTCTCTCTCCCTCCCCTTACCCTGACCTCCCCCATCCTGCAGCTCTAGGCCAGCAGTGCCCCGGATACCAGTTGCTCCCAAGGCTTTCACACCGGGATGCCCAAGCTGGCATTCCCTGGTAATTCTTGTTCAAAAGCCTTGAGCAGTTTTAATCAAAGCGCTACTGAGAGACTTGTCTCGTTTTCGTTTCTCATTCTCCGAGCTAATGGAGTAGACTTGCCTGAGATGTCTTCTCCATGACTGCAGCGGTTCCGTCCCCACTAGGCTACTAGGGCTGATGAAGTCTGACTCTTCTCTGGATCCCAGTATGTGACACAGGACCAGGCACAGAGAGAAATTACAACTGATGCTTCCTGACAGTCTAAATGAACAAATTAATGTAGTTATCAGATTACTGCCCCAGGATCAGGTTTTGACAAATTGAGGAGAAAGGAGAACAAAAAAACTAGTGGACAGAGAAGATAATTATATCAAGGCCTTGAAGAAGCTCAGAAAAGAAAAAAGCTGACAGGGTGTCTGCAAAATCAGGATACAAAAAATAAACTTATCCTTAAATACTGTTAGCTTCATCTTCAAATAATACGCACAACATATTCTCTTTTAAACTCTAGACATCTTTTCAAGTAAACTCCTAAATTTAAAACAATGGGTCTAATTAAAAATGTACTATTGAGCATCCAAAAAGTCTGCACACACAAAAAAAATAGTCTATTCATTATACCTTTTTCATATTAACATTTTAACCCATTGCTTTAAATTCACAGGGATTTTATCTGCAAAAATGGCTGGAAGTTGAAGAAAATGTAATTTCCGTACTGCTTAAAAATAAGTTTATCTTATGTGTGGTGGGTAATTGGAAGTGTTAACTTGACTAGGACACAGAGTACATAGATGTTTGGTCAAACTTTATTCTGGGTATGTCTGTGAGGGTGTTCTGAATGAGATTAACATTTGAATCTGCAGACTGAGTAAAGCAGATTGCCCTCCCTAATGTGGGTGGGAGTCATCCAATCAGTTGAAGTCCCAAATGGAACAAAAAGGCTAAGAGGGAATTCCTCCTGCCTGACTGTTTGAGTTGTAACATCAATATTCTCCTGCCCTCAGACTGGAACTTACTCCATCAGTTTTCCTGTTTCTCAGGTCTTTGGACCTGGGCTGGAATTACACCACTGGCTGTTTTGCTGGTTCAGGTCTCCAGCTTACAGACTACAGATCGTGGGACCTCTCAGCCTTGATAATCACATGAGCTAGTTTCTTATTATAAAGTGTACATACATATATATTCATGCACCTCTGCCTACCCTCAGGTCCAAGGCAGAATTCAGAGTCAGAATAATTCAACTTTTCCTAATGTATATTCAGCCAATCACTATATTACCAACCCACCCCCAAAATGTTCTACTGGTCAAATAAATGGCAGAAATACTAGATAAAGGCAAAAAAAAGTTTTGACTCAGAACCTTTAAGATGATTACATCTGTATGTGCCTCAAAGAGAGCAATATAACATGTAGCCTTTCTCTAATATTTTTAACTACTGATTTTCCCTTTCTCCACCACCCTCTTTTTATTCTTGCAAGGCTTATATTCCAAGAAACCCTGTGGGGAACACCTGTGCCCAATCTATTCACAGTGGCCAGTTCTGATCATAAACAAGCCAGTGGCAGGCGGGACTTCTGAGGTGCTTCTCATGGATGGTACCCTAGGGCCACCATAGCTTTTTCCATTCAAATTCCAGAGATGTAAATATCTATTGGCTCCACTTTTGTCATCATAAAACAAGATTTTGTCCCTTCCTATAGAATCAATTTCATTTGGGACTGAAGATCAATATAAAGCATATTATGTGATTCCTGGCTCTGATGTTTACCAGCTGTGTGACCTCAAGCCAGTTGTTAACTTCACTGTGCCTCACTTTCCTTAATACAAAATGGAGAGGGTAATAGTTATTGTGAGAATTAAAGGAATGGCATATAAAGTCTTGATATAGAGTTGTGCTATCTAATAGGATTGGCACTAGCCATATGGGGTTATTTCCATTAAAATTAAACAAATTTAAAATTCACTGCCTTGGTTGCACTAGTCACATGGCAAGTGCTTGATAGACACGTATGACTGCTGGCAACCATATTGGACATTTCCATTTCACAGAAGAGACATCTCCAGTCCACAGAAAGTTGTACAGCCTGAGCACTTAGCAAGTAATGATTAAGGGCTAGTTTTGTTTTTTTTTTTTTATTTTCCAAGGCCCAAATAAGTTCAGGTTCATTGATCAGATCTGTAACTCTTCAGTCATATGTCCCTCTAGGAGACAAATACAAATCATAGGTTCCCAACCACTCTTTGCCCTCTCTTCTCTTTATCCTCCCATTTCTCCTCCCTCCCTCCCTTCCCTTCTTTCTTCCCTTTTTCCCTCCCTTTCCTTTCTTTTCTTCCTTTTCCTTCCTTCTTGCCCTTTCTGTCTGCCTCCGTC
The DNA here is from genome assembly GCF_964194185.1 of Rhinolophus hipposideros. NCBI lineage: Eukaryota > Metazoa > Chordata > Mammalia > Chiroptera > Rhinolophidae > Rhinolophus > Rhinolophus hipposideros. The sequence continues at coordinate 49,111,239 of NC_138060.1, forward strand.
TCTTTGTTCCAAATAGAAGGATCACCAGAGACTTTCCTGGCGCTTCATCATAATTTGATACCTGTACCTTTGCTGTTTTGTTTTCTTAGTAAAATACTCTTTCTAGGTTTTTTATCCCAGTGCCACTATTACATTTGAGCCTGAGGGCTCATATTACTCTCACACCACCCTTTGGAGAGAACCCATTTTTGTGAGTCACAGAGCTGAGCCTGTCTTTCCACTGACTTCATCCTTTCTCTCTATCAAAGTGAAACATTTTGACATAGATAAATGGGCACCTACTAAATTATTTGTAGTAGCAAATGTCACAGTAATGAGATCAACCAAGTACTATTGCCATGGGCTGCTGCCTCAGCTTTAGAGGAACAGGCTAGAGGGGACTTTCTGTTAATAATACTCATTGTAATAAGATGTGACCATCATTCCTTTCTAAAAGGATCATAATGGATATTGATTCTTAGTTTTGGAGTTTGGCTCATTAAAATACCAAACAGAATTGTTTGGGGAATGAGCTATATTGATTGATTCATTTTGTTTTATGGGTTTTTTTCCTATGTAACATGTAATTGTATTTTATAGATGCTATAATATGCAAGAATTAAAGACCTAATTTGGCTAAACAAGAATTGGCTTGTAAATTATGAAACATTCTCTCCCATCAAACTCCTGGATAATTAAACAAAATTTTAGTAAATTCTATCTTTGTTGATTGTTTTGTATTGGGATGGGAGATAGAAGAATGGGAAAGAAACTTTTTTTATTCTCCTGTCACTTTTTAACTTTCTTAGCAGTTAAGCCACTAGTAATGAGTTTAGGGATTTCAGACAAGGCTGTTAAATTTTTGCTGAGGTCTATTAAGCTGTCTTTTCTTTCCAATTATTTTGCTTCTAAAATCTCAAAATGAGTTGCCATCAGTTGTGTGATGGCAAAAGCATAGGTTCTGGAAATATTTAGACTTAAATTTAAACTCTGCCCCCTCCTCCTCACTTTAGTAGGTAGACCCTACTTCCAAGCACCCTGATTCAGCACTTGACTATGTAACAGGTCTTGGTCAATGGGAAATTAGCAGACATGATGCAAGCAACAGCTTGAAAAATACTTGCATTATTGGGCTTGCTGTCATGTTCTTCTGTCATAGCCATGAGAAGAACATGTTTATATTAGTCACCTGGTCCCAGGAGAAAGAGGAGAAACACCTAGAGCAGAGTCACCCCCAGTCAAGCTCAAGCTAGACAGCTGACTCCTAGCCAAACGGTATATGTGTTTGTGAACCAAGTAAGTGGTTATTGCTGTGTAGTGCTGGAATCTGTATCACAGTTACCTGATATAGCCTTTCAAGCTTCCTTTACCCATTACTTTCTTCCTTGTCAAGGGGGAAAGCTCCCTGTCAGCATTGCCCTCAGAGATGAAGAAAGACACAGATAAGAATAAGGAGATCTTTTGAGCTGCTGAATGGATATGTACACATCCAATGGCAAAACAATTCCAGCTGCAAGAGTCAAGTTTGTTGAGACAGGAAATAATTTGTGGTTTCTATGGAGAAGTTGCCTAGAAGACTAAGAACATAGCTTTCATACTATGACACATGTACTAAGGAATTACATTGCTACAGTAGGACAGCCCATTACAAATAAATAATTGATAGAAGAAGAAAAAATATGAGTGGAAGTGACTAGAATTTAGATGCATGGGATCTTTAAAGGCCCAGCTGAGTCTAATAAAGAAAGATGAGGAAAAAGCCTAAATAAGATTGATTTATGATTTGTTTTCTTCTTTTTTCTTTGTTTAATCCAAAGGGTACAAAACTCTCACAGGGAATCCAAACATCTAGTGGGCCACCTTATTAGTAGATTCACAGTGACTGAGAGAGTTATCTAGGTAGATGGGCTTAGAGTAGCCTCATCAAACCTACCCACTTCAGTGATGGGTGGTAAAAACAGTAGATGGGTCTGCATCCCATCCCATGGAATCCTTGCACTTCAGCACAAGGAAGTATTGGGAGAGCTTGAAGGGCAGAAGTGTCCAGGGGAACTGGAAAAGGAGTGTAAAAAGTGATGGACCACAGGACCCGGTGCTAAGGTTGAGCAATGGGAATATGGCTTAGGCAAATAAAATGGGATTTTTTCTGGATTGATGAACATTAGCTATTAAATCCCTGAGTCCCTATTGTGTTTGATATTGTCCAAAGTGGGAACATTGCACAGGGAAATCTTTGCATCTGGGATGACACTAAGGTCTTCTGGGTAATAAATAACAAGTACAAGGGAGCTGAAAAAAGATCCCACAAGACAGGGCAAAAATGTGACAGGTGAGATTCAGACAAAATCTGATTAAATGTTTCAAAAAATTGGTGTTCTCCCACAAAAAAAAAAAAAAAAAAAAGCATCACTAGTGTCTCGATAGCTAGTTAACTATAGATGATCAAAAGAAGGGTGTATCCATGAAGACAAAGAATATCAGAAAGACAATGTTAGAAGAGGATGGAAAAATGAGGTAAGTGGTAAGTAACGCCGCAGCAGACAAGAGAAACAATAATGCTAAAGGTCTACAGAGAAGGTTGCCAGTAATGTGCAAAGGGATTCAGATTGTAGAACCCCCAAAAAACTCAGATATTGGAGCTCCCAGGGGAAAGATAAGGCAAAAAGCAGAAGGATCATTATAAAGTTTATATATATATATATATATATATATATATATATATATATATATATATATATATATATGGAATAGTTAGACAGCGAGATATCCTCTCTTATACCCTTAAACCACAAAATGATAATTATTTTCCTACACAGGAAAGAGATGGAAGTTTTTTCCTCTGAAGAAATTTCACAAAGGTGGCTCTAGTTCATGTATGGTGAGGCATTCAGAGAATTAGGAGAGCATCTACATAAGTAACAGGCAGACTCCCATCCTCCTTCCTCTACTTGCTTAGTGCATAGTAGCCTACAGGCTTATAAACACTAGGCAGGTGATTGGAGATTGTTTCCTGTGAGTGTAAACTAGTGTAAAAGAAAGGTCCATAGATTTCCCCACTGAAAAGACTGTTTTCTCCCTAGTTTGGCTTCAGTGAAATACAAAGATTTGCAAGTCTTATTCATATATGCAGAGCTTCCAATCAGCTTTTTAGTACTTCATATAAAATATGATTAGATCTCCAAGGATCACTTGATATGTGTAATCATGTCAATCAAACTCTCAACATCAAACACAGAGTGGACTGGCTGCATGTAACAGCTGGCCAAAAATAATAATGCCTTAAATATAAAAGGAATCAATATCATTGTTATGCAAAAGAAGTCTGAAAGTAGGCATTCCAGTATGGGTATAGTGGTTCAGAGTCATCAGGAACACAGATTCCTTCTATGAAGATAACAGAAAGCTGTTTCATCAAGCTAGCACCTAGCTTCTGACCTCAACTAACCTCATGGTCCAAGATGGCTGTTAGAGCTCCCACCATTATGTTCAACCGCAAGCAGCAGAGAGGAAAAGGGCAGAAGGCCAAAGAGCAAACTTCACAGTTGAGTTGACTCTCTTTAGGAAGCTTCCCTAGGAGCCCTCCAAAAACTTCTACCTGCCTTCTGTTAGCCAGAAAATACTCATATATCTAACTACAAGGGAGACTGGTAAGTGCAGTCTTTCATCAGAGTGCATGCCTGTCCTGGAAAACATTGTCCTAGGAAGGAAGAAGAGAGTAGATTTCTGGTAGACAATTAGCAATCTCAGACACACACACACACACACACACAATAAATCAATTGGAAGCAAACAGGGCTGATATGCTGGGGAAGAAAATCTCAAAAAATAATATTTTCAGGAAGTTAGAAGATGTTTCATCCATGAGTCAAGAACATATTTCAATTTAAAAGAAAAAGGACAAAAAATAAGAGCTCTATGAAATCTAAAGTATGATAGCCACAAAAAAAGGGGCAAATGAATTGAAAAAAAAAACAGTTAAGGAAATCTCACATAAAATAAAAACAAAAAGATTAAGAGATAGAACAATAGAAAAGAGCAGGAAACTATAAAATCAGTCCAGAGAGCTTAATATCATAGCAGTAATTCTTTAAGAAAGAGCTCTCAGAGAAAATTGAGGGAGGTTAAAAAAAAAATAGAAGTTTTCTGTCTTCTGAAGGATATGTGTTTCTGTTTCATAGTGCTCAGTGAAGCCAGTAAAATAAAAAGTTTCACACAAGGTACATAATCATGAAATATCAGAACACCAAAAAGACAAGGTAAAATTTCCAGAAGGAAAATTTTAAAGATTCCCCAACAACAGTAGAAGATGGAAGATAGAATTCAAGGGGAAAATGTTTTATACAATCTGAGGAAAAAAATACACTCAACCTAGAATTCCGTACCCAGCCAAACTGCCAATCAAATTTGAGGTAGGAATACTCATTTTCAGGCATGAAGTGACTCAAAATATTTACTGTTTATTCACTCTTTCCCACAAATTCACTAGATGTTCTCTATTGAAATGAGGGCGTAACCAAGAAAGGGGAAAATGTGAGACCTGGGAAACACAAAATCCAGTATTCTCAGGATAGTGACAAAGGGAAGTCTCTAGACATCAGTTTTGCTATAGACCTAGAGAACATCCAATCAGGAGTATAAGAGAATCTTAGAGTGTTTCAGCATAGATGGGATTACGCAAAGACTATGGAACTGATGAATATGACCATCCTGAGAGATCCTGTAAGTTTCTCACAGAGAAAATTAGATCACTTCTATAGCATACTTTGCAAGCAACAAAATCATAACAGTTATTATTTTCTTTTTTAAAAAAACTGAAAATTTGTATGAAAAGGGATATATAATACATGATAATCCATAGCTAGTCTATGAACAATATTTACAAAGCTATAATAATGTAAAATGTTAATTTAACCAGAAATTGTGATATAATCATATTAAGAAGATGGGTGAGAGAAGTTTAGGAAGTAAAGAGAAATGTACATTAATGAAGTTAAAAATAGCAAGTTAGGCATAAAATTTAGAAAAAATAGAGGTAAATATGAGGAGGGAGAGCTAAAAAGAAATAAGACCTGTTGCCTCTAGGGAGTGGGACTCTTGGGTAGAGAATAGTGTAGATTACTGCAATTTTTCATGATAAACATTGTGGTGGAACCATTTGACTTTTGGAATGATGATACCCATTATCATGATCAAAGAAAAAATTAATCATCTATGCAGAAGCAAACAAAACCAACTAGTTCTATTATGACAACATCTGGGAAGCCCTTGAAAAAATTTGGAAAAAAAAGAAGATAGAAAAGGGAAATGTCCACCTACCATTTAAGCACAGCTTCTGCATTCTTGTACTCAGACCCCACATGCATTTCTGTTCATCCTACTCAGAAAATCTTTGCCAAAACAGGAAAATACCCAAGAAGAGGTTTGTATTAACACAAGAGTAAAACTACTTCACCATAAGGTGACCACCTTCTGTCAAGAAGCTGCCCCTCCCACTATCCTAAACCAAGACTAGTAATAGAATAAGATCTTCTGTCTTGGAAGGTGAAGACTGGGGAAGACATTACCAATGTTTAATATCATAAAAGTTTTGCCAGGATGAATAAACGCAGTATCAAACTAGCAGAGAAAGGAACAGGGGTCAGGAGTGTCCCGTGTGCTTTTTCTTCATCTTCCCAAATATGAAAAGTATTAATTGAGAGAAATGAGGTAAGTCAGTAAGAAATACATTTAATCAGCTCTATTGATTAGAAAGCTAAGTCAATTTAATATTTCATTAAGAAATACTCAATTGGTGAATTGAGTGGTACATTCAATATACGCAACAAGATGGATCAATCTCAAAAAGCATTATGTTGAATGAAAGAAGCCAGACACAGAGTGCATACTGTACATATTCATTTTGCCACTGTTCTTTAAACTGTACATACGCATATGAGATCCATATACTCTTATAGCATGATATCTTTCCCACTTTGAACAATTCTGAAAGTTCACTCTTACAGTGGAATAGAATACTTATCTTTGAAAAATACTCAATCATGGAGGTCATTAATGTTTGTGGAAAACCTACTGTGCTGTACCTACTTTATATATATGACCATCTTAATACTGAGAGTAACACTGAATTGGTTACCACTGTTCTAAGTGAAAGATTAGAAAATTGAGGCTCAGAGAGGTGAAATAACCTTGCCCAAGACCCAGACATGCTCACAGATCTAAATGACTCTGGGTCTTCGATCTTTTGACACCATCATATTATGGGTAATTCTATTCTTTTATTTTAAGAGGCATTTCTAAAAGGAAACAAAGAATTATTTAGAGTTGGGTGCAGAACATTTTCCGGAAAGGCAGTTAAAACTCTTGATCACTCAGAAGTCTGAAGGAGACGGTGGCGGTGCCTGAGGAGGACCAAACTGCTGTCCTCCTCAAAGGACTCCTCAGAATCAACTTTACCTTTGCTCTTCCTTCCACTATCTTTCACTCTTTTGCATAATTATGTGCCCTGATGTTTTGAGAAGTTCCATCCTAGAAATTAACTTCATCAGTGATATAGAAACATTTGCCTTTCCTGGAGGGAAACTAAATGAGAAACCAGCTGATCAATGAGGAGGAGAAGCCAAAAATTAACAAAACTTGAAAGTGATGGTTCAAACTGCTGGATGCATTAGATGAATTATGTAGGATATTCCTAATGAGTTGCTCAAGGATTTGACTCTTGCCAAAGAAAGTAAATAGAACCTTGGTGATTTATTTAAGAGACTGTTTAAATTCACTTGATCAATGGTCGAGGCTCCAGAGGTGATGTGACCTAGCCAGAACTACTCCTCTTTCTGGAGTTAAAAGAAATGAATAGAAGGAGAGAGAAACAACTAAAGTTCCATTCTGATCACAAAAGAGTGCCTCACTCTGATTCTTTTAGAAGTCTCTTTAGGTTGGACAAATGACAGAATACAGAATCTGCCCTCTTCCCAGCCAGTTTCATCTTTAAAAGCATCAAAACGAAGCCTCCAGGAGTGAGATAAGTGCCACAGCAGACAGCTGCAAACAATTACGTCTTAAAAACACAACTGAAAAACAGACTAATTAATTTACAAAGTGCAGGGTGTGCCAAGAGTGCAATAAAAATCCATCCCACTTAGAGGCCACTCGTGTTTCAGCAAAACAGAGCATTTACAATGTGTTGGAAATTAAATTATAAGGCAAAAATATGGTGCACAATTCTCATACTCAAATATATATAGATATAGATGATATAGATATACATAGATTATATATATAGAGAGAGAAAGAGAGATAGATAGATAGATAGATAGATAGATAGATAGATAGATGATAGATAGAATTAAACTAAAACCATTCTTAATGTAAGAAATTCCTCAATATCTAATTGGTAAACATCTGCATAGCCCATAATACTAGGACTACACCTATAACATTCTTAAGTTAGGTTGTCTAGGTCAGTGAATGTGGTGAGGAGGTTAGATTCTGGATCTGTTTGGAAGATAGAACCAACAGGATTTTTTGACAAATAAGTTATGAGAAAGAGAGAGGCATGTAGGAGGACCCTCAGGATTTTTGACTTTGAGCAAATGGAAGATGGAATCACCATAAAGTGAGAATCCTATGGGTGGAGCAAATTAATGAAAGGGAAGCTCATCTCAGACAAGTTGAGTTTGAAACATCCACTCGACTTGTAAGTAGAGGATGGGAATAGGCAGTTGAATATATGAAGAAAGAGGTAGGGGAAAGACCTAATACCTATTGTGTGCCTATGTGGTTCTAGTACTTTATATTCTTTACCTAATTTTCCACAGAAACCTATCGTTAAATATTTATTATGTTTTGTATGACACGGTATAGATGATAAATAATGAGTATAAAAGAATTTGAACAAGTTGGTCAAGGTCATGCAACTGTCCGATAGAGAGGCTAGAATTCAAATTCAAGTTGTCAGTTGCCAAACCAAAGTCTATGCCTTTTTTCTGCTAAGCTATGCTGCCCCAAGCAAATATCCTTTGTATGTTTTTACACCTCAGAGAAGTGAATATTTCACCTACTCTCATTAATCAAAATACAGGTTGCATGTTCCAGACAACCCAAATAACAGTGGTGAAACAAAATCATTGATGCTATTTCTCTTTTTATGTAATAGAATGACAATAGGTAGTGCAGGACTGTTGTGGCAACTTTACTCAGGACCATGGGGAAACCCAGGCTCCTTCCGTCTTTTTGCTCACCATCCCCATGATAGTTTCTTTCTCTGAATGTATCAAGATAGTTGACTGGCATGACCATGATCCAAAAATCAGGATGGAGGAAAGGAGAAAGGCCGAATCTGAAAACTGTACACATCATTTCTAGTCACATCCCACTGGCCAAAACTTAGTCTAATGGGAACTTCTAGTAGCAAGGCAGGCTTGGAAATACTGTCTTTATTTGGGGCAACCAAATGTCAAGCTGACAAATCAGGGCTTCTAATACTTTGAGAGAAAAAGGGAGAAGAGGAATCAGAGCACAGTAATCATTATCTGCCCTACAAGTTGGGCTAAATAAATCTCTTCTTAATGTCTTCAGGTGAATGCTTATGAAACGAGTTTACTTTAGGTAGATTTGAGTTTTAAAACACTATTAAAATCTCAAGGTATCTATGAATGTTTTTAAATGCTAATTCCTTCACATAAACTGCAAGGAAACATGGTATTTCAAAGGACGGATAATGGAAAAACATATACATATAGGTCTCTGCCTTTGTTTCCTAGCACAGAGCTCCTAAAACCTATGTAATTTCATAAGTGATAATAGCACTAGTGAGCATCTTTTGGTGTAATATTTGGTCTTTGATTACAGTTCCTAACACAGAGCTTCCAAATCCCTTGGGATTTCCTGGGTGGTCATAGTCTTTTGTTCTAAGGAGGCAATTCCTGGTGGGCTCCTGGACGGCTTCGGGTTGGGGACTGGTCACCCGAAAGACCAAGCCATGATTAGAAGCTTGGAACTTTCAGCTCCACCTGTCATCCTCCCAGAAGGGGAGGGGCTAAAGATCGAATTAATGACTAACTACGCCTAACTGATGAAGCCTCAATAAAAATCCCAATCTGAGGTTTGGAGAGCTTCTGGGTTGGGTGAACATATGCACGTGCCAGGAAGCTGGCTCACCCCAAGTCAATGGAGACAGAAGGTTCTGTGTTCAGCACCTTCCAGAACTCACCCTGTGAATCTCTTCATCTGGCTGATGATCAGTATCCTTGATCATATCCTGTATTATAGAATAAACCAATAAATGTAAGAACGTGCTTTCCTGAATATTGTGAGCTGCTCTAGTAAGTGACAGAACCTGAGGAGGGAGTTGCAGGAGCCTCTGATTTATGACCAGTTGGTCTGAAGCACCATTGACCACCTGGGACATGCAACTGGCATCTAACATGAGGAGGGCAATCTTCGGAGACTCAGCCATTAACCTGTGGTGTCTGCACTAACTCCAATTAGTGTCAGAACTGAATTGAATCATAGGACACCCAGCTGGTGTCACAGAAAATTGCTTGGTGTAGGGGAAAAACCCACACAGCCGGTGTCAGCAACGTGTGAGTGTGGTAGTAGTATTTGTGTAAAGTAGAAACACAGGAGAGTTTCTCCTATACAGATAGGGACAAAGTGAGCTGTCAACTGTGTTTATACTATTACCACTTGGAGCTATCACTTTATCTGGTAAAACAAAATACCTGTCATTCTTGGCCAGGATGAGTCTTGAATGACATGAATTATCAGATGTTTTCAGTAATGCAGCTGTCACATAAACTGTGGCTGCCCAATAATTCTAATTTTCCTTTCCATGAACCAATATCAAAACAGGTTTTTTGTTTGTTTGCTTGTTTGTTTGCTTTTTTATAGCAAAGCAACTCTTGTCAAAATAGCTGTTACTTCTCAAATCAAACTGCCAGTTTTAGGAAGACGGGATCAAAAACAAACAAACAACAACAACAAAAAACAAGATTCCTCCTCTCCTTCTACTTCTTTATTAATTAGAATAACAATGGGAGCAATGATAATGAAGAATGAGAGAGAAAAAAATAAGCATAAGTCCCGAATTTCTAGGGACTTTCTACATATCTAGTTCAGAATTCTAGCCCAAACTGAGCTGCAAATTCATATCTCCACTTGGAAGTCTAATAGATACTGAAATCTCAAAATGTCCAAAACTGAATCTTTAGAATATTTCCACCATGTACAGCTTACAAATCTCAGTTGATGAGATATTTCTCACCATGTACAGCTTACAAATCTTTCCAGTTATTTAGTCCTTCCATTGGACTACAATCTGGGACTCTTCTCATTTTCTCATAGCTTCACCCAATCTGTCAGAAAATCCTTTTGTTTCCATATTTAAAATAGATCCATAATCTGACAACGTCTTACCATGTCCACCGCTATTATCGTGGTACCAACCACCATCTCCTTTTTGCAATATCCTCCCATGCTACCTGTACCCACTACAGTCTACTCTCAACAAAGCAGCCAAGGTGATGCTTTTAAAACATGACATACATCACGTTTTCCCTCTGCCCAGAAGCCTCCAGTGGCTGCCCATGTGCCTCAAAGTCACTGCTAGGATCTTCACCGCAGTCTCCAAAGCCCAAGGGATCTCACGTCTTACCACTGTCTCCCTTGTCACTCTGAAGCCCCTGAGGCCTGCCTGCTGTTCCTGAAATAGAAAAGACATTTCCACCTGAGGGACTTCATTCTACTCGGTCCCCTGACTAAATGGCCCTTTTTTCCAGTTATCCCCTTAGCACACTCCCTTACCCACTTCAAGGCCTTGCTCAAAGCTCACCTTCTCAGTGAGGCCGACCTTTATCTCCTATTTATATCTCAAATACTCCCCCACTTCAATGCTCTAGATTCTCCTCTATGCCGTTATACTTTTTATTTTTTCTGAAGTGTTCAAAACCTTTCCTTATTTTCTATGTTTATTTTATTTCCCCTTGGAATGCCAACGCCACATGGACAGGGGGTTCTGTGTCTGTCTTGCTCATTGCTGCATGCCAAGCTTACAACAATGACTGATATACAGTAGGCCTTCAACACATATTTGTTGCCTAAGTGGTTACCAGAGGGAAAGGGGAAGGTAGAAAAGGGTAAAGATGGTCAAATATATGGTGACGGAGGAAATTTGACTTTGGCTGGTGAACCCATAATACAATATACAGATGATATAGCATTGTACACTTGAAACCTATATAAATTTATTAACCAATGTCACCCCAATAAACTTAATAAGTAAATAAATATTTGAAAATAAAAGTAACTTATCAAGTCAAGCAAAAACATTTCACCCTGCAGACCCTCCCAGTTTTGAGAACAGCAGCATGGGAGTGCCATGCATTTCTGGTTAGCCCCAACCCTGAACCTGGCCTCACAGTCTTAGTTCTGCTGACTCTCCTACCATCCATGCTTCCACTAAAACTTCTCCTCAAGGCCACACCAGATCTTCATGCATTTTAGAAGAGAAGGTACATTTCCTTCAACGTTTACTTTTAAGCTAATAGTAATAAAGACCATGCAGTATGAGGGGGGGTATTGAAAACAGTGAACTTGACTTGCAGTTGCTGGAATACCCCAAACCAACCTGTTGGTTTTTGCTGCAGCTCCTATTATTTTAGAAGAGTTAGAACAGGACGTGGGCAAGTTACCCTGCTTATTTGGTAACTTAATACATCATGGCGACTTAGTTTGCTTATTTGTAAAATCTGGGATGCTAACATCCATAACGAGTATATAAACAAAAATTGCTTAGTATAGTGCCAAGCACATAGTAATTGTTCAATAAATGGTAGCTATTACTAGCTGAGATTTCATACCTGAACCACTAAGCTAGTATTACAATAGGCATCAAAGTCCGAATATCTGGTTTAAGAAAAAGACCAGATGATGAAAATGAGGGCAAGAAAACCAAGTGGTTCTGAATAAGCAGAGGCAATGCTTAATGTAATGTTCAAATTATGAAATATTCCAAATATAGGGAAGTAGAGGGAATAATATAATGAAAGGCTTGTGGACTGTCACGCAGGGAACCCTGCTCGCTGCGCCATTTGTCGTGCAGGGTCTCAGCTCCCACTCCCCGCCCAAGAACTCAGGACACGGTAAGGCCAAAAAGGAACACCCATGGAGCCATAAGTAGGGGAGTCAAACCAATATATTCTCGCTGGCGGCTGGGCTGGAGACACAGGAAGCAGGATCTACATAATCTGCCTAACAGCAGTCCGCACTTGCCAGCCACCATCTTCTTGCTAGCCCCCATTTCTTTCCTGCTAGCGTAGCCACAGCCGTTATATTAGTGGCCAATGGCCTACGGGTTACAGCTGACGGCCAACTAGCCACAGCTGCTGGCATCTGATCACAGTTGATGGCCATTTACTACCCGAGCCAGCACCTTTCTATGTGAGGCCGAGAGCCTGGAAACTGTTTTTTGGGGTTTTGTCCCCACATGGACCCACAGCAAAGTTTTCACAAATACTGATGCTTAACAGCAAGTATTTTATTTTAAGGAAAAAAGTAGAAGTTCCTTACATTCTCTTCCTTATTTTCATCCTCCCCTCTCTGATTAATTGAGAGTATAACCTTCCCATACATGCTTTTATACTTTTACCATACATGCATGCATTATTCTTTTAGAACACATACATGTATGCATAAACAATATTGTGTTGTTTCATTACATGTTTGTATGTTTTTGCTGTTACATGCTTTCAAACTCTATATGAAAGGTATAATCATGTATATATCAATCTTTTCTCTCAACGGTAAGTTTTTGTGATGGATTCACCCTGGTTCATACGGTTTTATTTCTATAAAGCAGGGTCAGTACACATTTTTTGGAAAGAGCTAGACAGTCAAGAACCAAATATTCTACACTGTGTAGGCCATATAGTCTCTGTTACAACTACTAAACTCAGCTGTTGTGGTGCGGAAGCAGTCATGTGCTATGCAAATAAGTGGGTGTGTCTGTGTGCCAATAAAACTTTATTTGTAAAAACAGATGGTGGGCCAGAAAAGCCCAAAAGCCACAGTGGTCAAAGCCTATTACATAGTATTTCATAGAAGACCACACATCAATTAATCTTTTTTTCCATTTTCTTGATAACTCATGAAATATAAATTCAGGCTATTATCCATTTTTTCTCTAAATCATGCAATGCTGTAGTGAAGAATTTTATATGTGTCCCCTGTGTGCTTGTGTGAGAAATCTGCCATATCAGTGCTTCTGTTACCTTTAATGAGCCTACGAGTCAGCTGAGGATGCTGTTGAAATGGACAATCAGTAGGACTCCAGGAAGGCCCGAGATTCGACAGATCTAACAATGTGCCAGGTGATACAGACGCCCTGATCCGTGAACTACATTTTAAAAAGCATGGCTAGACTACACAAGTGAAATTGCTCGAAACTATTAGATGTAATCAAATTGTTCTTGAAGGTTGAACCTGTTTACACTCCCAGAAGCAGCATATGCCGCTTTTCATTTCTATACATTCTCTCCACCAGTTTGAATTTTCAGACTTTTTATATGTCAGCAATTTGAAGGTTATAATATTGTACCTTGCTTAAATTTGCTTTTCTCCAATAACTGTAGGTTGAACATCTTTTCATATCTGGCCTCGCTCCTCTGTACATATCTTGTTCACTTATTTGTGTTTTTTCTTATTGATTTGCTTGAATAGTTTTAAAATTTACACATTAATCTTTTGCCTATTATACCCTTTGCAGATAATTGCACCCAGTCTGCGTTTCTCTTTCAGTGTTGCATTTAGTATACACAGCACCTTAATTTTAACATGCTATAATTAAACCATTTTTCTTCTTTTGTTTGTGTTTTAGGATTTTGTTTTAAGAATTTCTTCCTAAGCTCCAAAGCCATAAAGATATTCTCTAAATGTTTTCCTTTTCACATGGAACTTTTAATCCATCTTGAATTGGTTTTTGTGAATGATGTGAACTAAGGATCTAATTGTATTGTTTTCTAGATGGAAAACCAGCTCTCCCAACACCATTTACTGAATAGCGCATGATGTCTGTACTAATTTGTAATGGTTTCTCTATCACTTATCAAAGTTATACATCCATATGTGTGTGTGCACATGCGTGTGTATTTGTAGCTTCTACTCTGACTTATTAGCCCTCTGCACATCACTACCACACTGTCTTATTTACTATAGCTTTCTAAGTCTTGATATCTGATAGAGTACCTTGTTTATCTTCAAAATTGTCTTAATCATCTTAGGTGTTCACTTTCTAGCTCTCATTAACTATATATACATACAGATTAGTGCATGCACGTACTATGTAAGTATAGCCCAATAAACTTTTACAGACTGAACAGATCTGTAAAATGAGCATGCAGGTGAAGGAAATAGTTTTGCTGGCATCCTAAAAGCCCCTGTCATAAAATAGAGTACCAATTTCCTTTCCTGTTTTAAATTGCAAAAAATCTCAGTTTAGAGATATGGAAACTAAGGCCCAGAGAGAGGACTATGAACGCAGCAAGAAAATTTTGCTGTGTATGTATGACTGCACTAACCATACACCTTGCACTTATCGTAGAACTACTATATTTAACAACAATCCTATTAAATTGCTTTATTGATAAAAAACATTCTGTGTCAGCAAATCGTGGTTTCCTATTGTTGGGATTTTTCTTCAGATTTTGCATCATTGCATTAGAAAATATTGCGTTTATGGCTCAGAAGCCTTAGTTGAATCACTTCTAACTAGTTGAATGGTTTAAACAACTTAAAAATAGAAGTAAAAAGAAAACGGCATTTACTTGCAGGAAAGACTCAAAAATTCCCAATTTATGTTACAAAGGGAAGGAATTCTCAGGGGCTTCATTTCAGTAACTGTACCTGGTATTAATAATTCCCCTTGGTGATGTTTAAATATGCATGGTCAATATGTTATGCAAACAGCACCCCAGCCCATAGCATGTAGAGGGCTTTCACACACATTGTACTCAAGACAAAAAGTCATGGTTGATTTATGGCCAAGGATACAACTAATACGAGTAGTAAATAAAGTCTTGCTCTGAGGGTCAACAGATCAAGAAGGACATTGTTACACTGGAAGTACTCAAGAACATAAGCTAGTGCCTCTGTATTTGTTCTGCTTTGGAACCTAAGCCAGGACCTAGAATAGTATGGATGGTCAGTGTTTGTGGAAGGAAAGAAGGAAGGGAGGGAGGGAGGGAGGGTGGGAGGGAGGGAAGGAATCACAAGGCTGCTAAAGAGGACAGAACCCTTTACAGACACTTCTTAAAGTTGTTCTCATGCTTTCACTCTTTCATTTCTCCTATTTCATTAAGGAGAAATAACTGAAAAGTAATTTATGGGCAGCAGTAATTTGGCTACAGTCCTCTTTTCATTCCCCCTGAAATCAGGGTACAGTTAGCCCTTGTTTTCACAGGTTCAGCATCCATGGATCAAAAATGTTTTTTAAATGTTACATTGTTGCTGTTGTGTACTATGTAGTTAGACCTGTGATGGGTGGGTCTGTAACTGAACATGTACAGATTTTTTTCTTGTTACTATTCTCCAAACAATACAGTATATATAGTATTTACACATTATTTACATTGTATTAGGTATTATAAATGATCTAGAGATGATTTAAAGTACAAGGGTGGATGTGTGTAGGTTATATGCAAATACTACACAATCTTACACAAGGGACTTGAGCTTTGTAAATTCTGGTATCTGAGAGGGTCCCGTAGTTACCACCCCAGATACTGATGGAGGACTGTATTTCACAGGAGGGTTTAAGGTAAGATTTGTTTAACCCCTGCCTTCCTGCAGTTCTTTCAATGGGACAGAGAGCTTTCCAAAACTCATACTAAAGACTCATACCTTCAACTCCAAATACTAAATCTGAAAAGACAGTTTGAAGATTCAGATAAAAATTAACTTTCCCTTTGAAGGAGCCTGAAGATAAAGGAGACCAAAAAGTCCTCATTTTCTCCAGTAAAAGAAAAATATTAACACACTTTTTACAGTTTGACCAAGATTAATAACTCATAATCTGAAGATATTGGCTTCCATTGAAATGAATATCAAGATTTATTGACCTGCGAAGTAAATATTAACGGAGGTGAAACTGAGGTTAATAACAAACTTCAAGAGATAATACATCTTTATATTTGCTGAAATAAAAAGTCAGCCCATATATTGCTCATACATACATTCAAAAACCTCTTTAACCAGAAAGCTCTGGAAATCTCTTTGCTGTGACAGATTGCTTAAAAATATGGCTGAATTTCCATTTGTATTAACATTCTCTGAGTACGGAGGCAGCTAGAAAAGCAAAACATTAATCACTTCCTCTGAGAATCATTAGTAGTCAATCAAAGGGCAACCACTTATTTACATATGAGATCTAATTGGAAGAGACTGAGCTTAACCAGCATCTTATTCTCTTCCATCTCACTAAAGTAGCCAGTGTTGATCTAACCCCTGCAAATATTCCATTACCTAGTAAGCCCATCTTTTCCCCACATACAAAATAAAAATATTCAAAATTCCCAACTTTAGACAAATCCATATGTATATGCTCATTATCAACAACAAATTCCATAAAATAATGTTAAGGAGACATTTTCTTCAAGATGAGAATTAGAAGTTTACATGAATAAAGGAAGAGAGTTTTGAGCTATGATACCGGAGGGCCAGTAGTGCTGGATTTGGGCTCTCCCACTTATGTGCTCTGTGACATTGGGCAAGTCACTCAACTACTCTGTGACTCAGTTTCTCATCTGTAAAATGAAGATAACAACAGCACCTACTTCATAACACTGGTGGTGAGGATTAAGTGAGTTGGGACATGTAAAATTTTTTAAAGTGTGCCCAGAGCTTAGGAAGGGATATATAAATATTTGTTTAAAAAAAAAAGTTTTAGAGGAAAGGAAACGTTAAGATCATTTGGCCCAAAAGTGTCAAACCTTTATGGGCATCTAATCTTCCTTGACTTGAACCATTGACTATTAAGTGTTGCTACGGCTGATAT
Organism: Rhinolophus hipposideros; assembly: GCF_964194185.1. NCBI lineage: Eukaryota > Metazoa > Chordata > Mammalia > Chiroptera > Rhinolophidae > Rhinolophus > Rhinolophus hipposideros. Next base: position 49,128,262 of record NC_138060.1, read on the forward strand.
CAATTTAAATTTACATTTAGTTGCCAACATCTAAAACTGAGGAGAATTCCATGAAAAATAATCAGATTTTCTTGAAAAAGCAGATTTTCTTGAAAATACTTTGGAAGACATCTGTGTACTGGACTCGCAGTCTCAGAGCCAACAATCAAGGGGGGCTAAGGGGTAGCTAGCTGCCTGTGGCAGGAAGGGTAGATGTCTCTACCCCTTTCACAAAGTATATGCTTTCCGTTTGTCACAGTCCCCACCCCTCTCTGTTTATCCCCATCCTGAGGCTGAGTGTCAACTGGCAGGTATTATTCCCTTAACGCTGTTGCTTTCCTTATAGTAGAATAAAAAAGAAAATAAATTATACTCACACCCACATCTTTTTCAAAAATGGGGGAAAGAAATGAAGGCCCGTGTTTCAAAAAAAAAAAGAAAAAAAAAAAGGTAATGTGAGCCAGACATGCTTTTCCAGAACATAAAGGAGAGTTCTGGGTTTAATATGCCAACAAAGTGTGTCTGTAGCAAAAGAATACAACTTAAGCTGCCATTAGGAAAACAAACCATGAGGAAAACTCATGACCAGTATGTGGAAAGGATGCTGAGGAAAAGCTTAATGATCTGTAAAAGGGACTGAAATTTTAACACAGTTGTTTTTGTGAGTGTGAAGAAAATAATAAGTGGCGATGCTATAACATTCATGTCACCTGGGCTGTCCATGCAGGTATCTGGGTTTCTGACCCCTGATCTAAGCCAACCTTATCATTGTATAAATGAGGGAACCAAAGCCAGAGAAATTCAGGAATTTGAATTTTTAGTATACTGATTAGAGGAGGGTAATGAAACTGTAACCTCACAAGAACTCCATTTCTTTAGTATGATTTTTTCCCCTAATTCAAGCTATCTTTATTCAGTCTAATAGGACTGACTCACTAGCTTTCTTTCAACCAGATCCTTCCACCTTTGCACATACTGTACCTCCACTCCCTTAATCATTAAGCCCTCAGGACATTAGGCTCTGGCCAGTGTCAAACTCGCTCTGAAATAAAGCCTCATGGCTATCGACCATGAATACAACAGACCTTATCGGGACCTCAGTTATTTCAGCCTCAGACCCATGAAAACAGAATGACCCAGATGGCCACATCCCCTTGAAACCAGACAGAATGACACCCTGCTGACAGGTCTTGGTGCAAAGACCAACTGCCTCCCACCCAGCGCCGACCAATCAGTAGAGCCCATGGCCCCAACTCCCTTAGCTACCATGACTAATGATTTTTTTACCTATATAACCCATCCCTCAGAGGCCATCAGGGAGCCAAGTCTTCGAGCACTAGTTCACCTGTGTCTATGGGTTTAGAGCCATTTCCTTAAATAAACCCCTACTTTCTTTGCTGCAAACCCATTCATGTCTCTTTTGGCTTTGATGTGCGAAGGCAAATGAACTCCCTTTAGTTCGGTAACAAAACTACAAACTGGGTCTCTTGGCTCCACTCCATAGCCTTTCTGCAATTCAAGTACAAATACAAATGGGTTCCAGTGTGACTTTATAATGATACTCAGAGTGAATATACACCCTCACGTGAACTGAATCCCAGCGTTCTCATCATCTTATGAGACTATAGAGAGAGATTTAAATTCTCTCAGTGTTAGTTCTCCAGTTAGAAAACACTAATCTTAGTCTTGGAATTAGAATCATCCAAAATGTTTACAAAATAGAATAAAATCTTTGTTCTACTGGACTATGGGTCATCAGACCATATAAATGAAGTTAACACTCACCTGAGACCTTAGTTGTCAAAATGTAAATGTTAAAAGTGAAAATACAAAACAAGCACTTAACCAATACATATACAATTGGTGGCATGACATCTCATCCATCAGTTGCCAGAAATAGCTCCATTTCCTTATCTCAATACATGTAAACAGTCTCCATTTCTTTTGAAGAAAATGCAGCATTTCTTGTATGGGCCAGTTTGTGAATCAACACCTCTACTTTTTCTTTATCTGATGATTACAAAGTCCTTCAGATTTTACCACATAGTATTGCTCTGGCTTATCCCCTTGTCATGATTAATTTTATATGTCAACTTGAGTGGGCTAAGAGATGCCCAGAAAGCTGGTAAAACATTTCTGGATGGGTCTGTCAGGGTGTTTCCAGAAGAGATTAGCTTTTTGAATCAACAGACTGAGTAAAGGAGATCCGTTCTCACTAAGGTGGGCAGACACACCCAGAATCACAGAATCGATTGAGGACCCAGACAGAAAAGACAAGAGGAATGGCGAATGCCCTGCTTGTCTTCTTGAGCTTGGGCATCAAGCTTTACCTGTGCTGGGACACTGGACATCACAGCTCCTGGCTCTCAGGCCTCAGGACTCCTGGATTTACACCAGCAGTGCCCTCCACACCCACAACAGGTTCCCTGGTTCGCAGACCTTCAGACGGACTGTCCTGGTTCTCCAGCTTCAGAAGGCGATTGCTGGCTTCTTGGCCTCCATAACCACATAAGCCAATTCCTGGAGTGAACCTCCTCACATATACAGCAATGTGCCACATACTGACATACCAGTCAACAACGGACAGCATGTATGACGGTGGTCCCATAAGATTACCATGGAGCTGAAAAATTCCTATTGTCTAGTGACGTCATAGCCGTCATAACTGTCATAACATCCAGGCTGTCATGATGTCATAGCTGTCCTAAAGTCATAGTGCAAAGCATGACTCACGTGCCTATGGTGATCCTGGTGCAAACAAATCTACTGCACTCCAAGCCATATCAAAATATAGCACATGCAATTACGTACAGTACATAACACTTGATAATAATAATAAATGACTATGTTACTGGTTCGTGTATTTACTTACTACGCTTTTTTTTGTTGTTAGAGTGTACTTGACTTATTTTAAAAAGTTTGCCATAAAACAGTGTGCCGTGTTAGCTCAGTAGGAGCCTCATACATCTCACGTTTACCGTTCTCTTGACTGCAGTATTTCCTCCAGTGTTTGATTTAATCTCGTGTTGTTCTATAAATTTGTGTAGCCTAAGTGTACAGTGTTTATAAAGCCCGCAGTAGGGCACAGTTATGTCCTAGGCCTTCACACTCACTCATCACTGACTGATTGACTGACTCCCCCAGAGCAACTGCCGGTCCTGCAAGCTCCATTCCTGGTAAGTGCCCGATACCATTTTGTATCTTTTATACTGTATTTTACTGTACCTTTTCCGTGTTTAGATGCACAAATACTTCCCATTGTGTTACAATTGCCTACAATATTCAGTGCAGTAGCGTGTTGTCCAGGCTTGTAGCCTAGGAGTAACAGGCTGTACCATACGCGTATATCCTAGGTGTGCAGTAGGCTAGACCACATAGATGTGTGTAGCTGCACTCTACACTCTCATCATGTTCACACAACGATGAATTCGACACGTTTCTCAGAATGCACCCCGTTGTTAAGCAGTACATCACTGTATATTGTTTCTGCTTTGCTGGAGAAACCTAACGCTCTCCTCTTCTCTGTCCTTCCTACTACTATTCTAATCAAGGCCCTCATTACCTCTTGACTCATCTGTTCTCCTAGCCTTCTGACTTCTACCTGGGCTTTCAATCGTATCCCCCTCAAACCTCAGAGAACTCTACAGTTCAAACCTAGCTATATCATTCTGATTAAAATCCTATGTTGTGGCTTCCTAGGAATACTTTCAGCTCCTGTCCCTCTAAGCTCTCCCTGATCTGTCTGCAATCTCAGATTTTCTTTTCTCATCTCTAGCCTCTGGTTAGCATGCTGCCACTAAGCTGTTTTCTCCTCAGTGCTTTGCTCACGCTGACCTCTCTGCCCAAAATATCCATCTCACCCTGTTCTTTCTCCCGTTTCCAACTGGGCTAACTCTTGTTTATCCTGAAAGTCTCAGGAAGCCCCACTTCCTCTAAAGATTCTGCCAGCTGCTCTGACAGATGGATTAACTATCCCTCTCTAATGCTTCCTTCACACCCTTCATACTTGCTGCACTGCTTTCTAAGTACCTATTTATGTGTCTGTCTCCCCCACTAGAATATAGGAATTCTGCCAAGGCAAGTACCAGGCCTAATTCATGTCTTTATTTCTAGAATCTAGCACAGCTTCAATGGTGAGACCTCAATGAATTTTGGTTGAATGCATGGATAGTTGAAATATACTATTACACTTACACACACACACACACACACACACACACAGAGTCTCTTTTTTTCTCTCTCTCTCCTACCCTCCATACCTCCCTCCCTCCCTCTCTCTCTCTCTCCCACCCTGAGGGATTAAGGAATTCCTACTGGACAGTCTATAGTAGCTAATGTCCCAAACTCAATTGATACACATGCCTTCCCAGAAAAGAGAGAGATTTAAAGAGCTGAATGAAGGAGATCCAAGATGGCAGAATAGACAAACACTGTGCTTGTGTCCTTCCATGAGCACTTTAAAATTATAACTAAATTATAGAATGGTCAACGTGGAGAACCACCTGAAGTCTAGGTGAAGAGAAGCCCTATAACTACAAATATAAAGAAGCCACATTAAGACTGGTAGGAGGAGCAGAGATGCAGAACCAGCCCCAAACCTCTCTGTGACGGTTGAGAATCAGGAGGAAATCTCAGCCACAGAGGTTCCCCCTGGAAGAGCAAGGGACCCCAGCCCCCCACAATAGCCTCCCCAGCCCAGAGTAGTGGTGTCAGGAAGAGGAGCACCCACAATTTCTGGCTGTGAAAAACAGTGAGGATTCTGACCCTCCAGGTGGGACAGAAGGCTGTGGGAAACCCAGACGTCCACTTAAACGGCCCTACGCAAAGACTCACTTGCTCACAGGCACTCACCTTGAGCTTCAGCGATAGGTGGGTGACTCAGGGGAGCTTGGAGACATACGGGGGACAGACTGAGGTGTGTGCCTTCAGGGGGAGGACTGGAAGACAGACATTAAAACAAAGTCTGTAAGAAGAGACAATGAAGGATCCAGTAATCTTACTTCTGGAATATTTATCTGAAGAAACTCAAAACACTACTTAGAGGTGATGTGTGTATCCATACGTTCATTGCAGTATTGTTTACAGTGGCCAAGATGTGCATACAGCCTGGGTGTCTGTCGATAGATGAATGGAAAAAGATGTGGTACATACACATGATGGAATATTGCTCGACCATGGATGGTGTCCGAGAGAGTGGTGGCCTTAGGACCCGGCATGACATCCCGCATGATGGATGGGAATGGGTTCTTGCCATCTGCGGTGGCATGGACAGAACTGGAGGGTACTGCTGAGTGGCATTTTTCAGACAGAAAAAGACAGATGCGATGTGGTTTCACTTGTATGTGGAATCTATGAACAAAATTAACAAATAAAGCAGAAACAAACTCATAGATACAGAGAATATTTTGATGGTTGCCAGATGGGAAGGGGTTTGGGGGTGTGGGTGAAAGAAGGAGAAGGGATTAAGAAGTACAAACTGGTTGTTACAAAGTAGTTATGCAGGGTATAGCATAAGGGAAATAGTCAATAATATTGTAATAACTATATATGGTGTCAGATGGGTACTAGATTTGTTGAGGTGATAGATGAGAGGGGGCTGGGGAGCTGGATAAAAAGGGTGAAGGAATTTAAAAAAGTACAAATTGGTTGTTATAAAATAGCCATAGGGATATAAACTAAAGCACAAGGAATATAGTCAACAATATGCTAATAACTATGAATAATGCCAGGTGAGTGCTAGACTAGTCAGGAGGATCACTTCTTAAATTATATAAATGTCTAACCACTATGCTGTACACCTGAAATTAATATAAAATAATACTGAATGTCAACTGTAATTGATAGATTTAAAATGTTGGAAAGGGGGAAGGGAAATAAGAGGTCCAAATTTCCAAGTATAAAACAAATGAGTCCTGAGGATATAATGTACAGCATGGGGAATATAGTCAATAATATTGTGATAGCAGAGTATGGTGTCAGATGGTTGCTGGACTTATCATGGTGATCACTTCTTTAAGTATATAAATGTTGAATAACTATGGTGTATATCCAAAACTAACATAATATTGTATGTTAGCTATATTTTTAATAAAAATCTTAAAGAGCTGCATGCACAAGGATGAGTAAGTTTTAAGAGCAATGGAAACTGGAAGGTGACATCAAGTTATTTGCAGAAGCAAAAGCCAAAACAAGACAGAAGTCATGGAATGTGCTGGTGACTACAGAAATGGGTAAAAACTGACATTTATTGACAAATTTGACCCACTATCCATGTAAGTGTTACATACTTAAAGCACATTAACTAATCTTATATCCCTAAAGTCCTTCTGAGGTAGGTACTATGTCTCCTCCAAATGAGGAAACTGAAGCTAAGAGAGCATAAATAATACACCCTAAACAGCTAGTAAGAGAGGGGCTTTGAAGCTAGGTGTGCATGATTCCAACACTTTTCTGCCATACCATGTTGCTTCTAAAGATAGAGATGGGAAATTTTGCTTTTTTCCTCAATTCCTCCTGGGGCTGGGGGAAGAGAATAGAAGGGCACGGTCCCCATCTCCTGGCTATTATAATAATGATAATAACATCAAACACAGGTGTAGCACTTAAAATGTAGTTTGCACTGTTGTAAGCGTTCTGTATCTACACATTGAATCCACGTCAAATCCTGTGAGGGAGATGACGTGCTCCTCCTCATTTTACAGATGAGAAAACAGAGGTGTAGAGAGTTCACAGACTTGCTGGAAGCCACACAATTAGTGTCAGATACGGGATTCAAAACCAGGCAAGGTGGCCACCAAATCGATGCCTTTGGCTCTTCTGCCTCCAATCACCCCAATGTGAGACACTGAAAGACCAGCAGAGTCTGGAAAAAAAAAAAATCATTCTAGAATCCACAAAGACTTTTCCTAGTCACTCCAAGGTTTTCACTATGACTTTATGAAGAGAAAAGTGGAGGTTTATATCTTTACCCCATTACACAATGTCTTCACAAGACCTTTCACTTTGGGCTAAATTTGATCCTGGAAGAAGCCTACAAGTCATATCATTACAATTTAAGCTCCTATTTCCTACAGGTAAATGGGATAACATTTTATTTCTGAAAAACGATTAATTCCATTAAAAAAATAAACACAATACACGAAAGGGACACAAATATAAGCTATTGCAAGCATTTCTCATGTTAAAAAACACTTAACATAAGTTTGGCTTCTTCATGCACTAGTCTTGTTGAAGTTTGTTAAACTATGAATCAACGATGTTTGGATTGAAGATAAATGACTTTTCCTAGCAGATTTCCCTGTAGCAAGCAGAGGCATATGTCACTGCTTTAGGCCTTTTAGGCTTGAATTCAAAATTAGAGTGATCTGTCTCGAAAATTTTATTGTAATTCAGTATGAATAAATGGAAAAGTTTTGCACAGTAAAAGCTGGGAGAAAGACAGTTTCCATGATGTCATTTTTTAAATGATCTCCTGCTCTTCCATTTCAATAACTCTGTGGACAATGACCTCTATCTGATCTGTCAGTATTGCTATAGTTATTATTGACTACCCTCTTGGTTTTGGCATTTTAGCGTTCTCTGATACTAAAAAGTCATACATTTTTATTGATGTAACATCATTGTTTCAGAATTTAAATAAATCTGAAAATTATTTGCATATTGACTGCACCCTTGAAGAGTTCTCCGCTGCATTAAAATTTTGTATTGAACAAAGCTTTCGTGTTTAGAAAGTATTTTTCTAAAGCTCCAGAATCCTCAAGAAGAGGAAGAAAATGACAACTGATAAAGTAAAGCTTCATTCATAAGAATAATTCTTATCTAGTTTCAAAGGCTTCCTGCACAAGTGGCATATAAATCTGACAGTTTTGAAATTGAAACAGGTAACTCTGCTTGGAGTGTCAGCAGTACAAGATAAAACCAAAGCAGACAGAGATAAACCAGAAATGCTTTCTTTAAGACAAAAAAAAATACAGCACTCTCCCTCTCTTTTCCTCTCCCCTCCCTCCCTCTCTCTATGTTTTTTACTCTCTCAATGTCAATATCTTCTCCCTTCCATACACACACACACACACACACATCTATATATAATTTCGGTTCCTGAAAGTTATTCAAAAATTTCCCCTCAAACAGGTGATACAATTATAAAACTATGTGAAAATGAAGGACTCTTCTTTCTTATATTCCCTGATGAGTACACCTAAGAGCATTTCAGCAACTAGAAAAAGCTGTGCAAAAATATGCTCCCAACTCCCCAATTATGGTATTAATACACATTGCCTCTATATTATTTTCAGAGTTAACTTTTAAATTTAAAGTCAACTACATTTAATATTTTTATGGTTATCATTTCTTCTTTCTCATGTAATGCACTTTCAAATAATACTTCGTTTTTTAATTTCATCTGTTAATATATATATAGCATTTATATTTTAAATACATTTACAATTTTCTAAACATTTTATAATGTGTTTCGACGTTTTGTGTTGGACATGTATTTTTATTCAGTTGCTGTTTGTAGGTTATTGGATGAATCCTGAGCATGTTTTGGAAAGGTAGTAATAATGCCAGTATTATGCAAGTTAATTGCCAAAATGCTGTAATCATCAATCAGCAACAATGAAAAGCTTGATAAATCCAGGTTTGGCGTTTGTGTTTTTTTTTTTAAGGTAAGAAGAGTGATCAAAGTGATGCTATGCTTATAAATAAAGCTACTATCGTCCACCTATATGTCATTTAGAATTAAATTCTACTTACACTATGTCTTTAGAACAATTTCTCAAATTTTAATATGTAAAAGGACCTTGTTGAACTTCAAGTTCTGAGTCAGTAGTTCTGGTGGGCGCCTAAGTTTTTAACCAACTCCCAGGTGATGTTGATGGCACTGCTCCAGGGACCACGCTTTGCATAGGAAGGCCCTTTGAGTGTACCTCACATCCCACCTCGGGGATTCAGTCATTCTCAGATGAATGTTAGAGATCACCAGCAGGTAGGATGGTTTTAATGTGTAGGAGCCAAAAACATACAATGGAGAAAAGAAAGCCTCTTCAATAAATGGTGCTGGGAAAATTGGAAAGCCACATGCAAAAGAATGAAACTAGACTGCTGTCTGTCACTACATACCAAAATTAAATCAAAATGGATCAAAGATCTAAATATAAGACCTGGAACAATAAATTGCATAGAAGAAAGCATAGGTACTGAACTTATGGACCTTGGGTTTAGAGAGGATTTTATGAATTTCACCTCAAAGGCAAGGGAAGTAAAAGCAAAGCATGAGTAAATGGGACTATATTAAACTTAAAAGCTTCTGCACAGCAAAAGAAACCATCAAGAAAAGAAAAAAGAAAAAAAAAAAAAGAGGCAACCAACCAAATGGGAAAAGATATTTGCAAGCAACACCTTTGGTAAAAGGCTAATATCCAAAACATATAAAGAACTCATACAGCTCAACAACAAATAAACAAACAATCCAATTAAAAAATGGGCAGGGGACATGAACAGATACTTCTCCCAAGAAGACATACAAACGGCCAGCAGATACATGAAAACATGCTCAACTTCACCAGGTATTAGGAAAATGCAAATCAAAACCACAATGTAATACCACCTCACACCTGTTAAAATGGCTATTATCAACAAGACAAATAATAACAAGTGTTAGAGAGGCTGTGGAAAAAAAGGAACCCTCATACACTGCTGGTGGGAATGCAGACTGGTGCAGCTGCTGTGGAAAACAGTATGGAGGTTCCTCAAAAAATTAAGAATAAAATTACCATATCCAGCAATCCTTCTCCTGGGTGTCTAATCAAAATTCTGAAAACACTTATCCATAAAGATATACGTGCTCCTATGTTCATTGCAGCATTATTCACGGTGGTGAAGACATGGAAACAACCAAAATGTCCTTCAACATATGACTTGATAAATGAGATGTAGTCTGACAATTAAGTTCACGAACTCATTCTAGAAAAAGTGCTGCATACCTCATTGCTGAATACCACTATGGTCACCTTCAAAGTACTCCCCTTGGGAAACTATGCACCAATGCCAGTGCCTAGTCCACCCTTCAAAGCAATTTTGGAACTCTTTTTCTGGAATGGCCATCAGAGCTGTCGTCGTATTACCCTTGATACCCTGAATGTCATCAAAATGTCTTCCTTTCAATATTTCCTTTATCTTCGGGTAAAGAAAGAAGATCAGGTGAGTAGGGAGGGTGTTCCAATGCAGTTATTTGTTTACTGGCTAAAAACTCCCTCACAGACTGTGCTGTGCAAGCTGGTGCATTGTTGTGGTTCAAGAACCATGAATTGTTGGCAAAAAGTTCAGGTCATCTAACTTTTTCATGAAGCCTTTTCAGCACTTCCAAATAGTAAACTTGGTTAACTGTTTGTCCAGTTGGTGCAAATTCATAATGAATAATCTCTTTGATATCAAAAAAGGTTAGCAACGTCATTGCAACAAGTTCATGAACTTAATTGTCAGACCTTGTATACAGTGGAAATTATTCACCCATAAGAAAAAATGAAATACTGCCACTTGCAACAACATGGATGGATCTTGAGATTATCATGCTAAGTGAAATAAGTCAGACAGAAAAAGTCGAGAACCATATCATCTCCCTCATATGTGAGATATAAAACTGAAAGCAAAAAAAACAAGCAAAAACTCATAGACACAGATAACAGTTTAATGGTTACCAGAGGGGAAGGGGGAGAAGGGAATGATAGAAAAAGGTAAAAGGGCTCAAATATATGGTGATGGAAGGAGAACTGACTCTGGGTGGTGAGCCCACAATGCAATATGTAGATGATATATTGTAGAATTGTACACTCGAAACCTATATAATTTTACTAAGCAATGTCACCCCCGATAAATCTAATAAAAATAGCAGAGGGTTGGATTTATATGGAAGAAAACTGAGAGTTACAGATGCTTGTGAAGGGAGATCTAGGAAGCATTCTTGTCATGGTGTGCACATCAAATTGAAATAGAAGAAACTGACCGAGAGTGTTCCCAGCAGTTTCCTTCTTTCAGTCAATGGTACTGAAAAGACATGGAGATGGAGCCAGCTGTTTTTTTTCCCTCCCCTGGGATCTCTTGCTGCTCATCCACTCCAGAAAGGCAGTGTGGGCCTCTGGCCCAAAAATCCCTGCCAAACTTTGGGCAGTGTGACCAGCACAGTAACAGAACAGGACACCTGCATTCACTGCCTTCTTTCCATCTCATTCTCTAGAAAGCTCCTTCCAACTGTGTCTGGCGAGGTTAGGTGACCATCCTGCAGGCCTGCCAGGCATCCATGCCTCTCCTTTCATGGCACTGGTCTCACTGCATTATAACCATCTGTTCTCTCACCTCTAGCTCCCTTTTAGACCCCGAGCTTCCTGAGGCCTGGTCTGCTCTTGACTGTTTCTTGTATACCTGGTACAGAGCAGAGTATCCAGCCTTTAGTGGACACTGATCACTAAATATTTATTCAGTAAATGAATGAGACTAGGAACAAGTCATTTCTCTGAATTCTTTCTTTCCCATGTTCAGTTAGGGGGTGATCTGAAACAGAGTAAACCTGTAGCTGTAGCTGCCCACCTGGTTTTCTTTTGCTTTGACTTTGTGTTAAAACATGGGTTTTAGCGCCTGTCTCCTTTACCCCAAAACTCTATTTAACCTGCTGCGGCTCACACTGGGCTCTCTAATTTAATGCAGGTCTTGTTCCTGAATTGAGAGAGCAGATCTCACCCAAGCAATGAATCTTCTACTTTTTCTCTGTGTTCCATTAAGTTCCTTGCTCAGGTGGTGCTTAGATTGCCTCAGGGAATCTAAGGAAGCAGGGTTCTGTTCTAAGGAAGCAGGGGGAAACGAGAAAGTCGGGAACTGTCCTTGGCAGTGGCCTGGGCACTCTGGTCCTCGAGCTTCCCCAGCTGGAACAGCCTGCAGGCAACATGGCTATGCCCATAATCACCCAGGATACACCAGTAATTCCGGGTCCCAACTCACTGGCTGAACTCTCCTGAGCAGGAGGTCATGGCTGTCTGCTGTATTCACTGTGTTCAATCAGTGGCAGAAGCAGGAGGATACAGCGCACAAGGAGCAGCCTCCATATGCAAAACCAGGAGGTTAGCCAGGGACACGACCTTTACGTTAAATCATAAACATTGTAATTAGACATGGGGCATGATGGTCTTTCAGATTATCAGTGGTTCACCCCGCCATTTGCTGACCTTCCTTATGCCTCTCCTCTTGTCTCAACCAGCAGGCATCAGAATGGTGCTTTCTTGAGTATTCCAAGTGTCATCACTTGGGCGAATTCACCCTATACATATTCCCGTTTCAAAAGGAAAGAGCTCCTGCTTCCTATCAAAGGGTGTGAAGACATAGTCTCTGGGGCCCCAAAGTGCTCCAAAATAGCTTTAACTGAAGTTTAAAATACTACACTTTCATTTTGATAAAATTGTGTAGGTACATTATAAATGACTTACTCACTGAGGATGGCCATCGCATTTAAATGCTTGTGTTTGTATTTTGGTTTATGATCACAATAAACCAAAATGCGCCACTACGTCCTTTGATTACTGTGGGCAAATGATAAGAGTAGAGACCTACTGTATATAAATGCGAAATAATTCCTTCTTGCCAAGTAAAGGTCAGAGAACTTCATGATCTCTACAAATTATGGTTTTGCAGAAGTTCTAGTAAAATAGAGTGGTGGAAAGTTGGTCCTTCACGTGGCGGCCTGTAACATAGGCCCTGTGACACCTGGAAGGCCATGTGTGCTTGCACAGTCACATATTTATTTTGACATGGCAATTTCATTTCAGCAAAAAGGTATCATTATCCCATTGGATTTATGTCATCAATTTGAGTTTTAATGGTCTTATACTTCAAAAAAATTAATTTTCAATTTGTTTTGATTTCATGCCTTTTTAAGAAACAAGCACAAGAAATTTATTGAAACTCTTAGGTTTAAATATATTTAAGTTACAATAAAAACAACTTCAGCCAGTATTGGAAACTACAAACATTTTCTCCTCTTGAGAGAGGACCCATGTGTTAATCAAGCTTGAGAAACAATGAACATCCTCTTTAGAGATGTTAACCATTCTGTTCTAAATGAATTCGCAGTCAAAGCAGCACGAAGAGGCACAAAGCTGATTTCAAATGAAGGCATTGTCTGCAGGAGACTCTGCTGGTGTCTCCACCAGATCTGCTTTATTAGGCCTGTCCCTCAGCTGCTGTGAATCATGGCTGCTAAGGGCTCATAGCTGCCCCCTTCTCTGGAGAAACTGCCTTCAGACAAAAGTTTAACATATTATACTTTCATTTTGATAAAACTGTATGAGAACGTTATGGATGATTTACTCACTGAGGACAGCCATGACATTTAAATGCTTGTGTTTGCATTTTGGTTTATGACCACATGTGAGAAATTGGACCTTCCTCTTCCTACTGGGGGCATCCCTACAGCCACTCTGGCTGACTTCGGGATACCAAAGGCCAGTCCCCTTGCCTCAAGATGGATCCAATTCTATGGCACACTCCATGCTGTGGAGCTCCCCATGGGATCAGGCAGAAGCCAGACTCCGGATGAAACCACATCCTTGCTTAGCATCTTTCATTCTTATTCTGTTTCCCTCACTCTTTCTCTCCTGAGAGCAAGCACACCCTTGACATGCAGCCAAATTCCCGTCTAAGTCTCTGTTTCTAGAGAGCCGCACCGAAGATACCCTTCTAATCCACAGAAAACCCACTTTGCACTGAAATAGGGCACACATGAAGTCTCTGTGGAAATAGTTCTTCATTCTCTCCCCATTACCACAAATAGGAGACACATATCTCCTTCTCCAGAACATGTTGGAAAATATCCCCAAATGAGATTTAACAACCAAAGAACTCTAGCATATTAAATTTAAGGATTTCCAACTCGTAGATTGTGTGAACATCTTAAAACCAAAATGATCCGTTCAAATATTTTAAATTTCCAAAACCTTTGCAGGATCCCATTACAAGAAACTTTATTCTGATCTGAGAAATTAGCATCTCCACAGGCACTCATTGCTATGGCAATCTAAACAACCTTTGTACCTGGAACAAATATACCTGCAACCAGTTACCCATTTTGACCCATAGTGACCACCTGTCTCTATTTGGTAGAAGCAGCTTGGTCTCCAAGTATAGACAATGGAATTCTGGTTGTCACACACACTCCCACCCCCCCGCCACTATATAACACATCATTCATAAAGCTTACAGGATTAGTTACTTTTGTATTTCTTGTCATTCTGTAGACTTCCCCTGGCCAAGAAGAAAAAAACAAAACAAAAAGAAACTCATACAAGTTAAGACAGTTAATAGTAGTGATAGCAATAGTGACCAACTATTAAGCACTTACTATATGCCATTAACTACACAAAGAACTTTATCTTATTTAACTCTCACAACTTTCCTGTGAGGTGAGTATTATCTCCATGCCACAAATGAGTAAACTGAAATTTAGAGGGATTAAGTAAAATGTCTAAGATCACATGACTAGTAATGACCTCGGGGCTTTTTAGCACCATGCCTTACTTTCTCATTTATAGGACAGATCCTGTAAAAATGTTTGTTTGTTTGTTTTTAGTAGAGATTCCCCATGGCCCAGCATCACTTAGACTCAATAGACTATGATCAATTTCTAACTTCTGATGGTAGTTCCTTGTTACCTTAGCAAGAGAGGGAATGATCCAATTTGTAATATGTATCCTTCAATACAATGTTAATGTGCTTAAAACAAAAATACACCCACAATAATAATAAAATAGGAATTATTGAAATTCAGTTACGGGTACCTTAGGGTTCATTCTATTGTTCTGTCTAGTTTTGTGTGTGTCTGAAAATGTCCATAATTTAATAAAACTCAACAAAAAGATTTAGATTATCTTCTCAACCAACTTATAGTTTCCTTACAACAGAAAAAGTATTAATGTTTGCCACATAAATCTACTTGCATTATAACTCCATCTTAATACAACCTGACATTTGAAAAAAACAAAACACAAGCCCATTAATCAGCAAAATTTCATCTGGGTATGAAGAACAGAAATCCTATTAGATTGGCTTAAACAAATTAGGGTTAGTTTTTTCTTCCTGTTTTAAGAGTCTGGAGATAAGCAGGCCAGGCCTGTGCAGCAGGTAATGACATCATCAGTATCCCAGGTCCCTTCCGTCTTTCTCTTTATGATCCTGGGTGTTTGGCTTTCATCCTAGTGCTCATGCAATACTGATGCATCTTCAGGTACCACGTGTGTAGCCCAAGCAGGAGGAATGGGACAGAAGCCAGAGTGTTTCCCGGGTATTGATTTATCTAGGAAGGCAAGTCCTCTGCAGGGATTTCTGCCTCTGTCTTGTGCACAGAACTGTAACAGCTGACCACCCTAGGCACAAGGGAGGCTAGAAACTTGAGTATCCCATTTTCCATTATTATGGCAGCATCTCTAACTAAAATATTATATCAAATGTTGGACTAAGTCATGTCTTGGTTTGCACGGGCAGTACCAACATAACCATTAATAGGGATCTCTTTCAGCCTCAAGTGTCTCTGTTTGGGTGATAAATTATATTACTAACCTTTCTGAAATGGAGACTGACAAGAGATATACCGAGCAATCTAACCTTTGTATCTGTCGTACTCCAGTAACCAAAATGATTGAAAATCAATGTAAATCTTAATTTACAGTCTTTCAGGAAAATACCAAAGGAACACACATGTATAACACAAAGCTAAACTTCTTTCAGCTTTCCTTTCCTGTGTCTCTGGCTGCCAATATCTTCAACATTAGGGCTGGTGCCTTAAAGTGCCTCTTCTCTTCCATCCTAAGTCCAGAAAATTCTCTTGTTCCATCTGTGCAGCCTCCCATCTCTCCTCTGCCATCGCTCTCTGGTGCAGGTCTCTACTGTATCAGACCACTTAGCCTCCCCACAACTCGTCTCACTGTTCTTCTTGCCTCACACCTCCACGAAAGAACAAACAGAACCTTCCAGCCCCAAGAAAGAAGGAGTTGCCACCGTTGCTATTGACGACCATATTGTAACAGGGTGAGAGTCTGAAGCAGAGCAGAACAGAGCCCAAAGGACCGGTGCTGGAGCCCTAAGTCCCTCCCCAGGAGCCCATCCTACTCACGGAGCTCCAGAAATGTGACAACAAATCCTGTTCAAGCCCGTTCGAATCAGCTTTCTCTTACTCGTCAGCAAAGATATCCTCACAGATACACTGGTTTCTGTGCAACTGAGGGAGCCCCAGGATAAAATCTCTTGTTCTTTGATGGTAGTGGAAGGGAGAAGGAGTCACAAATTTGTAAGTTAGAATGTTTTATTCCTGTTATCCATAACTTAATATAGTTTTCTTTTGTTCTTTTTTAAAGTGTATAATGGGAAACCTCAATTTAATTCGGTTTTGTTTGGTTTTAACATTTTGGGGGCTGGGTCCCTTTAAGAAATTTGGGAAAGTCAGTAAATGTGTTTGCTGTCCTTTAAAATGAAAGGACATCCATCATTCTATGCTAAACCATTTTTTTTTTTTTTTTTTTATTAATTAATTTATTTATTAGTTTCAGGTGTACAAAACAAGGTAATACTTAGACGTTCATCATTTATATCCCTCATACTGTGAACCCCCCTCCCCCCATCCACTATCCCTCCGACCTCACACTGAACCATCACATTATATATATAAAATTATAGTTGGCATTCATTAATGTATGCTAAACCATTTTAAAATCAAAGGCAGTGCCTCTCAAAGCTGGTGCTGATGAGGAAGAATCGTTTTTCTAATGGGAAAAATACGAAGTTGTGTGCATACATGATGAGAAGGTGTCATGGGAATATATGGACCCACGGGAAATGGGAAAGCAGGACAGAATGGCTGAGGCATTAATATGGCTTCAGAAAAAAGCTTAGACGAGAGGCTCCCTTGCAGGCTGAACACCACTGTGGACACTGAATAGCGACTTCAACTCGCAGACAGATTGAAGGCCATCTCTCCAATAAAGCGAAATAATGGAGGGAAGAGGATTTGGTGCCCAGAAGTCATTAGAGGAGACTAGCAGAAGCATGAAGGATAGGGCACAAATGACAAACCCTCATTTCAAACAGGTCTTTCTACTGTGGACAGTCCTTCAGAAGCCATGATAGCATAGAGACAGAGGGGCAACCTTACAAAAAGCACTGGGGAAAGATTCCTGAAAACTTAGAAAATACAATCAAAGGCAACTTAGGAAGGAATAAATCACAGTGAGTTTTTGGAGAGGCTGTGCCAATCTGTATCTCGTACTGTTTCATTAAATCTTGTTGTCTATCGTAATGATCTTTGATGCTAAAAACAAATACAGTAAAGTATATTTAGATTCTTATGCTAAGTTTTCCTTCCTCCTTCCCACCCTCCCTCTCTTCTTCCCTCCCTTTGTCATGAAATAAGCAACACTGATAGAACCTGTTTCCTTGTCTGACCTGTACGTTATTTATACATTCCAATGGATAGCTTAGCTCTTAAAGCTGTACTACCACCATAAGCCAGTGCTTATTTCCCTGGTGATCCTCAGCCGATGTGCTGGCACAGGACCTGCCCAATAAATCAAACCCTCTTAAAGGAGACACCCATTCTGAAAATAAAAGGACAAAGGAAGGAAGGAGGAAAGTGAGTAGGGGAAAACTATGAAAGTTAGTTGTGGGAAGTGGAGGCTGGAAGAGAGTCAGGAGTGAGGAGAAAACGTCATGGAGAAAAGAGGAGGGAACTACCCCCAAAAGTCGGAGGGTTTTTGTTTTTATATTTTTTGTGTTAACCAGAGGATACTGAGGAGATCAATGAAATGCCCATGACCTGTTCTGAGCTTCCTGCTCAGGAAAACAGACATCATGTAAACACAATGTTCTGTTTGTTGTGTTTCTCACAGGGCATATGAAAAGTGTACTTAGTCATTCCGTAGCTGAACAATGCTCCATTATCAAAATGAAACTAGATTTAAACTATTATGAAATTCCATTCACCCAAAGCATTTGTATATATGGCAGAACCATTTAAACCACTGGCTATAATTTTCAAAGGGATTATTATGTTAATTATTTCACATTTGTTATGAGTGACAGTGGGATGATGAATGCAGAAAAGACCGTGACAACTTGAATTCTATGGCACAGACCAATGAAATACCATTTTTCATTTATTGAACACCAGCAATGTGGTCAGCATTGAACACGAATTTACAGACCATTTGTGAGTAACCGCCTTGCAATCTAAATAGGCAGAAACAAACCATCCCGGGAAAGTGCCCACCAAAGAGAGCAAGTGCCCACCAGCAACAGACAGGAAGGTATTCCTTTATCCTGTAGGGTTATTTATACAAAGCCCACCTTGGTGTGTATCTGCTAAGAGGACTTGTGAAGTCAGCTGTCTTCAGTCAACCGGTCCTCACCTATCATTCTGTGCCTCCCAACTAGACCGAAAAAGATCAAGCTTTTATTTTACTAACTAGAGAGAACCTCTGGTAAATTTGTAGCAGTCCATACAAACGTTGGTCCAGTGTTGTGCACAGATCAGCTGGAGACAATCAAGGTGCCTACTCAATGTCAAGAGGGTGCCTGTAACTTTTGCTTCCTATGTAATTCTCCTTCCTACTTCCAGCAGTCTCAGAAAGGAAGAGGCTAATACAGAGACATTCTTGGCAAGGTCAGAGTCACTTTCATTGGTCGTATCAGTGTGTGATATGTGTCTAGTATCAGTTGGTCTTTATATATTTTACTCCTAGGAAGTTAGGCCCAATTCCCAATGTGGCAGGCCCAGAGTTCCTAAATCAACGAATAACAGTCAAAAGGCCAAGAAGTAATGAAGATTTGGACCAAGAATTTTAGTTCGATAAATACCGAGTGCCTATTATATGCTATCATAGTAAAAGATTCAGATGGGGTTCCTCCCCAGATAAATCTTAGTCTTGAGAAGAGACCAACACATCAACCCAAGTTGTAGGTGAGAAAGAAAAGTAACTACAATATGGTGAATATTTAAGATGTGTCTGTTCATTTTAGTTCAGCTGCACAATAATAGCATCAGGCATACATTAATGTCCCCCTGATACAGATAATAAAACTAGAAGCTCTAGAGGAAAAGTCCCTGGTCCAAGTCTGTCCTGCTGGTAACTAACTAGTGGGATCCCGATCATACCCACTCAGTTTGAGAAGATTTCTGAAGACATGAGAAATAGGGAGAGGCAGTAATGTCAGAAGAAGGGAGGAACCAGACAAGGAATCCTTTGTCTTAATCCCTCTTCCACCACCTTGGTCTATTCCCCTACTATTCACCTGCCCTGCTGAATCCCAGGAAAGGAGGGAGGGGACGATAAACAGAAACAAACAAACAAATAACCCTGGAGATATTTGGAGAGCCAATAGACCTGGGAGAACCCTAAAGAGATGGCAATATCCCATCATGAAAAGGAGCAAAACAAATGTCTGAGGGTATGTGAAGGTGAGATGGTATCTTCCAAACATTTTGCCTGATTCACAGTAAGAAGCGTGCATTACATAACAACTCAGTATATGTGTATGTCTATATAAATGAAACCGAAGACTGAAAAAAAGAATACCTATTAGGTTCTCCACAGAAGCAGAACTAATAGTGTGTGTTTGTATCTCTGTGTGTGTGTATGTGTGTATTAGAGAGAGAGAGAGAGAGAGAGAGAGAGAGAGAGAGAGAGAGAGAGAGAGAGAGAGAGGAGAGAGAGAGAGAAAGAGAGGGAGAGAGAGAGAGAGAGAGAGAGAGAGAGAGAGAGAGAGAGAAGAGAGGGAGAGAGAGAGAGAGAGAGAGAGAGAGAGAGAGAGAGAGAGAGAGAGAGAATCTGCAGAGCACGCAGGAGGCTGGAGACCTAAGGAAGAGTTGACACTGCAGTTTGAATTCAAAGACTGTCTGCTAGCAGAGTTCCCTCTTCTTCATATGTGGTTAGTCTTTTTCTTCAGGCCTTCAAATGACTGGATAAGGTCTACCCACACTATGGAGGTAATCCGATTTATTCAAAGTCCATTGATTTAAGCACTAGTTTTATCTAAACAATTATCTTCATAGCAACATCAGACATATTCGATTGATACCTGGGCACCGAGACCAAGTTAACACATATAATTAACCATCACAGTTCCCTTAACTATGTGTGATATACTCTGATATTTTCCTTTCCATTGTCTTCTGCTCTTGAAATTCTTTTTCATGCTTGTTGTAAACCACTAGATTGATTTAATGACTCTCTCGGGGAACATAACTTGAAAATCTGACAAAAAACTGGCTTGGGAGCCCATCTGAGAGAGCCTCGCAGACTTTCTTGTGGGGAAGAAGCTGCAGAAATGTCCTTTTGCTGTGAAGAGGCACAGGGGAGTGGAGGTTCTGGAAGCCCACAGTGGAGTGGGAGAATGTACACTCTGAGCCTGTGTGTGGCATGGAGATAGTTGCAAAAGTTAATAGACTTGGAAAGGTCTTAGGTTTAGGAAGAAAAAAAGACAAAAGTGACCACCATGAAGTGGTAACTGCAGACAAAACAGGAACAAAAAGCCTCAGTGGACACAGCATAGGTAGATGATAACACGAAGGAAAGCATGACCAAATGTTCCCCTTGATGGCAAAACACAACGGATCCCCTCCCAACTCAGATAATCCCATAGAAAGAAGAACAGCGTGTTGAAATAGCTGAGCTTTATTTTGTATCACCCAATGGCATGCGAATTTGATATAGAAGTTGTTCAGTTTTGTATTGCTGCATAAAAAACCATCCTAAACTAGTGGCTAAAGCAACACCAATTATTTCACCTTTACCCCACACATTCCTGGGGGTTGGCTGGGCTTAGCAAGGTGGTTTGCATTTGGGTCTCTTACGTAATAGACAGGGAGTGGCTAGAGTAAGAGTCTGCTGAAGACTGGCTCGCTCATGTGACTGGTGCCTGGTCTGGAGAGCTCCAACAGCTGGCGCTGCAATAGGTGGGACTCCTCCGGCATCTCTGTCTCCAGCACAGAAGCCGCACAGTAGCTGGAGTGACAGAGCCAGGCAGAAGCTGTTTTGCTTTCTAAGACTTGGGCTCAGAAGTCACATAGTATTACTTTTGCCATACTCTAATAGTTGAGGAAGTCACAAAAGGCTGCCCAATGTCACAGGAAGGAGACCTCTTGACAAAGGAAGAGCAAGTCCTGACGTTACATATGGAACCAGAAACATTGTCGCAGCCATTTCTAGCACATAAATTCTGTTTAAAAGAGCTTACTTAGAACAGAAAAATAAATAAATTTCTTGCAAATCTAAGTTGATGTACAGAAATTTTATCTACACTCTAGTAACTTTTTGAGTGAGGCTCATTCTTCACATGACAGCTGAGAACCACTGATGTAGCTCAATGTCCTCATTTTATAGCTGAGTAAACTAAAGCATAAATGGGGTCGGTTACTCGCATAGAATCGATTACACAGCCAGATAATGTCACAACAAGGCAGATCTTAGGTCTCTGAGCCCCAGCTTAACTCTTACTAGTCTCTTCCCTGCCAGTTTTCCCACTAACTTTCACATGCTCACTTCTGGAGCAAAGCTGAGTAGGTAAGAACACATGAGTCCTTGCTCTTACATACCTGGCGGAAGTGGTAGTAGAGACCTCTGTCAACAGGGCCACGCTGCATCCAGACATGGAATGGAAGGAAACTCCAGAGGTGAAGTGGGCAAAGACTTCCCCCAGCAACTAGGTTCTAAACGTGACAGGAGAACCCACCCTTCAAAATAGACACCACCACAAACAACTGCTATAATGTGTTCCAACTGGGGAATACCTTTGCCTCCCCCCTTAACCAAGTTAAAAAGACATTTTTTCTCTGTTCAAACCCAAGACCACAGCCCAAGTCTTCATATATTTGGTCTAAGAAACTTCAAGCTTAAAATCCATTTGTTCTGGAGGAAAATAAGATGTGATTTTCAATTTGCTGGCAGAAAATAATGTTGAAGTAACTCCCTACATACTTTTTGGAAGTTAAATCACTTCTGCTGAGAAAAAAAAAAAAATGATGAGTCAATAGAAAGTAAATCATGATCAAATGGATTAAATTTTTCTCAATAAGATAATTTTTGAAAGGAAGGGCAAAGTATTTAGAAGAATAGGTTTCCAGTAGATTCTATATTAACAATCATCACTTTTCTGTACTTAAGGCTTCTCCAGCCGGTTGTTATGGAAATACAGGATGTGGTCCCAAACAGTATCAATTCACTGCAAGATTCACTGCAAGAGGACAGTAAAAATCTTAGTTAAACTATAGCACTTTGGTATCCTATTAAGCACAAGGAAAAAGAAAAATACAGGAAGGAATCTACATTGATGTCTTACATTTATAAAGCTTTGGTTCCGATGGGGAAATTCCATTTGACTGCCTCTCCCTTGTGGATGGGCATGTAATGAACAATATGGACTTCAGAAAATCTCAACATATTAGAGCTGGACAAGGTCTTAGAAAAGATAGTGCCCAAATGCTTCATTGTATAGGTGATGAGGCTGAGGCTCTGAGAGGAGAAGTCACTCACTGAGTCAGAGGGGGCGGAGTGAGGACTAGAACACAGGACTCCTGATTCCAGTGCTGTGTTGTCCACATTACCACTGATTTAAATCTCTTAGAAACAGTTTAGCAAACACATGAACCATTGTTAGAAACCAAAGACTCCCAAAGGTAGAAGGGATTTTCATAGACATCTGCTCTTTGCCTCTCCAGCCTTCATCTGCCTCTTCTGGCAACAGTCTATATTTTTGTTTGAAGGTCTCTGGGTCCCCCACGTTGGTCCACAAGGTTAGATAGTCATACTACTAGCCTAAGGCATGCAGCAGGTGACCCAGGTGAAGCCAATCATCACAGTGCAACCCGTTCCACTGTGATTGTTTCAGGGATGGGTGTATCACCCAATCTCAAACAACAGAAAATAATCAGATTTTTTTTTTTTTTAAGTTGGGAAGGTGTTTCATTTTCTGTCTTTCTGTTTGAAGGGGAGAAAGTATTACACTTGAAGCCACTGCAGCCATCTTCCCACAACGTGGATATTGAGAATAAAGCTAGTGTACCAGGAAGCAGAGCCAAGAGATGAGAGAAACCATGTAAGCAACAGTGTTTGAACCCTGAATCCATGTGCCTTTTAGTTACATGTGCCAATAAAATCCATAGTCACTCAAGCAGGTCATTTATTTGGAAGATGGCCTGAGGAAACACCAATGGAGGAGTGGTAAAAGGAGGCCGGGAAGGAAGAAAGCAAACAAAGAGGATGCTATCCAGCAAGTAATCAGCATGGGCACCTGCAGCTCAGTGCTGGGGCCAACTCTGATAAACAGCACAGGGCCCTTCCTCCCCCAGCTGAAGAGCTAACTCACCTAAGGGTCAAGGGAGCTGGGGTACTTCTATACCAACACTCATAAGGCATTGTTGGAGGGATATGAATTAGCTTCTGGGCACTTCTGGCCTGCTATGCATGTGGGCAGAGGCGGTTCAGGTGGCCAGAGAAGCCATCAGGGAAGAGATTCAGGTGGTGATCCTGGCAGTTGGATGTTGGACTGGCAGGTACTGAAATGGAAAGGACCAAAGTGATACAGGGGGTTGGGGTGGGGCTGAACATGCCTGCTGTTCCGCCATGTTCAATACTCCCTTCTCCTTCTTGCCTCACAGATGAAGGGAGAGGATTCCAAGCCTCAGAGGAGGGCGGATACACAGGACTTAAGAAGCCTGGATCCTGATGTGATCACTCAGAAAGCTGCTCACCAGCCAGGAACACCCAATTGGACTTTACATTAGCAAGAAATAACAATTGTACAAAGTCACCAAAATTTGGTGATGGTTTGTTATAGCAGGTAGCCTACCCTGACTAACACAGGGAGAAAGCAGCGGTCTCTACAAGCAAGCTATATTCATGGCTGAAATCCTGGGATCAGTGGGTGACAGATGATGCAGACTTATCACTTTCTTGTTCATAAAACTCGGTGAGATGCCAGGTGAAAAGCCCTTGAGGCTACAATGGCATGACAGGCAGGCAGGCCTGAGAAAGAGCTCTGATTTACATTCAAAGAAAGCCCTGGCTCAGAAATGCAGAGGGCAGGCAGCCAGATAGCTCAGTTGGTTAGAGCGCGGTGCTCTTAAGAGCATGGTTGCAGGTTCGATCCCCACATGGGCCACTGTGAGCTGCGCCCTCCACAACTAGATTGAAACAACTACTTGGGTCCTGGAAAAACACACTTAGACAAATAAAAGTTTATATATATATATATATATATATATATATATATATATATATATATATATATATATATATATATATATATA
This sequence comes from Rhinolophus hipposideros, assembly GCF_964194185.1. Lineage (NCBI taxonomy): Eukaryota > Metazoa > Chordata > Mammalia > Chiroptera > Rhinolophidae > Rhinolophus > Rhinolophus hipposideros. Next base: position 49,152,575 of record NC_138060.1, read on the forward strand.
TTTATGCTTGATTAGGAAAAAAAAAAAAAAGAAATGCAGAGGGTTCTTGAGTTTGTCCTTTGGTTGCATTGTTACAGTTTCCTCTCCAAGAGGAGAACAGCCCTGATTAAAAATTCCAGCATCTAAGATTGTGAAATAAAACTCCCCAGATGGCAGAGACCAGCACAGGATTTGTTCCTGAGCTTTAAACAATGACAAGGACAGCGCACTCTCCCATCTATGACTCCTGCTCAAAAAAGAAGACAGCTTCGTCATGACAACCCCAGTGGAGCCAGTGATGACAAGGGATGAGGAACTCCAAGGAGAAAGAATCGGATGGGCTGATGGCTATGGTTAAGGGTTTATCTCATGCCAGGACACGCTGCCAGCCTTCCCCACAGAGGAAACTTGTTAACTGCATAGCACCTGCCAAGCACCGCTCAGTACTGTAACCCATTTAATCTCCTGACAGCCCTGAGAAGTATCATCACCCACATTTTTCAGATGAGAAAATTGAGGTTTCGGGAGAAAGAGTCCTCTGTGCAAAGTCAAGAACAAGGGAGTGACTGAGCTGCCAGACACAAAAACAATGCGTATTCCATCCGTCACGTCCTACTTCCTCCTGCTCTGAGCTCTCTTCCACATGGTGCACAAATGTGAGAAACTGAACACCCTGGGAACTTGCAGGGTTGGCAAACTTAACATACAATCACATACTTATCTCAATTTCTAAGTACTCATCTAAATATTTTAAATATTAACTAGTTAATTTATGTAAATAGTTCTCTCAGTATTTTCTTCCAGTAACTTGTGTGCTATAAACAGACTTGTCTACAAACCATCCTGCTAAAGGAATAAATGAATGTAGTACATGTGCTTTAATACCCTTTTTGTGCACTGACAAGCGTTCTTTTCCTTTTGCCATTCTCATACACAATAGGTAAGATTTCACTTTCTTGATGGTTCCTTTGTTTCATCATTGGTCCACCATTCCACCCCACTATCCCTTCCCCACCCCCAAGAATAGTGATAGCAACAAAATAGCACATCTCAAAAATCTTTCCCAGCAGCTGTAATCCTCAGGACCCTACCTGCCCCTCCTTCATCTGTATTATCCCCTTCCTCCATGGCAGCCTTCTCCCTGAGGGAGACCACCCCGCGGATCATCCTTGACAAAAATGACCAACATTTTGTAAAACTACAACTCACCAAGCAATCTCCCCAAGGTTAATTCGTTCGGTTTTCATAGCAACCCAGAGAGGAAGGCAAGACAGGTATCAATCACTCTTGTTCCAAATGAGAAAACTGAGGCTCACAGGGGCTAAGCGATTTGCCCAGGATGATGCGACTGGTAGATAGTGAGGCAAACACACAAACCAGGTTTTCCTCTCTCCAAACCCCATACTCTTTGTTCCAGAGGATGCTGCATCTCCTTCTGAGGCAGCTTGCCAAGTGACCGCAAGCCACCTGTCTCCAGGTACTAGCTCTGCCATCTGAATTCAGCTACCAGTATCTACAGCATTGAGTTGGGTTCACAATGGACAGCCACCTCCAACATCCCTCTTCCAGGAAACAAGATTGCCATAGAGACAGGTGAAGTAATGAGTGGAGCTGATGGCCAGAGAAGAGCCTGTGGGGCAAATGCTGCTCACACAAGCATGGCACGACCTTCTCCAACTGCTCACAATCCCCTACCAGTGTTCAGAGAAAAGCTCTGGGCCCTAAAAGAAAAGCTCTGGGCCTTCAAAGTTTAAAAGACTTTGAAGTCAGGACCATGAGTGTTTAAAATGAGCTCTGCAGCTTCTATAACTTTGGGTAAATTTTGACTTCTCTGATCCTCTGAAATGGGGATGAGAATATTAACATCATAGCATTTTTTTCAGCATCAGCTGAGGTGGGTTAATAAGGTGCTTTAGAATAAGACCTCAATAATGAGAGCTATTGTCGCTATTTATAACATAACTATGTATGTCATATTAATAATATACGTACATATAATATATAATAAAAATATACGACAATTGTGTCCAATAAACAAGATGTGGAAGGAGAAGGAAACAAAAAACCTGCCTAAGGAAACTTTGATGATAGTTACTCTTTTCTGTATCACCACACAAGCATCTAGTATCGGTCCTGTTTCATCCTACCTGAAATTTTTCATAAATAATGAGGTGGAAACCCAAATTTCTTTGTGTGTGAAAGGAGCTGAAGAAAATAAACCTGTGCCATGCACTGGGTTACCCCCCAGTGTCTTTAGTCACGCTGTCATGGCTGCCTCAATGTCCTGAATCGATTCAAAACATTTACCTTTCATGGTCATTTTGACTTTGGGGAAGAGCCAGAAGTCTCACGGTGCCAGATCCAGTGAATAAGGTGGATGAAGACACATCGTAATGTTTTTATTTGACAAAACTTGCCATATACCAGAAGCGATGTGTGACATGGAGCACTGTCATGATGGAGGGTGAAATAAAGACATTCACAAAAGAGGACTTCCAGAACTGCTTCAGAAAGTGGCAAGAACAATGGCATAAGTGTATTTGAACTGAGGGGGAGTATTCTGAGGGGGATTAATGGTCATGTGTCTTTTACTGTAATAAATTGTGTTTTTAAATTTAAACAGTCACTGTATTTTTTGATCAACACCTCATATATACACTGACTGCCTTCTCTCTTCCAGGTGCTATGCTATGTTTTGAGAATAAAGAATAAAATCCGATTCATATCTTCGACAAGCCTACGGCCTAGTAAGGGAGATGGATGTGCATTAGAATATGGTAAGTGCCAGATGAAACTGTGGTAGATTATGTTTTCCAGAGATGTTTGTAACAGCATCTTCCATCTCGCATGCTCTTCGAGAGCCCTACATTTCCCCATCAAGAAGTAGAGCCTAATTCCCCCGCACTTAAATCTGGGCAGGATGGTGACTCACTTCTAGAAAGAGAATGCAGCAAAAGTGACCCTGTGTGACTTCCCAGGCCAAGTCCTAAAAGGCAATGTAACCTCTGCTTGCCCTCTGGAAAACTCACTCTTAAAGCATTTCACTGTCCTGTAAGCAGTCCGACTGCCCTGAGGACGTCACATTGTGAGGAATCCCAAACTAGCCCATGCAGAGAGACAACAAGGAGAGGCTCTGAGGCCACCTTGAAAGAGACAGCTGCTTGGCTAGCTGACAGATGCCCCAATACCCCCTGCCCTTGCTGTTCCAGCAGTAGCCACCATCTAACTGCAACTCTGTGAGGAACCTAAACTAGAAGCACCCAGCTGGAGCTTTCCCGAATTCCCAACCTCAGAAGTCACAAGACAGAAAATGGCTGCTGCTGCTGCTGGAGAGATCTGTGGCAATTTATTACAGGCAGTCCTCACTGGAATGGGAACCCTGAAGGAGAAGCCTATTTGCTTTGCTCACCCATCTTTACTCTGTGCTAATCACAGTCTTTGGCACATAGTTATCATTTCAGAAATCCTTGAGGAGTTTTGTTAAGTCCTAGGTACATTGGTAGCATAAAGAAAGAATGATTAATGATATCGATGAAATTGAAGTGTTTCCCAGAGGAGGTGATAAGTCAAGTGAATCTCAAGGGATGAAGCAATATTTTTCAAACAAACAAGGGATGGTAAGGGAATGGCAGGTAGAAGAGAGGGCAAATGCGAATGCACAAAGTCCCAAAAGAGCTAGATAGATTTCGGGAAGCATAAGTAATTGAAAACAAGCAGATAATGGGGGTAAATGATGGGGGATGTGATTGGTAAGTAGGTAGGTGGGGCCAGATCCAGAGAGGCTTTGTATGTTCATTGGGTCTCAGAGCCATGAGGGAGAGACATTACACTCTCCCCCAGTCTCCAACAGAATGCCTTCTTGGGCCAGTCAGGCCTGTCTTCTATGTCTTCTACTATTCCCATGCCTGTACTGGGCTTATGGGTCTCTTCTCTTGATCCCACAGAGCGGGTGAGAACTCTGTGAAGTGACTCAGCTCTAGACACAGCTTGAAGAGCTTACCTGCTCCTCACTGAGCTAGGTACAGGGCTTTTCTAGAGATGGACATGAATCCTTTCAGCTCTTGAATCGCCCAGCCTCTCTGGGGTTCTAGAAAATCTTCCCACCTCTCAGAGACACAGATGGGGAAGAGGGTTCAAGAATGCATTGGTGTCTAAGCTCCTTGCTTTCCCCACAATTTTCCATAGTTTTTGTTCTTTTGTTTTTTTTCTTTCTCTAAGTTCAGGGAATAATTATTTTTCTAGCAAAGGATAGTTTGGATCTCTACCTGGTCTTTCAAATGTGTTAGTTGTCCCCCTGGGTCTTAGGCTTTTGAAACTGAAAACCACGAATTAACTCCTTTGCTATCTGTGCCCTGTAGTGACATCACTGAGGCAGTGTATTAGTTAGAGCAGGTTATATAATGCTGTAGGAACAGGTATCCCAAGACTCAGGGGCTCGACACAGCAAACATCTATTTCTGTCTCTTTCACATCCAACATGGAGGAAACTCTGCTCATCTGGTCACTAAGGACTAGACATAACTTCTGTCTCAACGTGCACCTCCACAATCGTCCTGTCACAGAAACAGAGAAGATGTTAAACTGTGCACTCGCTTTTAAAGCTTCTGCCCAGAAAATACACATGTCACAAAGGTAGCTGAAGAACAAAGCCTGCTATAGAGGCTACAGAAAAATACTGAGGGAAAAAAGCCTTAGTTAATTTTCTTAGTCTGCTCAGGCTGCCATAGCAAAATACCACAGACTAAGTGGCTTAAACACAGAAACTTATTTTCTCACAGTTCTGGAGACTAGAAGTCCAAGGTCAAGATGCCAGCATGGTTGGCTTCTGATGAGGACTCTCCTCCTGGCTTAGATGGTCAGCTTCTCACTGTGTTATAACATGACCTCTTCTTTGTGCCTGCAAGGAGGGAGGGAGGGAGGGAGGGAGAGAGAGAGAGAGAGAGAGAGAGAGAGAGAGAGAGAGAGAGAGAGAGAGAGAGAGAGAGAGAGAGAGAGCTGGTGTCTCTTCTTATAAGGACACTAACCCTACTGGATCAGGAGGACCCTACTCTTGTCATCTCATGCAACCTAAATTACTCTCTTACTCCAATTACAACCACCTTTGAGGTTAGAGCTTCAACATATGAATTTTGGGGGGACATATACACTCAGTCTACCACAGACACCATCTTTGAGAACGGTAAATATGAAGCCTTAGCTATGACTCTCCCTGTAAGAAAGGATTCAGTGATAATTAAGAGGGAACTATAGAACAATAACCTTGGATATAAAAACTCTTTCTACTTTTTATATAATGTAAATTGTGTGATTTTTTTTAAATGGACTTTATCACCTAGTAAATTATATATATATATATATATATATATATTTTTTTTTTTTTTAAGTTTTCACTTAACTGACTAATCAACAAAGTTTAAACAAAGAAAAAACAGTTTTAGTTCCTCTGTGTTCTGCACATAAGTTATAGTTTTCAACTGATGTAAAGGTATAAGGATCACACTGTTTTATTACAAGAATCTGTTTCCCTATCTGAAATGCAAACCTCTGCTTTTGAATTATCGAAGTTCACATTATAGCAGAACATCATTAAACGAGCCAGAGAAGCAGATTCTGATAGTTCGTAAACTGATATCATGGAACTGAAAAAATGAATTTTCTGCAGGGATTTTGTTCTTGTATTTGGGTCATTATTCTCTCAAACAATAGTTTTGAGATGGTTATTATGATTTGCTAGCTCTTTTTTTTTTTTTTTTTTGCAGAAGTTTAACACACACCTAAATCAAATAAAAGTGCTTCTGACTATTTCTAGACCTAAACATGATTCAGGATATAGTTTGTATTTCAATAAATCTTGGTCAGTATATCCAATTAATAAAAGAGAAGCAGGGACAGGAAAGGACGGGGCACGGGGGAGAGACAGACAGAGAGAGACAGAGGGAGAGAGATACAAGACACCATGTCTACAGCAGTCCAAATTTTGATGTTATATTTCCTTTGTCTCAAGCATCTCAGTTTGAACACAGGCTATGTCATAGCTGGTGTTCAATAATAGCAACATCTGGACAATTTTGCAAACTATCAGGTCTCCTCCAAAGAAGCAAATTTATGTGAAACAATTTACATGGAAGCTTTTAAATCTTCTGAAGGGAGCAAGAATAGATTCAGTCCTAAGCAGCTGGATGAAGAGATGAGGGAGAAGATAGTTCCTTCCTAACCTGGCTTCATGGACCATGGAGTCACTAGAGAAAGAACTTTTTTCCTCATCCTGAATTCCTGTTGACCCAAAATTAAAGATCTACTCTCCCACAAGTATTTTTCTCTTGGCTCCTCCCCCAAGAGGATAAGTGACATTTCTGAGTGGTGAGACAAGGAATGTATCATTGCAGCCACATGAGCTATCTTGGTTCTCTGTCTCCTCACCTGCCCTTCTGTCCATGTAGTAAGCCCTATGGGGAGGGCCCTACAGGGAAGGATATGAAGATGTCCTGTGGCTGGATGTGTAAGTTCAATTCAGAAGGAAAGCACAGAAAACCCATTTGGCCCCTTGTCTGTATGTCACATTCTGAAATCTAGCCCTACAGCAATAACACTGCTATTTTTGACCTTTGTATGAAAATATTAATATCCAGTCCTTATATGATGCTTACAATGTGCCAGACTCTGTTCCCAATGTTTTACATTTATTGATTCATTTAGTTTTCATAAACCCCTGTGAGGTATGTGGTAGGCCTTACAACGATGTTCATATCCTCATTTCTTAAATCTATGAATATGTTTGATTACATGACAAAAGGAGAATTAAGGAATTAAGACTGTGACTCAAGTGAACTTAAAATAAGATTATCTCAGATTATCCAGGTGGGCCCAGTGTACTCACAGGGTTCCTTAACAAAGAACAGGGAGGCAAAAGAGTTCTTGCAGAGTGAAGCAACATGACAAAGACTTAGTTGACTGTTGCTGGCTTTGACAGTGGTGGAAGGGACCCACGAGCCAATGAGTACAGGTGACCTCTAGAAGCCAGAAAAGGCAAGAAAATAGATTCTACCTTGGAGCCTCCAGAAAGCTTCTGCTCGGCTGTAGCTCAGGGAGGCCAATTTCAAACTTCTAAGCTCCAGAACTGTAGGACAATCAATGTGTGTTGTTTTTAGCCACTGAGTTCATGGTAATTTGTTGCAGCAGTAGGAAACTAATACAAGGTTATCTCCACTAACTTGTTGATGAAATTGAGACAGGGAAATGTTAAATAACCCATCCAAGGTCACATCCAGTCCAACTGTTTCCAGAGTCTGCCTACTTGACCACTGTGCTAGCTAGCTGCCTTTCCAGTGTTTTCCTCAATTGGATTAGAACTAGGTAGGAAGAGGGGTGCAATTAATTTCTACCTTTATAAATCCCAACAGGGGAAAGAAGATAACAAACATTGTGTAAATATTTACAACTCAGGGCATTAGGCATGTATTCTCGTATTTGACCTAAACAATCTCTTGTAGTAGACATGATTATTATTCACATTTAGCAAATGAGAAAATTGAGTTCTGCAGAGATGAAGAAAGCTGCCCAATGTCATGGGATTACTAAGCAGTGATAGTAGGAGTTGCGCATTGCAGACTCACAGGCAAACCATGTCTGTATGTGTCCTGGTAAACCTGCTGAATCCACTTTCATAAGCCCTCTGATATACATAGACACATGCAGTATTGCTTCAAGACCAGATGAAAAAATGTCACGTGGATTAGGGAATGGGTGTTTTCAGCTCATCTGCATAGATACAGCCCCACCCTGAATCTCATGTGCCAATGACAATGCCTGTTTCTTTTAGCCAGGAAGCCAGGGATATCAGGAAGACATAACAGTGCAGCTGCTCTGACCTGGTTTGTGATTAGACCTGAGGCATCCCCGGAGGTTTTCAGACATATCTAGGGCAGGAAGCTGAGCTTTAGGGAATAAGTAGGTGTCAGAATCAACAAAATATGAAATAGCATGTGTACTTTGACTCTATCCATAGTTGGTGAGCTTGGGAAAACACCGACCCATTTTAATCAGTGAGTTATTGCTGTGCTATTTACAACCACAAAATCTCAGCAACATACAATGATAAGCACTTAATTTCTCACTCACATGCCTAGAGTTGGGCTGATCCAAGCTGGGCCAGACTGGGCTTGGCCTCAGGTCATAGGTTCCATGGGTCAGGTCCAGGTCTTCCCCATGTACCTCTCATTCTGGGACCAGCAACCTACCCAGGACATGTTTTTTTCATGGTAACAGTAGATATGCAACACAGACAAAGGGAACATATGATGCCTCTTAAGGCATCAGGTTTGGAACGTAAGGAGTAGGTTTGGAACTTGCATGTCTGCCTTCCACCTCCTATGGACATATCAAGTCACATGACCAAGCCCGACACTACTGGGACAGGAAAGTATGTGCTTCCCCTGGAGGTAGCAGGAGAGGTAAGGAATGTGTGCTGGCCAATAATCGAGTTTGTCACAATCATTGCAAATCAAAACCCCCATGGAAAAACAGATATCCTTAATATGAAGTCTGCAAACATCATTCCATTGCAAACACAGAGGCTCTTGCTTCTGTTCTGTACCAACTGATGATCTGCTGTCAGCAATATGGCATTCCAGGTCCTTAACTTCCAACATGTGTGGATGTCTACTGAACCTATACTCTGTGACATAATTTCCCCAAATGGGATTCAAGTTCTCAATTGACATGGAGCCCATTCACAGGGATAAAAAGCCTCTTATATGGAAATGGTGCTCATATAACACAGTCTGGGAGCTTGTCATGCTGGGTGTCCCCCAGCGTTACCAACGTCATGTGCAGCCTTTTGGAGTGTCCTCCTACCTGCGTACCGGCCGGATCATTGAAAACTCATGCCTTTGTAAAGAACTTCTGAGGTGTGCTGCGCTCAAAGGAAAACAAGGGAAGTTTGTTTTCAATTATCTTCTCTCTCAACTGAAGACCAGACAAAAGAGCATAGAAACAGTGAAGGCTTACATTGTATAGTTCTCATAATAAGTTAAGAATGTGACTTATAAATGTTTAAAAAGGTAGGGAGAGACCTTTTCTTTGAGAAAAGAAAAACATGATAATTCTGCAAATTATTAATATATGAATTGTCTATGGTTAGAAAACATGTTATCAGAAATAAAATGATAGATTTTCCAGTTTGTTACATTATAGGAAGCCAGGCTTCCCTTTCTTGACTCCCAGGAACATCACCTGAGGAGAGAACTGGAATTCCCTGAGCAAGTGAAAGACGTGGCTCTTGCAATTTTATACTGCTCTCATTTTTTCTCTTCATGTACTTTCTTTTACCTTCAAAATTAAAAACAAATAAACAACAGTAATGGTAGGCTTTGCCCTAGGATTTTGTTAGAAATATAGGTGTCTCTGATTCTCTACTAATCAGTTCTACTACTAACTGTGCTCTGTATCCATCAAATTTCTGCTCAGTAGGGAATAATAATAATGATAATAACAAGGACATTGCTTTCGAGTCAGACAGACCCCTGGGCAAGTCCTTAGACTGGGTTTCCTATTCTGTAGAATTGAGATATTGATTTAATTCAAGAGGTTATTTGGGATATCCACAGGTAAATTCCAAAAAGGTAGCTATCACATTGGGAAAATTTTAGTCTCGAGTTATCATGAAATTTTCTTATCTTCCTTATGCTTATTCTGCAAGGTGGACCCTGAGTTAAAGCACATGCCTTCCCCATTTGTTCCTTGTGTTAATGACAGGACTGTGGCTAATCTGTAAATCCTCCGTGTTATAATCCGTAGCCAATCCCCAGGCATCTATTCTTCATGTACGGACTCAACAATGTCGTCCACTGTAACAAAGGGGAAGAGAGCTGAGGTGAGGGTGGGGAGGGAACCACACATGGGCTCTTAAATGCTTCGTTGTAGAGGCAACACACATTACTTGTACTCATAACCCATTGGTCAGAACTAGTCACATGACCCAGACACCTTGCAATGGGACTGGGAAATGTGAAGGAGCAAATGGATATTTACCTACCAGGAAATATCTCTGCCACACAGGATTTCAAAAGAACCAAATCTAATCTTTGATCAACCTGACCACATGTAACTTTAGATAGGGCATTCATATCTCTGGATAAGTTGTACAGACAGACACACTTTAATCTCTCCCATCTCTCTAATGTGATCATCATTTTCTGAGCTCAACAACGAGGCTGACTTTAAAGTTCAGGGGAAAATTTTGATTGTTAAGAATATACACAAAAGAGAAAGAATGGTGCAATGGGCTGAGATTAAGGGAGGAAACCTAGAAATCTAGAGCCTGGAACATGAAAGTTAATAGGATGCCAAAAAGTTAATACGATGTCAAGTTTTAAGAAAAATCTAGAGCACAGTTATGAATTACTGGTAGCTTCCAAGACACACCCATACTACAGATGTGTTTTGTTTCACTTACACAAGATTTTTAAAATGTTTTAATTAACTTTCAACATTTTAAAATGGGAAATTGCACATAAAAATTTAGATTTCCTACTTCTGTTCAAAAGTTGGAATATTAGGTAACACTGAGTCAGCAACATTTTTTTTTTTTTCTGCAATGTCTGGCAACAATTAGCTGGAGGTGAGGGGCTGCAGCTCCCATTCACCTCAATCCCTACCAAGCCCTCTTCACTCATTTGTAGTATCTGATGACCCCAGTAAGTGTTTGGGTTTGCAACTTCTTGTCTAAATGAGCTGGTACAACTTCTTCCTAGCAATATAAGCAATCGTGCTGTGAAGTACATAGAGCCTATTTCAAACAAGAATCTCAAGCAGACATCTCCAAGCACCATCACAGGCCAGCACAACCATTTGCAAAGCAATGGAGCAAGTTACCAAGGAATTTGCAAATGCTCACAGTCCTTGATCCTGTAATTTCACCCTGGAGACCATATCTTAAAGGAACCCTCCCTACAATGTTTTAAATAAAAATTCATCATGACTCTATTTATGATGGAAAACAATTGGACGCTACTAGAAAGTTTATGCTAAAATCTTTAGGTAAATTATACTATGCATACCCTGTGGGTTCTAATGCACAGATACCGACAAATATTAATTGAGAGTCATCCTACTAAACTACAGGACTGTACGGCAAAAATGGTAATTCATACAAACCGAAAGACAACTGAATCCATTAAGATTAAAGGAGACCAAGAAGATGTGCCTATTAAATTCAGTGTGTTATCCTTGATAGAATCCAGTTTGGAAAAATATTGTTATTGAAGACATTAGTTGAATCAATTGACAAAAAGCGAATAAAAACTTTTAGTAGATAAATCTAGTGTAACAACGTTAAATCCCTTAAATGTGATCATTGCATTGTGAGCAGATAAGAGCGTGTGTTCTTGTTCTTAGGAGATACTCCCAAAATATTTGGGAATAAAGGATTATAAAGTCTTTGACTCAATCTGAAATGATTCAGAAAAAAGAAACAATAATAATAATATTGTATATGTAACAGAGTCAGAAATAATGCAAGTGTGGCAAAATATTAACAATTGGTGGATTTGAGTAACGAATAAATTAGTATTTATTGTACTATTCTTGTGGTTTAAAAATTTTTTCAAATTAGAAGTTTAGAAAAAGATGATCATCGGGAAGATGCTTATGATATTGTGTTAAATAAAAAATTTAAGCTAAATAGTCATGTATCCAGTGTGATCTTAATTAAGTTAGCAATATCTCCCCATATAGAAAACGGGACTGGAAAGGAAATATTGAAAAATCAACAATATAAAAATTTGGTGGGTAGACTGGAGTGGGAATGTTTTTACACTTCTATTTTTTTCTATATTTCCTTCACATTTTTTTTATTTCCTTCACATTTTTAATAACCATCCATCACTTTTATAATGAAAAAAAAAAAAAAACTAAAAAAAAGAGAAAAAAGAATTACCAAGCACCATTAAAGAAAGAAAAGAATTACCAAGATCCCAACTTTGAGCCTAAAGCCAAAATCCAGAGCAATGACAGAGGAAATGGGTTCAAGCTCTCAGACATTAAGTGTGAAGGACTGTGTCTCAGGGGCTGCCAAGTGACCTTTAATGAACACCTGTCTGAAACAGAAAAATCATAGTATTCCAGGCTAAGGACTTAATGTATAGCTTAGTTTTAGTATCACAGTGGGGCCTCTGGGTATATCCCCAGATTTAAGATTTACAGACAAGCTGAAGAGTATTACTGAATTTGGCTGGTACTTCATGGCCTTGGACTTCAGGTTCACATGCTGCAAAGTAGCTAACCTCAACTTCAGGTCATAGGCCAAATGGTCAGGCCTAACTGATTCCGAAGCCGGTGAGCCTCTTCCTCGATGGTGAGGTCAGTATCCTCTCAGTTCTTGGGGGGATCCTGGCCAACTAGCTTCTTCTAAGTGAGCTTACTGTTCTGTCTCTGTTCTCTGGCTCCTATCCCCAAAACGCACCTCCTCCCCCTGAGAACAGCAGGCTGCTTCACTCTTGTCTGTCTGAAACAACTCAGCACCTTTCACAGCCCTCTTTCTTTCTCTGACCTTGGTGTCAGAGGAGCCTATAAAAGTCTCCCTTCCCTACCTTCCACTGACTCCAGTTCTCTCCAAGCTCCACCTACCCTTGCTTCTCACCCACATCCATTATTCTACCTTGCCGAAACATCTATCTTTGGAATTCCAGCCAGTTCCTCCCATTCGCACAAGCTGGCATTTCTGACCACCCTAAAGGAGTCCTGGCTGGGGCAAGAATTTCCATTTAGATTTAAAACTTCTGCCTTGGACAAGCCTATTTTCCAGATTGCCTAGATCAGAGAAGCAGCTGTTGCCATTACCAAGACTTCTCCAAAAGCCCAGAGCCCTTCTCACCTGCTGCTTGGGGGGGTTCTCCCCTTGTGGTTGCACTGATTTTTAGCAATTCTCTGACAGATCAGACCATCCTGCCACTGCCTGTAAGCCCTCATCCTGCTGACCTGGCAAGAATATCAACCTCAGTCATCCTAGAGGCTCCCCACTTCCCAGGGTTGTGCAAAGGTACATGACACCAAGGCACTGAGTTAAAAGCCTGGAGTAAGACCACCTGAGATCACATCCTACCTCTGCCACTTAACAGCTTTGAGACATTACATAAGCTACTCACCCTCTCTGTGTCTCAGCTTCCTCATTTGTACAGTGGGAATAATAGTATCTACCTCATGGGGTTATTGAAAGGATTAAATGACTTAAAAATATCTAAAATGCAAAGAACAGTACCTGGCATATAACAAGTGTTGTCTGAGAGTTTTTATTAATCTTCATGCCCCTGTACTGATTATGCCCATCGTCTTGGAGCATACAGCCCAGGAGATACAGATGTTACATCACTTCCATGACACGTTTGGGGGTAAGGAATCCTTGGAGAGGCAGGGAACTCCTTGGGTATCTGGGCTCTAGTCCCCTTGGAGACGTCTTCAAGCTTCCCTGGTAGTGCCCTGCCACCTTCTTGAGCTTCCGGAGAGCCAGCATATTCTTGTCACTCCAGGACGCTCAGAACTCCAGGGGTCCCAGTTTCAGTACCCTTTATTGGCCTTGCTGCTGCTCAAAACACCTCTCCTTTGTACTCTCACCTCGAAGACATGTAGCCTACTCTTCTCAGTGGGTACTAACCCCCAAAACATGAACCTCTTGAGGCTGTCACCCCCCAATTAATCACAAAGCCTGGGTGCTCATATAAAATGGGTGAAGACAGATGAGCTCAATACACTCTGCTGCTCTCCCCATGTCTACCTCCCACCTTCCAGCTCCAGAAGCTGTCCTGCAGAGGATGCATCAACAGGCACCTTTGCCTCCGGGTTGGAGTAAGCCAAAAGGACACAAGGGTAAAGGGCATCAAAAGGTCAGAGGACAAGAGAAAGGAAACATCGGAGTGTTTGTTCCCCTGGCTCCTCCCTGCCCCCATTGCAGCCGTTGGCTCCATTTTGCACAGAAGTTCATAGCCCTAGTGAGCAGCCTGCCCGTGCAGCCAGAGCTCATTCCCATTCTGCTCATCGCTCTTCCCCTTGCCTCGTTAGGCAGAGGTGGCAACGGCTTTCCCTCCCTCGTTGGTTGCCCTTAACATGGCCCACCCCTTCATAAATTGTTCCTGCTAAACTCCCATCAATCACCTGATGAGTCACTGACTAACACTAAATGAAAAACACAGGGACAAGAAATGCATCAATATTTACATAAATTAGCTGCCACAATAACTACCATGCAGTTTGCTTTTACTATGGTCCATCCAGTGGACACTACTATTACTTCTATTTTATAGGTGTAAAAATTGAGGTTCAGATAGGTTAAGAAACTTAAAATAGTGAACAGCCAAACTAGGATTTGGCTCCAAATCTAACCAGACTCCAAAGTTCATGGTGTTAATTACGGCACTACAATGTATATTCTCGGCATACATCAGCAGCTGGGTGGGGTCTTAGTTTGTTCAGGCTGTTATAACAAAAGAGTGAAGAATTTATAAACAAGAGAAATTTCTTTTTCACAGTTCTGGAGGCCAAACGTCCGAGATCAAGGCACAGACATGGTTGCATAAGAGCCCTCTTCTCATTTCACAGCCACTGACTTCTCTGTGTTCTCGCTTGGGGCTAAGGATCTCTCCGAAGCCTCTTTTATAAGGGCACTAATCCCATTCACAAGGGCTCTACTCTCATGGTTTAGGACTTCCCAAAGGCCCCACCACCTAACACCATCATCTTTGAGGGTTAGGATTTTGACATGTGGATTTGGGGGAACACATTCGGACCAGAGCGCATGGGTTCCTCAACAGGCTTAGAGCCAGTGCATGCTCCCTACGTACTCATAACTGTCCCAATCCAACCCACATCCTAATATAAATTACTAGCTCTGTCAATTTTCAAGGTAAAGCAAAATGCCCATATCCATGGCCGTATAGTGTCTACCCTTATACAACGGCAATCAAAAGTCACCTTCCCTCACTTATACCCCCTTAGGGTATGTCCTTACCTGTAGGTCACTAAGAAAATAGAAACACTCAGACACGATCCTTCTCACCTTTACATCACCACACTTACCATACTCCCTGCCTTCCCTCCTAATTCAATGGATGAACTATTCTTCTCCTGCCCCTTTGTCACATCTTCTGCATCATCGATTAACTCCCTCTGGTGGACCTTTTGCATCAGCGAATAACATGCTCCAGTACCTCCCGTTCTTAAGACAAACAATTCATTCCATACCTTCCTCCAGCTACTGCCGCATATTTGTCCCATCACAACAATATTTCCAAAGAGTTGTTTTCAGTGGTTCTATTTTTTCACACCCCCAAATTTCTCCTGAACCCACTCTAATTTTATGACTGACAACACACTTAGAGCTATCTGTACCTCTTATGGCAAAACGCAAGAGTCACTCTGTTGTTCTCACCTTACTCACCCTCTCAGCTCAGCAGAGTTGACCACTCACTCCTGCTTGGAGTATTCCCTTTTCTTGGTTTCCTGTGAGGACATTTTTATTCTTCTGGTTTCTTGCCGATGTCACCGGCCTCTCCTCAAGTTGTTCTGCTAACTCCTCATCATTTACTTGATTTCTAAATGTTGGAATACAATGCGGGGATCAGCTCTAAGCCATGTGCAAGTCTCACTCTATGCTCTCCGTGATCTCACCAAGACTGAAGTCTGTGCCAAAGACTCCCAAATTGGTATTTTCACTCTGACCTCTCTGAGTGCCAGACTCAGACAGGCAGCTGCTTTTATGGCATCCTGGATGTCTAAAAGGCACCAGAAACTCAAGATCTTTTAATCAAAACTCTTATTCTCTCCTTCTCTGTCTCTCTGTCTCTCTGTCTCTCTGTCTCTGTCTTTCTGTCTCTCTGTCTCTCTGTCTCTCTGTCTCTCTCTCTCTCTCTCTCTCTCTCTCTCTCTCTCTCTCTCTCTCCCTGTCTGTCTCTCTCTCTCTCACAATCGTCTTTTTTCAAAATTTAATTTTCCTTTACTACTAGTTTCGGATATACAAAACTACATAATGATTAGATATTTACACCCTTCACAAAGTGATAACCCCCCCCCAAGTCTACTACCCCTCTGACATCATACATAGTTATTACAATACCTTAAAATCCTCTTTTAATACAGGGTCTCTCCATCTCAGTTAATGCCTTGTCCTGAAAGTTGGTTCCTTGTCCTGAAATCTAGAAATCTTCCTTGATTTCTTTCTTCTCTTATCTCCTAACCTCCAAACCTGGAAACCAACAAAAAAAATCCATTAGCTTTACCTTCAAACAACTTCTCAGATTCTTTGGTTTCTCAGTCCATTGCTGCCTCCCTAGTTCCAGCTACAGTGGTCACTCAGCTATACTGTTGCAGTAGCTCCTAGTACACTTCCCTCTGTCTAGCCCCGCTTCCATGCAATCGATTCTCCACACACAGCCAGAGTAACCTTCTTAGAATATAAATCATATCACATCGTTCACTTCTTCAGACCATGTAGTGCAGGGGTGTCCAAAGTTTTTTCAACGTTTTTCACCAAGGGCCATTTGCGGTAAAATACACAAACAGCCGGGACACTCACTCGAGGTGAAGTACGTATTGCCTCACCTGGTTTATTTAAGTAAACTAAATATATTTTTGGAATTTGCTGCGGGCCAATTAAAAATGGATCATGAGCCGCAGTTGGCCTGCGGGCCACAGTTTGGACACCCCTGCTCTAGTGTCTTCCTAGTGCACTTAAAATGATATCCAAATACCACACATGGCCCGCAAGTACCCAGATGACCTAGCAGTGTCTCTAGTCCCATCTCCTGCCCCTCTTCTCATCACTCATCATGCTCTAGTCACATTGCCTGTCTCTGTTCCTTAAGCACATCAAGTTTTCCTGCCTTTGTACTTGGTATGTCTTCAGCCTGGACCCCGTGTCTCCAGATCTTCACATGGCTGGCTTCTTATCACTCAGTTTCAGTCTCCTCATAGAGATGCTCCTGATTCTCTAATCTGAATTAATAGCCCTCACTTTGAGTTGCATCCAATAGGTCAACCTATTTTACTTTCCTCAAAGGATGTATCATCATGGAAACATATCTTGTTCGTGTTCATGTTGATTGGTGCACTGTTGGCTTGCCTGTCAGAATGAAAGCTCTATGAGGTCAGGAACCTTACCTATCTAGCCACTTCTATATCCTCACCACCCAGAGCAGAGCACCACACAGGCCTCAACAGAGTCCTCCAACCTCTGCTGAGCAAGTGCATGAATGAGAGTCCAATGACTGCAAACTCATATTAGAGAGAGATGCACAGAGGTTTAGGTGGGAGGAAATTTCCGAAGATAAATAGATTCGAAAGAATGACAATCGCATTCCAGTCCTTCTGGTCAGCTTGCTGAATTTGTGAGCATCTGGCCTCAGAATTTAGGGGAGAAAATATATGGTAGCATTTTCCTCAAGAAAGGCTTTGTCTTCAGGCAGAACTTGACCAGCATTTGCTCCATAAATAGCTGCTCACAGATCCCTGCTGCTACCAGGACTACCGGCCAACCTCTCCCTGCAGTGGCCACTAACCTGTGGGGGCCTGGTGGACACGGGCAGGGTTTGAGATGTTGGAAGTATTGCCCTGTTACATTCACTAATGAGAAAGTCATCACTTGTTTCTAATTAACTTGTGTCAGTGGCACCTCCCATCCTTGTAAGTTTTCAGTATCACCAAATAGAATGTAAATTTAACATAAAATCATTTGTAAAACAATACAGAGATATGGATACAGGGTATGGTTTAAAAGAGAGGATTTGCCTCGGTTCTAGCCTTGGTTCTGTGGCCAATGGTTTACAGATTTTAGTGCCTGAATCAAAGGAAGATCCCGCAACAGATTTACACAGGGGAGGAAAAAAGTAAGGTCTCTCCAGTGGAGGAATTTCAGCACTGGAATCATGGACGGAGGAGATATACTTCTGGTTTGGAGGCAGGGCGTCTCATAACCCTCCTCAAATAACACCCAGTTATGGAATATATGAAAGATGATGAGATGCCTAAGAACATTTATGCTATTATTTATAATAGGTTTTATAAAAACTGTCTGTAACCATTGTATTCTACATGCTTTGTATGCCACATACTATATGTCTTCGGGAAAGTTACTGAAACTTCTTGTGACTCACTTTCTTAGCTTATAAAATGGGACTGGTAGTAGCAGTCATTTCTACCCTTAGTTAAAATACAGAAAGTAAGAAAAGACCACTGCTACCACTCTAAGAGGTCAAGAGAAATTATCCGACTAAAACACATGGAGAAAGAAATATTTAAAAATGGAAGCAGTATCTAAGATCTATAAAACAATATCAAATGCTCTAAAATGCATGTAACTAGCATCTCAAAAGGTGAAGGGAGAAGTGAATGGAGCCAGGGAAATATGTGGAGAGATAAAGGCTAAGAATTTTCCAAAACTGATAGAAGACATCAAACCATCTACAAAAGCTCAGAGAACCCTCAGAAGGTAAAAACAAAACTCCACCTAAGAGTTTCATAGCCAAACTGTTAGAAACCAAAGAGAGAAAGTTTTGCAAGCAGTCAGGAACAAAAAGACAAATACATAAAGGCGGGCTGGGTTTGGGGGTAGGGTTGGGGGAGGGGGAAACAGGGGGACTTACTACAGACTTTTAACCAGAAAAAGTGAAGCCAAGAGGACAACGGAGGGGCAACTTTAAAGTGGCAAAAAGTGAAAAAACTGTCTTAGAATTTTGTATCGAGTTTTGCTCCCAAACATCACCCTTAGTCAATACTGGTACCTTTATTGTATACTCAAGCCCAAAGCTGTAAGATCCTAACTAAGCTTTTGCTTTTCCTATTCAAAGCCCACTAAGATGGTCACCTGGCCCACAGGATCACCCACTCAGTAAAGAGACCTTCTGATCAACACAGTGGTTCTCAGCGTTGATTTTTACCTGGGGGTCACCGGGGAGCTTGTAAAAAATTATGCACATCCAGGCCTCACACCTTGAGATTTTGATTGAATTGTTCTGAGGTGTGCCTGGTTTTTGTTTTGTTTTGTTGTTGTTGCTTTGTTTTTGTTTTAATTTAGAAATATAATTGTAATGAACAGTCAGGTGGTTTGTAATCTATTATTTAAATATAATAGGATGCTTTCTCCTTTTAAGGCAGACATAATTTTAAATACCAACGTTATATATTATGTTAAACATTATGTAATTGTTTCCTAATTATTTTAAAAAGTGGTAGTGAGAACTGTCTTTGGCAAGACTCGTTTTCAACAGTTGGATGCACACTGGATCACCTGGAGAGTTTTAAAATATTCTGATGCCTGAATCCCCAGACATTCTGATTTTCTTGGAACAGGTGACAGCCTGGACATCTGTATTTTTATAAGCTCCACTGCTCTTCAGATTTTTGGAAGGTCTAAAGTTCCTAGTAAGAGGTTGAGAGATTCTGACCAACCAGAAGTTATTGTGGAGAGCCAAAAAGAACAGATGGAATCAGCTGAACCCCAGGCCTCTCAACGTCTATTGACGTTGTCCCATATTCGCTCAGCCACCACTTTCTTTTCTCAGAAGAGCATCCTTGAGCACCCTCTGGCCCACTGCGTACAGACATGTACCTGGCTACCTGCTTATTGCCAAGAGCTGCTTTTTACAGCGACCTCATATGTATTCCCCTGCTCTCTAATGTCCAGCCACAAAATGGAAACCTCATTACATCAAAGTTGAAGGGACTGTCAGAAAACAAATGGTTCCTGCTGTCTGGGAGTATTGGAGGGAGTCGGGCACGGGCCCATGGGGAGCATGAATTCCAAGCATTGCTAAAGGCTGTCAGAATACTCAGAGACTGTCACCGCTATAGGAAAGCTCAGCCTGATAGCTGAGCTGTGCTCCCAGATACTCTCATGGTTGGGAGGGAAGGTGCTTCTCACATGCTAAAGGTGCTTCTCCCCTGTCTTCAGCATGAGTGTTGCCTCCTTTGCTTAATTAAGCAGCCTCATTACGAGATCATATTATTCAGCCATGGGGAAGATTTAAGTGATGTCCAAATTCAAATGTCAAGTACCACTGATTTCTGTTAATCCAGTTTCTGTCCTCTTACATTACTGTCTCTGGGGCTGATAGCATAGCCACAATCACCCTCACCTTTGTTTTTTTCTCAGTGCCTATTTCTCCTCTTTTTATGAGTTCCACAGTTTCTCAAAAAATGCTCCTAAAATCATACATTTGTATCACTAAGGTATCTATCAAAAATCTCAAGATTTCTAGGCCTACCACAGTCCCACTGAATCATATCCAAGGCAGGAGCAGATATCTGTATTCTTAACAAGTACCCAAGTCATTGTAAAGATTGGAAACCACTGATCTGAAGTGGTATCCAGCACCCTGGGACACCATGCTTCCTGGGTGCTGGTTCTGTCTTAGTTTACCAGTTGAATCACCTTGAGCAACCTCTGTGGGTTCCAGTCCCCTCCTCTGGAAAACGGAGGTGAGTATTACCTACTTCATAGGATTGCTGTGAGGATTAAATGAGCTAAAATAGATAACATGCTTAGAAGAGCACCAGGCACATAGTAGGAGGTCACCAATAGCAATCTACTCAGTAAGAGATTAACCTCATGAAACATCAAAGAATAAAATAAGGCAGAAGGTTTTTAAAATGCTAAGTGTAAGACAGACATAGGAGCCTTGATGTGCTGCAGAAGTTGACATGCTGCCAGCATATCAGAGCGAACATAAGCATTAAAGTCAGATTGGGATGGAACAGACTCCATTAACTAACTGAGAAAAATTCAATTCACCCATCCAGAGACGGAAGCCCTTCGTACTACCTAGGTGATCTGTTAAGGTGTTTCTCCTTTTTAATTTCTTTATATGTAATACAAATATATATCATATATAGATATTATAGAATAATCACATATATACATGATTACATTGGAAAAAAATGAAATTATACACATGCATTTTTCTTTATAAAAACTTTCAGGTTTACAGAAAAATTGAGCAGATAATCCAAAGTTCTCACATACCTCCCGCTGCCATGACGGTTTCTCCCATTTTTAGCATTTTGTATTTGTGTAGAACACTTGTTAGAATTCATGAGCCAGTCTTGATACATTATTAACCAAGTCCATAGTATACATTAGGGTTCACTCTTTGTATTGTCAGTGCTATAGATTCTGACAAATGTATAATGACAGGTATCCACCATTATAGCATCATATAGAATGATCTCACTGCCCTAAAAACCTTTGTACTCCACCTATTCATTTCTTCTCCTTTCCCCTCAAATCCCTGACAACCACTGACCTTCTTACTGTCTCTGCGTTTTCCTGCATGTCATATAGTTGGAATCATGAAATCTAGCTTTTTCAGACTTTTTTTTTTACACTGAGCAATGTGCTTTTAAGATTTCTTCATGTCTTTTCCTGGCTTAATAACTAATTTATTTTAATCATTGAATAATATTCTATTGTGTGTATGTACCAGTTTGTTTATCCATTCACTTATTAAGGGACATCTTAGTTGCTTCAAGTTTTGGGCAATTATTACTGTAATAAAGCTAATATAAACAGTCATGTGCAGGTTTTGTGTGGACATGTTTTCCACCCATTTGGGTGAATACCAAGGAGTACAAATGCCAAACTGTATGGTAAGACTATGTTTAACTTTGTAAGAAACTGCCAAACTGTCTTTCAAAGTGGTTGTAACATTTTGCATTCCCACCAGCAATGGATGAGAGTTCCTGTTGCTCCACATCCTCACCAGCATTTGGTGTTAGTACTCTGGATTTGGGCCATTCTTATAGGTGTGGAGAGACATCTCATTGTTGCTTTAATTTGCAATTCCCTATTGACATATGATGTTCAGCATCTTTACATATGATTATTTGGCATTTATAAATCTTTGGTGAGGTGTCTATTCAGATGTTTCTGCCTATTTTCTAAGTGGGTTGCTTATTATTGTTTTAAGAGTTTTTGTACATCCTTTGTCAGATACATTTTTGAGTACAAGTCCCTTTAGTGAGTATATATTTTGCAAATAGTTTCTCTTAGTATGTGGCTTGTCTTTTCACTCTCTTAAGTATAATATAAGTATAATATGTTATATTATACTTACACTTATAATATAATTATATTATATTATACCGAGTCTTGTATTAATTTTTGCTCCAAAAGATACATTAGTGCTGATTATCCGGCTAGGTCTTTTTTGGGGGAGACATGGTAAGGTCATTCTGCCTGGGAAGAGCATATTGGGCCAGTGTGAGAAGGTAGAGGAAAATAAAAAGCTATTTCAAATGTTTGAACAGTTGTCATATGGAAGAAGAATCACATTAATTTTGCATGGTCACAAATGTTAGAATTACCATCAAAGGAGAATTACGAGTAGGCAGAATTAGGCTAGATGTAAGGAAGAAAAGTCCTAATAGTCATGGCTGCCCTAAAATGTTCCATGAAATTTCTGGAGATGGTCAACATAAAGATGGAGAACACCTAGGAGAAGATATCATAGACAAGTTTCTATAATTAAGGAAAACTGAAACCAGTTGAGGTATTTCAAAGAAATGGGGTTTCATACAGATAATTTGGTGGTCACAAAACTGTTGGAAGGACTGGAGAAGTTTAAGGCAGGAAGCAGACATTAGCATTCAGCTTCACTGTTAAGTAAGCTAGAGAAAAGAAAACGTTATTAAGAAAAGCAGATGGAAGAGAAAATACATTTAGAGTATTTATTGAAAACAATCCTTATAGTTCAAATATGTGTTGTTCAATGCTCAACTATATAGTTCACAGATTTCTAGTTCCTGCAACAAAGAAGAGAGAAGAATAAACATCTAGTGCAGGGTTCAAGCAACAGTTTGGGGTGCAGATGGAGGGGTGTACTTGATACTAACTGGTCTGCTTAAAATTTATAGAAGTGGGCTCTCATAGCACTCTGCTCATGCCTTCCTCCTAAAATCACCTTTAAAGTCTTCTCTACTCTGTCTTCGCAGACTATGCAGTAGAAACCCTGTTGCGCATATACGTTCTGTGCAAACTCTACTTAAGTAGATGTCGTTTCACTGACATTGATCTTCTGTGTGACTGCTAAAAACACAAGCCTATTCAATTCCATTAACATGCATTTAGGAGCTCCTTTTCTGAGCCATTGGAGTATTTTTAAAGCCTAAGAGATGCAGCTGATCACAGGTGGTGTAGGCACAACCATGCATTGCCATTCTTTTCCTACCTGGCCACAGAATCACCACGGTGGCCTCTGGATAGCAGGGAAATGAGGAACCGTAGCCTTCCTCCTTGGCTGAATCACATCATAATAGGTGGGTGGGTCTCCCACCTCCACTCCATTTATACACTCTATTTCAGGACCAATTCTACAAGGTTACATAGTGAAGATTAAGGAATAGATTTGATTCAGGAAAGGGAAAACTCACAAGATCAGGTCAGCAATACAGAAGTTCTTACTGCACTCAACTTTCATTATCCCATTGAAAGGCATGTCAGGGCCCATGAGGAACAGGTACCTCTGAGACCTCACCTAAAGAGAGATCTGCCATGAGGAGTGCAGACAGCTGACAGCCTCCTCTCCTGGGGTTTCTGGGATCTACAGGAAGGCCACACTCCCCTCAAGCAGCTCTCAGCCAATATCTGAGCATTGTATAGGTACTAGGGCCTGGCCATATTTGCTCAGCGTAGAACTCTTCAAGAGGCAACCTTTGTGCTGGCCAAAACTATAACTATCTCAGAGATGCACGTGGGACATGGGGACAGTTTTCCTTGCATGCATATGGGAGAGATTTCCTGGGGTGCCTGCCTGTGAATCAAAATACTGCATCAAAAGTAATTTCTTCACAGGGCTTCTAAAGAAGTGACATTACGTGTGGCCTCGTTCATTCCAGCATTGCAATTTCAAACCTGTAGTATATCACAGAGTTAATTTGGGCCAAATTATAAAAGAATTTATAGTTTTCTCGAGCAAGATGTCCCTTTAAAAACCAACCTGCCACCACCATTGAGAAATTATAAATATGACAAACTAAAGATTATTCAACAAGCACATAAATCAAAGACAAATGAACAT
Source organism: Rhinolophus hipposideros (assembly GCF_964194185.1). Classification (NCBI taxonomy): domain Eukaryota; kingdom Metazoa; phylum Chordata; class Mammalia; order Chiroptera; family Rhinolophidae; genus Rhinolophus; species Rhinolophus hipposideros. The sequence continues at coordinate 49,176,610 of NC_138060.1, forward strand.
TTGTTAAGCAGGGAAGATGTCGACAGATTCCTGTTTCAAAAAAGAAAAAAAAAAAAAAAGCACTCTAAAAGCAGCCGGAATAGCCAATGAAAATGAAATTGCATTCTGGTGAAAATCTCACAGGGGATTCCTCTTCGCATACCTGTAGTAAACTCTTTATTCCACTAGCGAGTACAATGCACCTATCTGAATTTCTTCCTCCCAAATCTGCCTGCCTTCCTCCTCTCTTGACACAGGAGTCAGGTACACCCTGTGGTCTAAAATCTTTATCTGCTGGTGCCTGTCCTCTTATCTTTCATAGACATTATCTCCAGTAAATTTCTTTCATTCGTACCTGGGTCTTGGTGTATACTTTCTGGCTGGCATTAATGATATTTCCATGGCATCTGCTAAATACAATGTGGGCTTTGTTCCAGGGGAAGTAGCCCTCCCCTCTTTTGGGCTGTCCATTTTCACATTGCTAGAGTTGAGGGGGAGGGAGATAAAGAATGCTTATGGCCAACCAGTCTGGATTTGGGACGCCAGCTCTTTATACAAGTGTTCTGAGAAAGCCAGCTGCTCTGATTCTGTGGGAAAGGTGTCTCTTGAGATGATGAAAGGTCCTAATCCTATAGGAAGCTGATCTTAGAAGTAGCCTCTTCCACTAGAAGAAAGGAGTCCTATTTCCAGGTGGCTCTTTGCCCAAGTAACCCAGGATAACGCCCAGGGCAATTTGGAGATAGTTCTGCTCATTGTATGCTACACAAACAACATTGTTCACTTTCTTCATACATCATGGTAATCCTTCAGAATAGTTGTTAATTTGGCAATCCTGGATTCTATAGCTCTCGATTCCTAATTTAGAGCAGAGCTATATATGCCTATCCTGCTCTTAAAAACTGTCAATTAAAAAAATAGTCCCAACTGGAGAGATACACACTGTCAAATGTGCACCACGCTCTGTACTCTAATTCAGAAAACACGTTTTGCTTGTGAATCACAGAACCATTATGTTTTGCAAGGATTTATTTTCCTCCCTTTCCCTTCACACATGCCACCTCAACCCCTTTCCATCCCAATATCATACAACCATCCTGGCTCTCTTCACTCTACTTGTATCTATTTGTATAGTGCCAGGAAGAAAGAATTAGCACAATTTCTTGTTTTGAACAGTTGGTTTCTTCGAAGGAGCACAGTGGAGTTCACATATCCCCATATTCATACCTCTTTAAGTTAGGAAGAAGGCAGAGGAATGGAGACACAAACAAGATAAAGTGTAATGACCAAAGTTATAGCAGCTTTTCTAGCAGGAGAATCTAATATTTGGGTATCTAATTTGGTTACCTCTGCCCCTCCCCTAAAGCCTAAGCACAAGGCTGCAAACGTGAGACAAACAGAGAAACATGGCAGCATGTATGATAGATAAAGTCACAGGTATAGTCTAAAGTCTTATGGGACTCGTGATACATAGAAGGCAGCCAGAGATTTATTTGGTCCAACACTACTACTCACAGAAGAGGAAACCGAGGTGCTGTAACTTGCAGAGTGGTACAAATAGTTGTGGTCTATCAGAACTAGGACCCAGCCTTCCACCCCCTGATCAAGTGCTCTCTCCTCAATGCCTTATTACTTCTAGATCATTTAACATTTTTCTGCCTCACTTTCTCCAGATGCTTCTGTGTAACTCTCACTAAGGACAAATATAAACAAGGTGGCCCTTATTTCCTCTTTACTCACAGCAAGGATGTGATAGTCAGCAGGCATCATATGAACTGTCAACAGCACTGTAATCTTCTACCTGTGGGCCTATTCCTTATATTTTTACCACCTAACTTGCCCTCTTCTGTCTAACAGCCACTCTATAACCCACATTATTGCTTTCTGCAGAGAGGGAAGAAGCACAATTTCTAAAGTTGATGAGAGGCAGTGAAATCTTCAGTTCCAATAAGCAAGAATTGGTAGTGGGATGCCATTACTCCTCTCATTGAACCAGTTCCTCTAGTTATTACATATGGTCGTTTGCATTATCGACCCCTTTATTTTATCTCTTCCTGAATCTTCACCCTTTTCCATATGTGGCAGCTTTGTCATTTTAGCTAAGCTGAAACTATATTTCCCAAAATGTTCTTTTCTGTCTGGTTCCCAGATTAAGTTTGCCACAGGAAAAGAAATTTGCGAGTTTGGAAAAGGGAAGCAAAGCAACAGCCATGTTTTAAATTCTGAAGTGGGTCCAGGGCCTGGCACTACTGCTGCTCCTGCTGCTCCTGACCGACTGGCTCCCCTGGTTGGCATGGAGTCACAGCCAACCAACAGCTCCTCTAGCTCCTGTTGGAAATCCTCCTTCACCTTCTGCAGCTCCTGAGCCAGGTGTGTGTGCTGCTTGCTGCACACACCAGCCAAGGCACCATCTTCTCCTGCAAGTCACCCATGACTCCATATTTGGAGAGAGTTAGAGACTGGCGTGGGATCCAGCTGGCCCTTGTTCTCACCCATGTTGTGTCTAACTTTCTTTCCCAACTACTAGCCCTGATAACCTCAGGATGAATATCACATAGAAGACCACAGCCTAACAGTGACTTCTTAACCAGCTCGCACAATTGCATAAGGCTTCGTCCCTATAATAAATCCCCTATTCTATATCACTCATAGGAGTTCTGCTTCTCTACTCAAACTCAAAATGATACACTATCAACTTTGCAGTTACCCCCACCTCGAACGGCTGAGTCAATTTCCTCACCTCTTGACTTTGGATCTAGTCAAGTGACTTGCCTTGATGTGACACAAGTAGGGACTTGCCCAGTGGGGCTATCCCCTCTTGCGGCTCTGCTATCACCCTGAGGAGAGCTCTGGCGAGCTCCTGGTCCCGGTTGGAAGGCAAGATTTATTGGAACTTAGCCACCCCGGCCACTGACGTCTGAAGCACAACTGCCCAGACAACCCCACGGCCTCAGGGCAGAATAGAACTGTCAATCCCAGCACAGCCTAGATCAGCCAAACATCAGCTGACCCACACATGCATGGATAATAATAATAAATAATAAAGCCACTGAGTTGTGAGGTACTTTGTTATGCAGCAATAACTAACCAGTATACTGTTACAAAACTTTTAGGTCAGAAAATGGATACTCCATGTCTCTGACTTTTGCCAAAGCGTATGTTTATGTGTTTTGATGAGACATCCATTTCGTTTTAGAACGTAGTTGTGATACACAGAAACATTGGAGATAGTCTGGGTTTGAATTCAGACTCAAATACTTTTGATTTGTATGAGAACTTATTTAACCACTATAAATGATATTACCTGACTGGTTGTGGTGAGGATAAAGTGAAGTAAATTTCTTAACATAGCAACTGCATAGTATATGCTCAATAATCGTTAGCTGTGTGTGTGTGTGTGTGTGTGTGTGTGTTTGTGTTTGCTAAGTACACTGCTCCCAAGTGTTCGTGTTTACTTGATACTTTGGTTGTTATTCACCATCCACCGAGTGTTGAATATCCATTAACAGTATTGTGTAATGAGCATCTGTAATGGGCTGAGGGAATACATAGATGAACGAGACCCAGTCTGTGCCCTTAAAGATTCCTATCACCTTTGCTTTATTTCAGCTACTCCCCAAATAATTAAATCACTTCTGAAAGGCAGTATTTCTACCCTGTGATGGCAACCGAGACTATAATAGTCAACAAGGGACACATTCGACGATTCTATAGACCATTTCAGGAGGTGACCAGAAAGATAAAATGTTCAATGATTTGGGGGAGCTCTACGTTCTGTTCAGCTAAATTATCATTATCATCACTATCATCTTTATTTTATTTCAAGTCTTTCAACTATTATGTGGAATGAATATAGTATTTCCATTCACATTTGTGGCTTCTATTTTACCCCAAATGTACATTATTCTTTTGAGTGTATGATCTAAAAAAAAAAAAAAAAAAAAAAAAAACTGAATTCTCAAGTTATATTTTTCTATATATTAGGTCCATTTTTTTCTGAAAGGAACCTCATTAGTCTTATACTTTATAAAATGCTATTAACTCTTTGCTCTGCATAAATTTATCTTACTGACCTCATTGTAGGCTAATAATTACAACATTTATAACAGGCATACTAGCATAGGATTTAAATTCATTTATTTATAATGACAAGTACATGAGCAGGATTTTAAAAATATTCCCATTTTGCGGATGAGGAAATGGACGCAGGGAGATTAAATAACCTTCCCAAGGTCACACACTTAGTCCACGGCACAGGCAGAACCCAATCTGATGCCAGGCTCATCACTCCCAAACTCTACCACCTCTTTTATCTGCTCTATGAAGCAAGGAGTCTCTGTATATAGAACATACTGATGCTAAATACAAATCCCCCTCAAACTAAACATTCCTCAAAATAATTGCTTTATTCTTGTCAACCCTTAGCCTTAAGTTCTGCTCTCTATTGTTTTTAACCATAATTTCCATTTAATAAATGTCTTCTTTGCGTTTTAGGAATTTCATTAATTTGAGTATCTCTTGGGTCTGACAGAAATGATTATTACATTCAGGAAATTGAAGAGAAATGGGCTATAACTTTGGAGGTAAATAGAACGGGGGGCGGGGCAAACAGGAAAGGCAGAGAGAGATAAGTGCCATGGAGGCGGAGAGGGAAATGGGGAACTGCAGGGTTGTGGTCCACGCAGGTCTCTCAGTTTCTGCCCTCCCTCCTGTTGTCAGACAATTACCAGAGGGTTCGGGGGTGACTGCTAGGCTGATAATATGGAGGTATCACAGAGAACTGCAGATTTTCCTCATGACCGCCTCATAAAGGAGACATAAATGAGTGGCTACAACAGCTGGAGATGGAGGTGAGATGAAGGAATGAGTCCTGCATGTTTTTAACCTGAGGCTCTTGGAAACTTCCTTTTGATCTGGTTATTCCTGGGAAGCCACACAGGAAGAGCAATTGAAAGCATCCTTCCAACAAGCCCAGGAAGGAAGCTTAGTGGCAGGAGTCCTAAGGCCCTGAGTCATCATTTCCAGGCCCCTGTGGGCAGGCGTGTTCGTAGGAAGCAGAGCATTCCTCCTTGTGCACTTGGTGACTTTCTGTGTAACTATGTGCTGACACAGGTCTCTCTATCTGGAGAAGACTGTTTCCCTCAAAGAGGTCACAGGGGCCAGCCTAATTTCTTCCCTGTCATTTGCAACAATTCTTATTAGTTGTGTCCTGGCTTTTGCCTAACTGCCCCTCCCCAGCACTCATAACACCTTAATGCTACAGGGAGCTGATGCAGTGAGTTGACTCATCAGCTACAACTCAATACTTAAAGATGTAAATCAGTGGCCTCCTAGCTGGCCTCCTCATAATTTTTCTGTCCGGTCATCCATTATTGGTCCAGCATCTAGTGTCTTTTTAAAAGCATAAATAACATTATGCCACCCACTATCCTTGGTGGAAACCCTTTTAGATACAAGGCAAAATAATTATCATGGTCTATAAGGATGTACAAGGAAAGGCCTTTCTCTATCTCTCCACTCTCACTGTTGACTACTCTCCCTTTTGATCTCAATCTTCCTGCCACACCCACCTCTCTGTTTCCATGTGGCATCATGCTGTCTCTACCCAAGGACCTTTGCAAATGTTATATTGTTAGCCTAGAACTTGATCCCTTCACAAGTTAATTCTTATTTATCTTTTAGTCTCTGAGCCAGATAGTCTCCATTTCCTCTGCAGATCCCCTCACCACCTCCACTTCCCTATTCTCTGCTCCAGGGGACTAATCTGTATGGACTATATTAATGGTTTCTTCTGCCCTCTGGTCTCTGGAAATATACTGAAGGGAGAGAAAAGAATGGAGTCAGGGCATTTACTTTCCTGGATCACTGTTTGCAAAGGTCAATTCTTTGCAACTGTTAAGAATGCTGTATTGGTCAGCTATTGCTGTGTAACAATCAAAATTCTCAGTGGCATACAATAATAAGTAGCCATTTCTCAAGCATCTGTAGGTCAGTTGTTGGGGGGCCAGGGACATAGCTCATTTAGGCTGCTGTAATTATAATTTTTAATATTCTGGAATTGATGGTTTGGCATGTTGAAATCATAGGCCAAACTAATAGCTAAACGTGTTTACATCCATAGCACAGACATCGTATTATAAACCCTCTCATCAGCAACCCCAACATCTGTGTTTTGCTTCCTGCCCAATAGGGGAGGTCCCCAGCTAACAACTTCCCACTACAACAGTAATGAAGGTTCTCACCCATGCTTTTCCCTCACTCCTTCTGCCTCCTGACTAACTCTGGTGCTTCTCCACATGGCCTAGTATGGCATGGCATGGCTCCTCTTGGGAACTATAAGTAATAAACCCTTCTTTTAATGACCTTGACCTCTCCATGTTTCCACTCAGTCATACCTATAAATTAAATTCCAGGTACATTTTAAAACAGCTATGCTCAGCTAGGCAACAAGAGAGCAAGTCTAATCACTTAAGTACTTTTGATGATTTAATTCTGTCTCTCCTACTAAACTGCTATGCCATGTTTATTTTGCTCCTTGTTATATTCTCATCACCTAATAAAGTGCCTGGCATATTGGAAATTCTTGGTAAATATTTATTGAATGAATGAATAAAATAGGAAGCCTGCATTAGAGTCAACCTAATGCCCTACTGCAAATGGGCAGTGAAGCTATTATATTCTTTAGATGGAAGAATTATGAAAAGACACTGATTTTTTTCTGAAGGCAGAGGTGACTATGAATGGTCACTTTACAAAAGTGACAATTTCTTCCTAAAGGTAGCCAACTAAATGTGTAGAAAACAGCCGTAACGCCATTAAAGTCTGACCCAGGCAGTGGTTACCAAGGCTTCAAAGATGCCTAGGATGCCTTGGGACGCTCCACAGATTCTCATCGTTTACCTGGGAGTAGCAGGAAACAAACGAGAGACTTCCTATCTGCTGGCATTCCTTGGCTTGTGGTCACATCACACCAGTTTCTACTTCAATTACCACGTTGTCTTTTCCTCTTCCGTGGTGAAATCTCCTTCAGCCTCCCTCTTACACTGACATGTTGATTATATTTCTGGTCTACCTGGATAATCCATAGTAGTCTACCATTTCAAGATCCTTCACTTAATCACATTGGCAAAGTGAAATTTATAGGTCCTGAGCGTTAGAATGTGGACATTTTGGGTGGAGTGAAGGAGGGCATTATGCTTACCACAGGTTCACTTTACAGAAAAGCTGGAGAAATAAACCCACTCATTAAAAGTATGAGAATCCTCATCTGCCATCCCCTGTCCTCAGGGGATCAAATATATGGTGATGGAAGGAGAACAGACTCTGGGTAGTGAACACACAATGGGATTTATAGATGATGTAATACAGAATTGTACACCTGAAATGTATGTAACCTTACTAACAATTGTCACCCCAATAAACTTTATTTTTTTAAAAAAGTATGAGAATCATTAGTAACTGTACTCTTCCTACTCCCAAACATCACTATGTTTTGTATACCCTTCAGTTATATGAGGGGGAGAAAGAGGAAACAGGAAACCTGGGAGAGAGAAAATGACAGAACACTAAAATAATGAATGAATGAATGAATGAATGAGCAAGCAATCCGGCCAGCCAGCCAGCCAGCCCTGAACTATTAGTAACCATAGCTGGTATTTAGATATTTTGTTCAAAAGGAATCGCAAACAGAGTTGACTGCTTCCTCTAGTGGAGTCACTGCCGTAAATGTGTATGCACATGATCGTACACATACACAGCGCTTCCTAGGAGGTATTCTGCTTTCCTTTTGATTCTAGGAAGCACAGCTCTCCCCACCACCTGCATAAAAAGGCAGAACTCAACCATGTCATGTCATTCCTGTCTCTCTAGAGAGATGCCACATCATTTTTCACTGCTACCCAGCACTGTCCTTCTTCTTAAATTCTAAAGGCTCAGAAACAATCAGCTCAAGTCTGTCACTCTGTTATCTCCATTTATCCATTTATCTCCATAGTGGAAGGAAGGAGAGAGACCTCCATGTCCCATTTGAAACTTTTCAAATGATTTGAAATATTAGGCTGTTGCAAAGTAATTGTGGTTTTTGCAATTATTTTTAACCTTTTAAACCACAATTACTTTTGCACCAACTAATAGGTCCCTGGGATAAGGTGAACCTAAAGAGGTTATTAGCACAGAGAGTCATTAAAAAACAAAAGCAGAAAGGAAATTGTGCGATATATGTAGTAGAAAGGCCACGCAGATCACGCAGATGTCTTTCTGTGTCTGGAAGGTAACAGAAATGACATATTCAGAAGGGAAGCATACCTTGCAACTAACGAAATAAGATTTTGTTTATAAAGTAGAGTCTCATTGTATGTATATTTAATACATTACAGATTTAATGAGAGAGAACGGGAGAGGCAAAACAACGATTTTCATGTGGGGAATTCTACCATTCTTTTAAATGAATGTGTCTTACAATGGATTTCCCCTGAGCAGACTCTGAGACAAGAATTGGATGCATGACAGTTTATTTAAAAGAGATTCCCGGAAGCGTTGGTAGAGGACTGGGGAAGTGAGAAAGGGAAGAAAAGGAAACTAACATAAGATGCACTAATGAGCAAGATATTTCTGTGGGAGAATGGGACTCAATCCGTCAGGCTTCCTCTGGGAGACTGGGTAAAAGACATTTCAGAGTATCTCACACAAAGGATGACGCAGTTGGGTGTTTATCTTCCAATACCCATCCAGAATTGGTAGAGGGCTGCTCCTAGGGCATGAAATCCTCCATATGTCTAGCCTCCCCCAGTACGGGCGGAGCTTGCTCCTGCCATCAGAGAAAGCTCTCAGGCTGGGAGTCACAGGTGTTTGTAGCAAAAGTGATCCTGTGTATAGGAATTGCTACAGTTGTGAACTGAATGCACAGACCATGGCTGCCCCAAAGTCAGGGAGAGATGGTAATGCCAATCAACTCTGATCAGCCTCTCTTCTTGTGTGGCTCTTGTCACATGAGCATGACAGCATGCTGCATGTCATTGTAATATTTAAGCTAGGCACTTTTCCATAAATGCAAACAGGGGCAATGGAGCTATCAGAGGGGCTTTATCTCCTTCATGTCCTTTATGCACTTTGCTGCTCACTGGAGCAAACAAACAGCAAACTCTTGCCATTTGGTGTGACCTTTCCTATCCAAACTTTTAAGAAAGCCTGGGCAGCTTCAGCTTCTCTCTGCCAAGAAATCTGGTGGAAGGAAGGAGAGAGCCAGATCAGAGGTGGAAGTGGATTAGAGGAAATGTTATTGTTGCTGTTTCAAACAGATTGACAAAGGACAGCTGAGGCTTTACTTTTGTAACGCTGCAGCGAACAGAAAGAGCACTGCTTTCAAAGCAAGAAAAAAATCCCAGAACTAATATTATGTGCTTTATAACATCTGATACTTCACCTTTTTACTGTTTTCACGTTGTTATCATAATTCTTTTCTTACGTGGTTGTGGGAATTCCACAAGCCAGAGTGTACCCAAGGCTGACATAGTGGACACTCAGTGCATTTCCATTCTTATTTTAAAAATTGGGATTTGCTGGATCAACTAACATTTGCGATGAGTTGTCTTGTGTCTTAAAATCCAAGGCAAATCTGGTTTAGGAACCAGACATAATGTCTTCAAAATGTTCCCAGCATGGAATCAGTCCTGTAATTTCTCTTGCCCTAAGAAACACTTCCTACACCTGGGATGGGATCCTGGAGAGCAAATTTTTCTTACGCCAGGGAGCAGCTGAAAGGAGGGCTGCTTCTCACCTGCCATGACCATCACATGCTAAAGGAACTGGATGTGAGACGATCTGTACAAAGCAGATCTACTGAACAGTCTAAACTTGGCTGGGCACAAAGGCAAAATTATTTCATTTTGTTTTTTCCAACCATTCTCTTCAGTCATTCTCTGTTGAATCTCCCTTCTTGCTGCTAATCTTGGACAGATTTTACAATTGTTTGGCCATTTAAAAAGTCCAACAATTTTAAAGCTTGAATCATGTATTTAATTTAGCAAAAGAAGAAGAAGGAGGAGGAGAAGGAGAAGGAGAAGGAAAAGGAGAAGGAGAAAAAGGAGAAGGAGAAGGAGAAGAAGGAGAAGATGGAGAAGGAGAAGAAGGAGGAGGAGAAGAAGGAAAAGAAGAAAGAGAAGGAGAAGCAGTAGCAGCAGAAGAAGGAGGAGATAGAGTTGTGGGGGAAGGGCAGCTGCAACAAAACTAGCTTGTATCCCAGCCCTCTCACCAGCCTCTTGGCCTTTTTTGTTTGGCAAGAGAGACTGGGGTGAAGGAGAGGGAAAGAATCAATGTCGCTGAGACAAGGGAGGGTTGTTCCTGCCTGAAGCCTGACAGCTCGGTGCTAAAAGCTAAGCCATCCTCCGTGTCTTCTCTCTCCCAACCCTCCTCAAAATCCGAAATTTGTTTTTTGTTTGTTTTGTTTTGTTTTAATTAAAATATATTGGGGTGACAATGGTTAATAAAATTACATAGGTTTCAAATGTACAATTCTGTAATACAAAAATTGGATTTTAATTGCCTGGAGAGCATCTCTACTGGGGTGTTTTATAGAAACCTAGACAAATAGAAAGCTAAACCCCTTGACTCTCCCTTAGCTGATTTTCCATTTTTGTCACCCTGCCATTGCATTGCCAGTTACAGAAGCTAGAAACCACTGGACCACTCTTTTCTCTTGCTTACTTGTTAAAAGTCCCTTTCATCCTGCCAATACCCATAGCCTCTTGCTACTAGAGTAGTCTTACCTGGGCAACACTCCTTGTTGATGAATAGAGGAAAAACAATTCAGCCACACTCATGGTAAACTCATATCTTCTTGTCACATCAAAAGTAGAGTCCTGTGGCTATCCTTGCTCTCCACTCTGCAATCTCTCATTTTCTTTTCTACCGCCTCAGAAAGACATAGGACAGCGAAATCTGCAGAGTGCTACAGGCAGACATCCAACTGCACATCACCCTAACAGAGCACACTGTGGTAAGAGAACACACACAGCATTCCCTACCAGGCCGGTAACTCAAGACTTCAATATCTCTCTCTCCGTCTCCCTGTCCCAGTTTCCTGCTTACATAAAATTAGTGAGCAAACATGGGTAGAAAGGAGGGCTGAGGATATGGTTCAGGGCAGAAGCACAAGTTAAGGAGGTTGCTGTTTTTAAATTTATTTTTAAATTTTGCTTACAGTAAAACTCACTTTTGTGGGGAATACACAGTTCTGTGAGTTTTGACAAATACCTAGAGTCGTATAACCATCACCACACTCAAGGTACAGAACAGGTTCATCACCTGCCAATGTTCCTCCAGGCTTCCCCTTTATACTCACCACCCCCCAGCCCCCGCTGAAAACCGGGCACTACTAAGTTGCAGTCTGAGTCTGTAGTTCGATCTATTCTAGAATGTCATATAAACGAGATTTTTACCTGGCCTTTTGTCAAGCTTCTTACACTTAGCTTCTTAAAACAGCAGGTCCTCAAATAACGTTGTTTTGTTCAAAGTCCTCTCATTATAATGTTGATGAGATGTCATAGGAACTTAACTCTCGTTTGCATCAGTTAGCCAGTGATAAAACTGGTTTATAAGTCGTTTCACCGCAGTTCCAAGAACTTACTTGATGACACGATGTTAAGTGAGGACTTACTGTATATTTAAGAGTCATCTGCCTTGTTGCTTGCACCAACAGTGCGGTCCTTTCATTGCCAAGTAGTACTCTATTGGATGATTATACCACAGCTTGTTTATCCACTCACTGGCTGAAGAACATCTGGTTTGCAAGACTAGGATGTTTGCTATTAGTATAGTCGCTCCAGTTTTCTTTCCATTAATGTTTGCATGGTATATTTTTTCTATTATTTACTTTTAATCTATTTATTATATTTAAGGTAGCATACCAGTGGACAGCTAAGAGCTAGGTTTTGATTCTTTTTGTTGTTGCTTGTTTGCTTATCCAATCCAATATGACATTGACTGTCTATTCATGCTGTGTTTAGACCAGTTATGGCTAATATAATTATTGATATGGTTTAATTTATAGTTAGCATTTTAATATTTATCTTATGTTTGCCTTTCTGGTTTTTGCTCCTCCATTCCCATTTTCTTGCCTTCTTATAGATTACTGTAATATTCCATTTTGATTAATCGATTTGCTCTTTGGCTGTATCTTTCAGAATAATGTTTCATTACGGTTATTTTGGGGATTAAAAATACACATATAATTTTTCTTTTAGTATTAATATTTCACAACTTCTATAAAATAGAGACTCTGTATAAACATAGGCCACTTTACTGTCTCTCTTTTATGTTATAGTTGTCTTATATACCGCACCAGCATACACTGAAAATCAACCAGATAGTGTTATATATTTGCTTTCAACGGTCTATTATCTTTCCCTAGATATTTACTATTTTTGTTGCTCTTTTTTCATTCCAGAAATTCCAAGTTTCCCTCTGTATCATTTCCTTTTAGTCCAAAGAGCTTCCTTTGGCATTTCTGTTAAGTCAAGTCTTCTGGCAACAAATTCTTTACTTTTTCTTTATCTGGAAATGTCTTTATTTTATGTCTACTTTTGAAGTACTTTTTCATAGGATGTATGATTATGGCTTGAAAGTTCTTTTTTTCATCCCTTTAAAGATGCTGTTTCACCATCTTCTGTCTTCCATGGTTTCGGAAGGAATATCCACACTCACTCAAATAGTATGGATAGGTGTTTTTGTTTGTTTTGTTTTGTTTTGAGTTTTTTCTTGTTTGGGGCTAACTACCTTTCTTGATACTATAATTTATGTCTTTCACCAAATTCAGGAAATTTTCAGACAATACTTCTTCAAGATTTTTGTGTGTGTGTGTGTGTGTGTTTTTTTTTTCCTGCACGTGTCATTCTCCTATTTTCTGGTACTTCAGTAACAAGAATGGTAGACCATTTAATACTGCCCCACAGGAGCCTGAGGCCCTGTTCATTTTTAAAACTCTTTTGTCTCTATGTCATCCAAACTTGATGTTTTGTATTAATATATCTTTAAGTTCAGTGACTCTTTCATCTATCATCTCTACTCTTGTTAATCGCATCCAGCCAATTTTTTTATTTCAAATATTGCATTTCTTCTTTCTCAACTTTATATGGGCTTTTTTTCCGTTTCTTATTTCTGCTGAGATCTTTTCTTCCATTCATTTAAGAATGTTTGCCTTTACTTCATCGAGCATGGTTATAATAAGCTTTAAAGTTTGTCTGATAATTCAACTTCTGGGTAATTCGTGTTTGACCTTCATTTTTCTTTTTTTTAATTTGGAAAATCTTTTTGGCTCTTTTTTGTTAAGTAATTTTGGGTTGAATTGTCTCTGGACATTATGAAAATGATGTCGTGAGCCCACGGGCCCTATTAATATCTTTAGGAGACTGTTGGAGGGAGGACGTTGCTGTTGGATGTTGTTGATATTGCAGCGTGCAATGAACTCACTTACGTTCAGACTGCATGTTTGTCCTCCTCTTCTGTGGATGCTGGTTTCAATGTCAGCTGAGCTTCAAAGCCTTCACTGTATTGTTTGGGTCTGACTTACATATCACACAGGGATTGATCTGGGACTTGAACAAAGGTTTATGTTGTTGTTCAGGTCTCACAGCTTCTGCTTTGCTGGGGTGGGGTGGGGGCAAGAGGGTGTATCATCCATGTACTTCTTGAGGATGAACCTAGGACTAATGTCAGTTCATGTACAGAATAAGGGTATTGTGTTTGCCACTACCTTCCTGGCAGGAATTTCCCCCACTCTTTGTCTCCGAGGGCCCCCTTTGGGCCTGGGAAACGTGGTTAATCTCCTTACATCCCATAATGTATAAATAATTGGATACCAAAAGAGTGACTATTTCTAGTGGCTTCGAAGGGTGATATGGAATACTACCCTTAACACTGATGAGCTTTGACTTAATGGCAGAGGGCTTGCTAAGAAAGTTGAAAAATAATGGTCTTTGTACGTTAAGTTCAAGAGTACTGAAAGGCCAATAGATTTTCCCCAGAGATCCTAGGTGCCAGAAAACTTCCCAGAAATGAATATTTATATCAGTGGCTTAGCACAGACATCTATTTGCTGTAGAGGGAAAAGAAGAAAATTCAAGGTCACGATGTTAAGTGCTTTTTAAAAAAAATAAAACCTGTAGTTAAGGAGACAAAAAAATACATAACATGTATGTGTCTACATGTACTCTTTGGAGCATTTTTATATTAGGAGAAAAAATGGAAACAACCTAAAAACTTAATTATAGGGAAATAATTAAGCTAATTATGGTACATCCACTCAAAAGATTTAATATGCAGCCAATAAAAATATTTTTTAAAAGAGATTTTATTGGCATAGCAAAGTCTGTAGTTTCTTATATAAAGTGAGAAAGATATAGATAGATTTGTATATATACATAATACATTTCCCCCATATACATATATAGTATAATGTGTGTGTATGTATGTGTGTGTATGTGTGCGTCACAAGCTTGCTTTACAAAACTAACTATGGAGAATAATTGGCAGCTTGGAGACATTTTTAAGGTCTTTATGCATCAACTATATAGCTGAACTTGTCCATTCTGTTGTGATATCATAAAACACAAAAGTTAAGTAGAGGTATCCAAAGAAAGATTATGAAATGAGTCACTTAAGGTCTTAGTGAATAACTGGCTTGACGATAATGGAATAAATAGCAACCCAAAATCAATGAAATCACCTACAATGAGCAATGTCCATGAGTTCACATTAGCCAACGGCTCTGGGAGCTCAGGAATAACAGATGGTATGGCTGGGTGATCCCATTTTATATCAGGGAGAGCAATTTAACTGTGTGCCCAATTACCACTGAGCATGTTCCTTGAACGCAACCCAAAAATTCACAGCAAAATTTGAGCCCTGGAGAAATATCACCTTCCCTGTCTTCACTGCAAGATGAAAAATGAGAGGAAAAGTGGGGAAACAAATACAATTTTAAAAAAGTGGTACCAAAAATAGGTTGGTAAATGTCCACCAAGAGATGACTGGATAAACAAGTGGTAATTTATTCATAGAATGGATTACTACTTCCCAATAAAAAGAACAAACTATTGATACATGGATGAATCTCAAACATATTATGTTGAGCAAAGGAAGCCAGATACAAAAGAATACAAACAGCATGATCCCAAAATTAATCTGTGATGACAGGAAGCAGATCATTGGTTTCCTGAGACGAGGGGTTGAAGGGGCAGGAGTGGTTAACTGCAAAGGGTCACAAGAAAACTTCCTGAGGTGATGAAAATGTTCTATGTCTTGATTGTGGTGGTAGTGACATCAGAGTTATAAAGGAGGTAAAGTTTTACCTCTATCCCCTTAGGGATTTTGGGCTGGACCTGAGAATTAAATTGATGTAAGACAGATTAACAGGAGAAAAGCGTACAAATTTACATGATACAGAAGCTCTCGTGAGAAAGAAGACCCCCAAAATGGCAGAACCTACAGACTTTTCTAGTAGGTTGAACAAAGAGTGGCAATTATGGAAAAATAACTAAACTATGTGTGGAGGCTAGAGAAAGACAAAGATAATTTTAACACACACCTGTACAGAATTCCCTCGGTCTCAACTTCTCGTCCTTGGTGATAAGAATGCTATTTGTCTTCTGGTAAATGGAAGAGATCAATTTCGTTTCTGCTTTTAAGAAAAAGAAAGATGATCAGTGTCTCTCTTGTATTTGTGATATAGTTCAACTGCCTTTAACTCCTTATGTCAAAATAGCATACGTGGCGGTGGCATAGTTTGCCACCCTTTAGTGTGTGTGTATATTGGTCAAAATTCATAGAATTACACATTTAAAATAGGTGCATTTTTATTCTATGTAAACTCTAAAATTTATGAGAAGTTAAAAAATAGGTTGGTAGCACAAAAACCAAGAAAAGTTATTACATATTAAATAGATAGAATTACAAAGTTCCGTTAAAGGGTATTTTATTTACAAGCATTTCCCTGAGTGGAGTTTCCTAAGATGGATGTTCTCAGTCTTAACTGAACATCAAGACCACCTGGATATCTTTTCAATTTTTTTTTTTATTTAATTGTTCCGGGGTATAGCCTGGGCATGGGGATTTTTCAAAGCTCCCAAGGTTATTCCAATGTGTGGCCAGGATGGAAGGCCACCGAGGTTGTCTGAGTCCCCTTCTCCTGCCCAGGGGTCCCCTACCAGAGAATGGCAAACTGTGGCTGAGCTTCCTACCCTCCTTTTGTGCAAAGGGCTTCCTAAGGTCCCGGAGGTCCCTAAACTCAAACTATGAGGGGTCAGATGTGGCAACCTAGAGGATCCTATTCCAGTAGAAGGTTCTGAGATGAAAAACAAATCACTGTCACATGTTTACCTGGGCAGAAAATGTTCACTAAATTAATTAGCTAGACCTAGCTGGTCCTGAAAAACAAAGAAGAGTCATTTCAACCTCACTATTTGAGGGCTAGTGATATGTTCCTCCTTCCACAGAAGAATTAGATGGGATTGGGTCCAGGGAAATCATATATTTTATTTCCTCAAAATGAGGGAAAAGAATGAAATACATATCAGGACAAAGAAATAGATGTAAAGATGCAAAACTCAGTGTCTTTCATTGGCCCTCTAAAAATGGAGAAAAGAATGATCATATACTGAGAACTGCTAGTTGCCGGGCACTTTACATACACTATCTCATTCAGTCCTCACCATCCTCATTGAATATCCTGTACAAGGAGTATGACTTTGCCCATTTGGTCATGCAGCTACTGAGGCTCAGAGAGGTCATTTACTTTGCCCAAGGCCTCAGAGTAAGCAGCAGAGTCATGTCTTGAGAATTCATTTTCTCTAAAACCTGTGTGTGCTCTTTCTACTATCCCACACTGCCTCTTACTATCTTGAAAAAATGATAACAATAGTAACAGTACTAATAATAAGAGTTTTCTATGTGCTAGAAACAGATCTTAGATGATACCTATATCTGTATATCTGTGTCTGCATCTCTATCTAGACCTATACTTATACCTAGATACAGATATGTAAAAGGCCATTTAATCTTCACGACAACTCTAAGAGATAGATACTATTGTTATCCTCAGTGAGTATGATACAACTAAGGTGCAAAGAGGTTCAATAATTTTCTCAAGGGCACAAAGCTGCAGAAAATAGAAGTTATTTAATGATAATTCTCTCCTAAAAATCAGCCTAACTAACAATGCCAGCCAGGAGAAGAAATAAGCAAATTCTGCTAGCCTTGCTTTCAACGTCAATACCCAATACAACTATGGTTTTAAAATACTGCCTCTTTCATTCAAACTCTGCAAACTTATGATCGCCCATTTTGACTTCAGCAATTATGGCATACGGGAAAGGGCTAGTTATTGCAAACTCTGATTTGCAAGATCAATGTGAATATTATTACCTATCATTTTGAAAATCATGGATTAGCAAGCTGGAAAAATACTTCTGACAGCTTCTGCAGCAAGAAAAGCAATACATTGTGTCTGGCACGGTGAAAAGGAGCTGAAGAAAGTAGTGCTTAAAGCAAGGATTGTCAGCTGGAATTGACTGTGGAAAAATGGGGCCTGCCTTCTTTATCAGATTCGCTTCCAAGCAACAATCCACATATCTGGGCTTCACATTTCACTGACATACGCCAGTTCTTACCTCGCTAAGCCCTACAGGGCAAATGCAAGCGTGGAAATGTGAACTGGGTCCAACCCTGCCTCATACATCATCAGCACAACTGTTGGCTGAGTTTTCACAGAGGAACTTTTATTCCTAAGAATGCAACCAGAATTGGAAGAGAACCACAGAATCCATCACACTAAGAGCATTTTTACGTGAATGTATTTATGTACATATACTCAGAGTGGTGTTAAACACAAGCAGGAATGATTCCCATATCAAGGAAAGTTGATGTAAATAGCTGATGAAGTCTACCAATTTAAACCTTTATTGATTAAAACAAACCGTTTGCACTTAGAAGTCACCCACATTCATTCAGTTATTCACACACTTTCAAATCCAAATCCAGGTCCCATCTCAGTCTGAGCGCATAGTCTCAGGGGTTCCTCCTGTCCTGTTTCCTGCCTGCGTCCCAGGCTTGGCTGCATATCTTCAGGAAGAAGAATCCTTGCACCTCCAGAGTGGCAGCGGTGCTTGTCTGCCTCAGCTTCTCACCCAGCAGTGTCAGCAGGCAAGGGTGGCCAGACAGCATCCCTTCTGTGGGTGGGAAGTCTGGCTCGCCAGCTGGCACATCACTAGGGAAATTCTACACTTCCGGATTTCACTTTTCTGTATCGAATTGGTGTGTGGAGCACTTGTTTTCATCAGAACATAGACCCCCCCCAAAATGTTCTATTTTTTCCCCATCTCTGCTTTTATTTCCACTTTATCAACTCCACATTCTCTGTCTCTTAACAACATTGTGGGGGAGATTCTAAAACTAGTTAGTCAATTTTCATTGTTAAAATTGGTCAGGACCAGTTTTATACATCCATCTTATGAGCACATCAAAAGTCTCTACCATACCACCTTCTGCCCCCTGGGTTAGAAGTGTTGAACCTGGGGTTGCCAAACAAAATACAGGACTCCCACATAAATTTACATTTCAAATAAAGAACACATTGTTTTCAGGATAAATATGTCCTAAATATTGCATGGGGTGTTCTTATTTAATGAATATTTTCTTGTGTGTGTAAGTATGTCCCACACAATATTTAGGATATACTTATACTAAAAGTAATGTATTACTTATCTGAAATTGAAATTTAACTAAACAGCTTATATTTTTTTCCTTTTTTCCCCCCTCCTTCTAGCAAACCTAATTGAGTCCCATATGTTTCTATTTAGTAACTCTTTTCCAAATGTAGGGTACTCTTGTTTCCAGTTTTGGTCCACAGGCAACATTATGATACCAAAAATAATAATAATAATAATAATAATAATAATAATAATAATACCCCATCAGCAACCTCTTCAGTCTTGGTGGCTCCAGGACCACTGTGCCCAACCCCCCATCTGTGCTCTCTTGAGTGCCTCAAGTCCCAGACAAATTTCTAGAGAATCTGCCTTCCATCTGCGGGATGCACAGGCCCACTGTCCTCCTCAGAAATCACGTACCTGCTCTGCTTGTGATTACAAGACTGGGAGACCCTCAGGTGCTTCCGGAGATGCTGAGCTGCTGGCCTTGCTGCTGGAGTTCTGTAGAGGAAGAAAACTTTGCTTCTGCCCTCCTAGCTTCTATGGCTGGGCCTGAGAGTTAAAGTGACAGGAAACAGATGAACGGGAGAAAAGCATACAAATTGATTTAATGTTTTTAGTTGGACGTGGGACTCTTGAGAAAGAAAGTAAAGACTTGAAGAAGCCATTAGGCCCTAAAGCTTATCCTATCTTTTTACACAAAACATGATAAATTGAGGGGTGGCAACAAGACCGTGTCTTGGGCTGAGAGCAGTATATTGTGGGACAGTGGCTAGGAAATATGTGGGGGAGACTAATGGAAGATAAGGGTTATTTGAGTAGGTTTGTTTGTACAGGCCCATGTCAGCATCAGCTCCCAGTCTCCCCTGATAAGAATGTTCTCTTCCTGATACAGGAAGGGCGCCTTCCTCATGGGAAATTTTAGGACCTGTTTTCAGGTAGAAAGGGGAGGTTATAGAACCTTTCCCGCACCTGCTGTTTCTCAAGTGCCTTCAGCTCAACATAATCGATATTCCAAAGTGGCATAATTTGGGGAGCCACAACCAGATCCCCTTCAGTTCAGAGCTTCGGGAATGTTCAGCCACTTACATAGACATTCACTCACATCCACAGTTATGACTATTGACACGAGGTTTGATTTATCCAACCCCCGTGGACTAGACTATGTCAGAGAGCTATCTGGCGATAGGCCGTAAAGGAGTCCCAAAGCAGGAGCTGGGCCACTACTATCACACAGAGGGCAGGGTGGGCGAGGACATCTGGCAGCAGCCAGTGTGTGGCATGGACCACGCCTTTTGACCTAAATGCCTCAAGTTCAGAGCTGCTTGGACTCCGACCCCTCTGCACATTTCACTCCTCTGATTCCTGTAGTGGACTCTGTTCATGTGTCACCCAGGTCCCCCCGTGTCCCTCTTACTGTTTCTGGGTGTCCCTTTCCCAGCTTCTGTTTGAGTTGGCTTTGAACGGTCCGCATGTGTGACTGATTATGGACGACTGATCTCAAGCTATTGGAGCTGTTTTGCCTACACAGAGAAGAGCAGAAATGCCAGTTTCTACCTTGATCCCGGCCGTGGGACTCTTGACCAGTGACTGGTGGGTGAGGAGACTGGAAGTCCAGCTCTCTATGCTCCCAGAGGGACAACTCGCAGGTGTCATTCATCCCCAAGCTCCCCTAGCATGGAGACTGACGCTGCCCTCTGTGGGTCTCAGCCAGCACTCAGTTCACTCCTCCTCCCTGCCCTTTTTCCTCTACTGCCTTCCCAAGTCTTTAACAAGCTACCTGAACATGATGTCTCATCTAAGGGTGTGCTTATGCAGAAGGAGCCCCATCTAAGATACTCCCTTTTGACCAGGAGACAAAATAACACAGAGGGAACACAACATACTTAAGCCATTGTCCCTTTGCCTTAGGCATTTCTATCACGATTCTCCATTCATGTGCTTAAGCTCCCTCCCACTGATGTGATATTAAACCACTCAGAATAAAAGCCCTAGAAAAAAATAAAACAAAAAGCTTTTTTTAGTTTTGAACATTTATATGGATAGATTATTTTGGAAAGGAAAGGGCATTCTAATACACTTACAGAAACTATAATAATTAGCTCTAAGAGGAAACTCAAGAGTTTCAAAGTCATGGTTTTGGCAGAAAAAATTGAAACACTTGGAATGAACATTAAAATTGTAATTTTCTAGAGTAGTTAGATAATTGTGTAAGTGCGTTGGGGGGAGGAGAGTCGCTTTCTTTCTAATTAGTAGAAAACTTCTAAGAATCCCATGCCGTATGGACTTACCATTTTTATGAAAAAGTCCAACTGAAATCAGGTAATGAAGTTTTTGTTGCTATTATTTTTTAACTTAGGATCATACTCAGGCAGCCAAGAGAATCACATTCTTATAAGGAGCCTCTATATGCCCAGAATTCAGTTGGAATCTACTCAGAGGGCACAGCGGGGTGAGAAGGGAAGGCAGCCTCTTCCCACTACCCTTGATGACGAAGCCAACACTCCTGGTTACCTCCTTGATAAGGCAGCTGTCTTGTCTGGGTTCTTCAGAAGCAGAGCCTGAGGCAGGGATCACTGGGCACAGAAATTAGAAAGAAAGTGCTCTCAGCAGAAACTTGTAGGGAAATGAGGGACACAGGATAAGGCAGATGGAAGTCTAAGCAAAGACGTGGTTTTAGGCGACTCTAGGTGACCCCACATGGGCTCTTTAAGCACATTGCACCATAGCTATCCTGCCTGGAAGCTGGGCCTGGGCTTGTATAACCTCAGTAACAGTCATTCATTGGCCTTGAGCTACCTGATGGGGCTCGGTGGGGGTGGGAGATGTGATTACCCACCATCATCAGCTGCCGTAAGAGGAGAGAGTCCCTGGAGAAGGGACAATTGCGATCATTAGCAACCAACTTCCACAGCAACTGGGGGTGGGCATGCCAGCCTCATAAAGGGATGGGGTCACTGGGTGGATCTGCTAGCCCAGGTTCCCTCAAACCTCAATATCCCAGAAGAAATGCAAGTGTCTCCCTATGCTACACTAGCCTCAAGTGTGCCCCCATCTTCAGTAGTCTTCGAGTCATTTTCTAAAGAAGGAAACCTAATCCTCAAATCAGTTCATTCTATAATTGTCCAAAGTTGGTGCCTCACTGAAATAAAATGAACGTTTTTTGTGTGTGTGTTTTGTTTTGTTTGCAATTTAACAGTTCAGCTTTTATTAAAAGATGTGTATCTCTTCGTCTCCAAACTCCTTCCCCTCCCCTGGAAACCTCACAGGGCTGCTGCATACTCTAGGGTTTTGCTCTCAGTAGATGGAATCTTGCTCTGAAGAAACCAGATGGGGCAGATTCTGGAAATCTGTTGTTCCCCAGCTCAGCCAAAGGGCTAAGTTTCGAAAGTGGAGATGAACAGTCCATTCAGGGTTTTGCCATTTTGATACTGAGGAGATTTAGGAGAGGCCTTTTCAGCATTTGGGGATTTCTGTTAAGTATCAAGAAGCACAGAGTTTTGCTCCTGTGGGAAATTTTAGTCACAGGAGGTCAATTTGAGGGCTCTACCACTGTGGCCATCTCTGATGAACAGAGGAAAAGCCTGGATATGTGTGCACACGTCCAGCCTCCCCGGAAACCCTGCGGCATGTGTAAGGAAGGAGCAATTGTGGGAAATGGTGCCATTGCAAGCGTGAGGCTGTGAAAGATGCTGAGTTGATGGCTTACCTGGGAATTGTTTTCTGGATTAACAGAAAGCCTCAGGCACACCCACAAAGGTCAAGAAAAATGCCACATGGGCATCCTAGACAATTCAGAGGCCTTTAAAAATGAAATAGCCACCCTATGAAATGCTGCATTTTGAATGGGCCAGCTGAAGAAACAGCCAGCACTGACTCCAGAACAGAATGAAAGGAGGTGTGGTCCCTTTGTCATCATTCTCCTACAAGATAATTGTGCCTATTTAGCTCAGGTCTGTGTTTAAGAATTCACATCACCATATCTCCCACTGAGCTACTGAGCTGGGCGGGAGCTCTGTGCATGGAGACCTTTTTCACAGGAAGGTACATGAAAGGGAGGCCAGGTGGGTGGTGACTTTTGTTTGAAATGAATTGTGTTTGGGAGCCTTTTGAAGAGCAAAAAATAGACCTATTTATTGACCTAAAGCCATCCATAAAATGGGATATGATCTCTGGCACAAAGAATAGAATAGAAACTTCCCAATACTGTAGCTATCTAGAGATAAAAAAAAAAAAATGCCTGGAGATGAGGGGACGATTTCTTCAAACACAGTGCCAATGCTGAGCCACCTGCAGAATCCTGAACAGTATTATCTTTTTCTGGGCCATAGATATATAAATATAAATGACAAAGAGATAGAGATAGAGAGATGATATATAGATATAGATGATATAGAAATATAGATAATATAGAAATATATAGAGATATACAGAGATAGAGCTATATAGAGAGATATAGACAGAGACAGAGATAGAGGTAGATATAATATAGATATCAGTGATAATAGATAGAAATAGAGGTAGAGAGAGAGTGATATAGAAGGAGAGTAGAATATACCACCCCAAAATATGCCTCTTTGTTATAAGGATTATTTTAGGCTATTTTTAAAAAACAGCAGACACAGGAGAAGCTCTGAAGACTTGAGTGGAAGTTACCCTTTTGTAAGAGACATTTACATTTAAATGGGAAATCTCTGTTGTAAGGGTGTCTGGAAGAAAAATATGGCTAAACCTCTAGAAACTCTTATTAATGTAGAAGGCATTTAAATCTGCACAACGATCTTACCCTTTTTTACTGTGCTTTTCTGGTCATCTCCCATAACTGGCCTCCCCCCATCCAACATCTTCTTTGACTTTAGCTGGAGACATTATTTAAGGTGGTGGTGGACCTCTTGGGGGAGGTCACTCAGTATTCTTGAGTATCTCCCATGTATACAGAAGGTGTATATGTTATTAAACTTCTGTTTGTTTCTCTTTTGTTAATCTCTCTTTCATTACAGGGGGGTCTCAGCCAAGTATCTAGAAGTGTAAAGGGAAAATTATTTTTCCTCCCCCACAATATAGACATAAGACAGTGATTTAGACATAGATATAGACGTTTTTTACTTTAAAAGTCCTCTTTTAAGATTTTTATTAAAAATATAGCTAACATACAATATAATATTAGTTTTAGGTATAGACCATAAACTAGGTCTTTAGGTATAGACCAGTTAGCCAACATTTACATACCTAAAGAAGTGATCACTATCTTAAGTCCAGCAACCGTCTGACACCATACATGCTGTATTTTCTTAAAGCCATTGTGAGGATGAGAAAGTCCACTCTGCCTTGATACCTGTGTAGAGCACCCCTGGAAGCTGATAGAATGAGTTTTGTGTGAGCTAGAGTGACTCCATTTTGGACATGCACAGAGCTGCCCGGTTGCCCTGGTAATTGAGTGAAACCAGCTACACTCTGAAGGTCTGCTACTGAAGATGAGAGGATGTCAGGGTCGCCGCTGGCTGTCCTAATCAGGGTGACATCAGGCACTCAGAACTGCCTAAGAACTGAGGACTTCTGCAGCGCAGAGCGCCGGTCTCGACGGCGAGGTGACCACACTGCTCTGAGAACCCTGCCCTCTGCTCTGCTCCGCTCAGACAGAATGTCTGCCAGACCGACCTCCCGGACCAGCCACCCTTCCTCGCTTGACTTTGGGACTGGTTCCTTACCAGCCACCCTTCCTCGCTTGACTTTGGGACTGGTTCCTTACTCTATTTACCCAATTATTGTATTACTCTGTGTGCTTTACTGTTTGGTGTGTTGATGGTTGATATTTGAGTAAAGAGCATGTTGAAAGGCATTTAAGATCTCGTGTGCTCTGTTCTTCCCTCATGCCAAGGCTACGGCAGAGGCCTCAGTCAGTACCAGGTAGATCCTGGGGGTCTGAGAGTCTCTCGGGGGTTAGTCCTCCTGACTTGCAGGAAGAGACTGCAGCACGGACTGTGAGCCTCGCAGTGACAATAGCAGTGATTGGCATCATTTTCTGGGCACTTACGGGGGCACCACACACTGGGATGACCTTCTCATCCCAGTCGATTTATTGAGATTTATTGTCTCAATAAATCCTCAAAGCACCACCGTAAAGGAAAAACCCTTAACTATTATCCACATTAAAAAGCTAAGGACACTGGGGCTCAGGGCATTAATACCCTTGCTCGGGGCCATGCACCCAGGAAACAGTGCTAAGATTTGAACCCTGCTCACTCTGACCCAACCTGAGCTCTTCACCACTGTTTTCATTTCATTGAAGAAAAGTATGGTCTGGGTAGTAACCGCCATTGAACAGGAGTTCAGTGTGGCCGTGGCAGGGAAAGCAAAGAGAACCTGACACGGAGTGCACTTCAAAGTTGGAGAGAATTGGTTTCTCAGACGTAATAGCTTGTCTGTCATCAGTCCTGCTCACAGCTTGAAGTGGAGGGTGGTTTGTGGGCTGAGGAGCGGTCACCACTGACTCATCCAGTCCTGGGTCCCATGTAGCTAGTCAGCCACTAAATACAATGGCTTTTACCTTAAAATAACTCATAACCACCCTTTCTCCCTTTGCTGTTTCCTCCACTTGCCATCCAGCCTTCATCTCTTCCTATTTTGATCACACCATTTTCCCCTCTGGCTTCTCTGACTCAGTCTCTTCTTTGTCATCCTATCTGCCTGTTCCCTGCCACACACAGCTTTAAAATATTGTGCGTCATTTCTGCTCAAACACACGTGGGACAGCTCTCTGCCACCCCCCCACTTACTGATGCTCCTTTTCCTGCGATATAGTCTGACTTCATGTCACAGCACCAAAGTCCATCCCAATCTACACCCCACCTCACCATTTGCCTCCCTTGTATATCTGGCCACCTTCACCTATACTGTCCTCCCCTCCCCACACTGCTACCTAAATCATCTCCAAATATAAAGGTCAAGTTCAAGTCTCACTGCAACCTTAAAGGTTATACTTTAAACCAAACCACTCAGTCCTCAGCTATCCTATAGATAAGGGGTCTGTTTTAGTGTGGATTACTACCACAAGGAAATGCTCAGACAAGAATCCTGATACACATACTCTATTTGGAAACTACAGGACACACTGTAGGGGAGTGGAGAAGAGGGATGGAGAGAAAAAGCAGTCAATAAATGGCATATTATCAAGTCAATTCCTCTGTGGACAACTGGAGCTGCATCCTGTGGGGAACGAGGGAGCCAGGGTAGGACACCACCTCAATTATCCTACCAAGAGGTAAGGGAGTTAGTGGTCATTGCTGGAGAACTGCTCCCAGGGTCCCCCAGCATTTATTAGGTTGGTACAAAAGTAATTGTTGTTTAAAAGGTTAAAAATAATTGCAAAAACTGCAATTACTTTTGCAGCAACCTAATAACTCCCTAGCACTTCTGGCCCATTAGCAAGGTCAGTGGCAAGAGAAAGCTCCAAATGAAAAAAATGCAGGTGCTGGAAGTTGAAAATCAGAAGGTACACAATGAGGTGGTAAGACAGAGAGAATATGGATGGGGCACTGCCAGCATCTGCTACAATAATCATATAGTTTATCACCCAAACCAGGACACATTTGAGAGTGAAAGGGAGTACTATCACCGAGAATAACAGGAAAAATTCAAGACTGTTCTGGCAAAAATAGCACGTATGGTCTTGCATTTGTAACTGTGATATTTGTATCTATGTTTTTCGCCCCTCTCCACCCAGATGATGTGCTCCTCTAAGGTAAGTTCTGTGAGGTAGAGTTACATGTTCTTTGCTGAAGCTAGCATAGTTCTTAAGACATAGTACATGTTCAGAAAATACTGAATGGCTGGATCTAGGATGGCATAGCCACTGAAAATTCAGAGTCGGGTGCCATCCAAAGAGCACAGGCTTTGAAATCAGACAGTTCTGAGTTGAAACCCAAACCTCCCTGACTCACTGTTAAGCCTTGGTGTAGATATGACACAGCTCTGAGGCATGCTTCCTTATCTCTGAACTCAGGATGACGATAACATCTTCCTTGTAGAATTCTTGAACATCAGAGATGACCTATAAAAAAGCACCTGGTACTTACTAAAGCAAACTACAGTAAGTTGAACTTCAATTATATTATTATTACACAAGCTAATAAGATTATTATTGATAACATTTTGATCAGTATCCCTCGGGTATTTATTTGGGACTGGTACTATGTTTGCCTCATCTTGACATTTCATTTTCTTCTCCGTAGCTGTGAATCATTCTCACATAGCATATGAACTGAGCCTTCATGAAACGCACTTCCATTCAGGGAGACAAGATCGCTGAAACTGACATTCTCTAAATCAGGGATAGTTATGAATTTTGAAAACAGAAAATATTTGCCAGCAAAGAAGTTGAGGGGATAAGCCCTGGCATGAGATATTACCTGGACGGGCCAAAACCAGAATCTCCAGATTAAACTTCACTGTTTCTTATAGTTTAAAAGGCTATGAATTACAAGGCAAACTACAATAAAAAGCTGCCCAACTTCCCCAAAAGGAGATGTGTTAACACCGAAATTAAACAGGTCTTATGTTGAGCTTCTGAGATGTGTCCCTGGTTTATTACCATCACTGTTGCTTTTGATGCCCACAGGGAAGATTTTCTTTGAATTCACAGGAAAACAAGAAAAATAGAGTAGATAAAGGGAAGAATTTAGAAGCCTAAGTATTACCTCTCTGTAATTTGGAATCACATTTTCTTTAGTTTGTGGTGAAGCTTAAGAATACCAATATGTAGAAACCTCCATTTCTACCTTATATGTAGAAACAAACAGGAAATAAATATAAGGCAAAAACGGACACACCCTCTCAATGTGCGTAGTCTGCTATCACATCCACATGTCACAGGCCCCTATGATTTATTTTAACTTATTTATCAATATAATATATGCACATAATTTTTAAAAGTTAGAGAGAATGGTACTAGAAATTTATAACAAAATACCGTGATAACGTACCACTCCTCATCCAAAAGCCTCATCTCCAACTAGCAATTACTTTCAATAAACTTAGACACTTCTGGAATTGACTCCCACATTTCTAAACAATATGTGTGGAAGACATGTCTAGTTTCCCCATATCCATTATCCCATTCTTCCATAGAAATGTATGCCACAATTTTTAGCTGAGATTCTGACTTTCAGAGTAAAACATATTTTTTTCAAACCTACTTTTAATTACATGTAGCTGTACAATTAAATCCTGGTGGTCAAACGGATGTAAGCAAAAGCGTTACATGTAACTTTCAGGAAACTGAAAACGTATCCTTTGCCTGCTTTCTTTTTCATTCTTCCTCCCTTCTTGAGCTGGTTTGAAGACACAATGGCTGGAACCTAAACAGCCATATTGACCCATGAGGTTAACTTGGGAATGGAAGCCTGTTCTGTTAGAATAACAGTATAGGGGAAGTCTAGGTTACTGAGAGTTTTATGCAGCAAAACTATCACCACAACCCTGGACTGTCTAGCTATGTTGAGTGAAAAATAAAAACGTTTGTTTAATTAAATTCATAGTTATTTTGGGTTGCTGTTTTTCACAGTTAACCAATGCACATGTTCTATTGCTTTCTTCGTTTTCGAATTTTGGAAATCATCTACTGATGACCTCTAATAGCAAGTAAATATTTGGCTTTCTTTACCCTCCACACCTCCATTTATATGTCCTTCAATCTCAGTATACTTCCATTGTAATATTCTAGCTACGTAATTCTTGGTTACTGCCAAACCAAGTAGTATACTGTCAATATTTCCTTTCTTGTACAACTTTTCATTTTATCTGGTGTAATAATTGTCTTGTTTTTCATTTACTTAGTGAAAAGCCATGGCTAGTTTTTCTGCATTATCCAATAGCCTCTAAATTCATTTTTCCCACACAGAGAAATGTATCCGTTGATCTACCAGTTCTACTTTTATTTTTCAGATTCTCCCCGCTAGAGCCTTTTGCCCTCTAGGTCTGCTGCACAGCTATCATCCCAGGGTTTCCCTTTATTCTAATCCAGCGCCTTTCCTTTGTCTCAATCCTATGTGGGGTTCTCCGTGTCCTTACTGTCAAGTTTTCCACTTTTTTTGTGTGTCTCATTTAACTTGGAGAACTGTTTCTGGTAGTTTCCTTAGAAAGGATGCCCAAAAGGTAAATTGCATTTAACATCTGTCTGGTGGGATATAGACACATGGATTGCCCCAGGATTTCTTCAGGCTGGCAGGACCCATCAGAAAACCTGGAAGCAGCGATGCTAGTACAATATCACCTCTTTTTTCACCTTCAAGTACAACTGTACCACTGCAGAAGAATATATTCAAGGCAGGGAACATACGCTCCACAATGGGCCTTTCCAGAAAGAGGCAAGAGGCATTTCTGATGCATCTGGATGCAAGAAATCCACAAATGCCAAATGTTCCTCTGAGGAACGTGCTGCCTTTCAAAAATCTGACTTCAACTCTGTTACCTTACTCCCCAAGGGCAGAAGATGTTGCATGGTACTTTTCCCACTTGTCACCTAGAGTGAGAGAATCTGAAAGCTAAATTCTCAGAGCTCATTAGCTGTGTAATTAATCACAGAGCATTTTCCACTCAAAATCCCCCAGCAATGCACAATGAAATCAGCAGGTAAAACAGCCCGGCAAGAACAGGGCATCTCTGCTAGCCCAGGTGCATCCCTCAGCATCCCAGGCTTTGCCCTGCTCTTCCTCAGACTCTTTATTGGCATCTGATTTCAGAGAGAGACCCACAGTGAGCTACAAGGTGGTGAAAACTCCAGCCCGGGTTTTGTGCTGTGTCTCATACAAGCTTAGATGGGCAGCTTAGAAAGTCTGTTTTGCTCCAGGTAGAAAACCAGCCATGATGAATTAATCCAATACGCTTTCTTGTTTTTTAATTTAAAATTGTATCTGGAGGTGTATTTGCTGAAGGCAAACACACGAGGATCCAGAAAGCGGAAGGAGAGGCTATTTCCCACTACGTGGCTCTCTTCGACCCAGAAAATCAGGCTAGTGATGTTATTGCCGTGGAGTCTCAGCAACATCAGCTAATGGACTGCGAAGGCCTCCTTAATGGTTTAGAAAGTAAAAAGGATTCCGTGGGCACTGAATGACCCACATGCTCATCCCTAAGGATTGCAGAGGAGACAGTGGACAGGTTTCATGGCCTTTCGGCTGCCTTGCTATCAGTTCTCTGTTTTCAAAGGAGGCAACAATGGTCCATGGTTCTTCCTTTTGCCTTTATCCCCTGCTCCTTCTCTTTCTCTTGCATTCTCCTGAAAGGTGGGGACTGCCACTGTGCTAAGCCAATGTTCCCCCAAATGTATACATTCCCCCAGAAGTTGCAGCAATGTTTCTTGGACACATAACATCATGACTGGGAAGTACATGTAAAAAAGGTGGGCTTGACCTAAGTTATTTTCACTTGTAGAAGCTTTTTAGGTCATCAATGTGTTAATTTACGATGATTGTCCAAGCCCAGGCTACTGAAAGTGGCATTTCCAAAATGTATGTGACCGCAGAACACCTTATTTTGGCAGGAGGTGGGGTATGGATATTTCTTTAAATTTCACAGACTATTGGATGTATGTGTGTAGTTTAGGGAATGTAGTTTAGGGAATCAAAGGAAATGCCACTAGAACTAACTTTCAATGTTTCTAGCCCCCATGGTGCATTTCTGAACTAGTGTAATGTAGTCTTTGTATAGACCAAGACACGATGATTTGAAAATTTCTTTCACCATATCCTAGCTGTTTTGCCTCAGCCAAGTGCCTTAATCTCTGTAAGATCCATTTGCCCATCTGCAAAATGGGGACAATTATACTTACTTTTTAAAGAGATATTTAGAGAAGACTGAAGGAGATACTATAAATAATGAAACCACCTCCATCCCCACCGAATGCCTCACCTTACGTGCACACGAACAATAGTTAGTAGCCTTTCTCTTTTCTTTCCACTTCTCCTTTCCTACGCACATCCACCTCATTTCGTCAAAGACTTCAACATTACCCTCTTGCTTGAAGATGTTAAAAATATCTTTTCAGAAAATAGATATGATGGTGCACAGATAAACAAGGAATTAACTGAAAGTTGTGACTCTCAGACTTTGAGGCAGCAAAATTATTTGGCAATATGTTTTTTTTAATAATACATTTTTTAAAATATCCATACCTTAAGATTCTCATTTAGGAGATTTTGGGTGAGGTTCTGGGTTCTATATTTTTAGAAGAATCTCCAGAGTATTAATTATAATAAAACAAAAGTTTGGTAATTGTAAGATTATATCTATATACCAGTTGTGCCACAAAAATGTATACAGATGGACACTTAGGTCAACGTTGCTCAAGTAGTAGTTCGCCGTAATCAGAAGTGTCTGGACGCTGATGGTAACCGCTCTGAGCACCTCTTGTAATTACAGAAATCAAACGTGACTTATATTCATCTTTTGTTATCAGGATATATTGAGTATTACAATTTTAACACAGTTTTCCTTTCTTAAAATATGTATACATTTGTTTGGCACCCTCTATATCAGTATCATCTAAATCTAGACGATATCAGATGCTTCTGTGAGAGCAAGTAGTAGGTAGAGGAGAGAAAGTTAGGGGCCTAATGATTGAGAAATGGAGCCAGAGAAGGAAGGCAGAACAGGCTCAGCTCAGAAGCTCTGACTAAGGGCAATCTTTCTCTGTTTCCCATTTCTCCTGAAAATGTGCCCAGAATAGTGGCCAGGAAGTGAAGAAAATAATAAAGTGACCAAGGGTGACTGCAACTTGGAAGCTTTGAGACTCAGTGTCAGGGACCACCAGGCAGCCATACCCTTGGGCTTGTAAGCAGCCATCCTATTGGCCCCAAAGCCACTTGCAGCTCTACCAGTGCTGACCATAGCAATTAGAAAAGCCTGGTGTCATGGTCAACAGTCCCTCGATAAGAATTTCTAGGGACCTGGGAAAACCTAGATACTGATTTACCTATAACTCCAAGGTCCTTAATGATCAGGTTGAACAGTCCCCTCCCTGAGTGTCCAGACTGGCTTCATAGCTCACTCTCCTTTTGTGAATGGAACCACCAAATCGCCCACCTATTTTGCTAATCTGAAATTGGAATTCAACCATCAATGAGAATGGTCTGAGACAAAGGAGAAAAATCACAGAAAGAGAAGCGAAGGGACCAGAAAGTACATAAGTTAACCCCTGACATTCAGGGTCCCTGGGAGGATTTAATAACAGACACATAGTGTCCAACAGGGCCTGGGCCTTAGTCTGTTGTTCTGTGGGAAGGGGAACAACAGGTACTGTTGTTAGATATCAGACTGCGGATATCTTCTGTGCAGGGACTGTATCTTTTACTTCTGTCTCCAAAGTAGGCCCAGGGCCTCGCAGACAGTAAGAACTCAATAAATTTTAACTGGCTGACTGAATAACTGATGCAGATCCTAGCACCAACCATCAAACGAGCAAGTTTTTATGACATATTTACTGTGTGGCCACAGCATGGTGGCCTCTCTATTGGCATAGTGGTTCAAAAGAGCAATATTTCATCCCAGCTTTAGGCATTTACAATTTTGTCTGGCAAGAAAGACACACACACACACACACACACACACACAGCTCTCTGAATACTCTAAACGCTATACAATCAGAGGGAAAACAGTGACATGAAAACAAGATATGGTCATTTGGATTAAAGAAAAATTTGGTGTGGGCTGGGGTAGCCTCATTAGGGGAGAAGGACTCTTCATGAAATAGTGGAGGGAGCAGTGGCAGGCAATCATAGGCCCAAATTTAATTTTAATTTCCTCTTCTGTCAAATGAGCATAATAGCACTCAATTCACGGGGGTGTTGGGAGGATTTATGGATTTAGAATGTAGAACATGGTAATATCTTGAAATATATTTTTATATATGTTTTTCGTCTTGGGTACTGTGCTTGGCTAAATAATGGCCCCCCAAGGTACCCACGTCCTCATCCGTGGAACCTGTAAATATGTCACCTTATATGTAAAAGGAGCTTTGGAAGATGTATTTAAATTAAGGACCTCAAGATGGGGAGATTATCCTGGGTTATCTAGGTGAGTCCAGTGTAATCACAGGGGTCCTCATAAGGGGGAGGCTAGGGGATCAGAGTTAGAGAAAAAGATGTGAAGATAGAAGCAGAGGTTGGAGGGCTGCAAGACCTCAAGCTGAGGAGTACGCACAACCTCCAGAGCTGGCAAAGCCAAGGGAACAGACTCTTTCCTGGAGCCTCCAGAAAAAATGCAGCCCTCCCAACACCTCAATGTGAGCCTAATGAAAGCCATTTGGGACTTCTTACTTTCAGAACTATATGACAATCAATTTGTGTAATTTTAAGTCATTCAGTTTGTGGCGGGAACAAGAGACTAATACAGCAGCAAGAGACTAATACAGGTTGTTTACGCTGACCTGTTGCCCTCCAGCCGTTGACGTGGAGATGTCCATCCCATCACAAGGACAACAGAACTCAGACAAGAACACAGCATCTGATAGTCAGCTTTTAACATTCAAAATAGACTCCTGGAGCATATTCAAAGACAATCATTATGAAAGACAGGACTTTCATTTTCTACGAGCTTTTCTAAGATTTTCTAAAATTTCTAAGATTTTTTTGAGAGAGAAAGTGAAAACAAGTGATTGCTGGTTTCAAAGATCAAAAACATGAAAAGTCAGAGGATCAACGGTGAAGGAAGAGGATACGTCCGGGGAGATGTTTGGCCACCACGCAGGGAGAAGATAAAAGCCTAGGGGATAGATAACCGAGAGGCCTGTGCAAGAGGACAAGATTATAGGTAAGATGACCCTAGAGAGAGAGAGAGAATCATAGTTGACATTTGTGTTGTACACCTGAAACTAATAAAAAATAAAATAAAAAACTCAAGGTGGGAAAAAAAAGATTATAGGTAAGATGGAGTCCTCCTGTCCCATAGGGAAAATGGAGAAGCAGATGTGTGTGAAG
Source organism: Rhinolophus hipposideros (assembly GCF_964194185.1). Taxonomy (NCBI): domain Eukaryota; kingdom Metazoa; phylum Chordata; class Mammalia; order Chiroptera; family Rhinolophidae; genus Rhinolophus; species Rhinolophus hipposideros. The sequence goes on from NC_138060.1 coordinate 49,210,256, forward strand.
TGCTAGAAAAAACAGGTAGGATAAATTCAGGACATGCTGAAAGTGAAGGGGCTTGTACCCCAACTCACTCCAGTAGATCTAAGGAAAAAGAACCGCGAACCCCTCAGTGTGCCTCACAGTCAAGTAGGAAGGTAAATGGAAGCTTGTGGCAGCAAGAGCACCTGAGACCACAGAGATCCCTAATTCCTTATGCCACAGTGGAGGGGGACCCCACAGAAGGCTGAGAGGATCCATGCATTGAGAGGGGCCTGGGGTCAGGAGGAGGACGGTGTCAAGTACACAGACTTTATGACTGCAGTCCATGCTTGGTCCATGGGCAGCAGTAAACACAGCAAGCACGCAACCGGAAGTAAGGCCCACTTTCCATAGCAAGGATGAGTGAGGTCACCTGAGGCCGGTGAGGACAACAAATCCACCTTTCCCCTGCAGCGGTGATGCTGTGCATGTTTTTCTTTGTACTCAGGCAGCATCCTGGAGAGGAAGAGAGAAGGGAGAACCCCTAAGAAGGGAGAGCATCCTTGAGAGGGAATTTCAACTTTGAATTAACTAAATTTATAGCCTGACTTGATAGGGTATTGATTCGAAAAGAAATTAAGTTTTAAGCCAGAAGAATCTGAGTTTCCTTGATGTGACAAAAATATTCCCCCACCATGAAGAGCAAGTTGAGTTTAATTCTTGAGAAATAAATTGAATTACACTGCTGAAGTTGAGTTTGATTATTGAGAAATAAATTGGATTACCCTGCTGTTCTTACAAGCTGTGACTAGGAATTTAAGCCTGATACCTGGGTGTAAAGCACTTGGCGTACAGTAGCTGCTCAATGATATTATTTACTTCACCTCCCCTGTGTGGATGAAGAAAGGGATTTGTCTAGGGGGAAATGAAGGGAAAGAACATATTTTGTGGAAAGAAATAGAAGCCAGTCTTAAAGGACATAGCAGATATCTCTACTGTTTCTGCCTGCGCATTTTAAGAACTGTTCTTCTGATTACAGCAACCTGATTTTTCTTTGGAATACATCCCCTTCCCTGTTCTTTCCATGTGCTTTGGGCAGGCTGACACCATCCCTAGCTCAGGGACCAGGCAATTGCCTAGGTATGTTCAGTCAGAATATTCTAGCTTTGTGTTCACACGAGTCAATTCAGGGGAAAAGGGCACAAGCTGTGTGCCAGCTAGAAAGTCCCATGGTTTTTGTTGCCACCATTTAGAATGAGATTCCCTTCCTGTTAGGATCCAGAAGGTGAAAAAAAAATAAATAAATAAGAAAGCCTGGATTTCTGCTGCTATCTTTCCAGAACAAGGGTGATCCTGCCTGAAATTAAAGCCAATGAAGAGAAAAGAAGTAGTATCAGGAGATTTAGAAAGATAGGAAGCATTATCTGTGCACCTGGATCCATTCATGCTTGTATCATTTTTGGCTTAAGCAAATTACATTTCTTTCACTAGCAAATAGAGAAGCCTAGGTAAACCATTGAGGTATGTATTTCCTCTGTTATCCAAACCACAAAGAAATCTGTCTCACTAGAAAGCAGAATCCAAGGTGAAAGCTGGTGTCAGAAAAGTCTGGACAGGTAGGGTAGCAAGTATGCTGATGGCTCTTGAATGCCAAGCTTAGTAGTTTGATTTTGATCCAATAAGCAATAGGCAGCCAGAACAGGTTAAAGAAAGAAGTGACATAATAAAAAGATTATGTGGAGGAGATCGGCCTGACAGTTACAAGCAGATTGATAGTAGGGACTCTTAACCTGGGATCCGTGAAAAAAAAACTTAACAACTTTATTTGCATTAATCTTTGATTGGAATGTAATATTTTCTTCTATTTTGAATGTAGGCGACAGACTTCAGTAATTATCAGTAGTCCTTGTATATTTGTCAGCATAAAAGTTATAGATATTTTCATATCTCATTACAGTTATTGCAGATATATAAAAACATCACTTACATTCATCACAGCTTTAACATTATAGCTTTTACTGAAACTATCACTGACTGGATCTTGTCTGAGGCATTAATACAGAAGCACATATGTTACTATAGCATACGTGCGGGGGGGGGTTCTATTTTAATAACTGGATTTTAATATAATTGGTCTACTTTTAATCCTAAGTATTTTCCTTTGTGTATTTACGATCATTATTTAGAGGAGCTCTTGTTGTGCCAAGAGCACACACACACACACACACACAATACAAAATTTATCCTTGCGTTAGAAGAGGCAGAAGGTCTGGAAGTCAGAAGGCTAGTGCAGAGGCTAAGACACAATCAAACCATGAAACTCAGAGGACTTCAAGTCAGGAGGAAGCATGGAAGGGAAGACATCTCCAAGAAACCTTGGAAAAATTTCAGTTGGATCTATAGGAGAAAAGGAACCTGTGTGAGTCAGGCATTAAGGAAGGTCTAAGAGAGTGAGGACTCTGAGTCTTCAAACTTGAATAAATGAAACAGAAGGAGTACTCAACTAATGACAAAATGATGAAAGTAGAAATTTTAGGACACAGAGCTGGTTTTAAGTTAGGTTTGTAATCAATTCTAAGATAATTTTAGGACTTCCCAAAGGAAATATTCTGTAGGAAAATCAAAATACCTCCTAAAAGCTCAACTCAAAGGGCAGATGGGGGCCACCAGTCCACCAGAAAGGCTTCGGCATGGAGGGGAAGGTATGGACATAAATGCATTCTCTTGGGACAGAGTATGGAGGAAACCAAAAACCTGTGTCATCAGGGCTTGAACTCTGGTTCTTTGGGATTCTCCCACCTCTTCCTTCCTCTGTATTGGCCTTGTCACCCTCAGGTTGCAACATGACGACACTGACTAGCAATTCCAGCCCAACAACCTCACAGAGCACAGGGCAGAGAGAGTTCATCTCTTCTGCTAGTCTCCGGGGAGAGAGAGAGCTTCTCCTTTCTCCAGCATTCCCAGACATTCATTCTGCTCAGACTGGCTTGGGTCAGGTGGCCCCTCTGAACGAGGGTGACCACACATCCAGTCCTGTCTAGAAGAGTCCCCATCAACATGTCCCAATAGTGCCCCCTTTTCACTCTCCAAACCACTCCAGTTTGTATGACATAGCATATGGCCTGAATATTCACTGAGCGGAGAGTGGATTCACCTGAGCTACGTCCACCTAGTCCTGGGGTTTGGGTAGGGAAGGATTCCCAGAACAGAATCAGGACAGGTCCCAGAAAACAACACAGAAGCTGGACAGCAAAACCCACAGATGCCCCTTTAGCAGATGTGAGAAAGCAGATTCCTTAAGTTGGAAAATAAATATTTATAGACAAAACTTAGGAAGCTAGTGAGGGGACATCACAAGGAGGGATCAAAAGCGGGGGCCTTAAGAAAGGTGACAAGCTCTTAGTAAACTGTGAATAGTAGCCATGATTTATTTCTCCTACTTCTCCTGGCAACCTTTAGCACAGTGCCTAGCAGTTTTTGAAATTCTGTCATTAAAAAGATAACATCGGAAACTATGTCCCTCGATACAGAGAATACTTTCCATTCCTAGGAAGACTTCAATTCCTCAAAATGGATTTCTTCTGCATGCCGCATGCACAGTGAGGGGTAAGATGGCAGGCAGCTCCTGCATTCCACCTTTTTCTGCTTCTCTGTGAGAAGTCCCGTGAGGACACACAGATGAGGAACTTATTGTCTCTGTCCTCAAATACCTCACGTTATCAACTATAATCTTCATAGAAGCTGGTATACAAACAGCTAACATTTTTTTTCTCTATTTCTCAGTTTAACCAAATTCTCAAGCCACCATCTCTAACCAGAAAAAAATCTTATTCTTTTTCACTCAAAGTGACTCAGAATTTTTTGGACTTTAAACTTGGTCAATTCGGCATTTAAATTCTGTCCATGGAAGGTCTCTATTCAGCCCCAGCTACGTAATTTTTCAGGCCCCTTGTTCCAAATTATTAATAATTTCAAGAGAGCAACAACAGAGACTCCAATGAAGCATGAAGCCCTGCTAAGGACGGGACCAAATACAGATCACAGGCCACAAAATCAGCCCCGTTTTTTATGTCCCATCAGGTGAGACCTTTCGACTTTCCCTCTCCCCAGGCTCTTGAGGACAGTTTGATACTTTCACTCGCAGATTTTTTCCCAGGTGGGAGGCCTGTTGTACATTAGAATCTTTATTTAACACTTACATTACATATTCCCATTCATTCCATCATTGGCCATTGCTTATCACTCAGCGGTCTGTTTGTTCAGAATTCTTTCTCAGTTATTTTACTCATATGGTGCGTGAAAATCCATAAATTTTATTCTTTCATCCTGGCAAGTGAACAATTTCTTCGTTGCATATGATTCTTCAGGTACAGACCTTTTATCTTGAAAAAAAAATATATGTACTCACACCTTATTCCACGATCTTCTAATTTGCTGTGTGGCCAAAATATAGTTCAAATGAGTCTGATCCTTTCTCCTGTGTAACTTTTTTGCATCTTGAAGTTTATAAGAATTTTTTCTTTACCGTTAAGTTCAGGAATTGTACCAGGATATGAGTATACTGAGTTATATGGCTGTTCTCTTCAATACTATCTGGTACTCATGACATTTTTACTCTGCAGACTAAGTGGCCTCTTTAGTGTCATTCTCTCATCCACTCAGATATATTTTTTTTATTTGCTTATACATAAGCTCTCCTTCATCTGTTTTTTTGCTCCTGCTGGAACTGATACTGCTCATATATTAGGTCTCACGGATCTGTATACAAGTTTGCTTATGATTTTTCTCCATGATTTCCTTCTCTTTTTAATTTTGCTCCAACTTCTTGCTCTTGATCTTCAAGTTCAGGTCTCAACACTCACTCTTCCATTCATCTATACAACTTTCAGGTTAAAAGAACAAGGTATTGATACCAGAGAATTTTTCTTTTCTTTGTGCGTGGCCAAATCTCCTTTGGTGATCTTATCCCCCCTTCACCTGAGTTCAGGATCAGGGTTTGTGGCACTTCCATTTCTCTGAGCTGCCATGTGGACTGTGCCCTGCTTGTTCTTTCTTGCCCTGGATCCTCGATTGCTTTACCCTGGGCTCAGGCTGCCAGTGGCCACCAAGAGCAGGGCAGTGGAAATAGGCCCACCTATATGCCAGCTGCTGAGAGGTACAGTGTGTGTCAAAAAACAAAAAAACACTAAAACCAACAAGAAGCCAGGCTGCCTTTTATTTTCACCTTGTATGGCAATTTGAACAATGTCAGTGATAATCTATACCTCTCCCCCAGGAATCTTCTGTTGGTCTAAGTTTTAAACAATGGCTGTGGTTACTGGTGAGTTTTAATTATACACATATAAGCTTCACCTTAGCACATTTTTACTACCTTTTTTTAAATAGACATTGTATTCTACATGAATGTTAATTCGGAAAATTCTCATTTATATAGTTGGCCTCCAACACATCGAGACTTTGTTTGGAGCTCCTATGAAGAATAAGCTCGTAGTAGTTTGGAATTGTTCCAGCTCACTTCATACACATTTTGTACCTCCATCCCCTGTGGTACTCCATATCCCTGCATCTGTCCAGTGGATTCTAAATAAACAATGATAGCACAATAACGGTAACGGTCCAGAAACACAACGTGGGTCACTTGAGTTCTGTTATTACGTGAACATTTGGGAGTTTTTATGTGTGTTAAAAAAAATTGTTAAGAAGTATGAACTGCAAGCCAAAATATTTTGAGAAGTGAAAAGCTTAGTTCATACATGAAACGTTTTATTGAATTTGAAAAACATTTTGAAAACTGAAATCTATTCGGCTTCATGAATGGTTGTTTGTTTAAAACTAAAAGATAAATAAATAATGATTACCAAATACTTCATGATTATCAGTGAAAATAACGTCATTGAAAGGAGGGAGTATTACAACATGACCCGTGTCGGGTATTAAACAGCTAGATACTTCCCGGGTCCAACCCGTGGGGCACTTAGCTGACAGTGATGGGCCATAGTCTGCCCTGGGTATCATTGGTGACCCAGCTAGTATGTTGCCGTGCCCATGAGGCTCTCAGGACTAAATATCTGGGCTCCCTGACCACATCCACAAACATTAGAAGTTCTGGGCCTCAGATATAGTGGGGACTCACCCTACTTTTTCAGATCCCTCGAGATTTGGCACCAGCAGGAAGTCCCAGAACCACTTACAGAGCCAGCACTACCCTCCCTCTCAAGGGTCTGCAGAGCCATGCAGTCCACGTTTGCTCCGGAAACCTGCACTTGGATCCTCGCACCCAGGCTCTCTGGTGGTGACCCCTGGTTCTTATTCACCTTCGAGATGAAAAAGTCTTAAGATAGCTTCCTCCCTGGACCCTACCAAAGGTCACGTTCTGCTGATACCCGTCAGATCCTCCTGCTCCTGCCTGCACAACAGCTGGATTTCAGTTGGGAAGAAGTCAGAGGGCTGCCATCTTTCTAGAGTCCCCGCCCCTGATTCACACAGTCAGAGCTTCAGATATGTAACTTTGTTTTTCAGTAGCTAAACTTAAGAGTTCTTTTGTCACTCTTTTTCTGCTTGAAATTTAGAAACTTAATTTTCCCAACCAACACTCTCAGTAACGGACAGATTTAAACATGATGAATTCAGGATTTAAATTCGGTCAATTCAAGAGGCTCTCTACCCCCCTTGCTCCCACTCCCTCAATCAGTGCGAGTTCCCAGAGACCCCTGGGTCTTCGTGGTATGGGGGAGAGGCATCCAGTTTGGGTCGTCGGCCTATGGGCCTCCTCTGAAACAGGGGCTCCTCAGTGTTCGCATGACCACCCTGGGGGGGTTTGAAAACATCCCTGCAAATTCTTTGATACTCCTTCTACCAAGTAGTGGAGTCTCTGCAACCTCTCCTTGAACTTGGGCAGGTCTTTATAACTGCATCAATGAGGAGAGCGAAGCAGAGGGTTACCTATGACTAGTTTAGAAAAGGCCATGGGATTTCTGTGAGTGACTTTGGGAGTTTGGCTCTGGGAGCCTTTAGCCACCATGTCAGAGGGCTGGGTCTGCCCTTCGGAAAGACCACATAGAGAGAGAGAAGCTTGTGCAGTCCCCGCTATGCCTGCCCTCAGCTGTCTGAGTCTTCCCAGCCCAGTGGTCAGATGTGTAAATAAATATCCAAGGCAACCCAGCTCCAGCTGCCATCTGACTGCAACCCCATGAGAGATCTTGAACAAGAATGGCCTAGTTGAGCCCAGTCACCCCCTCCTCCAGATTTGTGAGCAAAACTGATATTGTCATAGCTTTAAACTTAAGCTAGTGGTTTAAGTCAATGCTTCAAGGTCCGGGGGTGTGGGGGGGTTGCTGCAATAGACAACTGAAACACACCGTCTGTTGATGCACCTCACGACCTGTTCTCTTAGCAGAAGTAATGCTCAGTACCTGATCTGGGGAGCTCTATCTCTTCCCTGCCACAGATGGTGCTCTGACAGTGGCTAAGTCCTCTACCCAGTCCCCAGCCCGAGATAAGTAATCCACAGCTTCTCTCATGAAGTCCCCTCACCCAGTGCCACAATGATACCCTGGCAGCCCTGCCAGATCCCAACTCTCATACACATTCTTGGTTCTACTCCGGCAGAGAAGGCAGGGGTGCTACCTCCTAACCCTTCTCCAGACAAGGCCTACACCCGTTGCCTCGCCTACTTCAGTTGCCTCTTGTTGGCATGAGGCAAAAGGCTGACTCGTTCCAGATGAGAAACGGAATACCCGTTCCCTTAACCCTCAGATTCCCAAACATCTGAAGGTCTTCATCACTCTCACTTTGTAAAGATGCATTGGGCATCTACTCTGAGATGAATAGTCTCTATGCTTCCTTACTAATGTCTTCCTCCTGCTAGGTGGTTTTACCTTTTGTGTGGGATTCAAAGGCTTTTATGCCATCCCATGTTTTTCATATTGTACAGGGCACATAAGTGTATTCTTGAAATCCTCCAAAAATTGTGGTTTATGCTTGCAGCTCAGCCATTCTGAATTTCATGACAAAGTATAACCACACATAACCTGTCTCTAAAAAATAAAAAAAAGTATTTTATCTTTCAAAGTATCAAGAACCAAACCATCTATGCCCACCCTACTGTCCATCCACATTAACCTGACTCTTCCAGGACACTCTTCCCCAGAAAGATAAAATTCCAAGCACCTTTTATTATTTGTTTCAGAGATGTCCTAAAAGCACTCTACAAATTACAATAGATGACCCAACCAGGCTCATCAACTACCCAAGACCTGCTTCGAACCTCTGGCTTGAAATTCTCACCTTGCTGTATCAGCCAGTCTCAAACAATTTTATCGGGAACATTGCCTGCTACTAATGGACTCCTAAATATTTCAACGTGGCCCTCCCCTTTCTGAGATGGTATTAAGACTCTGTCAAGGGTGTGACTCCCCTTACCATAGTAAGCAACAAACTTGGACTTACTTTATCAATGAGGTAATTTGGTGGTACTTTGAGAAAGCAACATTCGACAATATTACCTCTGCTATAAATTTACAAAAGCTGATCTAAGAAATTTAAAAATGAAAAAAAGGTAATTGCCCTAGACAGCATCCAACATTACTGAGGGCAGTGTGTATAGAAGAGAAAAGTGGTAAGTACAAGAAAGTAGGTGTATAAAGGAAGAAAGAGGAGGAGGAGGAAGAGGAAATAATAGTAATTCATTTAATCCTCAAACAAACCTATGAAGAAGTATTATTATCACCTCCATTTTACAGATGGGGATACTAAAGCATAGAGACCAGATAACTTGCCCAAGATCACATAGGTGGTAAGTAGCAGAATTGGGGCTGACCTCATGCAGCCTTGCTTCAGTGTCTCTGCTCTTAAACACTGTGATCGTATCCTATTATTTATGGAAATGACAGCTGCAAAGTGGTATGGTAAACGCCCCGGGAATGAACAGAACCTAAGGAAACAGTAGTCGACTGTACCTAGAGGTGGTGTGAGGTGGGGGAGAGTCAAGGGGCTGTAGGGCTTCATACAGGGAGTGATGCTTGATCTGAGCCTTTCACAATGAGCAGGTGTTCCTGCATATGAACCTACCCAGAGACCAGGTAAGCAAAGGCCCAAAGCAGTTGGGGTATTCAGAGAATGGTAAGCAGCTTGGAGTATTCAGAGAATGGTAAGCAGTTTCCATATGGCTGGGCCACAGGGATGCATGAACAGGGAGGGAGGCATTGGAAGAGACAAGACCGGCAAGGCTGCAAGAACTGGATCATCAAAGGTCTTGCGATTGGGCCAACGAGTCTAGTCCAGAATATAAATTCTTGGATGGAGTCATGAGCAGCATGCTTAACCATCCCTCCTGTCTTCCGGCAGAGGCCCTCAAATCATCAAAGACACAGAATGAGAAGCTTCTGCTCCCTAGCAGAAACCAGAGGAGTTCCCACCCCCACCCTCACCCCCACCCAGAATAAGGCACAGGGCTACTGTAGTGCAGAGGCATTTCCAGGGAGCAGGAGGAATTTCTCCAGGAGCGAGACTCCTCCCCTGGAACAAACATTTCTCTACCCAGTCCTGAAAGAGGTCACTGCTCACTGGCAGGTCTTTATAGACAGTAAATCAAGTTTTCCCATTCACCATTCTGCATGAGAATTCCCCGCCTTGGGCCTGCAGCTAATACAGAAAAGTGTGATGGATGAAGTCAGCAGGAAAGCTGTGAAATGCATATGTTCCCCTAGGCACCTTTTCCTCTCACTGTCATTCTGTGCTAACCATGTGTATGTGTAAAGCAAAAGGACAAAGTGGGAAAGCTGAAATGGAAGAGAAAGAAAAGTTTCTCATCAAGTCTCTGATCCAGGACAAAGAAAGAATCATGAGGGAGGAAAGCAAAAGGTAACTTTTTCAGCACCTAATGACTACATCCCAAGAGCTAGAATAAAACTAGGGCAGAAGTTCTCAAGAATTCAGAAACTTTCATCCACAGGGTGGGAGCCTACCCAGCTTGAAGGAGAGAGGAGATAAACAGAAGTTTCGGTTTCTGAATTCCAATACCATTGCAGCAATCTTCCCTTAAAAAATGGCAAGGGCCTTTGCTTGAAATATTAATTCAGAAATTAGCATTCATTTGCATCTATGTCTTATGTCTTCAACATTATGAATAAAATTAACTTAATTAGTGAAATCAATTGCAGAAGTATCAAGGCCATTATTTGGAAAATGACAGGAAAGAAACTCGTATCATATAAAGAGGATGCTCAAAAATGTATATATAGTTTAAGAAAGGAAAAAACTGTACTAAAAGTGTAATACTCAATATATACCAACGACAAAAGATGACTACAAGTCACGTTTGACTTCTGCAATGACAAGAGGTGCTCAAAGTGGTTACCGTCAGTGTCCAGACACTTCTGATGACGGCGAACTACTGTTTGAGCAACGTTGACCAAAGTGTTAACATCTCTTAAAAATACATATACATTTTTGTGTATACATTTTATGTATAAAATCTTTCATTGTCTGGCCCAGAGCAGAAGCTTAATATGCAATGATCGAGTGACTGAATGAATGAAGAATGCCCTTAGTAGCTGTCTGGCGGTATGACATATTTCTTACCCTCTCTGTGCCTCAATTTCGGGGTATAAGAAGCAGGGAGGATGAAAGAATTGATGCAGTTCAACTATCAACCCTGGAGTTAAATGGATGGCACAGCTCAATCCTATCACATCAGGTCAAGGCTTTGCCACCAACTCAATAACCGCATGATCAAATATTCACCCATCACCCAGTGCCTCCTCCTAGCTATCCCAGCATTGGGGGTCCAGCATTGGGGGTCCATTTTTTGTATCCCAGCATTGGGGGTACATGGTCAGCATGCTGGGGACAAAGTGATTCCCAGGCTTTGTTCTCAAAGGACCACCTGCAGAATCCTCAGCAAACAGAAGCCTCCGTCTGGGGGACTCTTGGTGCCATTTGAGAAAGGCACCTGCACCTAAGATGGCAGGGTTAGGAGCTACTTTGCAGCTCTTGCTCACAAAGCCATCCTCAGTTGAACTAAGAGGTGACATTTTTGGTCCCTGCCATAACATCTGGCCAAGGAAACAAATGAAGTTGTTTCCTTCAAATCAGCCAGGCTTTGCCCATCTGGAAGCTCCTGCCTTTGAGGAACTTACTCTCTGTTTGACGAGACAAGATTTATGCCCAAGGGACAGTGGAGGAGCAGAACATGTAATGCCTCGTTGAGACTAACAGAGTACCAGGAGGGTTTTTACACCTTCCCTTCTTTTTGCCAATGACCAGGAAAAGAATGTTTCTGGACCACAGTAAATACCTCATAAAACTGAGCTAAGACGCCTTCAGATGCTTCGTGAAATGGTGATTTCTGGACTCCAAGCAAACGTTTCTTTCACCTCCACAGAGTGCATATGGAGAAAAACCAAGGAGGGGCTTCGCTCAGAAGAGAGCGAGCGAGAGAAGCCAACTGCCTCCACAGCCTCAGACTTCATTTTCAGCAAATGGTGCCTCAAGAAAGTGTAGGCCAGTGAGTCTCAGACTTAGTGCATCAGAATCTCCTGGAAGGCTTGTCTGAACAGACACCTGGGCCTCCCGCACCCCTGCACCCAAGCTTCTGATTCGGGAGGCCCAAGTGGAGCCTGAGAGTTTGTATTTATAATAAATTCCCAGGAAATGCTGATGCAGGAGAGCAAGGGCTATGCTTGGAGATCTGCGGGTTTAATTGAAATGGAGAGTTATGTAAATGTTTGGTCTCTGCACATTATAGGTGCTGCATACATTTACATAAAGCTACATTACCAGGCAGGGAGATGATGTGGGAGAGAAGGGAAAGAGAGAGAGGGGACGAGGGGCGAACAGGGAGAAAGTCATGGCCACGGTGGAAGAGGACGCAATGATTACAGCCTCTAACTCAGGGCTCCCCAAATCAAGTATCTGCAGACTGTAGGCGCTAATGCAAATGAGAAAGACGCAAGCAGGAATGAGAAATGGCCATGGTCTGCCACAACATGGAAGAGACAGTAATGAGGCGGATGGCTTCAGGGACCTGGAACTTCATGTCGTCTCTAAAGGAGACAGAAGCTCTTCAACTTCTGTTGGTTGTTGTTTTTCAAAGAAGGGGATCTCGTGTTTGCCAGAGTTGCTAATTTTTCAAAATAACAAAAATTTCTGGATTTTTGCCAGATGGGGTAATGATCACCAAACTCATAACAAACAAAAGTAAGCAGTTCATTTGGTTTCCAGGTGACTCCAGAAGAAACCAGGATTAAGCACTTCTCCAGAATTTGCCTGTGAAACAATGACTGACACCTCTTAAGGGATCAGAAAATCAGCCACTCTGGATAAAAGGTGAACAGATCATCTCAAATTTGGTGTGATGGAGTGTTAATAGCCTGCCAAGGACATTGAATGTCACTGAAGCCTGGTTTCTAAAGATCAGTGCTGGTTTGTGATGGATGACAAACGTTGTTCATCCCAGGCTAAGAAACCGTGTGACATTTCCACTTCACTAGAACTCTAGAAGCTGAGCTGGTGTCTCCTGCCACTGTCACAGCTGAGGAAAGAGTCCTTGATGTGGATTTCCAGCTGGATCTATCCCAAGCCTTCCCTCATGATAGCACAAGGAGGGAGCTGAGCTCACACCTGAGAGTTACTGGGAAAACAGTTCTCCTTGGGAACAGAACTTTGTCCCACTCCTCTAAGTATCTTTAGGATCAGGCCCAGTGCCCAGCACAGTGTGGGAACTCCATAGTTGACCTAAATGAATGTCCTTCGGAAGGAGATCCCTTTGTAGAACTGGCCCACTTTCTTAGCAACCTTTATTTTCTCCTCTTCTTTTGTCTCCACCAACATCTTTGTTTTCCTGCTCCCCAGGCCACTTACTGCAGGGTCCTTTTGGTCTATAAAACGCAGTCATTTTAGATGTTGAGAGTCAGTTTTAGAGTCATTATAGCAGGGGACCCATCCTGTCCTTCAATTCTTCTCTCCAAGGGATTCCAGAAAAAGAGGACAGGTACAAGGAAAAGAAGCCAATTGAGAATTAAAAAAAAAAATTAAGCCACATTTAATTAGTAGCTAATGCAGTCTCCAAAATCCTCAATACAGGGGAGCCCAGTAAAAGCTGAGCTGAAATATGCAGCTTAGTTTGACGGGTGAGATAGGATATAGGGTGATCAACTGTGTCTGCTTTACTTGATACAGAGAGAGTTCCCAGGATTCTGGACTTTCAGTGCTATAACCCGGAATGCCCCAGGCAAACCATGATGAGTCGGTTCCCCTAGTCTCCTACTTCTCCAAATTTAAAAATTTGAACAACACAAGAAAGATGAAATAGGGATTAAGGAGAATGAATACCTTGGCTTCGCCTACACCATTAGAGACACAAGACAAAAGGAAAGGAAAGAAATCCAGAAACCTTTGCTGATATTTAAGACCCAGTAGCCCATTCACAAACTAAGTAGAGCCCCATCAGATTAATAAATTATTCTCTCTTGGAAGTTGGGAGCTACGAGAGGAATGGGAAGGGAGGCATAACAGTGCTGGAGAGGCCGCCACTCCAGCAGAATTCATTCTAAGGTGAGTTTCTTCCTCCTGGTCTCTAAGAGCCCTGCCCCTTCCTTTACATGCTCACTCAGGACCAGCTCCACAGATTCAATTCAGTGCCTTGAAACAATAAAAGAAATGGATTTTTTCAAATCATTTCTGGAGCCTTATCGCTTTGACACAGTGATCTTCAGCATTCTACCAAAGCAGATTTCTCTTCCATTTAGGTTACTTCACTGTGAAATGATTCCATTCAGCAATAGTGTGTTAAATACCATGCGAAGACACTGCAATCCCCATTGATTGTTGGGAGAGGAGAAAGAAAGAAAAAAACAAAAAAAGGCTGCTCAAAATGGAATATAAACTCTATTTAAAACAATTTTCTGAAAACCAGTGATTGCAGAGGCTCTGAGCCAGGACAGCTGGGAGCAAGCCATCACATTTCCCTTTTAAGGCATGGCTCCCTGTTGCTTTCAGCAGACCACATATTTCTTAGCATCTCTGAAGAAATGTTAAATCAATAAGCTACCTAAAGGCTGCTGACAAATCAGATGCTGTGCTATAAAAAAATGAACCCCTTTGACAGGGAGAAATTGAAGACCGGAGGAATTTTAGAAGGAAAAGGCCATTTCCCACCAATATCCCACCCTGTATTCTGACAGCTGAGGCATCTTAGCTCCCATTAGGGGCAGTCATAAGTCCTGATGACTCAACCAAAGCTTCAAGGTTTAAGACAAAGTAGTCTTAAACCTACTGGGAGACGTAAACCTGGGAGACTACTTCTCCCAGGAAAGCACAAACAGAATAGGGGCTGGACAAATCTGGTGCTCCATATTCATTTTGAAAATGATTTCTAACTGAAGAGTAAGCCCTTTTATCTGGGTAGGACTTTACTATTGCCAGAGCATTTCGTACCATTATGTCATTTGCTTTTGACAAAAATCACTCTGAGTTTGTCCAGGTCCGTATTCTTATACATATCCCATAGCTGAGGAAAAGGAGGTTCACAGGGTGCCCAGAGTAACGTGTTCAAGACCACATGACTAGAAAATGACAGAGCCAGGTAGAAAACCTAAGCTTTCTCATTTCTATTTTACATTCTTCTTTCCTCACTCTTTGGGAACTCAGCAGCTTTATCGAATCCACTCAGGATTTTCTGTTATCTCCTAAGCTACCTGAAAATCATTCATATATTTTACTCCAAAGAACAAAGTTCTTGGTTTCCCCAGCAGCTATACCTACTTATATTTCTTAATGTATCAGATTCCTGGGTTAATAATTACATGTTGTTGTGTGTGTTTGTTTTTATTTCCCAAATTCATTCAGTTACTTCACAAATATTTATTAGACATTTCCACACAGTGTGTGACGCACTGACACGGGGGACACAGTAATAAGACAGTCAGTCCCTGCCCTCAGAGTCCACAGTCCAGAGCAGCAGTTCGCAAACTTCTTCTGTAAAGGACTGATTAGTAAATATTTTAGAGTTGGTGCCCATATGTCTCTGTCATTCTACTAGTCACCTCAGCCATTGTAGGTAGAAAGCAGCCATAGATAATGGATGTGGCTGTGTTCCAATAAAATTTTATTTACAAAAACAGGAAGTAAGCAAGATTTGGGCCACAGGCGGTATGTTGTGGTCTACCCCTTGTAGGTAGTTGGTCTACCCCTGATCCAGAGGGAGCCTCAAGGCAGAAAAATCCAACAATGAAGCAATACGTTAAATGTCCTAATGTCGTACAAGGTCTGAAAATTAAGTTCATGAACTTGTTGCAAAAATGTTGCTAACTTTTTCGATATCAGAGGGATTATTCATTATGCATTATACCAACTGGACAAACAGTTAACCAAGTTTACTATTTGGAAGTGCTGAAAAGGCTGCATGAAAAGGTTAGACGACCTGAACTTTTAGCCAACAATTCATGGCTCTTGCATCATGACAATGCACAAGCTCACAAAGCACTGTCTGGGAGGGAGTTTTCAGCCAGTAAACAAATAACTGTATTGGAACACCCTCCCTACTCACCTGATCTGGCCCCCACTGACTTCTTTCTTTCCCTGAAAATAAAGGAAATATTGAAAGGAAGACATTTTGATGACAGTCAGGACATCAAGGGTAATACGACGACAGCTCTGATAGCCATTCAAAAAAAAAAAAAGAGTTCCAAAATTGCTTTGAAGGGTGGACTAGGCACTGGTTGGCATCAGTGCACAGCTTCCCAAGGGGAGAGCTTCGAAGGTGACTGTAGTGATATTCAGCAATGAGGTATGGAGCACTTTTTCTAGGATGAGTTCACGAACATAATTGTCCAACGTCATATATGCTTAAAGTACATGTTGGCAACTTGAAACCACCACTGCTATTTGTTGCTGGGAACTCCATTTCCTAGAATCAACTTCCTTTATTAGTTCTAGGTTAAAGGTGACTGAGAGGAGCTCTTGGGAGATTTTGAAGGCAAAAGAAAAGCAACAGCAATTGCTTTAGAAGGTTATGATAGTCAACCAGAGAGAGAAACAAATGAAGATATTCTCAGAGAGTCCCAGCATGTTCTCCCTCTATTCTCATTCTGCACCCAGCTCATATTCCTGACTGCCAGCCCTATTGACCTAAGTATCCCCAAGTTCACCACAAAGCACTTGATTATATCCTATCGAAGTGACAGATTCCAGAGACAACAGCTTTCAGAGGTAGCAATATTTATGTCGCTCTTCATGAGCACCTCCTCGGGAGTCCCACATCAGCAACCAGTCACACATAGCATCTCAGATTTTCCTGCACGCTCCACTGTCTACCCATGCCTGTGCTCAGGCAGACATGATGGTGACTATATCTCTGATGTCCGACTCCCCACTTCCAGACCATCACTTCTTCAATGCCTTCCATTTTCATGTGGAAAAAAAAAAGTCCTATATTAACCCCATATTTACATGCTATCATGCTATGGTCTGAATGTTTGTGTTCCCCTAAAATTAACATGTTAGAATTCTTATGCCCTATGTGATGGTGTTAGAAGGGGGACCTTTGGGAGGTGGTTAGGTCATGAGGGTAGAGCCCTCATGAATGGGATTAGTGCCCTTAGAAAAGAAATCCTACATAGTTCCTTAGTATTTTCAGCCATGTGGAGATACAAGAAGTCTGCGACCCAGAAGAGGGTGTTTACCTGAACATGCTCGCACTTTGATCTCGGGCTTCCAGCATCCAGAACCACTAGAAATAAATTTTTGTCATTTACAAGCCACCCAGTCTGTGGAATTTTTCTATAGCAGACCAAACGAACTAAGACATCCCAGAACATTAATTGCACCTTGTTTTCCTAACTAAACGTGACAGATGCACCATATGAATGAAATATATTGAGGACATAGAGGAGGAGATGATGAAGTGATTGATTCTTTCTTTTATGAGGTCTGCTCAGGGAAGAGGTTGGGAGAAGTTGAGGAGACTTTGCAAAGATACTGTCTTAGTTCGTGTTATCTTAGAAACAGGCCCTGAGACTCTGAGATTGGTTGGAGAATGCTCTGCAAGGGGGCAAGGAAAGCAATATTGGACAAGGAAAAACATAAACTGCATTGTAGCTGCAACTGAGACCTCAACCAATCAGTGTACAAAGGTCCCAACTGACCTTTTATCAATTCTTCTTTTCCTCCAACTTTGACTAGCATGACCTTATACCCAGAGTGAAGATTTTTGAAGGGTTTGAGACGAGTAGTGAGGGAATGGTTGGATGGGTAGTGAGTGGATGAGCTGATATATGTACGAGGTGATGAATGAGTGGATAGTGAGTGGATGGCAGGTGGGTGGATGTGCAATTGAGTTCGTGGGTTAGTCGATACAGGGGTAGTTAGTGGATGAGTTTATGGGTGGTAAATGAATGAGTGGATGGGTTACTGAATGTATTGTCATTTATTTAGTCACTACATGGTGACAATCATTCCTCCTTAGGCCCCCTGGGAAGCAAGAACTGTATCTTGAGAGGAAAGAATAGCTAGTGAATTAAAGTTTTTAGGACAGAGCTCCTTGAGTACTAAACATATTGATGGTTGGTTAAGCTTCGGGGAGTAATGTCAATTTGGGTCACTTATTTACCACACCTGCCTGGCCCCTGTAGGCAACTGAGTCTGCAACCTTTCCTTCATAAGAACCTTGAAGACCAAGCTTATGCCTTCAAGCCTTCTCCAAGAAGCAGACTCTAAGACAAGGATTAGATGTTAAGTACAGTAAGTCCTCGCTAAACAGCCTTAATAGGTTGTTGGAACTGTGCTGAAACATGTAATGAAACCAACTTTACCATAGGCTATTGATATTAAACAAGAGTTAAGTTCCTACAGCAGCTCATTAACATTATAACAAAATGACATTGAACAAAATAATGTCATTCAAGGACCTACTTACCGTACTTTATGTGGGAAAAGATTCCAGAGAGCCCCAGTAGGACAATGAGACAGGAAAGGGAAAGCCATAAATAAGGGTTATTTTATCAAGCCACTCCACTCTCGGTAACTAAATTTTAATCCTGAGGGGTAATCCTGGGAAACTGTATACTACATGCCTCAGAGCTATCCCATCTGAAGGTTGAGGGAGTAGGGAGATGTATACACTAATTCCTATCAGTCATTGGTGAAGAGCGGCTAAGTGTGGTGGTGACTTTCCACTGCCTTGGAGAATACCTTCAGGCAAAATAATACAGATCCTGGTAGATAGAAACCCCACAAGCAGGCTGAAGGTTCAGAGGATACAGGTTGGAAAACTGACAGCATCTTCTGCAGTCATATTCACTGCTATATTAAATACTTGACAGATAGTAAGCACTCCAATAAGTGTACATAAATAAATGGATAAACGTGAATCAATGGATGGGAATGAAGTACTCATGGTCTGATTTCAGAGAGCGCACTAGGCAAGTGGAGAACACCGCTGAGGCAGAGTTTCACACACATGTGCATGGTCAGCATAGCAACCTAACTACAGCCTCGCCTTGGTTGACTGCTCCTACAAAAAAATTATTTAATGTTTTCAAAATGCTTTCAAAGAGTCAATTTCCTACATAATTGCAATGGTAACAATCATCATAAAAATTCTTTGTATTTAATAATACATTGGAGTGACAGTAACAATTACAGCATAATGGGCTGAGCTGGCAAGGAATTCCACTTGCTTAATATTGTATACATACTTGCTTTTTGTTTCCATTTGCATTTCTTTATTTTTGACTATCTAAAGATGTCTCCATCAGAATTTTCCCAAAGGCCACATTCAGGAGATAAGGTCTGGAGAGGACATGTAATTGCCATTTTGTTTGCAAATCATTTCTTTCTTTGCCGCTGACTTTTGTGTTCCAGTGTGATTACTGTCACCTCAATGGCTGTCATTTCACAGTTTTCCTCCATTCCATGAAAACACCTAGCATTCCTAAAAGCTTTTATAGTTTCAAAGCATTGTCCCTTTACAGATGCTCCTGTGATTCTTGTAACAACTCTGGGAAATAGTCATGTGTAGATGTTGTTACAGTAAAATTTTATATTATGGGATAAAAGGGACAAAAATAATTTCAATTGCATAAAACATGGGATTGCATTATTGTGGAGTTAATGATGAATATATTACTGTTTAGCTGTTCTTCCAATTACCTAATGGTGAAAAAAAGAGAGAGATGTTCTCATTTACTAGGCTGATCATTATAAACAACATGTGCACAAACACTGGACATAACCTCCCCGCCCCCCCACACACACACAGAAGGAGGAGGATCATTCCCAGATCCCAGCTGCATGACATTTAGTGTAGCCAGAAAAAGTCCCACTAGCAACCCTTTTACTCTCAAATATATCTCAGTAAAAATGATAAATTTCATAGTCATTCTTACAGATATTTAGCTGATTTTACTTTATCCCAGTTAACTATTCAATAAGGTTTTACTATACTGTTTCCATTTTGCATATGATAAAACTGAGGCTCACAGAAGTTAAATAATGTGCCCAATGTAATACCACTAGTATATTTGCTCATAGCTAGAACTAGAGGCCAAAACTAGTTTCCTGCCTGACTGTGTGATTTAGCTACCCTCTGACACACTGCCTGTCTTAGTTTAGGCTGCTATAACAAAGTACCATAAACTGTGGGGCTCATAGACAACAGGAATGTATTACTCACAGTTCTGGAGGCTGGAAGTCTGAGATGCCACCAGCTCAGTTCTAGTGAGAGGCCGCTTCCAGTTTGGAGACTACCGACTTCTTATTGTGTCCTGACATGGCAGAAAGAGGGCTGGAGAGCTCGCTGGGGCCTCCTTTATAAGGGAACTTGTTTCATTCATGAGGGTTCTACCCTCATGACCAAATCACCTCACAAAAGCTCCACCTCCTGATCACATTGAGGGTTAGAATTTCAATCTATAAGCTAGAGTAGCAGGGGATCGAGGGGTAGATACAAACATTCAATGCATAACATTGGTTTCACTGTATTGTTTCCATTTTGCAGATGAGAAAACTGAGGCTCTGAGAAGTTAAATGATGTGCCCAAGATGACACCACTAGTAATTGTTCATATTTAGAACTAGAAGCTAACACTAGTTTTCCTGCTTGGCACACTACCTTTTTATCCAGTTTGACTGTAACCATTCATCACTCAGTAAATGTTTTCCCTTCACATAATCAAGTCATTCTTATCATTTGGCCCAAGTACCTTCTGGTCTTCCTTCTTACAGATATTCTATTTTAATACATTTATAGTGAGAGCCTAGATAGACCTCTATAATCTACCTTCTCACTTCACATTATACTATTACACCGTTATACATTATATAGTTAGGATTAGGAGCGGCTTCAACAAAATAGAAGCTTCTTTTTCTCACAAATAACGAATCTGGAGGCAAGCAATCCAGACTGTTCTGGTGGTTCCATAGTCACTAGGCACCCAGGCTCTTCCCTTTCTACCCACTATCCTACAACTTGGCTTCTGTCCCAAAGGCACCTCGTGATCCAAAGGTGGCCACTGAGGCTTCAGTTTTCATCTGTGAAGCACCAGAAGCAGGAAAAAGAAAGGAAGGAAAAGCAAAAGGGGTGTATATGTCAGCAGAGTCAGTTTCTTTTAATCAGATTTCCCATAAATCTGATTCGGCACTTTATCTCATTGTCCAGAACTTATTCACACAGACACATAGCAATTAAGAAAGCTTAAAATGTGTATTTTTTTAATTGAGCTTATTGCTGTCTCAATAAAATTAGGATTCTGTTTTCACCAAAGGAGAGAATCAATAAGTTATTTTCACAACAATGCTGTAAGAGAAATCACCCCAAAACTCAGTGACTGACAACAACAAGCACTTCTCATTTGCTTGTCTTGAGTAAATTGATATACAAAGAATAGTACCTGAATCTGCCAGTAGCGGTCAGAAAACAAGTGCCTAGCTGTGAGATCCCAAATTGGCAAAATGGGAAGAGAGGCTATGGTGGAAGTGGTCTGCACTGCTGGAGTGTAATGGGTAAGCCGACCTGTCTCCCATTGTCCTACTAGATGCTTTGGAAGGGAGCCAGTCTAGAGCTTTCTTTAAAACCCCACTGGGATCCTACCAAGAAAGAGAAACCTCAGGAGTATATCAAAAGAGGAAAGCAGATGAGGGAAACTCACCACAGGTCAGCAGAGTATGCATTACCTGTATAAGTCAATGAGGCAGTGTAGTGAACAGGGCAAATGCACTGTGTAAATCGGAATGCAAATCCCATCACAGTCCACGGAGTTAGCATTACAAAACCTACATGGCCTTAAGCATAAGCCTTCACATTACATACCAAATACATTTCTCTGAAATGTGTCCTCTGCTAATATAACATAGACAAACACATAAAAAAGTTATTGTCTATATCAATAAATATAGACCAAACTGTTTCTTTTTATGAACTGTGTAATGTTCTATATATTTAATTACTGCCCCAAGCAATGAACATTTAGTTGTTTCCTGTTTTTTGCTGCTATAAACATTATCGCAAGAAGTGGATTCTACTTCTGTGGATTCTACAGAAGTGGAACTATGGATTCTACTCCATAGTTCTGGACAGGTAAAAGCAAACAAATAAATGTAAAAGAAAGTATTAGAAAAATATAAGATGATGCTTTTATACATTGGAGTATGGGTAATCTTTATAAGTATAACACAAAACCGTCTCCTAGATAGTGCAATTTTATAGAACTTCTGTATGAACATGATACAAAGTTAAAAAACAAATAGACTTGAAGCTAATGTTTGCAATGCGTATTACAGACTACTATCCAAAAAATATTTTAAATAGTTTCTATATACTGATGTCTAAAATGAATAATTCAATAGAAAAAAAATGAGCAAATAAGATGAATTGGTAATTCACAAAAGAAGAAATACAAATGGAAAATAAGACATTTGGTCTTACTAGGGAATAAGGAAATACAAGTTAAAATAACAATAAAATATAACCTAACAACTTTTCAAAACTTAAAAGTATTGATAGCATTTATTCTCAGTGAGAATGTGAGAAAATAACCACTCCTGTGCTTGCTGGAATTGAAGGGCATTAGTACAGTTTTTTACAGGATAATTTAGCACTATATACCAAGACATTATCTAGCAACTCAGCAGTTTTAATCCTGGGAATCCATCCTAAAGAAAAATGCTTACCTGTGCATAGAAACACACGCACGTACTTATATGGACAGCATGATTCCTGTAGCATTATTTGCAGAAGCAAAAAAAAAAAAAAAAAAAAAAAAGGAAAAGGCCTAATTGGCCATTAAGAAGACAATATTATGGAATACTCTCAGTCATTCAAATGATAGTATAGATCTATGACCTAACTTGGACAAACATCCATAATATATTTCTAGAGAAAAAATAATAAGGTATAAAAATATGTGTAGCTTCATTTCATTTAGCTAAAACAAATAATTTGTTACGTGCTTGCATAACTGTAGAAAATTCTAGAAGGCTATACTTTAAAGTTACTTTTGTAGGAGAGGGCATGTTGGCGTGGAAGATAGAGAACTATTCTTTTACATTTCATACATTCTCTTCTTTTGAATTTGTTACAAACACACATACTTTTACAGTGTAAAAAATAAAGAGGTAAAGAAGAGAAATGATGTAGATTTTCTGCCTGACATTTTGCATTCCTGAGCAGGATGGGGTTTTCTTTGGGGCAAGCAGTGATTCGCTGGTGAATCAGCTGGGTGGGGTTGAGGGTTGGGGCAGGAGGGTGGGGAACGAGCCCTGATCTGTAGTGTTTGTCTGTTTCCATTGTGCAAATATGTTCCATTTCAAGTGACTCAAAAATTCCTGAATATTTAACATATTAGTTGTTCAATAAGTCAATTTTTTTTTAATAAGTCAATTTTTAAAATCATGTGTTGAACAGAACTGAACGGCTTGAAGCAGAAACATCCCCACTGGCTGGTGCAAGTCTCAGCCTAGTTTGTTCAAACCGCATCCATCTCTCCCCCAGCTCACCAGTGAGAATTCGTGGTCCATAGGCTGGTGTGGTCTCATTACAGTTTTGCAAGGTCAATTTACTTCACCAGTTCTCTAAATGAAGCTTCACCCTTTAGAAATAGGTCAGGTGGTAGAAAGAAAGTCTGCCAGGAAGGATTCCTTATTCATTTCAAGCGCAGACACCTCCAGGTAACTGAATTTTGCAGATGGTGCACAGAGGGAGAGAATCTGGGTGAGCTTTCAACCTTTAAAAAAATATTTCTCCAGATGGGGAAGACATGAGAGCTATAGTTTAGCCTCATTTCCAGGTGCCTCTCCAGTCTGCAACAATTAACAAGGCACTTGGTAATTTATCTAGATAGGAATTGAGAATGCCTGCCCCCAATTTGTTCACAGTCTAATGGCTCAAGAATCAGAGCGATATCATAGAATAAGGGCTGTGATGGCCAGACCCACTACCAACATTTGCAGGGAATATAAAACTTGCCTTCCTTCTCTTCTCACCCCAGGCTCCATCCTATACTTCAATGATTCTCCTGTGACATCACACCCATGTATCCTAACTTGGTCTACCATCACCCACATCCCTTGGCCATCCTTTAAAACCATGAGTGCATACCAGCTAAGCCATGTATCCTCTGTGCAAATAATCTGGGGAAGAACTTCTAAAGGTACTTGGAAATAGGCTAAGACTATTTGAGATAGAAATTTCAGGGTCCTGGCTCTTCAGAGAATGATCTCAAAACAGAGTGAAGACTCTTCACCTCATGGGAGGAGGACAGCCCACAAGGTACCTGAGAGGAGTTCTCAAAAGTATGGGGCCCAGGGCAGGTAGCCCATTTCCCTGGGAAGGACTGGTAATGAGAATAATACATGGGCTCTGAAGCAACTAACCTATGCCTGGCCAGTTAGGGAAGACTTCCTGAAAGAGATGAGCCTAGACTGAGCTTTGACATATGCATCAAGTTTCACCAATCAAAGAACAGGGTAGGGCACTCCCGGCAGAGGAACCATGGGTCACAGGACCTTAAGAGCTGAGAATTACTCACAAGAGTAGATATTAAATTGTTCATGAGAGTCTGTGCCTTTTTGTTTCCCTAAATCAGAGAAATGCTGCCTCCCTTCATCCCCAAATGCTGAGAACAGAGATTGGCAATTTAGTTGGATCCACTCACAGAAGCAGTGGATCCAGAAGAAGCAGAGTTTTCTAAACAGCTAGATGGAGCCCAAATTCTGAAGCAAGTGCCACTGATTCTCTAGTTGCCATGCTGACAGCGGTTCAACAGAAGGCTCTCATCCTTGCCCTTACCAATCCCAAACTCTTTCCTCTTTCCACCTTCTCCACAAATCACTACTCTCTCTCAGGAGACCTACTGAAGACAGACAAGAATGGGAAATGAATTAGTGCTAAGGTGTTAACTGGGGTAATGAGTTAGCAGATAATCCATTTACATTTTTATAGGGCTCTCTAAGGCCTTAATGTAACTTGGAAGTGTGATTGGGGGGGGGGGTATTTTCAGGATGTAAGCAGGACCCCAGGAGGGAAGATGTGGACGGTCTTTCAGGGTCCCTAAGGGAAAGTCTGGCACCTCCTGGTCATACTTTAATACCTAAATCAAGGGTTGGCAAACTTCTTCAGTAAATCACTCGAGATCAAATATATTAGGTATTGTGGGCCATGTCTCTGTTGCAAATACTCAACTCTGCTGTTATTGCTCAAAAGCAGCCATGGACGAAACGCAACTGGGTGAGCAAATAAGTGGATGAGGGTGTCTGTGCTGAAATACAACTGCTCACAAAAACAGGTGGTAATCCAGAGTTTGCTGTCACCTCCTCTACATTGTAACCTGCTCTCCTTCCCTCTACGAGCTACTTTTAAGGAAACATAGCTCTGCTTTTCAGTTGAAACATTACAAATTGCCTTTGAAATTCTGCTAAGGGGAATCATCTTTGATTGACATTACTGATTCTGGCGAATGCAGTATTTGTGGTCGGGTGAGACCTATCATGATGTCTAGATATCTTATGTCCATGTTATGCTTTTTTTATTTCTGAAGGGCAGTCGTACATATTACTTCATACTTAGGTCCTCATTCCTCACCCTATCACTTGGGGATGACAGCATACCTTAGTGGCTGAAAAAACATCAGGAGCTCTGGAGTTAGACTAGCAAGAGTCGTGTTAGTCAGGATAGGCTAGTTATGCTACAGTAACAAATTGACCCCCAAATTTCAATATGAAAAAAAAAACAACTTACTTCTTGCTTATGCTATATGTCAGGGTAGGTAGCTCTGCTCCACTGTTACTCAGGGACCAGGACACATAGAGCCTTCATTATATGGAACATTTTAGATACTGCATGCAGTAAAAGAAGAGAGAATGTGGAAACTTCACCATACGAGGTTGGACAATTAAGTTCACGAACTCATCCTAGAAAAAGTGCTACATACCTCATTGCTGAATATCCCTACGGTCACCTTTGAAGTACTCTTCTTGGGAAGCTATGCACTGATGCCAGCACCTAATCTACCCTTCAAAGCAATTTTGGAACTCTTTTTCTGGAATGGCCATCAGAGTTGTCATCGTATTACCCTTGATATCCTGAATGTCATCAAAATGTCTTCCTTTCAGTATTTCCTTTATTTTGGGGTAAAGAAAGAAGTCACTGAGGGCCAGATCAGGTGAGTAGAGAGAGTGTTCCAATGTAGTTATTTGTTTACTGGCTAAAAACTCCTTCACAGACAGTGCCGTATGAGCTGGTGCATTGTCGTGATGCAAGAGCCATGAATTACTGGCGAAAAGTTCAGGTTGTCTTTTTCACACAGCCCTTTCAGCACTTCCAAATAGAAAACTTGGCTAACTGTTTGTCCACTTGATACAAATTCATAATGAATTTCCAAAAAGGTTCGCAACCTTTTGCGAACTATAATATATGATTGTGAAAAAAAGAAAAGTTTTATCCCTTTGAGTCTATGTTCCCTCATCTGCAAATCAAGTATACCAATAACACTGTTTAGGACAACAATTAAATTAAATGGCACAATACAGTAGATAAAAGCATCTTAGTACTCTGCCTGATACACAATAAGCAATAAATAACTCACTTTTCCTTACTGTACGCAATCACGAATTGATCATTCTTTCCAGTTCTGGTTGGAAAGGGCTTGTTTATGGACTGTGATTGCATTTAAGATGCTGACCCATGGAAACCCCAATGTAGAGTATTTTAAAACTGAGGTGATTTTAAAGTTCTCTATTTCCAGAGGCAACTTAATACCAAGAGATATAATGTTATACGATGAGCTGTCTTGTTCTTTTGGCAATTTAGTTATGTTTGGAACTACATTTCCCAGAAACCCTTTCCTTATATGGTCTGGGCTAAAGTTGCCAAAACTGAAGCTGCCTGAGATATGAACTTGGTCATTAAGCAGTAGCCATTATGCTCTGAAGTTCAATGTTGGGAGGTGTTGAAAGGAGGACACTGAGGTGCTACTGGGTTCCAAATTTCCATGAGGTTCCCTGTTGTGCACCCAGCTTTCTTTTCATACTGCCTGACGAACAGCAGTGAGCTCAGGCCCACAACCACTGTGACCTCACAGGTGATGGTCATGGGGAGCCGACAACCTCCATGAGCTTCTATAGCAGCTCCCTTTGCAGTTCCACTCCAGCAGCTGGGCCTGTGCAGTAGCTTCCAGATTTTCCTGAAAGCTCTACTCAGTTCACTCGCACCTGGGCTGGTTAGTGACCTGATATAGGCTGAATTGTATCCCTTCAAAATTTATGTGTTAAATATATCTTGATAGTAATATCTCATGAGAAAGTGTTCAGATAAGTCACTTCCAAATTCCTGACCCACAGAAATCTTCTGAGGTCATGGTCATAAATATTTATTGTAATTTGTTATACAGAAAAAGAGAAGCAATATACCATCTGAAAGAATACTAGCCTCATTACATACCTTATGTCATCAACAACAATAGCAATAATCGTTAGTCTCATTTTTCAAATATTAAAATTGGGGCCTAAAATGGCAACTGACTTGCTCAAGATCAACCAGTTAGCTGGAATACAGCCAAGACTTGATCTACATGTCCAGACTCCTAGCTTGGGGATCTGTTAACTGATACCCTGTTAGTCTGAGGCAAGCTCACCAAGACCTCATATACAGTATGTATTGGTTTCCTGAAAACTCAGGGATACAAAGCTTCTGTGCTGTGAAGGCTCCTTCCCCAGGAGCACCTCTTGACCTAGATGATGCATGCTCCCCACCTTCCTATGGCCAGGATTCAGGCTTCCCTATACAAGCCTATAGGCTTGTATTGTTGACATGCCCCCAGGAATTTCAACTAAAGTGCCCACAATTCCTTCCCCATCATTACACTCTGATTTCCCTCCTGGCTTACACATTCTTCTGCTAGGGCAGGGGAACAGGGGACTGCTTTAAGAGCCAATTTCACACTTCTTGTTCTGCTGTTCAGTGGAGGATACACGTATAACAAAGAAAATAATTAGCTCAGAAGATTACAGATCTTATTATGAGAAACAGTTGCTTCTGGTTGTTAGAGTTACTTATATTCTCTTTGGGCTCTTCTACCGTGTTTCCCCGAAAATAAGACCTAGCCAGACAATCAGCTCTAATGAGTCTTATGGAGCAAACATTAATATAAGACCCAGTCTTATTTTACTATAATATAAGACCTGGTGTATAATATAATATAATATAATATAATATAATGTAATGTAATGTAATGCAATGCAATGCAATGCAATGCAATGCAATGCAATACAATACAATATATAATATAATATAATATAATATAATATAATATAATATAATATAATATAATATACCAGGTCTTATATTAATGTTTGCTCCAAAAGACGCATTAGAGCTGATTGTCCGGCTAGGTCTTATTTTCGGGGAAACAGAGTATGTGTAAGCACTTGGTCTCATTTACATTTGCTGTGGGTGTAATTTCTACTTGCTTATGAGAGAAACAATTCCATTTTGCTTGTATGATAAGCCAGTTACTTCCTATTAGTAAACTTCCTTGACCACAAAATTTCTAATTAATTAAGACATGTTCTCACAGCATGTTGCCTCAAGTCCTTGGTATGTGTATAGTAAAGGAGAATGGAGACTTTTTTAGACTTCCTGAATTTGCTAGAGTCAACAAAACTTTGTTGTTTTCCTTCTAATTATAAATATCATATAGAGTTAGCTGACATGTAACAATTTCATAAATGCATAATACATAAAATGAAAGTTCCCCAATCGCAAACCCTAGAGATTGTCACTATAAACCAGTCAGAGCATATACAATCAACTTTGTTTTTCTACATTATGCTAAAACATTTTATTTTCATTTTCTTTTTTAAAAAACATTTTCTTCTTTAAAGAATAAAATTTGTGTTAATATTATATATACTGCACTCCTATATTTTTTTAACTTAGCAATATCTGTTGTAAATGTTACATTTTAAAAAGCTGTTTCTACATTAGTATGTATAGATTCTCATTCTTTTGAACAGTTACTAACATACGATAGCATGATCAATTGGTCTCGTATTCAAGGACATTTGGGTTGCTTCCTTTCTATTTTTCAATGACAATCTATGCAGAAGTGATCATTCTTATATTTGTGTGTCTTGTGCATTCCTAGGGGTATTTCTGGGGGATAAAGGTCTCTAAGAGGAAATTTTAAGACAGGATTTGCTAGTTATGCCAGTTTACATTATATTTACAACAGTGTCTGAAGCTGCCTGTGGATCTGTACCTCACCAATATTGGATATCATCTTTTCTCCTTTCATCTTTGTGTTATGCCTAACTCTTATTATAATTAACATTGGTGAGGATAACAACAGATTATTTTCCTCTTTTACAGGTGGATTGAAAAAGAAATTCCCTAAGTAGCAAATAGAAGATTACGTCTGCCCAGGAATAATTAGCATTTATGTAGTGTCTCCTTCTCACGTTTATACACACAAACAGAAATTTGACTGTCAGGGAGAATTTTGCATGCCCTTCTTGGTAGCTTGTGTTCTGCTGTTCTTGGCCTAGCCTGGTGACCTAAAACCACATAGTCCCCCTTAAAATAGATTAAATTTCTGGTGGTTAAGAATCACCTGATTAAACGCAGGGGGGAAAATGGAGATTTCTACCCCTCCTATTCACCATTTCGATTAAAGAGGTCCTGGGTGGGACATTTTGTGTTTTTTAGACTCCAGTGTGAAAAGTTGAGGTAATCATACTCTTAAATTTGGCACAGTAACATTATTGCTCCATTTAGGACCACTTCCTTGTTTTGTTCAGTGACTCCCTTAATTCCCAGTGCCATCTCCAACTGCCCTCCCCACCAGAAGCAACCATTTCAATTTATTGGATATATTTTCTAGAACGTTAAAGTATCTTGGGGAAATATGTAGTGTTCTGCCTAAATTGTTTTAAGTTACAGATATTAAATAAAAACATATTAAATACATTATATGCATTATTAAAAAAATATACATAAGTTAAATTGCGGTACAGATTTTTCTGTTTCTTACTTTTTCTCTTCGCACTCTATTTTTAAGATCTGTGCACATTGCTGTGGGTGCATTACACAAAATCTGTTGTTTCTCATGGCTGATTAATATAATCTCACATCCTTCCATCAACTTTTTCTTACGCATTCCCGCAGTGATGGACAGCTAGGTTGTGTCCAACTCCACCACCTGCTGCTACAAACTAGGATGCAATGAACAACTAATATACGTCATCAGTGAGAATTTCTCCGGGTTTTATGCCCAGGAGATTGTTAGGGTTGGACAATTGTGTGTGTGTGTGTGTGTGTGTGTGCGTATGTGTGTTTTAACATCTTACGATAGTTTTCAAAAGTACACAAATGTACAGAAAATGGTATAATGAACCTCCATATGTTCATCTGCCAGATTTTTGAATTACCAATATTTTGCTGTACTTTAGCTCTCCTTTCTTTCTTTTGATGTACAATTTTAAAGAAAAATCCCTGATATTATGCCATTTTATTCTAAATATTTCCATATACAACTAACTGTAGGGGAGGAAAAATAATTTTACCTCTACCCTTCTAGGTACTTGGCTGAGACAACCCTGAAAAAACAGATTAACAGGAGAAAAACAAACATCATTTAGTATGTACAGGAGACCCATAAAAATATGGGACTCAAAAACATGACCAGAACAAGAAGGTTTTATACTTTTTAGACAAAAAAATAATAATAAATTGTGAAGAGTTGACAAGACAAAGGGGTTTGGCCTTCGGGTAGTAAACTGGTAAAGAAATAATAAGGTTTGTTTCTACAGCCTTCTCATCCCTAAATCCCCTATCTCTCCTAATAAGGATGCCTTCCACCTTCCTGGTACAGGGAGGGGTTCCTTTCATATGGAGATTTATCTCCTGCTTTCAGGGGGACAAAGGAGTGTCAGAGCATCTTTGCACTGGCTGTTTCTCAAGTACCTTTAATTCATAATAATATGCTAAAGTAACACATTTGGAGGAGGTATATTTTGCTCCCCTTCATATCTAATACATAAAGACATTTTTACACAATCCCAATATCAATATTAAAACTAACAAAATTAACAATATTTCCTTAATATCATCTTTTTAAAAAAAACTTTTTAGATCTATTGAGGAATAATTGACAAACAAAAACTGTATATACTTAAAGTGTAAAATGTCATTATTTGTTATACACACACACACACACACACACACACACATTGTAAAATAATTACAGTTCTTTTTGTGGCAGTGCCATGTACATAAAATTTAATAAAATATGTATAGTTTTTCTCTTGTTAATCTGTCTTTTGTAAATTTAATTTACAAATCCTGGTCATTTTACCTAAGACAGTAGAGAAAGTTTTTCCTCTTCTGCAATGCCTATACTATAACTGAATGCCAACCATGTACTGGTAGGGTTTCAGGATACAAGATGCATCAGGTTACATTTCCTTCCTTTCAGGAAAAACTATCCGTTGAACACAGGATTGAAGAACTGAGTCATAAACAGTGATTCAGTGGAACAAAAATGGGAGCTGGCGTATGGGGCCATCCCATGCTGAAGGCCGTGCTTGTGCAAAGACTGAGGTAAAAAAAATTGATATGAACATTAAGTGAGCTAATATAGGCATACCTTGTTTTATTGCACTTCATTTTATTGTACTTCACAGATACTGCGTTTTTAACAAATTAAAGGCAAGACCCTCCACCAGCACAAAGATTACAACTCACTTTATTATGATACTTGCTTTATTGTGGTGGTCTAGAACGGAAACTGCAATATCTCCAAGATATGCCTAGTGCCTATTATATAGTAGGTGCTCAACAGATGTTCGTTTACTTCTTTTCTGACTTCTTTGGCAATAAACCCAATAAATGCTGTAAGTATTCTTTTTATAAACTGAGAAAGTACAATAGGTGCTTAGCTATACCATGTCTGGCCTATGTACCAGAAGCCTTGGTATCACCTGGGAGCTACTTGGGAATGCAGCATCTAGGGCCCTACCTTGGACCTGCTGTGTCAGAATCCACATTTTAACTAGATCCCCACGTGATCTGTACGCACATTAAGGTTTGAGAAGCACTGGCTTGGGGATAAGTGATGGGATAATTTCATTGACAGATGGAAGAAAAATTCCAAAAAGCAAAGACGTTTATAGAGAGATCCTAAAATGCAATAGTAATGATAGCAGCAGCCGTCAGGTGAGGGCAGTACATTTGCAAAGTGTATATTCTGAATTTCTTCCATAATTAGGAAAATAAAAGGCATATAGAGACGAACACATGAACTATCTATATTACACAAACACACACACACACCACCTACTATTCACACCAACTGGTAACAACTGTTAACATTTTTTTTATGAATTGTTTTTCAACCTCCTCCTTTCTTTTAATTTTGGACACATGGTTGTAATTATACTGCATATACAGTTCTGTTTTTTGCTTTTTCAACTTCACATTTTCAGCTTAGCATTTGAGAAATGTATATGAGAATGTTTTAAATTTTTAATTTGAAAATTATAAAATTTTTCAAGCATAAACTCAAGTTCAGAAAATCCTATAGCAACATGAATCTATTGCCAGGATTTAAGAGACATGAATGTTTCGTTACACAGTAAGTCTTCACTTAACGTCATCCATGGGTTCTGCTACTTTAAGTAAAACAACATATAACAAAACCAATCTTGCCATAGGCTAATCGATATAAACAAGAGTTAAGTTCCTATGGCATCTCATCAACATCATAACGAAATGACACTAAATGAAACAACGATTGTATTTCCTTTGGATCAGTTAATATCTCCCCCTGCCCCAAATCCAACCACAGCCACCTCTATCCAGAGGTTATCACCATCCTGATACCGGTATGTTTCATTTCAGACTTATTTTTAACTTTTGTCAATAAAATATACTAATGTTTCTTGGTATTTTAAATTTTATACAAATAGTATGATGTTCTATCCTTTTGCAACGTGCTTTTTAATCATTCAATACTAGGTCACCTTGGAGATGATACCTTTTTTCGCTATTTGATTGTACAAATAGAAGCCAGGTACCCACTGTTCTGCTAAAAAATGTTTTAGTTTTACAAAGGCCCAGAGCTGAGAGTTGATGGCAGACAGAGTTAGGTGGTACCTCCATGTCATGTGTCTATTTGAATCCATTAATTGACAGAGAACCCATAGAGTATCCTGGGAGAAATGTGAGCAATCTCAAGACCCCTTCTTCTTAAGTTTCAAGTCGTATAGACAGATTCGATGGACGAGAGTAGCCCTGGTAGAGGACAGGTGACAAAAAACATCACCAGAGAACTCTTAGGGGACTCACAATAAGAACAGGGAATCTAACTTGAGACTCAGATTCCAAAGCAGGCCTATTATTTTTTTTTTTCATTTACTTACTTATTTTACATAGACTAGAGGATAGGTGATTATGTATATGAGGATCTGGGGCCCAAATTTCAGCTAATCTAGCTGCCCTCGTTCATGGGCAGGACATGGAGATGGGGTTGAGGTGTGGGGAGGGGAGCGGTGGCGGCAAGAACCAGTCTTGTAACTAACTTCGTTGTGACTACCCTGTATAACGGTGAGTTGATTATGTAAAGAGCTTGTCTCCCATAGCCAGATGCACGATGTGTGACGTGCTGCAACATAGCATCAAAGAGCCACTGAGAGAGGGGTTATAGGCTGATGTGTTAGACGTTCTGCTTCTCCTTGGCAAGGTGGTAGTGTTCCTTTGATGTCCTTAAACTTGTCTTGGGAATGAAAATGGGATCTAAGAGAGTGAAGGATGGACTTTTCTTTATCTGTGCCAGTAGATTAGAACATTTCTTGAGACGTGACCCAGCTACACATTCTCCAAAGATCAAGTGCAAAAATGATCACAAGCAGTCATATTCCAATCATCCCCAACTGAAAACTACTGCAATGCCCTTCAGCAGCAGGATAGATAAATAAATGGTGAAAAATCCCCATGAAAAATTCTCTACAATGGGAATAATCAATCTACAACTATACTGGTATGAGCAATATGGATTAACCTTACAAATACAATGTTGAATGAAAGAGACCACATACAAGGGAACACATACTATAAGAACTTCTATGAAGTTGAAAAACAGACCAAACTAACCTATGCTGTTGTAAGTTTGATCTGGTTGTTTTTGGCATGGAGTAATGAGTAGAAAGGGATGAAGAAGAACTTCTGGGGCCCTGGTAGTGTTTTGTTTCTTGATGTGAGTGCTGGTTAAAAGGGTATATTCAGTTTGCGAAAGTTCATCAAGATTTACACTTATGTTCAATTTTCTGTACGCATATCATAATTTCAAGAAAAGTTTTTAAAAAGGGATTGTATTTTGTATTTCAAGCTGGTAAAATGTAGCCTACACATGAATGATTGTCAAAGCCTTAAGTTTATCAATCAAATCTCATGACCAATGGTTGAAAATCAAGACGCACTTTAATTCCCACCTGGTACAGCTCACTTTCATGATTTAAACATCTTCTAAATGTTCTTTCAAGACGATATTGTAACCTTACTCCTTCTTCATACCTACTCTTGCAGCCTTATGAGAAACCACTGGAAATCTGTTATAAGAGATGAGCAAGTATGTATGGGAAGAGGGAGTTCTCGGTCCCCAAGACATGACTCTGGGGGTAAATTGATAAATCACTGAGCAGGTGGTGCCTACCATACAAACATTTCCCAGGCGAGACGAAGCCCAGCCTTGGCTTGTCACGTCTATTCGTAGCAGCCTGAGCTTTGCTTCATTCAAGTCTTGGTAAGATTTTTAAAAGCTCTCTTGTCCTTGTTCACATGAGAGAAGTAGCAAGCCAAGACTCCTCCAGTTGTCATTAAGGCCATGCTTTCCACTGGACACTGTGTTCTTTTTGCACACTTTCCATTTTCTCTGCATTTTACCATGGCTCTTGCCTCTAATGTCCCCCCTTATGTGGTTTCTTAGGCAGTTTTTTAATCACTTAATTCTGTTCAAAACACTTGCCTTATTCATGCCAGCAACTCAAAATTCACCTATTAGATTCCTGTTGGCTAACGCCCTTTCTTGTCACACTCTCACCAAAAGATTTCAAAACAAGTTAAAAGGATTTCTTTGAATGCATAGGAAAACATTTCCTACCCCAATGGAACGTGGGTCCGATGGCAATGCCTGGTGCCTAGTCCAGGTCGTCTATGGACTTTGAAACGTTCTAAATGTAAAATGTACTGAGATACAAAGATTACTACACATTACTGGAAAAACTAAGTCCTAGTAACTCCCTTTGTTCTTTGTATGGCACCTATATTATTATGCTGTTCCCATGTAGTGCCTGACATATACTATGTTCTCAATATACGATGAAGGAAAGAGAAAGAAAGATTGGAAGAGGACTATGAAATGAAGTACATAATTCTAGCCCAGAATTTTTTTAGCATTTCTTCACTTTTCCAAATCAACTTGTTTGACAGGATACTCAGTACAAGAATTTTTCTAAGGTTTAAAAACATTGGAAAACCCTACAAACTAGAGCCTGTTCTTGGATGTTCGTAATGCACATGAGACTACTAAAGGTGCCAGGAAGTCCTATGTCAGAGAAACACATTTGATTTTGTTTTTTGCCCAGACTTTTTCATGGAAGAGGGATAATCTAGTATAATTTTTGGTATAATCTAGTCGCATCCTAGGGGGCCAGCGTTCTTCAGAGAACACTTTGGCAACTGCAGCTTTAACTCAACTAGACATGCTTCAGAGACTGTCAATCTGAATTGTCCCCATGCAAAGAGCTTCTGAAACCATAGTTATCAACTACACAAATGCTTTTGAGACTGTACCAGGAGCATCCTGATTAAAAGAATTGCTCGGGTGAAGCCAAGAGCACATGATTCTATTATACTACACATATTGTGCATTCTAAACATACTCTGAGCCTTTGTTGAAAGGATGCCATTGCATCTCAGTGGTTTACGGATAAAGTGACATTAGGCAGTATGGCTGTAATAATTGGGTGTATATTGGTCCATTCAGAGGCCATTACAAATAACTCAAATGATGGAGACAGATTCATTTGTGTGTCATCTGATCCTGGCATTCGGTTCCATTTTGTGTCATTCATTTAACACAGCAAAACAAGGCACTGATTACCCTCTTCAAATTCAATTGAAGACAGCCATCTTTAATAAAGGAGAAAGCAAGTGATTATTGAAACCCGAGTTTGTAGATATCTATCAGCCAATAATAAAAGCAATCTGAGCCTGTCCTACATGAAAAAGAATGGAAAGTTGGCCTTTTTGGCATCTCTCATACCAATAAGAGGGAGGCAGAATGTGACTTCTCATGCAGATTTTTTTTGTTTCTGTTTTTTCTGTCACCAGATGGAAACTCTACCAATACCTTCAGTGTAGGGATACACTGACACCTAGTGGACAACCAGGTGGTTGATAATTTGGCCTATAGATTACACTGTAGGAATCAGTAAATTATGTAATAAATGGTATTTGAGAAAATTAAGTTCAAACAAAATTTAAAGCATAAATATTTTCTTTTTTCTCACAACTGAAGACAGTTAGTTAAATTCATGTTTAAGTTAATACTATATTTTGAAGATTTCCCTATTAAAAATACCACCCCATTGTCTTGTGAAATAAATCCTGGTGCATAATTGGATGCCCATCAGAATTAATAAGTTTATATGTAGTTAAAGACAGGTAACAGAATGATAAAGATACCCAAAAGATGGCATGGGTATGTTTTAGGAAAAGAAATATTTTGTCCAGTTATCAAACACACATAAATTAGTAACTTCCAGCCACCTGTCAATAAGGAGCTTGAGAATTTTAGAAGTTTGGCAAAAAAATTGCAATGCTGAGTTGTGGGGACAAAGCCCCAGAGAACAGTTTCCAGGCTCTCGGCCTCACATAGAAAAGTGCTGGCTCAGGTAGTAAATGGCCACCAACTGTGATTGGCTAGCCATCAGCTATGGCTAGTTGGCCGTCAGCTGTAACCATGAGCCATTGGCCACTAATATAACTGCCGTGGCTACGCTAGCAGAAAAAATAGGGGCTAGCAAGAAGATGGTGGCTGAGCCTGCAAGCAGAGCAGTGAGGGTTGCGAACAGTGTGTCTCCTGCTTCCTGTGTCTCCAACCCAGCCACCAGTGAGACTATAGTAGTATGAGTCCCCTACCTATGGCTCCATGGGTGTTCCTTTTTGGATTCACCATATCCTGTGTTCTTATGTGGAGAGCGGGAGCAGAGACCCCACAGGCCGCCCCCCACGACACATGGCGCAGCGAGCAGGGTCTCCCTCATGACACATGGCGCAGTGAGCAGGGTACAGTGCCAGCCAAAGCTCTCCGAAGGGCAGTGGAGCAGTTTGTGCATATGAACACTCAATCTCAGGAAGACTAGGAGGAGCAGCTGCTGGAGAGCTGGACCCCCGTAGAGGGGTGGGAAGATGTAGACGATTCCCCAACCAGCATAGGCTGGAGAAAGCCAAGGTCTTTGCGGCCCTGTGGGCTGGGAAGTTCTTGCTGAGGCAGCTCGCATGCAGGACTTGTAGTCCCAGGAGGAAACGCTTGCTGAGTCCTCCGTGGGAGATGAGGGTGAGGTCAAGGTCGTCCCTCACACCCAGGACAGCCCTGGAGAATGACTGGACTATGGAGAATTGCTTTCTATCCCTAATTTAATGGACCGCTGACTGTTTGCTTGGGAACATACCACCATGTAGTGGAACTGATGGATGTTTGCTTTTGTGTCTCGATCGGCCACCACCGAGAAAACGTGAGAAACCCTGGCGGTACCCCAAGAGGCCCAGAGAGAGTGGCAGTGCCCTGAGAGCCCTGGCTGAGTCCAGGAAGTCTGGCTGTGCCCAGAGAGAGTGGCAGTGCCCTAGAGCTCTGGCTGAGCCCAGAAAGTCTGGCTGTGCCCAGAGAGAGTGGTAGTGCCCTGAGAACCCTGGCTGTGTCCAGGATACTGCATCCACTTCCAGGCTCCTCGCACAGTGACCCTTGTGGAAGACACTTGTTGCGTAGATTGTGAGGCGAGACCCTGTAGGGGTGGAGTGTGAGGACAGAGCCCCAGAAAGCAGTTTCCATGCTCTCAGCCTCATGTGGAAAGGTGCTGGCTCAGGTAGTAGATGGTCATCAACTGTGATTAGATGGCCATCAGCTGTGGCTAGTTGGCTGTCAGCTGTAACCAGTGAGCCATTGGCCACTAATATAACTGCTGTGGCTACGCTAGCAGAAAATGGGGGCTAGCAACAAGATGGTGGCTGAGCTGGCAAGCGCGGATTGCAGTTAGCAAGGGGAGTCGGTCAGTTGACAGAAAAGCGGACAGCAGGTTGCATGTCGTGTGAATCCAGCCTCCAATGAGAATATAGTGATATGACTGCCGTACCTGTGTCTCCGTGTGTGTTCCTTTTAGGCCTCACCATATCCTGCGTTCTAGTGTGGGGAGCGGGAGCAGAGACCCTGCAGGCCGTCCCGCACGACATGAGTACAATTGTCTCAGATGCTACTCTGGCAGGGGAAAAGAAGGGCATTTCAAGTTCAAAGAGAAGGTTTGTGTGTCTGTCATGTGGGGGTCTCCTGCGGAGTCTCTGCTCCCGCTCCCCACATAAGCACGCAGGATATGGCTAAGCCAAAAAGGAACCCCCACGGAGCCATAGGTAGGGAAATCATATGGTCTCACTGGAGGCTGGGTTTACACGATGTGCAACATGCGGTACGCTTTGCTGCCAACCGACCAACTCTCCTCCACTCTCCTCCACTCTCCTCAGCTTCCCTCCGTAGCCGGTTACAGCTGATGGCCAACCAGCCACAGCTGACGTCTATCTACTACCCAAGCCAGCACCTCTCCACAAGAGGCCGAGAGCCTGGAAACTGCTCTCTGTCCCTAGAGACTGGAAACTGGGCTCTGTCCCCAGAATGTCTAATTTCTCTTGCATCATTAATCAAGGGAGTCAGTGAAATAGATCTTATTTATCCAGTTTATTGAATGATAGGTTGTAGGAAATAATTAGTGTTAAGATATGAGAGGACAGACATCTATCTCTTCAACTTGGAGTGTAAACCAACTGAGAAACAGACTAAATGAGTAAATCAAGCAAAGATTTAAAAATACAAATTTTTCACTTAGTAAAGCACATTGAAAAATGCTGCTCAATCTATGACCAACGCAGATTTTTATAATATGCCGTTTCTTCCTTGATTAAATTTATGCTGATATAATTACTGTTCAGGTCTTGGATAGTTCCTACTTTTCCAGAACTGTATGGATTACTCACAATTTCCTGTATTTGTCCTTCCCTGATACACAATGTTAAGAGAAAATTATCCAAAACTTACAAATAAAGTAAAGGGAAAATGGGGTATCTTTTCAATGTCATACTAGAATTTTGTTTAATAGCCCAACACAAAGGATTATTTAATTTTCTAGGAGAATGCACCTGTATTTGACTTACAGCTTACTTGAATAGAGCTCAACCACTGTGAAGTTACATGTTAATTTGCAGAGTTCTGAACTGAGATTAAAATACACAAATGGACAATGACCAGACCATATATAAAAATAAAAGGCTGACCCACGACCTGCAAGAAGCAGCCCAGGAAATCAATCCATTATCTATAGTGACTAACCAGCCCAGGAAACCAGCCAGCTATTAGTCAGACTTGTAGGAAGTCAGACTGCTATCTCTAGCAACATTCCAGGAAGCCAAACAAGCCCTGTAAACAATCAGCCTAAAATGGCTAGATCTGGATCAATAACTGACAGCTTCCTTAATTTTTATCCTGTCTTCCAACTTTGGACAGACCAAAGAAAGCCAAATATATACACCCTCAACCAAGCGCATACAATGCCCTGTTTCTCGCTTGCGTGCCTATGGCTTCCCCATGCCAACAGTCTCCAATCAGGGCATACCTGAAGCCTCATTTGCCATCCCCAAATATTCTTTTCTCTTACCTTTTCATCTATCCTTACATGTATCCTAATGTCACGCCCTAAAACACATGCATCATGGTTGGAATTTAGCAACAAATAGTTGTTAAGTATGAACAGAGGGACCTGTTGGCGTGATCTGCTGCCTCTCTACAACATCCCATTCATGATAGAGGCCAAAAGTATTCTAGTAAGAAAAACATTCAGGAGGCTCTAGTCTGGGCCAGGTTTGGTGGATCCTGACTAGCTTGCTCTTTCATCTGCAGTCAGTTAATGGGAGAGTCTAGGACGTCTCACATTTCTGGAGGTGAGGTGGACGTTGACGGGGGCAAGGAACACCTGGGTATATGTCCGTCTTCTTCCAACAGGCTCCATAGACAGGACACTAAGACAAAACAGAAGTTCCCAAGGCCTTTAATTATAGGTATGAGCTCTGAACTGGCACACCATCACTTCTTCCACACTTCATTGGCCAAAGCCAAATACACAGCCAGCTCATATTCAAGGGGGATACTCCAGCTATCTATTTCTAGATAACAAATCACCTCAAAACTTAGTAACGTAAAACAACAATCATTTATCTTGCTCACAAATCTACCATTCGGTCAGGGCTCAGTGGGGACAATTCATCTCTGCTCCACTAAGATATCAGGTGGGCAGTTTGACTAGAGCAGGAGAATCTATTTCCAATATGGCTGGCAAATTCCTCTCTGTGATACTGTCAGGGGCAGATTAGTTTCCTTACAGTGTGGTGGCTGGGTCCCACTAGCAAGCATCCCGAGAGACAGGAAGTGGCAGCTTCTGGTTTCTTACGGTGTGGCCCAGAAACTGCTGCAGCACCACTTCTGT
Organism: Rhinolophus hipposideros; assembly: GCF_964194185.1. Lineage (NCBI taxonomy): Eukaryota > Metazoa > Chordata > Mammalia > Chiroptera > Rhinolophidae > Rhinolophus > Rhinolophus hipposideros. The sequence goes on from NC_138060.1 coordinate 49,250,500, forward strand.
CATATCCCTCTTAAGCAGTTACCGCTTAGATTCAAGGGGAAGGAACATAGAACTATCTCTCAAGGGGAGGAGTGTCAAGGAATTTGGGGGCTCTATTTTAAAACTGTCATAAGCAGACTCTAGACTCCACTATTGATGGGAAGGGAGATAATGTCACCTTGTAGAGGACATGGATACTGGAAGAGGGAAAGGGTTGCAGCCATTTGAGCAACCAATCACACTGTGAGCAGACGGGGGGTGAGATTTCTGGTTCAATATTTCTCTGTTCCTTTTAACTAAGCTATTATTTATTTGTCTCAGCCTTATGTTAGCTATAACTTATCAAAAAGGAAATTTAGAAATGCTACTCCTATTATTTAAATGGCTTAGAGGATTTTATATAGAAAGACTTCATAAGTGCCTCCCATTTATTTCAAAATAAATGTTAGTACTTTAGCTCCCATTGAAAGATGTGAAATCATGTTTTATTGATGGGATAACTATTATGCAACAACAGTGCAGGTAATCATCTTATTCCACTTGACAAGATAAGCACAGCCATTTTTTTGCACAGAAAAGACAGTGAAGTACTCAATTGCAGCTGTATGTTCAATGTAAAATCTCTCATTCATATGATCTACAGAGTCATTGATTAGGCTTATGGCAGGAAACTTTATAATCTGTGGCCACTGTGAATTTTTCTTCAGGCTGTCTCCTCTGTGCCTTATAGACAACAACCCAGATGACCGAGAGGCCTGTTAAATGGAATAACCCAGTCCCATTTATATTCACTCACACGTGGCTCCATGAGACACAAGCACTCCTTTGGGGAGGAAATTCTAAACTACGTTTATCAATTACATTCCCAAATTCCTCTTTTCCTTTCCCAGACACAACTACATTTCAAGAAAAAGACCTGACCTCCTGGAAGTCCTAAAAATAAAATATCTATAGCACCCACCAAGGATGGTTTGATAAGCCTGGTCCATATGCTTCAAGCAAATACTACCTCTTGGAAAGCACTGAAGTGGTAATATGGTCCAGTGACCGTTAGATTAAAACGGTTGGAGTCAGTCTCTGTATTACGTGTGTTTCAAATGCTTTTAGTTAGCACGGTACCTAGCAACAAGTAATGGAAAACCTTACATATGATAGCTTTTAATAAGTGAGCGTTTTTGTAGGATGTCAGATGGGCACTGGACTTATTAGGTCCAGTGCTATACACCTGAAGCTGAAGTTGAATAATATTCACTGTCAACTATAATTAAATAAATATAACTGTTATTAAATAAATATACAATGTCAGAAGGATAGCAGATAGGAGGAGGTTATCACTTTGTGAGGGGTATAAAATGTCTAACTTACATTGTTTTGTACACCTGAAACTAATGAAAAAAAAAGTGAGAATTTTTTTGTTTTTATTTTTAATGTACCAAGAAGCACAAGGATCAAGAAGCCTCATGATACAATCAAGTACCTACGCTGCTTTCTCTTCAGATGTTCTTATTTTGTGGTTTTCATCCTCATATTTGTCACTGTGATGTTACCAGTTCACTCTTTTACTTCTAGATTGAAGCTACTACCTATGATGATCTTCCTAGGTGAAGTCTGTTTGAGACTGCAAACAGCCAAGAGATATCACAGCCAAGAAGTGTAGAAACATAAGGGAGAACTTGGAGACTATTCACCTTGATTAAGCCAACCTGAAGACACTCTTAAAATACACATAACTCTGGCCTTTTAAATTACATGAGTCAATACATTCCCTTTTTTATTAATAGATTGAGATTGAGCTTCTTGTCTTTTGCAACTAAAAGAAAGTCGACTAATACAAACCCCATTTTGTAGATGAGAAACCATGAGGGTCTCCAGATATATTGTTTAAAATATTTACTGAATTATTTCCTTTTTTGCATTCACCTAACAAGAATTCAGTGAGAATCTGAAATATGAGGCAGTGGAATGAATTTGTGGAAAACTGCAAAAGTGGTATTTAGAGAGGGAATATTATAGCCTTGAACACTGAGAAATAGAAACTGAAATTTATTGAGCTGCGCTTCAGTGTAAGAACTTAGAAAGTACAGAATAATTCCAGATAAAGGAAGAGAAAGATGAAGAAAATACCAGTTTATGAAACAAAATTCAAAGATAAAATATCAGAAAATCAGAAAATCTTAATGGAAATTTAAAAATACTTATAGCTAAATTATAATGAAAAGACCATCTATAAAAATTTATGAATTGAAACAAATTGATACTTGGAAGGAAATTTATAGTTCTTAATGCCTGTGTTGGGGGAGAAAGGCTGGAAGTGAATTTGCTAGACATTCAATTTAAGAATTTAGAAAAGAACAGCGAAAGAAACCCAAAAAGTAAAAGGAAGAAACATAAAACCAGAGCAAGTTAAAGAATAGTATGAAAAAGCCAAAAGTTGGTTCTTTCAAAAGACTATTGAGTTAAACAAGCCTAGTAATATTCAGCAAGAAAAAAAAAGGGAGGGAGCAAGAATAATATTAGGAATAAAAAGATGGGCATATAGACAGAGCAGATTAAAGAGAGAATAAAACATTATGAACAATTTTATGCTAATGAATTTGACAACAGATAAAATGGATAACTTCCTAGAAAAATATAATTTAACAATATTGATTCAAAAAGAAACAGAGCCTACACAGTACTATAACCATTAAGGAAATAGAATCAGTAATGAAAAATCTTCCCACAGGCAAGATCTTTTTTTTTTTTTCCAAGAAGATTCTATCAAATTTTTAACAAATATATTACTCCAAAACATACAAACTCTTCCAAAGAATAAAAGGCATTCCCAGCCCATTCTAAGAAGGTAAGATAATGCTGATCCAAAACTAAAAAAGAACATAAATATGACCAACCTATTTTTATGACCCAAGGATAGGAAAAAATTTCTTAAACAAATGACAAAAATAAAATCACTAAATGTAATAGGAGGGATGAATAAGCCTATGTTAAAATTATCTATTCATAGAAAAACACTATGAAATGCATAAAGACAACATAAAATAAAGGGGAAAAAATTCCAAAATACAGAGCAGAGAAGAATTAATATCTAGGATATATAAAGGATTCTCTGAATCAATTAGGAAAACAAACAAAAAAATGGAAATGGGCAAAAGACATGTACTGATATCTCACACACAGAAAATAGCAAATAAACACAAGAAAAGATGAGCAATTGCATTACTAATGAAAGAAATGCAAATTAAGATCATAAGAAGATATCATTTTAAATAGACTAAATTGGAAAAAAAATAAGAACTCTGGTAATACTGTGCTCCAAAGGATGTGAGTCAATGAAAACTCAGACACTTCTGATGGAAAGGTAAATTGTTACACTGTGCAAAGTATTTGGCAGGAGAACTTTGGCATTTGGCATTTCACAGTAGAATAGCATTACCAATTAAATGAACTACAGCTACAAATAACTATAGGAATCAATCTTAGAAACATAATATTAAGAGAAAAAAGCAAGAGCTAGAACACTAAATACAGTATGATATCTTTATAGACATCAAAAAGCAAGAAAACACACACACAATGACACCATTTATTTAAGCCCACCAACAAACAGACAAACTCACATTCAACTGCGATAATGGCATCTAAAATATAAGCAAGGGGTTTTATAAACAAAATTTAAGACAGTGGTTACCACTGGGGTGGGTGATGTGGCAGAGTGGGAGTATATGGAAGTACACACAGACAAACTCAATAGTGTGCATAATACTCTAATTTTTAAATTGGGCTGTGTGTATTGCACAGGTGTTTGATTTATTATTATGCATTGTAACCTGCATATACGTTGCAAATTTATTATTTTGTGTATATCAATATTAGATGTTTTTAATTTAAAATAAGAGATAAAAATTATCTGGAAGCTGCCTATTCAACCAGGAAGCTTCTGCAACAATGCTGGCTTCAAGACCTTGCAATCTCTTTTATAATCTACACCAGAAAAATGAATGCTTCATTCCCTGTACCCTCCTCAGTCAAAGACACCAAAGTGAGGTTGGAAACGATGTTTAGCAGGCTAATCCACAGCACCCACCACATATGCTGTCATCATTGTTTTTCAACATAGTATTAGAGGTGCTATAAGATTGGAAAAGAAGAAAACAAGTAGTCATTATTTGGAAATATATGATCAATGCATAGAAAACTCAAGAGAATGGATGTAATGGTCAATTTTATGTGTCAGCTTGACTGGGCCATGGGATGCCCTGATATCTATTAATAGTTAAACATTATTTCTGGATGTGTCTGTAAGGGTGTCTCCGGAAGAGATTAGCATGTGAAATAGTGGACCAAATGAAGCAGATTGCCCTCCCCAAAGTGGGAGAGCATCATCCAACTCACTGAGGTCCAAAGACAACAGAGAGGTGGAGGAAGGTTGTTCGCTCTTGCTCTCTGTGCCTAAATGCTTGAACTGAGACATTTTTCTTTTCCTGCCTTTGGCCTGGGACTTACTCCTTGTTCTAATGCCTTCAGACTTGGACTGGAATTACACCACCTGAGTCTCCACCTTGTAGACAGCAGAGGACTTCTCAGCCTCTGTAACCATCTGAGCCAATTCCTTATAATAAATCTCCTTTTATATATGTCCTAATCTTATTGGTTATGTTTCTCTGGAGAACCCTAACACAATGAACAAATTATTTGAATAGCCAAGTTGAAATAATTTTATAGCAAACACCCATATACCTGCCACCTAGATTCTACCACTAATATTTTACTAGACTTGCTTTATCACATATATATTCATCTGTCTCTACTCATCAACCCATCTTAGTTTCAGATGCATTTCATCGTACTACAAAAATCAATGCAATCCCCACCAATAACATATAAATATGCGTATCATTTACTAAACTTCAATATTTCCCTTTTTTTTTTTCTTCTCAGGTAAAATGCACATGTAATGAAAGGCACCAATCTTAAATGCACATATAGGAAGTTAAATAAATGCATACACATTTGTAACCCAGACATTTATTGAGATATAGAACGCCACCCTTCCTAGTCAACCCTTGCCCCTTACCATAGTCAACCACTGTTCTCATTTTTCAACCCCACAGAAAAATTTTTCTTGTTTTAGAACTTTATATAAACAGAACCATGCAATATATATACTCCATTCTGTAAGGTTTCTTTCTCTCAACATAACTTTCTCAGAATCATTTATGTTGTTGCCTGTATTAGTAGTCCGTTCCTTTTTATTGTTGAATAGTATTCCATTGTATAGCTATACCACAGTTTGTTAACCCATTCTCATATCGATGGGGCTGGTTCCAGTTTGGGGCAATTATGGTTAAAAGTGAACATTCTGATGTAAGTCTCTGTGTGAACATATGTTTCATTTCTCTCTGGAGTGAAATAGTTGTATCACAGGATTGTGTTAAGACTTTAGTTTTGTAAGAAACTCTCAGATATTTTCCAAAACAGTTATACCATTTTACACTCCCCCAAAAATCTGTGGTTGCTCCTCACCCATGTCAACATTTGTTATGGTCAGTTATTTTAGGTTTAGCCAATCTGGTGGATGTATAATGGTATCTCATTGTGGTTTTTATTTGCATGTCTCTAGTGAATAATTATATTGAGCACTTTTCTATATGCTTATTGGCAATTCAATATCTTTTTTTGGTGACATATCTATTCAAATTTTGCCCATTTTTAACACTATTTACCTTTTATTATAAAATTATAGGAATTCTTCATTTATCCTATATACGAGTCCTTTGTCAGATATATATTTTGTGAATATTTTCTTCCAGTCTATGGCTCACCTATTAATTTTCTTATTGGTGTCTTATGATAAGTTTTTCTTTTTTTAATTTTAGCTTTTTGATTGAGTTTTATGGTCCATTTTGAATTAACTTTTCTACTCAGCAGTATTTTTGAGGGAGGTTGACAAACTTCACTTTAAATTTTTATAAAGGAAATTTCCACAAAAAGCTGAAACAATTTTTACAAGTAAATGCAGGCAAGGATGGCAGACTTACCCCACCAGCAAGCAAGATACAGTACAAAAGTATATTATTATTAAGCTGTGCTGATAGCTCAAGAAGAGAAAAATAGATCAATGAAATATAACAGAGTCCAGAAATAGGATGTATATTTGGGTTGTAATAAACCTGTGTGTGTATAGGGATATTCAACAGAGTTGGCACCCCAAATTAGGAGATAAATGATTGGATTATTTTGTGCAAGTCGTTAAGAAAATTGGGCCACATACTGGAGAAAAATGAAGCTGAAATCCATATCACAACATATCCAAAACTCCAAGTACATTAGAGACCTAAATTAAAGAGGTACATCATAAAGAATAAAAAAATATACGAAAATATCTCTGAGATCTAGGAGTAGAAAAGAATTCCTTATATAAGATCTGAAAAGTATAAACTGTAAGGGAGGAAATTGACTGACTTGACCCTATCAAAATTAGAGAATTTTTTCTAACAAAGAACACAAAATTGTCAGACAGGTGACAGACTGAGAGAAGATGTTTGAGTCATCCATAACCTATAGGAGATTAACATCCAGAATTACTAAGAAATTTTGAAAATCGGCAAAAGAAAGAAAAGAAAAATGTGCTAGGGGTTAGAGATATGTGTCTTAGTTTGGGCTGCTGTGACCAAGTACCATCTCTCAATTCCGGAGGCTGGAAGTCCCAGATCAGGGTGCCAGCATGACTGGATTCTGACAAGAGCCCTCTTCTGGGTTGCAGCTGCAACATCTTGTTGTATCCTCACATGGCCTCTTCTTATAAGGTCACCAATCCCATTCATGAGGGCTATACACCCTCACCACCCAACTATCACAAATACCATCACACTGGAAATTAGATTTCAACATATGAATTTGCAGGGAACATAAACATTCAGTCCATAACGATATGACTAGGAACTTCAAAAACTGGGAAACATAAGTGATTTAGAGATATATGAAGAGGTACTGAATCTCCCTATTAATCAGATAAATGCTAAAAGAAAATAATAAGATCCCATTTTATGCCAATAATATTAACAGTAATAGAAACATAGATAATATAAAATGCAAAAAGATTATGAGAAAAGGGAATCCTCACAGACAGCAATAGAAGGTTTAACTAGTTTAAACAGGTAAGGACGTTCTTTTCAGTATTATTTGTGAAAACAAGATACACCTCTAGAAGAACAGGAAAGTAAAATGCGACAAATGCATGTGATGGAATGCTATGATATCTAATAGTCAGGAGCAATAAACCAGATTTATCAAGTACACATAAATAGTTTATAAAAAACATTATATTGAATGGAAGAAAAAAAATTCATTTATATCTCAGTTACACTTATGTAAAATTAAATAAACAGATGCAACACCATACATTTTCAAAACTATGATAATAAACATAAAGAAGGATAGGAAGTTCATTTATTAAATACACCGAATCAATGTCTAAGAGGTGAAATGGCATTGGAAGTTGGGGATGAAAGGTACATAACAATGAAATAAAACAAAATGAGAACCTTGCACAGACTAAAGTGGTAATATGCCATCAACTGAAGTGTATAATCTAATTCCCTTCTGGGCAACTGTCTCTCTCATACACACACACACACACAAGCATTCATTGGGTATGTTTTAATACTACCTGTACATCTATCATCCTAACTGAAAAGCTATCGAAAGAGACAGTCAAAACTTCTGTTGAAATTACAGAATAAGGAATACCTTTGAACTATCAAAACAGTAATGTATTACTTTAGAAAGTTATTGTTATTGATATGACTGACTTGTTATCAGAGACTTAGTTTGACAGGACTTAACACTGTAATTGTCGAATTCGTCTCCAAATTCCTACAAACTGAACACTTCTTGGTTATCTTCTAGAATTGTTTTACGTTTTTTTATATCAAGCTTTCAATATGTAATTCCTAGCATCTCTCTTTTGAAAATCAGGTCATATTTTTTTTTTATTGGATTTACCCTTCTTGTGCCTCTCCCATTCTGTAAAAAATTTCAAAAATCAGAAGAATAATAACAATAATAATCTTAAAACAATAAATGTAAGATAAAACCTGCAAGTTGCATCAGGGCTCTAAGATGTAACCCACCTGAGCTTGTTTAGATAAATGCATTTAAAGCAGCTTTGTGATTTTTTTGCTAACTCATTAAAATTTGATGCATTTTCGTAGTAAGACATCGATTATTCACTAAAGGCCACAGCCTTTGCAAAGGGTCTCAGTGATTTAGAACAATATGTAAAAAATAAATATATAATATGAATACAGAACTGGCAGCAAAATATGAAACTACTGATTCAGTATTCAGCTGACTATATTTAAAAGGGATTTACATGGTGAGGTAGTAAATAAGAATCAGAGATGCAAATACTAGTTCCCAATTGTCCACTAATGAGCTTCCTCTATAAAATGGCACACTATTTGTCAGACTCAAATGAGATAATGTAATGTGAAATATCCGTATAAACTGGAGAGTAAAAAAAGAAACAGGTATTTTTATTTCTAAAATTGTGACCAAAGAAATGGAAGGGTGTATCAGCTAAAATATTTTTAGTTCCATAGAAGAAGCAACCCAATTCCAACTGGCCTAAGTAATAAAAGGAATTTATTTGTTCAACGTCTACAAAAGCAAAGGGGGAGCCGGGATGCATGGGCTCAAATCCTGTAGGCAGGGCCCATTTTCTCCACCTGTTTTTCAGCTCCAGCTCCTCAGCAGGTTCTCTGCCTTCCTGGTCACAAAATGACTACCAGTAGCATTTAGGGCTATCTGTTTCCTGGTGCAAATCTGGAAGAAGTTAGGTCTGCAATCCTGGGAGTTTAAATAAAACCCGTGAAATTAATTGTTTTTGGCGCTAATTAGCCTGACTTCGGACATATGTCCACCCACTAACCATCACTGTGTCCAGGGGCATGGAACATACTGATGGGTTTAAGCTAATCAGGAATTATGACCAAAGGGGCCGCTCTGCACAGCTCCAGAGGGCATTATTTATGTATCTCTGAGAAATTGATGGTAGAGAGTCTATCGACACAAACAGACTACTATGAGTCCCTGGGACAAAAGTTGACATTTATAGTAGAAGTCCTTTGAGCAGGGAATAGGACATCCAGCCTCACTGATTGCAGGCCAAGTCATCAGGAAAAAGATTTTAATTTCACCCAGTAATAATTTTCCTCAGCCCAGAGCACACCCCTCCCCAAACTTCTCTGGACAGCAGCTCATGTTGGTTTCTGAACCCAGAAACTAAAAACGTCATCTACGTTCATGATTTTCATTTCCTGCCCCTTCATTTCATTTCATGCCCCTTCTCAGCTTACTGTGGTGAGGTTTGCCCCGAACACTCTAGTGAATCTTTTCTAGCAAACGTTGAGTGCCTTTCAGGCCTAATCTCACACGACCACGTAGAATCATGGGTTTTTATTAACCACTCCCTTCTTCTCTTCCTTTTTTCTGGAGTCTGTGACCCAAATCATAATTTTCCTCTTCCCTTCTGGCTTACTTCAGTTTTCTGTACAGATGCCTCTGTGTTGCCCAGTAAATGCTGATGTGTTCCTGGCTTCTCTTCACGTTCCCATTCTCTTGTTGTCCCAAGTTTTCAAGGACTTCAAGTACGACCTCTGTGTCACACCTAAGTCCCACACCTAAGTCCCCCCAACATCCCTGCCCATCCACCCTAAGTCAACCACCATAATTCCTCCAGCTCAAGTATCCAACGTTTATTACTATTATCATTATTCTATCTACCTCAGACTAAACACAAAGAGAAACCTGCGGCTATCTGGATAAATGGTACTAAAACATACAGCCACCTTTGACAGAAACCTTAGCATCATCCTCAGCTCCTCCCTCTCCTTCACTTTCCACATCAATCACTGACATCGCTCTCGGTTTAATATCCTTGCCCATGTCCCATAGTGTGTCCCCTAATGTGTGCCCCAAGTATCATCCTACCTTAGTACTCTCTCCCCCCAAGTGGCCTTTCTGCTTGCATTTTGTGCATCATATGCAAACCTAACGCAAAGAAAATGAAAATATTAAAAAATTCTGATTATATCATTCCCCTGCTTAAAACACTTCCATGGTCCACCATTGCATAGCAGATAAACTAAACTTCACCTGAAGGGGATGCTATGGGATCAAGTGTACAGTATCTGCAACAACTTCATTTAAATTAGGGATGAGATAAAGAATTATAGTGGGTTTGAGCGAGATCCAGTTGCTCCCTAAACCTTGTATCTACCCCTAGCACTATATCTCTGTGGAAGGGTATATCACTGTCTCATTTATTTCTCACAAAGCTTTAGGAGGTAGGTTCTCACAGTATCCCGATTTTGTCGATAATGAAACTAAGGGACAGAGAGGTTAAGTAGCTTGACTGCTCTGCGACATAAATAGCACAGCAGACAAATAAATATAGTAGCCTAACATAAAAGTGCAGTTTTTTAACCATTCATCCAAGGGGCTATATTTCTCAACCTGGGCTCCATTCCACTGCCCAGAGATAGGCCCAAAATTATATTAAAATTGTTGTATGCATATGTATTTTTTGCTAGGAAGATGAGCCACAGCTTCTCTAAGAGTCTAGAAAGAATCCATGGCACAAACAAAATGGATAGAAGAAAGTCTGCTATATGACTATAATTTCCAGGGGCTCTAAAGTGACTTCCGAAAATATTTCCTGGGAGGTTTTGAAGATTGTAGGACTTTGGAACATTTTATGTTATCATAATCTGCCCATTTAAAACCAATCAAACCTACAAATTCTTTATTGAACTTTCTTCCAATCGGGTGTGAGTATGTTACTGGCAAAGCACGAGGATGGTCTTTCCACAGAGCTGGGAGTAGCAAGAGTCTCTCCAGCCCAAAGGTTAGCTGTAAAAGTGTGGGATAAGCTCACCTTCAACAAAACATGCAAATAAAAAGATCAAGCCTCAACCATGGGGAAGTCCTTCAAGCAATGCCATTGCTGAAGTCCAGTAATTTGCAGAGAAGGCTGAGTCACATTGAAATTCCCCCAGGTGCACATGCCTTCAACTGAGGTGGTCATCTTCTCCAGGCCTGGATATTTGCAAAGTGCCCTGCTTGCCTTGATTAATGTCCCATTCCATAAACCAGTCTTGGTGATGACATGACAAATCTCCTCTATCCCTGTATGTTAACAGTGCAGCAGGACCATTAGCTTTTGGCTAGTATCCCAAAATTGCTCTGAAGATGTAGAAGAATTCTAATGATATGTAAAGCATTCATCAAAAAGGAACCTAATAGATTTTTCAAAGCTTATACTCAGTACTTCTGTTTAACACACATCATCCCTCTTTGAGAAACATAGGCATTTCCTGGGCAAGAGGAAAAATTTTTTGGAATCTGTCTTTATCATTTCTGCAGTTTCTAAATTTTAGGTTATGAACATATATTATTATTCTAAAGGAAAATAATTCATAAACATTATTTTATTTTTTTTTAAAGTAATGTACCATCCCACAGATGGTTCATTACCGAATCAGCGGGGGAGATGTGTCAAAATGAAGACCTACTGAACCCAAATCCCCAGTGCTGGTCTGGAACCTGGGAAAGTGGTGTCCCAAAGTTCAGAAGTTCAGATGTCAAGGCCTCCTGCTTATAGTGGACACAGCTGATTGACCCAATACATTTCCCATCTCTCCCCCCTTAATAGTACCCAGATATTATATAGCAAGATACCTCTTCCCAATCTTCCCATGTTTTTTCAAAATATGTTCAACCCTCTCCTTACCTCAATAGTGGTCCCTGGTTGGCTTAAACCAAGCATGGGTTCCAGGGTAGGCATGTGACCTATGCAGTCTAACCAGCGTTGATCTCAGGACCCCAAGAGAATGCTGGGACATAAACCCTTTATATCTCACCAGAATTGAACAGAAACCCTATAACCCCAAAACCATTTTTAAACCATAGGGGAACAAGATTAAGACAGAAAACGATACCAGAAAAGACAGAATGGGGAGATGGAAAGACGCTGAGACTGCAGTGCTGCCGTAGAGGTGCGCCATGGACCATTCATGGAGACTACTGCCTCGGGATGCCCAGCCACATGAAACAACAAATCCCCTTCACTGAGAATGCCGACCGGAATTAGATTGTCTGCTCCTTGATGCACAACTCCTTGCAGTTCTTGATTCCAGATATCACACCTCCTCACTACAGCTATCTCTTAACTGTCTCCACGTTGTTGCTGCACCTTCTGTGTAGAAGAATGACAGTAGCAGAGAGAAGGCAGAGAAGGGCTGCGTGCCATTTAAAGCCCAGGAATTGCACCAGGGATGCTGCCTCGTCAAAGCTTTAGATTCTGACCCGTCAGATCCATGACTTCTCTTTTGCAGAGAAGCCAGTGAGCAAGACGGGCAGAAGGGTAGATGGTCTTCCTTGCAGCATAGCCCCAAATTTAGAATTGGGGCAGAAGTACTTTTTAAACTAGTTGGAAATCTATATTGTACACGTGCATGTAATATACTTTGTATAAGTCTGTTGGCTCCTAAACTCAAGTATGAGGTCTATGACAGCAGAAACAATGTCTTGTCCATGACACATACTACATACTCTAAGGGCTATGCTATGTTATGCTACGCCATACTATACTGCTATACTATAGTACAGTACACTGTACTATGTTATACTATACTATACTATAATGCCTCCTATATTATAAGGTCTTAATGAATACTTTTTAATAAGAGGGAATGAAGGACTAAATAAATAAATAATGCCCTTGACGTTTAATTAAGGTATACCAAGTGTTGGTGAGGATCTGGGACAAATGGAACTCTGATCGATGTCGGTGGGAGCGTCGAATGCCATTATCACTTTAAAAAACTATTTGGTAGTTTTTCCTAAAACTAAACATATAGTGATGACTCAGCAATTCCACTCGTGAGTATATACCTATATATCTTGGAGAAATGAATGTATATGTCCACTAAAAGACTTGTACAAGAATGCTTATTGCAGTTTTATTCAAGAAAGATCAAGATTGGAAATAACCCAATTGTTTATCAACAATAGAGTGAGAAATAATGGTATATGAGTAGCAGAACACTACTCAGCAAGAAAAGGACAAACTATGGCTACCCAGGACAACAAAGATAAATCTTGCAAACTCAATAAAGAATAAAAAGCCAGACACAGAAGATAATATACTACATGATTCCATTTAGGAATTGAAGGGTAGCAAAGGCAGATGTGCCACCCCAAAATATTCTTCTTTGGCGGAAGGATTATTTTTGAGAAAATATAGACACAGGAGAAACTCTAAAAATAGAGAAGTTACCCTTTGTAAGGGAAACTTACATTTATAAAGGAAATCTCCATTTGTACGAATGCCTCCCTAACCAGAAAAGAAGGATGACTCTAAATCACGAGAAATTTATCAATGGAGAAGGCATCGGCCTATATCTGCATAACAAACTTACCTTCGTTTACCGTGCTTTTCCCGGTAACTTCCATAACTGGCATCCCCCCACCCATCTTTATTTTATCTTTAACTGAAGATGGTATTTAAGGTGGTGGTTTGGACCATCTCCAGGAGTTACTCAGTTTCCCTGGATATCTCCCAGGAACCAGGATAGGGTGTTGGGCATGTTCCATATCTTGATCTAAGTGCAGTTACATGGGTATGTATTTATATGGGTACATGTATATACGTTGTTGATGTAAGCAATGTCCACATCTGTAGAGAATTTTTATGAATTTATTGGAGCCAAAAATGATGACATATTCCAGGGAGCACGATCTCAGAGGCTCTGGAGAATAACAGTTTTGCAGTTTCTTTTATGCATTTGAAATTAAGAAGGGCATGTAAGGAAGATTACATGGAGGTGGGAGAAAGCAAGGCGAGGATAGGATGACAGGATATTTAACAAGATTATGTGTTCTCTTGAGGGTGGTTACACCTTCAAGGGGTATTACTTCTGGCATTTCAAAGGTGTTTTATCCTATATGCAATGGACAGGGCTGGCTTAAAAACCTTTCACTAAAGAAATTACAGGCTTAGGGCATAACTATGCACCATGACATGCCCAGTTAGGGATTTAAGATTCATTACAGCACTCCTTTTTCATCCACAGTGTGTACACACATTCACATATACAACAAACATATGTGTAAAAATTCATGAAGTTGCACATTTCAGGTTTTATAGACTTTATATTTGTTTTACCTATATACATTTTTAATTTGAAGACATTTCAAATACATTTCAATTTTTGGTTAAACATTAAGAGAACACAGTGAAAAATTACATCAGAGTCAAAAGTCAGAGTTGAAAGAAATGATTCCCTTATTTTACAAATGAAGACACAGAACCAAAGAGATCTAGTTATTTAACCAGTGGTAACTTTTCTTGTTAGTCACAGAGCTAAGTCAATATATTTTCATTACTCCACGCCCCTCAGTTTATACAAACAAACTAAATAGTGGGTATAAATGAGGAATGGAGAGATGGCAGTGTTACTTATAAGAAACAAAAGCGACTTTCTCTATATCCCATCTTCTCTTCCTCATATCCCATTCCTTTACCTTTTCCTGACTTAATCCCATGCTAATTATGGTCTTCCCTGACTTCTGGTCTTCATTCCACCCTTCTCCATTATCCATCCCAAGCAAACATAGCCATATCACAGTGGATTTCAGAGTGGTACCCACATGACAGAAGCCAAAAAGTAGGTCAGCACAAAGCATGTTTCTTTAAAATATACATTAATATAGTTAGTCATTTCCAGAAAGAATTTTAGTCAGCTGACAAGAAAAATTCTTCAATGTCCTAAACTAAACTACAGCAGGCTGGAGGCTAGGAAGAAAAGACAATGAGAGTTAACAGAGCTGCAGGATGAAACCAACAAAAGATTGCTCACATTCCTGAACGTATATTGAAAGTTTAATCAACTTCTGGTGGCCATTTCAGTCTTATCTAGGGAGAATAGCAGACCACCAGATGTCACCACATCTTGCTTACCCATGAACTTTCGAGACTGTAGCTTACAACCACTCCAAAATCATCAAGTATTTCTTCCTTACAGACTTATTCAGCTATTACAGAACTCTCTCTGCTTTACCTCTTCCCAGCTCCTTATCTATAGCCAATTTAGTCTTTCAAAGCAACTTACATCCTTTTCCTCCAAACCCATTGTATAAAAGAGCCCCGTCAATCCCAGGATGGCAGACATGTTTATCTTCTCCATCCAACCCTGCTACTGGTAGTTTAGACTGCATGCCCCAGGACCTGGTCCTTCTTCTGGCTCTCATATGGCATTAAAAAAAACCTTTTCTTTCAGGACAACTTCGGGCCTTGAAGGTTTTTGTTTAACACAGCTTACAAAATTATATATATTACAAGATGATAAACAAAACTGAGAAAATTAGTGTGAAGGGAAAGTCAGAATTAGAGAGAAAACAAGGATTCTAGGGAAGCAGTCAGTGCCTTACGATGGGGAGATATTTTTATCACTGCCTCTAAAACATTAATATCAAAGTCAGGAACTGCTGTTGTAATTACTTCCCTGTTGGAATCACCATTGTAGGGGGATCCTGAAAAAGAAAGGACATTATCTAAAGATCTCTTCATCTTACAACAATTTAAGGAAAATGGAGACCTTTCTATATTTTACTAGTTGGCCTTGAATATAAACTGAAGAAGTATGCAATAATGCCCACTATCTAAACGACTGCTTCCACAGTGCAGTTGAGCTGTAGACATATTAAAGAGAAAACATGATTGATCAGAGTCAGGTTGCAAAGAGCTCCTCCGTCCACACCAACTAGAGGCCCTCAGGACTCAAGCTATAAATTGTATCATGTCAAGTAAGCTGCCATATGGTGAGCCTCTACTTTGTTTATGCACTGATGCACAGAATACAAAATATATTAAAATTAGGTGGTGGAAAATAAACCACTATTCCAAAACAATGACAACACAGAAGTCAGGAAATGTACATTTTAAATATTCTCATTTTACTGCTCATTCATCCAAGCCCCATATATATGACCAACATTCTAGAAGCCATCCAAGGATTTAAAAATATTACTTACTCCTCATACTGGATTGAAAGTAGTAGAAATCACAGTGGAGTCCTTAATTGTCTATTATCTATTACTGTTGTCTGAGTGACCTCAAATAAAACACCTTAATTTAGTCAAACAAAAATTAAGTTTTGGTTTCTGTTTTTCATTATCAAAAATACAATAGAAAACAAAAAGTATTTTGTTTTGGAACTTGTTTGGAAACTATGAAATCCTTGAATCTAACAAATATTTAAGAGCTCTAAGTAGTCATTAAAGAATTTATGGTCTGGTTGCAGGAGAGAGTGGTTTAAGGGTGTAGACTAAATGAATCCTTAGAGTTCTTGTCAGCCACTTCCAAGCAATTATAACTTGCATCATTAGAACACGTCCCAACTGATCTCTTCATTTAAAATTACATTTGTAAATGTTTATTTTTTTTATTACCTTGGTAGTTAAAATTTAAGGCTCTGTATACAATTGGATTTAAGCTTCAATCCCAGCTCTAAGACCTATTAGTGGTGTCACCTTGGGCAAATTACTTAAATTCTCTTGGCTCCAATTTCCTTGTCTGTCTGTAAAAGGAGGATAATAACATTAACTAGTAATAATATTTATTACTAATAATGAGTTATATTTTATATAATTTACATATAAATGTTAAACATTAAAGACTAGGAGAGCCTCCTGGCCTGTGAGGATTACATGAGAGGAAGAACTGTCAGCGTCATAATCTCCATTATCATTTACTACCATCGCTAATGGATTATGGGAGAAAGAGGAAGAGAAAAATCTTCATTTTCTCAAAAGAAAAATACCCCAATCATGAGGAAACAGACAAAAGCCATTCACACATGCAATTAATAAATACCAGTATTTTACTGGACCCAAACTCCTACAGATACCTTGAGGTGGGTGGGGTGGGGGACTGTGCTGAAATGGAACATAAAGCAAGTGGAGCATTGAAGTCTAGGAACCTGCAGTCAACAGGAAGAGACTGGAAGAAAAAAGTAGCATGCCAGCAGAGTGGGCTCAGATTCCCTAAGGAAGGCAGCAGAACTGGACAGTGCATGAGGAAGTGATGGGGTTCAGGACCCACTACCCTACATATGCCACCTTGGCATACTGAACATTTTAAGCTGCAGGAGTTTGAGAAAATAGCAGAAGTAGAAAGCTCACTCAGATCTCCTCTCCCAGCACCCTTTCCCCCTGAAACAGGTCCTTAGGAGAGAGGTGCCCTTCCTATACTCTGAGGAAAGCAGCTTCCTTATTTCCAAAGACAATGGGCCGCTCCAGAGAATCTTAACAAACAGGCCTTGCTAAATTCCCTCGGCTTACTGCACTCAGATGCCTTAACATCTCACGTTTCTGCGTGACTGCCCACTCTTCCTCATACCTAGCATAAAAGTGCACAGGTCTAACATTTCTTCAGATCTTCATTTCCTTAGGAAGACTCCCCTGTCAAGTAAATACATCTGTATGTTTTTTTCCTGTTAATCTGTCTTTATCAGGAACCCTAAGAGGGTTGAGGAAAACCTTCTCCTCCCTTACAGAAGAAACCAGACCAAAATAGAATAAGGGCCACTTGCCTCGGCTCAGTGTCTAAAAGTCATTATCCCCTTCATAGAGAAGACATATTACAAGTTTATATCAGAATTCACTACATATCTTTTGTAGTGTGTTGTTCTAATGTTTTAAAGCTCATGCAAGGTGTGATCAAAAGGAACGGTGAGTGCTTCAATTAAAAAAAATGTATTACAGTAAAACACACATTGCCATTCATCCCCTTCAAAATACTCGAACACACTTATTCCATCATTCTTGCCACTTTCTGAAGCAGTTCTAGAAATCCTCTTTCATGAGTGTCTTTACTGACGCTGCCCTAGCTGCCTCAATGTCCTGAATCATTTTGACTTTGGGGAAGAGCCAGAAGTCACATGGTACCAGATCCGGTGACTAAAGTGGATGAGGACAGACTGTAATGTTTTTATTTGACAGAAATTGCCATATACCAGAAGCGATGTGTGACACGGAGCGTTGTCATGATGGAGGATGATTTACAGCACACTTTAAAACCCACCTTCTCTCATACCCGACTGACGCACCAAACAAGTTGAAACTTGTCACACCCTGTTACTAAGGTTCGACACTCCTCTTCCCGAATTGAAGATCCCTGCCCTTCCATTGGATGGCACTCGGCAGCAGCATTCACTGTATTTTTTTTGTCATACCTTATATATAGTCAATGTAATATAGTTCTGATTATAGAATGTGGATCAGATCATTCTTAGCTAATCTTTCTGTTGTCCTAAAAACATCCCAAGATTACAATAAAAAATGTCTCTTAGAATGGTTATGGATAGACAAGCTGGATCTGATGAACTGAAGATATTCTATAATCCCCAAGTGGGTAAAACCAGATAAACTACTGTTGCCCATGCTTTCAAGCAATACGTGTTATTATAACACGAACTGCTTTCTCCAGCTCTGAAATAAGGTAAATCCTATTTGTAACAATGAGATGAAAAGGAATCCCTTGACACACATAATATTTAAAGCAGCATTCCACATCACTTGACACACATAATATTTAAAGCAGCATTCCACATCACTTCCTGGAAGCACCCCAAATATATGGAAATCTCGAGCAAGCAGAAGTCTTATTTACCCAGCAAAGAGGCATATCAAGTTATCCAAAATTAACAAAAACCAGAAATTACTAATTCCTGGAGGTTTAGAGGTTTACTAATTCCTGGAGGTTTACCATCTTCACTGAATAGTCAGCTTGAAGTGGAATTCCCAAACAAACATTGGCCCTAACCCATAGCACAAAGAAATCAACACCCTGTGGAGGTATTGTGGCCCAGACAGCAGGCAGCCCCCACCCACCCTGCAGAGATCAAGTGAAAGAAAATGCTCCATGCTAGAAGCCACATGTCCCAACCCTCTTATCCTAACTCATAAGGCTCTGCTGCAGATACCACTGTGCGGCTAATCCTTTGCTAATTATCCCTTTAACAGCAAAGGGTGAATGGTGATGACAGCAACAATAATACTAGCAGGTACTTATGAATGCTTGTTAAGTACCAACCACCGGTATACATGCTTTATTCTCTATTAAAACATTTAATTTTCCCATAAGCCTATGAAATAGGTACTATTAGAATAAGCACTTCACAGATGTGCTTTCTGAGGCATCTGAGAGTTAAATAACACACCCAAGGCCACACCGCTTGTAAGGGACAAAGCAAACATTTAAAATTGAGCTTTTCGACTCTAGAGGCCACATTCTCAACCATTTTTATTGCCTCTTGGAAAGTGAGGTGTACTGGTTGATGTCCATTTGCCCCAGTGCTCAGAACCAGGGCTTAAGGTCCTAAGCAGCCCAGCAAAAATAAAAGGGGAGTGGGGAGGGGGAAGGAACAAAAAAAGCTCTGAGGAGAAATAGGAATGATTTAACAAGCAATCTTTTCACTTAATTTCTATACCTGCTAAATATAGCCCTTCTTCCCTTAAAACCTTTTTTATAAGAGAACAGAACAAATTTTAATAGGAGTTGGGCAGAGAAAGGACTAGAGAGCAAGAAAATTGTTATCTATAGATCATTGCACAAATGTAAAGTATTCTTAGCAGTATTTGAAACCATAAGAAATTCAGTGAATGCAATTCTGTGCAAAGGCGAACTCACTGTCTGTTAACTCTTTGCAGCGCCTGATAATCTTTTACCACAAAGTTACTGAATGTTTCTGTGCCCCTTTTACAAGGGGAATGAAAGGAGGAATCCAGGTGACAGATTAGGTGAGGGCACTCCGGGTGAAAGAATGAGAACTAAGGAACTTACTCGGGCATTGGGCAAGTACATATGGTGCATTTCCTAATTGACAGGAATAAGTGCTAAGATACATGAAGGACCCCTACTTTTAAGAAACGTATCATCTAGTGCAGGGGTTGACAAACTTTTAAATAATTTGGCTTTACAGGCCCTAAGGTCTCTGTCTCAACTATTCAACTCTGCTGGTGTAGCACAAAAGCAGCCATACACACAATGTAAATGAACGGGTACAGTTGCATTTCGATAAAACTTTATTTTCCAAAACAGGTAGCTGGCTGTATTTGGCCCTCAGGGCCATAGTTTGCAAACCCTGTTCTAATAGACACCTCAAGAAAGGCTTACAGGAAAAACAATATCTGTGTTGTTTCAAGCTCACCTCTGTTTGCTGTCTTTATTCTTGAACAACTTTTATCTGGGTATCAAGTCTTTGGGTCCCATTTAGTTCCTTGAGTATTTTGTAGCTGTCATTCTACCGTCCTTCAGCATTGACTGTTGCTGGGGAAAATCTGTAGCCAGGTGATTTCTTCCCCTTGTAGGGGACTTCCCAGAGGATTCTTTATCTTTGACTTCAAGGAATCTTACTAAAATATGTCTTAGTGATCATGATATGAAAGGCCTTCCCCCACACACAGCTTTTAGCTTATTTATAATTACTGACATAACAAGGTATGTTTGCCATGCTATTTTACATTATGCTTTCTTTTTCTACTTTCCAAGCTTTCTTCGCCGTATCATCTTTTGCTTTCTGTTTTGTTTTTTTTTCACATTTCTTTTTTTATTAATTAAATTTATTGGGATGACAATTGTTAGTAAATTTACATAGATTTCAGGTGTACAATTCTGTATTACATCGGCTATAAATCCCATTGTGTGTTCACCACCCAGAGTCAGTTCTCCTTCCATCACCATATATTTGATCCCCCTTACCCTCATCACCCACCCTCCACCCCCTTACCCTCTGGTAACCACTAAATTATGGTCTGTGTCTATGAGTTTTTCTTTCTCATTTGTTTGTCTTGTTCTTTTGTTGTTTTTGGTTTATATACCACATATCAGTGAAATCATGCTTTTTGTTTTTTGCTTTCTGTTTCTAATCTTTAGCGGCATACACATCTTTGTTCTAGTGGTGACTTTCATGACTGTAACTTATACAGTATCTGTTAATTCTGTAGTGTAAATAATGATGAATTTAACATATTTTCTCATCCTCCTCCCTCTTTCACCTCCATCATCCAATTTTAGTCAATCATTTAATTTTATTTAACAGATACTTTTTTTCTTTTTTTTAATTAAATTTATTGGGGTGACAATTGTTAGTAAATTTACATAGATTTCAGGTGTACAATTCTGTATTACATCATCTATAAATCCCATTGTGTGTTCACCACCCAGAGTCAGTTCTCCTTCCATCACCATATATTTGATCCCCCTTACCCTCATCACACACTCCCCACCCCCTTACCCTCTGGTAACCACTAAACTATTGTCTGTGTCTATGAGTTTTTCTTTCTCATTTGTTTGTCTTGTTCTTTTGTTGTTTTTGGTTTATATACCACATATCAGTGAAATCATAGGGTTCTCTGCTTTTTCTGTCTGACTTATTTCACTTAGCATTATACTCTCAAGATCCATCCACGTTGTCATAAATGTTCCTATATCATGTTTTCTTACTGCCGAATAATATTCCATTGTGTATATATACCACAATTTCTTTATCCATTCATCTATCGAAGGACATTTAGGTTGTTTCCATGTCTTGGCCACCGTAAACAAAGCTGCAATGAACATTGGAGTACACGTGTCTTTATGTATAAATGTTTTCAGATTTTTGGGGTAGATACCCAGGAGAGCGATTGCTGGGTCATATGGTAATTCTATTCATAATTTTTTGAGGAACCGCCACACTGCCTTCCATAAGGGCTGCACCAGTCTGCATTCCCACCAACAGTGTATGAGTGTTCCTTTTTCTCCACAGCCTCTCCAACACTTGTTACTATTTGTCTTGTTGATGATAGCCATTCTGACTGGGGTGAGGTGATATCTCATTGTGGTTTTCATTTGCATTTCTCTGATGATTAGCGATGTTGAGCATTTTTTCATATGTCTATTTGCCATTTGTATGTCCTCTTTGGAGAAATGTCTCTTCAGGTCCTCTGTCCATTTTTCAATTGGGTTGTTTGTTTTTTTGGTGTTGAGTTTCATGAGTTCCTTGTATATTTTGGATAGTAGCCCCTTATTGGAGGCATTGTTTGCAAAAACCTTCTCCCATTCAGTTGGTTGCCTCTTTATTTTGTCGATGGTTTCTTTTGCTGTGCAGAAACTTTTAAGTTTCATATAGTCCCATTCGTTTATTTTAGTTTTTACTTCCATTGCCTTTGGAGTCAAATTCATAAAATGCTCTTTGAACCCAAGGTCCATAAGTTTAGTACCTATGTTTTCTTCTATGCAGTTTATTGTGTCAGGTCTTATGCTTAAGTCTTTGATTCATTTTGAATTAATTTTGGTACATGGTGACAGATAGCAGTCCAGTTTCATTCTTTTGCACGTGGCTATCCAATTCTCCCAGCACCATTTATTGAAGAGGCTGTTTTTCGTTTATTGTATGTTTTAGCTTCTTTAACAGATACTTTTGCTATATTCATTTATGTGGTAGTTTAATATTTACTATTTCCTTTCATGTTTTTTGCTGGAGTAATATATGACACCTTCCTGTACTCTTACTATCTTTGCTCTGAGGTCTTACACTTTTGCTTTGTGTTCCAGCTCCATAGAGGTGACAGGAAATTAAGATTATTTAATTGGTGGTAGAAAAACTGGTTGGGATTTTTATTCATTTGATAGTAACATTTTATTTTTCTGAACAAATGTCTTTCTCTGCCATTATTTTGTTTAGTTTTCCATCACTTTTTCTAGTTGATTCCTTGTATTGATCCTGTGCTGTGCATGTTTCATGACTCACCGTTGAAGGTGATGAGCTTTTTCTCTAACACCTGTGTGTAGGAAGTTAATGTTGTCTAGATTTCCTGCTCCAGGTATGTTTAAATAGTGTGTGTGTGTGTGTGTGTGTGTGTGTGTGTGTGTGATTACCCTTTTGCTCTTCCCTAATGGAGACAGATGACTGTAGAGGGTATTGCAGTGCAAGGACATTTTCCTCCTCCTCTATCACAAAAACAGACAGCTTCCTGCAAACATGGCTTACCTATGCGAGTCTTCACTTAACCTCATCCTCCCTCTTTCCTAAAAGGAATCTAGGTCTGGGGAGTTTGGGCAACTGCTGAAATTTAGATTTTTCACCTGAGGGTATGCTCTTACCTCCCTGGGATTATGTGTTTCTGGCTATTTCTGAGCTCTTTATTCCATGGGGTTCTCGCTGCTTCTTGGGCACCCCTTTGTAGGGTGTTCTTGGCAGCCCTTCTATCAGTTTTACAGTTTGAAAGTTTTGCTGTCTTTCAGTTTTGCCGAAAATGAAGTTTGAGTCTGTATTTTTCATTCACCTTTTTTGCTTTTGGAGAGTTTCTAGGAAACCAAGATGGATTTAATATGTTCAAAGCAGAAATCTAATGTGAGCATTGATTACTCAGAAATATGAACATGTATGAAATTGTAAAGAGGCTGAAAGTGACCTAGTGTGATCAGAGCAGGGAAATAAAAACCAAGAAACAACAACAAAAAAAAACATACACTACATCTTGAGCTTAATAGTTACTAAATACCTGATTGCCTAACGGTGAGCAAAATCCTACTGGGGGAAAAAAAAACAAGAATAGAGGAGGGCATCAAGCCTACTGAGAGAAAAGTAATCCTTACCAAGTCAGTACATGTGCTGCAAAGATAGACAGGAAGATGAGTGTGATCACAGGACTAAGACTGGCAAAAACAAATCTGTTCTGTGGAAAAGGGCACTTTCCATCACCAGTCTTAAGGATAGGATCTGATCTCCCTTAACTTACAGGTACAATGTTAGGATGAGTTTGCAGAATATGTTGGGGTTAAAATAGGGTTTTGTGTCATCTATTTTATTACTTCCAATTTAATGTAGTTGTACACATACCCATGCATACCTGATTTTGCTTAGATGCAAAAGTATGATCATTTTCTTTAAGGCAGTGTTCTTTTTCTCTCTTTATCAATAGCTTATTTTACCCTCTCTCCAAAGTGGCACTCTACCCCAGTCCTGCCTTGTCCCCAGATAATACATGCTACCAACATTTTTGTCTTTCATATTTTTCTCCTAGCTCATATAATACTTTTAAGACACAGACACATACAAACATACAAATTTTTGGTCATTAGTTACTTTACAAAAATAAGATTATATTAAACATTTTTTCTGCATCTAGTATTTCTCACTCAACATTACCTTGTGCTAATTCTTCAAAATCATCTTGAATAGCTTTGTCTTTTGTATTGTCTGCATAAGGATTCATGGTATCATTATGTACCATAATTTATTCAACCATCCTACTACGGATGGGCATTCGCATATATTCCCATTTTTGCCACCATAAACAATGTTGCACAAAACATTTTTACATATATTTTATGTACTGGTGCTTTGGTTTCTATAGGATAGATTTCTGCAATTTGTAATTGCTGACTCCAAGGAAATATATATTTTTCCATCTCAACAGAAACTGCCAAATGGCTTTCTGAAAAGGCAGAAACACCTCATATTTCTACCAGCAATATATGAAAATCCTTTCTTCTCTACCTGCCCTTAATAAATATTTAAATCAGTTAGTTCTGATTTATATTATTTTTCTTATCAGTCTTGAGATAATTTCCTCCTTTTTTTGCAAAATGATGTCATCAAAGACAGGGCCGAGAGAGATTTAAAAATGAAAGTCATGGTGTCAGACAGTCTCTCACATGGAGCTTTGGGAGCATTTATTCAGCAAATACTTTTCAAGTACTTAATATATGTGCAAAAAATTATAAGGCTCTGGTCAAATTTTAAAATATATAAATATGCCCATAAAAGCACGCATCCAGATTGGAATAAATTGTAGCACAGTACCTCTATTTAGAAAGACCTAGAATCTGCTTTAATGTGTTAATGTGTAACTTCTTGAAACCTCACTTTCCTTGTCCAGAAAATGGATTTGATGATACGACCCACTCATTGGGATTGTTACCAAAATGATATGACACGATGCCTGTAACCACACAGCACAGTATCTGGCACAGGGCAAGCACTCAATTAATGGAGAGATTAATAATTACTCCTATTACAATTATTCAAGATTTATGCATAAGAGTAGTGGACAGTAAGATTAAATAAGTAGGTTGGGGCCAGAATGGGGAAGATCTTGAGTATCCCATTAAAAAATTGCATCTTTAGATTATAGGTCCTCAAGAAAAATAGCAATATGATGAAAATGGTGTCCAAGGAAGATTTCCTGGTCCGTCAATAACCTGTGGATAATTAGAGGTGAAGAGGATAGCAGCAAAAAGACTGAGTAGGCGGTATATCTGTTAGATGTTTCTTGTATAAAACAGGACTGATATTTGAAATCATTTTAAATGGTACAGTATTGGCACTGACCAGTTAAAGCTGACAACTGAGTCATCAGAATGGATGTCGGCTGTAAACAACTATACTGCTATACTAGTTCATCAAGCTGAATTGCAGCCCTCCTCCTAACTGAGAGAGCACCTTCCAGAAAAGGGCTTAAATAATAATTTATTAACTCCCATAAAAAGAAACCTGGAGGAAGATGGTTCTTGAGTTGGTTAATTGTGTAGCCTAGCAGAAACTGGCATGGCCTACTCATACCCCTCAGAACTCACCCTTCCAATGCACCTACCTCCAAAGGCTTCCGATGGCTAGCACCTACAGCTCTCTGCCTGCAGGCTCTTTCTGGCCACAGGTGTATTCTTATCCCATGGGGAGGGCAGGCTGGAAGTGCTAGGGAGGTAACACCCTGGGACAGTGCTCAGACAACACCTCATGGGAGTTGGTGGATAAATACTCATGTTTCCTCACCTCTTGTGTAGGACAGCTCTGACGTGTGCACTACACATTCTCCCAGCAGGACTGAGGCCCAGTTATCTGCAACACTAACCTGCTCATTAGTACATATTCTGTTGACTTCCTCCCTTTCCTTATCATTTCCTCACTTTGCTACTTACTGTTTTCTAAGATTGTTCCCCAAATAAGTTTGTGAACTTCAATCCTTTTTTCAAGATGGGTTTCTTGAGGAGGCAAAGTGCATAGACTTCCAACCTGTGGTATGTCCCACAAGATGGAGGTACCAGACAGTGTTCTCATTTTATCAGAGAAAAAAACGAATGTTCAGAAGGCTCACAACTCCTCCTTGCATATCATTGGCCACAATAGGCTAATTGTCCATGCCTATCCATGAAGTAATCACAAAGGAGAATGAAATTAATACATTCAGGACAATCATGACTCATATTCCAGGGCTCAACAGCAGATACCTGAATAAAACTGGAGTTATGTTACCACAGAAGAACTAAGAATGACTCATGGCTAAGCACCAACAGTCTTGTCTAGAAAAGGCTTCTCTAATAATGTGGGCATGAGGCAAGGAGAATGTCTACCATAGTGTGTTGGCCGTGAAAATCTTCATCTAAATCCTGGACTGGATTCATTATCCAATGAATTCTTACAACTCCCTATAGAAAAAAATGACAAGTTTTAGCATTCAGCTCTGTGATTAACCTACCATGAATGTGATCTGCGTATTTCTTACATTAAATGGGCTTAACACAGTTTAAGTGCCCACGATAGGAAGGATATTTTTCATAATAATCGGGTATTCACATTGCTCTTTCCCTTCATTTACCTGAGTGCTCAGACATACATTAGAACCAGTTAGGAGAAGATTTCCCATACAACCCTTGATTACACTGCAAAGTATGAAGTATCCCCACAAACTTCCACAGTGACACCTAATATAGGCATAGGATGGCTGCCTAAAAATCACTTATTAATATCCAGACAGTCTGTGTGGCCAAGACAGGTAATGATTGATGACTCAGGCCACAAAGGGTCTTTAGAGACAGAATCTAGAGTATATTCTTATTTTGTATGAATGTCTAATGAAAAGACCAAAGTCTCCTCTCTTGACAGCCAGGAGCTGGCTTCGGGCAGGCCTTTGACTCAGCGTAGGACCTTAGCTGCCTTTTTTCTCACTTAACTCCTCCTAAATCCCAGACAACTGCATACTTCACGAATATTATCTCCCATAGGTGAGACCCCCTCTGAGGAGGTCACAAAGAAAGAATTCCCCTTGGGTCAGGCCTGTCAAATATTTCACTGCAGAGGAGGGAAGAGAGGAGAGTGAGTGTTTGGAGCACGGAGCTGTCACCACACTGAGCATGTCAGTGTGCACTTGAGGCCAGCTGCCAATGCTGCCAGTGGCGTGAGAGGCACTAGAGGATGGAGTTCGCCTTCAGCCGGCGCTCTTTTATCTTTGTTGGCATGGAAATAAATTGGTTTCACTTTTTATTTCCTCTTTAAAAGTCCTTTAAATTCTAACAAGCTAATGGAGCCAATTCATTTTGCCACCCCGATCCAAGTCCATTAACACCTACCCTGCATTTCATTATAACCTCATGGCCCTTTTCAAGCCACACAATCATTCATGTTCAGTTTGTCCTGTAGGCGGTAAAACCCAAAGGTGTCTGATAATTCCCGGTTGAGGGAGAGATTCAGTAAGAGGATGTCAGTCAGTTCAGAGCCCTTCAGAGATTGTCTGCTTGTCAATCTCAGCCTTGCTTCAGTAGGGAAGATAGGCCATTAGCAGGAAGCACCACCTTTCGGCCTTCACTAACAGCGGGAGCTGCAGAAAGGGGAGGGGCGGGGCTTAGTGATGGAGGGAGGCTGGACTTAGTGGACCTCATCATTAGAAATAAATGCCTAAAGCTCCCCACAAAAGAAAAAAAAGGCTGAAGCTTACAGCTTCCATCCTACAGAAGAATCAGGTATTACAGGAAACGACTTGAAGGATTTTGAATTTTTCTCCATGTTGTATTTTCCCTACATTTGTTATTTTACCTCCTGGTTTTGTGTATTAACAAAAAAGCCCCATTTGGAAAGCAAGTGTGGCCCCAAATTAAACAAATGGAAAGCGACAGAGCAGAAGGAGTGGATCTCATCCATAGTTGGTTTCAGGAGGAACAAAAAACAAGGAATTGAGTAAGTGGTAGCAGCTCTAAAGAGAGAGGATGACAAATTCTGGGAAGAAAAGGCAAGTGGGGGAAGATGTCCTTTATCTCAGAAAGGTCACTGGAAGTCATACCAAAGCCAGAACTCTGGAAAGTACTATGACAACGAGTCATTAAGTCTCCATCTACACCGTCCAAAATGGTACCAGTCACTACTGAGCTCTGAAGTGTGGCTGTTTGGAATTCAGAGAGATACATATCTGAAATTAAAGACTTCATAGTAAAAAAAAAAAAAATGTTGTTCATTAATTATTTTTATATTGCATATTGAAATGAAAATGATTTTAACATATTGGATTCAATTAACACATATATACATAGTGTATATATATAAATATATATAAATATATACACATATTTTTTTTTCTTTTTTTTTTTTAAGGAGGTCTCAGCTCACAGTGGCCCATGTGGGCAACCTTGGTATTATTAACACTATGCTCTATCCAACTGAGCTAACTGGCCACCCCTAAATATATTATTAAAATTAATTTCCCATTTCTTGTTATCAGTTTTAATGTAGCTACTAAAAACCTTTAAATAACATATGTGGCTTATATTACATATCTATTGGGTGTCACTTATCTAGGCAAAGTGATGCAGACTTTTAAAACTCTGGATAGATAAGCTCGCCTTACTGAAATTTTGCCCTACTCCTCTGGACCCCTGAGCTTCGTGCTTCCCAGAGAAGCACTGAAATCAGCCTCAACAGAGTGGTGAGGTAGGAGCGTTTGGGCCCTGATACTGACAACCAGCCTAGAGAACAAGCAAGTCTTTCATCTAGCACATTAACTCTTCTTCTTGCCTCTAAAAAGAACCAACTTTGGGGGAAGCTGAAGGCATAGGAAGTCAGAAGCTAGAAAAAGGTGTCAATTCCCTTGTCTACCCCAATTATTTTTACTTTTGCGTTAGCTCTGCTTGGTCATGAAAATTTGCACCTTCTTGCTGACCCAACACAGACCAGGCAGTCTACTTCAATAAGTATGCCATCGGATGTGCTCGGTGCCCTTCCTTTGGAGTCCAGGCATGAAGCTCAAAATCATTTCATTACTCAATGTCAGAAGGCAATCTGAATAATTCGGAAATACACTGTTCTCTTTGCTCAAGTACTGAGGATTTTCTTTATCCTACTGATTTCTTCCTGAAATTTGCACAACATTTTGTGAATTCTAGTTGATTGGTAGTTTTGATTTCAAAATTTTTTGTCAGTTGTGTAGTTTTTTTTTTTTTTTTAAGGAACTTCATTCACGTGGTTAAAAATGAATGACTCATGCAAAGGTATTAATCAGACCCCTTGCCCTCAATGAACTCTCAGATAACTGAGTGAGAGATTTGTTTTTAAAAAAAATACAGATACCATGACAGAATGATGTGCAAAATACACAGGCATGTAAAGGAAGGAGTGATCAGTTGTTCCTCTGAAGAGATCAGGAAACTCTCTAAGAGCCTTTGGGATCAGAACTCCCTACTTGATAGGCCCCTACCTCCACCACACACACATAGTAGACACACACACACTCCTGCCCCCAAGCCTGAGATCCGAACCAGCATATCTAGCTACATCCAGACATCTCTCCTTGTGCTCCTCCAACACATCTCAAACTTAACATGTACAAAAACATGTATCTCACTTAATAAAAGAAAAACACTCCTCCCTATCACCCCAACTTTCCTTCAATTTCCACATCTCAGTAAACGGCATCACTACCCACTCTACACAACAACCTGAAGGTCACCTTTGATTCCTCCATTTTCCTCCATACCACGCCAGCTAACTCATCTGTGAATCTTGTCAATTCTGAGCTATTATCATCTCTCACCTGGGCAGTGCGGCGGACCCCTACATGGACTCACTGCCTCCATGGCTCTCCTCTATATTCTAATGCTAGGTAGCAACATATATGTAATTTTTCAAATGTAAATCAGGTCATGTCACTTTCCTGCTCAGACCTATCAATGGATCCTAACTGCACATGAAATAAAATTTCAAACACTTATCTTGAAATCTGCAAAGATTTCTTTCTTAAACGGGACACAAAAGACACTAGCCAGGAAGGGAAATAAGATACATTGAATCACTTTGAAATTAATAACTCTGCTCATCAAAGAGAAGTGAAAAGTCAGTCCACTGAGTAAGAGAAGGTATTTGTAAAACATATATCTGACAAAGGATTCGTGTAGAATATAAAAGAACTCAGGCACATCAGTAAGAAAAACAGAGACGACTCAATAGAAAAATGAACCAATACTTGAACAAATGCTTGACAAAAGAGAATATATAAGTGGCCAACATACATGTGAAAAGGAGTTCAGCCTCTTTAGTCACCAGGAACTAATTAGAGCCATACTGCAAGACAGTGACACCCATCAGGATAGCTAAAATGAACAAGGCAGAAGGAATAATACCAAGTGTTGGAGGTGCTGTGGAATAACTGGAATACTCACACACTGCTGGTGAGTGTAAATGGTACAAAGAACTGTTTGGCAGTATCTACTAAAGCTGAATATGTGTAAGCCCTCTGCCCCAGCAATCCTACCCTTAGGTACATACACACTCCCCCACTCCCAGAAATATATACATATATACATATACATATATCTAAAGATATATAAAAGATTTTTGTTAGCAGCACTATTCATAAATATGCCCAGATTGGATATTAACCAAATGTCCATTAATGGTAGATGAATAAATAAATTTTGGTATACAAGGCCTGACCGCGAACTCATCCTAGAAAAAGTGCTACATTCGGCTTGCTGAATATCACTACGGTCACCTTCGAAGTACTCCCCTTGGAAAGCTATACACTGATACCAGCACCTAATCCACCCTTCAAAGCAATTTTGGATTCTTTTTCTGGAATGGACATCAGAGCTGTTGTCGTATTACCCTTGATGTCCTGAATGTCATCAAAATGTCTTTCTTTACTATTTCCTTTATCTTCAGGTAAAGAAAGAAGTCACTGGGGGCCAGATCAGGTGAGTAGGGAGGGTGTTCCAATACAGTTATTTGTTTACTGGCTAAAAACTCCCTCACAGACAGTGCCGTGTGAGCTGGTGCGTTGTCATGATGCAAGAGCCATGAATTGTTGGTGAAAAGTTCAAGTTGTCTACC
Source organism: Rhinolophus hipposideros (assembly GCF_964194185.1). Taxonomy (NCBI): domain Eukaryota; kingdom Metazoa; phylum Chordata; class Mammalia; order Chiroptera; family Rhinolophidae; genus Rhinolophus; species Rhinolophus hipposideros. Next base: position 49,281,684 of record NC_138060.1, read on the forward strand.
TTTTTCACGCAGCCTTTTCAGCACTTCAAATAGTAAATTTGGTTAACTGTTTGTCCAGCTGGTACAAATTCATAATGAATAATCCCTCTGATATCCAAAAAGGTTAGCAACATCATTGCAACAAGTTCACAAACTTAATTGTCAGAACTAATAGTCACATAACAGATTATTCAACAGCAATGAAAACTATTTCAATCACAGAAAAAATATGGTTGAATCTCAAGATCATACTGTTGAGCAAAAGACAAAAAAAGAGAGCTTACTGTATGATTTGTTTATACTGTCTTCAAAAGCAGCAAAACTATTAAATACTGTTAAATGTCACAAATGTCACGTGAGCGATACCCTTGGCAGGAGTGGGGCCATAACAACTAGGAGAATAACATACTGCTTCTGCACGCTGTGCTCTGTTTCCTGACTTGAGTCTTGGTTACACAGGTATATTGTGAGAAAATTCATAAAAATTATATTAGGGTTTGTTTACCTTTCTGTTTGTGTATCCTTAAACTTCAATAAATTATTTAAAAACAAAAAAGACTTCAAACTTCCAACTGCAGCCTACAAGGCCCTACCCTCTCTTCAACCTTTCCCTGGGATCTGTTCTCCTGGATTTCACTCCTCCAACCCAGTGCCTTTTACTCAGCTTCTCAAATATACCAAGCTCATTGCCACCTCAGAATGCTTATTTATTTTTTTTCCTTTATTCTGAATGCTCTCTCCTCACCCTTCGCCTCGCTAGCTTCAATTCATCTTGACACCTACATTTAGATGTCTCCTCTTCGTGGGCAAAACAAACAAGGCAGGTTTCCATGTTATTTTCTACCTCAAGCCCGTTTTCTTCCTTCATAGCACCTATCATGTTTCCCCAAAAATAAGATCTAGCAGGACAATCAGCTCTAATGCGTCTTTTGGAGCAAAAATTAATATAAGACCCAGTCTTATTTTGCTATAATATAACAGCAGGTCTAATATAATATAATGTAATGTAATGTAATGTAATGTAATGTAATACCAGGTCTCATATTAATTTTTGCTCCCAAAGACGCATTAGAGCGGATTGTCTGGCTAGGTCTTATTTTCAGGGAAGCAGGGTATCACAATTTGTGTTATTTTATTTGTCCATGCAGCTTTGGCAGGTGTTCTTTCTGGTTAGAATGTTAGTTTCAAAAGGGTGCAGATTGCACCATAGCACCTCAGAACCAGGGTGACCAACTCACCCAGTTTCCCCAGGACTATCCTGGTTTTAAAACTGAAAGACCAGCATCCACCCTTCCGTCCTGGACAAAAATGAGATGGTCAGTCAGTTTAGTCAGAATGTAGCCTGCTGTCACTATGTAGTAAACAATAAATGTTGGAAAAACAAGTGAATTTTAAAAAGTGTTGCTCAGGGGAACATGAAAGGAGAAGCTACATAACAGACCTTCCAAAACTGACATCGAAAGAAAGGAAGATAGGTCAGGATGGAGGGCCCCCACACCCAGCAGGGCCTTTCTAACGTGTTTACTAGATTTGATTCCATGGGAGTACAATTTGGTAATGCGTCGTGCTTTCGACACTGCTTCTGTGGTTGGGTTTGATCTGTGACGGTCCCCAAGGCATTTTTTCACTTCTTGGAAAACAACCTGCTGAAAGACAAAGTAGCAGGCACTGCCTGAAAACACGCTGGTCAAAACATTTTATTTCAAAGATTGGGCCATGTTGGTGTCTTCAGGAAATGGAAGCCCTTCAGGAAACTCACCAGTATTCTGTCCGGTAAAGCGACTCTGCAGTTTCCACAAGCACTGGGGACAATTTGGATCTCCCTCTAGCATGTCCCTTTTGGATTACAGTTTCCTCGGCAACTGAGAGTAACCGTTTCTAAAATTGAAATGATGACCTAAGTGTGTGGTTCTTCAGCTTTCACTCGACCTCTGTGTTGAAGCCATTGAAAGCTCTGTTATGGCTTCCCATTAGCAGAACCGCTTCTTGACCTGGTATTCTGTACTACTTTTGCCTATGGAAGAGATTAGCAAGCCAAATGCAACTGAAATGAAACAGCAGCAATTTTCATGGCTGGGAGTTAAAGTCGGCCCAATGGGAAATCACAGGACACACAGAGCACTGGTTACTCCTCATTTCTCCTATCTCCACAGTCTTACAAATTTACTAATGTCCAATATTCCAACCTGGCTTTATTGGCGAAAGCATTTACAAATAAGCATATTGCATTGCTATTATTTATAATTCTCCATCATATGTTTTCCGGGATTCTACAGTTTCCCCAAGTTAAGAGTCATTTTCCCCATACACTGAAATTGGCCTTAGCCATCTGACTTACTTTAGCTAGTGGAATGTGGGTAGTTTCGTAACAATTCCAAGCGTACATCTTAGGAAGTGTTACATATTTCCACTCATGCCCTTAAGAGCCAACCATCACATGTCTCAGATAGCTCACTGATCTAAAAAGAATGAGAGAAATGTGGAGAATACCTGGACCCAACCCACACCTTCAAGCCAAGCTCACAGAAGTAAAAGCCTAGATAAGCCAACCCTCAACCAATACACAGATGCATGAGTGAGAATACAGGGCTGTTCTTTTCAGCCACTGAGCAGGGGTGGTTTTTTTAAGGCAGTATTTCATGGTAAAAGAAAATTGATACAATGAAAATGAGCCTACCTGGGACTTGGTACTATCCTAAACATCCTAATGAAAGTCAACTTTACCATCCCCTTCCACAAGGTCAGTAGCAAATCTTTGGCAAAACAAGTCATCGCAGACTAGTAAAAATTTATGGGACATCTACTATATAGCAAGCCCTGAGAGATTAACACAACAGAGATTAATACAACACAGTCTCTCTCATCCTGGAAGAGCTTATGTTCAGGGTGGGATACAGAAACCTAAAAAAACCACATTACCATAATATTGTCAGTGATAAGATTATAAAATGCACAATGTTCAGAAATACAGCGAAACCTACAGGTATTATACCAGAACTCAAAAGAATATCAACAAAAAAGTTGAAATTTCTAATATAGGCTACCCTGGGTGACTCTGATTGACCCACTCCTTTCACTTATAAGAAAGAGTCTCTATTACCATATCAGCTCACCAGTCGAGATATTGACTATCTGACATCAGGGGCGAGAGTTGGGGAGGAAGGAAAGGAAAAAAACTACATATTCAGACACTGTAGTATATCACCAGCAGATTCCCAGACATACTACAGCATACAAGCCCATCAATTATATAATATAAACTCCCAGCAAGTTCAAATAACACAATAAACAAAGAAAAAGGTCATCACATAACAGGAAAACATGTCAGAGAAAAGAGCTGCCAGTGTCAGGCAATGCTTGATCCAATCTAAGGCGGAAAATATCAGGAGAGATTAAGTCTGCTACTGGTTTTAAATCTTTAGGTGGCTCATTCCCTCTGACAGCTACAGTGCCTGGAAAGGCAGCAGTCAAAACCAGGAACCCAGCAGCCCTTTCAACCATGGCTCACCCTCCCCAAAATGGGTTGTCAATATCTATTTGTGGGCTTGGAAGCCTGGAGTTTGGGTTACAGTCTGTGAAACATTAGAATGGGCTGCTGAAAAAACACAAAAGATAAATCCATGATTTACAAATTCTCCATGAGTCCTCCCTTCGGAGAAAGCAATGTGATCTGAAGCTCAGATCCAGAATGAACCTCTATCCCAAGTGACATAGAGATTATGCTGGACTGTCCAAAACCAAGATAAATGATCATGATATTCGCAGGTTTCAGTTTTAGGGATTGAAAAAATAACATGCACACTGTAATGCATTCCTACTGTGATCCTAAGTGATAACTGCATTGTCCACAAGACACCATTTTCCATGGATAAAAGACCATGCACTGAAAAGATGGAGAGCCCAGTGATGAGGCAGTGAGGCAGGCACGGGGCCATTACCTAGCATGAATGGGTACATCTCTGACCAGCATAGTGACAAAATATGGGATGTCCAGTCTCTTCTATCCTGAAACCGTTGCTGAGTGTCATTTTGGGTAGTGTCTACATAGACCTACAGAGAGTGATTGTCTCCTGACTCTAAAGATCCAGTTCTCTTCAGGTTAGGAATCAAAAGGAGAAGAGTCTGTTTATAGCCAGCTTCTATGATTCTAAACAGAGGCAACTCATGATTTTGTTTAGCATGGTTCTCTTCTTTTGTAACAGATAGATATATTAAGGTATACTTTACTTACATAAACTTGACCCATTAAGTGGACAGTTCAATGATTTTCTTACAGTACAATGTACACATTTAGTACAATGTACTAAAAAAATCATTGAACTGTCCACTTAACCATTCATTGGGAGAATGGAACTGCAGCCATCACCAGAATGCAATTCCATCCTTCCAATAAAGAGCTCTTTTATCCATTTGCAGTCACTCCTTTTCCCATCCCCAGCCCTAGGCATCCACAGATCTACTCTCTGTCTTTATAGATCGCCCTTTTTTGGACACTTCATATAAATAGAATCATATAATATGTGGTCTTTTACATCTGGCTCTTTCACTTAGCATGTTTCTGAGGTTCATCCATGTGTCAACACGCCATTGACTCATTTTGTTTTTTAAGGAAATATTTTCCATTACCAACTCCACTCCTGCCCTACAAAAATAGAGTTAATATAAGAACATTACACATAATGTATAATTTTACTTTTTTCAGCAATCAGGCTCAGGGAGGCTGATATTTATAAGAAATAGAGATGACACTGATTAAAGTAAGAACAAAGTTTATTCCCCACCTCCCACATCCCTTATCACACTGGCCAAGAAAGAAGCCAAATCATTAGCTACCACAGAGAGTATCATGAGTCACAATTACTCCTTAGGAAAATGGTGACCAATTTCCTGACCACAGACAAAGTGTTTCTCAGGCTATTTTGACTTTGATTTCCTCTTTGTGTCTCTGTCTCTTCCTATGTCTCTGTGTATGTCTCTCTGCTTCTGTCTCTCTGACTCTGTCTCTCAGTCTCTTGGTCTCTGTCTCTTCCTCTGTTGCTCTTTGTTTGTCTCTCTCTCCCTCTGTCTCTCTCTCTCTCTCTCCCTGTGTGTGTGTGTATGTGTGTGTCCCCTGACCATTTCACTGACTCTACAACTTGATCATATTTGATCATTGAGGCATGTGGAAATTTTGTAATGCAACAGAATCTTATTTAATAGGATTTTATTGGACAAGACCAGAAAAAATATCTAACTACTTCAAAGACTGCAAAGTTCAACCATTACAACCACAATTTACAAAGAGATACCAACTGGAAAGGGAAAAGTGATCTCAACATGTTTGTTTGGCAAATATTTAAGCAATCCAAGAAGGACAACATTTTTTATCTATAATTGCTTATTATTTCCAAATGAGAGACTGCGTCATCAAATCGGATGATGGCTTCCTTTTATAAAATCATAGAGAGATTTTATTTAAAAAGGAGAGGGGGCTTCCTTTTATAAAATCATAGAGACAACCACATCAGCTCTGATACACGGCATAGAACTTTGAGTGCATAATCAACCAAGAGAATAATTCAACTTACTTGGGAACTATGGGCAATCTCATGGACCAGCTGTCCCCCCATGCCAAGCTAGAAACCACACTTACTACTGCTGCCCAATGGATGCTTCCAGATTTGCATGGCTATTTCAGACTCTGTGTTAAAGGGCCGATGCATCTTGCAGTAGCACACTGAGGCCACCTATGACATTACTCTGGTCAGCTGAGAGACAAGGCCATACTAAACATCTCCACACTACAACGCTGTGACTGCCAAGCTGAATTTTGTAATCCATGCCCAGGGGAAAGTATCTGATAGTGCTTTGGCAAAGCGTCTGAATTCAAAACAATCTGGAGAAAGAGAAAGCAAGGTTTAAGTCAAACAGAATTGAGTTGAACAGAGAAAAAGAGAAGATAGAACCTTGTAACTGTAATAAATTCTGCCAATTCAAAACCAGGAAATAGTGGATGAGAGAAGCAGATGGAAACACAACTAAGCCTCCAAATCCATTTGAATCACCGAGGCTTATCTGGTAGAAAACAGGGCAGTGAGCAACACAAGAAGATGCTTTCCAGGGTCCCCAAGTCACTGATCTCTCCACTCCCATCACTGAGGCTTTTAAGTAAAGCAAGGGCCACTAGAATTACCCCACATTTAAAACGTGGCTCTCTGTGGACAGGGCGGAGTTAATCAGACCACTTGATCCATAGAATTATCATGCTCAGTTTGCACAAGGCCTTTCTCTTGTTTTTTCTTTATTTACCTTTTATTACCTTTTATTGCCTTCCTGTCTCCTGTTCCACTCCCCATCAGCAACCATTTTCACTTTTTTAAGGTACATCTAGTAAATATGCACTGGTATTTTCTCTTCAAGTACTGTTATTATATGTAGATAGACAAGGGTACATATCTCATTTTGTTTCTTCCAATTGCACTAAGCACTAGCTTTTTAATGTCCCTATGCATTGTTATGTGTCCCTCAAGTCCATTTCTTCTCACTCTTGCATGGCTCTACATGCACAAACCACATTCTACCTATGCATTCCCCGGCTGGTGGAACTGCTCCCAACTCTTCACCACCACCAGAAATGCTGGGATGACAAGACCTCTGCACACCCCTTCTAGACCAGTGTGGGAATTCTGTGGGCTCTGTACCCAGGAGCACACTGCGGGCGCAGAGAGGACACAGAGACTTCACACAACCAAAACACCACATTACTCTGCAGAATGGCGGCACTGGTCTGCATGCCCACCAGCTGTCTCCCTGTCCGGGTTATCTATATGTTGCCAGCCTCATGGGTCTCGAGTGATAACTCATTATTATTTTACTTTTACTTTCTTGATTCGTAATGAGTTCGAGTATGCTTCATGTTTCTTAGCCATTTGGTTTTCCCTCTTCTATAAACTGCCTGCACCTATCTTTTCCCTATTTTTCTATTGGAGGGTTGGGTTTTTCTTGTTGATTTTTTTTTAAGTTCGTTCTTTATAAATTCTAGAAATTGTCACTTGTCAGTTTAGACATTGCAAACATTTTTCTCTCAATATGATAGGTGCCTGTTAACTTTGCACATGGTATTTTTAACCAAACAGAAACCTTTCATTACATTCATAAGCTTAATTTTTAAAATAAGGAGTATAAAGAGATATTGGGAACATTGGGTTTTATCTGTTTACATATTTTTAAAATAAATAACAGAATGTGTGTCTAACTAGCATTAGCAAAAAAAAAAAAGGCATTTATTAAGACTCAAAAATATTTAAGAGCCATGGGGGTGGGGAGGTGGCTGGAACCAAGAACTGAAGAGGAGTCTAAACTCAGTTTACACACAGTCAGGAACTGAAACATTGCCCCTTCCCCCCACCACCACCTCATTTTCTCTCATTTATACTTGCCTCTACTGCTGCCTCACTCATCTCTCCAGACTTGCTTTCTTCACTGTCCCATGTATAGCTGTCCCAGGCTCCTGAATTTCTAAGATTTCAGTTCAGAAGGCTCACTGGTAACTACACATCCCAAATTCCAAAATCCTGGGATAGGGACTGATAGGTCCAACCATCCAATCAACAATGACCAAAAGGGGGTCAGACCAAGAGACAGGGCTTCAAGGGTGCACTAATGTGGTGGCAGATCTCAGAAAAGGAGAATCAGGGTTGTGCCAATAACACATAAAGACTGACTTGAGTCATAAAAGTCAGCAAATGAGTGGATGTGAGAGTTGTATGGGATTTGTCTTAACACTTGGCAGTATTTCCTGCATTATCCATTCTGCTGAGACCAGAGGGTACCTGGATGTCAGCTCTGATTCCTGGGCCGTATATGGGTCTTATTCTTTGAAGAGTGACCCTTTGTCCTGTAGTTGCCCCTGATAGTTGGTGAGTGGTCCTAACATGCCCCAGTCAGCTCGATGAGATGTTTCCACGTTCTAACTACATCCAAAGACCATGTGTCAAAACCTGTGACTCTTAGTCCCTGACCCAGGCTTGAACAGATGAAAGATTCAGTTTTTCTCATGAAAAGCATCCTCTCTGAAGAGCTGTTCTCTAGGTTCAAATTACAATAACCAAATACACAAGGTCTGACAATTAAGTTCACGAATATATATACATACATATTTCAGCCTCTGTTATTCTTTTACAAATCTGAGTTCACACCTGTGTATATTAGACAATACGTGTACATACTATGAATATTTTACTTTCTTTTATATAGACATACACTAACAAAAACAGTTGATATTGTTGAGTTCTCATTATGAGTCAGGCACAAGGCTAAGTGCTTAATATTTCTAATTGCCACTCAACACTTAAAATCCTCCCACGTAATAACTACAATCCCCACAGCAACTCTCTCAGGAATTATTATCATTCCCAGTTTGTATTTGAGGAACCTGAGAGGTAGATGATTAAGTAACCTGCTCAGATTTACAAAGTGGTGAGTGTAAAGCTCAGATCCAGATGTATCTGGTAACCAACATTTAATCATCATCACAACACAATATTCCATCCTTATATATGTGTGGATGTGTTTTTTATGTCTGTTATTCACTGCTTCATTGCTATTATTATCTACTTTAGGATACGAAGGCTCAAAAGACGGTCAACTTTTAAACTATTAACTATTAAAGCAAATAGTTATGATGTATGTCTTAGTTTTAACATACATGGAATGATAAATGTCTTAGTTTTGAGGTATATGGAATGATAAATCCAGTGGATAAAAGTATGCCCACAGCCTACAACGCTTAATTTGAACACTGAAGGAAATCTTCTGTATACAAATACAGTGCATAAGGAAATTTAAGTGAAACATGGGAGAATGTGGAAGGATGGGAGATGGATCAATCAGGTAAAGGGAGGAGGTTCTTGGAGTCTACGTGCCATGGCATCTTCTGCAGAGCAGAGCACAGCATGGAGGAGGATCCCAGTCTCCAGAAGGCCAGGTGGCCATGGCACTACCTCTTGTGGTTTCCTTATACTCTGCTCATACCTCTGTAAATTCTTCTCAAAATACCCAGTTGAGTGTACCATCTATTTCCTGCCAGGAATCTCACTGATCCAGCTGTGTGATGGACATAGATAGGAAATAGTGACATGGACAGAAGCAAGGAGGTGAGGACAGAAGCAAGAGAATCTCTGAGACAAGCAGTGAATTGAGGAAATGATGGGGAGATGGACATCTCAGCAGTAATCCTGTGGCCAGATGACTCAAGGACTATATCCCAACCACCATAAAACCCTGGCTGCAATGTAAGTGTCTTAGGGTGCATTCCCCCAGAGGTAGGTCCTGTGGGTGCAAGAATTTTCCTTGAGAGCCAATTCTTGAACATAACAGTAAGGAAGGGGCCAAGTGAGCCAGGGGAGGGAAGGTAGTAATAAAGGGCTCCCCCTTTCTGTATCTGTATCTGACTCTGGAAGCCAGTGGACAACATATGCTTCTGAATTTTCCCACTGGAGAAATGAGGGCACAAGAGTAGTTACAAACCAGCTCCTATCAGTTGAGGGATCCACTGGTGGAGGGATGCTTTCAGGGGGTGTGAATGCCTCAGTGTAGGATGGAGTGGGTTGTGCAGAGAGAAGCCCCCGCAATCAGAACAAGTGGGTGGGCAGAGAGATGGAGGTGCTGCTGGTGGAAATCTGTGAGCATACGTTATTATGGTAAAGCTCAAGGTGGTGTGGGTGGGGTCTAGACAGTATATATGCAAAACCAAAGAAAGCCAAATGTCTCTAAATTGATTGCTATTGTTTTTAAGTGGAAAGAGAAATTAATCTGACTTATAGACAAAGAAAAATTAATTTCTTTTGCATCTGAGTTTATAGATGGAAATTCATGTTTACGCAGTTACAGAAAACAGAAACCTACTCAAGCTAGCACAAGCATAAAGGACAATCAATTACAGGTACACCAGGATCTTTCATGGAACCCAAGGGCTAGTGTCTGAACTGTATCAGGGCCTGACTGGAAACTGGAATTGCATGGGGGGCTCTCTCAGCACATGTGTGTGTAAGTCCCACTCTCCAGGGTTGTCCAGCTTTGGCCTTGCTTTCATTCACTGCTTCATATCTCTTCTCTCTCTTCCCCGCCAGTTTTCTTTACTTTGTGTATGGCATGTTTTCTCTAGCTCATGAAGGCAAAGAGGTGGGAGGGTGTAGTATAACAAGCATCATCTTAAGGGACACAAAGAGCTGCGTGCAAATCCCAGTCATTCCACTTACTTGCTGTGTGAGCGTAGGCATGTCGTTTACCCTCTCAGGAACTCTTCCCTTATTTGCTAAATGAGAGGAATATACCTACTGTGCAGGGTTGTTGTGAAAAATAAAAGAGATGAAGTAGGAAATGCCCTTGGGGAGTCTTCAATGAAGTGTCAATTCCCTTCTGCCATTTTCAGTCCGTTCTCTATGTCCACCATAACTGTTAGCACAACAGTATAAGCTCATTCCTGCATCAAATCAAACAAATGAAACAATCCATACACTGGTGGCCTGATTGATGGGGCAATCCATCACAGGGAAGTCACCCAATCATCACACGCAGCAATGGTGTCAACAGAGGAGAAATGTAGTAACAGGTCCCCTCGATGTCAGTCAGCTGAAAAGGTGATAACGAATGAATGGCAATCCCGTATGTGTTAGGCAAAGATGATAGCATCTAGTATTAACTGAAAGCATTCTGTACTGTATATCCAGCACTGTGCTGAGGGTCCCCTTGGTGTACCTCATGTAAAGATTAACAAGGACCCTTCATAAGTGCTATTACTACCCCATTATCCACATGGAATAGACATTCAGAGACATGAAATGACTTGCCACCCACTAGGAAGTGGCAGGAACAAAATTCCGCTTAGGTCTATCTGACTCCAAAGTCCAAAGCTTTAAGCCTCTCTGCTTCAAATTGCCACGATCCTCTGTTGGAAACAGAGTTCTAGCTGGTGGAAACACTTGTGGAACCCATGGAGCCTGAAACTGAGTGATAAGTTTCATTGACTGCTAGGCAGTTTTTAAATCTTTAAATTCCCAAGATTTTTTTTTTAATCATAAGGCAAGAAAAGTATCCAAGAAAAGGATAATGAGCTATGTCTGCCAAACTGAAAGCAGCTATTCAAAAGAGAGCCCAGAGCAACTCCGTTTCCTTGCCTAGAGGAACTCTCTATTGGTTAAGTCTTCCAAACAATTTCTGCTTGATTTTCAGTCGTTTAGAAAATGAAGACAAAATGAGAGGACTATTGCTTCCTGTCCTTAAAAGCCAAGAGTCTCTTAGTTTGTCTTTGTTTTTTTAGCAGGGCTGAGACTTTCCAAGTGACTAAAACTTCTCCGTATTGTTGGGGTATCAGAAAAACACCCATGTCACCCTTGACAAGTATTATTGCTCTTGGGAATGTGACATTCATATGTATTTTGTTCCACACCCAGGCAGAGTGTGGGGTCCTCTACTGTTCACCATTGAAGTTTCACAGTGCAAGAGAGATAGCGCAGGCTGTTACAAATAACTAAAGACTCGCTTTGATAGTTTTAATAACCTTGTCCATTCCCCATTTAAGAATGAAGGCTTTTCGAGTCAACTTGAAATTCACCTTGGCAAGGATTCTATCCTTGTTGGATACTTCGCCCTGGGTTTTCAAACTCAGTAAAAGGAACTGAGACAGGTGGGAAATGCCCGCCTGTGGTTGGTCTCCTTCTAGAGTCTGTATGAAATCTCCCACAGGGCAGCTCTGGCTCGAGGCTAATCGGGCTGTTCTATTATATTATACAACACTATCAGGGAAAACCAAGGGTGATTCTTTATACCAGCCTACAGGCCCATCTTTGAGAGTTTGGAGGATATGTGAAAATCACACACCGAGGCCAAGAATATTATTTACTTGCATGGATGCCTGGGGTGTGCTTTCAAATCCTATGCCACATTGAGATAAAATGCCTCTTATTCATGTGATACATTGACAAATAGCAAAATAAAACAGATGCAGGAAGTTACAGACCCCCTTCCTCTGCTCTCTTCCTTGTCTATATGGCAAACTTTTAGTTAACTTTCAAACTCAGTTCATCCTAAATGTCACCCTTTCTTCCAGGAGGTTTTCTCTGAGCCCAACTCAGCAAGGCATGATATCTTTTCCTCTGTGCTCCTTGCACCAATGTCAGTCATCGTATTGGGTCACTACAGTTTGTTAAGTGGTCAGCAACCCCCAGTAAGCAAGCCTGTGGGTGCAGATTTGAGCCACAAAAACCAAGTCAGGTAGGAACATGCTATTCAAGGTGTGGTCCGCGAACTAGGCACCAGCAGCCCACCATGAGGATCGCACAGAAGTCAAAGTCAGCATTTAGAAAGCTCTGTAATTATGTGACAGTGCTAGGACATCTTACAAATTATCAGTGCACAACAGATTGTGCCCTCCAAGTTCTTGGTCTTTACCACAGGTGGAAATGTCTGCTCACAGAAGCAGGAAAAGAGGAGAGAGAGTTCCTCTACAATAGTGTCTAGAAAGTAGTAGGCACTCAATAACTATTTGATGAAAATGAATAAAATGGAACGGTGATTTGTTTGTAATAAAGAGAGGGAAAGTTTGTATCTTGAAACCTGGCTTGGCGTTTCAGAATTTCAATTCATGGCATTCGCTCTAACTCACCAAGAACTAGGGCAGTTTAGTCTAAAAGTCTTCTCCATCATTCAGCTCCTCTATGGCCTAATGAGCCCATGATTTAAAGCCAATTGTGAATGGTGACATGGCCCATTAAATGGTAGACTGAAAGCACCAAAACTAATGTCTCCATGGCCACTAAAGTGACTGTTCTCCCGGGAGAGGAACAGATGTCCATGGAAGGAAGATTTGAGGTGGCCACCCTCACGCTATCTAACTCTGGTTTTAAAACACAGTTCATTCAAATCAATGCCACTCAGGGCTACTGGATGATCAATTGGACATTAACTCTTCCCGTCAAGAAAAAGGTGCATGAAATGCCAGTCTGGAATTAGATAAGAGCAGGAAGAGAGTCAGGCAAAGACTGGGGGCCTCAGAGGAATCCCCACTGTGGGGTTTGCAAAGCTATGCATAAATTCAGATCAAACACTTAGCTGGAGAGATGTAGTTGTCTGTCACACATCAAGCCTGGTTTGTGAGGCTGTCAGTCACCGTGTGAACTACAGAGTCACCACATGAACTGGCCAGGACCCAGGAGGATTTGCACAAAATGAAATTCCAGATATAGAAATGCCAGTGAGCCCAAGGAACACTGGCATTCTTAATAATACCGGCATACTAGCACCCCAAAACCACATCAGGGTTCCCTCTCTCGTAGTCTCTCTCCCATCCCCACCACCACCTCCTCCTTCCTCTTATTTTCCCTTCCCTCTTTCTTTTTATCTCCTTCTCCCAGTTTTGAGAGACTTACAGAATCGAAGGAACAGAGGAAGGTGATACAGAACATAAGCTTATGAGAGCGAGCTTCTATTTATCTGATAATCTAAACTTCCACAAAACTCACATACATGAATTTGTTTTCTTTTATGAGAAAAGGATTAACAGCTAGCTGACGTGACAGATTAATTTTTAAATAGATTAATTCCAGGGAAAGACACAAGGTCAGTGTAGATTCAACACCATCTCTCTATCTATCCATGTCTAGCTAGCTAACTATTTATCTAAGTATCTATCTAGTTTTCAACAAATAACTCCCTAAGCACTGGTATGGACTATGCTTTTCTCTCCTCCTCTCTGTCCCACATCAGTTTCATAAAAAATTCATGTTTTCCAACCTCGTATGAGGCCTTCAGTGCTGCTTGCAGCCTTCCTACATGTCTTTCTTTGGTCAGCACTCTCTCCCATTCTCCACAGTGGCAAATGTCAGTCTTCATACTCATCAAAGCTTCTACCTCATCACCACCCTCTTTACTCAGGAGAGCCCCTCACCTCCTCCTTCCCAGACAAAATAGACGCCTCCAGGGAAGAACTTCCCCCACCATCTACTTCCAAGTTCACCTGCCTGGGTCCCCACTATTCTTATCACCAAGTGAATGTGACAGTGGAATACTCTGGAGCCCATCCCATCCTATGCCACCTTCTTAACCCTTCTCTTTCTAGACCTTCAACTTCTCCCCTTCTATCAGTTCCTTCTCCATCAGCATTTAAATATACTTCATGTTATTCCACCTCGAAAGCCAACAAGCAAACAAAACCCCTCTTCTCCATGGGCTGATCCTTCTAGTTCTCTGTTCCACATCAGATCCCAGCTTGTTGAAAGCAAAGCTGACACTCACTGCCCCCACTTTCTTCTCTCCAATAAGGTTAGGAGTTTGGATTAAAGTAGACTGAGAGAGAGCTGTTCTTCTCCCAGCTGATTTGAGTGATCATGGGCATAGTATTTAACCTCTCAATGTCTCAGTAACCTCTCAATGTCTCATGGAAAATGGAGTTATTAGTCCTAAGTATTTGGTTGTTGTGAATATAAAAGATGGGAATACTGGTAAAAAGTTTAGCACAGTGTCTGGCACATAGTAAGCTCTCAAAAATGTAGCTATTAATGTTATTTAATCCTTAAAACTCTTTAATCCGCCTTTTTCCCATGCCATTCCTTTTTCCCAGAATACTTCTTATTGCTAAATTCAAAGATAATTTTTCAGAATTATCTCCATCTCTTTGGCACAACTAATGACTTGTTTCCTTATTAAATAAGCTCTCTGTCCACTTCTTAGTCTCCTTCCTCCAACATTGCAATATTTATAAATGCTCTTCAGTTTCATCCTCTACCCGGCCTGTTTTTCACTCTTCTCATACTTTCTTAGTTATCTCATGCACTCCTATGGCTTCTACAGATTGATAATATCCGAATCTATATCTGCAGTCCAGAACTTTCTCCCAAGCTCCAGACTCCAAAATCCCATGAAGTCATCTTTACTAAGATGATTCACAGACATTTCAGACATTTCAAACTGTCCCAAGTGCACCTAATCATCTTCCATGTGTCTTCCTCTGTGAACCATCACTCATTCAATTGATACTTCCAGAAACCTTGACAACACGGGTTTCCTTCATGAGCCTCCACATCCAATCCCAATTCTACTTTCAGTATGCCTCAATCCATTTGTGCGTTCCCATTCCTAACGGGGTACTGCCACAGTTAACACAATCTTATCTCCTGTCAGTGACTATCACAAATTTCCAGCTGATATAGGTGTAGGGGTTCAGAAGGAGCCACCCCAAGATATGCCTCAGTGGTATGCAAATTATTTTGAGCTAAAGGCAACGAAGACCCTGCGGGCTCAAGATAAACTTCTGTTCTCCCCTTAACTATCTAGAAAAATTTAAATTAGGAGCCTGGCCAGCGATAAGAGTTATCACCAGAAATGCCTTTTTACCTATCTATCTGACAGGGTGAGCTAATAATTACGGAACACGTGCTATCAATGTAATGACCTTGTGAAGACCCAAGGCACATTACCTCATCCCTAGTTCAGAATGTCTTATATACCTCACTTTCCCTTTCTGTTTCGGAACCTCTCATGTATGTGAGATCTCTGACTCTCTCATGTATAGGTATAGGTTCCCATCCATAGGTATGTAATTAAACTCAGTCATTTCTCTTGTTCATCTGTCTCCTGTCTATTGGACTCTTACATCAGCCATAAAAACCTTGAGGGTAGAGGAAAGTTTCTTCCTCCCCTACACAGGCATTGCATCTCCTCTAATCGCTCTCTACTATAAGCCAGAGTGAGCTTTATTTGTCTATTTCATTTGAGGTAGACTTTTGAAAATATAGAAAAAATACAAAGAATGATCAAACAAACACCCTTATTCCTACTAACCATAATTAACAGTGATGTTTCTAAAATTAAAATCACATAACTAGTCTGCAAACTGCCCAAAGGCTCCTACTTGTCCTTAGTATCAAGTTCAAACTCAGCTGCAAGGTTGACATGACTCCACAATTTCCAGCCTCTTCTTGCCCACACTTCCCCACTCAGCAATCTGCAGTCCAGATCACAGCAAAAAACAAAAACTGTTTTTGTTTTCCCGAAAATACCAAGCTCCCTCTCCAGTCCAGGACTTTCCACCTTTGAGGAAGAAGGCAGTAAAGGGATGAGACACTACCTGAGAAAGGGAAAGAAGCAGAAACAAACGATGGCAGGTAGTTGGCAGTCAGCCCACAGAACTGATGCTCAGAGCAATCCCTGAGCTCATGCAAGTGACAGCATCACAGTCTTAGAATGGCTTGGAAATTTATTTAAATCCAGCCTTCCCTGCCTCCCACTCCTGAACTTACCCATCACACCTTCCAAGAACCTAAATCTGAAGAGTAGTAAAGTACTACCCATATACTAAATGTTTTGCATCTTATGGCTGTTTAATGTACTCAAAGGAGAATATATAATCCAGGAAGACAAATGATTATAATTCTCTAAGCCTCCTAGAAGACAGAAATCTTTCCTCTGACATCCCTCCTAGGGGGTAGAGGTGATCTTTGAATGGAAAAAGAAAGAAGGTCAGGAACTAAATTAAGCAGTCCTTTTCATGGGCAGAAAGGAAGCATCCAAAGGTTTCTGGCAATTCCTTTGTTTTATGGAGACAGTTAAAAGGAAACCAGGACGGAAAAGAAATCTTTCCACTTCTTGTGACAGGCCTTACAAATTGTCTTATTTTAAGAAAACGCTGGTATTTCTTTGGCTACCCAGTGACAGCATATGATGCCTAGAAAATGGCATGGTCACTATAAACCAGAATTCTCTTATTTTAGCCCATATTGAAGTTCATCATCAAAGACATGTACATCAGTAAATGCCTGATGACATTTGGCTTGGTAGAAAAATTAGTGAAATACTAGTATATCATGCAACCCCACTATCAGAGTTATTTATGAAATGGTAGCCTGCATGGAGGAAAGTGGATTGTACAAAAGCTGCCTAATCCTCCAGGCTGTAATGAAAATTATTATGATTTCTGTGGACTACTTAAGATGGAAGCTTTGTTGGTATTTTATCAAAATTCAATAGTTGTTAACTGATCACATCTCTGCTTGTACAATGTTTTTTTTAAAAATGTGAGAAGAAAACTGAAGGGACTTCTTGCTGATTTTTAAAAAATTAATTAATGAAAGGGAAAGGGAAGAAAACGTGTGCATGATCTCTGTATATGTTATATGGGGTTTTTGTTTAGGGCATGATTTTCCCCGTTACCTGTGGAAATCTACTCCCTCCCCATACCTACGCCATGGAGAAAATTTGTTCTGGAATATATCTGACTTTCTAGTAAAGTGAAATATCTTTAAAGTGCTGCCATTCTGATTATAAAAAAAGTACACTGCCTTTTAGAACAGATGTTTGGGAAAAAGTAAACATGTGTCAAGATGGATACTTTAATTTGTAATGGGAAGTTAACAAACATGGCTGTGACAGGGGCTCTGAACTGTCTTTTAATTTATTATTCAGAACCTTCTGTCATTATGCACACACCCTCAAAAATTTTAATCCTCCAAGCACAGTTCTAACTAAAACTGCTCAAAGGCTCAAATGTGACACCTAAATGATGCTTTGAACTACATGGTAAAGTCATTAGAAAGTTGAGGAACATGCAGATTACAACAAAAAAGCTTGTGGAAAACTCAACCTCTATATGGTATACAGTCCATGCAGCAAGAGCATGTGGGTAAGCACTACCCACACACGTACACACATGCACACAGAATATTTCAGAAGGGCAGAAGGAAGTCCGAGTGTTGTGAGCTCACATTTGTCTCTAGAACCATCGTCTACTGGAAGGCATCAAGCCAGTCCCTTAGAGATAGTCATATTCATAAATATAGAAATCACTGTTTATTTTGTTTGCCATGGTGTCCTTTATAATCATGATTTCATTTTATCTCCCAACAACCATATTTAGTAAGTTGTAACATCCTCATTTTACAGATAAGGAAACAGAGGTCGAACTATCACCAAACTATCATCACCAAACTATCACAATGACCTTGCAAACAGCACCAGGGTCCTTTATTTTCAAGTTGTACTTGTTTCATGAGGGCAAGCTTCCCAATGCCAGCAGGAATCAAATTTGATTTTATGTCAGATCTGATCATTTTATTCCAAAGAATTTATAATTGAAATACAGAGAATAACATTTCATTTTTATTTAATTATATTTTTGTTTCTTTCACAACAGTGTACTTTACTTTAAAAGCTAAGGATAAAGATTGCCTAATATTCTCATAAAAGTTTATCTGAGTAGAATACACAGTAGAGCAAGTGTTGAAACGTAAATGATTCTGTACAATTCAGCACCTTTCTCTCAAATTTTCATCAGTTTAACAGTTCAATTCAACAAATGTTACTCTAGTACATGCTGTGTGTCAGGAACAGAAAATACAATACTAAGTTGGCAGACATGGCCCCTGGCACTCACAGAACTTTCAATCCTGTCAAGCATCTGATGATTAAAAAGTAACTCCAGTACAATATTGTAAGCGCTGTAGAAGGTGAGAAGCAGGAGACTATACGTGCATATACAAAGGTAAGGAAGGATTCTGGGAGAAAAATGACATCTATGCTGAAACTTGATGTTAACCACACATGGAGGAAGTAGGATAAAGATCACGTGAAGTCCTGGAGTTGAGAACCTGGTTATGTTCAAGAAAGTCACTCTTAAGACTGGTACAGTGATATGGTTGGTGGGAGCACAGAGGTGGGCATGGTAGGGAGGAAGACACAGGGTAAGGTGTTACAGACAGAGATGGGTAAGGGTGGCCAAAAATAAGGCTGGAAATGCCAAATCATAAAAGCTTCATGTGCCATTTTAAGAAGGTTGAGCTTTAGCCAAAGGGTAATGGAGAACATTTGAAGGACTTTCATCAGTAGCTGCTTGTTTTAACTCTAATTTTACCTCCAGGATTGAATATAACTCCACCCCAATCTCTTGTAGCTAAAACCTCCCAGATCTTTTAGCCTCACCACATGTTAAAATTCCTAAAGTTTTTCTTCTGCAGCACACTTTAATGACCCTAGAAAAGGAAGCTCCTGATGTTTAGGATTTCCCATCCAGAAGGCATGCTCAGCCCTCCCTGCCTGTTCTGGTACATTATTCATTATACGCTACAGTATTCCCTGTTTCTCAGCTCAAGGAATAGTCTTTCTGATCCATGCAGAGCTAGAAGAAAAGATGATAGTTACTCAGCTCTTGTAGCATGAACCCACATAACTAATCTGCCCTACATTGCATTTCTCTCCTAAACCACCCTCACTCCTTTAGCTATTTTCCCCTTGAAACCAGAGCTTTTATGTAACTTTTTAAAATTTACTTATTTATTTATTTTTTTTAATTAAAGGTTATTGAGGTGACAATTGTTAGTAAAGTTACATGGATTTCAGGTGTACAGTTCTGTATACATCATCTATAAATCCCATTGTGTGTTCACCACCCAGAGTCAGTTCTCCTTCCATCACCATATATTTGATCCCCTTTACCCTCATCTACCACCCCACTCCTCCCTTACCCTCACCTTATGTAACTTGAAGCTATTTAATGGAATTTTTCTTTAGCAGTTATCACCGATACACCGGTTAAATTCAAAGCTATTTCCTCTTTACAAATTTAAAATTACAAATATATTATGCTAGAATGCAACCTTCAAACCATACTTTAAATAGGTCATTTTTTAAAATATCTTAAATATAAAGTGTGTTCTCCGCAAGTTTTTTCTCCTTCTGGACAAAGAGAAAATTCTAAATGAGAACGTAGAAAATTATTTTGGTGTGAGACAATCCAAAACACACACGCACACACACACACACACACACACACACACACACACACACACACACACATCCCTGCATTTGAAAATTGAATGGTAATAGAGGAAGAGTTGTTTTAAAAAGGTAGTGGGATACCTGAAGAAATAATATCCCAAATATTTCAAGTATTACCCAGGAGAGAATTTCCACTAACATATGCTGCAATTTGCCACAGGCAAATGAGAACCTCTAATTCAGAACAAAAGGTGGACTTCCACCTATAAAAAATTCTGCAAGCAACAGCACGCTCTGGCTAGAATAACGATGCGTGACTTATGGCTGAAAACATACCGTAGCTCAACAGATGGTTCTCTTCTGGGGTTTAAGACAGGCAGGCGTGGGGCAGTATCCTGACAACAGTGAAATACTGACGTGAGGAGGAGCCAGCCAGAGGCACCAGGCCCGGGGATGGCCCATCTTTTGTGAAGTACACCATTTTCCGGGCATGCCCTGCAGGAATTTCCCCAAAACACAGTCCAAAGCAATTGCTTTGTTACAGAGGCATGTCAAGGAATTTGCAAAATAAAAACCATTGGTGCAAGTGAAACTCCATTACTTCTTTTCAATACATTGATAGAGGCAGCTCTTGTTTGTTCGTCTCAGAAGCCCAAGGTTTGCATTCAGAAGCTGCGTATTTTTATTGTACATCTTAGTTTTTAACTTGAGGTTTGTCCCTCTGGCACATTCCAACCCAAATTCCTTGTTTTCCCAATGCAGATCCTCATCAGTAGTGGGAAGAAAGATAACTCTGTTTACTGAAAATGAGCTTCTGCTTGGTCCTGTGAGCAGCCTTACCCAAACCTGGACAAGCACTGCCATCCCTAACCCCAACATATCAAAAACTGAACTAAAGTCCTCCCTCCAAAACACAATTCTCCCTTTAGTTTCCCAAACTGGGAACTGGGAACCATCCACCTCCACTGTCCAATCCCGAAACCGAGGAGTCCTCTTTGCCTCCCTCTCTCTTACTTCTCTGGCCAATAACCAAGTCCTGTCACATCGACAGTCTAAATCTCTCTCCAGTCTGCCTCTCTCCAGCTTCACTGCCACCTCCCAGGTCCAGCTGGCTGCCATCTCAGCCCTGAATTAATTAATTATGCAACCTGCAGCCAGAGTGGGCTTTCCCAATACAGCTCAGATGGACTTTCTCTTGCTTCAAACCCTTCCAGTGGCTCTCCATGGCTTTAGAACAAAGCCCAAAGTCCTCACCATGGCTGAGAGGGCCCTTCAAGTTCTGACCCTTGCCTTTGTCTGAATCCTTATCCCCCACTATGCCCCACCTCACACTCTCTGCTCTAACCAAGCCAAACACCATGTGACATCCCCAAGGTACTACTCTCTCTCTTGCCACCCAGCTTCACATGTGCTGCTTCCTTCATCTCCAACGAGCAACCTCCACCCAACTCCACCTCGTCCTTGAGCCTCAGTCCAGTGTTCTCTACCAAGAAGAAGGCTCCTCTTTTCTCCCAAGACTCCTTTAGTAGAACACAGGTAAGTGTCCTCCCCACATGTTCTCATAACCCTCTTTCAAGTCATAGTACTTGTCACACCATGTTGGTGACTGGGTCCCATCAGTATTGCATCCCAAGATTTAGACACATATTAGGCACTGAAGTATTCGGTGAATAAACGCATTAATGAATACCTCCTGAATGACTGAATGATATCCTAAATTAATAAATGACACTCTTGAATATTTTAGAAAGTGACAGCATGCCCACCACCACCCTACCTCACTCCTTTCCTTGTCTCTTTCTGATTTCTGCATTGATCTGATCCCTCTCTGGTTCCTAACCTAATCAGTGCCTCTGCAGACCCCTGGACTAGAGTATGTGTGGTACTGCTGTCTGACCCTTGGCTTTCCCATGGCATCTCTGATTTGGCCTGCCCTCTTGCCACTCCCCCCCCCCCGCACCCCCCACCATCCTTGTTTGGGTAGGAGTAGCCTCACAGAATCTAGTTTTTGCTCCCAGTCATTCCGTTGGCCTATGCTTGGGCAACTTACCACTCCCACTCCACCCACCTGTGAAGTGAGGCATCAGGCATTTCACACCCATTGTTCTTGGAGTCCTCACTACTCAAACAAAATTATACTGTTTTTGTCTCCTTCAGTTATGGCTATGGTGTTAGGGCAAGGCATGCACAACTTGGTGGGCAGATGTGTGTTTTTCTGGACCAAAAAACGATGACGGCCAAACCAGAGATACTCACCCTTTCGCTTTTAGGTGCCTAAAACAAACACTGCCATGGCATCATCAGCTCATTCTCTGTCTTCCTGTTGGAAAGTTATACGGATTCCTCACAGAGCTGCAGTAATCCATGGATACCCAGCGCTCAAAATCTTGAGGAATTCTTTCTTGTAAACCAATTATTGTAGGACAGTCATATTATCCCTGCAGAGGGGACTCTGTCAGCTTCTTGGTTACTCTGTACAACAGCTCCACCCACCACCCTCTTTGCTGCCAGGAGTCACAGGCTGACCTTATTAGGATACTGAAGCTGAGTACCACTGGCCTAGAATGTTCTCACACAACATTTAAATGCTGAATCCTAACACTAGCTCCCTGAGAACCCTCCCATTCCATTTCCCCAGGCACTGTCCTCTGCCCCTTCCCTATATGTTTTCCATTTATTTTGGTCTTGATTTCTACCACTCTGATCTTGGAACTGAGATCCTTGTCTTGACCCTGCCTCTGCATTTCTTAGCTACACATGGACTTTCAGGGGTATAACACCTGGCTTTCCTCTGTGACTCTGACTGGTTCAACCTTCAGATTAAGATTCCAACACTACAGCATCTACCCAACCCATAGCCCTTTGGAAGGGAAAGAAAGAGGTTGTTAGAGTCCAACAAATAATCACCCATCATTTCTAAGAGGGCAGCACACTTCCTATAGATGCTCTCTATAGAGACTACTTTATCTTAGGCTTTGTAGACTGAGCCCTAAAACTAGAGTTGGAGGCCATCTACGTTATAATTGACTGATAGCATGAATTAGAGGGGGAGAATTTTGAAAAGTATTCTCTCCATTATTTATGCCACCTGCAGATTGCCTGCTGTCTCACTTTAAGGCATTTTTTCATCTAAAAAGTGCAAAATTCTTAAAACACACAAGGTAGAACTGAAAATACCACATTGGGTATCACAGAAGTATGGGCCAGCCTTTGGAGTATGTGTGGTACTGAGAAAGTTAGAATCTTGATCTCAAAAGCTATTAAACGCCATCCTTTTCCCAATCCCTTCACCTGCCTGCCTGATTGCTTTTAAATGAAGATGCAAGATTTCCAGGGGAAGACGGTGCAGAAAATAGAATACCATTTTTTTCTCTCCTCTATCTCACTGATAATGGTGTGGGAGCGTCCACAGGTATAGATAACCAGTGTAAATTAAAAGCTTAACTGGAGGCCTATAAAAGGCCATCTTCCCTCCCTCTTGTCTACTCCTCTTCTCACACAATGCACAATACGACCTGAGAGAAGGCAAAAAAAATGTATCTCTAAAAACGCAATTGCTATAACCAATTATTCAGCAAAGTGTTCTTTATTAAGCCTCAAGCCTTTGATTAGTGAGTTTAATTTAAAGAGATTTTTCCTTCTCCTACTTAAGGCTGAGCTGTATAAAGTGCTGTCTTTGCTTATCAAGCTGATATGGAGCATTTATAGGCCAAAGGGAATGTTGGATATGTTACAGCATTGCTATTAAATCAGACCTGCTTCAGAAAAGAGATTGGGAGGTGATCAGAATGGCTGTCCCCCAGTTAGTCTAAGGCACCACCTGGAAGCCGCTGCTCCCGGAATCACCTTGATATCAGTAGCTTGTCCCTTCTGGCTGAGACAAAGCATAATATCAGAAAATACGTATTTCCCTCCTTCCCTGCCTTCAAAAGTGATCAGCTGCAGAAAATCTGGGTCTGCAGTTTAGGTTGAACAAATAACCTTGAAAATCCAAGACAGACTTAGACATTTTTGAAATGATCTTATGGACAGTACTTCCATTCTAATACAGCCCATGGTATAATTAGCTGCAGTGAAAAATCTAAGCCACAAAACCCATAATACAAAACCAGATGTTCTAAAGGATTTACTCAGTGAATTTAGAACTTGATTAAAAAAAAATACAAGTTTACAAAAACCAGGACACAACATTAGCCCCTTATTCAGATTAAGAGCAGTTAGAGGAAATACCTAAATTATCATGGCACTTGATTTGGATGCCCTGTCCAAATCTCTGCCCATATCCATGCTCAGCGCCCTGCTGACTGAGCCATGAGACCCTTCCCATACCCTACTGACAGCGGACACTTGATTAAAGGTAAGCACCCAGAGTCCCTTTCACAGAAGGCTAAACTCAGACACCAACCAACGTCCTAGTTGTTTAGCCACAAGTGCAGGACTCAGAAGGTCATGTAAACAAACTAAGACCCTGACTTTCTTTTGAAATGGCTTTAGTAATATTGCTTGTAGTGGGGAGGAAGGGAGAGAGATGGAAGGAGAAAGAGAAAGTGAAGCATCTCAAAGCTTCGCTGCAATGACTATACCTCCTACAAAATACCTGTGGAATCCCTGAATTAAACCCCTTTTCACTGGAGCTTTCTTAAATGATTTCTGTCGCTTGCCATAATGACATAGATGTCTATGCACATTTCACGTATCCTCCATCTGTCCTTTTATTGTGATTTGCATTTTCCCGGGTTAAACCACACCTTCATAAATAAAAATACACTTATTATGTATTTCAGCAACAACCCAATTCTTACAAATACCTCAGGCTTCAAATGATTCTCTGACTATGGACTTTCATTAACCAAATTACAAGGCTAGCGATCACATCCCCAGTTTTCGAGAGTTAGTAACAAAACAAAGCTGAAGTCAACTGTCTCTGTAGTAAAAGCTGCAGAAAAAGAATTCCACGAACCCACTGTGACAGTGAAATTGAAGTCAAAGGCCCCTCACAGATACTCTTCCATTCTTATCAGCCATGCCTTTCTCAATATTCTGGAATCTTTGATTTTGTTTTATTTTGTTTTGCTTTGGCAAGCAGTTGGGGAGCTAAGTAGATTTTGCTGGATGTTGGAGATAGGAAATAACAATGAGTTGGAATCTTTGACGCCAAAACAATAAAACTGTGAAGAACTCACTTCCCTTATCCTCTTTCCTCTGGAAATGAAAACAGGACACAATCAAGTACATCAATTTTAGAGGATAAATGACCTTTAAGAACAATGACAAGAATAAGCAAATGTGTCAGAGATTATTCTTTATTATGCTTAGTTCTTTATGTTTGTGTCAAATAACCAATTCTATTGCTAAGAACCCCTATGAGAACTGAGAATCCAGTAAAAGTTCTATTACATAGGGATCTTCTCTATAAGAATATTTGCTGACATGAGATATTTTCTTATGTGATACGGAACTATTGTGGTATGGGAGCCGTTTTCCACATTCTTATCACACACATACACTCAAACCAAAGCTGGCCATGTCCCCTGCTGAACATTCTGGTGCACCCAACTTGTCCCTACTACTTACTACAACTCTATCAGGATGTTAAATAGGACTTTTCCTACAGTTTCTGGACATAAAACAGATGCCCAGTTAAACTGAATTTCAGATAAACAATGAATATTACACAGGATATAATCATACTGAAAAAAAATTATTTGGCAACCTTAACTTCTCCTCTTGTCTCAAAGAGTCAACGGAAACTCTAAAGCTGAAACCATTGGGTTACAAACACCTCAATATCCCTAAAAAGAGCTGCTAAACATACCCTTGCCTTTGGTTTGATTCTGCCTCAGCCTTTGTGCCTGAGATTCCTTAATTCTCTATCTATTCCGTATACCCTTGCCCAACTCATCTAAGATGCTACTTTCACATCTATTGTCACCTGTAGCCGGCAAACTCCTTGACGGTGGGGTCAAGTCCTATCCATCTGCTTCCTCGGAGCCCTGAGCACATATGGATGTTCCATAAATATTCACTGAGATCAAATGCTTGCCCATGGCCTTCTGCATCAATCCTAGACCCTCCTCCTGGCTTTTGAGAGCTTTCATAATCCAACCTCGGCTTATTCTTATTCTTCATTTCCTCTCAAGAGCTTCCATGTTTACGAAGCTTTTGTTCTGGCTAGTTCCCAAATGTGCTCTGTGCTCTAGCCCAACCTGCAAGCCCTTACCTCTGCTCCCTGAAATTTTACATACACTTTCCTTAAGATCCAATTCAAGTACCACATTCTTCAATAAGGCTTTGATTATTGCAATCTTCAAATGCCATCTCTGCTCCACAACATTTCCATTTTAGAAGCTAGAGCATAACACAAAGTTTTACCTTCGGTGTTTGCTAATTGGTTGGTCTGTTCGTTCAGTCGCCCTAGTTCTGAGGTCAGTAAAGTCAAGGACTGTGTCATAAATATCTTTTGTATGCCCTTCCCTCAGCACAATGTTTGCCCAGAGGACATACCCCACAGAAAGACATTGAGTGTCATTTCCATCTTTTCTAGGACCTTCTATCAAATCACTACAGTATATTCACGGCTTAAAACTGTCAAGAACTAAAAAACACGGGGCTTCCACCTTGGCTCTTCCACAAATTTTCATCACTCCAATAAATGTTTTAAAATGACATCTCGTTTTGATGCATATTTCTCTGACCACTAGACGTTTAGCATCTCAATTTTTATCAGACATTTGTATTTCTTCTTCTTTAACTGATCAGTTCATACATAGTATATTTAGCTGTATGTTCTGGTTTGAGTTTAGGATGAAATCTGAATTTGAGATACAATCTTGGGAGTGAATAGCCTAAGGATGGTCACTAAAGTAATGGTTTTGGATAAAAAAAAGACCAGGGAGTATGGCAGATATAACAACCCAACTGGGCTTGTCAAAAAAATATGAATATCTATAGTAAATTTTTCAGAATTATCCACTTAGCAATGGCCAAGTAAATCAGAAATGAACCATTTAAACCTAATCTTATGTCCTCTGCTCACATTTGATGTTATAGGATTTTGTTCAGATAAACTAAATCATGTTTCCGAGAATCAAACATATTGGTAACTGAGAAATTTCTAGGAGGCAGTATCAATAAAGCTGTGTCTGCCACTCCAATTTGACACGGTGAAACAGAGACATATCTGGCAAGAGCTAGTGGCTGCACTGGGTTCTGAATAGAGATGATAGTGGTCCAAAATAATGAAATCGTAGCATCTGCTCTGACTGGGTATAAATTGTTTAGAGCAATTTCTCTGGCTATTGGGCCAAAGTCAGCATTACCCACTGCAGATTGGAGAGTCAGAAATGTTGACATACGGTTCACCAGTAAGCAAAACAAAGCGTGTTGTTGTAAGTCAAACAGACATCATAATAGCTACATAAGGAGACCATTTTTAGAGATGCCAAAGGGTCAAGATATACCATTAGCTACTTCACTATGACAGAATATACCAAAGGCCTGAGTACAGGCTAACATGCTCGACTGATAAACTAGACACAGGGAATGTTGCAATCAAAAACTGCTGTATACACAGGATTCTGCAAGGGGGAGTAATAATGTTTTATCTGCCCCTGGTTCGGGGATCATGAAAGCTATGTTTGTTCCTCCACATATCAAAGAGAAGATCGGAGGATGACAATAAAACTTCACCACTGTGAAATCTCATTCCAGCTCTGACATCCTGGAACCAGAATAAGCAGAGAGGCAATGAGGCTATCCAATGAGGCTTTCTTTCCTCACTCGCAAACACTGATGGTCAAAATAATGACAACAATAATGGTTATCGTGACAACAACAACAGCTGACAATGAGCAAGTGCCTTCTCTATGCCAGGGACTGTGCTTCAATATTTTATCCAACCCCATCAGGTAGGGTGGATCTTTTGGGAAGTTACTCATGGCATGGCCTAATCTTCCTGGAGATCTTTCTTATCTCCAGAACTTCCTCAGGATGCAGTTTGAGGCAGCATCCTGCTATTTTACAGAAGTGGCACTCAACTCTAGCCTCATACGCAATATACAGTGTGAGTCCAATCTTTGGTTTTATTTCTCCTTTATTATTTCTTCTTTTCTGATCTTGGCTGGGTATCTGTGTAGCCATATAAGAGAGGAGATTAACCCTATGCACAAGCTCTATTAAATGTTGAACACTTCCAAACAAACCTGGAACTCTTGGATGATGTAGAGGGGAAAGGCTATAGCAAAATAAACTGGCTGGTTCCTTTGGATGCCTAGTAAGAAAATCTGGCTCAGTACTTGGGAACCACTCTAAAATCTTGGAAGGACAGTGAAGAATCCTTGTTTGTGTGGTTGTGCTATTCTCAAGTAGCTATTTTTATGATTACCTTCTATTCTGAGTGACAAATGGAAAACGAAATCCTTGAACTTTTATCCCAAACAATTGCCAAGTTTTGTTTTACCATAGTGACTTGGAGAATTACAATTATGTTGTCCTGACCTCAGAAGTCGTCATTCTGTTTTGGAAAGTAAATAAACTAAAACAAAAGTTTTTTCTTCTCTACTAAAGAAATACTCAGTATTCTGTTCTAGGACGTGATCAACCCGTGTAATACGGTAAATGCCTTTCTTCCCCCATTATTTTTGTCTGTTTCTACTGTCAACTTTGAGTCTGGGGGCTCTGAAGTATTAGTTAAAAGGTAGGAATTAGCTGTTAACTCACTGGCAAGTTGCACTCGTTTTTCTTCCCCATTTGTTATCTGGCTTTGTAGTTTAGTCATGTAACGTGTTAAAATATAGCAATAATAAAATATGCAGTGGAAAAGATTTATAACAGAATAAAGCCCTCTGTTAGAGAGACTTCATAGAAAATGGACATCAGAAAAATATCTCATTCATTCAGGCAGTTTTAATGAATCGTATGTATCAGACATTGTGATGCCCAGTCCTTAGGATGGAGGAAGTGGAGGTCAGCTGGAGACAGTGTCACATGGAGAGAAAATGGGCCTTGGAGGCAGGTAGAGCTGGCGTTGGCCTGCTCTGGGAAACAGGCGACAGCTGGCTTTACACCAGCTACTGACTGGGGTCCTCTCTGGATTTCAGAGGTTACTCACTTGATTTTTTTTAGCTTTATATTTTGAGGTAATTGTAGATTCACATGCAAGAAATAATAAAGACATATCCTGCATACCCTTAACCCAGTTTCCCCAATGGAAATATCTTGTATAACTATAGCATAATATCCCAATGAGGAAACTGACAACCTTATGCAGATTTTACCAGTTTTTCACGTACTCTGTGTATGTGTATGTATGTGATTGTATTTATTTCTGTGCAATTTAACCACATAGTATGTAGAGTTGTGAGGCCAGAAGCACAGACAAGATATAGAAGTCCCATCACAAATATCCCTCATGCTACCCTCATCTGATCTCCATTTCTATGATTTTTTCATTTCAACATTGTTATTTTATATAAATAGAATCACACAGGGCAACCTTTTGAGACTGGCTTTTTTCACTCGGCATAATTCACTTGCCAGCCATTCAAAGTGTTGCGTGTACCAACAGTTCGTTCCTTTTTATTGCTAGGTATTATTTCATTTCATGGATGTGCCACCATTTCTTTAACCATTCATCCACGGAAGCACATTTGAGTTGTGCAGTTTGGGGCTATAGTAATAAAGCTGCAATGCACATTCACATATGTTTTTGTGTGAATGTAAATTTTCATTTCTCTGGGATAAGGGCCCAAGAGTGGAATTCCTGGGTTGTATGGTAAGTGTGTGTGTAGTTTTACAACAAATTGCCAAACTATCTTCAAGAGTGACCATACCATTTTACATTCCCACAGCAATGTAAGTGATCCAATGTCTCCACACCCTTACCAGCTTTCGGTGTTACTACTACTGCTTTTATTTTACTTATTCTGGTGGGTGTGCAATTCTATCTCATTGTGGATTTAATTTGTGTGTCCCTAATAACTAACGATGTTTCACATATTTTCATATGCTCATTTGTCATCTGTATTATCGCCTTAGGGAAATGTCTATTCATGTGTGTTACCCATTTCCTAACAGGATTGTTTGCTTCATTTTTACTGTTGAGCTTTGAAAGTTATTTATATGGTACTCGTATTCCAGATACAAGTCCTTTGACAGATATGTGGCCTACGAATATTTTCTCCCAGTCTACAGACTTGTCTTTCTATCCTGTTGCATAGGTTAACAGAGCAAAAGTTCTTAATTTTAATGTCAAATTCATCATGTTTTTCTTTTATGGATTATGCCTTTGGTATCAAGTCTAAGAACTTTTCACCAGTTCTACATCCTGAAATTTTTCTCCTATGTTTTCTCCTAGAAGTTTTGCATTTTTACATTTAAGTCTATGATCCACTTTGAGCTAATTTTTGTATAAGATATGGGGTTTTGGTTGGGTTTTGTTGTTGTTATTGTTTGTTTGTTTTTACCTATGGATGTCCAATTGTTCCAGCACCTTTGGTTGAAAAGGTTATCTCTTCCCCATTGGATTGCTTTTGCAACTTTGCCAAAAATCAGTTAGGCATATTTGTGTGGGTCACTAACTATTTCATTGACCTGTGTGTCTATCCCTTCACCAATACCACACTGTCTTAATATCTATAGCTATATAGTAAGCCTTAATATCAAGTAGAGTGACTACTCCCACTTTATTCCTTTATTTCAACATATCTTAGCCATTCTAAGTCCCGTGCATTTCCATGTAAATTTTTGAATAGGCTTGTCTGTGTCTACTAAAAACCATGCTGAGATGTTGATGAGATTTGCATTAAACCTAGGGATCAACTCAGAGAGAGGTGACAAATTGGCTATGTTGAGTCTTGCAATGCATGAATATCACCTTGATTTTAATCATCCCCTGCAGGTTGCTTTGCCTCAGCTCATGGGTTAAAATGCCCCCAGAGCCCAGAGTCTGCACCTGCTAAAATTCACCTGAGTTTACCACAGCCTTTGGACCCAGAGCTGCCCTCACAGACACACATCTCTGGTGCAATCCCCTGTGATTACAACTTTGGCTGCCACCTATGGTTTTACAGCAAAGAACCAGACTTATGTTTTCATTAGACCACCATCAGGTGATAGCTGAATCACCTCAAGCCTCAATTTCCTCATCTGTGGGATAACAATGCCTTCCTTGGGGCATCCTTATAGCTAGGCCTTAAATGGGGGGGTATTGTTATTGCTCTAACACATGCTCCTACCACTTCCCTAACTTGGTGTACAGTTAGATTTTTGGCATTTAAAAAGCCAAGCCACAATCATCCTTATTAGTAATATATTACCTATTTTAATCCATTATTCCCATATGTTGTAAGCATTCTAGACCCTGATGCCATCTACGTTTTTATCCCAGTCATTAAAAAATAATGGCAAACAAGGCAAAGAGACATGGACAGAGTTTGACATGTTACTAGAGAAATCTGTACTCATTTAGGTCCTTTGGTTGCAGTGAACGGAAACATATTCTGGGAAATTAGACAAAGGCTATGAATTAGAAGGAAGTCAAAGGACCATGCCCAGGAGCAACAGAACCAGGCAGTGCCAAAATCAGAAACATGACAGTCTTGCCGAGGACCCTGGCCCTGAAACAAATAAGCTGTAACCATTATGTTTGTCTATGTCACTCTATTCAAGAGGTGAAGAGCTAAGAGAAAGGTCCTCTTGGCTGAGCTCAGGTCTGTATTAGGCAGTTCAGAGAAAGAATCTGGCTGACAAGACCCTTCAGCATCTGTTATGGAAAGAGTCTACCTGCATTTCCCATCCACCCAAACTGCCCACAGTGGAGGAGAATCAATGCCCCCAAATGGAGTCACAGTGCTATCGGGAGGGAAAAGGAGTATTTGGATACTGCAAAGTGACAAAAGTCTACCCTTTTACCCCACGTGATAGTGATTCACTAATTAACACTGTGACTGTTAAGCCAGAAAGAGATCCACCTAATTATCCATGGACAGAGATCCCCCTACTCCACCAAAGCTGTGTTAACAAAAGGATAAACAGTCTTGCTGAAATGCAGATATGTAAAATCTATGGCATTCTGTGAATCTACTGGAACATACTCGAATCACAACTTTCATACTCTTATTTAAGCAGCCATACTGGTTGTGTAGTGATCTCAAGTCCCTTCCTTCACTTCAGTACTCAAGTTTTCTCACCGACAAAAAGGGGGGTGATGGTTCTAATCTCACAGTTGGTTGGTTCTTTCATTATAAAGTACTATACACCTTATTTATTACCTATCAGCTAGTTATAACCCCAACTTCCTTTATAGAAGCACAGAGGTCATTAAGTGGAAGTCCCTTAATTCTGGTTAGGTTTTTCTTTTTTTATAAGATTGGCAATGCAAACTAAGGAAAAGAAAATCTGGAGGGAGAACTGAGTCGATCTGCAAAAGAGAAGAATGAGAGATAGAAGACCTCCTGCCATCTGGAGAAATCTGTGAGGGAGAAGTAAGGAGCAGGGCGGGCAGAGGGAGAAAGGACCAGGAAAAGGCAAAGATGTCATGCTGTACAATGAGACCCCTCATGATGTCCCCTCAGGAAACCCACCCCAAACAGGCAGTTCCCTATTAGAGTGGCATGTTCCAAGACAAAGGCAGATTCAAGGAGGTTGAGCCCAAGTGGAAGACAAAGCCAAGAGGACACAAGTATCCCTTCCCTTTGTATTCTGACCCTAGGAAGAAGCAGAAATCTAGGATGCAAAGCTCCATGGACTATGGAATTTGAGGGATAAAGGCAAATTTATATAGATCTCAAGGGGCAAGGAAGCCTCCAGCTGACTTCTGGATTATATATATTTGAATTCATATCTGAGAAACAACAGAGTATTGAAGCCTCTAGTGATTCTTTTCAAGCAGAAAAAAAGGGGGAAGGGGGAGACTCTGTTCCGTTATTCCAATTTTGATCTTTTATTCATTCTCTAAGGGCAGAAATGACTGTTTATATGTTTTCATGAGTTAAATCACTCTTGAGGATTTTTTTGTTTTCAGTTGCTGCTTCCTGCTATGGATTTAAACACAGAAGCCCCTCTTTCTGAACCAAAGTATCGACAACCAGCACCCTACCACTGCCATGTGCTAGAGTCTAGATTCCTTTGTGTGCTCTTTTGCTGTTTGTTTTGTAGGGTACACAATTAATTACCAATGTGAACAGTGTGTTTCTTCTGTGTAGGAAAACCTGAGGTGAGACGAGCTGCCACCACCATTCTTCAGAACGTGTCTAACCATGGCCTCAGCAGAACACGGAGCTTCAGGACGATCTATTGTGTAGCACATGGCACTGCCATTCCAGCCACAGCCAGGGTACAAATCTAAGCAAGAGCCAAACCCCAGCCTCGCTGTGATCTCTGGGGTAAAAAGACAAGCTAGGCCAGTCAGAATCTCTTTCTTGAATATTTGAAACAGAAAATGGTAAGACAATGATGAAAGTGTATATCAAGGAAGGTCGTCAAACAGCTTTAGAGGCCATGAGACGTCATGAGCAAACCAGAATTAGGAAAATGCAAGTCAACAGCAAGAGGAGAATGAAGCAGACATAAGAAAATTGATTGAATCATATAAACCCCACCTGTTCCTGCCTCACGTATGAGCAAATACGAACCATTCCCTTTGCTTACCTTCTTACATTCTCTCTTCTTCTTTTTCTTCTTCTTCCTATTACCCCCTTCTCTGCCTAAACCCACCAGTCAGAATGGTTCGAGTTTTGCCATTAGAGCTAATGGAAATGCACCTTTCTAACTCCCTTGTTTTTCTCAATCCAGAACAAGATTTACACAAGACATGTTGACCATCTTGCCTCATGTAGGCATGATGACACCAAGGCCTTCCTTTGTTATCTCAAAATGCCCAGATAGAAATAATACCTAAGAACTTAAGGTTTCCCATCATAATGCTCTTCTCTCTTATGGAATCTAATTGTAGCTCAGAAAAGAGAGATTGGTTTTGCCAACCTCCCAGCATGCTGACTCTAACACATCACGAGCTAAATAATAAACAAGGGCAGCATGGTGTGGGAGAAGTAGCAGGGTTATCTTTGTTGTCCGTTCAGATTGTCAATTCAGTTGGTAGGTTTGTGAGGAAGGGAAAGAGAAATGCATGTGGAAGCAATATCACTACAGGCCACAATATATAGGTCTGCAGGGGAACTATACAGTTGAATGTATCATCAGGATGTGGCAAGCAGATGTGGCTCAACCAGAGGAATTCATAGCTGCAACTGGTATCCCTAATACCATAAAACTGTGCATGGAAGTTACTTTTAGGCTTTGAGGATCAAACAGCCAAATGCAAAACACAGATAATAGAATAACAACTGCTGCTTAACAGGGAGCAGGAGACAAAAATAATTTGCTACGTTTCACTGAATTCCAACCCCATACCTCTAACACAGCAAACCTATGCAATTAATTTATTCGAGTATGTGCAGTTGCCACTAATGAGGACAAATGCTATCAGTGATGGGACAAATGGTAGACAGGAGATCCTTAGCCAGCAGTTAAACAAGGGGAAGATTTTATTTCACCTGTTTTAAAAGAGTAAGATTTTAGATGCTAAAGAAGGAACCATAGGAAGTGAAGTGAATTAGAGGAAAATAATTCCTAGTGGAAGCAGATCTCCTTATCCTACATTAGTAAAAAGAACCTACATAAAGGAATCCATACTTAATTTTTAAAATTATTTTTAAATAAACGATCGCATCCATTAAGAAACTGAATGAATTCCTGGAATTAACGTCTTTTCTACCTTAGAAATCAGCCAAGAATAACCCAGACCAAACACACTCCCTCCCTATCTCTTAAATATTAATAAAAGCTCTCTGTCCAGCAATCCTGAAAAAGAATTTGAGAGTTATAAAGTCACGAGAATGATATTTTAAAGCTGGACAAACGTAAACTGGCTTAAGATGGTATTTCCGACTTTCCCTCCTTGTCAGCCCAAAAGCACTGGGTGTAGTAGACACATCTGTTGAGAAGTTCATAGACTTGCATATGTGGCACTTTAATGAAGAAATAAGAAGGCACTGGATTTCCCATTTACATTCTTGCACCACCACCCCTTCCTTCGATTTTCTCCTTGTTCCCTAACTCACAAAGGAGCACAACAGCCAGGGACAAACAGTGAGAGTGTAGAAGGTAGATGATAAAAACACTTGATCTTAAGAGTTGTTGAGAGCTTTTGATCCAAAGTAGAGTGAGTACTGTTTGAAGTCCCAGATACGTCATCACCATCATCACCATCATCATTATCATCATCATAATTTAAAACATTCCCTTCCTTTCTCCTGAAGTCTTCTTCCCCAGTCTGGCAAATTAGAATGAACTAAATGAATATTTTCATCAATATGTCTAAATATGCTATTCAGAGTAGGATTTTGTGTGTGATAGTCACCGGGGAATTTTCTGGAAGAGGAAAGGCAGTCCCAAAATTGGATGCACACACTGCTTTAAGGCTTTAAGATTTGGCAGAGTATATTGTGCCTTCACTGCACCCCAAGCCAGAAATAGGGGGGGAAAAAGATCAGTTTTCCAGGCATTGCAAAGGGACTCGCTTCATATTGCAATAGTTTCGCAAGATTTCAGCAGGCAGGAGGGAGAGTGTTCCCATCACAAAGTAACCCATACCCCTGAGTTTCTGACTGGCAAGTTGCCCAGCAGAGAAAATAGGATGCTTCTGAATGTACAGGCATCTTAGTCAATGACGGGTGACGAGGGTAGGGAGCTGCTGCAAAAGGACACTGGCAGGAAGAGAATGTGGGAAAGGAGGAATAGAGAGACAGGAGGATTCTGAAAGCGGAAAAGTATTTTTCAAGCATAGAACAACAACTTTAAAAATATTACTGGGGGATGATGCATAAAAAGTGTCCTTAGCAGGGGGAGATGTGAAGGGGAGGGACATGTGTTATAAAATATACTCTGTGGCCAGAATCCCTTAACCCTTAAGACGGATAATTAAACAGAAAATTTCTAATCGAGCAGAAGAATGGTACTTTCCAGTGACAAACACACTCTAGTCGCAGGCCCAGATTAACAATAAGAGCAAAAATGTAAGTACACAGAGAGAGAGAGAGAGAGAGAGAGAGAGAGAGAGAGAGAGAGAGAGAGAGAGAGAGAGAGAGGGGCAGAGCATCCCGAGGACTGCACGTAGGATGCAATGGGAAAACTCATTCCCAAGGACTTTAATTGCTTTGCCTTTGTGTTTCATCTTCTCCCCAATTTCTTCTGATGGGGATGATGATTGTCTGTTGAAGTCATGGTCCACTACTGCCCTGGAATTACATAAACATGGCATTATAAAGGAAGGTCGGTTCCAGAAATAGCAAAGCAGAGAGCGGTGCCATTTGTCTTTGTGGATGTAAGTGTGTGTGTCTATGTTTATAAATACCTCCCATTTACGTGGTATTTGGAAATCATTTGCTAGTCTAAGTAAGGAGGGCTTAGGAAATAGAACAAGAACCTCAGTCTCATGTTCGGTTGAAGAAGATGAAGGCAAGAAAAGATGAAGACTTCATTTCCAGTCACGATAAATGGAAATGAAGAGGTAAGATCTAGGCTTCAGCGGACCTCAGATCTCTGAACTCACCTGCGGTGGATGGGCTCTGCTTATGGGCAGGGAGCAGTCAGGGGGAGTGCAATTGTCAACAGTGTCCTTCAGCACCTGTGGGACCTCAGGGAATGTCTCTCAAGCAGCATTCAGAACAGGAGGGCGACCTACCTCCCATACTCTCACTCGTACTCGCCTCCAGGGCACCAACCAGAATCTTCAACCAATAGCAGTGGGAGCGGGGAGATAAATAACCCAACTTCTTCCCCTCTCAGGAAAAAGCAAAATTCTAGAGAGTGCTCCACAAGTGTCACATAGGATATGTGGGAGTTTTAAAACATGTTAACAAATTACTTGAAATTCATCCTTTGAAAAGCTGGAGCCTAATTCACCTTCCCCTTGAATGTGGGCTGTTCTAAGGGACTCAGGGACCACCATGTGATGTGGGTGATGCTATGTGACTTCTATGCCTCAGTCACAGAAATACTGTTTCTCCCTTGGATCGCTGCTTCTGGGGAAAGCCAGCACCATGGTAGGAGAACACTCAAGCAACTTGTGAAAAGGTCACAGGATAAGGAACTAAAGTCTCCTGCCAACAACCAGCACCAACTCACCAGCCATGTGGTTGAGCCACACTGGAAATGGACCTCCAGCCCCACTCAAGCCTTCACATGAATGCAGCTCCAACCAACATCTTGACTATCACCATGTGAGAGATCATGAACCACCCAGGTAAGCCACTCCCAAATTCCTAATCTACAGGAAATATAAGGATAATAAATATTTATTGTTGCTTTGAGCCTTTAGATCTTGGAGTAATTTCTAACACAGTAGTAGATAACTAGGTAGAGTCCTAGTGGTTGCTCATAACTATAACCTGCTTATCAGCTCCTTCACTGTTCTTAGATCACCTCCACAGTAAACTACCTGCCTTCCAAATTCTTGTTTTAGGGTCTGCCTTTGGGGTCTAAACATCCCACATAAGGTAAATATTATTGTCATCTTCATGTTAGGGATGAGAAAAAACAAACATAGCTTTGAGTTACACAGCAAATAGTGGCAGGAAGAAGTTTTCTGAATCCTAATCCACTACTTCCTGTTTCATCACAGCTGTATCCCTCCCTACGCCAACCCTTTGCAATTTTAAGCAATCTTTCTTCTCTCCCCAAGAACAATAAGTCAATTTGCTCATTCACTGTGGACCTAGACGCCCATCATAATCACCAAATTTCAAAACCAATCTAAGTGAATTCAACAACAAAAGCAGGAACTTTGAGTCACTTAAGTCTCAGTGTATTTGTTTTTCCCAAAGATACCTGTACATGGCAGGAAGGAGTAATTAGCAAATTGATGGATTCTTCCTCTGTTGACATTAATGCAAAAGCTAGATGTCACTCTACCTTGTTTCATGTACAGGCTACAGGTGCTGGCCTAAAACTGTGGCCCAAGGTCACTCATAACTTACTGAAGTTATGCACAGACGACCATACTGCATGGGCAAGAAACAATGAAGATGAATATGTGCTGTGCTTTCTGTTCTGATCAAATAGAATGAACAGCCAACTTCATCTGTCAGATATTTAATCATAATCATTATTGTGCTATGTGGTAATTAGGCATAAATGGGACAGAAATGACTCTTGGTAGCACCATTTTATATATCAAACAACAATTTGTGTGTGTTTCTTCTCCCTTTGATAGTTTTCCAGTCTCCATCTCTATTTAGTGTCACTGTGGGTGGTTTCCCCTGAGACAGCAAAGTAGAACACATACAGGTGCTGAAACCAAACAAATCACTCAGACTGTATGATCTTGATCAAGTCACTTTACATCACTGGGCCTCTATAAAATGAAAATGAGGCCTCTTTAGCAGGACCACTACGAGAATCAAATGAAAAATCGAAATGCAGTCAACAGCCCAGTGCTAGTATGCAGTAGGTACTCAATAAAGGTCTCCTTCCTAGCTCTTTTATCAACATTACTTCCACAGGTACTCATGTCAGAGGTTCTTGATTATCTCCCCAGAAGTTATCATTTCCTGCCCTGGACCCCACCCCCAAGAGCACCGGCCTTCAGTCTCTACATCACAGGGTCCCATACTAAAATCCTTAACTTATTCATACTTTAAAAATACTTTCTGCCATAGAAAGGAAAATTACTGATGGAATCATGACAAATGACTTTGAGTTCACAAATAGAAATAAACAGACTTAAAATTTATCTAAGAGTAGGGGAGTCAACACTTCAGTATGAATGAGTTCCAATCACAGGCAAAGGATGATGGCAATTTGTCTTTCTACTTGATGTAGCTGGTGAGAAATTGGAATGTATTAGTCATCTGGAAGAGCTAAAGTTTAAAAAACAATGCTGTGGCTTCCAGTTGTGTCCACCTAGTGGGAGGCTGGTGGCATTCTGGAATAATTTCGTGAACATATACCAAAAGTTGACACAAAAATATTTCCCATCCTCAGTGCTGTGTGCTCTTCTGGGCTTTGGCAGGTACTATGAAGGCAACCCATTTGCCTCTGTGATGGAGAAGACAGACTTGTGAAAGCAATGCCCACTGACAAACACCACGGCTCGTAACAACAGCAACTGTAATAACCACCACTTCTTAAGGGCCTAACATTTATTTGCATACCAAGGTTAAAAAATAACCTTTATGTCTTACCTCACTTGAGCTTCTTGCAGCCTGGGTAGATATTATTAACTTCATTTTACAAATAAACAAACGGAGACCCAGAGAAATTAGACATCATTCCCAAGAGGACTATGAATTATAGGCAAAAGGACCAGATCTAGAATCTTAATCTCATATTCCTGTTTCTTATCAGGTTCCCTCTATTAACAAATAATTAGCTTGTTTGTTTGAGGGATGAATGGAAGCTAATTTATAAATTCTCCAATTAGCTTTTCTTCCCCTGGGTTGGTTTTAGACTCACAAACCCACACATTCACACCACCCAGGGTGGTGTAGAAATAGTTTTTAAAAAATTGTTTAGTGATCTTCAAGAAGAATTCCTTGTCATAAGTAGAGAGACTTCTTCCTAGGGTCCAGGGTAATTGCAAGAGGCTGATCAGGACCACTCTCGGTTGGCAGGAAGGGTCACTGTTAGGACCAGTGATAAAAGGCTCGATCTTTTGTGGAATTGTGGCACCTTTGATGCCTATAACTTCCGCAGAAGGAAGCATTCAGAGCCTGCCACACAAGAGTAGACCTTTACAGAGTCAGCTAGGAAGTAAACTTAGGTTCTTTTCAACTTCCCCATCACAACATGGAGGCGTCTGGCCACAAATGTCAAGATTTATCTTTGAACCTCTCACCTTCATTGGGAAAAAAAACAAAAACACTTTCAAATACAAGAAATGTCAGATTCGCTTTGAAAGGAAGCAAGTGAGGCCTGGAATACAGCAAATCCAAACAGAGACAGGCATTATGACAGGAGTAGGCTCCCAGCCTGGCGGAGTAGACAGACTGTGGTTCTCAACCTGGGCTGGTCATTAGTGTTCCCTGGAGGCGCTTTAACATCCCAACAGGCTCTACTTATGGACAATTAATTCTTCTCAATTAATTCAGAAACTCTGGGAGTAGAACCAGGCACTAGTATTTTTTAAAGCTCTCCAGGGTATCCCACTGTGCTGCCACTACTGAGAAATACTAGTACAGTAGAAGCCAGAAAGTTTCTCACTTGCTTGATTTGAGAATCACCTAAGCTTCTCATTCAAAATACTGATTCATGGGCCCTGATTGATACTTCCTGTATCAGAATTTCCAAGGAAAGGAGTTGGGAATATGTACAGCTGACCCTTCAACAATGCAAGTTTGACCTGCACGGGTCCACTTAGATGCAGGTTCCGTGTTTAAAAGGACCAGCATAGGTCAAACCTGCATTTTTCACGGGTCAACTATATTTTGAACAAGAGCTCAAAAATTCTTATGATTAGGAAAGTTAGGCAAACCCTGTTACTGGCCTCAAAAACTCAACATAATGAAAAGGCAACCTATAAAATGGGAGAAAATATTTGCAAATCATATATCTGACAAAAGGTTAATGCCCAGAATATATATAAAGAAATCCCACAATTCAAAAGGATAAATAATCTCATTTTTAAAAAAATATGGTAGAAAGACATGAATAGACATTTCTCCAAAGAAGATACATAAATGGCCAACATGCATATGAAAAGATACTCAACATCACTAGTCATTAGAAAAATAAAATCAAAACCACAATAATATGTCACCTTGCACTCAGCAGGATGGCCACTATATTTAAAAAAAAAAAAAAAAGGCTAACAAATGTTGGCAAGAATGCAGAGAAATTGAAATACATATACATTGTTGGTGAGAATGTAAAATGGTGTAACCTCTATGACAAACATTACGAAGGTTTCTCAAAAATTTAAAATAGAACTACCATATGATCTAGCAATACCACTTCTGGCATATATCTAAAAGAATTCAAAACAGGATCTCAAACAGACATTTGCGCACCCATATTCATTATAGCATTATTCACAATAGGCAAAAGGTAGAAGCAACTCAAATGTCCACTGATGGATGAATGAATAAACACAATGTGGTATACACATACAGTGGAATATTATTCAGCCTTCAAAAAGGAAATCTTGTTACATGCTACAACGTGAATGAAACTTGAGGACATTATGCTAAGGAAAATAAGGCAGATAAGAAGACAAATACTGTATGAGCCCACTTAAATGAAGTATCTAAAG
The DNA here is from genome assembly GCF_964194185.1 of Rhinolophus hipposideros. Taxonomy (NCBI): domain Eukaryota; kingdom Metazoa; phylum Chordata; class Mammalia; order Chiroptera; family Rhinolophidae; genus Rhinolophus; species Rhinolophus hipposideros. The sequence continues at coordinate 49,322,713 of NC_138060.1, forward strand.
TAGTCCAACTCATAGAAACAGAAAGAAGAATTGTGGTCACCAGGGGCTGGGAGAAGGAGAAAAAAAGTTGATCAGTGGGCTTAGAATTTCAGTTTTGCAAGATGAAAAAGTCCTAGAGGTCTGCTGTACAATAATGTTCATATAGTTAGCACTACTGAACTGTACACATAAAAATGGCAAAGATAGTAAATTTTACATTACATGTTTTTTATCACATGGAAATTTATTTTTTAATTTTTAAATTTAAAAACACAATATTGTCCAAAATCTCAATAGCTTCCTACATCCCATCAGTCTTGCTCACAGCCCAGAGAACAAAGAACTAAGGGGGTTTCAGTTCTTTCTTCTGTAAAAACAAAAACAAACAAGCAAAAACATTTCCCCCAACTGCCTCCTAAGGAGGGTAGTTCCCAAAGTCCTGACACTTGCTAAATATAAATCTGGTCAAGCAGGGCCAGACATAGATTTCTCTGATTCAGAGAGGAGAGTTTTAAAGGTATGTGGAACGGGAAGATCAGACTAAGGAGAACAGGTGTCAGGAGCCTGGGCCCTGCATGGGGCACGAGTGAAAAGAGCAGCCCATGTCTGTGGGGCCTAAGACACTTTGCAGGGAGGGGGTTTAATTCATTGAGAAGAGATGACACTGCGTGTCATGAAGCGAGTGATGAAGACCTTCTTCCATCTCCCCCAAGCGATTCCCAGTAAAATTCACTTGCTCCCTCATATTTCAGTGTGATGAGACCTTTCTGTGAAAAGTAAAGAATTGCTCAAACACTGGAGGGGGTGAGGCTGAGGGAAGTTTTCATGCTGCTTATTCCCCATCCACTGCCACCCTTCCACAGCCCAGCCCCTGCTCAGATCCATTCTCTGCCCTTCTCTGCTCAGCTCTATGTCCCAGATCACCACAGAGGCTCCTTGCTCTCTGGCTTCTGACAGGGTCCAGTCAATGGAGACAACAGGAGGAAATGTGAGGGTGGGAGAAGGGGTGAAGCCAGGGTATAGAAGTGGTGACATCCCTCCCTAATGATAAACCCTGCAGGGCAGCTCCTCCTTCACTGTCCCAGGGCTCCAGTAACATAGCATGCTCCCCCTGTCCCATCAGCTCTGGGGAAGGTATGGCGTCCCCTGACGCTAGCCCCCTGGGAGTCCCAGTATCACTGTGGATGTCCTACAGTATCTTTCTTAACCTCGTTTGAGTGGAATTCAGCTTCCTTCTGGAACCCTGACTGGTACACTTGGCTTTTGGTTTGTGGCATGGGGTTGGGAGGCAAAAATCAAAAATGATAAAAAAGAGTGTGAACTAGTCAAGTCTATCATGAGCTTCTGAAACTCCCAAGCATGGGCCTCATTGGAGCCTGTTACTAGCATACATGCAACAATAAGAAATGCTTGAAGTATATAATCCCACATACGAAAAGGGCTAAAATTAATACTACTTGTCTAGGAGTTTCCTATGCTTACAACAGAGAGGAAAAGGCAAAAACATCCACACAAGTACATTGGTCCACCACTGTCCCCAAACCACAACGAGGCCTTAGAAAGAAGCTCCCAGTAGGGCCATGGGTTGGCAATACATGCTCTCTTTGATCCATCACAGGAAGGCAGTCCCTGCAAGTACCAGAGGGGCAGGCGTAGAGAGAACTTAGCAATGATGAGAGGAAGGCAACTAAGCTCTATGGAGCTGTGGCCAAAGCTCATGGGGATGTCCCGGAGAGGACTCAACCCAGAGCAGAGAGGACTCAACCCAGAGCAGTGGGAAAACAAAAGTACACACTAGAGAGAGAAGTGAGAAGTGCAGGTGAACTGAGAGACTGAGTCGTGTCCGGGAAATCTTGGGCAGGGGTATTTACACCTCCTGGGGGCAGGTTTTGGTAACATCCCTTTGAGGAGACTCAACAATTTCTTCACAATAGGTGGGATCTTAAGTTTCCAACTCTTTCTTCCTTATTTGGCTTCTCTGGAACTATCGTGGTGTCAGATGCATGCTGGGAGGTGTAGTAACCACAGTGTAAATGAGATTCTGATGAAGTTATAATGAGCTAAAGGTCAGGTCCCAGTCAAGGGGATCAGCCTTGCTGGATGAAACTGGTTCTTGTTCTTCTCCAGCTGCAGGTACGAGATACAGTCACTTGTTACTTGTGAAACCAGTGAGGCGCCTCACTTGTATCCTGGAGGCGCTGGTCAATTTCCTAGGCTACCTATCTGTTCAACACTTTCAATCACGAAGGAACCCACAAGAAACTGTTATTTAAACGTCTGAGCTTTCAGGATGGGCTTAGAATTGATTCTTCTCAGGGATGAGTTCTTGGCAATGTCATTGGGAAACTTGATAAAAAAAAATTTTTTTTAAGGTTTTCCCAGGGTCCGGGAGGAGTCACAAGGCCCCCTGAACAATCAGCAGGTGGGTAAAAATAATAACCAACTCTTTATTCCCGACTCCCAACTTGTCACTCAGACCCAGAAGCCTCCATTTTCTCAAGTCCCATCAAAGACTGAAGAGGTCCTAAGAAGGACAGGACATTTTGAGGGGCTTCTGGTAAGAGGAAAGGTAATTGCAGAACATGCAAGGAAGGAGGATGTGTGACCCCAAAGAAAATCTGATAAAGGCAACCAGAGAATGGAAGAAAATCCAAACAGGTGGACAGAAAGTGGGTGAGCTGTGGAGGTGGACAGGAGCAAGATACACAAGTGTAAAAATGGTCCCCATAGTGTACATTTGCTGTCTCTGGGAACCACCTCTATAGCCATTTGAGGCAAAGAGGTTGAAAAGAAAGGCAGGGGAGGGGTGGCGACGTGCTACGGAATTAACGCAGCTGCAGTTTCATTAGCTGGACTAAGATGCGCAGAAGCTACAAATTGTTCTTCTTTGGGGAATACGTAACTGATTGCCAAAGAGGTCCAGACAGGCGGCTTCTCTTTCCCTGAGGACTGGCCCTGAGTTCAGCAAAATGAGCTAAGGGCCTCTGTGCTGGAGAAGGCTCTCTTTTAAGCACAAGGTGCAAGGAAAGAGAAGCTTCAGGAACTCTTTATACCTGTCCCCAAACCAAGACCAACACCATCTACTGACACTGCTATGAGCAGAAGCTGTAACTAGGGTGGAAAGGGGCTCTGCCTTGGGCTTTGGCAGTCAGTTTCTAAGGGCGGAAAAGAAATACACAGGACTTCAAAAGAAGCCAATTACGTTGAAATACAGCTTCCAAAATGTTTTTTAAACAAACTGGTGATGTAGTAACAGTTCTGCATCTTTATTAAACATAACAAATAGTAAGATCTAGTGGTGGGTGTAATAACTTAGAATTACAAAAGTAATGAAGTGTTCAAGATGTCTACAACAATAGCTATATGATATGAAAATATGTGTAATATCGAGTGGAACTGTTAATTCTACTGCAAGTTTCTGACCTACATTTATCACCCAAGGAAGTGCTAGTTTTAGTTAGATGTTACTGGGGGTGGGGGGAAATAAGTAATATGTTTTTCATCCACGTTTACAGATCCCTGAATTCTCTCCATGTGCCTCAGGTTAAGAACTTCAGCTGTAAATGGGAATTTAAAATGACAATGACCCTCTCCAGTCACTGCCAGTGCTGTAAGAAAACATGCATTCATCTTTTAATTTAACTATGCTAGGTGCAAATCGCTTAGACCCTGGCTTTAAGAGGCCTGAAATCTGGAATGAAATGACAGGGAAAGCATCACATAGAGACAGTAACGCCTGTCACCTCCAAAGCTCTCCAAACTAATGGCTCGTCACCCCCTTTCCTGCTGCCACACAGAAACGGATGGTACCACTCCTCTGTCTTCTTTTCCTGAGCTTTTCTCCTTTCTATCAGTGTCCTCATTTGGGGGGTTGGAATAGATGGTGACTGAGTCCATGGAGCTCACTAACTGGACCGTGGACGATCTGTGACTTTGGGATGGTTTTTCTCAGTGACATGATCAGATCTGCATTTCAGGACAGTCCCTCTGGCTTCAGCATGGAGAATACCCCTCTAGACCACCAGCTGGACTCCATCTCCATAGCCCTCACCCTTGTCTAAGTCACCACCCACTCTTGCCTAGATTGCTGCTTTGTTCATAACTGGTTTCCTGGCATCCATTCCTGCCCCCCTGCTGTTGTTATTCTCAACAGAGCAGCCAAAGTGATTTTCTTTATGAGTTATCCACTCCTATCACTTCCCTGGTTCAGTGATTTTCCGTGTCACTTAAAATAAGTTTCAATCTCCTTGCCGTACTGCAAGGGCTGGCAATCTATGGCCTGCTCGCCAAATCTGGCCTACACCTGCTTGTGTATAGCCTGTGAGTTAAATAAGTTATGGAAACTTGTTTTCACTCCTATTATATAAATACCTACCTATAAGTACCTCAATTTTGCCTGTTCGCCCACAAAGCCTAAAATATTTACTATTTGGCCCTTTACAGAAAAAGTTTGCTAACCTCTGGTAGTCAGGAAACCAGAAACCAGTTTAGGCCATTCAAAAGGGAGGAAGGAGGGGGGATTAACTGGGAGAATTGGTTGTTCAGAAGTTGTAAGAATTAAGGAGACAAAAGAACACAGCAAGGCAATGCAGAGATTAAGGACAATGGGAAGCTGCTATCACCCAGCAGGTGGACAACCAAGGAAGGAGGTGGTGTAACTAATTCAGGCCTGAGAGCTGGAGGCATCCAAGAGAGCTGAAAGGGTCACAGGTGTGCAAGAGATACTGCCCAAGGCAGAGCTGAGGGTAAGGGAGAAAACCTGGATTCTCACTTCCTCTCACCCCCAGTTTCACACCAGTACTTCCTATTGGCTGAAGCCACCTGGAAGGTTGTTGGCAAGGTGGCCTAGGAAATGTAGTTCCCTGCAATAGAGAGCAGACAATAGAAGGAAGGGCAGATAATGGATAGCAGAGCAAACAGGCAAATGACCAGCTCCCCTGTAAAGTAAGGATAACACCTGCCGTGCAAAATACCTGCAAGAACTAAAGATGACTGAAGTGAGGTGTCCATACCATGGCTGGAAAGGGTGCCTAATATTATTATCATCGATATTACTATTAGTAATATCTACCTGTATGTCGGTTTCCTGTATTGGGTTGTCCAAGCTGAGCATGGAGGTATGGGCAGAAGATAGGACTGTAAGTGACCTGACGTACCCACATGAGAGGAATGGGATGAAATCAGAGCCCATCTGTGGGGACAGAGCCCCAGAGAACAGTTTCCAGGCTCTCAGCCTTATGTGGAAAGGTGCTGGCTCGGGTAGTAGATGGCCATCAGCTGTAACCATTGAGCTATTGGCCAGTAATATAACTGCTGTGGCTACGCCAGCAGAAAAATGGCGGCTAGCAAGAAGATGGTGGCTGAGCTGGCAAGTGCAGATTGCAGTTAGGGTGGCGGGTTGTGGACAGTGTGGATCCAGCCTCCAGTGAGACTATAGTGCCGCCAGCGAGAATATAGCAGTATGACTCCCCCATCTATGGCTCCGTGGGTGTTCCTTTTTGGTCTCATCATATCCTGCGTTCTTATGTGGGGAGCGGGACCAGAGACCCTGCAGGCCGCCCTGCACGATAGATGAAATCACAGCCCATCTATGGCTCCCAAACATACCATGGAAATGGGTCCAGGAACTTGCACCAAACCCCATTTTCCCAAGCACTGAAATCATTTCATGCCTCCTATGTAGGCCAGAGGGATGGTAAGATCAGAAGTTTGCTGTTTCAAAATGTACTCAGTCAGAGATGCTTTGTGCTAAGAAGGTGTTTTTCCCCTAGAAGTATGTATGTTGTTAGCAGAAATTCATTTCTGTCCATTCACATACATTTCTTCATTCCCTAGAACTGTCTGTTGTGCCAATCTTTAAAACCACAAGCATAGCAGCATAGTTTAACAAGATTCCTCTGTTAAATGCCAGCCAATGAAATCAATGACGGGTGTAATGAGATAAAGAACGGAGCCAGTAGGGGAAGTTTTTGCCACCTTAATGTCATAAGCAGGCATGCAAAGGTGCACAGACTGAATATGCACCACCAACTCAGGAGGGCCATCCATCTGAGCAGAACCTCCAAGAACTGGCTATTGGGAAACTGACCACCCATGCTTCGACTCCTGGACAGCTGAGCACTGAAACTCCAAGCCTACGATGTCAGGAGTTCCAGCTCTACGTTTACAGGGAAATAGGTTTCTACTGCTTCAGCCATCTCTGGAGGGTTGTGTCACTCACAGCCTTCTCTCTCCACTTACTTGTCAGGGTTCAGGCATGGTGTAGATGACGGCAATAATTAAATGCATAATTTGGTCTTGCAGTCAGTCTACCTCTAATTCTGCACCTGCCAGACCCATTTCTAGGTTAAAAGTTTAAGTATTACAATGACAACTATTTAAATAAAATCAAAGTGCGAGTTGAATTAATTATTTCTACCCAGTTCTCACACTGGGTCCCAGGACGGCCCTTTACTGGAATCTCCAAGCTGGCAGGCTGGGCTTGGGACCTGATGCTGAGGAGCTGAAGGTGGATGGAAAAATGGTTTTCATCCTTTGCTCGAGTTTCCCAAACTTCAGTTATTCCCACAAAGTCTGCAAAATTGTTGTTATACCCAAATGCCACCTCTACACTTATTTATTTAACATCTTGCTTATAATGAATTCACTTTTTATTTAACTTCATTTTAAAGGAAATTTTATGTTATTTTCATAAATGGGAAAGTAGTATCTTGTGCCAGAAGTAGAAGAACCATGAAAATGAAAATGATGCGGCCTGCTGAAGGCCCAGAATCTGAGGCCCACACTATGTTAAAAAGAAGAGGATTGACAGAACTGGCACAAAATAAAACCTTTTCCTTGAAATAATCACAAGGATTGAAAGATAACTGAAGTCACTTTTTCTGTGTGATTCAATGTCATCCGTTACCATATCTACACGTTGCCTGAATCATCTGCATGGTCTGGTACACAGAAATAGCTACATAATTTGCAGGGCCCAGTACAAAATAAAAATGTGAAGCTCTGTTCAAAAATTACTAATAATTGGAAGACAGCAACAGCAGAGCATAAGACCGAGTGCAGGGCCCTCCTAGCAAGGGGCGATGCAATTGCACAGACCACACCCTCATGAAGCCTGCCGTGATGGCACACGTGCCATACTTGATGTTTTACGGAGAATGCAAATATCCAAGAGAATGAGTAGATGTGAACATTCTGTACGAATCAAAGTCTGAAAGCCCCAAAAGCACAGTCCAGAGGGCCATGGATGCGGCTGAGGCAGGAAACAAAGCCAAGGGACAGGACGAGTAAGTCCCCGTCACGCTGATGAGAACCACCCCAGCGTCAGGTCAGAAGCACTAATGGGGAATACGGCTGGGGCCACTGCGTGTAACTGGGGCTTGCTTTTAGAAAATCAGCACCTTCTTCCTTCTAACCTTAGTCAAGGTTAGATTCAAGAAATGTAAGAGACAGCAATGGCGTGACCTGGTATATCTGGCAGTGCTCTAACAAGAAATATCCAGTCTGCTTAAAGGTATAGCTGAAGAGAGTTTAATGAAGGAATAATGCCCAGAGAGGTGCAGGCAGGGTCACCAGCACCAGAAGGGACAATCGCACATCAGCACTAACAACCGCAGGAAGCTATTACCACCCTTAGATCTGAAAGGGCAAAGGGAAGCAGTGGTTATTGAAACTTGGAAGGAACAGAACCCAGGAGAGAAGGGCCTGCCAACAAGAGCCAGGGCCCAGGGGGAGGAACGGAGCTCCAGCCAAACCACAGCTCAGTAGGGAGGGAGTTTGAAAAGTCAGTCCATCAACTCCTTTCTCCTCTCAGGACCTCTCATTGGCTGAACCCAGCCCAGACCCAGAGGGCAAAGGTCCCAGATGATGCAATCCCAGAAGTCAGCCTTCTGGGGCACAGAAAAGGGAGGCCAAGAAGGGAATGGATCTATAGGGCAAATGGAAATTAACCAGCACCTCTGGTGATGGTATTTGTGGAGGTACAGAGGAATGTGTGAGTGTGTGTGTGTGTGTGCGCGTGTGCACGCGCGTCTGGAAGAGTGACTGATGAGGGAAAGATAACACCCAGCTTTTAGGCTAGGGCAAACAGGGTGAAAGGTAATTCTACTCACCGAGCTAGCGGATTCAGAAGGAGGGACAGTCTGGAGAAGGAGGTAAGGCATTCTGTTTGGGCCATACCACGTTTGGAGGCATAAGGGACATCTAAGGGGAAAAGAAACCAGGACTGGCACTATAGACCTGGAGGTCACGGATTTGTACGAGGCAAGTAAAGTCAGTGAAAAGAAAAAAAGGCCAAGAACACAGATGCAGCAACACCAACATATAAAAGGGGGGCAGGAGGCAAAAGTGCAGTAAAGGGAACTAAAGGATGGGTAAGAAGAGACCCAAGAGAGTTTTTCTTTAGGACACTGAGGTGGGGTGTTGTAGAAATATTTGGTCAGGAATGTCTCTAGAGGGAGTGAGCCTCTGGTCCCTGCACAAAAAGCCATAAAATGGAATCCTGCACTGCATAGGTGGAGATGAGATGATCATTTAGATATCCCATCCCTGTGTTCCCATCATGTTCAGAGGTTCAGTGGCCACAGTAGTTCTCAGCTGCTCCTCCTCTAAAGATACCAGTCAGCCCAAGAATAGAAGGCAATGCCCCAACCACGACGATGTCCACCTTGGAGACCACCTCTGACTTTCATCCCCCACCACCATTCTCTCAATGTCTTCTGAAACCAGGACAGAAGGATTAGCTGGGATGGTGCATGCTGGAGAGGATGGAGGTACAAGAGTAAGAGGAACCGAACGAATCTCCCGTGAAACCTATGAGGCAATTCAGGGACAACCACCAGCCACAAGTTCCAGCCAGTTTGGGTTGCAGAGGCCAACTCCCCTCATCAGGCCTAAGGAGGTGCAAAAGGTCTCCTCCAGACAGTAGCCCTCTATCTGTCCATCCATGCTGCTGCCCCTCCCCACCCTTCTCTCCAGGCCGTGTTCATCCTTCCCTGACTGGATGCTGAGGATGTGGTTACCCATGGAACCAAAGTCCCGGACCATCTACCCCACACCCTCACAGCCAAGGTGGCCCCGGGCCGAGTACCACAGGGAGGTGTCCTGTCCTGCTCCCCTGAGTGCCCTGTATCTCTATTTCAAGGAAAACAATAACGAGGCTGACAATCCCACCTCTGAAAAGTCTTAAGTGCCTCCTAGAAAGAGCATCTGACTTTCACCAAAATGGAAGGATAGACATTTCTCCTTCCACAATTTAACCCTGTCGTCCTCTCCAAGAAGAGCTGCTTCAGCTGAGAGTCCCCGTTATCCACTCCCCGCACCCCGTTCCCCCACCACCTCTCTCTCCCCATGAGAAAGGTAGTATTGCAATCCCCCTTTCACAAATAAAATATGGAAGGTCAGTGAGGTTACATAACTTGCCGAAGGCCACAGAGGAGCCAGAATTTACATCTAGATCCTCATTACCGTAATATTTTTCCACCCAGGTTAGAAGAAAGAGTATGTGAATGATGCTCTAAATGCTATGAGAAAAAAAAAAAAAAAAGGTTTCCTTAGTTTGGGTTCCTCCCAAAAGCATAACCTGAGACAAGACTTTGGGTACGAGCAATTTATTTCTAAGGTGATCCCAGGGAGCAGAGGAGAATGACACAGGAAAAGAAATCAAAATAAGGGTTCATGATTGGGGTTGCCACTAGGGATGGCAGAAGCTCCATTCCATGGACCTTCCCAGAAGCATACAGAATCCTCCCAGAATTGAGCTCCCACAGGAGGGATGGTGAAACACTGCCCATGCTCCCCTCCCCCATGGGGTACGGGCCTGCTGAGCGCCCTCAGGTATCCCTGACCTCGGGGGAACCCTGGGGCAGAAAATAGACAAAATATGTGTGTGAAACCAGACAGTGTGGGCAGCAAGTGAAACAGAAACGGGCTCTGAACCTCCCACCCCAGCCACAGGTGAAATCTGAGGTCATGTGCTGAGCACCTGCCTGCCAGGTGAGAGGGGATACGTCAGACACAGCAGCCCGCAGACCCGAGATGGGAGCCTGAGCCCCTAAACCAGACATGGCCTACGACACACGTGTGAAACTTTGCATTGTCCTCGACCAAGCTCCCCAGCTGCCTCGAGCACACCGGGTTTGCAGCTCTCCTGTTGAATTTATAGAAATAAACTCTTGGTCCACGAGGTAAACCGAAGTGGAACAACCCATGATGTGAGAAGCCCCAGGCAGCCTCTACTTTCTTTCCATCCGCCCATGAAAAAGCAGTCTTCTGCCCCAGGCAGGGGAGTCGGTGGGTTCTCAGCTGCTGGCAGGATAGCACTGCAGCTGAATGCTTGGACTATGTGTCCTTGGGCAAGTTGTTAACCTTTCTGAACCTGTTTGTTTCATCTCTAAAGCAGGACAAAGATGCCGACCCAGGAGAGCAGAGTGGGAATTAGATGATATTCTGCCTGAAATGCATTTAGCACAGTATGTGGCATAGAGTGAGCATTTAATCAAGGATGGATGTGCATATTTTAACGTTTTTGAGTCGATTGAATCCGATATCCAAGGGGAGAACTACAGTTATTTATCATTTAAAGAAAGAGAGTGACATAATACAGAGAGTGCTAGGCTTGCCACGCAAAAGATTTCATTTCCCAGCTGTGCAATCTTAGGCCCAGGAACCTCTCTAAATTTGGGTTTTGCTATCATTCAGTGGTGATAATCATTTCTGCCTGCCTGGAAACACTGCTGAGGCTCAAAGGAGATCACAAAAGTAAAACCCAAATGTCGTAGAAAAATGTTATTGTTTGTCATTATAATAACAATAAGAACCAAAGCCCTCCTTGGCCCCACCCAACACACCCACAGACAAACTCCACGGGGCCAACTGCTCCTCAGTTGCTGGCAGGAGAGCAAGGTATTTTCATCTAAAGGTCAATGCTATTGAAGGGAGTGTGTGATTAATATCAGAGACACTGTAACAGCTGTTCAGGGCGAGTCATTCATATGATCAGTGTCAAGGACTGTGCCGCTAATTTATTTATACATGAAGATGACAACCAGAAAAAGCAATTAGGACTTGGGCATCTGCGCATTTGTGATCCCGGATCAGGGTGGCCACGGAAAGCTACGGAAACCTGACCGACAGTGGCTACCTGCTCACTCCCTTCCCTCTGCGTTGACTCGGGTTCACTGCCTCTTTATAGGCCAAACCAGTCATGTGTGTGTCCCAATCCCTCATCTGTCGCCTTCCGCACTCCAACCCCAATTACAGGACAAGTAGCAGGAGTGCGGAAGGGAAGACAAAACTTGGAGACAAAGATGTGTGTGCGTGTGTGTGTGTGTGTGTGTGTGTGTGTAGGGGTTCTAAAGTATTTCCAGAGATTTTTACAGCTATCAATTAATGAACCCCTGCAACAACCAGGAAAGTAGGTCAATATTATTATCCCCCCTTCGTGTAAGAGAAAACTGGCTTAAGAACAATGGCTTGCCCAAGGCTAAGCCAGCGATCAGACGAGCTGAAGCGCAATTAGATGGAAGAATTCCTGACTTCAAATCCTCAGCCAACTATGTGCTTACTTAGCATGCAGAAGGTGACAGATAAATGAGGTGGACTCACTGAGTCCTCAAATGAAGAATTAATTCCCTCCTGGGCACAGAGGTAGAGGCTAGGTCCAACTCAGATTCTAAAGCCAGCAGATCTTTTAAACATAGATCCTGAATAATCTGAGAAAATACGTTTGGATGCACCGCAGTTATAAGAAAGGTGAGGAGGTGGGTTTGTCTTCACAGTAGATGTTGTTTGGGCTGCCTAATAGCTCAATGTGCTTCCTTCCAGGAGGCAAGGAGAGGTTTCCAGGGCCTCTCTAGCCTTCCCTCACCCTGTAACCCTATGAAAGCCCAATTAGGTCCAGCATGTAGCACAGAGAGGGCAGAGGGGGGACTGGGGCCCTTGCCACCACCGAGATGCTCAGTGGCCACTGTTCTAGTGGTACCGTCCTCATAGAACTGTTCCCATGGCAAGTACTTAGATGTGCTTCGACTCCCTGGTCTCCCCTAAGTCTGTGCTGCAGTTTTCTAATCGATTCCAATAAACTCTTCCTGCCTTAAGTTAACTGGACTCTCTTCCTGTTGTTTGCAACCCTGACTATACAGTTTCTGACCTAAAAATGGAAGTACTAGCCAAGGGGGATTAAAACTGCCAGGCGCAGATTCCCATACATTGCTGGTGGGAAGGTAAATGGGCAAAACACCCAGGGAGGGCCATTTGGCAAGGCTATCATGTACTCTTTGAGCCAGCTCTGCACCCTGGGGAATTTACCCTATGCATATACTTCCACCACTGCAAAATGCCTTACCTACAAAGTATTTTGCACTGTGTACCTATGTGCCAGGTTATTCACTATAGCGATATTTATAATAACAAAATATTTGAAAGGATGCAAAAGTCCATCAATAGGGAATTAAATAAATTATGAAATATACAGACGATGGAAAGTTATCCAGCTCTTTTTTTTTAAAATGAGATATTTTCTGTGTGTTGATATGGAAAAATCCCCCAGATATGCCAGTAAGTAAAAAAAAAAAAAAAAAATTAAAATTAAAATTAAAAGTTCAGAACTGTGTGTATAATGTACTATCTTTTATAAAACTAGGAAAAATAAGAATCTGCATTTGTTCTTTCCTAAATATACATAAGGCAACTCTAGCAGGAAAGAAACTAGAAACAGTGGTTTCCTATTGGGAGGAGAAGAAATAATGCAAATAAGAAAACAAGATGGGGCAGTGAAAACTTTTCACTGGGTACCTTTTTATGATGTTAGATTTTTGAATCATGTCAATAGGCACCTATTCAAAAAAATTACACTTAAAAAGTGCCACCTCAGAGAGTGAAAATCAGCACAGATGTAATTCATTTGACCTCCCTGCCTTCACACCAATCTGCCCGTTACTCTCAGCATACGGACTGGGCAAACTGGTTACCAGTGACTCTTGGCTCATCAGGTTCTGGCATGTGCAGATGGCTGTAGCAGACAGAGACTTTTCATTGGAGGGCTGCATGCCAGAATAGACTCTGGTCCAGATCATCGAGGGGAAAGACAGAACAGGTTGTTGAAAACCAAGCAAGATGGTTTCTAGTGCAAGAGAAAAAGCAAGTGCATGGCAGCGTTTGATTTGTGGAATAAAAAGAAATTAAATTTCAGAGACATGCCTGCTCTTCAGAAAGATGTTTCCAAGTCATACAATTCACTGTCCCCTGCCGTCAAGAAACCCTCCTCAAACACAGGAAAATAGCCTATTCAGCATGAGCTATTGGGAAATACAGGGTCCTGGCAAATTATTTGCACCAGTGAAGTATGTCTGATGTCATTATTCCACAAACACTGCCTAATGAAGAGATCTGAGCTTTCTCGCCGGCAGGTCCACTGCTCAAACTCAAATCAAAGCTTCCAAGATGAAACGTGCTTATTTATCCTCTACACCATTTACTTGAAAATCAATAATATTTCAAATTTAATGAGTTGTAAGACAAGAAAATTAGAGTGTGGAGTAAGCAATATTGATTAGATTATCCTGTCAACTGGAACCCATAACTTTCCTCTGTAATTAAGTATTCCATGTAGGGTACAATCTTCTCAACCCTAGTTGCTTTCATGAGGAAATCAGAGGTCGCCCGTTTTCTGTAATGAAAGCCTTTTCCATATGCGAGCTGGCAGTCTGTACCCTGCTAGTGTGGGCGGCCCTGCCCTTTTCCTCAGAGGCAGCAGGCTTCAGTGATAAGTGGCTTTCCCCAAGCACTGATCACCCCTTGCTCTAGTCCCAGAGCTTCAGTGAGTTTGAACATCAAAATGAGGAACTGCAACTAAAAAAAAAAAAAAAAAAATCATTGTGGTGGCAGAAATTGCCTTCAGTAAAAGAGCTTCTGTGGAATGATATGCAGCTGTTAGAAGCTGTCTTTAAAGGTCCCCTTGCAGTTTGCATTTCACAGAAGCTCGGGGATGGCCAAAGTAGATTTCTCACCAAATTGACTGAAGAAGGAACAAAAGGGCAGAACTTAAAACATCTCCTGTCACCACTTAACATCAAACGTCCTACCTCTCAACACTAAATCACCTTGCCTACATCAATCTTGTCTGCCCTGTCAGGGGGACCCATATTTTTAAAATCTGAATAACGGGTGCTTTTTAATGAATGGATTTAATTAATGTTAAATGGAATCTCTGACCATGTAGTAGTCCTGGATCTTCGAACTTAAGGGTCCCCCAGCCCTATTGCTCAGGAAGAAAAATTCAGAGATTGGATGAGAAATGTAGCCACTTTGCAAAGCCCCAGCTGTGTGAAATAGGAAAAACAGAAAAGCAAGCAGTGTATCTAGGTCCTGCTGCTGAGAGCATGGACTGTGGCCTGATGTGGGCACCAGAAGCTTGTTAGACATGAAGGCCCCACCCCCAGAGCTGCAGAATCACAGTTGCCATTTTAACAAAATTCCCGGGTGATTCTCTTGCACATTCCAGCCTGAGCAGTGCCCCTACATCTGCACTGTGGCTCTGCTCTTACTGACTGTGTGACTTTGGCCAGGTTACATAGCCTCTGTATATTTCAGTGTGCTTGGCATTTCGTGAGCACGTAACTTGACAAAGATTTTACTGGTGCTGAAGAAGTAGGAATGGATGGAAGAAGCAGTGATATCATTGAACCCAGGTATTTGTCTCTGCTCCTTGAGCCAAGAGGTACACTGCAAAATTTAAAAAGGAAAAAAAAAAACTCACTAGATTTGGAATTTCACAGTCCTTGATTAAAATTCTGTCTCAACTATTTCCTGGCTGTGTAAACCTGAGCAAGTGACTGACCAACCAGGGCCTGGGTCTCCTAATATGTTATGTGTGATGTGTATATTGAAAGTTACCTTTAGAGGTTGTCATAAAATTAAAAAATAATCTGTGTGTAATAAGATGTGTGTATATAGCGCACGCATGTGTGTACGTGTGTGTGTGTACTTTTTTGAAAAGCTCATAGAGAGTGTTTGTAAGACTAGATGAATCTCTAAAGACATGGGCTGGGTTAGGTTTATAGTGGTGCTTAGCCCTGGCTGCATATTTCAAAACATGGGGCAGGGTAGGTTTGGGAGTGCCTTTTTTAAAAGACCAGGTTCCACACCAAACAAATTAAATCAGAAGTTTTAGAAATGATGACTAAGCCTTAGTATTTTCAAACGTATAGCCCAAGGTTGAGCCCTACCATGTTAGAAGGAAACAAGAGCTAGCCAAATCACTCTGCCCCACCCCCCAAAATCAATAACAACAACAAAAACAAACCCCAATAATCTCGGATGGCAAAAGAGATGAGAAAGAAAAGAGGTCTGGAGATTGATGAAAGAGAGAGGACCTTATCCTACAGTGAAGTACCTGGATCTCCAGCAGCAGAAATGGTTAAGGGTCTTAATAAAGAATAGAGAAATCTAATATAATTGGTATTGGCAAGGTCATGTCAAATCTTCCAGTGAAAACAATCACACAGTTAATATGTGGGATATTTGGGAGGAGATAGAGAAAAAGACACTCAAAGAGAAAGAGCCATTGACTCTAATTTTGGTTGACACTAGGGCTGATATAGAAAAGAATATATGCAAAGAATAAGGATTGGAAAAAGCCAGAAACAGGAGTCAGAGATGACTGAGAGACATGGCAAGCCACAGGAAGTTGTAGAACTCTCAGGGTGGAGCACAGACATCTACACCATGAGAAATAAGAACGTCAGTCCATTTTCTCTAGAGCATAAAGGGAAGGGTGAATGCAGCTGATTTGGGGTTACACATGCCACACAGCTCACCCTGGGCAGATTCTCAATACATGGTGATAGTTATAATTAGGCCTGCCATGCAGACGTCTCAACTCCCTCCACACACCTGACACTCCCCTGTATAGAGCCATCGGTACAGAAACCCTACTAATCAATGCAAAAGTTTCAGAGAGGCTACTGCGTCAATCTAATGCTCATCAGGTCTGCAAATGAACCTCATGACTTTGAAGTTTACCAGCTTTTGTATTAGAGGATAAGTCTTGGCACATAGATCTTGACGACCATCTGTAAGGAAGAGACATGGCCTCTATCGAATACACTTCTATTAAGACCTCCAATTTTCAGAATCATATTTGTGACTCAAGAGTCAAGGGAATTAAGAAGAACACATGCTGTTGGGGAGCCTTGCATGAGGCTCCCACATTTCCGTTCACGTGCCTCCCTTCAGCCTAGTTCAGGATCCCACAGTGCTGTTGGTAAGGAGAAACACCTCAAGAGAACTCAAATCAATAACACTGAGGAGCGCACAGATTTTTTTCTTTATAAATGGCCTTTCAGAGGCATGACTGCAGCTCAACACATGGAGTGAAATCATTTACAAGAAACAAACATCATCCAACATGAGGCTTTCTGACCCCACAGGAAAACCTTTTAAGCTTTCAAGGCTTAAATGAAGGAAAACTTCTCGAGAACCTTCATTTTAGGATCATAAAAGCCCACTTGTCCCATTAAATACTCTTGATACTCTTGGTGTAATTACTTTCCATAAATGTTTAAGATGTCTGATTTGTCCTCTCTTTCATTGCAATAATAGGAATATTACTTAAGAGTAGAGACCTTATTTATCTGGCTGACTCATAGTCTTTCTTCTAGTCTCAGCTCAAGTATCTTATCCTCTGAGATGCTTCTCCTGATCCCCAGGCAAGGGGAAGTGGTCCTATCTCTGAGTGTCTTCAGCAGAAGCTACATCCTAGCTTCTTATGTTGAGGTCATCTTTATGTGTCTGTCTCTCCTAAAAGACTGTATACTGTTCCCATTGCACCCCTAGCACCTAACACTGTGCCTGGCACAAGATGGAAAGTCAGTATTCATTCCTCTGTTATATCAGCAGACAATGACTGGAAGAGGATTCAATATAGCTCAGAGTCTGTATTACTATAAACAGGGACATCTGTTGCTTTCTTTCTCTCCTGAGTAATAACTGAGGACATTAGTCTATTCTCCCAACTTTGTGGTGAGGCAATCCATCTAATAAAGATTGTCCACTTGTAATATGGAGACAACTAAAAATTCTCCAAATTAGCCAAGACTATAAGCTGCATGGGATGGGGGAGCTTGTCCTCCCCATTTGGCACTGCAATACCAGGTTTGGGCACAGGGTCTGCTCATAACAGCCACCCGTGGTGGACACTAAAACGCCCCATCCAGCCCCTCTTCTGCAGAGTGTCATCAGCACACAGCCTTCAGCTATAAGTTCCTTCAGAGACCATCTCAGCTGCGCCTCACCTAGCCTGAGGTCACGCCCTTCCCTCATCTAGGCAATGAGCAAGCAGGGTATAAAGGCAAATCCATGTTCTGTTCGTCAAACTGCATCTGTGTCTACTCCGAGAGAACCTAACCTGTGACAATACCAATAAATGTCTGTTGAATGAAGAAGTGAGTTTCCAAAAAAAGAATCTATAAATAAATTACTGTGCAAATGAGTAAAAGATATAACTAGGAATTATTCCAGCTGTGCTAAATGACACCCACCGTCAACTGAAGACAGAGTTGGACCCATCAGGGAATCCCCAAAACAGTCCCCTACAGACATAATGGAAAGTAGCTCCCACGTTCTGAGTGCATCTCCTGCTAACTGCGATGCTATGGCACATAATCCTTTCAGCTGCCCTACTGGGTGGAAATTCATTGGCCCCGTTTTACAAATAGGGAAAGAAGCTCTCAGAGGTGAAGGGATTTGCTTGACATCACAAAGCTAGTGAGTTGCAAAGTTAAGATGCAAAGCCTTTCTGCCTGCCTCCAAACCAAACTTCTCTGTGGTTTATACCCTGTGTCCCCGGAAATAAGACCTAGCCAGACCATCAGCTCTAATGTGTCTTTTGGAGCAAAAATTAATATAAGACCTGGTCTTATTTTAATATAAGACCAGGTCATAATATAATATAATATAATATAATATAATATAATATAATATAATATAAATATAATACTGGGTCTTATATTAATTTTTGCTCCAAAAGACGCATTAGAGCTGATTGCCCGGCGAGGTCTTATTTTTGGAGACACACGGTATCATCCTCCACAATTGATAGCGAATATTGTAGCTGGTAACCCCTTCTTAATATGGTTACACTGACTGAAAGCAAACATTTGGCCTGAACATTTTCTTTTACCCAGCTGGCTGCTCCAACAAGAAACTATTACCCTTGCTCCAAATGCACCAGCTCATCCCTGTGTGGGCAAATTGACACTACCTGGAAAATTCCAGTTTTCTTTTTGCCCTAAGTGATATATGCAATGCTACTTTTCCATGTGGTGAATAATCACAATAATAAAATTGAATAATAATAATAACAACAGAATAATAAAAATAATAAAAGTTTTTAAAAATCTATCTTGACTAACTTAAAAATCACAAGAAAAATCTTTGCATCATTTATCTAAAAGGAGAACATAATACTGCCTATCAATAATGCGATGATACAGCTTGTTCCAAAAGCAACCTAAGGGGAAATTTTTAAAATACACTTCTGAATAAACACAGTGAGGGACTTTTCAGGTCATGACAGCCCCCTCATTTACCAATGAGGCAAAATTGAAATATCATTGGAAACTAGATTTCCCCAAATTAGTACTTTCCCAAACTTTTGGAGGAATTCCCTCTCATCACGATGGGGAGATGAGTCCCTGTTTCTTATCTGTGTCTGCACCCAGGCTTTTGCCTTCAACATCATAGTGCGCTCCCACTTGGAGTCAGGGCTAGCCATGTGACTTGCTTTGGCCAATGGGATTCAACAAATATGATATAAGCAGAAACTTGAACAGTGCTGGTAAGATGGGCCTTGCTCTCACTTTTGCTCCTCTGCCATTGCCATGAGAGCATGTCCTGGCTAGCCTGCTAGAAGGTGAGAGACATACGGAGCAAAGAAGCCCCAGCTAAGGTGCCCCATCCAAGTGCAACCTCGATCAGAACTCCAGGCTAATCCTCTAATGTGTGAGAAATAAGTATTCCTTGTCAGATGTAACTAAGTTCTCCAGTAGTTCACTACATAACAAAATTTCACTGACATTATGGGCTTAGGTAAAAATGTATTGGTAGCCTTCGCTCGCTTTTATCATTGAAACAAAATGGCAAAGATAAACAGGAAAAAAGTGAGCAGACCTCTCCTATGTATTCTCAATGTGGAGACATGAGACCAGGGCTAATCTGAAAATGGCTTTCTGAATGATCACAGATTTTTCCCCATTCTCTATTAATATCTCTCTATGTCGTTGCTGTCCAATAAAAAATAAATAATTTTAAATTTTCTAGTAACCACACTTTAAAAAACGGCAACATGATATTTTAATATTATCATTTCAACATTAAACATGAAATGATAAAATATTATTATTTCAACATTAATCAATATTTTTAAATTATTAGTGAGATATTTTACATTCTTTTTTTGTATTATGTCTTCGAAGTCTGGTATATAATTTACATTTACAGCACATTTCCACTTGGACTAGACATATTTCAAGTGCTCAGTAGCCATAGGCAGCTAGTGGCTACCATATTGAATGGCACAACTCTGCATCCATTGGAGATGGTAACTCTGTCAGTCCAGAATGGGCATAAATGGGAAGGGGAGCATTGCATCTTAGTATTTTAGGCAGCCATCAGAAAATAGTAAAGCCAGAAGAACTGAGAATAGTAATTTTTCATATTCAGCTTTGGACATAAGAACTACACATTGCTATTGCTACAGATTACTCAGAAATAAATTTCTTCATCATATTCAGAAAAGAAAAAAGAGTAGATAATCCAGGAAAACTGTCTCAGGTAAGTCTCTGCAACACACCAATAACTAGTTAGGAGTAGTGCATATCCATTCTCTCTTCAAATTGAGACTTGAGATAAGGAGAACTGAGTCATTGTACAGATGGAAGATAATGAAATGAGGAAGAACCTATGTGCCCATTTGTTTGAAAACTCCAGGAATACACACACACACAAATTTAAAAGTTTTGCATCACTGAAGAAACATGTCTCCCTGACAATGCATATAACATATAGTTGAAGAGCAGTTATTATAGGTAACTCAATATAATTTGAGAAGTTATAGAATCTATGAAACAAGAGTTGAAGGATCTTACATCTTGTAAGAGGAAGAAAGGTTGAATTTTGTCCTTAGATAAAAAAATAAAAAAAATAAAGTGGAGCTTATTGAAAAGAAAAAAGAATTCTAGAAAATAAAAAAAATGCAATGAAACATTAAAAAGATGAAGAAGAAATTGATAAACAGAATAGAGATAAGAGACCCAACTTATAAATAACTGGTGATACCAAGAGAAAAATCACAACAATTATAACCAATTTTATTAAAACTGGAATTTTTCCAGGTAGTGTCAAACCTTAACAATAAAAGACAATGAAACAAATCTATAAAGTTCTGAAGCAAAGTATGTAACCCAATAATTCTCTACCAAATAAGTTGTCAACAGAAACACATTTTTAGACTGTGAACTGTACCCATTATCTGTTGCCACAATGATACTGTAAAACAAACAACCACAAATCTTAGTGAGCTACAACAATGAACATTTATTTTTGTGCCCCAGGTTATGGGTCAGCATGTGGGGTGCGCTGATCTGAGCTAAATTACCTCACATGTCTGCAGCCTTGGCTGGAGAGTCCACTGGACTGATATCCATGTGTCTCATTCGCCATCATGTGAGCTTGGTCTCATGGTGGTACCAGGGAAGATAGCAGACACACGTGAACTTTCTAGCCTCTGTTTGCATCAAGTTTGCTACTGTCCCATTGGTCAAAGCAAGTCACATGACCAACTCAGAGTCAGAATGGGAGGGAACTACAAAGTGACCGAGCAGAAGAGGTGGATACAAGGAAGCCAGTTAGTGGAGCCATTGATGCAATCACCCTACGTATCAGCACACTCCAGCCATAGACCTAACCAAGTTGGGTTTATTATTCATTTCAGTGAGGGTAAACACAGCCTGGAAAACTTTGAGGTATCTCGGTAAGAGGGCATTCAAAAGGACTGATGGTAGGATTTGGGCTAGAGTTAAGTGATTTTGAGGTACAGGGCTTAGCTCTGGATTGATGCTCCCAGGATACAGAGGAAATGTTATGATTGGGTATCATATCTAGAAGGAAAGAAGACAAGATAAAAGCTAAAGCTACAATTGGTAAAGCAGCAGCAGTCACTTGTACTAGCTGGAACAAGGAGATGTTTCATCATCTTTGTGCTTTGGACAATAGTCATGTTTCATCTGTGTTCAAACATGATCATGAAGTAGTCTTGACCAATCAGTCACAGAGTGGCCTGCTCTGATACTGACATTCTGGGAAATCATTTGTGGCCAACAGGATACTGGTACCCAGGCTGTATGGCTGTTTCTTTTTCTTCTTTGCATATCACACACACTGACAGTTACTGCAGAAATTTTACTTAATGCTATCATCAATCATCCCCAGAGGTGATTCAAAGTAAAGAACTTGATTAAAAAGAAAAAAAAATGCTTTGGTATAAAAGCACCAACAGTAAACACTGAAACCCATTAGCTATGTCTAAACAAATGTTATAAATTCGCTTACAAAATATCAAAAGCAATCATCAAACGATTCACATAAACCATGTAATAAGGATGTGTTAATAATAAGAAATTTAGGTATAAAACCTCAAATTATATTAGCAAAAGTCAAGATGTAAAAAATAGATGGTGGGAGGAAATTAAAGGGTGTAATCTTTCTCATATTAGAAAGGGGGAAGTCAATTTTTTGAACAGTGGTTCAATTTTTTCCTTTGATGTTTGGTGAAACGGAGGTGTCAAATATTTTTGAAAAACTTAAGGAAAACTACTTATAGGGCTACAGAAACAGAATATATACCTTCCAAACGGTTAGGGGAAATAAAAGCCAAATAATTATTTTAAAATACAAAACAAAGAAAATAACAAAAGCTTTTTTTTTTTTTTTTAAGCATAAAACAAAATCGCTGAAGTAAGCCAAACCCGTTCACACCGTTGCCCCTGCCTTAGCAGCGCCCTGATAGGCTCTCTGCCTCCTACAATACTGCAAGCAGCCTGCCAATTGGTCTGTCTCCTCTACTAGTTCTCTGCAAAACAGGCACACCTGTGCTCCCAGTGCAGTTCATGGGGTGGGGCCGTCCTCCTGCTGCTCTGTTGATTACAGGTAGGAGACCAGGTAAGAACAGAAACTGAGAGAAGCCCTGGGAACTTTCCGCAATTTGGCAGAAGTATTTTCTATCTATTGAAACGACTAATTAAAAATTGGTTCTTGCATTTTGTACATTTTTATTTCAAGTTTCTAGTATTCCTTTTTATTATATTTTCCAAAAATGTCCGTGTGTAATAATATACTAGAAAAGGAAGAGTTGGTCCCTCCCCACAGATGGCTTGAGAAGCCCTGTACAGAGCACATCAGAAGGAGTTGTATGGACCACAGGCAGAATCTGTCACTTCTCTGCCTGCGAACATTCAGGGGCTGCCTCTTGACTCTAACAATGATTCTCAGCTCTTTTTCCTGCCTTCACACCATTCCTATGGGCAGCACTATCAGTCATGCCTCTTAGGATGCAGGGATTCTCAGAGTCGGGGAGGAGGGTCATATCTACCAGAGGGTCATATCTACCAAAGGGTCATATCTACCAAAGTGAGAAGAGAGAAATCTCAGACGTGGGAGGGAGGGACAGGAAATGTGCCCTTGGACACAAAAGCCCTGAAGATTCAGATACACGCTGAGTGGTGTGCCCCTCCCCCTCTCCTCTGAGACTCCCTGGCTCCAGGACGTCAGCGCTCCTTAGCTCTGCCTACAGTACACTTCACCTTCTGCCCCCACTACCCTCGCGCTTCACCTCCAGGCCCTACCCCACAGCACCCAGAACTCCAGGCACGCAGACAGGGCTCCCCAAACATACTTTCTACCTTCCGGCTTCCACCCCTACTCCCTCCCCATAGGCTGCCCTACCTCTCCCCTCCACCCATCTGACCACCCCAGCCTGCTATTCCATGAAGCCTCACCTCCAATGTCACACCTTCCTTATTCCCACCATTCTCCCCGAAGCTCCTTTGAGACTAAAACTCTAACTTTGACTTTTAGGATCTTTTTCTAAGAACAAAATTATGGATTCATACACAGATTTACCTATTAAACTGAGAGTAATGTGCAATTGGCTGAATAACATTTCTATCCATACAACAGGATAATATATAGCTATTAAAAATGATGAATACTATATATCATGGAAATATGTTTATAATACATTGCTAAGTAAACAGACTATAAAATATAATATATGTGCACATACAGGGGACGATCTTGTTATTATAGTGATAGATACAAGCATACTATGTATCCAGGTACAGATAACGGTATAGACATAGGCAGAGGCACTTCTAGAAATGTGTAGATACAACACAGATACAGATAAAGGCCAAATGTGAAGAATAGTTTATAGGTCATTTTTACTATATATATATATATATATATATATATATATATATATATATATATATAATCAGGAACGTTGTTTGTTCAATAAGACAAACATGTTAAAGAAAGAATTGCCATGGAGCTCTTACCTTGATTGTTTACTTGGCTGGTTCCAATGGATCGTGGTCCTGGGAGGCAGGACCAGCCTATGCCCAGTGCAAACACAGCACCCCACGCTGAGCAGTCAGCGAAGATATGTTTGCAGAGTTAGGTAGAAGGTGCTGAATGGCCAAAAGACAAGCACTGAACAGCATCTATGCTGTTTCCCAGAAAACTGCAAATTAAATTGATCATAAAGACCAGGTTATGGCTGGACCCATGAAACTGAGACTTCAGGACTCACCTGTCTGGATGAAGTGTGAGTTGAACTTGGTCAAGGACGAGACGCATGTCCCCTGTTGGAAGCGTGCATTAGGCTTGATGGATACTTGACTGAGCAGTCTTCCCCAGCGCCGTCCGTGGAGGTGTAGGCTGTGATGATTTATCCAGTAGGTATTGATTCTTTTCAGGCAATTCAGAGAGTTTTTCATGGAACTGTCTGGGAAATGGAGCAAGTCCTCAGGATGGGCATATTAGCAGCAATGATTTTTCACTTAGTTGCTGTGTGTTCATGTCTCTATGTAATAATAATACTCCCTGAAATGTGTACATTGGCTTTCCCCTGAAGAGGACTCAGTTCTTTCACACATATTGAGCCCAATTTTCCCATTTCTCAAGTTTCTCTCCATGAGTGTGAGTACTTCAAAAGACACATTAGTTCTGTAAAGCATCTAGACTTTTATTTATTGACAGTCGGCTAATGCTGAAGGAATCAAAGCAGCGTAATGCCCGTCATCTGACTGTGTTGGCTTCCAGAAGCAATAGCCTCCCCAAGATGCTTGTTCATCCTTATAAATCAGGTGTGAAAGAGCTGAAGGCAAGGAGTTACTAATGTGGACTTTGGAGGTGCCCGATCTGGGTTCAAGTCCCACCCTGTCTTTTATCAACCAAGGATCAATCAGGCAAGGACATAGAACCACTGTGGGTACTGTGAGCATAACGAGATAGGACTAGGGCCTTACACAATTGTGGGAAGAGCTGGAGAAGTAACGGTCTGAGAGGGGCAGTTGAAAGATCAGAAAAAAGTCACTAACCAGCCCTCTGGGGGCCAGTCAGAGCTGGCGGGAGCACCAGGAAGCCTAGCAGTTCCAGCTGCTGGCGTGGGGCCACAAAGGAGTGCTGGTGGGAATGTCAGTGATGGCTGGTGTCCCACGTCTGGCCATGGGCCTGGGGCTGCTGCTGGTCAGGCAGGCCAGCAAATGGAAGGAAGAACTAATCATGGAGGAGGGATTTGTGAGGAAAAGCTTGGATCTCCTGGTAGGATCTCTGCATCCATCTCTCACTGCTTCTCAACACAACAACCTTCAAAGAATCAAGGCTGGTATTTCACTTCTACTTTGCACATCCCAAACATACTTCTCTTTTGGTCAACTCTAGTGCAGGACCATGAAAAGAAAGGGGTTCCAAGAGCATGATTCCAGTGTTGCCAAGTTGACACCATACAAAACCACTATAGATATGACCTTGGGCAAGTTACTTAACTTCTCTGCGTCTCAGTTTCCTCACCTGCACAATGGCGATAGTATGAGTACCTACCTCATATGGTGGTTTGGCAGACTAATGAAGAGGGTACAGCTAAAGAGTACAGTCCCTGGCACAGAGCATGTGCTGGGCAAGCCTCAGTTATTATCATTGATGTTGATGAATAAGGAGCTATTCTGGAGCTGGTATTCTTTCAGAGAGTTCACTTTGCAGAGTTTCATGGCTGACCTTGACTTCAACAAAGAAACTCTAGCACAGCTCAATAAGCATCCTCCTCCACAGACCGAGCTATTAAAAGGGGGAAACGGAGACCAAAATCAAGCTTATCTTGAATGTAGTATTTTGGAGGTGACAACAAAAAGGACTAGATTGGGAGGCCCACTCTTACTACCCACTCATTATATGACCTTGGACAAAGTCACTGCCCCTATTGTTTTAGTTCTCCCATCCATGAAAGTAGGAAATGGATCCTGTTCCTTCCTCTCTCCTGGGAGGGATGGAAACGGGCCCAAGATAGGACTTTGTGAGATCTGAGAATTAATGGAGAGAAAAACACTCTCACAATACTAGGTAATCTTCACCTTTATAATGGTGTTTCATCTCCACCAGGAGAAATGCTCCTTTTAAAGTGCTACCGGGTGTAGATTATCACCAAGCTGAGATTTTTAAAGTCATTTCTCCCTCCTGGTATCAGGCACTGATCAGCATATGATTTTATGAAGAGGGACTGCGTGCCTGCTACTGTTCATAATTTCCCAAGCAGGAACAGCAGCCAGAAGTGACAGCAAAGCCTCCCAGGAGAATTGCTGAATTTACCAAGGAGTAAAATGCATCTCATAGTTTACGTATTAAACCATTATGCTGACTACTGTCACCATATCCATTTACAGACCCATGGAGCAGTTGAATATTAAGACTTCTTCAGTATCCTTCAGGCTGTAAACCCTTAACAGCCCTTCCTTTCTCCTTCTTTCCCCCTCCACCAACAGTATAAGCCACAGACAAAACATTCTGCCACATTGAGAGTCATGGAAACTTAACAGGAAAGCAGTTACTCTAACCCCTTAATTTTTCAAATGTGGACACTGGGGTCCAAAGATGTGAAAACCTCCATCAAAGTCACAGGGAAGGATAAAGGCAAGGACAACAGTCAGTCCTAGGACTCCTCATCCAAAGCCCTTCCCCCCACACCAATAGAAAATGACACTTGTTATGGAGCTCTACCTCCCACCCCCACCCCCTTTATGCTGACAATATGAGTCACCGTGAAAAACTCAGAGCTTAACTAAAAACCAAGTCTACAAAATGCTCCTGGGTGATCCCAGAGAAAGGCTATATTTCATTGATTTATTAGTTAGTTGCAGTTTCCTGTTGCCCAGCAAAATCCATCATAACTGTATTCTCTTCCCCTTCACCCTTTCCTTTGAGTCAAGGTGAATGTACAGACCTTCTATAGCTCTTTTCTCATAAAAATATGCCCTTGGGCTGGAAGATTCCAATTATATCCTTTGATGAAGTGTTATCTATTGGAGGACGATTGAAAAAAAATGAGGATCCTCTTTGACCTTGCTTTTATCCAGATGCCCTTTTCCATGAGAGTGTGGGTTTTCACACACCTATGTGGGCTCCATTCCAGGGACCCTTTCTTTTAACATTTGTCATGCATTCATTCGGGCCTCTTCCTTCACCTTGAAACCTGACATGATCAGATCTGCATTGCAAGAAAACAAACAAACAAACAAAACACTGTCTATTCCTAATCTTGTCCAGTATTGATTTTAGAAGCCCTCCTCAGCTACTACTTCTAGTTGCTCAAGGCCCAACTAGAAGTTTACTCATATGGCCTGCATTGTTGATGTTGTATCTTTGTCTCTACCAATGACACATACTGAATATACGACAGTTTTTTGTGTACATGGCACTCATCCGCAATTCTGGTTAGTAAGATTTCGGAAGGCCCTAACTTTGCCTAGCACAATCACTTGCCCACACAATAAGCACTCCAAAACTGGTCAGTTAAACACATCTTTTGAATAACTAAATAAATGACTTGATAAACTCCCATAGACGGCAATCCCCCCTTTGGAGAGGCTATGAGTAACTCTAGATGAGCCCAGATCCCATCAGATCTGACAGCCATCAGGGCCTCAATAGGAAACACTATCCAACACGTTTCAAGAACGTTTAACGAAGAGGCTACTTACAGAGGTGTGGGCAGGCTTCAGGAGCCCACAGCAACGATGTGGCACCCAGAGACCAGCAACAGTGGGAGGACATTATACCCACCTCACTCTCAGAGTTTCTACACCCCGTGCGAAACATTGACTTCAACCTAACTTTCCTGCTCTCCTTCTTGATTCTTCTCCTCCCTACCAAGTGACAGCCTCTGGATCTCTTTGCAGGAGGAAAAGATTCTCTGATATTCTATCCTACATCCTTTCATTCTCCAGTGTTAATTCTCAGATCTGAGTCCTCCAGGCTCGAACGAAACTTATTTCAAGCTGTGCCTTCTTGGAGACTCACAATAAAAGCCCTTTTTTATCTCAAGAGCCTAGTTCTCACAAATCAAAATCAACTTGGCTTTCAGACTATTATAGCCATGGACCCTCACAACCCTCACAAGTCAAAGATAACAATGACATCTTTGTTCTACGCTGTATCCACCCTCCTCTGAAAGCAAAGAATGCTATTGATTTGGATGAAGGGAGAGAAAAGAAGGATAACTAGAAACATCTGGGGATTCCAAGAAGTGAAAATATATCCATTTAAAAAAACAGCATCCTGCTACATTTGTAAGCCTGAAAGGCATTGCTCACTCGGGAAGCATGAGGACCTACAGCTCCATACTGACTTCCCTCTCCAGTGAGCATGATTCATAGCATCTCACCCATCTTTCATAAGAAGTACAATACAAACAATTATGTTTAAACTTTCTTAGTTACAATCTGACTCTAGTCATGCTTCCTAAAGAAGCCTGGTCAACCACCACCTTGGCTGAATTAGAATGTTCTTGGAACTTCTCAGCAAAATGTTTTACAAATAGTCTTGAATTACTTTCAGAGTTGGCTGACTCCTCCAAGATGTTTTACGTATTTCGTGGATGGTAACTTTTTCCTGGTATGCTGGGAGTGTGTGAGGCAGATGGCCTCAAAGTTAGAGAAATTAAGGACAAGGGAAACAACCTACCTGAGTAACCCTCCTCCATGGGATCTGATAGGCACCTTCTGGACTCCAGTTTTTTATGAAAGGAAACAAGTCCTATTCACAGGATCTAGGGAACAAGCAAGAAGGAACTGAAATCACTCCTCGCAATCCATCTGTAAGTTCCACCCATGGCCAAGGGGAAGAGAGTCTCAAATTTGCATTGGAGATAGTGGGCCTTGGAGAGGTCCACTTAGTGAATCTTCTTGGGCCATGGTGTTAGCCCCTTGGGAGGTTATCCCAGCTACTCATAGTTCACAAAAGGTTGGGGCTTTTGTGAGTCCCCTTGGGGGAGTCCATCTCCCCCAAGGTTGTTATATCAGAATGAGAGACTTATTTCTCACTGACTAATTAGCTCTTCAGACCCACTCTTTAGAAGTAAATGTTTAATTATTATTGGCCTAACTGCTTTACCTTACTGAGACAAAGTTTAATAAATCCAGGAATTAAAACCATATTAGGCTCTCTCTTTAATGTCTTGCAGGGCTTTTGTGTGTTGAAATGAATATGCACTAATATTTGTATTCTGTTTAATGCTCAATTCATTAGACTCATATATCTAATAAAGGACACTTTAAAAGCTTTTCTTAAGCATTTAGTCATTGATTACAAGTTTGATTAATTAAATTCCCTTATACAGTTTAAACTGCAATTACAAATTTAGCGTGGTTGCCTCTTCTGAAAGTTTTCAATGCCTTAAAGAACAAACAAAACAAACAAAAGTACAATGATTTTAAAACTAAACTCTTCCACACACACACACACAAAAATGGTTCTAAATATCCTAAAATTGTGAATTTAACCTATTTTTTCCCCACATGCTTTCAACTTCCATGGCTTCCTATAGTTTTAGTAATCCTACCATACACTATTTTACATTTTCTAGAGTTTTAGTAATTTTACTAGACTCAGAAAGAAATGGATGCCATCTCAGAAAAGCTTAGAAGGCAGATACTAGATTGATGACCTATTAACTTTTGGCCAGAACATAGGGTTTTGTTTGGCAGTCCTTTAATGACTAGGCTAAATATATTTTTCTCATAATGTTTTGCTTATGGAATTATGGAAAACTTATAGCCATGTCCTTCATTTCTGATATTAGGTGTTCTTTCTCAAAATAAGAGTTTCTTTATTCCTACTATCCTGTCATTAAGAAATACTGACCTATTTTGTTGGCACTATTAAATATATATGAAAACTAGGTGGAGTTTCTTATACAGTTAAAACCATACATACACTGTGACTCAGAAATTCCACTCCTAAGTATTTACCCAAGAAAATAAAAATATACGATCACAAAAAGACTTGTACAATAATGTCTACAGAAGTTTTATTCATAATAGCCAAACACTGGAAACGGTGTCCATCAATAAGAGAATGGAACAACAAATTGTGGTATATTCATATAATGAAATACTACTCAGCAATGAGAAATAATAAACTACTATATGTACCAGTATGGATCAATCCCCAAAATATTATGTTGAATGAAAGAAGCCAAACACAAACACATACTGTATGATTCAATTTACAGAAAATTCAGGAATAAGTAAAACCAATCTATGGTAATACAAGTCAGAACAGTGGTTTCCTACGTGGAGTGGGGAAAGACTGGAAAGAGACATGAGGGAAACTTCTGGCGTGATGGAAATATTCTGTATACTGATTGGTGTATTGGTTTCATGGGTTAAATCTGTCAACTCACCAAACTGTATATTTTAATTTATTCATCTCACTGTACATAAATTTTACCTCAATACATACAAAATATGTATGCCCTCTCAAAATACAGAAGCAAACAAACAAACAAAACAAAAACAAATCTGTCTGGAGGCACCGGAGAACTGCTAATGCAGTGAGTACTTGAGGGGACAAAAATCCCAGAAAAAAGGGTAACTCAGAGAGGTAAGCCCAACATTTGGATTCATTTGTCCTTTTGAGGCATTTGCTTGTTCAAGAGTGGAGAAAATCTGAGAAGCAGAGTATGGGGTAATTTAAGTAGAGTGGGGGTGGGGCACAGCCTAAGATGAGAGAGAAATCTGAGTTCAGGCCCACTGCTAAGGAGAGACCTGGGTAAACAGGTGTACAACTGGGACCCCCGAAGGAATACACCCTAAGAGTAAGGTAAAGAGAAAACAGAGCAGTCCACCAAAGTTCAAATCAACTCATTTGGCAGTCTAGAGGCATGTCTGGTTGTCACAGCTGAGCAGGAGTGCATGGAGGTGGGGGGTGTGGGGACCAGGGTGGCAGTGATGTTACTGGAATCTAGAGGGCAGAGGTCAAGGATACTGCTGAAATCCGTGCACAAGACAACACCCCGCAAACTAACATTTGGCCTCAAATGTCAATAGTGCAGAGAAACCCTGATCTAAGACATGGGATCAAATAACTTCCAAAGAATTCTTGTTCTTTTTTAAGGTGCAAGAGTTTCAGAGACCAGAACCTGAGTGCCGAGGCTGTACAATAGAGCTGCTGATGGACGAGCATGAGTCCATCTGTTACCAGGCTGATAAATATGTTTTTTAAAGGTTAAACTCAAATTAATAATTTATAAGTTATCTCATCGTATTGTTGTGTATCACCTTTCTTATGAGTTTTCCCAACCCCTAAGATTTTCTCCTACATTGCCAAAAACATTTTTGTGATCAAGTCAAGATTCATTCAAGGTGGCTTTCACGTCACATTGTTATGGTTCACACAATGACAATATTTGCTCTCCTTTCCTCAGACCCCAAGGAAAGATAAATATAATGAGAACTTTAAGAACTTCCAGAAAACTCTTTTATTGCTAATTTTTCCACAGATAAATACTACCAGTATCCAGATTTGATTAGCAGACTGGTTGCCGGTTATAAAAATAACCAGTTAAAAATAAAATAGTAGGTGTGATCTTTAGAGTAAACAATGGAACATTAGATACTAACCTAAAAGAATACAAAAAACAAACACTCTCCGATTAGATTTTAGAAGTCAGCATTGGATATTTCTTCAAGAAAATGTCACATATTAAGAAATTCCTAGGGGGGAGGGGCATGAGGGTAAGGGGGATCAAATATATGGTGATGGAAGGAGAACTGACTCTGGGTGGTGAACACACAATGGGATTTATAGATGATAGAATACAGAATTGTACACCTGAAATCTATGTAATTTCACTAACAATTGTCACCCCAATAAATTTTTAAAAAATAAAAATAAATAAAATAAATAAATAAATAAAAGAATTTCCTACCATTCAGATTCTGATAAAAGAAATATGGCATTTCCAGACCTTCGGAAAGACAGATCTTAACTGGAGAATAAGGGGAGTTTAAAGGCCTAAATTTGTGGTGCAGTAAACTCGATTTCCAACCAAAATAAGTTTGTCTTTTGCAATGTGCACATATATATTCACATGTACACAGGAATGTGCACACATTCTTCCCCACATCTCAAATTTTCATTCTTCTCTCTCTCTCTCTCTCTCTCTCTCTCTCTCTCTCTCTCTCTCTCTCTCTCTCTCTCTCTCTCTCTCTCTCTCCAGTCACTTTTCTGGTCTTTAAAGTTTTGATTCAAGCATTCTAGAACATGGGTGTATTTCAGTCTTCCCCAATTTCAAGGGAAAGCAAAGAACCCAGTCGGATTCTAATTCACCACTGAAAACTTATTTCAAGCCAATTTACTTGTAACCAAGCCACTGTTACAGTTTGAAACTCTCTCCTAAAAAAATGAGTGGGACAGAATAAGCTGCTGATGAGCATTGGTGTTATTCCTTTGGGCAGTAGGTTGCAAATTGAAGTGTAAAGTCTGTGTTCCTTTACTTCCCTCGGATTTTCATATTTTCATCAGAAAACTGAAACAAGTATTCATTAGCCACATGTCTAGCATATGAGGTAGAGAAAACAGAAGCTAAGGATAAAAACCATCATGCAACCTGCAGTAGACAAACATAATATTCACTATTCACCTACTTCAGGAGCAACCTGACTTTTAAAAATTATAGCCACAGAATTGTAAAAACTGTTACAGGCAGGAAACAAATCTAAGCTACTCTTTGTCAGTTATATATCATGCCAGTATCTACTCAGTAACGGCTATTTATATAGAAAACAAACCTGAATTCAATGTGTGTATAAGGTATGAGATAATTAGGATGAGACAAACAGACACATTTTAGGTCATCAACTCCAATTAAAAGGGAGAGTGAAATCATTTACAAAGTAATTATGTTCCATGAGGACTACCTCCAACAGACAAAAGAAAAGAGGGAAGGAGGGAAGGAATGAGGGAGGGAGGGAGGGAAGGAAGGAAAGAAAAGTCACTGAACTCTTACAATATCTGTGTAAGGTAAGTTTCAGTATCCAGATTTTAAAGATGGCAAAACTGAGAGGAAGAGAGTTGGAATGACTTGGCCCAGAGCTTGAATTCAAACCGTCATCAATCTGACTCTAAAGCTATTATCCTCTTACTAAGTCAGGGAGTCCACAGTAGAATGCTCAGTATGAGAAATCAGGATGCGAGGAATATATCCTGGAAAAGATGTGTGTACACTGAAATGGACTTAAACACATTACATAGGCACAAGAGCAGGTGCTAACAGGAGAATGCTTCCAAACGGGAATAAGATTGGCACACACCACCTCGCTTTATTTACATAATTGAATTCTGGATATCAGGTTTAATCCAAATGAATAGAGAGAGTAAAATAATAGCTTTTGTATGGAATTGATGATAGACTTTAACTTGTAGCAATAATATAATTGGATACAAATTGGAGTAGTTCATAATTTTAATTGAATAGGTTCCATAAAAGCTCCAGAAAAACAAGTATGACAGTGACATTTATGAGCAAAGCCACTTTTCGTTTTCGATTTTAGTCACTAATTAGCATGTATCGACGCCAACATTTTCCACATTATACTCCATGGACCATTACTTTTTTTTTTTTTTTTTGCCCAGCCAATGCCCATTGCCTCCCAGCCGCAGCTGCGACTGCAGAACCCTGGGGAAGACTGGGTCTGTGGAAATCCCTGCCCTCCTCACCATGTAGGCCAGGCTCAAACCTTACTACAACTCCTTTTAAAATAAGAAGAAGAATCCTATTTGTTGATCACTGCAGATCCTGGCTCCATCCCTGCTGGTACTACTGAGGGGTAGGGAAAGATACACATCTGGGGATGATTATTTAGTGCAGCATTCCACTCCCAACCCTATATAGATCCTTACACCCCAACATACACAGATAGATCCACAAATACAGACCCTGCCCAGACAAACATACACACAGCCAGACACGCGGACACAGGACAGACGTATATGCACTCTCACAGGCATTGTCTAATCCACTGGCATACCCAAACCTGGCAGCCTCTCCACATCCATAATTGAAGGACTCCACAGCCTTCAGCAGGTAGCAGGCTCCAGCACTGGAAGTGGCTCACAAACAAAAGCCTGGGGCTCCCAGTTCCCCACACTTCAGATGGGGAGACTTCTCTGACAGCCCTGGGTGCTGCTTCCACTCAGAACAAAGTAGTGTGGGGGAGGAGTGGGAGGTTGGCATCAGCGCCCACTCTCGCATCTGCTCCAGTCCCGAGTCAGACCCTCTCTACCGGGACATAGTTGACACAGCAGCAACTGTTACCCCACTCCTAAGATAGAGCCTGGCTCTCTAACATACACACATACACACACACTCACGCACGCATGTTTCCAGAGTCCAGAGATTGGCCTTTGCCCAGAGCAGCTTGGGCCCTACGAACTATTCCTCTTAAAATAAAATAGGACTCTAGTATTCAAATCATTGGGAGAAACCCTGATTTAACAACATAGGGAATTTCTTTATTGCATGACTGCAAACATAAATCTCCAGGAAGGAGACAAAGTCTGCTGGGATGCCCAAACTTCCCTGTCCATGGGATGCTGGTTTCATAGAGTATGTGTAGCAGGACATGTTTCACAGGGAAGAATTTGGGAAATGCTTGTCTATGCAGTGGTTGTCTGAAAAAAAGAAAAGTTTGACAAGAGTTAAAAATATACAAGTTGAGAACACTGCATTGCTCAACAACCTTCACAAGTAGTCATGTCTTACTTTATTCAGTCACCTTTGGGCCTCAGCAAAACTGGGTAGTCCTCGAGAGCCATTAACATGAGAGTCTCATTTTCTTCCTTCTCCTTACTCAACTATTTTAACCTTCATTAGAATTAAAACATCAAAACTCAGGACAATTGACCTCATAATTACATATGGTTTAATGTTCCCTTCACCCCTCAAAATATAACTAGGAGCCCATTCCGTCTGCCCGATTTCATTTTAACAATTTAAGATTCATCTTTGGGGAAATATGAGGAAATAATGGGGAAAGGATTTTGAAGCTCAATTAGCATAAGTGTAGATTTAAATCTTTTCATCTTGATGGATTTGGGACATGTTCTAGGCATTTGATTTTACTTTATAGATTGCCCTCAAAATAGCCAATAAATGATTTGGGGTAACTTTTAAAATGGGCAGATATAAAAGTTCTGAGGAAGTACATACCGAGATATGGAAAGATAGTATTTTTCCTTCTGACTTCCTTACCTTCATGATAACCTTGAAGAAATCTTTTGTCTTCCATTACAGATTTTGATAATTCTCAGAGGGCAGTTGAGAATTGTTATCTGTGTTACACAGGCAACATAATGAGCTGGATTTCAAAGTATAAGTGTCCATACAATTGGGAGGTAGGCTTCCTAAAAATTTTGCCAGGTCACCTAACATCTTGGTTCTGATTATGGAAAAGAAGATAACAGACGAAAGAATCAACATTGATTGAGTACCTACTATGTACTAGACACACTATGCGAACTGCCTTCCCAAAATTAGAATTTTAATTGGCATCACAAGCCTACAATGTAAATATCATTGACCTCATTTGAGACCCACAGAGGCAAAGTTACAAAGCTGGGAAGTATAAAGCTGGGAGTGATAGAGCCGGGAGTCTGTCTGTCCCTAATGTGTTTGATTCTAAAGACCATGCTCTTCTAATACAAAATACCGCCTTCAGTGGAAGGGTGGTCTTAACTTTTGGTTCCACTTTATTATTTATGATAAAAGGAAGAGTTAATTGAGCAGCTCTGCCCTTTTCTAGAGGCCATAAGAAGAGATGTGACTCAAGAAATAAAACTACTCATTTTCTAAAAAGAAGGAATATGTCAAAAGTCATTAACTTCATCTCAGCCTGTGCCCTGAAAAGCAGAATCTAGGGACTAAATATTTAGTAAAGTTATTCAATGGATAAGTCATGTGTTAGACTTTGTGGATTCGGCAATGAAATGAAATAACTCCCACCAGCAAGAGCTCAAGCTGTATTGGGAAGACAGGCAAGCCTTCTTTTCTCAGAATACACCAATAGAGTCTAATTTGCAGTAATTTAGAGCCAAACAGAGTTTGATTTTTTTTTCTTGGTGACTGACGTAATTGATTGACATAGTAATAAGCACAAATGTAATGTGTAAAGCTCGATAAACATTTACATATGTTTACACAAGTGTAACCACCACTTAAACTGAGATATAGATCATTTCTAGCACTCCAGAAGGTTCCCTCGAACCCCTCCCAATCAACATCATTCCCCAAAGTAACCTCTGACCTTATCTCTATCATTATAGATTAATTTTGCTTATTCTTGAACTTCATATAATCACACAATAAATAGTCTTTTGAATCTGGCTGAATTTACTCAACATTATGTTTGTGAGAGTGCATCCATGATTGCACATAGCAGTTTGTTCTTTCTCATTGCTGTGGAGCATGTAAATGTACCACAGTTTATTTATCCATTATACTGCTGATGGGCACTTGTTTCCCGTTGGAGGCTACTAAAATAAATATGAACAGTCTTATACATGTCTTTCAGTGGAATTGCTGGGCCATAAAACAGGCATATGTTTAGCTTTATGCTACTTCCAAGCAATATTCCAAGAATATCTGTACAGTCATCTTACCAATGTGCACTCCTACCAGCAATGTATGAGAGTTCCCATTGCTCCACATCCTCACCAACATTTAATATGGTTAATCCTTCTAACGGTCGCCATTCTAATGGGTTTGTGGTGGTATCTTTCTGTGGTTTTCATTTGCATTTCCCTCTGGACTGATGAGAAGCACCTTTTCATAAGCTTCTTGGATATTTGGATTTCTCTTTGTTAAGTGCCTGGAAAAGTCCTTTGAAACAAATGAGATGCAGCTTGTGCCAAACCAACTTTATTTCCAACTTCACATTGCATAACATTTACTGAAAGGCACTTTTCTTCTCTCCAGTCCTTCCCCATCCTCAGTTCCTCCCCCTCCCTTCAACCCCCCTCCTCACACACATTCTCCTCCTTACCCACTAGAAAGAGCTTGTATCAGCTAGAGATGGGAACTCAACAGGAAAACCCAATTTCACTTAGAAAACTGAAATAGATTATGACACTTCAGAAGGCTTCATCTCTGCCTGCTTGTTTTTTGCTTAATGCCCATTTCATATCTCTGTTACAGCTCTGTGATTTACCATCCTGGCATAAAAGAGCCAAGTAGATTCTGTATCTCCCACTGTGCTGGAAATACGGCATTACATATATTTAAAAAACCTAAATCATTGTGAGCCCTGCAAAAAAATATATCCCAAGTATTGATTTAAACATGTCTTTTAGCAATATGCCTCCCTGCACACTCAGGGAAACATAAAGTGACCCATAAATATTCTGGAAGAACCACACGTTTTCTATTTTTCTGTCACCCTGAGCCATGGAACCATTCTTCCTCGTGTGCTCCCAAGATTTCAAATCCACAGGCAGACTAGCTGGGAAAAGAAAGCTCCCATTAAAGTAGATTGCTGCAGACCTTCTGCAGAGAGTGCTGTCTGATCTCCCTTCAGGCTATTTCTAAAAATAATAATAAGCAATGGTGTCTCTTCATATCACCCTTCTCCCACAATGGAGAGTTCAAAGAGGTTCTAGTATTAATTTATCAATTCCACAATAGCCTTCTGAGACAAGAAAGGGTTTTGTACCCCAGTTTCTGAGGAGGATTTTAGGGCCTGGCGTGTTTGTGTATTTTAAGTCATGCAGAAGAACAGACTGAGAGTGACTTCATGAAATCCATTACATTGAGTTACAAAGCCATACGAGTTTGAAGATGTGAAAGCTCAGACCCAAAGAGCTTAGCGGCTGCCTAAAGTCACACAGACAAGGGATTAAGGTTCCCACCCAAGATCATGCAGAGACTTAATGACTGAAATAGGACAAGCCCCAGGTTTTCTGACTTTCAATTCAATGATCCAAGAGATTAGACAACAACAACATCAGGAAAAAGGGGCATGAGGAAGAAAAGATGAACTATTCTCATCCTTAAGATTCCACGGTACTTAAACCAAAGTTTAGCTCAAGATTTCTGAGGAACTTTTGCCTTTGGTAGGTCAAACAAGAAATAAGTACTGGATTAGAACCCAGATCTGACTGAGGTCAAACTCTACACACTGAACCACCTGCTCTATACTGGTAAGTAAATATCTGAAGTGCTTTATGATGTTCTGAGAAAGTACTTAACAATTCTCTTTAAAGTATTCTAGAAAACTGAACAAGTGGTTTAAGGGTGAAGTGGGAAAGAAATCCTTTTTCATTTCATTTTATACCTTTCACACTGTTTGACTATTTGTTAACTGTTATGCCCATATTACTATAATTGTGGAGGTTTTTTTTTTTAAGTGATTGACATATTTTAAGGATTTTCCTGAACTATAAAACGTTATTTAATTGAAAGAAAAAAAACTCAATTCTTCTCCTCGCTCAAAATGTGTGCTCCCATCAAAACAATTCTTTTAATCTTCTTTGAAACATACCCAGTGTCCCTTCACCCCATTTTCTCTGACTGTATTTTTGGTATATCTTGCCAATTTGTTACATGACAATTACAGCTAAAAATATCCTTGTTTCTGCCCACTCCCAACTTATTATTTTTGTAAGCTCCTGCTCCATACAGTATCTGTATTATAAAGTATTTGCATAGGCCTTTATAGTTCTTGTTCACTCAAGAGACATCTATTGCCAGCACCTCATGACCCTGCCAACCAGGAAGACTGACATTTGAGCCAACGGTTACCATATAGTCACAATTAAGAGTATTGGTTTAAGGGCACAGCGGAAAGTAAAATGAGTCTGAAGAGGGAGTTAGGACTGTGTTCCTAGAAGTGACATTGGACCTAAGTCTTGGAGGGTGAAATGGAGTTTTCCAAAAGTCAAAGAGGAAACAAGCATGACGAATAAGATAGAGAACTGTCCTCTCCAGGATTTGCGAGGGCTGCTCCCCAGAAGGAAAAAGGCAGTGAAAATGGGAAACCAGAAAACAGAAGCCAGGTGGCTGTGGGAGGTGAGAAACCATAGGGCAGCATATAGTGTGTGTGTGCGGAAGCAGAAAGGAAGGCGAAAGCAGCATGTGGGAGAGAGTGAGGAGAGGGACAGAATGAGAGAGGGACTGACTGTAAGACATTTTGCTGCATGATGGCTTGGATCAACACCTACACCACCCTCAAAAAGAAAAAGCTGCTATTGTGCCTTAGGGATGCACGCTTCAGTGACAAAACGATATAAAGTCACTCAAGGATGAGAGCACTGTACAAGTGGGAGAGCAGATACTTTGGGGGGATGAGCGGCAGTGATGGGTCAGGGTACATGAAGCTCTCTGGAGTTGGTCAGTCATGTTCTCTGTCCTGACCTAAGCAGTAGTTATAAGGGTGTTTGCTGTATGAATAATTCATTAAGTTGTTTGTTGCTTCTGGTCCTGGTGGTATTCATGCGTAGTTTACAATGTAAAAAGTTCCCAATATCTGATTAAAGATGGTCTCATTTTTCAAAGTCTCTGGGTGGATGGTGGGAGTGTGAAGGTTGGAGGCAAGCCTCCAGGTGGCTCAGCTGTACTCTAGGCACACATGTCAGAACACAGCGTACTTGGGGAATGTTCTAAAGGTCACTGTGGTGGAGAGGGAGGGAGTGTCTGTAAGGTATCCAGACTTGTGACAGAGAAGGGAGTTGGGCAAATGGGGAACCTCAGAAAGACTCCGGGGGAAGTGGGATCCTCATTTCCACAACTTCCATCCAGGAGTCAGCATCACAGCCTCCTAAAACTTGGGGTGATAATATCAGGACCCCTTGTTCAGAGGCAGGGTCATGAAAGCAACCTTACTCTGGGCAAAGAAAGAACCTGAGCCCTCCCTACTTCACTGTGGAGTGACTTGTAAAACGCAGCAAAAGAGTAAAGCAACCTATCAGAGCTTCGGTTGTAGCTGGGACTGGGTGTTCATTCCAGCTGTCTGGCTCGGCACTCTTGAAGTGCATGTCTCTTGGGAACAAAGGACAGGTCTCTAACAGCTTAGGGAGGGAAGTACACACTGTGTCCTGCGGTGAGACCAAGAGAGCACTGTATCCCCCAAGCCCACCTCTTCCAGGACTGTATCAGACAGGCAGCCCCAGGGGCAGCTTCTGGATTCAGAGCATCCTTACTGCTCTGCGGAGGTCACCATTTTCTCTCCTTCCTCTTGACCCCTGCGGTGTCAACACCACAGTGTTGTCGAAACAGTGCTTGTGTTTGAGGATCAAACTGAACTCGATCTAACAAGACCGGAGCCTTGCCACTTAAGATCTCCATGGCCTGGAGTAAGCCGCTTCACTTCTCTGGTCCTCGCGTGTGAATTGAGGACAAGAACACCTCTTTCTGAGGGTTCGTGTGTGGACTGAATGAAGTAGCATCTATGAAGCACCTGGGTCAGTGCCCAACACTTAGAAGGCACTCAGGAAATGGTGGTGTTTGTTTTTATAATTAGATAGTCTTCATAAGCATTAAAATAATTTTTTTTAAAAAAAGACCCAATGAGAGATAACCTCCAAAACAGATAAAATGGAAAAGAACAGCAAGGCCTAAGACTGGTGAGAATGAGGAGCAACCAGAATGCTCATAGATCCTGGCAGAAGGGTGATTTGGTTCAACAACCATGGAAAGCTGCTCAGCAGAATCGGCTAAAACTGAACATGTGCACCCCCTATAACTCAGCAGTTCTACTCCAAGGTCTACTATATACCCGACAGAATACATACGTGCCTGTCCCAAAAGATAAGAATCATCACAGCAGCATGTTTCATAATAGCCAGAATCTGGAAATCATCCAAAATCCATCAGCAGTAGATAAATTGTGGTGTACTCACACAATGGAATAGTACACAGCAATGAAATTAGATTCCTACTTGAATCAACAACATGAATAAACCACACTAACTGTTGAGCGAAAGAAGCCAGACACAAAGAAGTACATCTAGCACGCGTCCATGTATATATATTTCAAAAATAGACAAAACTCATTGACGGAGTTGGTAGTCAGGAGAGCAATTACTCCTGGGGCAGAGGTTAACGGTGGGTGAGTAGGAAGAGGCATGACAGGGGCTTCTGGGGTTCTATGATATTCTATTTCTTGCTCTGGGTGGTGGTTGCTGAGTGGTTTCTGAGTGTATTCACTTTGTGGTCACTCAGTGAACTTGTATTATGTTTACTTTTACAAGTTCAAACTTGTATTATGTTTACTTTTCTAAGGCTATTATACCTCAGCTTTTAAAAAAAAAGATTAAAAAGGAAGGATAAAAAATATCAAGCAATTACTTCCTGATGTAACCTGAGATATACACTCCATCTCACATAATCAACAGTCCACCTTTTCCTAAAGTCTCCAGGAAGATTCTACTGCTTCTCAACAGTAATACTGGCCTTCACTGAGCACTACATGTATGTCAGATATGCCTCAGAGTTACAGGTATTGATTCCTTTAATTCCTTTAACAGTTTATGGGTAGAATAACCATACCTCCTCATGGGCTGGGTGTAGTCCCAATTTACTCCTGTTATCCCACCAAAATTATGATCAGCACATCTTTTACTTTCAAAAGAGCCTGAGGGTAGAGAATAAATTACACATTCACCCTACCTATGAGGTGGGCACCATTATTATTATTATTATTATTATTATTATTATTATTATTATTATTTTTAACACACACAGAGTAGTTAAGTAATTTGCCCAAGATCACAGAGCTGGTAAATATGTCAACCAGAATTTAAACCCGGAGTCTGCTTCCTCACTACTGGGATTTACTGCCGTCCTTGTCCAAATTGCATTATTCTTGAGATTCAAAAAACTCTTCATGTCTAACTTTTCTTCTTCTGCAATTTTAACCTCTTTTCTGTTGCCCGGCATTTGCTGAACTAAGAGCATTGCTCATGTCTCACAGTGAACCCCACAGCTGGCCCACCTCACACACAACAGCTTCTCTGTGTTCAGGTAATGAGTGGGACTCATATTCTCCCTTCTCTAAAATAATATACATATGCTTTTTTTCACATTTATGGTTTTCCTCATTCAATGCATTTTCCAACGCTTTAATTGTGTCTCTGGATCTGTTTCCCATTTTCCATTCATTCATTCATTCAGCAAATTATTCAAGGAACCCCTACTATGCGCCAGGCACTGCTGCTCTACCTGGCAATAAAGTGCTCATAAAC
This sequence comes from Rhinolophus hipposideros, assembly GCF_964194185.1. Lineage (NCBI taxonomy): Eukaryota > Metazoa > Chordata > Mammalia > Chiroptera > Rhinolophidae > Rhinolophus > Rhinolophus hipposideros. The sequence goes on from NC_138060.1 coordinate 49,364,536, forward strand.
AAGACAAGCGCAGACCATGCTTTCAACCTGGTAGGAAAAAATGGTGCTAAAGAAATGATGACATGAATAATTATTCATGAACATCATGATAAGGGCTGTGAAGGGTATAACAGGAGACTTGACCTGATGAGGTGAGGAGTTAGCAAAGTCTTCTCAGAAAGGGACATTTGAGCCAAGTCCTGAAGCATGATGATGGGCATTGGACTGGTAAAGACAGCAGGGAAGGGTGTTCCAGGACGAGGAAAGAGTATATGCAGAGACCCTGGAAGATGGAAGGAGTTTGGTCTGTTGGAGAAACCACAAACAATCTGTGTGGACGGAGCCTTGTGAACAGGGGAGAGAGTGGTGCCACAGCGGGCTGGTAAAACAGGCAGGGGAAGCTGGATCTCACAGGGCAGTAGCCCAAGCAATGAGTTCTAAGTGCAGTGGGAAGTATAATATTTGGACTCATTTAGCAGGACAATGGCCTAATCCCATCTCCCTGCAATACTGCAATTCCTGGCTTTCGAATCATTTAATACTCCATGCTAAGTGAAGAGGGAGGCCATCTCCATTCATCCATGTAGCCCAAGAGAGTAGAAAATTTTTAGAATGTTTTAAGAACATTTTAACAAATGAACAGCCTACCCTAAATGCCCTTGGTTACCAGAAACATCTTTATCTTTTTCAGTAACACATTACCAACTAGTCTACAGAGACTAAATTTGCTCAATGTCCTGGATCGCAGCCACTAGTTGCATAATTCCACTATTCACCTTGCAGTCTATTGTTGGGCTCACAGAGCACTATTTACATAAACAAGAAGAAAAGTGTCTCCAGAAGTTGTGCAGCACATAAGGTCACCTTCCATCTACTAAGACTTGTACACTCACTTGTCTTCATATTTGTATCCTTATTGATGAATCTGTGCCCCTACCTTATTCTAAAAATCACTTAAGAAGGCTTTTAAGGATAAAGAAAACAGAACAAGATAACATAACAGAGCACAAACTCAAAGGAAGAGGAAAATAAAAGGAAAAACAAGAGTAGAACCATAGAAATGATCCAGGAACGAGGTCATTACAAAAATGCATTCTTACAGTTTTGTACACTTGGCTCTAAAAGTTTTTCTACCAGCCAATAGTGTTGGGATTTGAGGGGACTAATTAATCAGATCCTTCCTCAGAAGATAGAGAACAATTAAGAAACAGAACCAGAGAGAAAATGAAAATGCTGTTTCTGTTTTTATGCTGGAAAAGCTGGATTGGAGAATGGGACTTTGGTCTGAGATCCAAAATATTCTTCCCCATTTTGACTTGTCTCCAGCCACAGGTAGGACTCTGAACAATGGGGACTTCCCCTCTCCAAGGAGCAGAACCTGCCTGTCAGTCTAGCCATTACCTGAAGGAGGCAAATACTGAGAATAAGAACACCTTTGCACAGGAGAGCACTGGGAAGCTAGAAGCAGCAGCAGTGGCCATTGTTCCAATCTTGCCAATGAAATCATCCCCTACCCTGGGAAGTTACAAAAGGCAGAGAGAGGTATAGAAACAAATCTGCAATCATACCTTTTCAATTCGATTCGAGTACATATCTCTTTGCTGGTCTGACTTAAGCAAGCATATATTTTGCATTGCTTCTCAGTTTTCTGTACACACTGATTACCTAAAGATCATGTTGAAATGCAGTTCTAATATATGGGCCTGGGTGGGGCTTGAGATTCTATATTCCAACAACTTCGAGGTGATACTGATCCTGCTGGTCCATATCTAGACCTTCGAGAACAGGGGTTCTTGACCTGGGGTCCACACAGAATTCTTCATTTCAGGAGGCCTTTGAACTTGGATAGTAAGAAATATACATCTTTAGTTTTACTGACTTCTACCTAAAATGTATCCTTCCCTTCCATTATGAATGTGGACAACAGACCACAGTAGTATGAGCAGTACCTATGACTTTGCCAGCAACAGAAATCTCAGATCTCTTCAATACCACTTCATTATTGCTGTAGATGTCTCCAAATTTCATATTTTGATCTCTCCAAATATCACTTATGACTGTTTGGGCATTACAGGTATTATTCGACCCATTGCTAGCTCTTGTTATTCTAAGTGTTAATAAAGAGGCGTGTACATTATCTCACAAATCAACACATTTGGGTATGTTTCATATTTCAATAGCTGTATTTCATTATAATTGGTTTCTTTTGTAGTCCTTTGCATTTTACTTTTATGCATTTAGAAGTAGTTTTCCCGGAAAGAGTTCACGGGCATCACCAGAATGCAGGAAGTACATAAAAAAGTTAGAACTCTTGGATGTGGAAGGGAAGGTCTGCCAGAAGTAGCCACCACCCCGTGGTGGCGACAGTATGTTCTGTAGCTGGAATCTGGAGCCAGACAGTCTGGGTCTGAACCGTCCTGGCCACAAGCTATGAGATCTGGCCACGTGCTTACCCTCCCCTGGCCTTGAAAGTGTGTATTTCAAAGAGGTGGCTAAAGAATTAGATGAGCTGATGTTTCTAAGGTGCACAGACAGTGCCTGGCTCAGAGTAAATACCTTGTAAGTGTTGGCTAAATAGAGACTCTGAGTGCGATATGCAGAAACTCAACGGAACAAGCACCTAGTCAGCACCCACCAAGAAGACAGAGATGGGGATTATAAAAAAAATCCCTCTTCTCACAGAGTCCATGGGTTTAGCAGGAGAGATGGCAATCAAGCAAAGGAAAACACCAAGCAAAGTCTCAGAACCTAGGTGGGCACTGTGGGAACCCAGTGGAAGGAATTCCTGGCCCGGTAGGAAAAAGAAAAGAAAGCCTCGCAAACATCCATAAAACATTCTGAGGTTGGCAAAAGCATGCCATTTCCTCCTGACTGCTGCTTTTGATTTCTTGCTTAAATTATCCCCAAAGCTCCCCATGCCTTCTAGAAGTCCAATACCCAAGCTCCTTATCACATTTTTCTGTTTTGTTGGAGTTTTTCCCATCAAGTCCCACTCGCCTGCGTGCTAGCCTTCCACGATGCCAGAACCGCGTGGTAGGTTCACACAGACTCCCTCCCGGGAGAAACATTCTCTCTGCAACGCAAGGAGCTGCATGCCAGCACCACCACTGCCCCAGGGCACAGTCACGATACAACTCCTGCAGGAAAGCAGCCTCTAGCCTGGCATCAAGACCCTTTGGCTCCAGTGCTTAGTGTGTGGGGATCCCTGGAAATTTCTGTCAGACTATTAGCACTCATAACAGTGATAGCTCCCATTTGCTGGGCTGGCTGTGTGCCAGGCACTGCACACAGCACTGCCCATCTGGATTAGTTTCCCAGGGCTGCTATAAGAAAACCCACAGACTGGGTGGTTTACACCACAGAAATTTATTTTCTCACAAGTCTGGAGGCTCAAGATCAAGTTCTCAGCTGGGCTGGTTTCTTCTGAGGCCTCTCCTTGGCTCAGGGGTGGCTGCCTTCTCACTGTGTCTTCACATGGTCTTTTCTCTGTGCATGCGCATGTCTGTCAAAATCTCCTCTTCTCATAAGGACAGCAGTCATGTTGGATTAGGGCTTACCCCAATGACCTCATTTTCACTTAATCACCTCTTTAAAGATCTTATCTACAAATAGAGTTTTACATTCTGAGGGACTGGGGGCTAAGGCTTCAAATTATGAATTATGGGAGCACACAATCATCCCACAACACTGGGGCTAACATCTGACTCACAGGGGACTGCTGCAGATGAGGATCCCACAGCTCTGAAAGATTAAGTGACTAGCTGAAGGTCACACGGCCAGATGAGCTGACACCTGGAGCCGGGGCACTCTGAGCCCACAGCCTGTGCTCTAGCTTCCAGCTTCCTTTACCAGCTCCACCGGCTCCACCATACCAGCTTCTTTCGGGCATGATCTCTGGGCTCAGTCCACAGCATCAGAGATCCCACGGGAAAGGATTCTGCATTCTTACCATCTCGCTAGATGAAGAACAATTTAAGAACCTCTTCATTACACCATGTGTTCTCCTGCTCTCACTCCCATCTGTGTCCCAGTTCTTTAATCTCCTGTTCTCTACGACTACGGGAACCCCGGTCTGCAGTCTCCATTCCCAGGGACACGTGTCCCCCTGAAGGAGCATATCTGTAGCAGGATATGATGTAACATCTGGTTCCCAGGCAGGTTGCAGAGCCCCACCACCACCTGCCCTTCCCACGCCCTTGCCTTCCCTCCTCACAGCATGTAAAGCCCACTCCCCCAGGGGACGCTGAGTGGCCACCGGAGACCTAGACCGGTGAATAGCTCCTCTGATGCAAGCAGAGTTGGAGGCTGAGCTCAGCCAACCTGTACACCCGACCATTCCCTTCAGCCTCCAGTCCCAGAAGCCCTAGGAACCCCAGGGCTTCCCTCCACATTCAGTTTGAAAACCTCTGTTGGAAGCCATGCCCAAGTTGGATTTATCCCGGACTCGTCTGTTTTGTTGTTTAACAGCTTTACTAAAGTATGAACGAAACATAACAGCTGCACATAAAGTAGACAGTAAGTTCTGACATGTGTATACACCAATGGAAGGAGTACCACAATCAAGAGAATGAACACATCTATCACACCTGAAAGTTCCCTCCTGCCCCTCAGGAATACCTCTCTTGTCCCTCTCTGCCCCTCCCCAGGCCCCCACTCTTCCACCTCCCACTCCCATCCCAGGAGACCACTGTTTGCATATTGACATTCAAATTTATTATAATTAATAAAATTAAAAATCATTTCTTCAGTAGCACTCGCCACATTTCAGGTGTCGTACAGCTACATGGGGGTACATATTGGATAGTCCAGATATTTAACATTTCTATTGTCACAGTGTTCTTTCTGTTGGACAGCGCTACTCTAGATTTTAGATCCTGTGCTACACACAAGTGGTCCACATTTCTTCCTAGGCTCACATTTTGTAAGTCGCTTGTGATCACTGGGAGCTATGTGTCTACTAAGCATTTGGCATTTATGTCATTAAATAATCACAATGGCCCTGAGATAGGAACAATTAATGTCTTCACTTAATAAACGAGAAAACTGAGGTTGAAGGAGGTTACATGGCTGGGCGAGCTGCTCTGGCTTCCAAGTCCCGTCCTTAACGTTGCATTATTTCCAAGGCACCAGAGTGTGGTGGTTAAGAGCACAGACTCGGGTGTCTGCCCACAGGGGTTTCAGTTCTGGCTCCATCATCAGCTGTGTGATCTTGGGCAAGTCATTAATTATCTATGCTTCCCTGTCCTCATCTGTAAAACAAGGGTAATAATAAAACCTGCCCCACATGGCAGTGTGAGGATGGAATGAGTTAAACTACGTAACGCATTTAGGATGATGGTGGCACACAGTCAGGTCGTTTTAAGTGTTTCCCACTTTATACCCTTTTCCTTACTCCCATCCTGAACGCCTTTGTGCAACACACCAGTTTCTCAGAAACAGAAGCCCATGTCCTGAATAATTAGACATTTCCTCATTCCTGCATCTGCTCTCCAAACACCTCCCGAGTCCCCGGGAAGCACAGGCTCTCTGAGCTCAGCACCGTCATCTACAAGGATGGATGAGGTCCCCGTGGTTCCAGTCTGCATATTTCTGCTCAGACTTTTCCCTAGTGATCTGTAAGTCACTTCTTTTTCTTTGTGAAGTAAAGACAAAATTATTTGAGGAAACACACGCACAGAATCATTTTCCCACTTCACTGGCTTTTCGGGAAAGTTCAATAGGGTTAGATTCATAATCTGTTCCTATTCTTCCTGTCCCTTTTTTCACTGCCTTTGAAGGCTTCATGTCCCAGTCAGTGCAAGAAAGCAGGTGCTTTCTCGAGGAAACTCGAATAACATATCATCACTGTAAGGATCACTGTGACAGATTATCATTGTAAGAATCATTAAGTCTTAGTGCCAAAATCCATTAAGGGACACTTAGTTTGAGAAGAAGAGACACAGAAATGCGAACTTTGCCAGACATAAAACTGTCTTTTGTAATAGCAAGACAGTAAGACCCATTCTCAGGGCATTTTGGCCCCCTGGGTAACAATTTCTTTTCTTTTTAACCTCTACTCCCAGCCCTCCACCCATGCCCAACATTCGACTCCCAAAGAAAGACTTTTATTTCTTTGACAAAGATAGAGGAAGAGGTCCACCTCACTCCACTCTTCATCAGCACACATGTCCCCAATTCAACTGTCTACTTGCTATAGGACTGGACAGAGTCTTTCTGGGCCCCAACCAGCATCCTAATATATAAGACCACATTCTATGACCAGGAAAGTCTCTAACAACACACATACACATGCACAAACACGCACACATGCACACACTCATGTACACTTCTTCAACTTACTTTCAAATACTGTAGTTTCCATTCTAAAGTGACAGAACTTTTATCTAACCTGAAAGTGTTAAGAACCCCTTCCTGATGACCAAAAATGGATTAAAAAATCCATTTTTTAAATGGATTTGGTGTAGATTAGTAAAACCATAAAGTCTATACCATGAACAGGAAAAGGTTTTTCTTAGGTATATATTGATCCTTAGAAAACACAATTTTATTTTTCCGGACAATTAAAGGGAGGTTATGCCACTGGGCCTAAGAAGAGGGTATCACTTCTTGTCATCTAATGTCCAGCAAATAGCTATCTTAATTTAAAAGACCCTAAAGGTCAACGCTTATTTAGTTCCTTGCAATAAACTGTTTTGCCATAACTCTGCTTTTCTATTTAATTCCCTTATCTATAGCAGCATTTTCCAATTTGCATTTTGCAGAACAATAGATCTATGAGGTGTTAATAAATAGCCTAGGGGTGGTGAAAAATAAGTGGTTCTACAAGCAAATAAATTTGGGAAATGCTGGGCTAAAGAAAATTAAGCAAGTTCTTTATTATAGGACTTCTCAGAGCCTTTAATATGCTAATGTGTGTTACAACTCAGTGGGGTGAATAGGATTAAAGAGATACATTTATAACATGCAAGATATATAGTCACAATCAACCTATGTTAGCTAAAGATACATAGTAACAATCAATCTATGTTAGCTTTTATAAGTGTTAGCTATATGATTTGGAACTTCCCCAAACTGACATGTTAAAAGTGCCCTTCTTCCACAAAACAGCTACCTGGGTCTAATATTCCATTAAACACACTTTGAAAAAGACTAACCTACTTCATCCCTATTGATATTTTACTAAGTATTTTACTCATTTCTCTGAGCAAAGAAATAAGATGAAATATAGTACCATATTATAGTACACAATATGAGAATCTTACTCCTGATTTTGAAAGCATGCAGTGTCTCAAAACAAAATTAGTTCCTATTTGCCCAGGACTTCATTTATTCTGCCTTCCTCACCAGAACTAATGGTCCTAATAGTTTTAAATGTTGCTAATTGCTTTTTAACAATCTAAATATGGGAACATTCATACATATGGATCATTTACTAAGGGAAGAATCGAGAAAATCCATAGGTCACATTCATTAGTCATTCATTCACCCACTTACTCATTAAAATACATACACATATGGAAATATATGTATTTTTTGGAGGGTCTGTTATGTATAAAATATTGTTCTAGATCCTGGGGATAAAACAATGAATCATGTAGACTACATCCCTACCCTCATGGAGTTTTACATTATAGTGTGAAGAGAGATAATACACAGATAAGTTAAGTAAATACACAGTAGGTCAGTATAAGTGCTCTGCAGAAAAATAAATCCGGGTAAGAGGGTTAGGGAGTGCCAGGGCAGTGGTGGTGGGGTGTTAATTTAAATAAAGGAGTAGGGAAGCCTTCATTGATTAGGTGATATTTGAGCAGAGATCTGAATGTAGCAAAGGAATAACTGTGCAGAGGGTGGAACTTGGCTGGAGCATCTGAGTACTTACTACTAAGAAGTGTATGGCTCCAGGGAGAGGTGTAGATGAAGCTGGAAGGGTAATAGGGCAGAAGAGGGATCTGGGGCCTTGTAGGCATTTGTCAAGACTACAGCTTTTACTCTGGGAGCCACAGAGGGGTCTTGAACAAAGTGGCACATCTGATTTACTGTAAAAGGATCACACTCTCTGCTGGATTGAGATTAAACATGGAGTCCATGGAAAGCAGGGGGATTAAACCACACACCAAGGAACACAGTGGCTTGGACCCTAGCGGTGGTGATGGAGGAGGTTCCAGGAATGAAATACATTCTAGGAGAAGTAACATCTGTCAGGCTGCTTATCAGTCAACACACCTCCTGACAGGAAGGGTGAAGGAAGGCTGTCTGTCTTTCTAGGATTGGGACGTTCACCAGCCATTGATCTTTGCTCAGTGGGTAAATCAAACGCCAGCTTGTTAGCAACCTGCCATCTTCTTCCTACCCAAAAAGATCTAAATCAAGCTGCCCGGTGGATTACCATAGCTACAGGTGCCTGGCAACCAGGATTAGACTGATAGTCACTGATCTATGGGCTCCAGATTCTCCCCAGGGAGGTAATGCTCTGTGATGCATCATCCAAAGCAGAGAGAAAAATATACAATCATCACCTTGCTCTGTCTGATTGGCCTTTGCCTCCCACAGACAAGGGGCCAGCTCACCAGATTCAAGCTTCAGGGGTCACTCCTAGGACAGGGGACTACCCAAACTACCGACTAGTAGAAAGTTTCAAAGGATAGGAACAAGTTCTAAAGGAGCAAAGAAACTGCACAAAGGAAATGAAAGTGATCGAAAAGATATTGGACAGGTCAATGCTGGAATAGAGACGGGAACAAAGAATGAGCAAGGAACAGAGTGAGGGGTGTAATTCAGGGGTCAGCAGACTATGATCCATTGGTCTGCCGCTTGTTTTTTGTAAATAATGTTTTACTGGAAAGTAGTCATGATCCAATCATTTATATAGTATCTATAGCTGCTTTCATGGTATAATGACAGAGTTGAGTAGTTAGTTAATGACAGAGACCATGTGACCCCCAGACACTGATATACTTATTACTTGGCCCTTTGCAAAATAACTTCATCCACTCCTGGTCCAGTTGTTCCCAAATGGGCTGGTGGACATAGGGTTGCTTTTATTTGTTCACCAGAGTACTCCGTCTGGTTTAATGCGCTGAACCATGGTAGGCCATGCGGAATGCTAAAGAAATATTAACAAGCTCCAAAAATATAGTCAACATCACTTTCATAATGAGGAAAGTGAGGGGTCCTTTAATAATAGCCTCAGCTCCTTCTCTTGGCTGGTAAGGTATCAGACAGTAACCACGCCTTAAGACCTAACACTACACACACAAGAGCAAAGAACCAATGAGAAATATGGAAGACACAGGAGAAGCAATGGGAACTGCATTAGGACCTCAACATTGTTTTCATCAACTTCACTGCTGTAGACTGAATTGTGTCCCACCCCAAAATTCATACTGAATTCCTGTTGAAGCCCTAATCCCCAATGTATTTGGAGATGGACCCTTTTAGGTAATTAGGGCCCTCATGATGGGATTAATGCCTTTATAAGAAGAAACACCAGAGAGCTTCCTCTCTTTTGCTTTCTCCTTCCTTGTTCTCCTTCTCTCTCTCTCTCTCTCTCTCTCTCTCTCTCTCTCTCTCTCTCTCTCTCTCTCTCTCTCTCTCTCTCCCCTCTCGTGCACGTGCGCAGACGCGAGTGCTCTCATTCTCGCTCTCGCTCTATTTCTCTGCCATGTTGAGGACACAGTGAGAAGACAGCCATCTGCAAACAAGAAAGAGGGCTCTCACCAGAACCCAATCATGCCGGCACCCTGATCTCAGACTTTCAGCCTCCAGAATTATGAGAAAATAAATCTCTTGTTTAAGCTACCTAGTCTATGATATTGTGGCAGCCTGGGCTAAAACATTCACCAAACTGTTTGACCCAATAGAGTGAGACTCTGGGAGCAACAGAGCCAGTGTGACTGCTGAGAAAAGATCATAGAAATATCACATTATCTTCTCCATTATATGTCTAGTACTCTCCTTTCCCTATTTCCAGGAAAGCCAAATTTCATTTTTTTTCTCTTCCAAGCACCCAACCAGAAACCGATCAGAAAAATGGAATTGGTACAAGAAGCTGGTTGCAGTTTTCCAGGAAATGCTTCCTAGTTAATGGTTCATGGACATCATCCAATGCCCCTGGGCTTTCCTGCCGTGCTTCCATTTACTGCTAATTATTTTCTGGAACCACAGCCCTTAGAAACAGGCTCCAAAATGCTTCTAAAATAGCCAAGGTACATAACTCCAACTATTCTGGCTTCTTTTTTTCTTGCAACCTTAGCTTATTGGAAATACTAGTGACCCCCTAAGTTGTCATCTACTTTGGGTTGGGAGCGTTTTGAGAGATTTTGAACCTTCGATAACTCAAAGAGCTGTCCACGACCTTGGGGGGAAGAAAGGTAAAATAAGAAGCATACTGTAGCTTATCCTACTGCCATACTGCATTGGCTTATAGCAAGGGAAAATAGTAAGATACCCATTGTCCCCCTGACCTTCCATTACATAAACCTGAAAAAAACTCTGAAGGTCAGAAATGGTGAGAGCGACAATTTGTTCTACAAGATTTTCCAAACCCTGAGTCTCTTCTGAAAAGCTCTGTAGCCAAATACTTTTTTTATCCTCCGTTGAGAGATGGAGTTGAACTTGATTTGATGACAAAATAATTTAAGACCTTTCTCTAAAAATGTTGGGCCAGGATCTGAAAATGCTGTTGACAGTGCTAGAATTGTTTTTTGATGTCTTGGGGTGATAAGAAAAATTCACCCCTAAAATGCTGAAGTGGTTCTCTCTGGGGCCCTGCCCTGTCTGCAGAATGACCATCTGACCCCTTTCTGCTCCTAGGGCCACAATGCAGTAAGAAGAGCCCATCCCCCAGGCAGCTAATTTTTCTTTTTTGAAGATCTGTAACAGTGGCATTTATCTGTTATTGGTTTTGCCTTTTTCTTGAGAGTTTCTGTCTTTAGATTGTTTCTTTCTCCTACTTACTGTCATTTTGTTAAACCTGAAAAGGGTCTAGTGGGTGAGGAATGTGTATAGGTTCTGACTTCCCCTGGGAAAAGTAAATGCAGGGCTCACAAGGTTGTCCTTTCACTGAGCTGTAAATCAGTGGTACTTGGAATTTTGCCTCTTCTTTAGAAGACTGGTGCAGGTTAAAACACATATTTAAATTTGAGTGGTCTGAGAGAGACTAATAGAAAACCTGGCAAACCATGAAGAGATGAAGAACGAAAGGAAAAATACAAATGGTCGTTAAACATGCTAATAAATGTAACGTTTCCCAAAATTACAAATGCAAATTCAAACAGATCCCATTTTTTGCCCATCACGTTGGCAAGTCCTTATTTTTTTGTAAGATAACACCACATGTTCATAAACTGAATACCTAGGGGTCATGAGAGTATGGAGAATTATAAGATCAAGCAGTTTCACACAGTATAATAAAATTAAAAATTGTTTTTAAAAAAATTTTCTGGAAGGTAATTTGGCAATGTATTTTAGAATCTTATAATTTTACATACACGTCTCACTCTAGAAATATAGTCTATGAGATTTTACTTCCATAAATGTAGCCTAAGAAAATAACATAGATATACAGGACTCATAGTGGATGTATGTGATGGTTAATTCTATGTGTCAGCTTGGCTGGGCCACAATGCCCAGATATTTGGTTAATGTTCTGGATGTTCCTGTGTGGATGTTCTTGGATGAGATTGACTTTTTTGTTATTTTAATTAATTTATTTTGTTTATTTTTTATTTTAGTTGACATGCTACGTGAGTTTCAGGTATACAACACAATTCTTCAACATTTATATACCTTATAAAGTGATCTACAATAAATCGAGTACCCATCTGTCACCATACAAAGTTATTACAATACTATTGACTATATTCCGTACGCTGTACACTACATCCTTATGACTTATTTTACAAGTGAAAGTTTGTACCTCTTACTCCCCTTCACCTCTGTTACCCATCCCCCCACCCCTCTCACTTAAATCAATGGACTTTGAGTAAAGCAGATTTCTGTCCATAATCAGGGTGGGCTTCATCCAACCAGTTGAAGTTTTAAATAGAACAAAGACTGACCTCTCCAAAGCAAGAGGAACTTCTCCCAGTAGGTGGCCTTTAGACTTGAACTGCAATACTGGCTCTTCCTTGGTTTTCCAACATGCTTATCCACACCGTAGATATCTTGGACTTGCCAGTTTCTACAACCATATAAGCCAATTTATTTTAAAATTCCGTGTGTGTGTGTGTGTGTAGAGAGAGAGAGAGAATAAAGCTATTTTCTAAATGTCTAATCTATACATGTATAAACTTTACATATATAATTGGCTCTTTTTCTGGAGAACCCTAATACAGTGGACAAATAGAAAATAGCTTTCTTCATTTCCTCAGCTCTGCATCTTTAAACCACTCTGTGGGGCTGATTCATCCTGTCCCTTGAGGGACACTTGGGTGTGGGGACAGAACCAGGAGTGCAGTTTCCAGGCTCTCGGCCTCACGTGGAAAGGTGCTGGCTCAGGTAGTAAATGGCCATCAACTGTCATTGGATGGCCATCAGCTGTGGCTAGTTGGCCGTCAGCTGTAACCAGTGAGCAATTGGCTACTCATATAAATGCTGTGGCTACGCTAGCAGGAAAAATGGGGGCTAGCAAGAGCCGAGGGTGGATTGAGAATCGTGTGGCCCCTGCTTCCTGCGTCTCCATCCCAACCGCTAGCTTGACTATGGTGGTGTGACTCCCCTACCTATGGCTCCATGGGTGTTCCTTTTTGGCCTCACCATGTCCTGTGTTCTTATGTGTGGAGCGGGACCAGAGACCCCACATGACACCCTGCACGATATTGGATGAACTCCATATTTGTGGTTATTTTCACATAATAAAAAGTCCTCCTTATCACTTACAGTCACAAAATATATGCAGACTAACTTCCATGTTGTTTGACTCTCATGTAATAATAAAAACTCCAATGTTACCTCAAATTCAAATTCCTCTCCCCCACCATGCCAGGCCGCCGCAGGCTTGAAGCCTGCCCTAAGGAAGGGGCTGTGGTTGACTTTCTCCATTTCCTTGGTCTAGCTCCTCTAGCATCCATCCCAGTCAGTAGTCTGCACCCTGCTCCTCCAGAGTCGGTGTGGGAGGGAGAGGTAGGAGAGGTTAGGTGCAGGGAAAACCTTACCTGGCCCGTGCTGGCACGATGTCATGGTGAAAGGTGTTTAAGGCTGTTTTCCTCATGGGGATGATAAAAATGATAACTGAAACCTTAACATAATCAGCTGTGGAAGGAGCAAGGGCTTATGGGAGGAGTTCTCGCACTCTGTCCTTGCGAGAACCGCAGAAAGAACTCTATGCTTGTAATAAAGCTCAGGTGTTATAACTGCCCCTCTTTTAACTTACTTTTCCCCTTCTATAAATGGCCGTCCATCTTGGCAGCTGTGCAGTGTGTGTGCCCGTAGCTTGCCCTGTCTTCCTACAGGGGATTGCAACCCTTTCTTCTTTTTTGAATACTTTTTTGGTGACAGAACACCTAGTAGATACTGTTTTTCAGCTAACAGGGCAAGTTCTCAGGTTCTACAGAGACGCCACCGGTTCCATCACTCCAGCCCATCACTGGGATCCCTGAACTCCTTTTCCTTAACATGGACTGTGCCTCCTCCCAAAGTCCCCTACCATTCTCTGGCTTTTGAGCAGGCCTTTCCACGCAGATCTTCTCTTTCTCTTCCCACTGCCCCTTCCCCACATAGCCTTTAGCCTGCTTCTTTCTCGCTGGTGGCCTGAATAGTACACAGGGCGGCAGACATCATTCATTCCCACAGAGTAGTCAGGCAGTCTTCGTCTATGATCTTTAGGTTTTTACAGATGAGATTCTGAGGGAAGTACACACAGTTCTAAGCACTCTCTCTCAGGCAGGTACTCAGGTAGGGTTTGCAGCTCCTTGCAAGTCCTGCTTAGGTGGCCTAGCTAGCACCTCACTCTGGAATGCTGGAGTAGTTGGCCCCTGCCTCAGCTGAAGCACAGACAAGACTCATTTTAGCATACTTATATACAACCTGCAGGCACAAGAAGGTAGCCTCTGTTTCATACATGTCAAAAGTCTCAGAGGAACATATGAAATTTTCTAAAATCACACAACCAGTCTACGGCAGAGCATGGATTCCAATTAATGATTGCCCAACTCCAGCTCAAGCTGTTGGTACTGTACCATTGTTGTCTTAATAAAAAGGCTTTCAAAGAAGGTTGGCCTTAAAACCTCCATCGCCCCCCACCCTCCCAAGGCATTCCCTCTGCTCATTGATGGAAAGTATGAGGGCTGGGGTGTACTCCCTTTCCCACCATGTGGTCCAGCCCTACCTGAGGCTGTCTGGGCTGAGCTTGGGAGGAAGGCTGTGTGCTCTCCATAGATGCCCTGGGCAGGCAGATCTCCAGCACAGCCCAGAACCCTACACCTGGGCAGTTCCCCACCATCTCAGAATGGGGAATGGCATAGTCCACACCTCACTCTCCGGATACAAGTGAAGAAAGCACAATATAAGCATCAAACATCAGTATGTGTCTATAAAAGTCATTACAAACATCACTGGGAATGAGAGAAAAACAAAGCATCTCTATTTACAATGTGGGAAAGAAAAAAAAAAAAAAAACCCTTCCCAACATATGCTTAATTACATGTCTGTACTGAGAGGTGGAAATTACCTGTAAATCTTTTCCTTTGTGGATGATGGGAAGCTGATAGATCTTCCCTTTGGAGATGGATATTTATAAATCCCTAATGGCGGCTAGAGAGAGCAGGGCAGGCAGGGGTGCATTCCTGTGCCAGCCTGCTGGGAAGGACATCAAAGCAGCTTTGTTTAAATTGGGACAACCCACCCAACTGACCCTACCCCACCCCCTTTGGGAGCCTCTTTCTCTCTTTGAGGAATCAGCAGTCAATTCAGCAGCTGACCCCAGGGGTCACCCCACAAGCACTTTCCTGTTGGAAACCTGTTCTGCGGGTCACATTTCCACCAGCACTGAGTCATTGTCCTCCAGCCCTGACATCTACACCCCGTTAGATGAAAGAGCTCATCTCCGCTATCCGAAACACAAAGGCAGCAGGCTTTTTTGTTGTTGTTTAGATTTGCTTTCAGTTTTTTAAAATAAAAACCTATGTTACATTTTTTTTTTCTTATTACAAAAGCAATACATGTTTGTCATAAATATATTCAAACAGTGCGGAGAAGCAGAATGGAGAAATTAAAAGCGCCCATCAATGCATCAAACACAAAATAAGCACAGTGCGCGTGTTGGAATACATCTTCCAGACTCTTTTCTCTGCAGAGATCTATCCATGTAGTATTGCAAAAAGAGATCACACTGAACGTTTTGATAATGAACTCGATTTTTTCGTTTGGCACTACGTTGAGAATATTTTTCCATGTCATTAAATATGCTGCATGATTTTTTTTTTATATATTTTGCAATATGAACAAAGTTTGGTAGCTTTTGTCTGAATATAAAAGCAATTCACACTTAAAATTGCATATCCTTAGCTCCCCTCATTGCTCTCCTGGGAGTGCTGCAGAAATACTGCGGGTCAATCAAAAGAAGGCACTCTAATTTTTTCCATTTGAAAAACAGGAACATTGCGAATGTTCTCTTAAACAGCTCCTAGGGGTTGTGACTAACTGTTTTGGAGAGTTTCACAACACTCAAGTACAAAGATGTTCCGTTCTCTCTTATGTCTTCAAGTTAAGTGAGAAAAGGCCCAAGCTCTTGCTGCCCTCCCCCTCCCTGATACTGATTATCTCGGCCCCACCCCCTCCTTCCCCACCACCAAGGAACCTGCCTTCCGCCCCAAGAACTGTTATACAAAACACAAACCTCCAGGTCACAAACTTTAGAAGAAAATGATCAGTCCAACATCCCCACCAACGATGAGAGCACGCGGTCTACTCTGCCCTCTCCTGCCACTGCTGTTTTGGCTTCTCACCATGGCCTTTCGGTGCTCCAGGGCCAATGCATGCTCCTGGCCAACGCGAAGCATGGCCCAGCTCACAGCATGGCCGCCACTGTCCTGTGAGAGAGGGTGCTCCCATTCTCTCTACTACAAATCTAGCTCCAGACACCTCTCAGTGAGTGTCCAGGTCCTCAGCCCTTTCACTGCCATGGCTGAGAGCCATTCCTCCCATGGCTCTGGCCGGGGGAAGCCAGTCAGAAATGGGTTCAGAAGCCCATCACTTGTTCACCAGAACCATTCTTTATTCCATTTTCCTCCTGTAAGGATCCAAAGCTACACACCTGGCATTCATCATCTCCTTTTTCAACACTGAAGTACAAAAGGTTTCTTCCACCACCCCCACCCCCTTCTGTTCAGTAGAACATCGGGGTAGTTAGTGATTGAAGGATTCAGACCCTCAACCCAAAGAATCTCACAGGAAGCTTCTCCTTTTGACCCTGAAATATGAACATTACTGGCTTTCAGTTTTCAACAGAGCAGGTAATGCTAGCATCTAAGAAGAGATCAGACATCCTTCAAGAGTCCAGGAGAAAGAAAAGTCCCTTTATTCATGATGGAGGAAGGAATAATTTCCCTACCTCACCTTTTATTCTCCAACCCATATTCCAGCCAGGGAACCATTTTTGTGTTTCTTGCTACAGCAGTGAAAAACAAAACCCTAGCTAGGTTTTAAGTGGGTCACGCTGCGAGAGAGCAAAATTAATCTTCAACGGGGGATCACTCCTTCTTTCTTTAAATGAACAATTACTGATTGTTTTTAGAGAAGCAACCTGGTGCCGTGAACATTCCCCAGGGAAGGAGTCAGAAAACCCAAGTTGTTCTCTCCTGCCTCTTACCACCATGTGACTTCCAGCCAAGTATTAAACTCTCTGAAACCCAATTTCTCTCTCTGCCTAAGATTGGACTTGACAGTGGAAACATAATACCCAAAATCTATTAGCCACGAGTCTGCTTCCCTGGACAGTGCTTAACAGTCCACTACCAACATTTGTCGGGGCAACTTATTTTTCTGGGCATTCTCATTTTACAATTTCAATAATTAAAAATCTGAAAATATAAATACTTGCTCATTAACGTGAGAATCCTTAAAGTACCCTAGCTAGGTGACACAGTTGATTTACTATAAGTTACTAACTGCATGACTCTGAGAAAACTGTTAGTCTCTCTGAAATTCAGTTTCCTCAACAGTAAAAAGAGCTAACACAAGTTCTACAGGCCAGGCACTAGTCTAAATGTATAGCTATATTAATTCATTAAAACTTCACAACTGCAACTCTATTAAGGTCGGTATTATTATTATTATTATTATTATTATTATTATTATCATCATCATCATTTTAGGTCAGGAAACTGAGGCATGAGAGTTGAAGTGACTTTCCCAAAGTAACATAGCTAAGAAGTGGCAGAGCCAGAATTCAAACCCAGGCAGTCTGGTTCCAGAATCCATATGCATAAATGCATGTCACACCACCTGTGGCTTTGAGACTATGGAAGGGTGAGTCAGGTTTACCTCCTAGGAGTATTGAAAGGATTAAATGTATGTACGTGACACACACTAAGTCCTCAACATGTAAGTCAATATTACTATATTACTATTTTTAGATGAATTTGATCAAGTTTTATGCTGCTAGTTGAAAATTATAAGAACTGTACGGCAACATAGAGAAACCCAACTATCATACATTAGATAGTGATTAAAGTGAAATATAAAATAGTGCTATGTTGTGCTTATGCCTATGTACAAATATGTTCACATTTGTTGGTCTGTTATTGCTGCATAACAAACAATACGTGTTACTTTTTATATGTCTGCTACTAGCTACCGACCTACACATGTAGACTGGTTTTACCTGAGCAGCTTTTGCAACATGCTACAGTCCAACTGGGTTTTTCTCCTTGATGCAGATTGGACTCAGATCTGCTCCATGCATGCCCATTCTGGGGCTCAGACTGAAAGGGCAACAGCCAGCTGAAGGAAGCTCTTCTTGTGGCAATGACAGTGAAACAAGAGGGCAAGTCCAACTGCACAAATGCACTTCAAATTCTACTTGCATCATAACATCCCATTTGTCAAAATAAATTATATGGCTGAGCCCAGAATAAAGGGATGAGAAAGTAGACTCCACATCCTATGAGACTAAATGGACTTGGTCACACAGCCAAGTCCAATATCAACTGATGAGGGACACATACTTTTCCCATGAAAGTGGAGGTAAGATAGTAAATATTTTTTGAGCTATAATCTACTATAAGAAGAATGAGATATAGAGAAAATTGAGAGAGATGAATAGTTTGGTGAGATCATAGGTGAGTATTTTATTTCCTTTCCTTTCCAAAATTATACTTTTTATTTTATTGTCTTTAAGACTGAAGGAGGAAAATAAAGGGAAACCTCAGGAATCAGTCCTAAATGAAAAAAAAAAAAAAACTGAAAGGGAAGACGAACACTAAGCAACATTCATTCACTCATTCAGCAAACATTTGCTGAGCTCCTCTTATGCTAATCTAGTTCCTGTCCTCAAGCATCTCACAGTCAAGCCAATCAATGGTAATGATGATGGTGATGATAATGGTGATAGTATCAGCCAGCATTTACTAAGGGTGTCATACCCCAGGTGCTATGTTAAACCATTTACATGGTGTAATTTCCTATACTCCTATTACAAAAACTCTATAAAGAAAGCTCTGTTACAATCGTATTTTATAGAAAATAAACTGAGGCATAGAGGTAAATAATTTATTCAAGGTCACCCTACCACGTGGCAGAACTGGAATTCCAACCACACAGTCCATCATCCATACCCTCATCCTCCTAATTACTAAGTATAGACGTGAAAGTTGGACAGTGGAGAAGGCTGATAGGAAAAACATTGATTCATTTGAAATACAGTGTTGGAAAAGAACTCTATGGATACCCTAGACCACCAAAAAGAAGAACAAGTGGGTCCTAGAGCAAATTAAGCCTGAAATACCACTGGAGGCAAAAACAACACAACTAAAGCTATCTTACTCAGGGCACATCATGAGAAGGCAGGTTTCTTTGGAAAACACAATAATGCTGGGAAAATCAAAGGCAATAAGAAAAGAGAGAGACCAAACACGAGATGGATTGACTCTGTAAAAAAAGCCATAGGCATGAGTCTACAGGGGCTGAGCAGGGCTGTAGAGGACAGGACACTGTGGACGTCACTCATTCATAGGGTCACCAGGAGTTGGAGCCCACTCAATAATGCGTAATACACACAGTCCAGCTTCTGACCCTGCACTCTTAAGTCCTCTACTCCCCATTCACTTATATTCCCTTAACCCATCCCACCTCCGTTCCTTCAAAGCACACTCTTTCCCAATCCCTGAATTAAAAGATGACTGAGTTACTGGCACAAAACGTCCCTTCTCTGGAAAGGATTGGCAACACAAAGCCTCCCCTTTCAACTGCGTACTTCACAGGTTAGATCTCACAGGAATGTGTGAGCAAAAGAGGCCAGACTTCAGTAAAGAAAGTGACTATTTGGTAGCTATGAGAAAACAAGAATGACGGGAGAACTCAACAATGTTCATTTTCTAGGTTGATGGAGGCTGAGTACATGTGCCAGAAGGGCTCTGCTTGCTTTTCTCCACCTCAAAAGGGAGCAGTAAAAATAAGGGTTTGTACTGCAGCATCAGAGAACGGGATGAGGCAAAAGTGAATATTCCAGGTAACAAAGACGTTTTGCACGGAAGGAGTCTACCAAGGCGGAGGCCCAAGGATCCCTCTCTCAGAGGCAAGGTGGGGAAGCAGGTCGAGCAGGAGGCAAGGTGTAGACAGATAAGGTTACCCTAGAATTTAGTAACTATTCTACTCAGGTTCTTTTTCTACCTTACTTTTTTCTTGAGGCAGCTTTCGGAATGTGCCAAGCAACAGAGGTTGAGTAAGACATCAAACCCCATTTAGACCAAATTATTTCTTCCCTCTTGACTTTGTAACCCTGCCAGCCCACCCGGGAGTCTGCCCTTGTGCAGCCTTGATCTGCAATGGCAGTTAAGAGAAACGTAACTTCCCACTCTTCCCCCACAAAAAAAAAATTGAAACAAAACACCAGAACAGGGGAGCCATATAAACACTAGCATGGAACTCAGCTGTTTCACATAAAATTATAATATTTCATTTGATCGGTAACTAACACCAAGAAGGCAGATAATAACCAACAGCCAACAAAGAGACTATTTGATGAATCCAATAGTTTCAAATAGAAAATAACATATTTGTTTGTAAGTGTCCAATTTAACCCATCACAAATGACCCCACAAGTAGCTAATGAAAGGAATAGCCAAATTTAAGCTGCAGAATATCCTTCCAGAGAAATCCCACAAGGAGGCTGCCAAGCAGTTCCCTTTTCTTAGAAATAATGGCCAATCACATTGAGTACAGTAACACAAAATCAGAGTTGGCCTCTCCCATTAAAACTGGGTCACTCTTAACCTGAGCAGGCTCTGTGCGACAGTTACCTGCTGTCCACCTGGTGATTGCTGTGGACCTAATTAACAACCTATCGGGACTGGTAAAAAAAAATTTCATTTAGCTTCAACCAGTGGGTTTCCAGATATTTCCGCCCTCACATTTCCGACAGGAAGAAAATTAAGAGATTAAAGAGGTAATATTTTTAATAGGATTTTGTAATGCTTCCCCTTCACACAGGCTCAGCACCGGCATGCAGCTGGCTTCTGCACCTCCCCCATCCTTCGTGCTGTCTTACATAATGACCTGAGGAAATACATTGATATTTGTGGAGCCCCTACCACCCCACTACTAGGGTTCTGCTGTTCCATAACGTGGGAAACCCTGGACAATTCCACAAAGGTGGGAAAGTCTGGGGGTAGGAGGGCTGTCGGTGGTGTATGGCAGATGAGAAAATGAAGACAGTTCCCTGGAAAAGGCTACAGAGAATAGTGGCCTCCAAGGGCACCGGGTTTCAATTAAGTCAGAAGGCAGCAATTTCGATACCTTCCTCTTGTCCCCTGCTCCTTTGTTTTTCTGCTTCCTCTCTCTGTCTTGACAATCTTATCATAACTCCTGTGAGGATGTGACCTTAAAATCAATTCTTACAAAGGTTCCACTTTTTAAAGAATGTGATCTGTGTCCCTGCTCCAGGGTAGAAGATGGAGGCCACATTCTGTGACTAGTTTAAGGATTTGGTTTACCTCAGAATGAGGGTCACCAAGAGTACATGGAATAAGAGGTGGGGGAAGGGAGAGTAGGAAAAGCCATGAGAGAAGGAGAAAACACAGAGCCTGTGAGGATGAGAATAAATCAAAAGAGGGAGTGGGAGGCGGGACATGCTAGAGCAAAGATGAACCTTGAAGACCTCATGCTAAGTGAAGTAAGCCAGGCACAAAAGGGCAAATACTGTACGATTCCACTTATATGAGAAACCTAGATTAGTCAAATTCACAGAAGCATAAAGTAGAACAGTGGTTGCCTAAGGCTGGGGGAGTGGGGAAGAGGGTTATTGTTTAATGGATACAGAGTTTGATTTGAGGAAGATGCATGTTTTAGAGATGGATGGTAGCGACGGCTGCACAACAGTGTGAACGTACTTAATGCCACAGGGCTATACACTTAAAAGTGGTTAAAATGGTCAATTTCATCATCCCACAAAAAATAAAGAAAAGTTTTTTAAAGATACGGGGTGGGGGACAAGGATAGTTTAGTTAGTTATGGAAAAGACCTAGTTTGGAAAGAAACAGATTCAATGTCATTCTGAAATTCAGAGGCCCACGGCAGGGTGCAGGGGGTAGGGTCCAGCTGGACCACCAGGCCTCTCCCAGAAATGCCTTTCTCAGTGATGTCTGAACTTGGGAACCTGAAATCTTTCAAACTGACTGAAGGGACATGAGTTCTTCATTGGAAACCATCCTAAGTATACAGCGGACACCATTTATTTCTACTCACGCAGGAGTCAGCCTAGGGACACATTCACAAATGGGGGTCCCCTTCCCTAAAGGAACCAACCCAAAGGCTTTCCTGGAAAGCTGGGAATAAAAGTGGAAAATGTTAAGGGTGAGTTGTGTATAAACTCAGCCTTTCCAATTGGGAATGAAACACCTTGCACATTTTACCGCATGGAAATCACCAAAACTCTGTGCAAGAAACCAGGATAGTGGTATCCAGAACTCCAGTTACCACTGAACTCTGGTAATTAGGTTGGGCAGAGTGCGCTCAGCGGGTAGACTGGGCCTGCCCCAAGTCTGGCATTGCTCAAGAGGGCAGCCTTCCCAGATTAGTTTGGGAACCATGGTTGAGGGACGTGCAGAAGTTGGGCTGGCAGCTTACGGTTGGCGTCCTATTTGCCCAGGCAAGCATCATTTCTGTGGGTTATTTTGGTCTCTGGCTTTGACTTATTTTTCCCAGTGCCACTCCTTGCCTGGTAACATTTCTTCTCTGGTTTATTAAAAACTGAGATAAATCACCTAATAAATCTTTATTAACTTTTTTTCTTTAAACCTCCAACAATGGCCAAAGTCACAACGTTGCATGTTTCTCACAGCAGCAGGCTAACAAAATAACTGGTGTGTTCATGGAAACGTATAGATCAAGAAAACAAAGGGAAAATCTTTAATTATTCAGAAGTCTCCCACTCTGGTACTAAATTAACTTGCCTTGGTTTGAGTCAAAGAGGCAGAGCAACACCTGAGCAGCTACGTAGCTGGCTGTAATGACAGCCACCAGCACTCAAGTTGGCTTGCCTCCCTTTGCGTGATGAAGACGTGCATATATAAACTATCTTCTTTGTTGATTGGACAGCTGTTGGGAGCACTTCTAGCATGTCAATTTTAAAGCTTGCTGTGGGGACAGAGCCCCAGAGAGCAGTTTCCAGGCTCTCGGCCTCACATAGAAAGGTGCTGGCTCAGGTAGTAAATGGCCATCAACTGTGATTGAATGGCCATCAGCTGTGGCTAGTTGGCCGTCAGCTGTAACCAGTGAGCCATTGGGCACTAATATAACTGCCATGGCCACACTAGCAGGAAAATAGGGGCTAGCAAGAAGATGGTGGCTGGCAAGTGCGGATTGCAGTTAGCAAGAGAGGTTGGTTGGTTGGCAGAGAAGTGGATGGCAGGCTGCGGATCGTGTGGCTCCTGTTTCCTGTGTCTCCAACCCAGCCACCAGCGAGACTATAGTGGTGTGACTCCCCTATCTATGGCTCTGTGGGTGTTCCTTTTTGGCCTCACCACATCCTGCATTCTTATGTGGGGAGCGAGAGTAGAGACCCTGCAGAGCGAGCAGGGTCCCCCGCATGACACTTGCCCTCCCCAAACACATATGTACAACAAACATCTGTACCCTACTCTCCTTCAGTTTCTTAACATCACTGAATCACAGAATTCTGGCATTTGAAAGAAACTCAGGCATCCGCTAATATAACACATTATTTTCATAGACGCACCGGATTCTAAGGATATTAAAGGATAGACTGTATATTAAAACATATCTAGTCTGACACCAACTCTCCCCATCAGGTGTCTTATAATTCACACACAAATCTACTTAGCACCCCAACAGTACTGTGTACATATCTCCATTAGTACCTTGCTCATTTAATGTAATTATTTCTTTTTAAAAATTTAAACTAGTATTTATGTTTTGAAAAGGTCATATGTTCACATGATTGGTAATTTAAAAGGTAAAAAGAATATATTATCCTATCCTACAGACATCTAGTTTACCTCCCCAGAAGCAACTAATGTTAACAATTTCTTAAGTATCCTTTCTGAGATATTCTATGTACATTAATATATTCTTTTCTTCCTTCTTTTTTGCATAAGTGCTTTTACACTGGTCTGCATCTGTGCCTTCATATATTTTGTAGATCTTTCTGTATCATTCTTTTAGACAGCTCAATGGTCATCCATTATATGGATGTACCATAATTTGGGAACATTTTGATTGCCAGCAGTCTTATTTATTACAAATAATGCTGCAAAGGAATAATCTTGTGCTCCTGTTATTTTGTACCATGACTTCCTTAGGGTAAATTCCCTGAAGTGGAATTGCTGGGTCTAAAGGTATGTGCATTTGCACTTATGATAAATATTGCCAAACATCCTCCACTAATTTCTACTCTGACCAACAACAGGTGATAGTGCCTGTTTCCCTATATCAACAGTCTGTCTTCAAACTCTTTGACTTTTGTTGTAATTATTTCTTTACCTGTTTCTCTTCCTGGCCCCATCCCCTTATTAAAATATGAGCTCAGAACCAACATGACATCTAGTACATAATAGAATCTCAGTAAGTATTTGACTGGGCTTATTTTGGCAGCACATACACTAAAACTGGACTGATAAAAGATTACCATGGCCCCTGCACAAGGATGGCATGCAAACTTATGAAGTGTTCCATATTTTCAGAGAGTAGATCTGAAATATTCTTACGATACATACACACACACAGAAATGAAAATATGAGAGGTGATAGAGGTGTTAACTAAACTTACTGTGGTGATCATTTCTCAATATATACGTGTATCAAACCATCAAATTGTACACCTTAAACTTGCACAGTGTTATATGTAAATTATATTTCAATAAGGCTCGGGGGAAAATGAGTCCCTTCGAAAACTAGTAAATAAATAAACACTTGAGAAATATAATCTAAATGGATGAATAAATGAATGAATGAATGAATACAGGGTTCTTTAAGTCAGAATCACACCCTCCCCTCACACATCCGCCACGCCCCAGGTAGAACACTCTACCTGCGGCCACTGCACAATTGGCCAGCAAGAAGATTAGTTATCAAGAGCAGTGGATAAATTATAGGAAATCAAGGCTGGAGATCAAGCCCCAATCTGTGGCTGCTGTTTTTTAGGTGGTACGATGCCAAAAGCAAAATAATAATGTGGCCATGTGGGGAAATGGCCCACGCAGACATTCACTCACCCCATCAAAATGTTCAGAGAGTAGGAGAAAGTATCCCACTGTTATTTGAGAGTTGGCCTTTCCAAAAGCAAAACAAAACAAGACCCCATAATATCAGGCTACCTGTCCTTGATTCTGAGCCAGATGTGATGCCTCAGCACAGATGAAGTCTAAGGAAGGAGAAGTGTCAGGGAAAAGATGTTTGGGAGAGTGCAACCCCTACCAACTTGGACTTAAAGTAGATCTTGCCACAAGATAGCTTTCAAAATCATTTTTTGTTGTTTTATTTTGTTTGTAATCAAATTATAACCTGGAAATTTAAGATCTAGATAACTTATGCTTAAACCCCATGCACACATAGAAGCCCAGCGGCCGGCCAAGGGTTTCTGTGAAAAGAATTTAACTGCTCAGTCACCTCTCTCTTCCTCTATTCATGGGTTATCTCATAGTTTTTGACCATGCTGACTTACACCTTAAACTTAGCCTCCTCCTGGAGATCCATAAATTTAAAATGTCACACGAAGCATTGTGGCGCCTTTCCTAGGAGGAAAATGAAGGAAGAGATCATGTTGTAGGGACCCAAACAATTTGAGTTGAACCATGTATTCGTTTGTTTGAGCTGCCATAACAAAATACTACAGCCTGGGTGGCTTAAATAACAGAAATTTACCTTCTCATAATTTTGGAAGCTAGAAATCCACGATTAGTAAGTGTGTCACCCTCTCAGTGTGGATGTGCTCACCAACATGGAAGCTCTCCAAACCCTGTGCTTTTGGAATTTTATGGAGGCTTCATCACCTACATATGATCGATCATTAACTCCATTTTTAGCCCTTGTCCCTTCTCAAGAGAATGGGGGTGGGCTGAAAATTCCAAGCTTCTAACCATGACTTAGTCTTCCTGGTAACCAGTCCTCATCCAGGAACCATCCAGGAACCTACCCAGAGCTGCCTCATTAGAACAAAAGTGTACTTTCCTCTCACCCAGGAAATGACAAAGGTTTCAGAAGTACTGTATTAGGAATCAGGGGCAGTGACTAACATATATTTTCTATTATCTCAGAAGTCGCTATGTTTTGGTTCTCTATTACTCATGATCGAAAGCAGTTCCTATCTGATATATGCCCTCTCTAACTCACTCCCATATTTATACACTGAGAGGACTCACTCTTTAGTGTCACTGTCTACTGGCCTTCTTGCTTAAGAAGAATCAGAGAACATGCTGGCTGGCATTACCCTGCCCTATGCCCTGAAATGTGCCATAATGTGGAATCCTCAGCCCTGTCTGCCAGCCAAGTATGGTCAGGTCTGTGGCCACTGCTTCCTGACCAGCACTGAGAATTTATAACCCAGTAACTACCTGGACACTGACTCCAGACTCCTGCCTCGTATTGATTTCTCACCTCTTGGCCTCCCTAAAAGAGTGAACCTGGGGTCAAGACAGACTAATAGTTAGTGCCTGCCATTACTCCCTTGCTTTTACAGTTTTTTACAGTTCACAAAGCATGTCCATGAGTAATTTTTTTTTAACTGTCACAACAACTTGGACTAATGAACAGGGATGGTACTGGCTTATGTCCACATTTTAGAGTTCAGGAAACTGGCCTTGGAGAGGCTATTATTTGCCCAAGGCACAGAGCCAGGATATAAACTCAGCCCTTTGACTCCAAGGTCCCCACTCTTTCAAATACTCGAGTGCTCCCACAAGATTTCTTAGATTCTAATGAGAGAAGCCCAAGACATGGCTCAGTTCAGGTAACCTCTTCTGAAGCAAATTTGATTCATTACCAACTGCCTGTCTCTACCCTGTCTCTGAATTACTCCTTGTCATCAAAAGGCTGATCTACTCACCTGAATCAAATGAATGACTACATGGTGTTAAAAAAGAATCAGTTATATCAACACCATCTGTAGCCACTGCATATTTACTCTCTCTAACAGGCAATATTGACTTGAACAACACTGATAGTTCTGTAAACATCCAACAGATGAATCACTTAGGTGAGAACAATGGTCGTAGTTTTGCTCTTGCTCAGAACATGGTGGAAGACAGTGACAAGTGGGGCTGAGAAGATGCTGACACACAGAGAAGAGAAAATACAAGGAAAAATTGGCACTTCCCAATTACTCAGGAGAGGCTTCTTGGGAAGACAGAGCGTCAGACACTGTTTAAATCAGGAATGAAACAAGTTCAGGAAGATAAGTGCCAGTTCAAACAGAGGCAGAAATGGGAGAATAAAAATCAGAGCTAGCACTGTGCTTGCGTGGTACTAGACACAGTTTTTAAGCATGGGAAACAGAAATTGGATCTGACTGATGTGAGCACAACGGGAATTTGTTCAAAAGATATTGCGGAAATTGCATAGTTGCCAAGAATTGTGGAGGACCAGGCTCTGCAAATGAACAGAGACAAAGAGATGCTAGACAACCAGAACCACTCGAAATCCCACCATTCATCAGGTTGAGCACTGGACACAGTTAAGTGTTTCTACAATAATACTGGTCTAACAAGCGACCACAAACACACAGTGACATACGATAATGTTGGTCGCTCATGTGCCTGGGGTCACTCAGAGGCTGGTAGGCAGCTCTGCAATCTTGATGGGGCCACTCATGAGGTTCCAGGATGGCCAGCCAGTGGCTTTTCCAGGCTGGCTTTAGCTGGGGTGACTGGAATGACGCAGCTCTGTTCCACATATCTCTCATCCTCCAGCATGTCTAGACCAGGCATGTTCTCATAGTGATGACAGAAAAGCAAAGGAATTACAAAAGCACATAGTGCCTTTTAGGTCTAGGCTCAGAAGTGGCAAAACCACCACCTCAGGGGCCAATGCAAGTCACAAAACCAACTTTGGTTTAAGGAGTAGAGAAATAGATTCTGCCTCATCAGTAAGGGAAATGCTAAACCACACAACAAAGGGCCTGATACCGGGGGTTGACGAATTCGGACCATCAATGTAATCTCTCTACCACACCCAGGAAACCACTACTCACACCTCTGCCACTTCTGCCCTGAAATTATACGTGGTCCCCTTCGCTGCCACCACCACCTATGTGGATTCCCCATGCTTCTTGGCATCCCAGCTCCAGATTCAGGATTCCAGGCAAGTGTATCAGGATAATTGGGACTAGATGATGGAGTTGTACACTAAAGGCACAGAAACACTGGGAAAGCAAGTATCTGAGGTTTCGCTCTTTGTTAGGAGGAGATAGGTTCTGCCTCTCACCAAGACCTATAAGGTGGGGAATACCCCAAACATAGGAAAGAAGTTCAGACGCTGGAGAGCCAAAAATCTGACAGTTGTTCTTTAAAATCACCCAATGTCTGTTGGGGTACATTAGATATTATCCTCAATTCTTCACCCCTATTTGGATCTATGCCCTTTGCCATATAGCTTGCTATGGCCTCCCTCCATAGGCAGGGTTGCCTGCCTCACTCTTTGACACCAGACTCATGTGTTCACATTGGCTCATGGAACATTAGCAGATGTACCATTAACAGAGGCTTGCATTGTGCTTGCACATTAGAGCTTGTTCTCTTGTACCTCTGCCACCACCACGGGAACATGCCCAGGTTAGCCTGACAGTGAATGAGACAGTGAATGAGAGATATGACCAAAGCGAAAGTCCCCCAGTTGTTTCAGCCTAGGTCAACCAGCTGACAGCTAGACCAGCCACAGACGTAGGAGCAAGCCCAGCTTGAATCAGCAAAACCATCTAGCTAACCTCCAGCAGACCCCAACACATGAGCAATAAACTTATTATATGCCCCCAAGGTTTTGCGGTCATTTGTTACAAAGCATTATTATGAATGGATAACTGATAGTCTGCCAGCTGTTTGCATATAAATAAGCTCATTTCATTCTCAACCTACGAGTTAGATATCAGAATTTTCATCATTCGCATAGAGAGATCAGGTAAACTGTCGAAGGTTACCCAAGCTGGATTTGATAGTGGTTTTCCTACAACAGAAGCCACTCTCTGGATATCTTTACCCTGGAACATAGTTAGAAAGAAGTGAGTCCATGACCCTGACCTGAACTTGTGGGACAGAGTTTTTCCTCACCTTGCCTGGGCCAAAAATGACTCTAAAATGAGCCAGGAAAATTAAGACAATAACCAAGAAACTATTCCAATGCTAATCCCATTAGAGCGAATGCTGGGAACAATGCAAGATCATTCTCTGTCCTGGGAAGTTCTTGAAATAAGGGAATCATCAACACAGACCTAGAAATACTTTAATTATTTGTGGTTTCTCCTGGTAACTCCTTAGTTACGATAACATTTGGTCTGTCTCCTATTCTCAAGGGGCTAAGATTGTTTGCTTGATACAGATAACGCTGCAGAACCTAAATTAGTACCATATATACAGTGTGTGGTGACAACTATCACAATACCCAGCGTGCAATAGCTGCTCATAGACATTGGGCCCCTCCTTTGCCCTCTCATACCTCATATTTAAGGAATCATATCACCAAGCCTTTTTATTTCTGCAAATCACAGCTCTTAGGGCCTGACAGACTCAAACTTATATTTTAGTTCAACTTATATACTATAGACTTAATATGTACGAGGTGCCAAGAATGCAGAGACCTGGAGCTGACCTTGAAAACTTAGAATCTAGTGGGAAACAAAAGTTCTCAGAATCAAATTCAATTACTAACCAAAAGTACTATTACCATAGTACCAAGTGAGCTATCAAAGCACCACATTTGGAGAAAAAAAATGAAACTGTCAAATTTATGTAATGTGAAAAGGTGATTTTAGTCATTCTTATCTCTATTAAAAGATATAATGACCAATTTTCAATTTTGCTTTAATTTCCTTCATTATGAACATATTATAAATTTTCTATTTTTAATATACAAAAGCTGAAATCTATATTAGCTTTG
Organism: Rhinolophus hipposideros; assembly: GCF_964194185.1. NCBI lineage: Eukaryota > Metazoa > Chordata > Mammalia > Chiroptera > Rhinolophidae > Rhinolophus > Rhinolophus hipposideros. The sequence continues at coordinate 49,394,272 of NC_138060.1, forward strand.
ACATACATCCACTTTTGCCTAGGTCCAGAACTATAAAAATCCCACTTTACAGTTGAAAATATAAACTTCACAATAACAAAACTAAACTTCACAAAAACTACAGTGATTCATTAATTTAAACTCTATTAAAGACATCACAAATTATTATTTTAGTTACTTGGAAGATAACTAGGCTTCAAAGGTAAGTGATTTTTTTTTCCAAGCAATTCCTGTCTGCAATGGCACATTTTGAGGAAGAATTGGCAGAAAGTTCAAGAAAAACATGAAAAGGCCAAATCTAAAGAAAGAGTTGCTCTAATAACAAAGTTTAATTGCCAAGACAACTTTTACTTTATTGCATACATGTACCAACCAGCATTTAACAGTAAAACCCAGTTGTATGATCCCTATCATCTCATTCCAGGGGGAATTCTGAAACCATTTGAAGAGCTGTCTAACTTCATTCTTGCTTTCAAAGTCTTTGCTTTGAAGAGGGAGTTATGTCCGTTTGGGCACGTGCTCCCTGCACAAACCCTACCTTAGAGATCCATGGATTAGCTTCCACAGGACTGATTCTTCATCAGAACAGCCAACTGCTGTGCAACGGGAAGGAAGCAGAGTTTGGAGGGAATGAGACAGAACAAGCTCAGTTTGAATTAAGGAAAAGTTCTGAGGAAGAAGGAGAGTGAGCTTTGGGACAACCGAACGGATACAGCAGGCCTAAATGCGACTCCATCCATCAGCTGGTGATGTGCCCTCAGATAGCAGGACAGTCCTGCCTGTCTGTGAAGGAGGAGCCGGGGTAAGAAAGAGACCACATCTAGCATATCACAGAAGCTCAATAAATGGTTGTGCAATGAATGGCCCATTTTACTACAATGGACTAACAGCTTTGGCTGTAGTTATTCTACCCATAAGGTGAAAATCACAAAGTCAAAATTATCCTTGATAAGTCCATCAAATTGCCCATAAAGTATAGGAATTTTGCTCTCTTGCACGAATCTCTTGCTAGATTCGTTTTAGCCATGTTTACTTGCTCCATACTGGAAACCAACACACCGAGACCATCACAGGCAGGTTTTCCTCCAGGGATGGAACCCATGATTAGTATTTCTTTCAATAAGTGCCAGACAACGTAGTTGGCTTGCGTTAGAAGTCACATTATAAGAAATAACACATATTTTCAAACACCAAAAACACACTCAATGTAGTAAGAGGTACATATTATAAGAAGCATGTGGGAACTTAGACCAAGTAGGACAAAGCAGATTTACCTTTGTGACAGTATACCCAATCCAGGAGAAATTCACAGAGAGGAATATAGACTGAATGCTCCACACTATTTAAATGACTTAGTCTCTCTTCTAGGAGAAGGGGGGAGGCGTGTGAAGTTCATGCATTTGAATTTGCATAAATTAAATTGACATATGATGCAATTGAGCTATGCTTTTTAATTTGCCTGAACCTGTGCCGTTTAGTACAGTAGCCATTATGAATTAGGATATGCTGTAAGTATACAATACACACTGGATTTCAAAGACTTTGTATACAAAATGTAAAGTACCTTATTAACAATTTTTTTTATTGATATTTTGAAATTATAGTATTTTGGGTATATTGGATTAAACTTAATCTTGCTAAAACTAATTTTACCTGTTTCTTTTTACTTTGTTTAAACATGGCTACTAGAAAATTTAAAATGATATCTGGCTCCCATTATATTTCCCTTGGATGGCATTGGCTTTGACAAAGGGCCTAGATTTCGTTTGGAATTATCCTAAACTTAAACTTCGAATTGCTAACACATGTTAAACTTCATAAAATTATTTAAAATTTGTCCTCTTTCTTTAACAATCTCATCAGATTTCAGAAAGCATTGGCTCAAACTATCGTCTACATTTAAGCTGATAAGCCAGAATCCCCAATCAATTTTGTTTCAGCAGGATTGGGTCAAGTCCCAGAATCCATCTGTAAACCTATAGCATTTATGTATCACATAATCGTCTACTGACCATCAAGTCTGAACACCTCAAATTCAACAGAACAAGGTCTAATTTTTAAAGTTTTCATTCCTTTTTTGTTTTGCTATATGTCACATATTGTATTCATATACTTAGAAATTACTTTTGTTCCAACATTGGATTATAAAAAATCAGAAACACAATTAACATGCATACAATAAGGGGTAAGACCTAGACATTGGGCTCCAACAGACTGATGGTACTATTTGAAGTGGAGGGAGTAGGATCCAAACCATAGATCGGTCCCTCATACATTGTCCCATTGTTTAAATTGAAAGTACACAGAGTATTATATGCAAGAAGGAGGAAAAGCTAGAAGAGAGGTGGTAGCCAAGTGCTAATTCCATCACCCAAAAGAAAGTACTTTGCGTCTTCATTACTCTACTTTTCAACAAGCAAAGAAAGGGCTCCTGACTGACAATGTCAACCAAATTTATCTCCTGGAAAAAAATTAATTTAAAAAAGTATTAAACAGGTGAAATAAGTAGTTTTTAAGACAACTTAAACCACGTGTTGCTGATCCACCTCTGTAATCATTCTGTTTGTCACATTTTTTATTAACGTTTTTATAAGTGACACAATAATAGATTTTTTTGTCCATCAATTGTCTTGTAAGAATTAAGATTAATTCATAAAAAGTTTTCAACCTCCTAAATACAAAGTAGAGAATACGGTTTTGAGAGGAGGACACAACCGAAAGCCATTGGTAGGAAAAGTACAGGTTGTACCCAAAAAAGATTTACAGGTGGCAGTTGAGTCAACTATCCCACCACCACAGTAATAATTGTCAAAGTCCCCTTGTCCTCAACATGGCCTTTCCAGATAGATATCATTTCATTCCTAACTCCCTCATTATAGAAGATACTGTCAGTGTCCTGCCCTGCCCCCCCCCACCCAGGTTTTTCCAGATCAGATCAATTCTTACCACTTTACCTTCCTTCAGCAATTTTTTTTCCCCAGTAGGCAGCACCTGAAGATGTTTTTTTTTGGAAGACTGCCCTCAGGCTATAGGAGCCCACTTTGCTCACATGCACAGAAAGTTGAAATTTATGTACCCCCATTTTTGTCCCTTAACCAATGACTCCTGGGTGTGGGAGCCTTGACTGGGGCCAGTACTGCCCCCAAGAGCTCCCTGCAAGATCAGCCTGAACTCTGCTCTGTAGGCCTCTGTCTGAGATCACACAGCTGCATGGCCTCCTCTCCTTTCTTGTCCTTCATCCTCATTCCCTCACTGGAATCTCCCTGGAGCATTTCCTTAATATATCACTAGGTATCCAGACCCACATCTCGGGGTCTGCTTCTGGAACTCTTAACCTAAAATACTTACCAATCTGGTCCCAGTGGTGACAGCAGGACTTAAAATCTTCAACTTAGTTTGCAAGAATCCTAGTACTCATCCTAAATTCCAACTACACACTGAAATCCTCATACCATTTCCCAAACTCAATCTACATTATCCCGTTTTCTTGTCTTCGCATCTACTATCCTCGCTATTTAGAATTCTCTGAGCTCTCCCCTTTCCAAGTGGATCTTCCTTGGCTCTCCCAGACTGTCACTCCACCTAATGTTCTCTCGTGGTCCTCTGTATACATTACGACTTGGGCACCGATGTGGCTATGAAGCTGTACTGCCTGGGTTCAAATCCTGACTCTGCTACTTCCGACTTGGTGATTTCACAAGCTACTTCATCTCTCTTTTACTCAGTTTCCACAGCTGTAAAATGGATATAAAAGTCAAATCCATAACACTTTCTTGTGAAAATGAATGAGATCATTTACATGCAAAACATTTACAGATAACTGACTAGTTCATAGTAAATGTTAGCTGGTGTTTTTGTACTGTGGTTATTTATTCATGAGTCTGTTTCCCTTGTTTAGCTCTTCAAGGGCAAAAGTCATATCATATTCATCTTGATAAATGTATATTAAATAAATAAACACACTCCATCAAAGAGCAGTTCTCTCGAGACGGGTAACACTTTAAATTGTTAGTGTTGAATCCCTTAAAACTCCATAATTTGCATATTACCTTCATGATTTTTCCCTCACAGCCTGTACTATTATTTACTTATTACATTTCTTTAAGTTGACTTTCTATCAATCATTTTTACACTGCCCTTATGCTAAGAAATAGAATATATGAAATCACAGGTTTACTATGTTAGTTGTGGTTTCTTCTAATAGTCATTAAAATACATATGTCACCCCTAATATAAAATCTGTTCATCTATACAGCTTCCCAAATAATCTTATATATCTCTACTGGTATCCCCATAGCACTTTGTAAAACCGCTTCAGGAAATTGGCAACCAGTCAATAGATGCCCAAGAATGTACGTGGAGTTTGGATAAATATTAGAACAGCAATAAATCAATTAACAAGACCATGGAGTAGATAATTCTCTGTTCTGAGCTTACATGAACGCATTCTTTGAACCTCAGCTTCTTTTAGCTCAGTTCTCAAGCACAGACGACATGATATACATTCTTCTTCATCCAACAAAGGAGGGCCTCTGAACCCCACTCCACCCCCCAAAAAGAAACCCAGGACCTCAAACAATTAAAAGTAAGCACAGGTAGATGGGCTCCATGATAGCACATTAGAACATGAGTTCACACCTCTTCCCACCATGTCTAAACATGTTTCCTGTAGGAGGTTACTTTGAAACTGAAGCAAGAAAGAATTTAACAGATAGGGAAAGGAAAATCAGCCATTTCAGTAAGGCAGGGACTAGGCCTGGTAAAAGCTGAATGTAGAAGGACACAGGCCGCCAGTCCACCCTACATGTCAGGAGACTTCATCATGCTGCACTGTAAGATGACCACACATTCTAGTATTTGCCCAAGGTATTTGTCTCAGGAAAGTTTCCAGGAAATTTTCCCTGGGATTTTCTTACCACTACCCCTCCCCCACAAAGCCCATTACCTGAGCTGTAAAGTATGGAGTTTAATATCACATGTAAAATGAGCTAAACCCTTACAAAAGAAATTTTAGAACTTTGGTCACCAATTAGACTTGCAGCTAGAGATGAGTAAGACTAAGATAGACAAGAGAATATTTGATCATGAAACGGTGCGGTTACCTTTCAGAAGGGTAAGGTGGCTGAATAATTTATGTTCCAGACAACTTAGGGTGGGGACCAGGTGCCCAAGACTTGGGAGAGAAGGGAGAATTGAAGAAGTTCGTTTGAAGGAGGTAGTTTATACCCTTCTCACATTGTAGTCCGGGGACCAGTAATACTGGCATTACCTGGGAGATCAGTAGAATTTCACAGTCTTAGGCCTCACCCCAGACCTACTGAATCAGAATCTCCTATGTATACACATTAGAGTTTGATGTGGTCTTACCAGCCTCTCTGCCCTTTCATGTGATTGCAAACACATGATCAATGGGTTCTTTGCTTCCTCTCTTTCCGGCAGGCCTTCTTAGCGCCCGTCAACCACCATTTGCAAAAGGCTGGCCTAACTCGCCCTATGTTCTTCTCCACTCCCTGTGCCCTGTTCTCATTGCCTCATTGTCAGCATTGTTCTCATTTTCAACATCTTTCTTGCCTCATGGCCTTTGCATGTGCTGTTTTTTCTGCCCAAAACACTCTTCAACTGGCCAGTACCAACTCTTCCATCAAGTGTCGGCTGAAATATTACTTCCTCAGAGATGCTTTTCTTGTCACTTATTTTACTGTAGATCCTCTACCATTCTCTCTTGTGGTGGCTAACAGTTCTTTTCCTTTATATTAGTCACTACAATTTGTAACTATAAATTAGTTGTCTTCCTGGCCAGATTGCTTAGGGTAGGAACAGGTGTGTTTGCTCACTGCTGTATACCCCCCCCACACACCAGCATCTGCACAAAACCTGAATGAAAATAGGTGCTTGCTCAATAAATACTGTTTGAATGAATAAATAATTGAAACCAGTTTCTTTACGGCGTGACTCTTCGAAGCAAATGAGCATCATCCATCTCTAAGAGAACAATAAAGCGTATAGAGTTTCCCAAACTAATTGGCCTCTCTGCCGAAAACCCATTAATGTTCTATGGAAAAGGATTCCATAGGCCACAACTTGGAAAATCCTGGGATAAGTAAAGTGGGAAAAGACAATATTCCTATAAGTCAAAGCTCTGCAGAACTCTAGGGAAGATAAAAAATATGAATACTCATTTTTAGAGGTCCTTAGAAAAAAAGTACCATGAAAGATTACACTGGCTCTCATCACATTTGTGTGACTCTCCCAGAACTTGTTGTGTAAACTCGTCCATCAATGAAAACAACCAGGAAAACATTACAGACCAGAACCATCACTGAGAGAATAAAAGAGAACATGAATCCTCAGCTATCACCACTATGAAAAAACAGCATTTCTGGAAAGTCAACATTGCAATCATTTAGAAATGAATATGCAGAGCCACCTCTCCCTGAGATCACTGCACAGTACAGTGTAATAGAATGACCCATCATAGCGGTCACTGAAAGGGCAGAAATAAATTATCTTTGAGGAGGTCACAAAGTGAAGGTGTTCTGGTTACTATTGCTGGGTAGCCAACCATCCCAAAATGCGGTGGCTTAAAACAGCAACAATATTTTTTTTTTCCCTACAAGTCAGCAATTTGTGCAGAAGTCAATGAGGAAGGCCCATCTGTTTCAAGTGGCCCAGCCTGAGCAGTCTGAATGTGGCCTGAAGATTCCTTTCAAGACAGCTCCCTTCTATGATTGGCAAGTTATGATGGTACTTTCTGGGAGCTCTACCAGTGCCCTGGGCCAAGGTTTCTGCTCCTTGCCACAGGAGCCTCTCTTTCGGGTGCTTGGGCTCCCTCCCAGCATGGTGGCTGGGTTCCAAGTGTGGGTGTCCCAAAAGAACCATGAAGCTGCATGGCATTACCTAATCTAGCATCAGAAGTCACAAGGCATCACTTCTGCTGCCTTCTACTGATGGAGCAATTACAAGCCCACCCAGATTTTAAGGGAAAGGAATTACTCTCCATTTCTTGATAAGGAAGTAGAAAGATTCTTGAAGAGCATGTAGGATGGGAGAGATTGTTGCAGCCATTTTTGGAAAAAAAAAAATGCCATAGGAGAAAAGATGAACAGAAGAAATAATTTTTTTAAAAAAGACAAAACTTGTTAAAATCAAAACTCTGAATCTTTTTTTAGTATGAGGGGAGGAAGGATACATGTCAATATATGTCAAGATAGAATAGGGAATTTATTGCTAAAAATGTGGAGACTTAACCCAGGCAAACCCACAGAGGTCTAATGGGAGCACTGCGATCATACCTTGTCCTATGAACTATGGACTTGATAAAGGTTAAACAGTCATTGTGTCAGGAAACATAAAACAGGTTAAGGTACAGGTGAGACCAAACAAAGACAAAACAAGCTGTACCTACACACAAAAATCCACAAAGCTGACCAGCACTGCTGATTTGAAGTCATTCGTTTCAAATAAGTCTGATTTTCTGGGAGAATCCCATATCAAATATTTTGTCACCATGATAATCCTGATCTGAGCCTTAAAAGACAAGTAGGATTTACATATTCTGCCAGGCAAGACAACCAAACAATAGACAACAAGGCGTGGGGAAAGAAGCAATAACAAAAGTGTTCTTTTTTCTTTTCTCTTCTTTTGTTCCAAGTGTCATTAGAGACCTGCTTGGTGAAAGCATGGAGCTCAAAGTAGTCCCTGAATAAACATTTATGCACACTAAAGAGTTCTTTTTCTGCCCATCACAGGCCTTAAAATTTCCACATTATACAGTCTTTCCTTTGGTTCAACCAACGTGGCAGTCATGGGAATGCACAACTCAGATCTCTCCCTAAGAAAGAACTCCCCACCCAGAAATCACCGCCCAGGAGTATGGGCAGCTGACAGCCTCCAGCTGTTACTGTCTTTAGAGTCTGTCTCCACTTTTAAGACAAAGTCGTGCTCTTCTCAGGGTGACCCCCAGGCAATGACTGAGCAAGACAGCAGTACAGGGTCTACCCATTTCCACCCAATACAGGATGCCCCCATAATGGGTAAACTTTGCTCTGAAGTTCTCCATTGAGCTATCAGAGGCTTTATCCAGGCTGCGTCAAGGTCTGATGGCTTCCACTGCAAACCCTGCTTCACATTTATTTTCACAGATATAACTCCCTAATAAACTTTTTGTACTCCTAACTTTATCTCAGCATCCGTTTCCCCAAGAAGCCAACTTGCAACAGGCAGTTCTCCAAGAAAAAGCCAATATCCCAGTACACCAAGTTCTTCCCAGGCTTGATCCCCTTAGAGAAACACTATGGAAGTGGGACACTGCACAGGTACACGCTGAAGGAGGGCGAGAATAGATAGGAGAAACTTGCAATATTTTCATAGTGTAATGTTGCATTAATGGCCAAGAAAGGAGAAGATAGTACACAAAGCTTATAAGATATTGTCATATTTATCTTCAGGGCATTCCCTTTGTGTGGGGGGGGGCAGTAGGAGGTGGTCCTGGGCAACTCCCACCCCTGCCAAACAAATGCGACTATGAAAGTTTGCTCCCCAAACTTCTCCTAAAGTATTTGAAATTTATAGACTTTAAATATAAAGCTGAATAATACATCTTGACAATAATATGACTATTCACACTTAGGAACAAATTTTATATTTAAAATGTAGGTATATGACTGGATTTTAGCTAAATATCTTTAAGGGATTGGTGGCTTACTTGGGCATGGGATGTTTACATCTTGAATGCTCAGCAATCTTTGATAAGAGTAAGACCTACACCCACCTCATCCCAAAGAGAGCAAAGACCTGACAGAAGTGTCTCAGGGGAGTGTAAGTAATTGAACACAGGACAGGGCTCAGCTGTTGCTGCTGCACCTGCTGAGACCCAGTGAGGAAAGACCATTTCTCCCACAGTTAGCAAAGGCAGGACCTCAAGATTTGAAAGAATTCTGACCTGAGTATCAGTGAGCCTCACTCTGCAGCACCAAAGCAGGCCTAAGGAGAAACTGTACCCTTGCACTTCCTTATTGAGTAAGAACTCTTCCTTTTTCTTCCCCATTGGGTCTCAGAAACTCAGAAAGCAGAGCTAAAGCTTATTTCCATTTCACCCATGTCCTGAGAATCTGCATGAAGCCAACTCATTTAGGAGAGAAAAAACTACTTCTAGTTTCTATCTCACCCCTGGAAATAGTGATTTAAACTCTTATCAGAGTGATACAAGGGTCACCAAGAAATTGAAAAGTATTGGTATTGCCGTGCAAGACAGAAGAAGGAAAAGAAAATAAGGCCAATGCCCCACAGCACAAGTAGCTCCTCTCCTTCTCTGGTTAAACAGTTCAATGGCTAATCTACCAATGACCTAACCTGTTACTCAATATATATGTTTTTTCTTTACTTCACGATTTCTTCTACTACACAGCTTCTTCTGGAGTGTGGAGTCAGCTTATTATTCTCTGCTCACTTATGGCACTTTCTGTTTCACGCTCTTCTGTATCTTTTCAATTTCTGCTCCTGTTTCTCTATTAATAAGTCTTTACAGATGCTGTCAAGGCCATTTCTGCCTACTTCCGAGTCTGTCATAGCCACGGTAGAGAATTTCCAGCAAGCTGAGATTCCCAGCGCAAGCACCTTTTGATGTCTCCATCTGAGGTTCGATGGAAGCTTGCTCAGCTGTGGCAGGTGCATCCCAGAGTGAAGGAGTTAATGTCCTAGACGTAATAACCCTCACCTGATGGGGTTATTACTCATTGTGATAGGGTTTGTTACTTATTGTGATAGGCACTGAGTAAGTGTCAGATTTCATGTCCTCCACAGAGACAACTTCTAAACAAGTCCCACATGGTTTCTAAAAAGGTCCTAAATGGGGTTGAGCTCCAGCCAGCTGCAGTGGTAACCAATCGTTAAATCTTTATTAGTTTTTCTTTCCTATATGTCCCACTTTCCTTAGACTCTACTTGCCATTCTTGAAATTACCTCCTGTGTTAGTCAGGGTTCTCCAGAGAAACAGAGCTAATAGATGATGGATGGATGAATGGATGGATAGATAAGTAGATAGATAAAAAGGAGATTTATTATAGGAATTGGCTCACATAATTATGAATGCCAAGAACTACCACAATCTGCCATCTGAAAGGTGAAGAACCAGGAAAGCCAATGGTATAATTCAGTCAGATTCCAAAGGCCTGAAAACAAGGGGAGCAAATGGTGCAATGCCCAGTCCAAGGTCAAAGACCGGAAAACCAGGAGCTCTGATGTCCATGGGCAGGAGACGATAAGCATCCTAACTCAGAGAAAATATGCCACTCCTTTGCCTTTTTGTTCCATCTGGGCCCCCAGTAGATTGGATAATGCCAACTCGCATTGGCGAGGGGAAATCTCTTTACTCAGTCTATCGAATCAAATGTTAATCTTATCCAAAAGCACTCTCACAGATGTACCCAGAAATAATGTTTTACCAGCTACCTGGCATCCTGTACGCCAGTCAAGTTGACATATAAAATTAATTATCACACCTCCCAAATAAACTTTCTACACCCAAGTTATTATCTCAGAGTCTGCTCCTGGGGAAATGTAAACTGAAACAAATCCCAGTTCAAAACCCCAAAAGAATTGTTGATTCCCCCTTAATTATCATTACCTGTATTTAGACAGAGCTTTTCACACAACATCACGACACAGACTATTGGCCATCTATTATCAGCTGCTCTTAGGTCTAGACCTGGGTTCTAAACACCTTTAGGGAGAGTTAGAATTCCATGATATAAACCATGGCTGCTAAGAGCTGGTCCATGAGTGGAACCATCTTCCTTAGAAGGGCTATGAGCAGGACAGGCACTCTGACCAAGTGATTCAGTACAGAATCCGAATACCTGTTTCTATATCTAGACATATCGTTATAGTAAGTATGACCTACTCCCCCCATAAGATATACATATTGTTCCAGATATCCACATTAATTTATAAGTATATGTGATTCAAACTATTCCAGAGATTCATAAGCCACTCAACTTTGTTTCTTCTTCCTCCTAGGTTTCTTCTTTCAGTAGCGTTCTGTGATGAACTCTGCCAAGAAAGGGTTATATATACAAGGACTTGATTAGGCCAAACGTCTATGTGAAAGGAAATAGGGAGTGAGCTGGAGAATGCTTGGAAATGCATCAGATCATGACACAAACATGTCCCAAATAAAGGAGGGAAGGAGAGAAGGTTGGATGGATGCAGCCTAAGTCACTGTGCAGCCAAAGGAAGGTTTGGGAAAACTGTTCAGGAGGCTCTGAGCCAAGCTGGCCAGCAAAGGAGTCCCTGCCTCCCAGAAATGGGTCTGCTTTAGTATCCCTGCCACATACAGTCAATGGTAGAGAGCAGCTCATAGGAACTATGGCCTTGGCACAAACACAGGCCAGACTTCAACGTGCAGCAGCCGGAGCCTCAGTCAATTGTACTCCACATTTGACCCTAAGAGGCCATTCTCATGGTCACTTATGGACTATAATAATTGTCACCCTTATTTGGGACCCTCTGTGCTGGAGGACTATATATTCTATTATTTCTGGCATGGCTAAATGATTTGTTTTGGCCAATGAAATGTGAGCAGAAGTGAAAGGTGTTGTTTTTAGACAGAAGCTTTAAGAGCCAATATGGGGTTCGCCATCTTCTCTGTTTTCCTCTTCCTCAATAATCAACAGTGTCCCAGAGAGAAGCAATTTCATCAATGTGAGTCCTGAGACAAAGGTGACATGGCACAAAGCCAAGGTCAATCCATGGTAACGCAGTACAAACAAGAAAGAAATCTCAGTTGTTGTAAGCTACGGAAATGTTGGGTTCTCTAAGTTACCACAGCATAACTTAGCCCATATAGATCAATACACAAATTCTGCCATCTCGCCTAGTTTTCTTCTCCACCCATATAAAATTTCAGATCATCCTGATATAGGATTTGAAAAAATAATTGTTTTCACCATCTAACTTCCTCTATACTCCCACTGTCACAGGCAATAAATTGGGTGGGCTTTTTTATTGTTTGTTACTTTTCTCATCAGCTAGCACTATTAAGAAAAATGCTTGTGGTTTTATATCCTGAATAGAATATTTTTTAAAGGAGAAAAAAGTAGGCAGCTTGATTTTACAGTCTAGAACTTCTGTGATAGAGTATACACTTCATAGCACTGCCATGATGGATTCCTCTTTGAAAACCATTTCTTAAAATATATATCCTGCATGGCTGTATGTGTTCACCAATCATTTTCCATTCTGTATCATAATTCTTTTCACCCCTCTTTTGCAAATCCTTTACAATGGATTCAAGGGACTAAAACTACATTTAAGAACTTAATGTTCTGGATGAATTTATACCATTGCAAATGAACAGGAAAATAATCCTGACAAGTGACGAAAGATTCATAAATACAAATCCATTTTGGCATTTGCTTTTTCTATTATAACATAAAAAGAAAAAAAGGAAGCATCCCGCAAATGCTGGTTTAGAGAAGCTCAATTGGTCACCCACTCTCCCATTCAATGGTGCCCATAGCCTGTTGCTAAGGGACTGTGGATTTGATGTATGAACTGTGTGCTTGCCAAGATGCAAGGGGCTTGGGAACAGTGTGGGAGATTCCTTTGGATTTAATCATAGATTAAAATGGGCTTTTTAAACTTTTGGCCAAAAGAGCACACAGAAATTTGTGGAAAAGATGTCTCTGAGGATGCTGTTCTTTGGCTAAAAACTGAAAGAAGGCAGAATGCTGACAAATTAACATACGTAATTATAGGAATTTCTTACAGACAAATGCTTATGTCAGCTTTTTTCTTGTCGTAATGGTCATTACTAGTTTCCAGTCAGAAGAAATAAGAAAATTACACATGGGAAACCTACCAATTATTCTCAAAAGGGAAAAACTGTTAACACACCTGGAGATTTCTTGTAGCAAGGTAATATGCCATACAATTTCAGGTTGATGTCCACCTACGCTGTCTCCTGACTCTCCCCAAATCTGGAGACAGACTCCTTGGTCACTCTGGATGCCAAATACATTGATTTCTAATAGAATCATTGAACTGAGTTCTATTTCAGGCTTCCAGCTGTAGTGAGATATTCCAACTGGTGGAAACAAATCCAGCTGAAGTACCCTTGAGCACAAATCAAATGAGACCAGACTGCAATTGAGGAAAATTATAGTCATAACTTTGCTTTAGAAGCTAAGTCGGCTTTCTCTCTGCACAATCTCTGAAAATGGTATGAATGCTCTTGGCTATCGGCAATGATGCAGGTGCCAGAACACATTTTTGCTAAAGAGAGTTATTAAAAATGTCTTTAAATATCTGGGTTGTGTCATCATTATTAAAAACAAAAGCAGAGAAGAAAATAATAAAATCAGGGTTTCCAGGCCTGACATGTGCTAGCAATACTATTAATGCCAACATTCAGTGGGTTCCTGAAGCGTTCTGTCAATCAATACAAACACACCATGATGCAGAATAGATAAAAAGGTTACTACTTTTCATAAGCGAGCTTTCCTACTGGGTTTCACAGTCCATTTCTACAGTTTCTGTCTTGTAATTGTGCATATCAAATAAGGTTTCTGACACATCCATGCTCACAACACCATGGAATGTTGTGCAAAAGGGAACCGTGGCTACCACCTCCTAAATATCTCTCCACTCACCCAGCTCCCACTCCGACAAACTCAGTCCTCATTTCACAGATGAGAATAACCGAGGCCCAGGAAAGTCAAATGAGTTTCCCAAGGTCACACAGTGAGTTAGAGACAACCAGAATTAAAATCCAAGACCAGGACTCTTTCTTCTCTAGAATACACTCTCAATTTCATCAACCGCTTCAAGATATTTTTTTTCAGAAGTGAGTAGACTATGAATTATAAATAAATCAATAGTACTCCACACCACATCCCCCAAAGGTAACTCTGTACAGGATGCCTTCACTTTTCAGTTGCAATTAAAATGCAGTACATTTCCGGAAACAGACGTTATAGAGCTCACCCTTGCCAGACCAGGCAAGGCTCTGCCAAACATGGGTAACATGGGCAGAAACCAGACCAAGAAAGAAGGCAAGAAGGAAAGCCTAGGTATCCAGTAAGAAATATAAAACAAAGAAAGAAGAAAAATTCAGCAGGTTGAGAAGTAGGCACTACCTCTGCATTTCAATGGAGGCCATTAAACTTTGAGATAGGCAGATCAGCAATTCTTGGTCCTCCAAGTTCTGTTTTCTTTTATTTGAATTCAGCTTAACAGACACTTGCTGAAACATCTGCTACATGCCAGCCTTGAGGTTAAGCATGGAGACACTTATAGTGCTAGACCAAACAGCCATGGCCCCTGCACCCCAGGAGGTCTTGTGGGAAAGACAGACCAGAAAGAGGATATTTAAGGAAATGCTTTAAGCGCTATGCTATGGATGCTCTGGAGACCCTGAGAAGGAGTACCTGCAAATGCCTCTTCCACATTCTTTTCACACCGCCTCCATGAACTAACAGCCCAGCAGTTTAGGTAGAAATGACCCCAGTCCCAGCTCCGAGGGTGAGCCCCATAGGCCTAAGCGAAACAATGTATACGATTTCTTGGCCCCAGTGATTGGTTCCAGGTGGACATGTGACCTAAGTTGGTCCTATTAGAATAAAGCCCATTTTTTTTCAGCAGCTGGGGGAAGAGAGGCTCCTTAGTCTGTGGAGTCTGAATGTGAGGCCACCACAGTCATTTTATGACTGTAACCAGGTACTGAGTGGGAAGCTTCCTGTTGCCCCAGAATTGAGGTCCAGGATCAAAGCTGGAGAGAAAAAGAATAAGGGCTCGTCCCCTGGCAAAATCATAAAGAGAGCAGGAAACTCCGCAGGGTTCGTTAAAAGGCCACTAAACTGGTTCTCCTTGCACCTCAGGTCAAGGGAGGAGGACTCCTGAGGACCCCTCACAGTGATTGGAAGTGTCCTCAATTGGGGCAATGGACTGCAGAAACCCACACAGCCAACCTAGGATCCCTTGCTGGCCAGAGTATATGGAGGGAGGGAGTCCTTGGGTGACACTGGCAATCTCTCCAGGAAATAAACATTGTGATGGGGCCTTCTTATCTAGAGAGTTCTCAGGTTGGGTGGGCAGTCTGGAAAGGAGAGAACTGGTGTGGTGTGCCCGGAAACAAGGTGGCAGCTGGCCTATCTGAACCCAGTTCCTCAAGGCCATCAGATGTCATGGAAGAAGCTTTGGAAGTTTCTGTGACTCCACATGATTGTCATGGAGGTTAGACGAGGAGACAGAAGCCACGGTGTTGTGTGGACAGCTGCTAGCTGGCCAAGGCCACAACCCATCTGGAGGTAATGAACACACTACTACCCTCTCTGAGGGATCTTCATCACTGCAGGTGTGGGATACAGGTGACCAGCATCCCAAGAAAACATGCTCACCATCAACACAGATCACCTGGAAGCAGAGAATGGCTAGGAGCTACTTTGTCGACCGATGGCAGCCAGCTAACAAAGACCACTCAGCCACTTCTCCCAGCCCCTCCGCCCAGCAGTAAACACAAAAGTATTCTAGAACCTGAAAAGGGAGGAAAGGAGAGGCGAATGAGCAGCCCATGGTCCCTCCCTACTGCATGTACCTCACACCCCAGTGTCAGCTGAGCTAGGGGTAAAGAGAGACAGGAGGGGAGCTTAAGAGTAGATTTAAGATGGAGTTTCAAACGCAAATGAGATTGGACTGTAAATGCTGAAATGGCTGTTTTACTAACGAATGTTGGCTATAAAGCTATGGAATCTGTTCAGGATATTGGTTGGAGGGGGGGACATGAGATTTGAACTACCACATTGGGAGCAGAGATTGCAGGAAAGTGAAACTTTTTCAAATCCTTATTCTGTCACGTACCAGCTATCTGAAATGGGGATAATAATACCTAGTTGCAGGATTGTTACAATGACTATGCATGCTTTCTTAGTCCGTTCCGGTGGCTATAACAAAATACCACAGACTAGGTGGCTTATTAACAACAGAAACGTATTTCTCACAGGTCTAAGGCTGGGAGTCTGAGATCAGGGTGCCAGCATGGTCAGTAAGGGCCTTCTCCCAGGTCTCAGACTTCTCATTGCATCCTCACATGACAGAAGAGGCAGGAATCTCTCTGTGGTCTCTTTTACAAGGCCACTAATCCCACTCGTGAGGGCTCTGCCCTCATGACCTAATTACCTCCCAAAGGCCCCACTTTCTAATGCCATCGTATTGGCTATTAGGTTTTCAACATAAGAATTTGGGGGGACACAAACATTTAGAACATAGAACACACCTTCAAAAATATTTAACATGATACCTCCAGCATTGTTCTTTTTTCTTAGGGATTGCTTTGGCTATTCAGGGTCTTTTGTGGTTCCATATGAATCTGATGATATTTTGTTCTATTTCTTTAAAAAATGCCATTGGATGTACACCTGAAATCTATGTGATTTCACTAACAATCATCACCCCAAAAACGTTAATTAAAAAGCAAATATTTAACATGGTTCACAAAATGTTCTTTGAGTTTAGTGAGCTGTGTGGGAAATTATTGAAGATATGTGAGACTAGAGTAGAGTTTTCAAAAACGACTACAGTAATATTTTCGGTCCCACATGCCACACTCTATCAAGAGGTGGAGTCTATCCCCCTCTTCAACCTGGGCAAGGCTTTGTGACTGCCAAATAGAATGTAGTGGAAGTGATCACGTTTTAATTCCAAAGCTAGGTTAGTAAAGGCGATATACCTTCTACCTGACTCTCTTTCTCGGGACATTTGCCTTAGGTTTCAGCCACCATGTTGTAAGAAAGCCCAGGCCACATGCAGAGGTCCTCAGGCTGACAGCACCAACGGAGGTCTCAGCTGTCAGTCATCATCAACCACCAGATATGAGACTGAACAAGACTTTAGGTGAGTCCAGCTGCTGGTCTCCAATTGCCACAGCTAATAGCAAGAGGAACAGAAGTGAGCTATGTCCACCAAGCCCTGCTCAAATTACATATTTGTAAGCAAAATACTTGTCATTGTTTTAAGTCACTACATTTTGGAGTAATCTGTTATACAGCCTTAGTAACTGAAATATTGAGATTGGCAAGTAAGCAGGAGCCAAATGGTATAACGCCTTGGAAGCCATAGAAAACGTTTGGATTTAATCCTAAATAGATTGAGAAGACTCTGATGTGATATAACCTAGTTACTGTATTTTGCTGTGTATAACGCACACTTTTTTGCCCAAATTTGTGAGATAAAAATAAGGATGCGCATTATACATGGGTAGTACTAATTCTGTATCTGTATAAATGTTTTTAATTATTCTATTTATGCTTATGAGTTAAAAGTGTAACTTCAGAAATCAATAATGGTATCTGTATGCAAAATAATACCCTGGAATAGGATAATCGGTTTTGTTCAATTTATGATGAACTTGCAATGAAAGTAATTTCGGCCAATGATTCAACAAAATGAAACGAAGAGTGACGTACTGTGTCCACAGAGTAAGTGACTCTGCCTTGATAAGATAGATGATGCCGACTTTATTACCACAGGGTGAACAGCATGACTTTTCTCTTCACACACTTTCGGCAGGAGCTAGCGATCTAGCTGCTGTTTTTATTGGAAAATCCCTTGGAAAATTAAAACAAAAGATTTTTTTTGTTTCAGCCAAAAACATGGGTGCACATTATACATGGGAGCGCATAATACATGGCAAAATACAGTAAGTTTGGAGAAGATGACTCTTTCCTCCATGAGGAGAGAATAAGTGGGGAGACTGGTTGCGAGGCTATTATAGTAAGTAGTTCAGGGAAGATATGCTGGTGGCTTAGTATTGGGTGGTAGTGGTGGAGATGGCAAGAAGTTAACAGATTTGCAATACTCTCCACTTAGCAGCCAAAACTCAAGTGTAATACCGTGTTTCCCCGAAAATAAGACCTAACCAGAAAATAGCCCTAGCATGATTTTTTCGGGATGACATCCCCTGAACATAAGCTCTAACATGTCTTTTGGAGCAAAAATTAATATAAGACCTGGTCTTATTTTTGGGAAAACATGGTATCATCATTGTTAAAAAGCCTTTCCAGGCAATTATCAAAAAGACAAGAAGTAGCAAGTGTTGGCAAGAATGTAGAGAAAAGAGAACCCTTGTGCAGTGTTGGTGGGAATGTCAGTTGGTGCACCCATTATGGAAAACAGTATGGAGGTTCCTCAAAAAATTGAAAAATAGAACTTTCTCATGACCAACCAATTCCACTTCTAGGTATTTGTCCAAAGAAATTCAAAACACTAATTTGAAAAGATGTATGCACCCGTGTTAACTGCAGCATTACTCACAATAACCAAGAGAGATGGAAACAGCCTAAATGTACACAACAGTTCAATGGATAAAGAAAGTGTGATACACTATATACTGTGTTTCCCCAAAAATAAGACCTAGCCAGACCATCAGCTCTAATGAGTCTTTTGGAGCAAAAATTAATATAAGACCCAGTCTTATTTTATTATCATCTGTTATAGTAAAATAAGACCGGGTCTTTATAATATAATGTAACATAACATAACATAACATAACATAACATAACATAACATAACATAACATAACATAACATAACATAACATAACATAATATAATATAAAACATAATACCAGGTCTTATATAATTTTTGCTCCAAAAGACGCATTAGAGCTGATGGTGCCTGCTAGATCTTATTTTCGAGGCAACACAGTATATATGTACACACACACACGCACACACACACACACATTCACACACACACACACACAATGGAATATTATTCAATTATGAAAAAAGAATAAAACCTTGCCATTTTCAACAACATGGATAGAACTTGAGGGCATTATGCTAAGTAAGTCAGACAGAGAAAGACAAATACTGTGTGATATCTTTTATATTTAGAACGTAAAACAAAAACAAAAACTGAACCTCATAGACACAGAACAGATTGGTGGTTGCCAGAGGCAAGGGAATGGGCAAAATGGGTGAAGGAGGTCCAAAGGCACAAACTACGAGTTATAAAATAAACAAGTCATGGCGATGGAATGTATAGCATGGTGACTACAGTTAAGAAGACTGTATTGCATATTTGAAAGTTGCTAACAGACTAAATCTTAAAAGTTCTCATCACGGGAAAAAAATTTCTGTAACCATGTGTGGGGACAGAGCCCCAGAGAGCAGTTTCCAGGCTCTCGGCCTCATGTGGAGGGGTGCTGGCTCGGGTAGTAGATGGCCATCAGCTGTGGCTGGTTGGCCATCAGCTGTAACCCTTGAGCCATTGGCCATTAATATAACTGCCGCGGCTACGAAGGGGAGCCGAGGAGAGTGAAGGAGGAGACTGAAGGAGAGCGAAGGAGAGTCGGTCGGTTGGCAGCGAAGCAGACAGCAGGTTTACACGTCGTGTGAACCCAGCCTCCATTGAGACCTTAGTGGTATGACTTCCCTACCAATGGCTCCGTGGGTGTTCCTTTTTGGCCTAGCCACATCCTGCATTCTTATGTGGAGAGCGGGAGCAGAGACCCCGCTGGATGCCCCGCATGACAAATGGTGCAGCGAGCAGGGTCCCCTGCGTGACACCATGTATGGTGATAGATGTTAATAGACTTTGTGGGAGTATTTCACAACATACACAAATATTGAATCATTATGTTGTACATCTGAAACTAATATAATGTCTTATGTAAATTAAACCTCAGTAAAACAAAATCCTTTCCATAGATTTTAGATAGTGGCTATATGGTGCTCAGCACAAGAAGACTAAAAAAATGCAGGCCCTAAAAAGAGAGGTGGGGTTGGGAGGAAGGTTCCAGGTAGAGGGTACATTATAAATAAAGGCACAGCAGCCTGAGGTGTTGGAGGACTAGTAATGAGGTCAAGCAAGCAACCCCCTCTGAAGTCTGCACTCACCCCAGTGAATGTTCAATAATGCCTCTGACTGACTGGTTCCTAAAAGCCTTGGTGATATAGCTCGAAGTGCCTCTCTGTGTCAGCCTTCACTTTTCTAGGATGCATATTTAACACCATTCCTGTAGTAGACAGTGGCAGCGTTTTCCTTTCTGTGGCTGGGAACTTCCACTTGATTTTATGTTTGCCTTCTGTTCACACAAAAAACAAACACACAAAAAGTAAGATCCTGCAGGAGAGACAAGAATGGGGGCAGGGGGCGGGAAAGGAGAAGGAATCAAAAGTGAAAGAGGAGTAAATCAATGGAAACCCAAGGAAAGGACAGGGGTCCTTTGTAAGGTTTTCTATTTGGCAAAAAAACAAAAATAAGGCTGGGTATCTGGGACCACTTCAGAAAATATTTAATTAAATCCTAGAAAGAGATGTGAAGGGTCAAGACAGTTTCCATAGGGAAATTTAGCCCCCAAATGACTCTTTTGTCCCATTTCTGAAACTTGCCCACCCATACTTCTGGTCCAGATCTCCTTGGGACTGTATCTCAGGGAAAACCAATCTGCCTAAAAAAAAATCTTCGCAAATTCTGATTAGAATAGAATGGGCTAATGTCCACAGGCCAGTACAGCACATTGCCTAAGGGCATGGCGTAAAATTACGCTTCCTGAATTCAAATCCCAGATCTGCCATCTACTAATGAGGCAGTCATGGATCAGTATCTTGGCCTCTCTGTGCATTAATGTCCCCATTAGTAAAAATAAAGATAAAGCAGTTTCTGTGCAGTTTCAGCTTTCTAGGGGTATTGAGTGAGATATGTTTAGCCCTCGATACAGTAACTGACACATAGTCATGCTCCGTATGCATTAGCTGGCCATCACTTTGTTGGGACTCCTGCTAAGAGAATATAGCATTATGGTTCTACATCATTTAGTTATATTAATGTACCTGCGGAGAGAGGAAAGAGTCATCCCTGGAGGGCAGAGTTATTTGTGATTTGGGGAATCGAACTTGGGCAGGGCTCATCTGGGTGATTCTTCAGCTCCTGATAGCATCCACTAAGGTCTCTCAGTGGTACTCAGCTGGTGGATAGGCTCTTCGAGAGGGCCTGAGACAGCTTCCCATATTTGGTGTCTTGGTGGGAATAACAGGAAGTCTGGGATTAATAGGACCAGAGTGGCTATACATAGTGAGGTCCGAGTGGTCAGCCATCATCATGCCTGATAGCTCAGAGCCCCCAGGGACAGTGTTTCGAAAGGCCTGGGTGGAATCTGCAATGCTTCTTGGGAACTAGCCTTGTAATTCCAGAACATCACTTGTACTCATTCTGTTAGTTAAGTCAATAACTAAAGCTAACTAAGTTTACGGGAAGGAGATTAGATTTCACCTCTCAATGGGAGGAGAAGTAGAGAATTTCCAATCATCTTTAATCTACCTGACTATCTAGAGCAGGTCTCCTCCCATAAGCTATTATAATGCCTTGTACTTTGTAATCATAAATTGCGATTACACATTTATTTGTGTGCTTATTTATTGTGTATTTATTTATTATTTCTCTCCCACTAGATCTAAGCTCCGTGAAGTCAGAACCAAAATGTCTAGCTGCTATTTGTTTGTTCACTACTATATATATAGCTTCTAGCCTGGAAACTTGTACATAGAAAATGCTCAATAAATACTAGTGTAACAAATAAGTGAATGTCTTCCCTTCTTGAAAATAAACTCCATAAATGTAGGAACATGTCCATTTTGTTTATTACTATTTTGTAGGACTTAACACATAAATAGGTATTCAATAAATCATTTTTCATTAAGTTGAAAAGGCCAAATTGGATGCAGAAAGGACAGGTTAGGAGGCTCTCAAAGTAATCCAGGTTCTGATGAAAGGTTGTGAGAGTGAAACTACAAAGACAAGGATGAATTGAAAGGACATTAGAGAGTGTTATCCATCGGGGGTTAGGCTCGAGGATAAGCAAGTAGGAGGAATCTAGAATAAAAGGGGCTGCCCCTCGTAGAGTACAAGGATACAGGAGAAGAGGTGGGTTTGGGGAAGGAGCTGGGGAGGTCAGTCTGAGGTACTCATAGGACAATTAAACAACCATGGAGAGAGAGATCTGGATGAAGCGTAAAGGGCACACCATTGCCCTAGTTTGAAGTACAAAGGGGTCAAGATTTCCAGTTGGCAACTCTAACAGGGTGAAAGAAAGTTAAGGTGGAACCTTCTGCAAAGAGGCAAAGCCAGAAGTAGAAGGCTGGATCCCAGGCAAGTGTCAGTCAAGTTGTGCCTCCCCGAATATGAGAAGACATGGGACTTGCTCCGGACAGTGTTGGTGGAATCAAAAGCCTGCAATTCATGTGTTGGATTGTATTATATTTATACATTCTCAGTATTTTGTTTTTCTTTACCTAAATTGTTTAGTAAAAATTGTTTCAAAGCGGGAGCCATCTCTAGAAAAATCTAGCGAACGGGTTTACTGTGTGCTTGGGTCAGAGTTGGAAGGGAAAAAGAGTTCACTCTCAAAAATCATCATGGGGCTGTGATTTGTACAGAGCAGAAAAGATTTTCAGAGATAAGTCAAAATTCAGGGACCCTGATCTCGCCCCTTTTCTCTTCACAGAGCTCCTTTTTCCTATGTAGAATCTTGTTGGTTCTAAATTTAAGTTTGTTAAGGGAAGCTGTTTTACTCACTAACATGACACATTATGCAAGCATATGTGTTGATTCGATATCAAGAAAGATATGAGATCACCTGTTCAGGCAAAAACTGTCCAAGTCTCGAAAGGAAAACTGTAGAAACATTAAGTCGTGTTTCACTGACTTAGAAATACAATGCTGGATATTTTCAGCTGAAACTGCTCCTCATTTTGGGTAGGAAGTCAAAGAACGAACTTTTACACCTAAAAATCATCCCTTTCTAAGCATAAAACCAAAGACAAAAACGTTTTTTTGAAAAAACACAAAGGAAGAGATTAATTGCTCCATTTAGTTGCATAAACATTTAAGTCTTCTATACATCGGAAAGCTAAAAGACAAAATGAGAAAAAAAATATTTCTCATTTAACCACTAGGTTAAAGCAACATAGCACCATGATTAGAATTTCTAATTTGGGTATTACCAGGCTTGTATTCAAATCCTGGCTATTCTACAGGTGTATGAACTTGGACAAGCCAATTTAAAAACTGCCTGAGGCTCAATTTCCTTATGTGCAAATTAGGCAAAATAATTCCCACTACAAAGAGTTATTGTGAGACTCAAGAGCAGATCTCCTTGTACAACTGTCCACATTGTTCTCTGCACAAGAACAAGGGAGCACAGCTGAGGGAACAAGTAGAAACTCACTTTATACTCACCAAGTCATGTACCCTGGAGCATGACTGTACATTCCTATCTGAGATAGTAGGAACATTTTCTCATTTGTATTAAGGAGCCATGTGAACTAGCAGTGACCACATCATAATTACATAAAATACATGAAAATCACATTAAATAATAATTGCATTAAAATGAATTAAAATAATACATGTAAATCACTTAACTCCATGCCCAGTACATTGCAAGAGTTTATTAAATGGACCTACTACCATTAAGGACAAATAGCAGAAAAATGGTCCTTCAGAATAATAAGTAATGACATGTACAGACAATAGAGAAGTAATTAAAATTTCTAATAACCGTTAAAAAAAATAGGCCATCTCATAACTAATCAAAGAAAATTAAATTAAAAATAGAAACTATCTTGCTATAAAAGCATCAAGCTTTTCTAAAAACTAATGATAGCAGAACTGTGAAATGGGGCATGCTCATATTACGTGGTTAGCACCGTGAGTTATTAACCCCCTTCCAGAGAAATTTTACAATATGTATCAGGAGTTCAAAAACCACCAATACCCTTTATGCCCTGGTAATTTCTCTTATTCAAATTTGGCCATAAAAAGAATCAGAGTTGAGATGCAATTGAGGATTTATGTTTGAGACAACATGTTGCACCATTATTTGTAATGGCCAAAGACTGAAAATAACCAAAATGTACAACAGTGAGGGATTAGTTACTGAAAAATGACTGATAAATTGAACTGAAATAAGAGGGGGAAATGAGGAAGTGTTGTCCCCATCCTTCATAATTTCTTTTGTCCCCTTTTGATTAGTTTGCTCCACCACTTTAACTTGTGGGTTATTGTTTTCCTTCTTCTTGTAGAAAGTACGTAAATGGTGTCTTGGGTCAGTTACCCTAGAGACAGAGCTTGAGTCATTGATGTGGCTTCACGAGGTTTATACAGACAATGGTCCCAGGAGAAGGGGAGTGGAGAAAGCAGATGGGGCTGTGGAAGAAGCTGAGCAAGAACGTGGTTTCAGCTGAAGCTTGCCTCAGCCTGAACCCACAGGGAGCTCTGGGGCATGAGGGGCACCCCAGAGCTGGTCCCTACTTGAGAGGAAGGGCTATTCTTCTGTACCTCCATGTCAGTCAGTCATGGGACGCAGGATGTGTAGGTGGAGGCATAAAGTCCCAGTGGAAATCAATCTTGTTCCTTGGACAATTATCCAGAGCAGGGGCAGCTGTGAGCCACCAACAGCCAACCCTGCCAACTGGCCTGGTAAAGGGGATCTGGGCAGGGCAGCAGCAGCGTCCACCACATGTGGGGATAGGTTGGGTGTTCGGCCTCAGATCTTTGCCTATAAGCAATGGAGATACTTGTGCAGCATAATTATCAAGTCACCTCAGTTACCTGTGGAACTCTGCCTGCCATGTACCTGTGTTGTCACTGAGTAATCAGGTGGTATTCTCATTAAACATTATCTCATGGGGAAGAGTTCTGGCATTCACTGCTTCAGTGAAATGCAAGTTAAAATGTCCACAGCCTGGAACCCGGTATTTTAAAAATACATTCCATACAGGGGGTGCCAAAGAAAATGTATGCAAGTGGACACTTTGGTCAACGTTGCTCAAACAGTAGTTCACTGTAATCAGAAGTGTCTAGACGCTGATATAACCACTTTGAGCACCTCTTGTAATTGCAGAAATCAACGTGATTTGCATTCATCTTTTGTTATCGGTATTTATTATTACAATTTTAATACAGTTGTTCTTTCTTAAAATGTGTAGACTTGTTTTGGCAATCTCTGTATATTTTGCGAACCTTCTATGTAATAAAAGGCCTATTGAAAAGCAAGCAATTAAAAACATGAGTGGTGCCAATTTAAAGTTTGGGAAGGTGACAACTTTTAAACAGATTGGCCGGCTTACAAAGACCAAAAAAAAAAAAAAAATGCTATAGGGCAAGAATGAGCATTCTGTATGAATCTCTGGATTACCTTGTTTCCCTGAAAATGAGACCTTTCCAGGTCATCAGCTCTAATGCATCTTTTGGAGCAAAAATTAATATAAGACCCAATATTTATTATATTATATTATATTATATTATATTATATTATATTATATTATATTATATTATATTATATTATATTATATTATATTATATTATATTATATTATACACAGTCTTATAGTAAAATAAGCCCGGATCTTATATTAATTTTTGCTCCAAAAGACGCATTAGAGCTGATGGTCCGGCTAAGTCTTCTTTTCAGGGAAACGCGGTATGAGCAAAACGATCTGTCTCCTTAGGAAGCCCAGAAGCCACCCAAAAGGCTCTCTGAGAATAAACACAAGTCAGTGGTATAAACCCTTCGGCCTTCTACCACTACCTAGAGGGAGCATAGCATGGGAGGTCCTAGGGAAAACTGAGGCTCCCGGGGCTGTCCTTAGCTTGACGTGGCAGGAGAGGGGCTGCCAGAGCCAAGGGGCAGCTTGTTGGCTGCTGGCAAGGCCACCTTGGGCCAAGCTGCTTTATTGCGTTAATATTAGCCAGGACAGCGCACTCCAGCTCACAGTTAGTTATATGCATGGCCAAGGATAATTTTCTTCTCACACAATGAGAAGGTATAAACAAGTGGAGTGAACATTGCTTGGCCTTAACCATGTTCTTCCTTGCCAACCTCAGAGCCAATCCACTGAGAAGTATCCAGTCTATGCTCTTGTTGGAGGTGTTCGAATAATAATCTGCAATTCTTACACTAAAAGAAGTCCAGCTCATACACTCTCTCTCTCTGTCTCTGCCCCGCCCCCACCTCCTTCCCTCACCAGCTCCTTTTCCTAACTGCCTGTCTCAGTATGAAACTACCCTTCCTTAAAAGAGAAGAACAGGTTTCTCAAAGGTTCTCTCACTGACCCAGATCAGGAGTGAGGTAGGAAATGTACATACAAATTCTACAAGTGTGTACTGACCACCTACTATGTTCCAGGCCCTCAGTTAGGCCCAACAATCACACAGATAGGTTAGACATGGACCCTCAGAGCCTTTTTACCTACTGAAGACAAACATTAAAACAACTGCAGCCTTTGAATCTCAGATGTGTTAGAATGATAATTTTTTCTTGCCTAACTCAAGGTTACTCTATTTCTAGCCCTCATTCTGCCCCAGTGACAGAAACATCATTAACCTGGGGTTTGTTTCCTGCTGTTTTCTCTAGAGTTGTGCATCATTTCCAAGAGGTTAACACACAGTCAAGGAAGGGACACAGGGACTTTGGTCACCATCTAATCATAGTGGCTGACACAACATGCCTCTGTCATCTTTGGTCTACTGGAGAGGAGGGGTGGCAGTGAGGGCCTCAGTCCATTTTTAAAAGATAACTGTGATGTAGGATGGAAAAGTAGAGTAGGTGTGGTGGGAGGGTGGTTGGGCACTGTAGGCAGGAAGATGAATTGGAGGGTTGTGTAACATATCCAGGGAAACAATGATGAATTTGGTCTGGATTGGGTAGTGATAGTGGAAGGACGGAAGAGGCATGGAGAAGAGTCTGTGAGGCAGAATCGGTGGGATTTGTGACTGATGAAATGCTGGGTTAGGGAGAGGATGGCACCGAGGATGACTCTTAGGTTTTGGCTTTAAGTGATTATGTGGCTGGTGCCACTCTCTCCAGCAGGCTGAATGTGGAGTAGGGCTCCAGCCTGGCTGAGTTCAGGGCACTGGTAAGTTCCACTCCGGGCACGTTGATGATGATATGCTGAGGAGATGTGTTAGTACACATGTCCAATAGATGTCTCAGCAGGAAGTCACAGATGCGGATATCTTCAGAACCCAGGTGTCAGTTCTTCCCACATATAATACATGAACAAGGCCACCACGCAGAACTGGAAGCCCGAGAAGAGAAGAGAGCAGAGGACAGAGTCCTGCAGGGCATCAACATGCAAGGAGCGGATACAGGAAGTGAAAATGATGAGATTGGAACAGAGTGAGCACAGAGGCTATTTTAGATGCATCAAAGGAACAGAGTTTCCACCAGGATGTTTTCCAGAGGGATCAACTGCTGCATGGGACCAAGTGGAAACAGAACAGAAGCCCTTAGATCAGGCACTAACCCCACTACTAGGTTAACCCACCTCCATCATACACTCAAAGAGCCAGTGATAACTAGCTAACACATATTTTTATTTTCATTGCATTTACCATTTGAAAGGTGCTAAGAAGCAGAAGGGAAAATGAACATCAAATAGCCTTGTTAGGTCAAAAAGGGGTCCTTATCTTATAAGTTAGTTGCCCCCTACACAGGGTGAACTGTATCTGTACATGTAGTCTCACGAAATGCATTAAGATCCCTTCATTTCTATTCCTCAGGGGGTAACTGTGTACCATGAGCTGGCAGGGGAACCTTCAGTAGGAGAAGGCTCCCTGATAGCATGTGGGTTACTTGGGCTGTGATTGAAAATCACATTTACTTAAGAACTGTGCCCATTCCTTGGTCTATGAGCAAAGCAGGTTACCTACTGCAGGGCTACCCTGTTGGAAAATATCCACTTTGTGTGATCTCAAGAGAAGCTAATACACCTAACCCTGAGTTCTCTGCCATGGAATTTTAAATTCCCATCATTAGCCAGGCCTTTAAAAGGTTTCTGAAGACCATGATGTACAACCGGTACAGATAACCAGGACTAATAACTTGAAAAGAATAAAATTCCCACGTCCTATTGCAGCTTACATTTCTAGACTACCCACTTCACCCTCATCTTCCCCACTTCGATGAGCCAGTCACACTGGCTTTGCAGTTCCCCAAATAGTCAGTCTCTTTCTTACCTCCAGCCCTTTGCACATGATCTGCTCCCTGCCTAGAATGTTCTCACAGAATTCAGTTTAAATACTCCTTCCCCAGAGGCTGAGGAGCTGAGAAGAAATGTAAGGAAAGGGATGGAAAGCAACTAATTTTGGAGAAGCCATTGAGAGAATTGAATCTGATTTGTCTAAGAGTGTATACACACTGAAAAATTCCATCTGATCGAGCTTGGCAGAGACTCAAATATGGTTTGATGAGATGCCTGGAGGCATGAGTGTGGAACAGACGACTTCCCCAAATCCTCTGCAGAACAATCTAGAATATAACATGCCCAAAACTGCCAGTTATGAGAGGTCAGAGTAAAGAAGTTTCTGACCCCTTTTTTCTCTTGGAGATCACCTAAAACAACAAGGAAAAGGAGAGACAGAACACAAACTCCATTTCTGACAGAAGTAGAGAGCATGTGTAAAGCTGAACTACAATATATGAGGAAGAGTTGCCAAAGGCAGAGGAAATTAAAAGAGTTCTGGAAGATGCTGAAAACACAAAGTAAGCGTAAGGGACAAAATTAACAATCCTTTCTTTAGCTTAAGGATAGGGGATATGAGCTGGCTGGTAAAATTCCTTGGATTCTGGAGAATTACAGGAGTAATGGGGCCAAACAGACTAAAGTGGAAATCATATGGATAACATTTTTTGATTAAAATACACTTTAACTGGAAATGAATGACAAAGGTTTTTGAAACACTACATGTCAGAATCTATGGGGTACAGCTAAAACATCTCAGAGAAAAATTCAATCTGAAGCACTTATATTATAAATAAGAAAAAATGAAGAGAAATAAGTTATACACTCATTCTCAAGGAGTTATAAAAAACTAATGAAATGAGCCTAATAAAACAGAAAGAATAATAAAAACAGAAATCAATGAATTATATACTAAGAAAATAGAAAAAACTATATAAAGAAACATATCAATAAGAAAAAGAGACAGACCAATAGGCATTTGTTTTGAGAGAGGGAAAAAACACCCAATAAAATAGAAAACCATAAGCTAAATTAAGGGATAAAAGTATTAAAATGAAAATGGAAAAATATACAGATCTATAGAGATATTAAAAGAATCATGTGACTATTTTGATCTATTCTATTCAAATATTTTTAAAACCTGAACAAAAAGTAATTTGAAAACATGAATGGAGGATTGTCCAATGAAACATAAATTACTAAAAACAAAACCCAAAGAGACAGATGACTTAAATGAACCAATTACTGTTTTTTTGGGAGGAAAAACCTAGAAAAAAAATTGTCAAATAGCTACTCGTTGCAAAAACAGCCAGTCCATATGGTTTCAAAGGAAAAACTTTCCAAAATGTTAAGAAATAGCAAAACCAATGTTACTTAAATCATTGTACAATATGGAAAAAGAAATAAAATTCAAAATTCGTTTTATAAAATCACAACATTGGCTCCCAGACCCAACAAAGATAACACACCGAAAAGAAAACACAGATTGATCTCATTTATGACTGTGGACAAAAATACCTAACATAAAATATTAGCAAATAAAATCCAGTAATAACTTAGAGAACTAATATAACATGATTAATTGGAGTTCATGCCAAAAGGAAAAAGACAACTCTCTATATTATAAAACATATAACTACACTTAATCATAATAATCCGTCAGCTTGAAAAATTATAAGATATCCACATACAGATAAGATTCACATCCATTCTTGATTTTAGTTTAAGTGACCAATCATCCCGATTTGTCTGGGAGTGAGGTATTTCCCAGGATACTCAACATTCAATGATAGAACAGGGTAAGTCCCAGGCAAAAGAGACAAGTTGGTTATGCTGATTTCCACAGAAATAAAAGTATACTTCCTTTTCAGTAGAGACAGAGATAAACATGGCTATAGAAAGGCATGCATTTCAACCCAAAATGCAGTATCAAGGAAAGACTACAAATATTATCAATAAAGTGGTAACAGGTCAATGACATCCACCAACACAACATTATTTAACATTGTTATGGAAGGACTAGCTAACACAATTATCTAAGAGAATGAAATTTAAAATATAAAAAATTAGGAGAAAATAAAATTTCCCATCATCTACAGATAATATGATTATATACCTGGAAAGACTAAGAGAATCATAACTCTTAGGCCATAATGATTTCAATTGAAAACAGGTAAGGTGGTTGAGTGTATAATAATTAATAATAATAATACACAGAACAAGAAGTATTCCTATATAAAAACAGCAAACTGTTAGAAAATATCATAGAAGAAAAGATACGTATTACAAAAGCAACAAAAATATGAAACATCTAGGAACAAATTTGGATAGAATTGATTCAAATTAACAAGAAATATGCAAGATATATGAAGAAAATTTACACTGAGATAAGTATGGGAAAAAGTTGAAGAAATGAATATGCATACTCTGTCCTTGTATGGGAAGACTCTCAATGCTCCCAAAAGTAATTTGTATATGTAATGTGATGTGATGGGACTAAAAATACCAACAGGACGTCTTTCTTAAAACTAGACAAACTGAATTTTGAAATGTCTGAGAAACTGGAGACTAGGGCTTTGCATAACACAGCAGAACTTCCAAAAAATAATTTTTCATCTCTCTCCAAAGCTAGCCATCACAGCACCCGTTTCTCTTCCTTTTCCTTTTTCCCTTTCTCTTTCTGTCTTCCCCCACCCCCCACACTTTCCCCATACCCCAACTCTTGCGGGTTTCCTCATCATCTCAGGTAACCCTTCCAGTATCATCTTTTTACACTTAATGCAATTTGGCCTGCTTTCAAATTCCATTTCTCTCTTTTCCAGTGCTCCCAATGATCATGAGAGAGCGGGAGATAAGTAACTGCAAGTTAAATGTTGATATCCTTTCAGCAGCCAGTAGAAACCCTGACTAAAACTGAATTAAGTAATGAGAAAATTATTATAACAATATACTTATTGTAACTATATAACCATAGATCTTTCATATAAATATAGAGTCCAGAGGTAGGATGAGCTTCAAATTTAATTGAATCAGAGGTGCAACAATGTCATCAAGAAGACGATTGCTTTCCATCTCTCCACTCTACCAACCTTGGGGTTGGCATCACTCTTGGGCTAATGGAAAATGGCTACCTTCTTTCCTTGTAGCCCTTTAAAGATCAGTGAAATTGTTCCTGGGAGCCCTGCAGTGTACTTTCCCTCACACTTCACCACCCATAATCATCTCTTCCTGAATCGATAATGGATGAGGGGAAAGGAATTACCAGTGTTGACCCAGGATGGACGGTGGATATCCAATTGCAATGCCCACCACAATGTGCAACCCATAATAAGATTCTATTTCAAGTCGTGTCCATTCTGTATGCCGCAGCTTCCTTCTCTGTAAATCTGGATTGTTTCTGACTTGCATTCTGACTCTAACAATCAATGACTCATGAGTCTTTGAGAGAAACAGTGTGCAATGAAAATAACATAATCTCTCTGATTTTCTAATTTATCATCTGAAAATGAGGTAATAATCCCTACCTCACAGAGTTGTTGACAGGGTTGATTGAAGTAATGCAATTAAACGGTCCTACACTAAGTGTATCACATTGCAGTTACTCAACAAATGACATAATGATGATGATGATTGTATTTATTATGCAGAGACGATGCTGATTGTCCTAAGAAAACTTAAAAACTAATACAGAGGGAATAAGGAGTTGCTTTTTGAAAGAAAAGAAATTAATTCTCTTCGAGTTTGTTTTGTTTTGGGTAGCCCTTTAAATTAATTCTTTTAAAGTCATCTTTTGAACTGAAAATAGCTTCATCATTTTAAGATGTATTTCCAGAAGGGAAATTACATTTGGATTGTTATGCCCTTATCACCATTAACTGTTATTTGCATCCAAAGAAGAAAACATATCATTTAAATTCCAGATGCTGACTGTATAATTTATAATTTATTCTTTTATGGGCACAAGCATGTTTCCTTATTGTTCAGTTCTACTCTGCCTGCATTTCACAAATCACTGGTGCATAAAATTATTAATTTAAACAAATGGTTTTCAGCTCTGTATTTATGCCACCTCTGGGCTAAGATTCAATGATTCAAATAAGCAAAATAATCCACTAACCTGACTGTATTCTCTCAGA
The DNA here is from genome assembly GCF_964194185.1 of Rhinolophus hipposideros. Taxonomy (NCBI): domain Eukaryota; kingdom Metazoa; phylum Chordata; class Mammalia; order Chiroptera; family Rhinolophidae; genus Rhinolophus; species Rhinolophus hipposideros. The sequence continues at coordinate 49,426,407 of NC_138060.1, forward strand.
AAGTCCTTTGCACCAATACATTCAGGGAGCAGGAAATGCTTTACTCAAGAGTAGGGAGAAATCACATTTATTAAGTCCTGTGGGGAAATACCACCATTTTGGTAAGAACCACTTATATAGCAATGTAGGGTCAACCCCTTTTGAAAAGGAATTACCACAGAGGCAAATTATTTGTGATTGACCAGAAACAAAATAAATAGACCACTTCACCCATTGAAAGGTACTTGACTCATTTAGGCTATGAAAACTTCAGTGGTTTTGAAAAGCAGAAAACTAAGTTTTCCCTGCCGTAGGATTCTATTATTACCTTAGCTCGACCCCAGTGGATTTCAATAATTCAGGCCGGAGTTTCATGATCAATACCATGTAATGGTGCAGATCCTCATTGTGAGAAGAGTCAGAGAAAAGATATTTATTAATGGCTCGGGTTAGAAATACAGAGTCTCCAAAAGACTTGCCAGGTTCTCTGTCTACCCTGAGAACTGGAACCAGCAAACTTTCCTATTCTTGTGCTAAACAGTACTGGGACTGAGTATTTCTTCTTTTTTGCTTGTCAATTTAATTGAGAAATATTTATGCACATACTTTTTTTTTTCCCTCAGTGCTAAACAATACTGGGGCCAGTCAAAAAACATTAAGAATTAGCTACTTGATCCCACAATGAAACAGTTTATTTTTGAAAACGAACAGCTTACATGTCAAATGCAAACCTCAAGACCCTCACCTTTACGTTATATAAAATATTATGTTATAAATTATGCCCAATACCAATTAGGTCTCCGCCTTGTAAGATTTTCCTTAAAATCATCTATCCCAAGTCCTAAACCCAATAAATATCTTCCCTGACTTCTCCTTCTGAGATATTACTAACATTGACGAGGTAGTATTCTCCCTAACTGCAGTAAGTCTGAAAAACTTAGCTTTCTTTGACCAACAGGCTTTTCTAGTGGTCTTTTTGGAGTGTTGACAGCTAACTACTCTTTCCTAGAGAAAAAAATCTCTCAGAGGATATCACAGAGATGAACAAAGCATTTTCGATCCTACTTCCCATAAATCCCCATTTCCTGGTCAACCATAGTTAATAAATATTTACTGTTTTCTACCTACAGAGCGCTATAGCAGGTATTGTGTCACTGTCAAATAAAGGCTGTTTCCTTATTGGCCTATGGGAAGCTTGGGAACAGATAAAAGACTGAGAAGCTAGCAAACATGAGCAGCCAGTGCTTGTTTCATGGTACAGACGTTAGCGCCAGGAGGGCTCAGAGGAGGGATACCCCTGAGGCCCAGGAGATGGACAAGCTGCTGGAACCCACTGTTTACACTTTCTCTCCCACTCAGAGCCTCCCAGGATATACCTCATCTCTACTTCAGACCTGTCTCCTGAAGCCAAAACATGACTGTTCATAATTCATGACTATACTTGATGAGTTTGCTTCCCATTCAAACTTCAGGAGGCAATAAAAGATGTTTGATGGAAAATCCAATTAAGTATTCAAAGGATTACAAGGGCCAGGAGGGACCAGAATAGATCTACCCTCAGTCCTTCCTTGTCGCCATTTACACGTAAATTCTGCCCAATCACATTCAATAGCTATTTATTCATTTGGATGCTTATTTCTTCAAAAGCCAAGGAATCATGAAAGACTCATGTGGCATGGAGAAATTATCTTAAATACAGCTTCTGTATTTATTCTCAAAAACCAACCAACAATTTCACGGGCATGAAATACAAAATGTCAAAAGCATATCCAGAGACACTTCCAGACTCTCTCCTCCTCTCAGCAAGTAACTAAAAGGACAAAGCAATTAAATAAAACTAAACAGCAGCAGAGTGTAAAAAACCATCCCACGCCGTGTTGCTCTTCAAGGTTCTACCCACCAACAAGTATTTTTCTCTCATTGCCTCACTTTCGTTGACTTGTGCCATTTAACAGTTAGATTTGGAGACCGCTTCTTCGATCTGAATCCTTGACTCAGCTCGGCCACTAACCAATGCTGTGAATTTGGACATAACCTCTTTGTGCCTCAGTTTCTTCATTCAAAATAATAAGGCTATTAATTCTGACCACCTCGTAGATTATAGGAAGTATGAAATTATGACAAGAATTCAATACCGTATGTACAGTGTTATGAGTTATGCTTAAACAATTATGCTTCAGTAATAAACAATCCCAAAACCTTAACCCAGCAAAAATTTATTTCTTATTCATGCTACATGTCCAACTCGGATCACTAGCTTCCCCAATTCATGCTAATACACTGAATAAAAGAATGTGGCAAAAGTCACATCGCTTTTAAAGATTCTACTCCGAAGTGACTCACATCAGTTTCACTAATATTTCATTGGTCACAGCAAGTCACATAGCTATGTTTACTTTCATAGGGGTGGAGAAGTAACGCTCATGTATCATGTCCCTGGAATGAAAGAAAAAAACAGCATATTTCTGACCAGTCTTAATGGATACCAAGACATTAGAATATGTGCTAACTATTATGGCTGTTGTTGTCATCAAAAACATCTTTACGGAATGTCAGAGCTGGAAAGGCCTGGGGTTCCACTGCATCCCATGCACTTATTCACTCAATATTTATATTGATAATTAGTCAATATTTTTTTAGGGCTGTTACGTAAAGAATTTGGTCTTTGTCCCAGGTTCCTGGGAGGGAGTTTCTACACCCTTGGAATCTCCTAAGTGATCGGAGAGTCTTTGTTATTTATGGTGGGCCTCTAGGACCTCACCTGAGTTTGTGTAATGAGGTGACACGTGGTGGGCCCATAGTTAGTTTCAGGATAGGGGCTGATGGTGCTGGAAAGACCAATCATGTGATAAGAAGGTTGGGCTTTGAGCCACATGATATCAGCTCAAACTTTGGAAAGGAGAAGAAGGCTAGAGATCAAGTTCAACCAACCTCATGACCAGTGTTCAATTAATCATGCCGATATAATGAAACACCAAAAATAACTCTGGACACCAAAACTCAAGGGAGCTTTCCTGTTTGGTAATTATATATCGATATGCCATCAGGGTGACATGTTCTGATCCTATAGGGAGAGGACACACAAGCTCCCTCTTTGGGACCTTCCCAGATCTTTTCCTATGGGTCTCCTCTTCAGGCTAGTCCTGATTTGTGTCTTTTATAATAAAACTGTAATAATAAATATAGCACTTTCCTGAGTTCTGTGAGTCATTCAAACCAGAGGGATAGTGTGAACTTTCAAATTTGTAGCCAGTTGGTCAGAAGCATGCGTAGCCAGGGAACCCCCAGCGTTGTGACTGGTGGTGAAGTAAGAGCGGTCTTCCTAGAGACTGTGTCCTTAACTTGTGAAGTGTGGACTAACTCTAGGTAGTTAGAATCAGAGTTGTATTACAAGGGCCTAATATATGCCCAGCACTAGCAATATGGAGGTTAATAAAATAAGCTCAGCTGCTGCTCCCATAGACCTTATAGTTAAGAGGAGGAGACATATATTAAAAAGAAACAAAGACCTACTAGGAATATCATTGCAAACTGAGTCCTACTACACTCCATGTAATAATAAGGCAAAAAGTCACTATGGGAAAGTCTCTTAACACAAAATTATCCTGGATAAAGCTGTTGCATTAACCCTTATCCTTCCTGAAGTACCTTCTCTGTAACTAAATATCACATTCAAAACAGAGAAAAAGATCTTAAATGCATGTAGGAGCTTTCTACACAGACGAAGATAAAAGCATTGTCTAGCTGAACACTAGTGCTATTATTACAAATCTCTTAGAAAAAGGCCTTATAGCCAAAGCAGTGCTATCTTACAGCATATAGCTATAATTCGATTTGTATTTCATCTTATTATTGCAAAAAGTTGTTCAGGAAAAAAATTCTTGTGTGTGTGTGTGTGTGTGTGTGTGAATGTACCTGTAATAAGATTTTAAGATAATAATATGTTACATAGCTATTGATCATGAGATATTATCTTTTATATATGTGTGTATATATATATATATATATATATCTTTATATATATATATATATATCTTATATATATGTATGCATTATTCTATGCCATCAAATATTCTTCTAAAGCATAATTTTTGATATAGAAAACAAATCCCATTCTATGATGTTAGAATTTCTTGAAATATTCCTATTCTTGAACAGTTAGGTTACTTCCAATTCTTTCACAATCATAAATAATGCAGAATTGACATCCCTGTACATACATCATTGTCCACACCTTTATTTTCGTAGGATAAATTGCTAGAGAACAAAGAATTGGGTCAAAGGGAAGAAACATTTTTAAGTCTGTGGTACTCAGTGCCAAAATGCTCTCCAGAACGTTTGTATTAATTTTTCCTCCCACAAGGAGTGAGAATATTACTCTCTTGCTGATACAAGAAAATTTGACCTCAAAACAATTTAACATGGAAACACTAGAGCATGGCTTCTCACGCTGGGCAATTTTGTCCCCGGGGAATACTTGGTTGTCACAACCGGTAGGATGCTGATATCCAGTAGATAGAGGCCAGGGATACTGCTAACCATCGTACAGTACACCAGGTATCCCCCATAACTATGAATTATCCATCCCAAAATATCGAGTGTCAAAGATGAGAAATCCTGCACTGGGGGCATCCCCTTTACAATTGGGACACAAACGGAATGCTCTCCATCACCAGTATCATGCTCATTCTCCTGGAAGTTCAAATCAGTGTTTGAAGGATAAAATATAAATAAGATGTAAAATTGATGGCAAGGAGGAGACAAAATTATCGATATTTCAGAACACATACTTGCACACTGTAAAATAAAACAGAATTAACTGGAAAACAATAACATAAGTATTGACTATTACCCTGCTCTTTCTGCTTGCCAATACAGAGCTAACTAGCTACTAGGTAAATGTGACTATGTATTACTCTCATGTATTACATATTTATTAAGTCAGATATTAGGTCCCAGCATTGTTCTGGGCACTAGAGATACGACAATAAATCAGAAACAACATCTCTTACTTAGCTTACAGAATTTACCTGTTAGTGTGGGAAGACTCCCAAAAAAGTATATAAACAAGTAAATATACAGTGTATTCATTGGTGATAAATTCTACATAAATAATAATAATAATAATAATAAAACAGGACACAGATGAGAGAGAATTCTTAGAGACACAAAAAGCGCAAGATTTTAGAGATGTTGGTCCTATAAAGATTTAGGCTTTTACTCTGGAGAAATTCAGAAGCCACTGGAGGATTTTATACAGAGCAATGACATGTTCTGATAACTGTTTTCAGAGGACACCATGACTGTCAAGGAGAGAGGACAGAAGCAGGTAACAGAGAAACAAAGGAAGAACTAGACACAAATCTAGGTTGGACTCTGTAGGTCAGTGTAAGGATTTGGGATTTTACTCAGAGGAAGATGGAACAGCCAGAGAATTTTGAGCAAAGGTGTAACATGAACAGACTCAAATTTTTAAAAGGAGGACTCTGGTATAAATATGGAAAACACTGTGTGGGGATGAAAGACAAATGCAACAGCAATTGAGGCAACAGAGTCCTTTCATGCTCGCAGGAAAATTCTGGTTCCTGCCTCCATCCATGTTTGTCCAGCTCATTCTTAGATGGTTCAAACAGATGAGTAAAGAAACAACATTGTTGAAAATAATAATAAATATATAATTTTTAAAAAAAGAAACAACACTGCTCTTATTTATCTTGGCAAGCAAATATTAATAAAAAAGTCTTTCAAAAAATTCAGTTGGAAATGTTTCTGTTTCTTTCATCTTGGCTTCATTGGACCTCCTGGAAGTTTCTTTTGCTCATGGGAGGATAGAGTTACTTGACCCTGGGACTTAAGGGAAGAGTTCAATCTCACAGTCAGAGCTGGCTGTTGGATTCTAAGATCTCCCCTAACCATTCCTGAGGATGATTTGTTAGCCCTGCTGACTAGAGTGATCTATACCGATGGGTTTTCAAAGAGGCAAGACCTTGGAAGTGTTCCCAGCCATCACCAGTTCCTTTTTCATGAATCCTTTTCAAGAGCACCAGGTTCTGTTTGTCTGATCCTGATAGGTCACCCAGAAGAAAGGAATTATACTCTCCTTAAGACAGACACATTGACATGATTCAAAAGTTTTAGGTTTCTGAAATAAGGAGGGTAACCAAACCACAAAAGGTGTCATCAATTCTGATTCAAAAAAGAATAGGGACCTATGACAAGCTAAGAACAATATTCCTTAATGATTCCTTTCAAGGACTTAAGATTTTTTTTGGCTTAACAGCCAACTTTGTGAAATGAAGACCAAGTTTATCCTCTTACTATGTTACATAATTTTATTAGTGGGTATCATCTTTGAAGACTGTACTTGGTTAGCAGTGATTGGCAATGAAGCTTTATGGACAGGCAAGGTGTTGTCACAATTTAGGAACAAGGCACAGTGGGAATATCCACAGGAGCACATAGCAGATGAAGGGAAGACCTGACTCCTTAAACTATATACCAAGTCATGACAGGTACTGGGTTCAAGGATAAGCCCCAGACTTGGGTGGACATGGTGAGTCCAGGGAGGAAAGTTGGGAGACACTCAGCACCCAGGCAGGCATCCAGTCTTATGTCAACATGGAGAGTAGATAGCAAATCTGCATCTTAAGGGAGGACATGTCACCCAAGTCTCATCCCTGAGGGTCTCAGATCCTAAGTCTTATTGTCAACAATGCATCTCAAAAGCAGCTATTACTGAGACACTAGACTGTATAGTTCTTGAAAGAAAAATGCTTCCAATATCCTATAGTTTCTGAATGACTTTTCATTGAACTAAATTAGAACACCTGCATGGATGGATGGATGGATGAATCAAGGTAAATGCCTTAATTTTAAACAAACAGATGGAAGAGCAGAAGCTACTAGAATATATCCTTAATTGGCTTTTCTCTAAACCTATATACGGGATCATCAGTGTACTTGATTTTGACTTACTGGGAAAGGCCAAGGGAATGGATTTGATTCTGGGTCTAGTCTTATTCCTCCATTCAGTATGATCCCATCAAACAAAAACAAACTTTCAATGGGTTCAGGGGCTTCTTTTACTCTTATCACAGTATGGTATGATTTTTCCTTAATGCTTTCACAATCACTAGTGGAGATTTGCAGAAGAAAAAATTCTGAATTCCAACAGGAATTCTAAAACCAACAGGAGAATTACTGGGCAGGTGGTAGGGGCAAGGAGATACTAGGATAAAAATAGAAAGGAAGGAGAGAGTCAGAGAGCCTGGTTTGGATGATAGCTCTTCACCTCCTTTACAAAAAAGATCTGGGTGTCTTCTATCAGTCATTTCTGCCTGCCCTTCCTCCTTAACCCACACCACTGGTGACTGGCAAGAGGCAAGTCACCTGCCAAAGACAGCTCCAATAAGAGCTACCTAACTGTAACTTCAAAAGATGTTCCAGCTCTTGATTTTTCTCCACGTTTTTACTTATCTCTGAGCCAATGCAGTTGCATGCTGTGCTCTGAACAAGCCTTCTAATTTCCTGCCTAATTGTCTCTGCCAATGTGATTGCCCCTATCTGACAAGACCTTCTTGCTATCTTCTCCTTTTGAAATGTTGGCTGTTCCTTACAGCTTGCCTCCAATACACCCTCCACCTCCATGATGCCTCTCAGGTGCATATGGACATTCCCTTGGACCACAGTTGGCCCTTTCCAACTGATCTTTAAAAACTGTAGTCTTTACTAGTTACTAGAAAGTCATCTACCCTAAGACTCAAATTTATCATCTGTGAAATAGGGGTACCACCTGCATTGGCTCTCTCACAAAATTGAGCTGAGATGAATGATATGTGTGGAAACACTATACACACTATAACATGCTTTGGAACTAAGATGAGTACTCTTATAGGAAGCTCTTAGAACCATGGCCAGAGAAGGAGTTTCAAACATCCTAAATTCTGAAAAGATTATGTTCCCCCCAATATAATTAAAAAAAAATAGAATTATAAATAATAGTTAAGCATATTAGTTGTAAGTGTAAATAAAGTTAGACAATGACTATTTTTGAAAAATCAAATTATTTTTTTCTTTGCCTTTTCAGTTTGTTTTATATCCTGGCTTTGCTGCTTTCCTAAGTCTAATGATTATTTGGTGCTACATTTTATCCCATCTACCAGACCGGGGTCTCCGTGAAGCCTCTGTCTTAGCTTGCACATAGCCAGCACTCAATAAATATTTGCTGAATTTAATTCCTCCTCTTGACACATTGTAGAAATTTATCTCTTCTATGTTAGTAGGAAAACTCCACAAATAGTAAGAAGCATAAATGGCTCTGAGAAATCATACCTCAATCACTCAACAGGAAATTGGTGGCTCAGGCAGTTAGAGCTCCATGCTCTTAACTCCGAAGGCTGCCGGTTCGATTCCCACATGGGCCAGTGGGCTCTCAACAAAAAAAAAAAAAAAAAAAAAAAAAAAGGAAATTATTAAAAGCAAACTATATGGGGGTGGCCGGATGGCTCAGTTGGTTAGAGCACAAGCTCTGAATGGCAGGTTGCCAGTTCGATTCCCACATGGGACAATGATCTGCGTCCTCTGCAACTAGATTGAAGACAATGAGCTGTCACTGAGCTTCTGGAGAGGCAGCTGGATGGCTCAGTTGGTTAGAGCATGAGCTCTCAACAACAAGGTTGCCAATTCAATTCCTGCATGGGGCTGTGCCCCCTGCAACTAAAGATTGAAAATGGCAACTGGACTTGGAGCTGAGCTGTGCCCTCCACAACTAGATTGAAGGACAACTACTTGGAGCTGAAGGGCCCTGGAGAAACACACTGTTCCCCAATATATTCCCCAATAAAATTTATAATTAATATATATATATATATATGTATGTATGTATGTATGTATAATTCAGAACTTGAGACAATGGGAAATATAAATAAAAATGAAAGAAGGTGTGCATACCCTCAAAAAGTATATGAGAGGCTAGGGGAGGGAGAAAAGGAGAGAGTCAGGTGAAGGAGTAATTGAAATATAACTATGGAAGGGAATAAAGAAGCTTTTAAGCAAACAGTTGAAAATATCAAGTTACAAGGAATCATAGCTGGAATTAAAGTTGAAATGGACCTTAGATGACATTTTCCCTAACCCCCCACCCAAATTTAAGCTCTTATCTACCTAAAAGCAACAAAAGAGCAGAGAGTGAGCATGTAACGCGTAGCATTCTCCATGATGGCACTTCACTCATTTTTCAGAGCCATTCATGCCTTCTGTCCATGCTGACGCTCATTCCTAGAAAGAAGGTCCCCTCAGCACTCAACACTTTTGGGGATTATATTCTGTTCTAGAAAACTGAGGCATTTTGCTTTCCATGGGGATATACATGAATATTCTCAGTGCCCTAATTTCTCTCTCATTTCTTTCTCTTTCTTTTCATTTTCTTTTGCCTCTGTTCCTCTGCCATCAGCATTTTATCTGCCCAACATGGTCCTTTTCATCATTCTTTCTCTCTGCTATCCAGGCTTTTAGCAAAATGCATTCTCCTGGGGAGGTTACATACTCCATAGCTCATCTCAGCAGGTAGAAGCTTCCTAGAGCTGCTGTGAAAAGCATAAATGCATTTATTTGGGGGGAAAATATGATAAAATGAGAATCAGCTCCAATTGAAACGTTAGATTAGAAAAAAAAGTTTGTTGCACTTACTATAGCTTCATTTACATATTCTCTTTGGTATTCTATTTGAGACAAATTGGTGAGTGTAATGGTGACAGAATGGCCTTTGCCATCAGAAAACGCTGATTATCAGCCGTGGGCCTTGGGAGAAGCTGCTTCACCCTGTAAATTTTCATTTCCTGTTCTGTAAAATGTGAATAGTATCAACGACAGAGCACATAAAAACCACCTAGCTTGGTTACAGTGCCATTTTCAACTTCCCCACTCCCTACTGGTATTCTCCTTCACTTCCCAAATAAATTACTTGTACTTGAATTCTTGCTTCAAGATCTGCTTCTGGTGTGGAGAGAGGCAGGCATTAACAAGACACTTTGGAGTGACATTCTTTGTACAGACAGCAGTCACTAGAATGTTCTTCCCTAGTTTTCCAATGAAGGGCAAGTAGACATTGAGGTGTTGGGCTCCAGGCCAAAATCCTCTGTGTGATCTTTCAGGCCCAACCACAGGCAATTACAAAGGCTTTATCTGCCAGGCCTTGGGGGATGGGGGTGGCGGTGGAGGTAGACTGATCTCCTCACTTCCTGCAGGGGTCATCTATGCACATATCTGCATCCCTCCCCCAGATGCCCTCATGTGGAAATCTTCTTATTGGGGAGCCCTTGACCAAGCCCTTTCTCAGGCACCTCTTCCAAGATCACCTTATCTGGTAGGCCTCGAAGACACTCTTCTGACTCAATATTCAATATTTTTCCACTCCTAACCCTTTCCTCTTTTCTCCCCCCCGTACCCCCAGGCTCCAAGTCTGTAAAACAGCAGGACCCTCTTGTTCAGTGCTTCCCCTAGTAGTAAGATGATCCGCAAATCTGTACTAATTCACCTAACCCTCACCCCACAACACTGTTCAAAAATAAAACAAGGGATATCGGGTGCTTTTTTTTCTGTTTAACCTCTTGTTTATATTGTCACAGTGAGAAAAGGCTTCATTGCTACTTTCATTTTAGTTTCCATCACAACAGCTGGAAAGTCAGCTCTTTCTAGCTCAACTTTTTGCAGAGATCATTGATCTGCAAAAAGATCATAATGGAACTTTCTGTGTTGCTGTGGCCTGACAAAAATGCAGGCCTCTTTTCATTCAGATCTGGTCCCAGAGATCAATTTGCATGAGGCCTAGGACTAAGAAAGAGAAACAGACCCCAACCACTGCTCTTAGGGATTTCAAGTTAAGAAAGGCTGTTAGGATAAGTCAGAAGGCTGTCAGGGGAGTCTAGGAGTCTGGGCTGGAGATCCAAACTCAAACAAGACTCAGAAGAGTCTCGGGAGATGGCTGAATCTGGAATAGCACATAGCCAACACTGTAGGTCCCTCAGGGCCCAGCCAGACGATATGGTGGCATGCTTCAGAGAGCAATGGCTGAGCATGCAAGAACTAGGAGACCTAGAACCTTGGAGCACATAGAGACATTAGCACTGACACTGAGTAGAGTATTCATGAGCATAGGCAGCATTCCAGCAACAGGCGTGGCACGTAGGCATCACGTTGTGCAAGATTAGTGTGCAACCACTGAAATAAAGGTGTTATTGGCACCTGAGTGCAGGGAGGGGGTGGGGGGTGTGCTTGTGTATGTGTATGTGTGTGTGGTGTGTGTGTGTACAGCACAAGAGCAGGCACATATCCATGAATGTGTGTATGGGAGTCTTCTGTCCATTTTCATGACCAAACCCCAAATGAGAGAGTAAACCTGCTGATTCTAAAGGCAACCCTCTCCATTCTGTACACTGCTTTCCAGGAAAGGCAACATCTGTTACTGAGTTTTAAGATATAGCGAGGTTTGGCCCAATTAAGTACAAGGTCAAACATGCTATGGCTTTTTTTTTTCCGTCTATTATATTATTTCGTTTTTTCTTATCACAAAAGTAATATATCTTCATCATATAGATTCAATGAAAAGCAAGAAGAATAAAAGTCACAGATAATCTCACTATGCACAGATAACCACTGTTACCATTTTTGTGAAATTATTTTCAGTATCTTTTATTTTTCACAAAATTAGGACCACAGACTATCTATCTATATATATGGAGTATTGTAATCTGCTGTAACAGTCAGAGCCTCAACAGGAATAGAGGATATCCTTATATTTAGCTAAATTAAGTGAGAGTTTAACAAAGGGCTCTTTGCACAGGTGTGGGCAAAGCTACAAGGAACCAGGAGGGCTAGGCAGGACCCAGGGCTAATGACAGCAGGAAGGTGTCATCCCTGGACCTGAAGGGGTCTAACAGGGTGAGATTACTAGAAGAAAGACAGAAAGGGCTGATTGGAGAGGGGCCTATCAGAGGACTTGAGACTCTCAGTCTAGAAACAGAGCCATCCTGTGACAACCACACAGGGAGGCAACTAAAGGAATCAAGTCCCCAACTCTCTTCTCTCCTTCCCTCCAATCACCTGCCATGCTCCCCCGTGACTGAACCCAACTGGAACCAAGAAGAAAAAGGAGCAGCTGATATAGACCAGAGATTCGCAAACATTTTCTGTAAAGAGCCAGACAGTGAGTTTAGGCTTTGTGGGCCATATGGTCTCTGTCACAATTACACAAACCTACAAGTGTAGCATAAAAACAGGAACAGAGAATATTTAAACAAATGGAGGTTATGAGATTTGGCACGCAGGCCATAGTGTGCCAACCCCTGGTGTAGGCCCTCTGGGTCAGCCTCCCAGGCCACAGAAAATGGTAGAAAACACAGAGAATAGATATAGAGGGGTGAATGAAAGACACCTGGAAACTTGCTTTATTGGTTGAACATAGTCTAAACACTTTACCATGCTGAAATGTTTTCTTTGTTAAGCTTGTAGTATAATAACTTCATTGGAAACAGGGGCAAATACAGTTTAGCAAATATTATTAGAAATAGTATATAAGCTTATAAAAGGTTTGATCAAGAAATACAGTGAATGTTTAGTTTAAAATAAATGTATTACAGTAAAAGACACATTGCGATTAATCCCCCTCAAAATACTCCTCCTCACTTTGAATACACTTATCCCATCATTCTTGCCACTTTCTGAAGCAGTTCTGGAATTCCTCTTTCATGAGTGTCTTTAGTTGCACTGTCATGGCTGCCTCGATGCCCTGAAACGATTCAAAACGTTTCCCTTTCATAGTCATTTCGACTTTGGGGAAGAGCCAGAAGTCACATGGTACGAGATCTGGTAAACAAGATGGGTAAGGACATACCGTTTCCTTTTCGTTTGACAGAAATTGCCATATATCAGAAGCGATGTGTGACACAGAGCCTTTCCATTGTGATCAAAACATACAGTGAATGCTGTTGCTGAGTGCCAGCCAATGGAAGGGCAGGGATCTTCTATACAAGAAGCAGCGCATCGAACCTTAGGAACAGTGTGTGACAAATTGCAACTTGTTTGGTGCAGTCAGTCAGGTGTGAGCTATGGTTGAGAGAAGGTGTGTTTTAAAGCATGCCATAAATCATGGATCACGAACAGTATATTAACATGAAATGGGCAAACAGTTTCATCCTCCATCATGACAACGCTCTGTGTCACTTCTGATAGATGGCAATTTCTGTCAAATAAAAACATGACGGTGTGTCCTCATCCACTTTATTCACCAGATCTGGCACAGAGCAACTCCTGGCTCTTCCCCAAAGTCAAAATGTCCATGAAATGTAAACATTTTGAATTGATTCAGGACATCGAGGTGGCCAACACAACGCAACTAAAGACACTCACAAAAGAGGGCTTCCAGAGCTGCTTCAGAAAAGTGGCAAGAACGACGGAATGAGCGTGCTCTGAGTGAGGGGGAGGATTCTGAGCGGGATTGATGACAATGTGTCTTTTCCGGTAATCACTTTTTTAAATTTAATCATTCACCGTATTTTTTTTTTATCACGTACAGGAACTTATATCACATTAGAAACGTATATGTTAATGCTGTTCTCTTCATTTATTTTACCTATTTATCTGTAACTCATAATGTTACAAAAAGGTTTTAAGGACGCTTATATATGCAACATGAGTTGACATTAAATTTAAAATAAATAAATAACCTTGTAGGAAATTACCCTGTAGCTATAATCACTTAGGTACACGGGACTTTATACATTCAATGAGTGACATTAAAGTAAACATACATGAATGAACTTGTAGGATGTGCCCGATAGCTATAAACATGTACGTGCACCAAGACATACGAAAAGGACATTCATTTCAACACTGATCTTAATAACCAAAATGAAAAAAATAAAAAAAGGAAATAATAGAAATCAACTGGCAGACCGTTAAATAAATTAAAGCCTATCTACAGAATGGATAATTTTCAGCCATTAGAAAGGAACCCTACAAGAACTGATGTGGAACAATCTCCAAGATGTGATGTTAAATGGAAAACAAAGTGCAGAACATTACAAAGAGTCCGCTATTATTTGTATTATAAAGATACTTAATGTATGTGGTTGTGTGTATATGTGTGTGTGTATATATATATATATATATATATATATATATATATATATACACATAATATATACACAAACATATATATGCAGACATATAAATATATACGTATGTATGCGTGTGTATATGTTTTTCTTCCTTAAGACAATGTTAATGGATAAATATACAAGAAATTGGAAATAGTTGTTGTCTCTAGGAAGGGGAATTAAGTGACTAGAGTACACAGTAGCAGAGAAATACACTTTTACCTAGAAATACTTTTGCACTAGTCGCCTGTGTTACCTATTCAAAATCATTCATTCATTCAAATAAATGTAAAGAGTGGATGAGAAAAGGGCATAAGCCGGTATATATGGACAATATGCATAGCAGTGCGTATTTCCTGGTTTATATTAACTCGTTTGTTCATTATCTAGCCTGAAGAACCTTGATCATCCAGACATTCTAAAATACCACACCGATCCCCAAGTTGGATAGTATTTCGCCAAACGAACATGGAAAATAAAAAGTACTTTCTATTCAGAAAGATACTTAGAAAGACATGCGCATGACCAAGGATGAAAGATAAACCTCACTGAACCAGGGGCTCGCATCTTAAGTGAAGTTCCTAGGGGTGCAGTGGTCTGGAGCATGGTGGCATATTTTCATTAAAGTGAAAGACCAATTACTGTATTTTGTACAACCCACGAATAAGAAAGAAGCACAATAACCGTTGGGCCCTTTTCGATTTTGGAGGCAATCAATATATGCCACATGTTCTATTTATCAAATAACAAATACAGTTGTCAATACCTATTGGGGCCCAGAGCAATAGAAGGTTATATAAAAAGTCCCAGGCTGCAATGAAAACGGTATTGTCACTTGGGCCTCATGGTTCAGCAGTTTCAATGGTAGCTGAGGTGCTAAGGCAAATAGGCATGCTTAATGGAACGTCTGGTAAACCCCAGTGGGAAAATTACAGGCAGACCCGTAGAATTTGGAGTAATGCCATGTCTTCTTCTGTCAATAATTATTTTGATTTTGAGAAATAGGTTTTGGCTCACTACTATGCCCTAGTAGAGACTACACATCTGACCATAATGTCTGAGCTGCCCATCCTTAATTTATCATTATCTGACTCACCAACCATAAAGTTGGGTGTACACAGCAGTAATTCACCATCAAATGAAAGTGGCCTATCCAAGGTCAGACTTAAACAGGTCCTAAAAGCATGAAAGCACAACACTGACTCAGCCTCTTGCGTTGCCATTTATCCCTCAATCCTTACCTACAACTTCATGGAAGCTTCTTGTGAAACTTTCATTAATTCAGGTCTCATTTACAAGTGATTTTTACAATACTATGGCATGGACTGAAAGGAAATATTACTGTTTCACTCTGAAATGTCTGAAAAATAATGTGAAATCCTTCCCTGGGCAAAAATGTAAGTAGTACCTCTGATTATCCATTTTGCCTGGACAGAGAGATGGAGAAAGGAATACCTATATCCTGATTCTTGGGCAATAAGCTAATTGTTTGGCCACATGGTCTGGGAATTAGAGGAAAAAAACAACCTGGAACACTGGTGATAAAAGGTTCGAGGAAAAGATACTAACAATACGTTCCAGCAAATATTGCAGAAGCCGAATCAAAGATACCACCTGTAAGAGGGGTATCAGCAGAAACGGTGGGATAAAGACCTCTGAAAATCTGCTTCTCTGAAAGCCATGAGAACACCAATAAAATTGTAAAAATCAACTTTTCCAAAACTCTGGAAATTAACCAAATTCTTGAAACAACCCAGGGAGTGTTGCTTCCAAAAAAAAGAACAGACTGTTGCTAAAAACAATCAGTTTTGTGACATTTTCACTTGCCTTATTCCCTCCTACCCCAGTTCCAAAGTAACCTTGAAACCCACAGATTTCACAATCAAAGCGAGAATTAGCAGCCTAGCAGCCACTGGAGGAAGAAGACAGGCTTATCTGTGCCACAATACTGTATAGATATTCTGGACCAGATCTGAGTTTTATCTTCCTCAGTCAAATGAAAGGGTCACAAGAAACTTCCATGAAGCTGTAGGTATGGACTGAGGGATGAATGGAAGCGCAGCAGGAGTTCCTGGACACTCTTACTAGCAGGTCTTTATGTGACTTGACTCACAACTCACTCAGTGTAAACATTTTCCTCAGGGGCATTTATCAAAAACAATCAGCAACAATTGTTTAGTATCACACTTGCATGAGGTGGCGATAACAGTTGGGACAAACAACAAGCTGACCAAGACATTTAGAAAGAAAAGCAAAATCCATACAGATCTTTGAGAAGTTCTAACTTTTCAATCTGACAATTCAGAAAGTTCTGATTTTCCCCATAGCCTGGGAATCTAGGCAGTGTATATGTGCAGGGCTCTGCAGGATCCCAGGGCTATGCACAAGTAAAACACTGAGAACACCCGAAGCTCTCACCCCTGGCTTACCTTAAGGCTCTGCTAACGCAGGAAGTAAAGGCTAGGCAAAACAAAAGGCCTGGCTGAGCATCAAAGATGTTCACACAGAGTCCCTCTGCAAAAGCGGAGAGATGTATTCATTCAGAGCATTGAAGGTAGTCTCTGTGCAATCATTAGCTGACCTCTAAGCTAACTGGACAGAGATTTCAGAGGTCACACATGACCAAGAATACAGACTTTACAAAATTAGTTCAGAAAAGTCACTAAGCAAATAGTATGAGCAACAATAGTAACCACAACAAACAGCAACAATACAAACACAAAAGCGGAGAAGAATCAGATCTTCAGAATGGCCACTGAATATTTAAAGTGCCTAATTTTCAAGGGCAGGCAACAGACAAAAATTACAAGACATGAAAAGAAACAAAAAAGTATAGCCCTGCACAGGAAGGAGAAAAGCAGTCAATAAAAAGTGTCCCTGCATGGGTGGACCTAGAGGATATTATGCTAAGTGAAATATTTACAAAGACAAATACCATATGACCTCTTATATGTGGGATCTAAAGAACAGAATAAATGAGCAAACAAAACAGAAATCGACTCATAGATACAGAGAAAAAAACTGATGGTTGCTAGATGGGAGAGGAGTTAGGGGATGGGGAAAAGGTGAAGAGATTAGAAAGTACAAATTGGTAGTCACAAAATAGTCACAGGGATGTGAAATACAGTATGGGGAATATAATCAATAATGTTGTAAAGACTATGTAGGGTGTCAGATGGGTACTGGACTTATTGGGGGGATTGCTTCATAGATAATATAAATGCCTAACCACTGTGCTGTACACCTGAAACTAATACAAAATAATATTGAATGTCAACTATAATTAAAATATATATATAATGTAATCATATATATATAAATTATATATAAATAAGATTATATATATGTTAAATACACACACTCTCATGTGTGTAGTCACAGGAGGTAAAGTACAGCATAGGGAATACAGCCAATGGTGTTGTAATAGCTGTGTACGGTATGAGATGGGTAGTAGACTTGGGGGGTTATCACTTTGTGAGCAATGTATATGTCTAATCATTATGTTGTTTTGTACACCTGAAACTAAAAAGGTAAACAAACAAACAAAAAAACCACTGAGCTTCCTAGACAAAGACTTTAGATCAGCTTTTAAAAATATGTTCAAAGAATGAAACAAAATCATGTGGAAAGAACTAAAGGAAAGCAAGAGAATGACATCTCACCAAACAGAGAAAATTAGTAAAGAGATAAAAGTTATTAAAATAATTATAATAACCACATAGAAACTCTGGAGTTAAAAAGTTCAACACTGAAACGAATATTTCACTAAAGGATTTCAAAGACAGATTTGAGCTGGCAGAAAATATCAGTGAACATGAAGATAGGTCAGTTGGAATGATCCAGTTTGAGAAAGAGAAAGGAAAAGAATGCAGAAAAATGAACAGAGATGTGTGAGACACCATGAAACATACCAACATGTGCATTATAGGAGTCATCACAGAAGGAGAAGAGAGAGACCAGAGGCAGAAAAAATTTGAATAAAACATTGGCCAAAACTTTCGAAATCTGATGAAAAACATTCATCTACATATTCAAGGAGATCAATGAAGTTCAAGTTGAATAAATTCAAAGAAATCCACATGTAAATACATCATAATCAAATTGTCAAAAGACAAAGATAGCAGCAAAAGATAAAATGTTACATCACATCCAGTGGCACCACTCCCTACAGGAACCAGCTGGTCACCTAACAACATGCTGGTTTCATTGGACTATTTCCATCAGAGAAGTGGCATGAATGTGGCCATTGTAATCCACATTTATTGTCTGAGTGGGTTTGCCCTCTTCACTCTCAGTGTTGTTCCAGCAACACCATCCACGGTCTTACAGAATACCTTATTCAACATCATGGTATTTACACACAACATTACTTCTGACCTAGGAATTTATTTTATTGAAAAAAATACCAGAGTAATAACTTTACATATTCAGTATTGACTGGTCTTCACATGTTCCCCATTATGTAGGAGTAGCTAGCATAACAGAACGCTCAAGTAGAGATTCAAGTATAGCCCCATCTGGGATATAACACACTCTAACGTTTGATGCTATGATAGATAGTGTTATGTGTGCAATGTATAAAGACTATATACCATGTCCAGAAAAAAAACTCTAACAAAACACACACACACACACACACACACACACAACTTTTTGTTGTTGTCATTTCTTACAGATTTACAACAGTCTGCATACCAACATTTGCAAATCATGGTGTTACCAGATTTCCTAGGCCTATAATTTTTTTTAAAAATGGCTTAGGAGAACCACAACTATACCTGAAAAAAAAATGAGACAAGCATTTCTCCTTTAGATTTTTATAACAAGGAAGCTGATACCATGTCGTGCAGGATACCCTGCTCACTGCACCATTTGTCCTGCGAAGCGACCTGCGAGGTCTCTGCTACTGCTCCCCACATAAGAACACAGGATATGGCTAGGCCAAAAAAGAACACCATGGAGCCATAGATAGGGGGCGTCATACCACTATCGTCTCACTGGCGGCACTATAGTCTCACTGGAGGCTGGATCCACACGACCTGCATCCTGCTGTCCGCTTCTCCGCCTGCCAACCAACCGACTGACCAATCAATGCAACCACGGCAGTTATATCAGTGGCTAATTGGCTAACTGGTTACAGCTGACGGCCAACTAGCCACAGCTGATGGCCATCTACTACCCGAGCCAGCACCTTTCCATGTGAGGCCGAGAACCTGGAAACGGCTGTCTGGGACTCTGTCCCCACATACCACCACCAACATCTTCAGCCATATTCTCACTATAAATATAGCAATGAGCTTCTTCAACAAGTACATTTTGCTGACCCTCAGTATAAATAGGTCATTACCTGTTACCTTATCTGGTATGCAATTTTTGTCCCACTATTTGTCTACTTTTTCATATGATAGTTCTTTTTAGTACATATCTTGCTTTCCTGATTAAACTGTAAGCTTCTACTGGATAAGCAGTGTTTCTAATATTTATTTCCACCCTTTCCCTTGCCTCACAATGTCTTACACAGTACTTCTTTTATAAAGCAGAAACCTGAGACATTATATCAGTCAATATCAACTTCCTTTTTGTCAAAGCAGTTATCAAGGACTCAGAGCAATGCCAAAATAAAAGATAAATGGAAACTAGGTTACATTTAAGAAAATATTAAATGAATGAATGAATAAATGAATGAATGAATATATTTGAAATCATTAGAGCCAAGCTTTCCAAACAGGATTTCATGGTTGGATGAGTATGAAATGGTTCGTTTTGTCTTGTAGCAGAGCAATGACCTAAGGCAGAAAGAGAACTAACATTTACAGAGTAACCATAATGTGCTAAATAGTTTGGGTGCTTCACATATGTTATCAGAACAACCTTGTGAGGTAGGTGATAGTTCCATGCATTATGCACCCGAGGTGATAGGCCTCGGGTGTCCTATCCCTCTGCTCCCATCAGAAGCCTCAGCTGAGATGTCAGCAGTTTAACCTGCCTCTTAAAGAGCTCCCTAACATTCCCTATTGAGAGGGTGAAAACTGCTTCTAGCTTAGTACTTTTGTTCTCTTTGCTTTCGTGTTGTTTTTCTGACCCAGACATTTGTCGTTCTAACTTACTCCTCTAGACTTTGCTTTTTGGAGTCCCCCAGAGAATCTGATACCAGGTCAAGGAATGGACAGTTTTCCAAAGCATGCAATTTTCAAACAAGCCTTGTCTATCTTCACTTTCCTGAGTTGTTCATTCCCACTCAGGGGGTATGACCTTATCAGATCAATGGCCAACTCAAGACTGACCTTGTTTTATTTTTATTTCGCTGACTCCCTTACAGTAGGTCATATTTGTCCTGAGCCTTCCCTTGAGAGGATCTTCATTCCATAAATTTTTCTGACAGGTTCTCTCGGGCACGGGCAATTCCTGCATCCCCATCTATGGTAACTATACCACCTGCCAATTCATGGCTCGGTGCCTTGAGTACTTTATCCTGGCTTCTCATCTGTCCAAATATTACGCAGCACTGTCTCAGTCTTTGAGGGGGTATTTACCCAGATGTTCTTATTAGGGAATATCTAGCTGCAGTTTATAGAGATACCTGTCAATCATTTCCTAAATTCAGGAATCCCTAGGTGGGTTATTCACATCTCTTCCCTGAGATCAGTTAACTTTTTTTAATCTTAGAGCCGTTGTATAGCAGTCCCTTCATTAAGGAGTAGTTAGATGACTATGCTTCTCTCCATTCTTAGGTATATCTAATCTGGCCTCCGAGATCTCATTTTCCATTTCATATCTGCCTCGGTTATGTGCTAAGATCAGTCATTCTGCTAAATAAATTTCTCTCTTTTTCAACTTAATCAGTTATCTTCCTTTTCATTCTCTTTTATTCTTCTACTTGTTCCTATTTTGAAAGATCCATGCATGATTTAAATAATTTCCTTCTTTTCCTGAGCAAACTTGATCCCTAAAAACAAAGTGTTATGAATATAGATCTTTGTAAACAAAGAAAGACCTCTTCTTTTCTTTGGATATATAATAATTTATATAATATATAATGATTTATATCTGTTATAAATTATTAATTTATAACAATTAATAATTTAATTATTTCTTTTCTGCACCCCAAAGAAGATGTCCCATTCCTATTCAATAAGTCCCTCATTCAAGTTTATGGTGGGATTCTACAGCCTGGCTCACTAAACACTAACATGAGATCTAATTGCATGTAATCAACAAAACAGAGCCTCCCACATGAATTCCTATCTCTGACAAGGACCCTGAAATTAAAAGAAAACAGAAAGATGTGGATGATTTCAGGCCACCTCAGACCCTCCCTATCTTTAATGACATGTTAGAATTTGCAGAAGACACACCTGAGTTTTGTCCCAGTTCTGCCATTTTACTATCTGAACTTTGAGTCCAGTCTTGACCCGGCCCCTGCCGTGGTGTCCCCCACACTTTGGTTGTATCATGTACACTTACGAGCTGCTCTTAATGAAAGACTGGTCCAAACCAGCAACATCAGGCAAGTTTTCCCTTCTGGAAACATGGCTCTCCCACATGTCCACTCTGTAGTACCACCCACGGCAGTGTCACCTACCCGAGCTTGTATCCTAGACACGTTCTTTGCTACCTCAACCCCACTCTGGCTTCCCGTTCTGCCATGAGGCCATGTGGTACAGTGATAGTGATAGCACTACCAAAATTAAACCATTGTCATTATGTAGTCACATCGTCACCACATGTGCTTTATACAAGTTATGTATTTAAATAATATCAATTATTTTCTTATATATGTTGTTTAAAATAGGATTTATTTATTATGCAATATTGTGGTGTTTTATTTACGCCAAAATATAAGCTCCATGGGGACAAAAATTGTGTCTGTCTTATACACTATATCCCCTGCACCTCGAACAGTGCCTGACACATCATAGGTGCTAGTAAATATTTATTGAATTAATAAAGGATTATTAGCAGAGACTAAAATCAGACTATTTGGACTCAAATCTGGGAGCCACCGCTTCCTAGCTGTGTGAACTTAGATGAGTGAACTAAACTTTCTAAGCCTGAGTGTCCTTCTCTATAAAATGGGGATGAAGGTAATGGGAACAAGCTATGTGGTGAGACTTAAGAGAGCTCATCATTGTGAAGAGTTTGGCACATAGTACTTGACCCACGTGAAGGCTGAATTAATGTTAGCCATGATTTTTCCAGTTGCACACTGGACAGCTCCTCTCAAATGTCCCAGAAGAGCACTTTAGACTCCACGTACCCAAAATTATATGTGTTATCTAATTATTCAACCATTCTCCATATCTGCAAAGTGAGGAAACATCTTCAATTCCTGCACATCCCTCACCTACAATCACATTAGACACCAAGAATATTGTTCTAACATGTCTCAAACCTTCTCTCAGGCCAACTGGCCAAGTTCATCATCTATGTCCCATTATATGGGGCAGCGTGGTAAAATCATCTCTTTCCCATAGCATTTGTCACATTGGATGGATGTTGACTTAATGCTCTATGTTCCTCCCTACACAGCAAGCTCCCCAAAGCCCGCTAACTTCCCTTCTTCCTTTTTAAGGAAACTAGCATTCTGTCTACCCTTAGTCATCAGTAAATAACTCCTCAGAAAATAATGCTAACAAATAAAGGCTTTGCAGCAGGTAGTGCAGAGGAACTGGCCCAGCCTCCATTTTTAGCTTCATTATTCCCTGCCTGCTTCTATTGTTGAAGCTATAAAAGCCCAAAATTCAATTTCTCAGACTTTCTTACAGCTAGGTATAGCCCTTGACACAGTTTTATCCTATGAGCCCAAAGCAGACAGGCATTGGTGCCAACTCTTCCCTTTCTTATTTCTTCTTGATGGTATGGACTGAATGTTTATCTTCCCCAAAGTTCATATGTTGAAACCTTAAACCTCAGTGTGATGCTATTAGGAAGTGAGGCCCCTGAGAGGTAACAAGATTAGATGAGGTCATGAAGTGGGACCCTTATGATGGAGTTAGTGCCCTTATAAGAAAAGACATCAGAGCTCTCTCTCTCTCTCTCTCTCTCTCTCTCTCTCTCTCTCTCTCTCTCTCTCTCTCAAAGTGAGGACAAAGCTAGAAGACATCTCAGGAAGCAAACCAGCCAGCACCGTTTACCAGCTGGTGTGCTCATCCCCTCACTGCTGCAAAGGCTGCAATTAATGGCTTACTTGACTTGAGCAACATTTGCCACATAATTCTACTTAGATGAAGAAAGCTAGCTGGCCAGGAGACACTTAAAAGTATCAACTAAGGGAAGAGGGGGACAGTGGTAGATGACTGACTAAGTGGCAAAAAAAAAAAAAAAAAAATTATAAAAGGAAGCCTAGCCATTTGCATCAAGATTAGACAAGCCGGAAGCACTGTTTATGCTCCAGAACCCCCATGGGTCAAGACCAAGATGGACTTTTGGTCCAGCTTGACTCCTTCCCCTCCCCTGTCCTGCTTTCTCCACTCCCTAAGAGGTAATTCCTGAAGAGCATTTTGCACTCCCTCCCTACATCCTATGTACTCAAATCTGTCTCGAGTTCTGCTTGTAGGGACCACAACCTAAGACACCCACCTACAGATTCCCTATTTTAAGACTATCCTTTTCTGAAAGGAGGAACAGGTGTGCTAATACCAACCAACATCACAATCCGAAATGTTCAGCCATTCATGCTCTAAGATGACTCACAGTCCCACTGCAGATGCCTTTGTCTTCCTGGATGTTATTACATATCAATTAGAAGCATCTGTGAGGCCCAAAGTCCTGGTAGCACTAACAGAAACCTTTGAGGCAGAATTGATTAATTTCTTACTCCATCAAAGTTTATGTCATCAGGGATCTCAGAACATAGCCAAGGAATTCTGAGATTAGGGTCCATTGGTGAGCAAACGTGGTAGGAAAATGCTTATTTGCTTGATATATAAGAAAAGTCAATGCTTTCAGTCCCCAAATTCTGCCTGCATAGGACTGAACTTCCAAAGGATATGGGAAACTCCACATTACTCCAGCAAGTATGAATTTGGAGAAAATTCAGTGCAAGTTTTCAGATCTTAATTTTTTTAAAAGAAGGCCACATTTTATTATAAAAAATATCCCATCGAGTTGGTAATTATAGGAAAAATAAAATCTTGGTTAAGTAGTGTGTGACAAATAGCCCATTTCTTCAAGTATACATAACAAGGTTCATTTTATATAAATTAAACATAGATATGGATAGCATCAATATTAATGTTCAAAAATGTCAGAAACTGACCAGCAGGAAACAGAAAAATAGGTAAGTCAGGCAGCAGAGGAAAGGGTAAGAATGAGATTAAACAAGACGCAAAAAAATACCTGTATTTCAGCTAATCAAAATAGGAACTGCAGGCAGCAGTTGGTGGAAGTTCCCACGGCTGGATGCCCAGGAAGAGAAAGATGTGCATGTGCAAGAACCTGAAAGGAGAAAGCACCGTTTTAGGGCCTCGGGAGCTTCCGAGAAAAGCCACTTTGGGCCCAAAGATATGCCTGGAAAAAGGCCCACCATGTCCTTAATCTTCATGTTCCAGAAAGCAGAGAAATACCACAAAGCAAAGGGGAGGAGAAGTTCATGGAGATGGTTCTTTTCAGTGGCCTGAAAAGAGAAGAACGAAAGGAAGAAGAGAAGTGAACCTTGTTCTTTGAGTTTGGCAAAGCTGGCTTTTTTGGCAAAGTGACTTTTTCCTGTGCCGTATTTGCAATCTGTGAAACCAAAAGACTTTGTACTCTGAGATTTCTCATCCTATAGCTAACCACTTTAATATTCTTAAAAACACAAATTCTGGCTTAAACTGCCTGGATCAAATCCAAGCTCTGCTATGAATTAGTTGTTTGTAGTAAAGCAATTTAACCCCTCCTGACTCAGTTTTTTCGTCTATAGATGAGAATACTAATAGCACCCATCTCATGCAGGATACGGGGAGAAGGAAATGAGTTAATATACATCAAGTGTTGGAACAGTATGTGGCTCCTGGTGCATGCTCAGTTACATAGTAGGCATTATTGTCACCTGAGACACACCGCACTAGGTAGCAGAGGACACACAACAGGATTGAAGGACTGAGCTTTGGTTCCAAAGTTGGCACGTAAGGAAGGAAAGGCTGTGTTTCCCCATGTGGTGGCAGGAAAAGGCAAAGAACCTTCTATGAGCTGCCTTTGAAGTTTATTATGGGTTGACCCCTGAGCTATAAACTGTTTAGCTCAGTTGGCTCATCGTGGTCAGATAGCCAGGGTTCTGACCTGAGCTTATAGCTTTTTTTATTTTATTTTATTTTTTTGCATTTCTCTGGAGCCACAGACTCATCCAATTCCTAATCAACTGTTGTACACATAACAATAGTTAGTCTCAGGGAGATGGACATTCAATAACCATCACTACTTGAAGAACTATTCAGAATGCCATCGATCTCTAAGTATTATCTTAGGAAACACAACTCACATTTCTTATGCCCCTATTAAGTATCAGGCATGTAGCAAGCACTAGGCAAGGCATTTCATGAACATAGGCTCATGTAATTCTCTTAAAGACCCTTTAATGCCATTAGGTCTATTTTACATTTTTAATGTCTTTTGTAATTAGTAACATGAACACATCGTTATTGTAATAAAACTTGCACGGCATCTCTTCTGCTGCAGTCTTTTGATTTAAGCCAAGATTCAAAGGGAAGGGACTACCCAGGGGTGTAGATACATATTTCACTTATTCAGGAGGTGAGGTTCACTGGAGGACACTAAGTTATAGACTGCCATACCTTGTCTCTGTGATGCTTAATTCGAATTCTCCAGAGAATCAAATTGGCCCAGCTCCTGAGCTTCCTGGGCCTGGAGTCCATCCTAGTCCAATCAGTTGTGATCAGAAAGGGAAAGGGTCATATGACACAAACATGGCCTCCAAAGCCATTTTTCCATCAGGAACTCTGTGGTGGGGCTAACGGTTCTTAGAAATGAAGGTGGGTATTGAGGGGATACCACAAAAGAGTTTGATTACATTAACACCACAGAATTATTAAGTGCTAGGCTCTGATTCTGACTGTGAATATAGCAGTCCAAGAAGAATGTGACTGATGCTATCCAAAATATTCAAGGAAATTTCTTTTTGTTGTTGTTCTTCTTGTTTCTTACGCAGCATGTAACCTGGAATCATTAGTGGAATTTAGGTTGGATAAGGAGAAAAAGAAGGACATTCTATGAGGAACACTGACAATGGCAAGGTGGAAATGAACAGAGCATAGAGGAGATAATAAGAGACCAAGCTGTGCCCTAATGAGCAAATACCTAACGTGATTCCTGACAATTGTGGATAAATGCAGTACCATCTCCTCCTTGAAGTCTCTTTGCATTAAAACATAGATTCTAAGATGGTAGGAACTTTGATTCCTAGAGCAAAAGTCCTCCCGTTTTGTTCCTAAGATTGCCTTTGGTATGCTATTAGTTTTCTGTGGCTGCCATCCCATTTTACCACAACTCTAGTGCTTGTCTCACAGTTCTGCGTATCAGAGGACTGCATGGGCTCGGCTGGTTCCTGCTCTGGGTCTCACCAGGCCCAAACCAAAACCTCAGCCCGCCTGGGCTTGTATTGGGAGCCTCTCTGAGAGAATCTTCTTTTAAACTCATTCAGGTTGTTGGCTGAATTCAGTTCTTTGAGGCTATAAGGCTGAGGTGTCCATTTTCATGCTGTCTGCCAGCTGGGAGCCTTGTCAGCTTTTTAAGGCTATTCACATCCCTTGTCATGTTTCCCCTACTATCTTCAAACCAGCAATGGCATTTTGAATCTTTCTCCTACTTCAAATTCTCTAGTATCTTTGCTGCCTCTCTTCCGCCTCCAGCCAAAGAAAGTTCTCTGCTTTTAAGGGCTCATGTGATTTGGTCCAAAATAACCCAGAATAACCTCCCTATTTAAAGTGGATAGCCTTAATTACACCTACAAAGTCCTTTTGCCATGTAACATAACATACTCACAGGTTCCAGAGATTCAAGTGTGGACATCTTTGGGGATCAAACTGCCAACGCAGCTCTTCTAAATCTCTTGCATTTCCATACAAATTTAGACTTACTTTATCAATTTTCACAAAAATGTCTCCAATGCAATTATTTTTTATATGCAAAGAGCTGTAGATATTTAATGTATATATCTTGATGTGTTTGGAGCTAGTATAATTTTGATTGGGATTGCATAATATTTACAGGTTAATTTGGTGAATATTGACATCTTAACAATACTGAGTCTTCTGATACATGATCATAGTCAATCCTTCCACGTATTTAGGTCTTTTTTCCTTTCTCTCTGAAATGTTTGTAAAGATCTTGCACATCTTTTGTTAGATTTGCTAATGAGTTTGATACTTTTGGTGCTTTTATAAATGGTACTTTTTCTCATTTCCTAAAATTTTGTGGGTAGGCACCTTGTATCACCAACACTTAGCATAGTACCTAGCAAATACTAGGCATGCAATAAATATTTGTTGAATGAATGAATGAATAAATTGCACTTTATTTGCACTTCATCTTTTTATGGCTGTTGATATTTGGTATCTTACAGCTGTTTGTGTACCAATCTTGGTTCCCTTGGAGAATATGAGCATTGTAGGGTAGGAATGTATCAAATCCATACTCTACACTAGCTTCTAACACAGCATTTGACACATTGCAGAGCCTATTAAAGTATCCTTATTTGCTATTAATTAGTGACATGGAATACCTACACTCTTCATGAAGTATACTCTCAAACTCCCTGATACCCTATTCTCATTGAAAGTTCTGTTTCACAAAATATTAATGAGGGATTCCAGGAAACACATGTCATCCCATATATTATTCTAGTGTCCAGAGCCTGAACTCCAGACCCTTTAAATCATGTCATTGCATTAAGGTATATGTCTGGTCCACAAGCTCTGTGCTTCTTAGAGAACTTACTTTTCTGAATTATATTTAGCATTAGATCATGACCTGTTTTGAAAAACATAATAGAAACCAGTGCTATAAAATTCCGTCTGTGCTAATGAAATAATGTTGGGAACAGAGTTCTCTACATTATAAGGTATCACTTTAATGAAGAACAACAGGAAAATTCTCTCCATCTCCAGAACTTTGAATAACTGTTCATTTCCTCAGCAACTATAACTTCATCATCTGATTAAATTTCCCACGTTGCCTTGGCTACTAGGAAGATCATTATTAATCACTGGCCAAACTATATAGGATAGGATATGCATTTTGGTTTTAAAGATTAAGCTTATCCTTAGAAGGAAAAGTAGAAAGTGGAAAAAAACTCCACTAGGGATGAAACTCCAGAGGTCAGATACTACATTTGTTTCATTCATTCTTGTACAGAGTATAGTCTATATAGTAAATCAGGGAATGCTACATAGCACAGCACAGTGCCCTGAAAATAATGTACAATACAGGATGCAATAATAAAGGAAAGAGAGAGGGAGGAAAAAAGTCTACAGTGTTTGTAAAATCAATGATTATTTAATTAATAATGAGAAGTGTAACGTGACTTTTCTCCTAATGTTGAATTTTTAATGTATGTTATTGTTTTTGTTAAAAGAAATTGGGACATCCATTAACAGAATAAGGCAGAACTTGGTGTACTGATGTGGAAAGATACAATACAGTGAACACAAGATGTACTGTATAATCGCACTTTTGTTTTCGAAAAAAAAAGTCTGTATGAAAATTTGCATATTTTTTCCTAAAGAAATAGTCACAAGTTCAAAGAGAAAACTAGGAGTTCTTAGTACTGTTCTACTTTCTACACTGGATTATTGTAAACCTGACTTGGGACATCCTCTCACAAGGGTGACAATGGTACAATGAAATCTAGCATGAAATTGATCTTTTTTCAATGTCAGTGGCAGTTTTTATTGGTAAACATACAGGTTATCAGTTTAGCATTGCTTATCTGAAGCCATAATGATGTTCATAACCTTTGACCTATTATTCCACATCGGGACATTTATCTTAAGGAAATTGCTCCAATGAAGTCAAAGGTCCATGCCCAAAGATACGCATCAGTATCACAATCCAAACCAAGTGGGAGTAAAATATTGAAATGTGTTCCTTTTCTAACTTTTCTCTCAGTTGCACGATATTTGAAACAGATCCTACATTGCCTTTTCATCATTTTGAAGCATCAGGAATAAACAACAGTATCATTTTGGAGTATTAAAATGTTGAATCAAATCTGAATCAAAACTTCAGTCTCATTTAATTTAAAACTCTTGGTCTGATCTGAGCTTAGAAAGCTGCAATGAAGATTGGGAAGCAATAGAAGGCAGGGAGGTTAGGAGAGGGAGATAGCTTTTTCTATTTTTTGTTTTACTTCCTTCCTCACTTCCCTGCTCAGGATGGGGACAGGAGAAGAGAGGAAAGAAAAAGGGGGTAAAAAGTCGTACTTGACTGATGTAAATCTGGGGTGAGAACCCTGTGTGTCACAGAAACCTAAATATTAGCAGCCCTTTCTTTTTAGTCCCTTTTGTGGAGAGAACTCCTCAGTTGGGACTCCCCCACTACATAGTTTAAGTTAAGCACAGACTCTTGATTTAGGGTTACCACTTTGGCACAGACAGACTTCTTGGGCAGGATGTTTTAAATCCAACACAAGTGCAGTTACCTTCCAAGGATCACCACTGTGTGATGATGGCCAAACCCTCTGCCATTCTCTCAATGCTTTGACTTCAAGGGAATCTATAACTAGCCTCCCACTGTTAGATATTTCTAGGGGTAACCCAGACACCAGCCTCTGTGATCTCCAACACAGGACATACCTCTAGGAGTTCTACTGAGGACTCCCTCCCTTGGCTGCAGTTCGAGGGTATGAATGGGGAGAAACGAAGAACTCCTTCAGCTCTCCCCAGAGTCTCACTAGTAAGACCCCCTAACTCCTCTGCCTTCCAATACATATTGAATAGAGGTGGGCGATGGGCTATGTGAGCAGAATTAGTGTTTTGGGTCTCCCTTTAGGAATGACCATGTGGGTGATCTGGCACCTCTCTTTACACACAAAGGTACTTAATACTCTTTCACCCCAGCTGCAGCTCTAAAACCAAAAGGCATTCTCTAACACCGCTGTATTCATTTATTTACTACTTTTTAAAAACCAATAAAAATTTACTTCAGTAAACTTCAAATAACTGCCACAATTTTCTCAATATGACCATAGGAAACCAAGTTCTTAGCAGAGAAAAACAGGCTTTAAAGTTTTTAATGTGTGTAGTTACTCATGCAAAATGCCTATGATAGCTCATGTTATGGTAGACTGGTTAATCAAATCAAAATCAAATCTACTACTACCCAGAGAGTACAATAAAATGGAAATAATTCATTCATAAGATTCTAATTTATAAAACAACTCCACTACTTACAAAATGCTACCCTAAGAATTAGAATTCTATCAAGCTTCAATTTGAACAAATGTACAATCACTTAAACAACAGCTGTTACACTAAAAATAAATTCAAAATGTCTCTAGAAGAGTGAAAGAAACGTTATTAACATGGTTGCCCTGGTTCAGACATTCAAAAGGAGACTCTGGAAGGCAGATTCAGCCCTCGGAGACTCATGCCTTGGCAGTAGGTCCTGGGCAAGAGTCACTGGGAGCTTCCTCAGCACTAATAGAGGATGAAGAACAGGAAAAGCCCCTGTGGATCGTCGTCTCAGGTCTTCATACAGATTTCTTGGAAGTGAGGGAGATAAATGAGGTCCCCCGCTTATAAACTACCCTATGGATCTATTGCCAGCACGGAACTTCACTGGCATGATGTGGATAAGGAAAAGAGCCTGTAATAACTTCCCTTTCAAATAGTAGAGGTGGGTCAATAGGACCTAAATTACTGAAAGCATCTTCAGAATGAGTCCCACCAGACCTCATTTTTAAAGATGTGGACCAATTTCTCTCTCAAAAGATGGCCCATTAAAACATATAACCATGGGGATACGAAAGTCAATTTGGGGAATGTAATCAATAATGTTGTAAAGATTTTGTAGGGTATCCGATGGACACTTGTCTCATTAGGGAGCCCACCTCAGGGATGATGTAGATGCCTGATCACTGCACTGTACACCTGAAGCTGAAGCTGAATAATAATGAATGTCAACTATAATTACATATATATATTTATATATATGTTTATATATATAAATATATATATATATATATTTACAAGAAATGGAGTATAGCATTAGGAATAGAGACTGGAAACATAATGGCTGTATGCGATGTCAGAGGGATAGTAGATTGGGTGAGGGGGGTTATCACTTTGTAAGGGATATAAATGATAACTGTCTAACTATTACATTGTTTGGTACACCTGAAACTAATAAAAAAAAAAAAACATAAATCTTTCTGGTGCAGAAAGATAACCAGTGTCTGAAGCAGAAAGGTAAACTCTGTCATGTACATGTGAAGGGAAACTTGGGCCAGAATATGGATGGCCTGGTTGACATGGGATGTCATCCCATGGAGATGACATCTTGTGACATCTGGCGATGCAGCACAACATTGAACCCTGAATCTCTAAATCATCCCAGCTGGACATACCTGTCTCGATGATTCAATGCTCCAGAGAATTCCCTGGTTCTCCTGGGCCTCTTCCAAATGCTGCCCTTGGATTATCAAGGCCTTGAGGATCCTTTCCTAAAATCTCAAATTTATCTTCTGGGGTAAATTTTGGTCTCCCATGTACATTTTCTGTAATCAAGAGCAATGAGCTGGCTTTTCGAAGGACAGATAAATCCTTCCATTCTTTCTCCTGAGCTTTGGCTTGTTTTATGGGTTGGTTTTGTTTTTCGTTTTGTTTTTTGTTTTGTTTTGGCATCCACCTCTTCATGGCCCGACTCATGTTTTTATCCGCTTTGAAACTTTTCTCCTTAGTCTAAATTATTATTCTTCCTTTATAGAAAAATCTCCTGGGAGGTTTCTTATTCTTGTCTTGACACAGCTCAGTCTTTACGTTTCTGCTGAAGCTTTTGAACCTCACTTATCTTTGCATTTTCTGATTCCAATAATGCATGTTTATTTGTTTGTTTGTTTGGAGAGTTGCAATGTACAAGGTGATCAAACAACATTGTGAATGTTTCAATAAAAAAGTTTATTACATCACCATATATTTGATCCCCTTTACACCTGAAATCTATGTAAATTTACTAACAATTGTCACCCCAATAAAATTAATTAAAAAAAAAAAAGTTTATTACAGTAAAAGACACATTGCCATTAATCCTCCTCAAAACACTCCCTCACAACTCAAACACACTCATCCCATCATTCTTGCCACTTTCTGAAGCAGTTTTGAAGTCCTCTTTCATGAGTGTCTTTAATTTCTCTGTCGTGGCTACCTCGCGTAATCTGTTAGTGATTGTTTTTTCTTCTCCATCTAGTTCAATATATATTTGGTTACTTTCTTCTTCAAGGGTTTATAAGAAAGCATTTAGCTGGATGGCATCACTCAGTTTCCTCAATTTATTGACTGACCATCTAAATGGTGTCCAATTTTTGATCCTCTCTATTATGTCCATTTCCTTGTGACCTTCATCTCTGTTATCTTATTCAAGGAGAGCTGCCAAATCTACCATCTTCAGCAGACATTTAATAAGAGTCTTGCTCTAATGTTCCTTTTTATGTAGAACTTTTTCCACCCATGCTTTAGAGCAGTGGTTCTCAATGTGTGGCCTGTGGGCCCTGGGGATCCCAAAGATTCTTAAAGGGGAGCTATGAGGTAAAATATATTTTCATAATAATACTAAACATTATTTTCTTTTTCACAGTTGACATTTGCACTGATAATGCAAAAACAATGATGGGTAAAACTGGTGACACTTTAGTATGAATGAAGGCAGAGACAGCAAACTATACTTGTATTAATTGCATTCTTTATCACCTTGCGATCTTGTTTTTTAAAAAAAACAGCTCAATTTAAGAGTATCCTAGATGAAGGAGAAAAAATACTAATTTTATTAAAACTCGACCCTTTGATATATTTCAAATATCTTGAAGAACAAAAGGGGAAGTACACATAAAACACTTCTGCTTCATATTGACATTTGATGGTTATCTGGAGGGAAAGCATGTGTAAAATTGATTGCATTGCAAGTTGAACTAGCCACTTTTTTCATAGAACTCTACCTATATTCACTTGAAACAAAAATTGACAAATTATACAGATTAAGGTATTTGGCAGATAAATTTTTGAAAATAAACTAAGCCTGTCACTTCAAGGAAAGCAATTGACAATATCTTTTGCCTATGATAAAACTCAAGTTTTCAAGTGAATATTAGAATTTTGGAAAATATTGTATCTGTCACCATGAGTTTGACAGCTTCCCAATACTTAAAGCTTTTCTGATTTAATCAGTGGCCTTATTAACAAAGTACAATATTTTTTATATTTTATAATGAAGTGTGTCAACATTTGGAAGATTTGAAAAACTCAGTAAACCAATATTTTTCAAGTGGCTAATACTTGATTTTACAAAATCATGCAAAGATTAAAAATCTGCTTAATGTGCAAGCTAAAGTAATGACTTTTAGTGTAACACAGTATGGAAATTGCATCAATATAAAGTCAGATTCCATATTGCAACTACCCTTTAATAAATAATTGTCAAATTCTAGCGTAGTAACAAACAATACCCACAATTATTTAAAAAGACTATTAACATATTTCCTTCTTTAACTACATATTTGTGTAAGACAGAATTTTCTTCACACCTAAATTACAGCAACATACTGCAATGTACTGAATGTAGAAGATATAAGAATCTAGCTATCTTCTATTATGCCAGACTTTTAAAAAACTTACAAATCTGTAAAACAATGCCAATCTTCTAATTTTTTGTTGTTTTGGGGGGGAATTTGGGGCAACGTTTCATTAAAATTTGTTGTTTATTTGTAAGTGTTAGGGGTTTATCACAATAAATAATTGTATAACTGATTATTATGATGAATACAATAATGAATAAATACAATTCTTAAAATGTTCCTATATTAATTTCTAAGACAGAAAACATTAATAGATATAGCTCACATAAACAAAAACCTTTTGGGCTCCTCCATAATTTTTAAGAATGTAAAGGGTTCCTGACACCAAAAACTTTGAGAACTGCTGCTTTAGAGTCTTCAACTTTTTATTTATTTTTTTCTTTTGCATTGAGTTTTTCACTCTTTCTATGTTCAGCATCTTATGAAAGAATTACAGTTTTCTGCTTTCTGGATGATAGGCATGTTCATCCACAAATGCTGTCATTGGTTGTTCTTCGCTTCCCTAATATAACTCTAAGGATGCTTTTGCCTCAGCCACTGGAATTGAATGGCTTCTGATTCATCTTTTAGTGACTGAGCTTCCTTATGACAACCCCTCACCAACACTCACCTAGACATTTAGATGTCTCTTTCCTCATTGTTTTACTGACAAGTCTGCTTTAACCTCAAGAAGGAACCATTAAACCATTAAAAACCATTAAAGGGTTTTTGTTTTTTTTAATTATTTGCCTCCAGCTCCTTCAAAAAGGACTCCAGTGTTTCATCATCTGTCTTAATATTCCTGAGCTCAGAAATGTTACTTTTTTTTTTTCATCTAGAGCGTAATAAGTTCTGACAAGTTCCTTACACTTAAAAGGTGAGTTTTATCTACAAGGAAGACTATAGCACCATCTCCGTAAGTAGCAGGTATCACCACTGAGGGCTGGACCAGAACTCACACGTTCACATGGGGCCCTCAACCCCGCACAGCATTTCCAGGATGGCCTGGGGTAAAGCTCCATAGCCATCATGAGGCCTCTTATGGCACCAGTGGCTGCCAGAACAGCCTCAGGTTATCAGGGCCCTACTGGCCCCAACAGACTACAGGGGCTCCATAGAATGCTCCACTCAGAACATAAGCCAGTGCCTGGCCACAAGAACACAGCAGTGGGAGGGAATGAGGGAGGGTGGTGGAACAACGTGACAAAACAGAGCTTTCCCACATTTTCTACATCATGGCACAACAATAAATCATGGTTACTGGGGAAATGGTAAGCTCTTCATGGCTGAGGGGACAGACTGCACCTGGGAGCAGGGAGAGCGAAGTGTCCACATCTCTCCACACATGGGACCCATTCCAGGACTGCTGACCAACAGGAAGTTGAGCCCTTTACAGCTCATCTGAGGCTATACTTTACTTACAGACCTAGAGGCATGACCCTGCATATAAAAGTCCCAGAGATTTGGTCAGTATGGGAGTGTCCATATGTGCATGTGTGAGTTGGGAATAAAAACGGCCTTACAAGAGTTTTCTTTAACTGTCACAGTAAAATAATGTTAAACTACCTTATGACTAATGTAGGAAATTTACAAATAGCTTAATTGTACTTAGCCCCTCTCCTAGAATTTGTGTTCTTATTATTATATAAGTTACTTCTATATATGGTATAATTCCACCATGCATTTTTATTACTGTTTTAAATAGCCAATAATCTTTTATATGTATGTATGTAAATATATACATTATTTCTGGTGAGAAATCTGCCATTATTCTGTAAGTAATGTATCTTTTTCTTCAGTCTAATTTTGCAATTTTCTCTTTATCTTTGTTTTTCAGAAGTTGACTGTTTGCCTATGGTTTATTTTGAATTTATCATGCTTAGAGTCCATTGAGATTCTTGGGCCTGTAAATTGTTATATTTCATCAATTTAGAGAAATTCATGGCCATTATCTCTTCACATATTTCTTCTGCTCCATTATCTCTCTCATCTCTTTCTAGAACTCCTACTATACTTACATTATTACATCATTTGATGTTCTCCCTAAAGTCTCAGATTTTTTGTTGTTGTTTTTTCATTCTTATTTCTTCTTTGTTTTCAGCTATTATAATCTCTATTAATCTGTCTCCATATTCTCTGGTCCTTTCCTGCTGTTAGTCTGGATTCAGCTTTCTGAATTCAATTATGAAAATCAATTTTGACATATATTTTTCTATTCTAGCCTTTCCACTTGGTTCCTTTTAACATTTTCTCTCTTTTTTGCTGAACTTCTACATTTGTTTACACACGTTATCCATCTTTTCCACTCGATTCTTTAACTTATTTATAATAGCTATTTTAAAGGTCATGTCTGCTAATCCCAATTTCTATGCCATATGTGGGTCAATTCTTTTGACTCTCTTTTCTCTGGTTTATAGGTCACGTTTTCCTCCTTTATCTCATGACTTCTATTTTTTTTATTGTATGCAAAGGAACAATAGAAAATGAAGTCAGTAACATTTACCCCCAAAAGAGTATGCACATTCCTGTCTCAGGCTGCTAGTGTGTGAGTATCTGGTGGGAGAAGGGGACAGGATGAGTCAGTCTAATCTACAGATGAGCTAAGTTTGGGCCTTGTTGGCAGCTCATTTAATGAGATTTAGTTCAAATGCTTTGAGGGAAGGGTCAGAGCTTTGCCTTCAGCAGGGCTTGGAATCTGAGCATCAGTGCTACTCCAGAGACCTCTCTCTGTGGTTTGCACCTCTCTGTTCAGCTGCCAACTTTGGGGGTTACTGAGGAGTTCTAGTTGCTCTGACACCAACTCTTTATTATGTTTTATTAAATTGGAAATTATTTCAATCTCCAACAAGAAGAGTGGTTACCTAAGTGGTGGGAAAACCAATACTGGACTTGTATGCACTGATTTATAAAATTGTTCTGAGGAAAAGGCAATGCTTAATGTATAATGTTAAATTTAAAAAACAAAAACCAGAACATTAAGATATATTTAATAAACATTAGGTAAAAAAAAAATTAGATAAGAAAAAAATAAAATAAAAAGCTCGTCCATATCCATATGGACAAGTACTAGAAAGAAGCCCCTAAAAATGAAATGTTTGAACCATTGCTGTGGAAAGATCATGAGCAGCTTTGTCTTCATTTTTTGTTGTGATTTCCATTACTGATGTCAACCATATTGAGTATGTAGGAAATCGATCTGAAATAACAATTTCTTAGTCTATGAAAAATAACCCAGAGCCGAAAGGGGCCAGCTAGCCTCTTCTCCCCTAAGGCCTAAACAAAGAGAAACTAGTTTAAAATAGAGCAAGAGGACTGGATGAGGAGCAAGGAAGAAAGAGCCTTTGGACTGTCAGGGTGGTAAAATGAAAACAACAATGGGAGAGTTAGAAAAGGGGACTAAACCTAGAGAAATCCAGATGTGAAACCATCCAGTCCTGCCCATCAGTTCTTCATTAACTGACAGTAAGGCGATCAGACATCTCAGAGTAAAAAATCCTCATTTCCATCACTATTATTATGGACTAGAACCGGTTACCAAGAAAAGCTGTGGAATCTTTTTTCTCCCCCGGAGGCCATTTAAAATCAGATATAGACAACCACCTGCCTAAAATAATTCAGGTTCCATCCTGTCTAGAGGCAGAGGATTGAACTAAATAACCCCTGAAATTCCTTTTAAACTCTATGACTTTGGATTCCTGTGCTGATAATACTAAGAAAGCCTTATTATACAACTTTTTTCTAATCCTTTACTGTGTATTCTCTGTTTATGTTTTTTCAGACTAGAAAGGAAAACTCCTTCCTGCAAGCAGTCCCTTTGATTCTCTCCCTGACACAAGGCTGAAACTTTAGTATTGCAAATATCACTGGGGAATATTTCTTAGCTGCAGTTGATTGTTTCTTCTTTTACGGCCAGGTGTCACTGGGCCTGGAGAGAATTCACTTAGGAAGGGGCAGTGGGCTGCAGAGGGAAGAAACACCATGCCAAAGAAGCTGGGTGGGTGGGCAAGGCAGGAAGTGGAGTTGGGGGGGGCGGGACAAGGAGGGCAGAATTTATGGAAAGTCAGCAGACACAAAGCAAGTAAACATAAAAAGTCTGGTAAGCTGTCGTTGTGTGTGCATGTGTTCAAAGTGCTTTAGGACACAAAATTCTACACCATCCAACCAAAGCTATTATTTGACCACCGCAACTAAAATTGTAAATAATTCCACACCAAATGCTTCATAAGAAATCATCCCTGTTTGCCAAAAAGGGGGGAAAGTATTAGGAAAGTATCCGGGGAGGAAGATTATTATACACCTACTCAGAATGGAACATTAGTGACCTAGAAAATAACCAAACAAACTTTTTTTTTTGCCCTGAATTTCTCATCTCCCTAATTTGTCAGTGACCACTTCTGGGGGTTCTCTGTGAAGATTGCCTTTTCCCCTCCTTTGGAATGTGATTTTCAGCCAGAGAAGAGACCAGGGCAAGAATTATTGAAAGCCCTGTTTGGGATCAGCATTAACAATTCATGGGCCTCATTTCTAGCGCCACCTAAGGCATTGGGAAAGACACCCGATGTGCAGCAAGGGCTTGTTCAAAGTACCTCCTAATCTGCTTTGAAATGCACCGTGGACTGGGGCCAACTCCAGGTCAACATCCCGTCCTCATTTAGTGAGCTGCCTGGCTGTTCTTCTGGTCGAAGAAATGGGGGAAAAAAAAGGACTGCAAACCCAAGGCAGCCGCTGAAGGGTCTTTTGAAATGCAAACCTCTAGAGCTGAGGCACTGGAAACTTGTTTTCTATTCAGGGCCACTGGCTCACAAAGGGGGGAAAAAATCATCACCGAAAGTAATTTAGGTTGAAATGGAGCAAAGGTTAAACTCACGCAATTAAATGTTGACAACAGGGAACTTTAAACATTTTCATTAAGTAGACCCAATTTGGGAGAATGTATTTCGATTTCTGATGAGGGGCAGGTAAGAAGGCCTTTCACTCCTTTCAGTCCACCAAACTTCATGCAGGGGCAACACACATTCTACAGCTCTGGCCATTCCCCTCGATGCAACGCTCTCCTCTCTGGCTTCCGGATGCCAAACTCTCCTGGTTTCCCTCCTCCCTCCAGACATCCCACTCCTCAGTGGCATTTGCCAGGTCTTCCTCCTCATCTCAAACTTGAATGTTGGCTCCTCAAGGCTTGGCCCTGGCCTGCTTTTATTCCCACTGACATGTCCTCTACCTCAACAATCTCACCCACACCCTAGTTCCTCACTGTCTCTAAGCAGATGACCACACATCTGATCTCCATCTAGACCTTTCTTCAGAGCTCCAGGCTCACGAGTCCAGTTGCCGGCTGGTAGAACCTCTTGGATATCTCACAGGCACTTCCAACTTAGTGTGTTCCAAACCCACCCCCACCCCTTCTTCCAATGTCCTTTCTCAGTGAATGCAGAAGCATCTGCTCAGTTTCAAAAGCGGGAACGCTGGGAGTCAGTCCTGACACCTCCCTCTCCCTCACCCCATATCTAATCCATTCCAAATCCTACGTATCTCTCCTTTCTATCCCCTAAGTCCAAGCTGCCAGCATCTCTATGTCTGAAATGTCAAGAACTTATTGATGAGTTTCTCTACATCTATTTCGCCCCCCTCCAGTTCATTCCATATATATCAGAAGGGGGATCTTTCTACAGGGCATGGCAATGCATTCCAATGATTTTAGAATAAAGACCAACAACCTAATCATGGCTCATCAAGCTGTGAAAGACCTGTCTTTGCACAATTCTGCAGCCGCCTCTCTACATACCTTCCTGCTTCCCACGCCCCCTCCCAGTTCCACTGTGAAAACCACAGAGGACTTTCATTTCCTCCATCTCACCCTGCTCCTCTCTACACCAGCATCTTCAAAAATGCAGGTTTTCTCTGTCCATAACTGCTGGCCTCCTGCGAATCTGCTTAGTCAATTTCTTTTCATCCTCCCCATCTCAGCAGCATTACCACTTCTTCACAGAAATCTTTCTGAATCCCCAAGACCAAGTCAAACCTCTAGTTGTCCAGTTTCATAATCCCTTCGACTTTTTGTTTGTATAGGATTTATCACACTTTCTAATTAAATAACGGTTCTACATATTTAGTTGTTTCCTATCTTTTGCACGGCTGCTTCTTCAGTGCCTAAGAGCACATCCTGCATGTAGGACACACTCAGTGAAGTTATCCTGAATGAATGAATAAACAAGTAATCTTAATAGAGATAAAATTACAGAAGAAGGAGAAAGATTAGCTGGAGTCAAGTGACACAATTTCTATATTTTTATTTCTGTGAATTTAGTTAGATGTTCTCTCTCAGTGACTCACATTAGAATTAGTGACCATCTTAATCCCCAGTGGCTTTTTCACATTAACTGATGTCATGCCAGGTTTGCCTCTGTGCTTAGGTAATTTAGGTTTCATCTATATGTAAAGATTTTGTCTTCGGGAAAAAACGTAATTTTTGAACCCAAATTCTCTCATCTAAGATATTAACTGTCCTCTCCTGGTGTCACTTGAAAATACTATAGTCATAACTTTTATGCCTTTTTTTCAAACAGTTAATAAATGGTCACAAAACCCTATGAATACCCCTGAAGGCTTCTTTTCCAGTGTAGCAGTCATGCTTGGTCAACTTATCTAATAGCCACTTCTCCCAACTTTCTTATTCCTTGCTTTCTTTTAATTATAGAGGCTGCAAAAAGCCAAAAACCAAATTTGCCTGCTTCCTTGTAACTAGTGATGGCTAGAGAGACATAAAAGGACATCTACAAAGAGGAAGGAGTATGGGGAACTATTCTGCTCCCATTTTAAAAGAAAAGGCAAGGTCAACCTAAGATGTGCTTTTTTAACACTGATTACTCCATTGCTTCTACTTTTGAATGTGATTGCAACACCTGGGGCCATAGCAGCCATTTTGTGACCAAGAGGTGATAATCCTGAAGGCAGAGTCAATATGATAAAGATGGTGGAACTTCAGAACCAGCCTATTATGCCTATCTACAGAGTTTTTATGCGATTATAAGAAATAGCTGTGTCTTTATTGCTTGAACTGCAACTGGTTAGTTGGGTTTTCTGTGACTTACAGCCATACATAACTTGAATGACACATTCAGTTACAATGGGATCACTGATCACATTTAAAGTATAGGTGATCAACCAGATACAATTCTGTCTAACCATAGTGAATTCCAACCCTCATTTTTTTTATTTTATGCATGAAGCTATCATGAAAGGCTTTATTTCAAATTCCTTACTCAAATCAAGGTACATTGAGACTATGACATTTCCCTCATTTGATAGTTCTCCAGCTTTATTTCATAAGCATTGCTCTTGGCCTGAAGAGAATATAGATAATAGACATAATGTGCTCAGATCCTAGCTTCGTGAATTTTGATCTGGATTAACACTAAGCCTCTTAAGACCTTGTTCTCTATCAACTTTATCTTACTCTTTTTCATAATTGTTTTTTAAACTGGGTAGGTGCTTTTTCCTTCTGAGCACATAAAAATGAGAAATCAACACAATGAGGAATAAGTTCTCCCTACTGTTCTTCCAAACTGTTTCATGGTTCTGTATCCTGAAAAATCTTTTGAGGTTCTCTCCAGTAAACAAAATAATCAGAACATCCTCTGGCATTAGTTAGAATATCAGTTGAGCTTCTGGACCATAGACTCAAAGTAACAGTAGCCTCAATAAGAAAGGTGATTACTTCTAGCCTAACAGCCCAACCACTAGCCATGCAGGGTGGCATAATAGGTCCATAATATCGGTACCCAGTCTCCTTCTATGTTATTACTCAAGTATATCTGCTTAGCTTTTCCTTTTGGTCCAAGATGGTGCCTACCACATCCACATTCAGGGCAGCAGGGTGGAGAAAGGAGAATGGAAGATGTCCTTTCCCTTTAAGGACATGACCCCCAAATTGCAGGTATCACTTCTGCCCACATCTAACTGACTACCCTTAGTCACATGGCCCCATCTAGGTGGAAGAAGATGAGAAAATGTAGTCACTAGTCTAAGAAGCCATGCGCCCAGCTAAATATCAGGATTTCTATAGCTATAGATAAAGAAAGAAATTTTGAGGGATAATTTACAGTCTCTATCAGACTTCCCCCCAAGAGAAATCTGATTTCCTGGGCCAAAGTTGTAGTAACCAATAATAATGTA
The DNA here is from genome assembly GCF_964194185.1 of Rhinolophus hipposideros. Lineage (NCBI taxonomy): Eukaryota > Metazoa > Chordata > Mammalia > Chiroptera > Rhinolophidae > Rhinolophus > Rhinolophus hipposideros. The sequence goes on from NC_138060.1 coordinate 49,468,470, forward strand.
ACAACCTAGATGAAGTCAAATCAAAGGCTGAAGCTGGCTCATGGGCTAGGAAAAGATCACCCACCTTAATGAGAGAGACATGATATTTTTTAAGAAGTTTCTTTATAATAGTAGTTCTCAATGTATGGCTGGGACCAACAAATCAGCATCACCTGGAAATTGTTAGAAATGCAAATTCTTGGCCCCACTTGACTCACTGAATCAGAAACTCTAGGGATGGAGCCCAACAACCTGTATTTTAATGAGCTCTGCAGAAGATTCTGATGAATGTTCAAGTTTGAGAACCCCCACACTGTAAAAGATAGCACTTGATGGACTCACAATGAGTATTTATAAATTCCTACCATGTTTCCCTGAAAATAGGATGGGGTCTTATATTCATTTTTGCTACAAAAGATGCATTAAGGCTTATGTTCAGGGGATGTCATCCTGAAAAATCATGCTAGGGCTTATTTTCTGATTAGATCTTCTTTTCAGGGAAACACGGTACAATAAGACATGTGGTGCCTACACAGTTCTTGTGCTGAAATGAGCAATAAACTGTTCAGTTAAAGAAATGTTCTGATCATAATTGGTTTCCAAATAAAATATATATCTTTATATTAAGCAGTCTTTAATTCTTCTTAAGAAATATTCTATTAGATTTGTCTTTAACCTTTTAAAAACCGATATTTGTGCAGCAGTGGATTTCGAATTGAGAAAAGAGTAAATCCTCCTCTTACTGTTTGTCATCATAAAGACATGGCCCAGCTCTCTTTCTGATGCACTCAGCATTATGCACATCACATCTAATGGGGACATCTTGCCTCAAAGGAAGGAGTGCCAATGACTGGTTCACTAGACAGAGGAGGCAGGGGTGTCTGGGGCATCACTCTACACAAAGGTTTTTTTTCCTGGCTCATAGATGTGGATAATTACTTCTTTATACTGTCTTTCCTTTCTTTTATGGTCCTCTTACTTATAAGAGGTAATGCATTGCCAGTCTAATCATTTACAGCACTGCCTCTCAAACTTCCATTTGCAGATGAAACACCTGGGGATCTTGATAAAACACAGGCTCTAATTTAGGGGATCTGGGGCCAGGTCTGAAATTCTGCATTTCCAACGAGCTCTCAGATGAGGCTGGATTCTGCTGGCCTACAGACCACACTTTGAGTAGTAAGTATTTATGGAATAACAGAATAAAGAACAGAGTTGTTTCAGAAGGCCTTCCAAATTTAGTTACAGAAGTCTCCACCCATGGGTAGAGTTCAAATTAAGCGTTCAGCACCAGCCAGGTTAAAAACAGAAAGGATGCCTGTTTACTGGGGGCAGGGGACAAAGTGAGGAAACAAGCAGGGGCCACAGGATACCCACTCCCCAATTATTACTCCACCTTTGGTTCCAGGACAGGACATTCTCATGGTATAGCTGTTCTCCCTGGGAAGCATTATGGTTCATGACAGGTATACCCTCATGTGTGCATTCATTTAACAAATATTTACTAAGCAATGATTGTATGCGAAGGAGTCAACCCAACTCTCAAAGCATCATCTGGACAAGCAGAGGGACCCTGTCGTAACCCCACACTCTGCCTACGCTTTAGCATGTTATAATGCTCCCCGCCACTCCTTCCATCCATCAGAGCACTGGCTCATCTCCAGAACATTACCTCGGAAGTAGGTTTTTCTCATCAGGTTGTTTAATAGCTTGGCGTTACAGGGGCTCATTTACATTGAACTCACTTGCTTTATCCTGCAGGAGACGATGTTCTCCAGTTGGGGAGATATTTGTCCAGCAGTGCCCCATGGATATCTATCTCTACTATTTACTTACAGAGCTAGTAGTGTTCAGCATTTCCACTCTCAACTCAAAAATCACTCTTTTAGCCGGTATTAATGACAGAAAAACTATCTCTGATTCATTTTACACTCCAAGCCCAAACATCTTCAATGTCTTGGCCAAAAGACTCAATGTGTTTCTTGTTTTACTATTCCACAAGGCAAAATGAACTTCTGAAAAATGCGTCATACACAAGCTGCCCCTGGCTCTTCTTTTCATAATCCCTACAAAAGAACATTAAGAAAACTTTAAGAATGCCACAATTCAAGAGAAGAGACCATGAAGGCCCTGGGTAAACTGAACATCTTTTTCCAAGCCACAAATCAAGGATATACCTGGAAAATTTTTAAATTTAAGAGGACAAAGGAACAGAAGATTTAAGAGTAGGCTTATCCTAAAAAGTTTCAAACCTGTATTCGTCTTGGCACCGGTAAGCCAAAAGTATTCTAGAGGTGACATAGAAAGGGGGAAAAAGATAAAGGGACACAGAAAAAAGACAGATTATGTGCTTCATAACTATATATCATTCGAGATAAGCGAGATCAGTTTTCTCAAGCTCTTTTTCATTATCACCTCCCCAAGGAGTCTTTTTAGACATTTTGTCCTTAATGCCCCTAGGAAATTTTAATACCACAGATATGCTATATATCTGTTTATTTATAGTACGTATATACCATATGTTTTCACCCATTCCAAGAATCAATTCTCATCCCCTTGGAAGTGATATTGTCCCTGTTAATGCATGGGTAAGAGGTTGCTTGGTAACAACTAATCTAAAATCTTAGTAGCTGGTTACAACAAAGTTGTTTCTCACTCATATTCCCTGTATATCACAGGTCAGAAAGGGTGGAAGGAGGTGCTGTTTCCCCAAATCTCTTCACCCCAGGATCTAAGCTAACACAGCAACCACCAATGCCAGTGTTCCCGGATGCCAGTGGCAGAGGGAAAACAGCATTCAGGAAGGTCTCACACCTGCAGCTCAGAAGAGACACATGTGGCTTCTCATCTCAGGTCACTGGCTGGAAATAAGCCATATGACCCCCACAACCACAAGGGGACCAGGAAGTTCCATTCCACTGTATGCCCAGAAGATGGAGAGCTAGAGGAAATAGGAGGCAAGAGGCAACAAATGTTTTCAAAACAACCTTGTCTTTGGACAGTCCTGCTGTCAAAGAGTGTATGTTGCTAAATATATACAGAGAGGCTCTTGGGACCATAGGCTGTAAACTTGCCTTGTATAAAGCTCACCTGAGCTCTTGCCAGAGTTAACCAAAAGGACACTTCCTCTTCCCCATCACGCCATCCTATGCCCAGTCCATTCATACCCCAATGACATTGTAGCTGCAAACACCACATCCCCTCTTCTCTCACTACCACTTTTACTTCAGCTCCCCAATAGAGATCAAAAACCAGCAAAAGGAAGTTAGAAAGCTAAGAAGGCTGTTACAGAAACTCTTTAGATTGCAAAATTCAAACTGTTTCAATTGCCAGTGCCTTTGTGGGAAGCAGGTAAACCAAAAATAGTTTAATGCGTAAGCAAGGTCGTCACCAAGATGAAACAAAGTAAGTGCTCAAGAAATACCTAATATATAAATGAATGCATGGCTGGATAAATCAGTGAATAAAAAGTACAATGGGCAGCCCATTTTCCAAAGTCCTCAAAAACACATTTTCACCTTTATTGTTGTTTTCCTTATCTTGATGGGGACCAGTGGTGCTCTCCTTCCTCTCGTGTCATGTTCCAGTCTTAATAACAAGCTCCGTTTCCTTGTGTTCTCACCGTTGGCTTGACAACTGGGTTTGGAGTACCTTTGTTTATTACTCCACTTCCTCTTTCCTTCCTCTCTAACTGCAGGCAAGGCCTTGTCACTTGGCCCCTTCTCTAGATTAGCCCGCGTACCCTGTTTGACCTGTGACTATTCAGGCCTCGTGTTAACCCTCCCCAAATTCTTCAGAAGGACCTCATGACATAAACACAGTGCAGTGAAACAATGACATTGATAAACAGAAAGAAAGTATGATGTTGTTGCCAGAAACGTGCGCACAGAGCTGTGCTCCTTCAGCCAAGAATTGTTTTTGGTTTGCTGTTTCTCATTTTAAAACACACTAACGAGCAGGTGTTTAGTGGTTGGTTTTATTCATCTTTCCACATAGAGTTATGTGATCGGGCACTCCTGATGCAATTATCATAATTGCTGTTGAAAACTATGACCTATGAACAAGAACAAATCAGCCAATCGGTCCATATGTAGGCAGTTCAAGTGTCCAAGAGGAGGCTCGTCACTTTCGAACAAAAACATTTACTTAAAAATAAGAAAATGTTATTGAATCCCCTTTTGGGACAGAGTTGGGGGCCAGGGTGAGAATGTGGGAATGGGAGCTGGTCTTTCTGTTCTACAGCGGGATGGAGAGAATAAAAAAAATTTTTTTTTGCCTACCCTTGGGGGAAGGCAGAGGGAAAAGATGATCCCCTTGTTCCCAGAAATGTTTTGAGTCAGAAATTCTAGAACCAAGCCTCAGAAAGGGCAACGCAGACTTGCTCTGAACGCACCAGATGACCATCTGGGTTGTCAATATCCTGTAACAGGTCACTCCTTGTGCTGTGCTACTGATAGGTTACAGATTTCTTGTTCCACCTTTATTCATCTCATAGTCTTGACAAACAGCATAATGGAGAGGAGAAAGGATAAAATCATATGGGAAAAGGAACTTACTGTGCCCTTTCCAGGCAGGTAACACATTTACAGCTCTGCACATATATATGACCATGATGTGGGACAGGCACTGACCTGGGTACCAGGGGTACAACAGAGGACAACACACAGTCCCTGACCTCATGGAGATGACGTTTTAACGAAGAATAAGACACAATGAGCGAAGAGATGAACAAGTGGATGAGGCAATTTCGTGTGATAATTAATGCTGGAAAGAAAATAAGATAGAATAAGGTGATTTTGTTTTAATGCTACGATAGTTGGAGGTGACATTAGATAGAGTGGTCAGGTGAGATTTTTTCTCAGGTGGTGTCATTTGAACTGAGACCTAGATGATGAAAAAGGGAACAATAAGTACAGAGACCCTGGGGCAATAATGAACTTGGGGGTCATTCAAGAAACAGAAAGAAAGCCATGTGCCTGGAAAAGGGAGGAGGGTTATGACAGGAGATGAAGTTGGAGCAGTAAGTTGACTCTAGATCATGAGGGATCCTAAAGACCAGGGTGAAGTGTTTGAATTGCTAAGTATATATATATATATATATATATATATATATATAGTGTGCCTGTCACAAGTCAGAGTGAGAAGAACAGGCATGAGGCTGTCTTCCTTCTGTCTACCCCAGCTCCACTGTGTGCCAGCGAGATAGGTGTGGTCTTACAACTAATTAGTGCAAACAAAGTTATTATGTCATAAGTCAAGATTTCTAAAAGCAGACTCCAAGGCAAGGAGTCATGTACAAGTGACTTAACCAGGAAGTACACCCAGGAGAAACCAGTAAGGGAAGATATGGAAGGAAGATAGAGAAGGCAAAGAAACTAAGGAGGGGAGCACACTCAGGCAGAGTTCCACAGGCAGGAGCTACCGCCCCATCCATGAAGGCAACTCTGAGGGAAGATTGTATAACAGAACACCTCACAGTTATCCCAGTTTGAGATAAGAAAGCTGAGCTTTCATAGTCTCATACCTGACAGTCATTGGTTGAAGGCCACCCCAGGAAAAGTGGGCTCCAGTATCCTGAGTGCAATCCTCCAAAAAAGAGCTACAGGCGTAAACTATTGGCAGTAAAAGCACATTGAATTGTGTGTGTACACACACACACACACACCAGTAAAATCAGATCCTGGAGGACTGGGCAGAGTACCTATATTACCCACTGCACAGCCTAACTGAAATACCTACTGCAAAAGAAAGTTCCACCACTTACTCCCTATGTGACCTCAGTGTTCTCATCTATACAATGTACGCAATCATAGTACTTACCTTATAGGATTATTCCAAAGATTTAAATCATGATAACGTATTTAAAATGCTAACACAATCCCTAGCATATAAAAGATACTCAATAATTTTTTTTTCTCCTAATCAGGCATTCTAAAATTGCTGCACCACTCTAATGGAATGTTTCCCATTTAGTGCTTTCTCCATGCTCTTATGGGATCATGAAAGTGCCACCAATTTCCATAAGTATAATAGCTTTATAATAAGGTCAGTTGGCAAGCTAAAGGATTATCTTCAGAACCTTCAAAGAGAAATATAACTGCATTCCCACCTAATTATACATCAAGGCACCCTTAAGAATCTCTCTTCCCTCTGGGGAGGACTAGGAATATTCTTAATAATAGCCAAGGAATGTCATTAGCTATCATAAATAGATTTAGAAATCACAGGTGTCCAAAAGACTTCAATCAAATTCTTTATATGCAGGTCCATTATGAGTGATAATAGACTTGTAGCAGCTTCATGGATTCGTGGATTTATTTCACTGCTTCCATAATTGTATTTCAAATGCTATCCTATTTCCTAATAATGAAGGTACAAGCTCACGTCGGCAGAATTTTTTCTTTAACTTGATTACAGTACCCAGTGTCAAAGAATCTCTACTTAGCACTCAAAGGGACTTTGAAAATTTAATTGTGTTCACATGTCTTTCATCATCCCACTTCCCAGCATCTACATTTTGAGCTGTTTCTAAATTGGCCTATTCCTTTTCATCCATTAAAATAAGCCCACAACAAGCAAAGTATGACCTAAAATATGGAAATTAGAAACCAAACTCAATAAAATATAGAGCAAAATACCACTCAGATCAGAGTCTGGTTGGAAAGGAGAGTAATATATTCTACTCCTTAAAATCAACACAATCTATTTAGATGGAAATTAAAGGGACTTGACTGATAAAGATTGTGAAAAGTAGTTATTTCAGACTTCTAAATAAAGAGGGATTACCCTCCATGGTTTTCTCCCTTTTGTTGCAACACCCCACTGAAATTCCAGTAAAGGAATAAAAAATTATGTTACCCAAAAGGACAAACAGAGCAGAAGAGGGGATAGCAAAGAGATGGAGTTATAAATGGAACTGAAAACACAGCAATTAAAACCAATATACTGAACTATAAGAACTTCCTCTTTCTTCTTTCACCTGCCCCAACATGATAGTAGCCAGGCAACTTACTGTCCCTTCATCCTACTCCAGGCTGAAAGCTGAAGATTCTTCCCTAGGAAAGCTGAACAACACAGAGAAAAAACCTTTTGAGACATAAGGATTCCCCCAATAAAAAGATCCCCTCATTACTTCATTATTCTCAACTGGGGCCCATCAGTGGAAAAGGCCCCTCCCTCACAGTACACAGCTTTCAGTCTACTTTCTAATGCTTTACTCTCAATATATATGGAAAGCCAAAGATCACCATTTACGAGAATAGATTTCTGGCATGAAAGACACCAAAACAAATAGAAAAGTACGACCTAACGGAAACAGATACAACACATGTAGAAGAAAAGTTTGACTAATCTGCAGTATATATCTTTAGAAAGCTAAGAAAAAGATATTTCCATTTGTGAAATAAGAATAAGATGCTAGCAAAAAGTATCAATCAAAGCACAGAAAAGTATCATTTTAAATATAACTGAAATTAAAAATTTGATAGAAAAGCTAGATGATAAATTTGAGGAACCTACCTAGGAAGTAGAATAATAAAACCGAGAACGTAGAACAATTTTCCAAAGACATGGTAGATGGGAGGAATAATAAAACAAAATTAGATAATCCATCCAAAGAGCCTAATATCTGAGTAACATGAATTCCAGAAAGAAATAACAGAGGAAAAGGATGGGTAAAATTATTAAAGTCACAGTACAAAAAGATAGTCCATAACTGAAGACATGAGTCTTTAGTTCTCTAAGTGACAAAAACAATAAATAATAAGAGACTCAACCACAGGGTCATGTCATCATAAAAAATCAAAACAGCTGGGATAAATGAAAACTCTAAATACTTTCAGAAAGAGAAAATACTGTGTTTCCCCAAAAATAAGACCTAGCCAGACAATCAGCTCTAATGTGTCTTTTGGAGCAAAAATTAATATACGATCCAGTCTTACTTTACTATAAGACCGGGTCATATAATAATATAATACAATACAATACAATATGACAAATATAATACCAGGTCTTATATTAAGTTTTGCTCCAAAAGACGCATTAGAACTAATTGCGTCTTATTTTTGGAGAAAATTAGAACTAATAAAGGTCTTATTTTTGGAGAAACACGGTATGTCACATACAAATACTGGAAACAAGAATGGCAACACTAAATGACTCAAATTTCTGAAGTCCATTATTCTTAATCTAAAATTGTATACTAAGTCTAATCATCAATCAAATGTACGGAAATAATAAAAACATTTGCAAACACAAAAATGTTCAAATAAATAAACTCTCCATGCACTCTTTTGCTGGGAAGCTGCTAAATAATATGCTTCACTAAAAGAACCAGGGTTCAGGGGTCTGTGGTCTCTAGAAAGGTTCAACGGAAGTTTAGGGAAGAGAAGTCACAAACAAATAACTGGTGAAGAGAAGACTCATGGAGGCCTATAGATCCAGCCATTTCAGATAGAATAAGGAGGAGGAAGGCTGCAGGGAGATCTCCAGAGTGGGGAAAAAAATGGAACATATACATTATTTGATGTGTTTGATCATTTGGAAAAATAAAGATATTACTCTTTAACCGATCAGTGAGAGCATCTGGATAAAAAATAGAAAGCCTATAGAAAGCTAATGAAAAGTAAAAACAAGAGGCAACTGTAGTTGCTAGAGGCAGAGGGTAGGGGAAGGATGAAATGGGTGAGAGAGTCAAAAGGTACAAACGTCCATTTATAAAAATAAACAAATAAGTCATAGGGATGTAATGTACAGCATGGTGACTACAGCTAATAATACTGTATTGTATATTTGAAAGTTGCTAAGAGAGTGTTAAAAGTTCTCATTACAAGAAAAAAGTTGTAACTATGTATAGTGATGGATGTTAACTAGACTTCTAAAGATGAATTATCCTCTGTGGTTTAGACTTATGGTGATAATCACTTTGCAATATATACAAATATTGAATCATTATGTTATACATCCGAAACTAATATAACATTATATGCCAATTCTACCTAAATATTTTTTTTATTTTAAAAAGAGAGGCAACTATTAACGCCAAGAAAAACAAAAACTGTACAAAAGTACAACCACAACCGTATTACATTTCTCAGCAATGAATGACATTTATAAATTGAGATGATATAAACATCAACTTTTGATTGAACCAAAAAAACGTGATAAATTGGGTAGAGGTAGAGAGGAGAACTGGAAAGAGAATTGTGAAATTCTCAACTGCCTAGCAGGAAATTTAAAAATAATGTTAAGAGATAACATAAGACTATTGCTGGACATGTGGAAGTATATATGAGAAATAATTTCCAAAAAGGGATTAAAAGTGGTTATTTCTAAGGATTGGAAGTAAGGGATGAAAAAGGTTCAACAGGAAGTCCCTTTTTTTTTTTTTAGTGTTTTAACACTACTTGAATTTTTTTTAGTATATACATGTAAAACTTTCATATATATTTTTTTTTAACTGTGAGGAGGAAATAAGAAAGGTCCACTCTCTGTGATCCACTCTCTATCGTCAAATGTTCACAGACACAAAATTGTTCTTGTTGAGATGGTGCCCAGTTCAAGAGAATCTCTAAGGAAACCATAACCCACTCGAATGTACTTTTAAAGACTAAACCAATCTAAAGACAAAATAAGCAAACAAACAAAACAGAAATGGACTCATAGATGCAGGGAACAAACTGATGATTTCTAGGATGGAATGGGGATTGGGGAATGAGTGAGAAAGTGGAGGGATTAGGAAGTATACAAATCGGTAATCACAAAACAGTCACAGACACGTGAAACACAGTATGGGGAATGTAGTCAATAATGTTGTAAAGACTATGTAGGGTGTCAGATGGGTACTGGACTTATTGGGGGGATTGCTTCATAGATAATATAAATGCCTAACCATTGTGCTGTACACCTGAAACTAATATAAAATATTGAACGTCAACTATAATTATACTCATGGGATGGAAAGTACAAGGTCACACAATCAGGTTTGCAAACTCATCCTAGAAAAAGTGCTGCATACCTCATTGCTGGACATCACTATGGTAACCTTCGAAGTACTCCCCTTGGGAAGCTATGCACCGATGACAGTGCCTAGTCAACCCTTCACAGCAATTTCGGAACTCTTTTTCTGGAATGGCCATCAAAGCTGTCATTGTATTACCCTTGATGTCCTGAATGTCAACAAAATGTCTTCCTTTCAATATTTCCTTTATTTTCGGGTAAAGAAAGAAGTCATTGGGGGCCAGATCAGGTGAGTAGGGAGGGTGTTCCAATACAGTGATTTGTTTACTGGCTGATAACTCCCTCACAGACAGTGCTGTGGGAGCTGGTGCACAGTCGTGATGCAAGCACCGTGAATTGTTGACGAAAATTCAGGTCGTCTAACTTTTTCATGCAGCCTTTTCAGTACTTCCAAATAGTACTCTTGGTTAACTATTTGTCCAGTTGGTACAAATTCATAATAAGTAATCCCTCTGATAACAAAAAAGGTTAGCAACATCATTGCAACAAGTTTGTGAACTTAATTGTTGGACCTCATACAGCATAGGGCATATATCAATGGTATTGTAATAACTATGTACAATGTCAGAGGGGTAGTATACTTGGTGGGGGTTATCACTTTGTGAGGGGTGTAAATATCTGATCATTATGTTGTTTTGTACACCTGAAACTAACATAAAATAAAAATGGGGGAAGACTAAACCAGCTTGAAACTAAAAATAAAAGAAACATACTTAGTTTCCTAAAAAACAGACTCAAGTCAAATAAATAAATATAAAGTTCACTTTATGTTCAAGTCTGTATAGGTCTTTCAGTTTTGATCCTCTTTGATCATTGTAGTGTGTACACACACACACACACACACACACACACACACACACACCTTTATTCAAATCTCCCTAAGATGCAGGTTCTTATTTTTCACTTGTAATCATTTTGATTAAATGATTAACATTGCACCCCAGTTGTTGGTCTTTCAAGGTTGTCAAATAAAATATAGGGTGCTCAGTTAAATTTGAATTTCAGATAAACAATGTGTAATTTTGTTTATGTCCCATTCAATATTTGGGACATACTTATCCAAAATTACACATTGTTTATCTGAAATTCAAATTTAACTGGGTCTCCTGTGTTTTTATTTGCTAAATCTGACAACCCTATTTTAAGGGTTACCTCTGCCAAACTCATCTCGTATCGGCTTCTGAGTCCATCTAAAATGTAGCTGCTGTTTTTCATCACATGCTCCCACTTCACCACCTCAGCTCCATCTTGAGCCATCATTTTTTGTGCCTGGTCATCACTCCAGGACCTCCAAGGCTCTCGTTCTTTCTGAATAGGGTGGAGCCTCTGCCTTGCCAGCCTCAGCCAAGGGGTAATGCAGAGCTGGTGGCATTTCTCTATCCTGCCTACCCCTTGACATCTGCCAACACCACTAACATAGAATCTGTGCCTTTGTAAAAGATTTGGTGACACTTGACACAGAATATTCAATATGACAGAGTAAAACAAAACAAAAAAGGAAAGCCTTCACTTGGGACCTTCTCGTGGAAAACTTTGGTTCCTAGCTCACTTCCGTCTCCTGTGGCCTACTACCATCACAGCCTCTTCTGGGTGATAAAACCATTTCCATTAGTCATTCAGAATATAAGTCCCCTTTCAGGAGAGTCCAATTCCCACCCACCTGAGTGGACCTCACCCTTCCCCTACCGGAGGAATTTATTAGGATTAAGAATCTCCCAAGCAGTGACGGAAATATTTTATATCTCCACTGTAGTGGTGGTTACATGAGTACCCCCTTTGTCAAGATTCATGAATTGTACACATAGAATGCGTAGATTTCATGACATATTAATGATATAATATATCATTATATCATTGAAGTGGATCAACGAAGTGGATTTTTGTAAAAATATCCCCAAACAGTACTTTTACTGAAATGTGAGTTAATCATTCAGGACTCTAAAATAACACTGCAGGGATTTCAGCTGCACAGCCTGGGATTTTGCATTCCGAGTTTGGATTTCCTCAAGTTTGGTGCCCTTTTTGTTTCTTGTGATGGTCTAGCATCTTATGGGTACTTTTAAATAACACATACATACACACACACAAACACACACACACACACACATCCCATGGAGATAATACAATATAGTCCCCCTAAGTAGCTTACAGAAAGCAAAATTATTTAATAATCAACACTTTATGTGACCTAGAGACATGTGCAAGATATTGTTTGGTAGAATAATTCAGTCAAGATAAAAGTATCAGCCTCTCTCTACAAATGCACTTCCACATGAGGCAATATTAAGAAAGGAATTATTAAACAGGAATATCCTCTGAACTACTACAGGTGGAGTGGTGGGGTGGAGTTCGGGAGATGTATAATGTTGTTTTACAGGAATTGTCTTGGCTTCCAGGATTTTGCTGTTCAACAAAGGGAAAATTCCATTTTCAGCTCCAACCCTTATCAGGAAACTATTGTTCAATAAAAGGAGGGAACAGCTGAAAAATTCCTCACTATTCCACAGCCCAGAAAACAAACAGGACAGGAGGCCGGAATCCTGCGCTCCACCCAGAGAAAAGCCATTTCTGGGTAAGGAATAATTTAGGGCCAGGCATTTTGCAGATAACGTGGGAGGAAAGCAAACCTCTTAAGCAAAGAGTGGATACTTACTGTAAGCCTTTGGAAAGAGTGCAAACAAATTCTAACAACTTTCTATAAACTTTAATAAGTGCTATGATATTAAAGAGAGAAAGAAGAAGAAGAAATAAAGTAATCTAGTACCAAACAAAGATAGCAAAGGATCACCAGTAAGCAGAGTATTGAGAGAAACAAACAGGACTGTGATCAGCATCAGAATCATAAGAAAAATATTGACTACTATTCTGAGTACTCAGTGTGTACCCAGGACTATTCCTAAGTGTTTTACATTTGTGCATTTTTATATTTTGTGCATTTTTACATTTGTGTTTTATATAAGTGTATTTAATACAACAGCCCTATGAGCTAGTATTATTATTAGTCCCACTGTGCACATAATGGAACTGAGGCACTGAGATCTCAAGAAACTTGTACAAAATCACACTGCAAGTGTGTAACTGAGTACAGATTTGACGACACCACCGTCTACTTGTAAATCCTTAACCCCTGACCACTATGTTCTCATTCCCTGCTTCTCCAGGTGTGTTCCACAGACCAATAGCAGCACGAGCAGCACTCTGGAGCTTGTTAAAATGCAGAATCTCAGGCTGTCCCCCCAGACCTACTCCATCAGAATCTGAATTGTAATAAGACCACCAAGCTGTTCTATGAATATTAAAGTCTGAAATGCACTGCTCTAGTCCCTTTCAGAAGACAGATAATTCTTAGTCATGTCTGATTCCGATTTATTACCAGTGCCTTCGTGGGGATGCACTGGAAATGGATATCAGAATCTATTATATAGAATTCATAATTATTTTAAATAAATTATGCTCTCTTTTTGCAAAACACATATTGCTTAGTTAGGTTGTTTCAGGTTACAGGATGAGGCATCCCCAAGTTACTTTACAGCCACCCTTTCAAACTTTTCTACCAAGTACCCCTAACAGCTGAGCATATACCCCTAATGGTCTTGGGAGCCATAACCATTTCTCTCTCGCGCGCGCACTCGCTCTCTTCCTTCTTTTCTTCCTTCCTTTTGGAAAACAACTTTACTGAGGTATAATTTTCATACTAGAAGATTTAACTGTTAAATTTACAATTCAATGATTTTTAATAAATTCCGTGGATTCACTGAGATCTATAACCATCACCATAATCCAGATTTAGAGCACTTCCATCACAGCAATAAGGGTTCTCGTGCCTATTTACAGTCAATCCCCATTCCCATCACCAGCCCATCTCTATAAATTAGCCCACTCTGAACATTTTGTATAACTGGAATCGGACTCATACAATACATGGCCTTTTTCATCTGGCTTTTTCACGCAGAGTAATCTTTTTGAGGTTTATTCATACTGTAGCCTAGTTCAGTACTTAATTCATTTTACTGCTGAATTATCCACTATATGGAATCTTAGCCCTTTGTATTATTTAGCAAGCTTGAAAAACAAATTTGAAGCCTCGATATGTATAATTCAATCAAGTATTGTTTATGTCTATGTTGGCCTTAATAGAAAAATGTTTCAAATAATGTAGAAGTTTTCTCCAAATTTTTAAAATTTAAGTTGCTGCTCCAGCTCACCTTAGATTCCATTTGTATGATGTATAACCTTGGGTGATGGGAGTTTGTTTTAGGGAAGCACATGGGGATGAGAGAAAAGTGTGGTTATATAAGTCTTTAATCATGTCAGTCTTTAGTCATTCCCAAACTAACCCTTCTGCCACTTGCTTCAAGTCCCAAGATGAAGATGCCCACTGGTATAAAGAGATAGCAGACTGAGATGGACCATCATGAAAATTGCAATCAAGATTTTGAGGACTTTGTACTAAAAAAAATACCATCTTTCTTTTTATAAAAATATTGCTTTAATAAAGCACTTTTCTGTTGCACAGCACAAATAGCTACCTTTTATCCTAATATTCAAAAGCTTAGTTTTAAAGGGAAGCCCTGCCTTGTGTGTTCTTAATTCTTTGTGTTGAGTTTTTCAAATCTTGGAACAGCCCCATGCGACTGTTAATTAATTCCACAGATGATCAACTTGTTGTTTCCTAGCTGAGTTTCTATTAAAAATACCCTCAAGTCACCCAGTGCAAAAATCTTGTTCCTGATATCATTTTCCAATAAAAGAAACCAGAGCACCTTGGAGATACAGTTGATTCTAGGACTGGAGCAGGAAATACAAGATGATTCTGAAGCATTTACAGTACCAGAAAGTAAGATACTTCTTACTTTCTATTCCCAAAAATAATAATGATGGTATGCCCAAAGGACACAAGAGCCAACCTGAGCTCCCAATGGCCAAAGCTGGAACAATCTGAGAAACAAAATAAATAAGATAACATTGAATTAAAATCTAAAAACAAATCCATGAGACCACAGTAACATAAGATGTTAATTTTAGGGGAAACTGAGTACGGGATATATGGAAACTTTCTTCACTATATTTGTAACTTTTCTACAAATCTATTCTATTTAAAATCAAACATTTACTATTTTTTAAAAAATGTAAGTTACAACTAGAGTTATTTCAGAAATCTCTCAACAGAGAAATATACAATAAATTAGCCTAACTAACTATAGGCAATGGTTAGATGGATAGAGACTCTTTTGTTCATTTTAAGGAGTCACTCACTGCCCAGTCTGATGTCATCCATAGCCAAAGGCTTTGAGCTACATATGATGACTCTCGAATATAGCCACCTATCCCCAGCCCCTGTTCAAATACCCAAAGCCTAATAATGCTTCCCCGTTGCTGTCCCCCTCAAACACATATGACAACAAACGGTGGACAGTAAAGTTGTGTATAGTTGTTGGCTATTATTATAATGGTTCAACTATCCAACACACTCATCTTCAGGAAGGCTGATGTTTGTGAGTTTGGCCTCTTGGCTGGCCCTACTATGTGCTCAATCTTTAAAATGGATGCACATAATTTATAAACCATATGTCTACAGAGATCCACTAGCAAATAATGCAGTCATTCCTAAATTCTCAGAGTAGTTCTTGAGATCAATTATTCAAAATAAACGGAAGCCAATTTGGGATGGGGGGAGGGGAAGGGAGAAATGAGGTACAAATGGAGATTATGAAAAATGTCAAATCTATCCCTAAGTCTCCAAAATCAGGAAGTTGGGAGCTGATGCTGGGCCAAGAATGAGAACTCAGGCTCTCCCATGTAGTTACTTGCCATCCTTTATTCATTCTTTCAACAATGATTTATTGAAATAACTCTGGCCTATGACCTATGCCTGGTGGTCCCCTAGATAACCAGAAAAGAAGAAAAGCAAGTAGAAACAAGAATAAAATAAGTTAAGCCCAGAACTACCTATGTACAAAAGTCCGAAATTCTTTGTATTATCCAACAGTACCTGGTATACTGTAGGTGCTTAACAACTATTTGTTGAATGAATGGACACATCAGGGCTTTCCCTAGAGATACCAAAGTGAATACCTGGAGGAAGAGGTTAAATTCCAATGGCAAACTAAGGAACTATACTGAAGAATCCACTTCCTATGTGTCAAAGAAGGAATTGGTTATTTTTTCCTATTTTCCTTCGTGACCAGTGACTTTGCCCTACACCAGCCCAACCACCATTGAAACAAAAATAAAATTACTATTTCTAAGTGAACTGACGAACCAGTCTTTGGAATGATAACACCCAAGAGTGGATTTCAGAGCCTGTCTACCAAACACAGTTATCCTGGGGCCCCTGTGAAATAAGCTGATGGATTGAGTGCAAAGAACTTGTTCTCAAGTCAGAGACCAAATTAAGTTTTAATTACAACATTGTTTCTATATTTACGAAATTTAATTGATCTTAAAATTAGCTGAACGAGATCAAAACACTCTTAATATAAACTGAATGATCATTTGTAAACAAGTCTCTATAAGGAAAGTAATCAACATTATGCTTTGGAAAAAGGACTAAATTAAGAATTAAGGGAAGAGTGCTCTGGTACCAGTTGTGCCTTTTAGCTCTTAGAATTTTAGGAAGGTTCTTGTACTTCTCTGTCCCTCTGTTTCCTTTCCTTAAAAAAGAGGGTGGGCTAAAGAGTTAGACTACATTATTTCTAAGGTCCCCTCAGAGTCTGTATCTTATCATTGTAAGTATTGCCCTAATAATAATAGAATAATAGCTACTCATAAGTTGTATTTACTACATGTCTTTATACTTCTATGTATTTTGAAGCATTGTCTCATTTCATCCTCACAACAACTGTATTAGGTGGGTATTATTATTCCCATTCTCAGAAGAGGAAACTGAAGCACAGAAAGGTTAAGGTCCCAGGCAGTCCTCACTGTACACAATCCCAAAGGCATAGGTCTGATATGCATGCATTTCTGTCAGAGTATTTTGAAAATTGCTGACTGCCTGTACGTGAACTTAGGCAATCCAACGTCAGAGCCTGCACACTTACCCTCTTCCTACACCAGTGGATCTCAAAAGGTGGTCAGCAGACCAGGAGCAGCAGCACGATCTGTGAACTTGACAGAAATGCAAAATTTTCACCAGAGTCCTGACCTCAGAATCAGAAGCCCTGGGACTGGGACTGAGCCATCTCTCTGAACAAGCCCTCTGGGTGGTTCTGAGGCCAGGCCCAATGTGAGAACCACTGCTCCACACCAGCCTGCTCCATGACTTGTAGGAGATGTGACGGTGGAAATCAGGAAGTGTAGAATGTGATGGTTGGGGCATCCTCAAAGGTCATCTATTCTGGATGAACTAAGGCTTCCTTAAGCTGAGAAACAAGGGCCTTAACAAGAAAACCTGCAAAAGTAGGTCCACTTTAGAGACTGGCTACCTTTAGAGATATCATCTTCTTTTCACATAGCACTTCAATGAACAAAGAAAAAAATCCATCATTTTCCTTAAAAATATTGTCTATGACCATTCTTCTCAGGTGGAGGTATCTTCAGGACACATCTCTGAGTTTCCAAAGTGCTAGCCAGGGATTTAGCAGCAGGAAACCAATTAAACTCAGCAGGAGAGATCCGCTGGAGCCACCAAAGATGCTTTAATATCTTTACTTCTGGTGGATGGTCTCCCCTTCTCAGACACAGCATCTGATGTTCAGAAAGTGGTGGAAAGCATTTGACAACCCTTTTATTTCTTTTTTCGGCCTAATGCTGTTGATCTGGTGGCTTTTATCTGAGAGACACACAGATTGTCAGCTTGCTCTCTTAAAAAAAATAAAAAATCTCCAGACTAAGATATTCAAATAGCCAAGCCAGTGATATCATAGGAGACCATTATAAAATCTTCTCTGAGTTAAGTCTGCATGCCTCAAAGAGCAAAAAATTAATACACTGTTGTTACACAGTTGAGAGGGGAAATTAATTTATACAGAAACCTTTTCTAAAGCATGTTCTGACTGCCCAGATACTGTGCCAAATGGGAGCATTATCTGCCTTCCCAAAGTAAGACACCATATGCCCTAATCTGGCAGACACAAAGATAATTACATGACTCTGGCAGAGCCAATATGCTTGCTAATAAATGGAAAAATGAGGACAATGCAAATCAAAGTTAAGTTCAATGGGTATTCAGAATTGCGGTAAGGAAGCTACCTGCTGCAATTAAACACGATGACAAGCAGAAAATGGGTCTCTTGCATAGATTAAAAGAGCCAAAGCTGCTGTGAGAAGGCCAGTTTATATCAAGGAATATTAATAGAGGAAAGCAAGTTGTTTGCAGGCATGTGTGGTAGTTTCGTAAGATTCTAAGCCAAAGGGTAATTCTCTTTGTAGTAATCCACTCTTACAGGGAGTCAATGGGAGTTCTTAATAAAACCAAAGCTCAAAATGCCAAATTCCACACAATTACCTACAATTTTAAAGCAAAAAATCTAAGCGCAAAATGTTGTCTGGAAACTGGATTTGCATCAACACAAATCTACTGATGTTATGGCCCCAAATCATGGAAAGCTCTAGCCCACAGTAAAAGATCACCATCTGACATCAGCATACTTTTCAAAGCTCTTTTTTTTTTAAGCAAGTGATCTTCTTTTCTTCAGTATTTTCTCGCAAAGCTACTTGGAATTCTTATGTCTAAGCTCCTTGGCCCTGACATACACTGAAAAGCACTAAGTAACTGGAATTATCAAGCCTGACCTCCACATGACTATGGATGAAAGATGTAGAGACTAAAAAACAACAAAAAAAAATGGTGTTTCTTTGACCTTGGAAAATAACCAATTTTTATTGGGAAAAAATCTTTTCCTGCAATTTTTCTCTTTATTTTCTCCACCAATAAGTCCTCTGCCCCAGCAAGCCTTCCCATGTGTAGAAGAAAGAGCTCAGTCCTGGTGATAAAAGGAACATTGATGTGAGGGACCCAGACTGAAAGCATCCAACCTCTCTGAAGCGATCACCTTGAAATAAGATGTCAGAGGGGTAGCAGCTTAGGGGAGGAGGGTTATTTCATGAGGGGTGTAAGTGTCTATTATGTTGCTTTGTACACCTGAAACTAATTTTAAAAAAGACAAAGAAAAGAAAGCATCCAACCTCTGATGTACTGTATTAAGAACAAACCAGACTCCTAATACACCACTGGGGTGAGATGTGGGGACATGGCAAGCCCTGTGTGACGGGCTTCAGATTAAAAGTCCCTCTTGTCAACCAAGGAAAAATCAGACATTGGGAACATGTACCCTTGGAAAAAGAGTCCCTCCTAGAATGCTAACAAATTAAGTCCCATGAGTCACTCTTGCCAATTAAATTCCAGGAGAAAGACAGTGACAGATGTGAAAGTGCCAGTAGATTTGAGCTCTGTCAGTACAAATACCTTCACAAGGAAGCCTGCACTGTACAGAAGAAGGCAGCAGTGGTGAAATATTTACATATTGATAAATATCTAGACATTAACAAGCTTTCCAGTTTCATTCCATGCATTCTAAAAAGTAGTCCCAGGCAAGAGAGAGGAGAGAGAGACAAGGCCCTAGATCAAGGGATGACCACAGATTTAGGAAACCAGAAAGAGGCGGACCAGGGTCTCCATTCCAGGAGGATATCCATCATTGTCATTCCTTCAGGGATAACCTTTGCAAATCACAGGAAAGATTATTACCAGCCCAGACATTTATCTAATATAACATCTCCTAAAGCATTTTCCACACCTCTCCCAAGAGATGATTGGGTGGGGGCAGGGAGCTGGATTTTCAACTAAATTAGGGAAATGTTTTATTCTTAGAGATTCAAAATATCCACTGGCTTAGCAAAGGCTCTGAAAAGTCCAGCAATAAAGAAAGTTGTTAAATGTTATTTAACACATTTTCCTGGCTTCTTTTGTCACAAGAATCCTTTTGTTCACTACTATCTATATCTTGAGCAGTCCAAATTATCCTTCATCATACTATGCAACATAAAATTTAATTATGAAAATTTTCATTTTCTTATTCAGTATTTTAACGTTAAATTAAACAATAGTGAATTTCTTTTCTGCCAGTCTAAAGTAACACGAGTTTCTTTAAGGAAAAAAAAATCCTGATTGGAGTACCTATGAGATTCTGTTTGATTTAAATCTTTTTTTTAATTATTGTTCTTGTACCGGAGGCCAAGGTCAGACTAACTTTTCTACAAAGACAAACATAAAAAGCACCACCACAATTCAGGTCATTCTCTGACCCTCTAAAACAACAACAGAAAGACAGGACAGTTTGTGGAGGGGAGAGGAGGTATTACTGAGTAGTGACTGATTTTGACTGGTTTCTGACCTAGCTTGTCGGCCTGCTACAGTTTGGGGGAGCTGCTGAGTTGCTCATGCAGATGCGTCTCCACTCAAAACAGATTCTGAATGTGAAATTGTCAGAATTGGTCCTCTTCTCCACTCCTCCCACCCCCATCTAGGGCTAACTTACTTATTAGCAACTCAGTGTGGCTCACCTGCTTTTACCTGCCAGCTCTCTCCTACTTATACTGTAGAACTGGCCCTAAGTCCAGGCTGAAAAGCAGAGCGACTTCCATGCTGAGGCAAGAATGACCTTTGAATGCACCTCTAATTTCTCATGGTGTGAATCAGCTCTTGCCACAATGATGCCACAGAACAAAGTACCCCAAAATGCAGTGGGGTATGAAAGACAACAACAAACATGCCTTTGTCTCACTCGAGTTCCCAGAGATGGTTCACCTTCTGCTTCTGGTTGGTTAGCTTGGCTCTAAGCTGTGGGTTGAGCTCAGGTCAGCTCCCTGTGTCTCTTCATTCTAGGCCCCAGGCTGAAAAGGCAGTGGATATTTAGGCTCTTAAGGTGGCTCTCTGGAGCCAAAGAGAGTGTGTCCAATAGCACAAGTACATTTAAGGTCTCTGAGGTTCATATCACATCTGCTAACATTCTACTGGCCAAAGAAAGGCACACAGCCAAGCCCAGCATCAATGGGGGGAAAGTGAAGGAGAGCGGAGTGAATATTTGCTGAACAGCAGTTCACACTAGACTATCATACATTTCTTCCCACGCTTCTCCTTGCACTATGTATTTTGAGGTTTCCTCGCCTCTAACTGCTGCTCTGGCTTTCAGCAACCTGGATGATTTTAACCATTTGTACACTGCCTACTTTCTAACTTCCCGGGGGCCTTCTGGGATGCCAGCCAACTGGACAATGCTAGAGTGGAGACCTAGGAGCCAAAATAGGATCAAGGGGGAAGAGGAGCATTGGGAATCCAAAGTAGAAAGAGGTTGGGTATGAGCCCTGATGTTAGGGAGTAGCTAGAAAAATATAGGGAAGCCCAATTCCATCTTGCAGGCAGGAGGGTCCCAGCACAGAAAATAATAAAAGATGAACATCCATGATCAGATACTGAATAGAACCTGAAACAAGGCAGAGGACAGCAGGTTCTCCTGGCTGGTTCCCACTTGGCCATCAGAGTCTTATTTTGGACTGTCCCAGGCCAAATTTGTTACCGTGACCTGCTGTCCCACCCAGGGCAACAGGCTGGTGGTGGCACCCCCAACTCCTCACTCACCTCCAGACTGCAGGGCAGATGGAACAAGTGGTTTTTGAGTTCATTGTTCCAGCCTCAGCTTAGCCCTCCCTAAGGATGTTAGGAGGTATGTTAGGAGACATACCCCCCAGCATCCCTCCAAATGATTTTCCCTTTCCACCAAAGACAGACGTTCCCAGACTTTGCCTTACATGGGAATCACCTAGAAATCTTTAAAAAGTGACTCCCACCCCCCCCACACCCCCACCCCCCGGCATTCTGATTTAATTAGTCTGTGATGCAACCTGGGCACCAGAATTTTTTAAAGCTCCTCAGGTGATCCTAATGAGCAACAAAGTTTGGGACCCACCAATCTGGAAACCTAATCTCATTGATCATATTGCCACAAGAGTTAATTTTAAATCTACAACACAGTTTGGGATGGGCGGAAGATGACCCTAAACTGAGTTTGTACATGAGAACTGGAGAGACCCCAAATGGCTCTGCATAAGGAAATACAGGTCCATAATCCCTTATTCTGAAACACAAAAGACTCTGAAAATTGAAAGTTTATCAAAACTCAATGGTAACAAAGCCTGACCTTACTTGAACTCATTTGGTAGCAAGACTCAACTATTTATAGTCTTTATTTGTCCCACTTAGTGAGAATGTTCATGCATTTTGCCAGGAAAATATTAATGTGTATAATTACAGAGTGCTTTCCCAGACCCTCCTGAAGTTTTTACATAATACACAGTATGTGTAATTGTCTATATTCTGAAAATTTCTGAATTCATAAAAGAAATGTGTGCCCCTACCAAAAACAAAAGGCTGCAAGCTGAGGGAATGTGGACTTACAGAATTATTTGTTTTATTGCTCCTTAGATATCAAGAGCTGAGAGGAAAAGAAGGTGATAGGAGAGAGTAAAATGACCAAACGATATAGCCCTTGTGTGACTTATATAAAAATGTCCCCCATCTGAATAGATTAATTAGAGAACAAGACTACCTCTGGATAAACACAGCCCTTCAGTAGGACTCACAGCTTGATAAGTAGATCACAGGCTGGATTTATTCTTACTCACTTCCCTTGGCCAGATTTTGTTTTGTGCAGTGCACAACCTATACAATCGTACAGATGGCCTGGCCAAGCAATTTCCATAGTGGCTGAAACCTGAGGTGCAGAAATGGGCAAAGCTTTTTCTAAATATTATATAAGGATGTCTAATATTAATTTTTTAGTTGTCTCTTAATAAAACCAAAATGTCTCTGCCTCCCAAACCTTTAGCATAGTCTACCACACAAAAGCTTTGGGGCAAAGATCAAGGGCAGGCCTATGTAGAATGCACGTGAGATGGTATGTACTTACAGAATGGCAAGCATGGGAGGGCCAGAGTTTATAAGATGGGACGTTGGACTTTCCACAAACTATTAAATAGACCTCAGACTAATTTCATTCAACTATTAAAAAGCAGCGTTTGGTATGAGTGATCCCAGCCAATGTCTAGGCTATAAAACCATTTCATTGAACATTTAGTATGCTAAATATAGCATGCACTATCCCAGGTGAGACTCACAACAATCCTAGGAGAGAAAAACAAGTTAGGAGCTATGAAGTCATTTGCTCAAGTAAAAGTAGTTAAAAAGTGGCAAAGCCAGTTATTCAACCTAGATGTTTCTGATGCCAAAGCCAATGCTCATAACCACTACTCTGTGCCTACCTCATCACAGCTGTAACAGCACTTGGCAGGGTGTCTGGCACATAAGTACCCAAAGGTCACCTCAGCCAAAGCAAAAGCAAAAAAAAAAATGATATCTACCCAGCAGTGCATATTGCGGATCTCGTTAAATCTATGCCTTAAAACTAAACAGCCTTCCAGACTAACACTAGTATGTGAAACATTTTTTTTCTTTCTTTTTTTTAATTGGGAATATTGGGGAACAGTGTGTTTCTCCAGGGTCCATCAGCTCCAAGTCGTTGTCCTTCAATCTCGTTATGGAGGGTGCAGCTCACTGGCCCATGGGGGAATCGAACCGCTAACCTTATTGTTCAGATCTCGCACTCTAACCAACTGATCCACATGACCATCCCATGAAACTCTTGACTAGCTCCTGTATACTTGCCTGCCACCTTCTCATTTATAGAAATCTTACCATACAAATATAACCAAAATTTCAGCTATATGCTTTCTTCTGGGCATTTCATTTGTAGGATCCATTAAACTTAACATGACCATTAGTTACTTAGAACCAAAAAATACTGTAGGCAAAGCTGAAAGTATTCACAGCATTATTTATGTGCAAGGGTGGTTCCATTACCCTCACAATTGTTAATATGCAGCAGACCACGACAAATGCAGCCAATCAGGACAGAGCAGTGCCCTGACCTGTGGCCAGCCACACATTCAGCTCTCTGCTTAAACTCCTATCAGAACTCAGCAATCAAAATACACTAGTGATGATATGATACCTAAAAAGCAACGTAGGTAACTTGAAAATAGAAATTTTCTGCTGTTAGGGATTGTGCCAGAGACATCTGGTTATCAACTATGGCAACAGCTAACTATGCCTCAAAAATGTATCCTCCCCAAAGGGTCTTCTTCAGTGCTGGTTATATTCTGTTTCTGGAGCTAGAGCTAGTCACATAGATACATTAAGTTTATAAAAACGCAGTGGGCTACACATTTATAATATATACACTCTTCTGATTGTGCGCTCTACTTCAATAATAGTGTTTAATAAAACAATTACCAAGTCTACACAACATAAGCAAATTAAAAAAAACCAACTGAGAAAAGTGCTGTGTTCTTCACAGGTGTAGAGGTGCCATCGGAAGCAGATGGCCAAGCAGGAACTACATGCGTATTTCCCAGAGCTGCCTGCTTCTAGATGGAGCCACATGACTCATTCTCACCAACAGAATGTGAGCAAAAGTGATGTGTGTCATTTCTAGGCCACTGTGGCTAAAATGCTGTGTACTATCTCTACTCCCTCCACCCATCTGCCTAATGAATGAAGAGGATTTCATTGCCCTAAATATAGTAGATCAATCAGAGGGAAAGCTGCGCAGACCAGGAACACCCATAGCGAACTTTTAGTGACCTATAAATAAAATTCTATTTTATCAAGCCATTGAAATTTGGAGTTTCTTAAAGCCGCTAGTGTTATTCTAATTTATATAACTACCCTAAATCTGTTCACTTCTTCTTCTTGACTAATGGAATTCTGGAGTGTTTCTTTGTTTGTTTGTTTCTTTGTCTGTGTTTGACCATATGTCCACTTAAAAATACCAATCTCACCATATTCCCTTGAAATTAGATGTGGTCACATGACTTAGTCCTGGTCAATGACATATAAATGGAATTTGCTGGCTCTGACCTCCAAGAAAGTCCTTTAAAATATTCTGCTTCATCCCATGTGGAGCATAGACCTGGTACCTGAAGTGCAGCAGCTATTCTGCAACCATGAGAGCATACTAAAGAAAGTCATGAACACCTCTTATGCTAACCACCCAATCAAGAAATAGAAAATTGCCACTACACCAGAAATCTCTCGGGTATCCTTTCCTGATCACAATTCCTTTTCTTCTCCTAGAAGTAACCACAATTCTGCTCAGTCTTTCTTATTTATTGCATTTCCCTACTCCACGTACATACACACCCAATACACATACATACAAACATTCTTTTTTTTTTAATGGCAGTTGGGTATAAGAAGTAGGGGATTCAAGTGTCCTCATGGCAGTGACATAGGGTATCCTCAGACCTACACAGTCTAATGGTGCATCTTATCTTTGTGAAAGAGAATATCAAGACCCACTTGTCCTACAAGCTCTCTTTTTTGCCTTGGTGTCTCTTTCTCTGCCTTCTCTTTGCCCTTAAAACATCCCACCAGAAGGGACAGGCTTCCTCCTGTGTCATATTCTCCTTCCTTCCAACTCTAGTTCCAAGAACAAGCCTTAATGGGGATAATTATTTCTTTCTTTACTAAATAAGAAAAACTCTAGTAAAACAGGATTTTGCAATGCTACAAAAGGACCTAAAGGAATCTAGAAAAATTCCCCTTCTCAATGCCGAATGCTTGAGACTATCTCTTGCCAAAGAAGTCAAGAATTTAACCTATCCTCCTGAATCACTAAGCCTCCAGGTAGTTCAAGGAGAACTTAGTAGCTTAAAATAACAACCATTTATTGTGCTCGTGAGTCTGCAGGTCATCTGAGCAGGTTCTTCTGATCTCCACAGAGCTCACTCATGCATCTGCAGTCCAGCTGTGGGGCTAGTTGACTCTGCAAATCTTAGCTGGGATCTCTTACATGCCTGGGGGGTCATCTGACTATCAGCTAATCTACAAAGGCCTTGGCTGCTCCATACATTTCATTCTGACAGTTAAGCCTGGCCACATTCTTCATGGCAATCACAGGAGAATAGGGGAGAAAGTAGAAATGCAAAACGTCTTTCTCAAGCCTTTGTAACAAATCTGCTAACATCCTATAGACCAGTGAAAACATATGAAACCCAGATTCAAGTGATGGTAAAATAGATACAGTTTCTTTAGTGAGAGAAACTGAAAAGTCATAAGGCAAGAGGCATGGATTCAGAGGGGGTCAAAGAATTGGTACCATTAACATAACTAACGATCTAGTATACCCACCAATTCCCATCTGCCACTGATTTAGGACAATCCTCAGCCCCCCCAGTCTGCCCAGGAGCTTGAGTCAAGGGAAAGACCTCAGGCAGAAGAGTAGCACAACGTTGGCAATTACTGGAATGGTGAGTACAGGAAATGTGGATGGACTCAGTAGTCAATTGACTGTTTGGTAGGTGGTCCGTGATGGAACTGACTTGTCATATTTTCACTCAGAAATCAGTACTGGACACCTGGATAGATGTGACAGAAAAAGAAAGACATATGAGGCAAGTTCTAAGATGGCACCCACATTGCAGGGTGCTGCACTCACCCCCTCCTACGAGCAAAATTAAATATACATCCATACAGGTAGCAATTACTCCTGTGCAACAACTGAGTGCTGGATGAACAGCTTCTAACAACAAACAAGAGACAGAGAAGATGCAGGAGCCCTCTGGGAACTGCAGAAACACTCCATAGCTGGAAGAGTCAGTGAGAACCACCACTCACTTTCCCCTCCACTTTGCTAGGGCAGTGGGGAGCTCTGTTGGGTGCTTTGGCCTACTTGCAAAATCACCACAGCCCATTCACAGCTACAGTGCCTGGAGCTTTTTGCCTCTAAACAAAGAGAGCAAGCAGGAAGGACAGGGCATCACCACACCCACTTGGCCTCCCTGCCCAGAGATTCTTCCCCTACCACACCCTCCCCCCCAGTCTAGTTAGTGCCCCAGGCACCATAAGCGCATGTCCAGCTATAAGCAGCTTCCGAAAACAATCCGGCAAATAGAGCTTACACAGAGGTCTCTTCTACTTGGGACTACTGTACATCAAACAAGAGAGACTGCATAGAGAAGGCGGAGGAACTGTGGGAGTTCTTTGGGACTGCAGGAGTCGTCCAGGATTGGAGGTGCTGGTGAGAACTGTGGACAAAAAAAGGGGTTCTATGGAAAGTAACCTCCCAGGGAGATCTGATCATAAATTCCTAACTGGGAAGGTCATGATGGGTAGTCACACTTCAGGCATAAAACTTCTTCAGTAAATGCTTATCTTTGCCTCAAGCAAGCCCTGTCCATTGTTTCTGTGCATCTAGGTTAATACACCTTTGAAATCTCTCTTTTCAGACCCTTCCTTCTAATATGTGATCATGCTTCCAGAACCCTCAAGAGAGCACATAATCTTAACTAGCCTGGAATCCAATCCTCTCCTTGCTTTCTCCCACCTCCATGTCATCTTCCTTATGTTCCCTCCTTAATTTCAAATGCTTAAAAGAAACTGCAAGACTGTTATTCTCTTGGAGTATTTGAGAACTTGCTACCTAGCATATGTCATCAGTTAGGCTCAAATAAGCTCTTATAAAAATTCTTTAATAGGTTTGGACATTTTTTATGTCAACAGAACTATTGTTTCTGTCCCCCTCTACCTCTTTTGGGTGGGCAGGGACTCTGTCCAGGTGCCCTGCCTATAAAGTCACTGCAGTGTGTTCCCAGACACTCTGCCTGAGCCCATATTGGCCCTAACAAAGGGAGCAAGCAGAATCAAGAGGGAATTACTACAAGCACCTGGCCTCCCAACATGGAGCTGCTCTGTTTCAGTAGGCCCATGCTCAGCCCTACTGGCCTACCAAACCCAACCTGCACATACAGTCTACACAGAGCCTGCTTCTACATAAGGGTACCTATCTAAAACTGGAAAGGACAGCTATTTTGTCTAATTCATATAAACAAACATAGAAATTCAAACACAATGAGAAGACAGAAGGATATCTCTCAAATGAAGGAACAAGAAAATATCCCCGGGGGTTAGGGGGAGGATGGGGAACCCTAAGGAAATGGAAATAAGTAATTTGCCTGATAAAGAATTGAAAGAAACAGTCATAAGAATGCTCACCAATCGTGCCAGTGGACTAAAAGAACTTAGAGAAAACGTCAACAAAGAGTAAGTATAAGAAAGAACCAAGCAGACCTAAAGAATATAATAATTAAAATGAAAAACATTAGAAGGAATCAACAACAAGTTAGCTAACAGAAAAATGGATCAGGGACCTGGAAGACAGACTAGTGGAAATCAACCAAACAGAACAGCAGAATGAACAAAGAATTTAAAAAACAAGGGTAGTTTAAGGGACCTCTGAGACAACACCAAGCACTCAAACATCCACATTATAGGGGTCCCAGAAAGAGAAGAAAGATAAAAAGGAGCAGAAATTTTATTTAAAGAAATAATGGCTGAAAACTTTCCTAACCTGGGAAAAGAAACAGACATCCACCTCCAGGAAGCATGGAGAGTTCCAAACAGGGTGAACCCAAAGAGACCCACACTAAGACATACTGCAGTTAAAATGACAAAAGTTAAAGATGAAAAGACAATCTTGAAGGAAGCATAAGAAAAATGGATTACATATAAAGGAAACCTTATCAGGCTATCAGATGATTTTTCATCAGCAACTTTACAGGCCAGAAAGGAATGGCAGTACATCTTTAAAAGACTGAAAAAAGGAACGTACAACCTAGAATAATTTGCCCAGCAAGATTATCATTCAGAACTGAAGGAGAGAAAAAGAGCTTCCCTGACAAGCAAAAACTAAAGACTTCATCACCATTAAACCTTTACAAGAAATGTTAAAAGGCCTTCTTTAAGTAGAAAAGAAAAAGGCAGAACCAGAAATAAGGAAATATGAGAAAGGGAAAATCTTCACAGGTAAAGCCAAATAGTCAATAAATATAGCAAATCAGAAATTTAAAAAGCTACTACAAAGGTATACATACATATATCAAACTCAACTCAAACCATAATAAGCAGTTAGGAGATACCCAACACAAAAATATTTAAAATATGACATCAGTAACATAAGGCATGGAGAGGGAGCAAAAATGTAATCCTCATAGAATATATTCAAACTTCAATGCCTATCAGCTTAAAAGAGATTAAGAAACAAGGAAAGGAACACAGGACAATTATAAAAACTACCTAAAAACTATTAACAAAATGGAAATTAGTACAAATCCATCAATAATTACTTTAAATGTAAACGGATTAAATGCTCCAATAAAAAGACATAGAGTGGCTGAATGGACTAAAAAGAACATAACTCATCTGTATGCTGCATACAAGAGGCTCACTTCAAATTGAAAAGACATACAGACTGAAAGTGAAGGGATGGAGAAAGGTATTCCATGCAAATGAAAATAAAAAGAAAGCTGGAGTAGCAATATTTATATCAGAAAAAATAGACTTTAAAACAAAGAATGTTAATCACGTCATAAATTACACAAATGTCTAATCACTAAGTTGTACACATGAAACAAACATAATATTGTATGTCAACTATAATAGAAAAAAATTTAATTAAGAATAAAAATAAAAGCATAACTAAAACATGAAGTAAATAGTTATTTAAAAAAAACAAAATTGTTATACTCACAAGGATATTGTATAAAAGATGATAATTTAGGGATAGAGCCTTCGGTTGATTAATTCACATAACAAGAGGAAAACCAGCATTTTCTCACAAATTCCCTCTTTCCATGCATTCCCATAAGAGGCAAGTTAAAACATTATTACAACAGAAATAAAACAAAACAAAAACAAAACATTGGTTGCATTATCTTACAAGAGGGACTATTCCTTAGGCAGGTTTTAAAATCTTTTTTATAGAAATTAATCTTCCCATAAACATCACAGAAACTGCAAACTTAACTTCATATTTATATAAAGAGAAGGAGAAAAAGGAATATAGACCAACATGCACACACCATCTTGGAAAGCAGCCTGTTGCAAACACAATTACATTTGCTTCTTCACACTGAATCAAGATCACAGAGACATTCAGAAGTGAAACTAAATGAGGAATAGATAACAATACGTTTGAGTGGTTTATTACTTGTGCCAGTCTGGAAAAGTCTGAACGACAGTATGCTCTTTGTTTATTTCAAGAAAAATGAATTACTTTAATACCAGGAAACTACATTTGATAACTATTCTTTAAGTCAACAAACAAAAACAAAACATTTCCTTTTTATAATCTGACCTTCTGCAACTGTATTTAGTCCATGCTTCTGTTGTGGTTAATGGTTGTAAGCAACAGAAGAGGAGTTCTGACTGAATAAGCAAAAGAATATTCAATTGTTAAGCAGGTCACAAAGTCCTTTGGAGGGGCTGGAGAACCAGGCTTGAGACGAGTTCCCAGAAACAGTTTCCTAATCTATACTGCAGAACTAGTTCAATTAGGAAACTCTTGTCACCACCACTGCTACCAGGCAATAAATATGCAGTGTGAACCACTGCTACATCCATTCCAAGAATTCTACCTCATAGCCTTAACCACCAAAGAAAGAAAACAAGTTCACCATCTGTATTAGTTAGGGTTCTCCAGAGAAACAGAACCAATAGATTATATGTTGATATAGATAGATAGATAGATAGATAGATAGATAGATAGATAGATAGATAGATAGATTAGATTAATAGATAGATAGATAGATAGATAGATAGATAGATAGATGATAGATGATAGATAGATAGATTAGATAGATAGATAGATAGATAGATAGATAGATAGATAGATACAGAGATAGATAGATAGATCTATATCCATATATATAATATATATCCATATACATATGGATATACATATACATACATACATATATATATATATATATATATATATATATATATATATATATAGAGAGAGAGAGAGAGAGAGAGAGAGAGAGAGAAAATAGATTTAAATACAGAGATAGAGATGGAGATAGATATATGAGAGAATTTGGCTCATGTGATTTTACAGGCTGGGAAAGTGAAAATCTGGTGGAGAAAGCCAACAGGGAAGAGTTACAGTTCAAGTCCAAAGGCAATCTGCTGGCAGAATTCCCTCCTGCTTGGGGGAGATTAGTCTTTCAGTCTATTCAGGCCTTCAGTTGATTGGATGAGGCCCACCTACATCAGACAGGGAAACATGCTTTATTCAAAGTCCACTGATTGAACTGTTAATCTCATGCAAAAACACCCTCACAGAAACTCCAGCATAATGTTTGACCAAATATCTGGGTACTGTGGCCCAGCCAAGTTGACTCATAAACTTAAGCATCACACCATCCCAGCCCTCTTCTGTTACCATCTTTTGGATCATAATTTGGCAAAGCCACGTATGAGTGACAAAGTGAATCAGTGGGTACCCAGGCAGGAAAGAGATGGCACACTCAGAAGGATAATTGCAGAGTGTTTATTAAGAGGACTGTTTACAGTGGTGTGGGAAGGGATGTGACATACTTAAGGACTAGCAGCAGGGGACACCATTATTGCACCTAGATCAGAAGGGTCAAGGGAAAGGAACCAGTCCTGGAACAGTTAGTAGAGATAGTAAATAGTTTTTTGTTTTGTTTTGATTCAGAGCTTTGGGGAAATTTATTGAGACCCACTTTCATGTACCCAAAGATTGCTGAGCTTTTCTCCATCATTGGCAGGTGTCACAGCTGGTTGTCCTTTTATTACCACTAGTTGGTAGGCCAGATTACAATGACCACAATAGCCACAAGCAGCAATAAAATCACCACATTCATCCCATAAGATGCGACTTTCTGTTCATCGTATTCACACACCTGGGTTCAGTGCAAAGTATCTCATCTGTATTTTCCACCAGGTTGGCAAGGTCATCAGTTATCTCCATGACTCTCTACTATCTCTACTTCCTATTCCTGGAACAGTAGCAATAATCATAGATGGGGCTGGGGGAATCAGCTCTCCCTTTTCATTGTCCAGTCTCCTTCTGCTATGGCCTCCCATTGTCTAAACCCAGCTGGAAGCCAGAGGCAAACAAACCTTGGTAATATGGTCCATACAAGTCAGCCTCCTGGGGGACAGGGCAGGTAGAGAAGGGTGGGGAGTGGATCTGGAGGGACAAACAGAAGAAACCCATCACCCAGAGCCTACATTACTGACCTGCGCACCAGCGGTAAGACAAACCAGGTATATGAGTCCCGGGAACATAACATGTGCCTTCTATCTTCAAGAGGCAGGATTTAAAATGAGGGAAATTTCCAGAGTAGAAGAAACGTGTTCCAGTAATGCTGAGTGGATACAAACAAGACAATTGTCATCCTTAAACTCCATCAATTGGGTACATCCTGAAGATGACAGGCCAAGCAGTAGCCACTGCTGTGGCCCACACCTCTCAATCTTAGAAAAGCTGAACACCACCAGCACACCTCATACACCGGCCTTTCTCTCCTCGTCTAAAATGTCCATTGTCCTGGGACTCCAAACCCTCTGGATCTTTTCCTTTGGAGGAGATTGGACATTTTCTAATGTAGTTGGAGAAAAACAAGAAATAAACATGCTTCTACAAACATAAAACTTTTCCTTTCAGCAAAGATACTCTGCATATGTAATTTAGTAGTATCCAAATCTCCAACTCAATCTTTAAAAATGCTCAAGGTCAAAGGACATCGGCCTTTAATCGAGGTGAGACCCGGTAACGCCACACAAAGCCTTCTGCTATTCTCAGGGCCACTCAGGTGATACGTCACCAATCTGCAGTTTGGGGCAAATGGAAACTGGCATCAGCCTTTCCTCCAGGTGTTTCCTCAAAAAACAACCCACCTATGCAAATATAATCTTAAAGTCCAGAGCTTTCATTCCAGAATCCATACTTGTAAAAATAGACCAAGGTCAGAAATTGCCACTGCTGGTGCAGGGTCCACTCAGACCCACAAAGATGTATGGTTGGGCCTGCACAGTGTTATCCTGCACTGAATTTATGATGTTTGTTTTAGTTGCCAATATTTAAAACTTGGGAGATTCAAAACCAAAAACCAGATTGCCAGCGTCTCCTAAAAATTAATCTGCTCTGGGAAAACTGAGCCCATGTTCCAACATGGCAGCACTCCACAAAAGCTGAGAAATACCTCACTCCTTTTGCTAGGATGTGTGCTCAAGTCACCACTTCTTTGGTCCCCTAGAAACTTAGGCTGACCATGACTGACTGATTGTCATCTTAATTGTGCTTTTTTCTTATAATCACATTGGAGAGAAAAATATTTCTCACACATCCCTATCAAAATGTGAGAAGAATAAAGACAAATTAATAGAACCACATGTTTCAAAAAAAAGGGGGAGGAAGCCTATTTTTGTGCTGAAATGACACAGTCTGCTTCACTCATTGATATTTTTGGTGTAGCCCCAAATGACTGTGGGGTTGATACCTGATACGGCCCTAGCAGACTCCGTGAGACCCACTTTAGCCTCTTGGTTTCTTACTTGATTTAACTTGCTTTTCAAACCCAAACCATGTTTTTTTTTATTATTACTAAAAATGCTGTATGCCACCTATTAAAAAGGGGGATGTCCCATTTCTTGTTTATTCATTTAGTATCCATTCAATAAGTAATTACGGAGCACTTCTGGGCAAGGTACTTTGCTAAACACCAGAGATACAGCATTGACAGAGAGAGACTGACATGACCTTCACCCTCATGGAGCCACCACTCTCTGTCCAACTCTTTTCCAGAAAGTAACTGGAGTCCATTACTATGCAGAAGCCTCATTTTTCAGGAAGCAACTTCACAGCTTTTTCCTACGCCAGCAAAATGACCTGGAAAAGTATCCTTGCATGTGGTAATACGGGTTGCTTTCAGTGAGAAGAAATCTCAAGAGGAAGAGGGGAAAAATTATTTCCCTGACAAGGCCCCAAATGTTTTCACAACTGTATCTATCAGGATAAGTTGTTGTGCTGTGGTAAAAAGGGACCCCAATTTCAGAGGCGTATTTCCTGTTCATCAGCTGTGGTGCTTCTCCAGGTCAGTGTCAACCAGGAACTCAGTGGAGTAGCCTCTATCTGTGACCTGGCCAGTTTGTCGCAGAAGGGAAGAGTTTGGGTAGAAGCACACAATACCCCTATATCTTCTTCTGCTTGGAAGTCTCACACATCACTGTTACTTATATTTCTTTGGGCAAAGCAAGTCTCATGGCCAGTTCAAACTCAATGGAACCGGGATATAGAATCCTCTGGCAGGATGGGCACGATGGAGGGCATTTCAGAGAAGGACAATTGACATTTCGAACAATAACACAACCTACTACAAATGGCAATACAATCAATATAGTCTGGTCCCTGGACACCAAAAGAAAAAGAGACTTTGGGAATAAAAACCATACCTGCAAGAAACTGATAGTCTCCAGCTGAAAAGTCAAATAAGCAAAGGAAGAAAACAGAAAGCTCTGAGCCAGTTGTGTTCCTTTGTCCTTCCTGCAACAGCCACATGTTTTCCTCACAAAGCAGATGGATACTCACACTGTGTATGGTACACTGCATCCCAAGGTCAAATTTCCCCTGCCTGCTCATCATAGCAAAGTGACTGAAACAGGAAGCCTAGAAAATTGTTTTTTGGGGGTATTAAATAACTTCCTAACTTAATTGATTGATGAATAATAACTTCTAAAATTAGCTCTGCATTTCATTATAGTCTGAAATGAAATTCACTGAGCTTACCCAAAATCCTAGGAAATGGAAATGATGAACAAATGTCTTTTAAGCTCCTAAAATTGTCTTCCTCTTGAGTTGACTACCAAGCATTACATACGGGGGTGGACAGAGGGCTCATTTCCATTTGTAAGAGCCTCTTTCTCCCACGGCTTCCAAAAGCACCCACCGGTGTATAATCTTAACCATCAGAAAGGTCTCAGTTCTTTGTTCATCCTCTTAGAAGGAAATAAAGATTGGGAATTGAAAACTGTAATTACTTTCCACCTATGCCTACTCTTACCTTTTCTCTCCAACAATTCATGAGTAGAAATTATAAAATACAGATGGGAGAAGGCAGCTGTGTGATTCAGAAAGATCTGGGGCAGGAACCAGAGGACTGTAAACACACAAATGCCTTGTAGGCAGGAAAGGAATCCTCTCGTCCCCCAAGAGGAAGGCACTTAACCCCAATAGGGGTGAGGAGGCTGAAGGCATCCTAAGGCTTTTAAAGCAATTAACTGAATCTGCAGGCTATCTGAGTCACAGTTTATTTTCATTAGTTTGCTTTCAGCCCCAAAGAGACATAAATTGAAGTTCCCAAAAGTATTCTACTATAGACCACTACACATTGATTCCATGGGAAAACATGATTAGAAATAGAAAGTGTTATTACGGATCTGCGACCCTTTTGTCAAGATTCGAATGTGGGTGGTCAAATGTGCTTTCCCAAATTTAAACTTCTTCACCCACATTACCACTTCCTTTACCACTGATTTCTAAACTCAGCAAGTATTTACCAAGGATCCATGGGCTGCCGAATGACTTTACATGCAAAATTTACTTACCTACCAGGCAATGAAGCACTTGCCTTATGTCCACCTCTGAGCACGTGTACAGACAAACCAGTCAAACAAACAAGATTCCATGTGGTCTTAGATAAATCCCTCCCGTAAAACATGAGAAGATTTGCACTTTCATTAGCTTGAGGTTATTAACAAGGAAACCTGGAAGAACCCTGACAGACAATCCTAGAGATAAAGTGGAAAATTTTCTTGAAGCCAGGCTATAGAGATGGCTTTATATAATACAAAAATCCACACCTTCTAAAACGCAAGTGCTACAATCAAAAAAGAAAGACAGAAAGATGGGCCTAAAGTCAGTGTAATGCAGAGTCTCAGCTCCCGCTCCTCACACAAGAACGCAGGATATAGTGAGGCCAAAATGGAATAACAACGGAGCCATGGATAGGGGTTCATACCACTATAGTCTCTCTGGTGGCTGGGTTGGAGACACAGGAAGCAGGAGACACACGATGTGCAATCCACCGCCACCTCTCTGCCAACCGACCAACCCCCTAGCATAGCCACAGCAGTTATATTAGTGGCTAATGGCCATCCAGACACAGTGGATGGCCATCCGATTATAGCTGATGACCGTTTACTACCTGAGACAGCACCTTTCCATGTGAGGCCGAGAGCCTAAAAACTGCTCTCTGGGACTCTGTTCCCACAGTCAGTCCACACACAATTGAGATGTAAGTGCTAGAGATATAGACATGAGCAAAATGGACACAGTTTATGGGGAAAGATAGACAAATATTTGGAAATTTGATGAGCATTGTAAAAGAAGTACATGTTGCTGTGGAATATAGAACTGGGGAGTCAGAAAAGGCTTCCTTAAGGAAGTGACTTGGAAGCTGAGACATAAATGATTTGTAGGATAGTAGTTAGAACACATGGCAGCTCACATTGCTGCCCACAGAGATTCTCACAGTTGTCAGCTCCCCATCTTTCCATCCAAGAAGCTCCCACCAGGCATGGCACGTCACAGCCATCAAAGCTCAACAGCAAACCACCCACCTGATTCCATTAGGTAGATGTAGGGGAGGAAAATGTCTCCCTCCTTCCCTTCTAGGTTCTTTTGCTGGTGTAATATTTAAATTGACATAAGACAGATTAACAGGAGAAAAAAATTAATTTCGTACATATGGAAGCCCTATCAAAATACGAGACCCAAAGGCAGTCAGGCAATTGAAGCTTATATGCCATCATGAGCTAAGAAATGGGAAATGGGATGGGGGCCTGGGGTTTCAAAGGAGAGGAGGGTAATTAATGGGATGATAAGAAGAACAGATGTTTGGTAATTAGATGTTTGCCCTTTCATACAGATAGGTCATTCAGATAAAAAGTTACCTCTGGAAAGAAAGAGTTGCTCTCTCTCTTTCTGGGCCAGTCCCCTAGTGAAATTCTTTTAGATAGTTAAGTGAGGTAAAATTTTTCTTGAGTCTGCTAGGTCTTGATTGCCTTCAGCTCAAAGCAATCCACATGGCAAAGTGGCATATTTTGGGTTCATGTATTTTG
This sequence comes from Rhinolophus hipposideros, assembly GCF_964194185.1. NCBI lineage: Eukaryota > Metazoa > Chordata > Mammalia > Chiroptera > Rhinolophidae > Rhinolophus > Rhinolophus hipposideros. The sequence goes on from NC_138060.1 coordinate 49,505,452, forward strand.
ACCCCCCCCACACACACACACACACAGAGACAGTAAGACAAATAAATGGAGAAACAAGTTGAGGAATATTTTCAGTCCAAGAAAGTTTAAATGGTTTACTAGGTGGGGCATCACAGAAGTAAGCTAATTTAGATTCTCTAAAATAGGTAGTGACTAATCCTGCCAAGATCACAGTAGGTACACCTTCCCACAATCAGGAGTAGCGCTCTGCTTTTTTTGATGCAATCTTTTAAAGACAATGAGATACAAAACTATACCTTATAAATGGAGCAAGAAGGAGGACCTTCTTGTCAATTGTTTGACAAATGTATTTCAAAACTTTCCTTCAAGATCGGTACAGAAAGAAAAGTAATAGCAGGTATTATCAACAGTCAATATCATTCTCACATTTAGAGAGAAAATGTGCATTGCTTTTCTAAAAGGGTCATGCTTTAGTCAAAATGGGAGTACTGGATCCCCTACTGCTCAGTTTGACCAGCAATAATCCACTTGGCAATCATGTGGCATGCAGTTTGATCTGACAAAAAAGGCTGAATATGAAAACTCAGCAAATTGATTACCAGCAGGACAACTGCATGAGTATTAATCATTTGTCTCCTGAAGATGTGTGACCATAACTATAACTTCACACATCCTGAAGATGTGTGACCATAACAAATAAAAGTGTTCTTTGGTATAATTCTCATAATTAGGATGACTGTTTCTTCTGGGGTTTATTTTAACCACATGTGGTGTCTTCTTCATTAGCCACATAGAAAGAACTTGGGTTAGACTTGGGTTCAAGAAAGCCATGAGAAACCCTAACTCCACAGCCAAAGTGTAAAGCCCAAAGTGCTGGTATCACAAGAACACCTGGCCACCTTTTTCTTTCACCTCTGGTAGGTGCCACTTGTCCCAATTCCTCTGCCAAGGCAAATTAAACCAAGTTCTCTCTGCTAACCTTGAAGGTATTCTATTGTTCAAAACCACCTTAGCTGAGTCACCTTTCTTATTCAGCCAAGACTAACCTACTCAGGAAGGTGGCTAGAGAAAGCACTCATTCAACTCCCAGAGATTCTTTTGTGAGGGAATAAAAGGCCACTTGGGGTGTATCATTCCTGGTACTCAGTGGTGTGTGTTAACAGGCAAAAAGACTTCATCGGAAATTGTTTCTGGCCTTTCTTTGAAATAAATGTGACTATCACTTCGAGTTTGGGGATCTACAGATCTAGAAATGAACTCCTGGTTGACCTTACGCATTGCGATACATTCATTGGGTGGGAATAAAAGTCTTATTCTTCTGGGGGGGAAATTATAGAAAAGCAATAGGATCTTGTTGTTGTTGTTTAAAATTAAAAAGCAACTATTCTTCCAGTAGAGTACCATTGTATATTCTGATTTTTTTTTTCCTGAGAAAGCTGCATTTTGCTTTATTTGTAATGTAACTAGAACGATTATTATTTCCACCATCCATATGTTATAGAGGTGCTTACAATGTTCCCACCGGGGCTACTATTCATTAGACTAGTCAATATACTTTATTTCCTCTAAATATTCACAACGTTTTTTTTTTGAAATTTATCTCTCTATAATGAATCAGTTGGATCAAGTGAAACACAATGAGTTTTCAGCATGTAGGTCAGTTTTCAGCATTCAATAGTCTGCATTAGGTTCAGTCATTCCTTTAAAGGAAATGCCAGCATATCCATTGGATGAGTTAGTTGCTGCATTCCCTTCCTGAAGTTTCTTTAACCAACACCAGAAAAAAGGAATTCCCAAAAAGCCAGGTTTAAAATATAAATATTAGCTGATAGATTGTCAACTTTCCAAATGATAGTAGGAGAAATAAAAGGCTTGCAGATTGATTATTGGTAGAAGCAGAAACATATAAAATGATCCCAATCTATCTAAAGGAGAAGCTCTTGTCCACCTCTTCCCAAATCTGTTTGAAATGATTCAAGTTCAGATTCCATTTGGGATATTTACAATTCTTGTCTGTTTATGTAATTCTCTCCTTCAAATTGACTAACGGTCTCTCTCTCGCTCTCGCTCTCGTTCTCGCCATTCTCTAGAGGTTTTGGCTTTTAGGAGAAACACATGACAACTATTAAGAAGCTTTTGCATGGCTCTAACAAAAGAACCTTTTATATTTTCACACAGGAAGTTTTCCTTTGTGATACTTTCAAATCTTCTAAGTTCCTCATTACGAGGTCTGACAATTAAGTTCACGAACTCATCCTAGAAAAAGTGCTACATACTTTATTGCTACAGTCAACTTCTAAGTACTCCCCTTGGAAAGCTATTCACTGACGCCAGTGCCTAGTCCACCCTTCAAAGCAATTTTTGTTCTCGTTTTCTGGAATGGCCATCAGAGCTGTCGTCGTATTACGCTTGATGTCCTGAATGTCATCAAAATGTCTTCCTTTCAATATTTCCTTTATCTTCAGGTAACGAAAGAAGTCACTGGGGGTCAGATCAGGGGAGTAGGGAGGGTGTTCCAATACAGTTATTTGTTTACTGGCTAAAAACTCCCTCACAGACAGTGCCATGTGAGCTGGTGCATTGTCCTGATGCAAAAGCCATGAATTGGCGAAAAGTTCATGTTGTCTAACTTTTTCACAGAGCCCTTTCAGCACTTCCAAAGAGTAAACTTGGTTAATTATTTGTCCAGTTGGTACAAATTCATAATGAATAACCCCTCTGATATCAAAAAATGTTAGTAACATCTTTTTGACTCTTGATTTGGACTGATGGAACTTTTCTGGTCATGGAGAATTGGCTGACTTCCATTTTGCACTTTGATGCTTTGTTTCAGGGTCATATTAGTACACCCATGTTTCATCACCAGTAATAACATGGCCCAAAACATTGTTTTGCCTCTCCAAAAGGTCTTGGCAAACTTCGACTCTCCTTTCCTTTTGTTCAACAGTGAGCTCCTTTGGGACCATTTTTGCACACGCCTTTCTCATGCCAAGATTTTCAGTGAAGATTTTCCTGTTTCTCTATGGATGTTTATTTGGTCTCCTATGCTTCTCACAGTCAGCCGATGATTTTGACGCACAATTCAACGAATTTTTGCAATGTTTTTGTCAGTTCTGCTCTTTACTGGCCGCCCTGACCTCTCTTCATCAGTGATGTGTTCTCGCCCCTCATAAAAATGTTTAATCCATTTGTACACTGCCGTTTTCTTCATAGCTTTATCCCTATAAACTTGGACTAATATATCCTGATTTCACTTCCACGCTTGCCAAGTTTAACAAGAAATTTAATGTTTGTTCACTGCTCTAATTCAAACTCAGACATTCTCGTGATGGTACACAAAACACACAAGAACAATAATGAATGCCACTCAGCAAGACACCGCCACACGTCAATATAAACACAGCTGTGAGACACTGATATACCAAGGTTATGAAACCTTACTGAGCTGTTTGTACAGTGTTGCCAATGTAAGTGCATGGTGGCAAGTTCACATGTTCTTAATTATCTACATTTTCTAAGTAGTTGTGATTTTCTTTTCTGTATAGATTCATAAATATCTCTTCATAAATATCAGAAATGCTCTTACTGTTTTATTAATCACTTTCACATAGATAGTATAACATTTCACATGTAGCATTAAAGATTTCCCTAAGAAAACATACAAGAAATATTATTCTTCCTGCTCTTTGATCATTCCAAACAAAATCTCTCAGTTTAAAATACTCCAAATAAGAGACCTTTTTCTGATTTTCCCTTCTAAACAGAGAGGTTGCTTCCATGAAAGAGAAAATGTGGACTGGGGGACAATGGTAGGAGTGAAACTTACTTTTCACTTGTATTAGTTTTCTATTGATTATGAAAAATTTCACAGCTTAAAACAATATGAATTTATTATCTCTGACTACCGTAGTCAGAAGTCTGGTTTAGATTGAGTGGTTTCTCTACTCTGGGTTTCATGAGGCTCAAATCAAGATGTCAGCAGAGTTCATTCCTAATTGGAGTCTTTGGAGAATAATCTGCTTTTCAGCTCATTCAAGTTGTTAGCTGAATTCAATTCCTTGTGGTTGTAGAAGTGAAGTCTCAGTTTCCTTGCTGGCTATCAGCCAAGGACTGGTCTTGGAGCTTCCAAGTTGCCTCCATTCCATATGGTCCCCTTTCACAACAGCTCATTGCATCTCGCAATGGAATCCCTCTGCCTTCCTTTTCTGCAGCCTCTCTCCATCTCCAGCCCCAGAAAGTTCTGTTAGTAAGGATTCATCTGGTTAGATTTGACCCACCTAGATAATCCAGGGTCATCTCCCTATCTTAAAGTTCATAGCCTTAATTACAAGCAAGAGTCCCTTTTGCTATGTAATATATGCACAGGATCCAAAGATTAGGGCGAGGACATCTCTGGAAGTGGGCATTATTTGAGCAATTGCTCACTGTTTAATTTTCTTTTTATTTGAATTTTTGCTGTGTATATATTAGGTGTTCAAAACCTATTTAATAATAACTACAATAATAGAAAAGGACATATGGAACAACAACATGGCAACATTTGTGGAAGTTGTAGCATATTTGCTGAGTGCTTGCCAACGTGCATGTATTGCCTAATTTAATCACCACAACATCATCATCTAGATTTTACAAATGAAGAAACCAGGCCCAGAGGAGTTAAAGATTTGTCCAAGGTCACACAGCTAGTAGGTGACAGTCTTACCCAAAGGTAGCCGACACCACCAGAGCCTTTTTCTAACCACTAGGCGGCACTGCCTGCCTAGTCCCCAGCTATGGGAGTCACTGCTCGAATTCCACCTTTACGTTTCCCTCTTACAGAAATTTCTCTGGGGGAATACACAGCTGAGGGAAGTGACTTTAAGCACAATATGTTTTATAAGAGCCTGGAGGAAGCTTTCTTGTTCTAATAGATCAGCACCCTTGTACACACCACTTCCCTGTGCCCATCCCAAGTGGGAGGCTACCAGTGGGAGAACCAGTGGGTTAGGCTAGTCAGAAGCTGCTGAGAGGGAGGCACTGGGCTACTTTTAGGGGTGGCAGGCTACACATCCCCTCCCTTACTGCACCTGCCCCTACCTGTTCCTAAGTAGCAAATGTATATATTACCCCAAAGATCACCAAGTACCTCCCTGATGGTCCTCTGAGGTCTTCTGCCCCAGACCACCTCTTAGCTAACAGGAGGCTTCTTTTTACCTACAACGAGAAGAGAATCCCACTCCTTAGCAGATGGTAGAAGGCAGAGTATAGAACCACCTGACACTCCCTCCATATACACACATCAAGCATCCTGTCTGTTGCATGTGAAATTAAGCTCTATTTTTCCAATTATACAGGTACTGTGTGTTCCTTGAAGGAAAATTATGAAATATACAGATGAGCAAAGAGAGAAATTGAGTTACCATACCTCTCCACCAACAGAAAGCCACTGCAGTATATTAGCCTATGTGGTTCTAGATGAGTGTGTGTGTGTGTGTGTGTGTGTTGTCAGAGAAAGAGAGACAAAAGAGGCAAAGAGAGAATAAATTGATTTCTCTTTTTTGAAAAAGTAGAATCATCCCACATACAGTTTAACACCCTTTCATTTACATTTCTTATTCCTGTAAACTTTTTTTCATGTCAATAGATGAACTTCTACAATTATACTCTTTTACAGTTCCAAGGAGGATTTTGCAAATATTTTTAAATGAGTAGCACATATTCATTGTAAAAAATACAGATAAGCAAAATAAAATTGTAATTTCTCCATGTGGAGGCAACCACTGTCAGCATTTCTACCTTCACTGTGACTGAATACACACTCCCCTAGTCTTACCAAGTTGAACACTGTTGCAAGATTTTGCTAGACACACTTTTGCTAGACAGGCAGCAGCAAATGGAAGAGAAGTTAAACCTTTGCTCACATATTGATTATTTCTGAAAGAGTAAGTTCAGAAGTGCTGGGTCAATGGACATGTACACTTTTAAGGCCATTGATCAATATCGCCACACTGCTTTCTGGGAGAGGTTACAGGTTATGGGGGTAACTTTTTCCAGGCCACCTCACCAATCTTGAGTAGTATAAGTTTTTTAAAGCCTTTCAGGCATACCATTTGAAACATTTTCAAGTTTGGCACAGCACAAAGCTGTTCCATGTCTTGCTTTGGGAGTACAAGTTCTAATAGCTTTTCTGGCATATTGGTTTAATCAGATCCTAGTGCACTTTGAGAGGTAGATATGTTCTTATGCAGGGGGAAAAATCATGAAAGACACACACATGTATAAGGAGAAAACTATGAAATTACCAAAGAACAGATTCAGGGGAATAAAGAAATAGAATGCCCTGTGAAATCGTTTCCAGAAGGCAATAGAGTCATCTTCACCTTGGTTTTGTTTTCTTAAGCACCTGATCCCATGGAGTCCATTTGTAATTTTAGGACTGTGGTGTCAAATACCAATTTAAGAAAACCTGAAGAGGCTCTGACACTCCTTTGGTGAACACCTTGGCACAAAGAAATGGCAACACGGAACATCCCATTCTCTCCTCCGTTGCTCTGCTTTGCCAAAAGACAAAGCTCCTGCTCAGAAGGTTCATCTTTAAAAAGCTCTTCTGTCTTTTGTGGATCTGGTTTCAGTCAGAGCATATAATCTGCCACCTGGAGCTCAGTTCAGCAAAGGCATTGGCCCATTTCCAGCAATTATCTGAGAAAATCTATTTCAGTCACTAAAACTCCAGTTTTAATCAAACTTGCAAATCCCAGTTACCCCCAGCAGTGAGCAATCACAGTTAGGTCCCACGGAAGCAGTGATTGCATCTGTGACCCCAGAAGACCTCTCTCCATTAGCTATCACTTGGAAATCCCTGGGGTCTCATTGTCTCCCATTAAAAATTTATCATTTCCAGATAAGATATTGGAATGAAGAAGGAAATGATGCCCAGGTACTTCAGGGCTGCTACTCTCAGGCTGGAGCTTGTGGAAGGGAAACAATTACCCAGGAAGTAGATGTGTATCTTGTTCCTTAATATCATCAGATGCCTAGCTTGACCAGAAATTTCCTTCCCAGCAGCTCCAGCAATGAAAGCGTTGTGCCAGCCATCTGAGTGTAACTAATTAGCCTGGATGAATTTGGCTTTGGTGCCAGGAACTATTTTAAGGTGACATATACCAAGAGCTCCTAGTTTCACCCCAGCAGCTAAGCCTTTTTGGCACTGCCACAAGCTGCCGTCTCACCCTGCAAAAACCTCAGTGGCAGAGCTTTTGGTGCCCAGCAGAGGTCCAGGTTATTTATTATGTCAGCAAGTAGACTAGATCAGCTCTTAACTGTGGCATGTAAAAGCTCATTCATTCTGAACATCTGTATCTTAAAAACCATATACCAAGGAAAGAATTGTTTTCCTTTGTAGGTAAATCTAGGAGAGACGATCACAACTTACCACTTTAAATTATGGGTAAAAAAAAAAAATTTATTTTTCTGTTGTTGGTTTTTTTTTTCAGTGTTGAGCTAGAAGGGAGAGGACAGAAGTAGCCAAAATGTGCCTTAAAAAAAATAAATAAGCTCTTACTTCCCCCAAACTGCCAGCACAGATATTCTAAAACACTGAAAAATTAACTCTCTCTATAGAATTAGTCACCAAATTCTAACTAATTTACGCTTTTTTAAAAAAAGATAATATTTATGCTCTAATTAAACTCAACAAAAACACCACAGGCATTTCTTCAATTGGGTCAGAAATTAGGAAGTTAGTTGTGCCAACACTACTGTCAAGTACACCTGCCAATGATTTAGCATCTCCCCACCTCATGCTTCTCTGAACAGCAGGAAATGTTCAGCATTGTCACAAAGCTGCTTTCCTGTGCTTTGCTACGCAAGCATCTTCCACCCGCATTATTTTTCAGAACTTTTTCCCCCTACCTTGCAAAAAACAAACTGTACCTACCTGTTCCTCTAGCTACAAAGATTCTTCCCGTAATTTGTTATTGTTAAACACAGTCCTAATTCTCCTTAATCGATCAAACTGAAGCTTTATGCCTGAGATACTTGCATGGTGTTTTTGCTTGGGTTATGTAGTCTGTTAAACACAGAAATACTAGCAGGCAAGTGCTACTACTACTGCTCTGCTATGACGATGCAATGCGGGCCGCTGGCCAAGTTTGCTCCGAGGGGTGATTGGCCCTACCCTGTCCGTGCTCCACAGAAAACCAGAAGAGCCTGGGAGTTTATGCCTCTGTCGCTGTCCCCCAAAGTAGTCCTTATCCAATAACCAGGAATATGAAAACCTCAAGTCAAGATACCCCGGGACATAATTTAGATTTCCCCAATGAGATCAAGGTAGAAATACCCTCCGTAGGGTTTTGCTTGAAATCTTACCCCTATTGGGTTTCTTCCTGTTTCCATTCTTTATTGCTGCATAACAAACGACGCCAACCGCCAACCTTCAGTTATCTATTGCTGCTTAACAAACTGCCCCAAATTCAGTTATCTATTGTTGTGTAAAAAACTACCCCAAACTTCAGTTATCTGTTGCTATATAACAAACTACCCCAAAGCTTAAAACAAGGATTGCTTTATTTATGCGTGATTCTCCTGGTCAGGAATTCAGACAAGCCATGGTGGAGATGCCTTTTCTCTGTCTACTATATTTGAGGACCCCAGCTGGGATGGCTTAAGATATTGGCGGGGGGGATCTGGCTGGGATGGCTTGACTTACGTCATATGTCACTGTCAGCTGGATCCCTCAGTTCTCCTCCATGTGATCTCTCCATGTCACTAGTCTGGATTTCTTCATAGCTCCACGGTCTCAGGGTGGCTGAGTTTCTTTAAGTAACATCTGACTACCCGTAGGAACAAGAAGCTGTTAGGCCTGTTAAAACATAATGTCATGTGGGGTCTCCTGCAGGGTCTCTGCTCCCGCTCCCCACATAAGAACGCAGGATATGGCTAAGCCAAAAAGGAACACCCATGGAGCCATAGGTAGGGGGAGTCATATCACTATAGTCTCACTGGCAGCATCTACCTCTCTGCAATCCGCTCTTGCTAGCTCAGCCACCATCTTCTTGCTAGCCCCCATTTTCCTGCTAGCATAACCACAGCAGTTATATTAGTGGCCAATGGCTCACTGGTTACAGCTGACGGCCAACTAGCCACAGCTGATGGCCATTCAATCACAGTTGATGGCCATTTACTACCTGAGCCAGCACCTTTCCACATGAGGCCGAGAGCCTGGAAATTGCTTCCTGGGGCTCTGTCCCTCACATAAACTTGGGATTGGCTCAGCACAACTTCCACCATGCCTATTGTCCAAGTCAGGTTAGAAGGCCAGCTCTAATTGGGGGAGAAATAGACCTCATCATGGTGAGTGGAGTGGCATATGCAAACAGACAGGGAAGGAAAGAAAAGCAGCCACCGTGGGAGACCAACTGCCATCTCCCCTTCCCTGTCCCGCTTACTCCCTTATAGGTTTTTCCTAAGAGCCCTTCCTAATTGAAACAGCTTGCATATGTGCGCTCATCTCATGGTCTCCCTCTGGGGAACCTGACCCTACGACAGGGGCTATTCCAATCCAAAGTTTCCAGTCTCCTTGTGGGGACAGAGCCAGGAGTGCAGTTTCCAGGCTCTCGGCCTCACATAGAAAAGTGCTGGCTCAGGTAGTAAATGGCTATCAACTGTGATTGGATGGCCATCAGCTGTGGCTAGTTGGCCGTCAGCTGTAACCAGTGAGCCATTGGCCACTAATATAACTGCTGTGGCTACGCTAGCAAAAAATGGGGGGCTAGCAAGAAGATGGTGGCTGAGCTAGCAAGCGGCGGAGTGTGGATGGCAGATTGCAGAGAAACGGATTGCTATCAAGTGAGATTGTTTGGCAGAGACAAGTGAATGGTGGGTTGCAGATAGTGTGGCTCCTGCTTCCTGTTTCTCCAACCCAGCCGCCAGCAAGACTATAGTGGTATGACTCCCCCATCTATGGCTCCCTGGGTGTTCCTTTTTGGCCTCACCACGTCCTGCATTCTTCTGTGGGGAGCGGGACCAGAGACCCTGCAGGAGACCCTGCACAACACTCCTTCCAAGAAGGATTGTTATCAGCACAGGCCAAACTCAAGTCTATCCTGACTGACACTTGCAAATCCCAAGAGCAAACAGTGATAGCTCCAAGTCAGGGGATCTCAATTTTGGCTGCTCGTTATAAACACTTGGGAGCTTAAAAAAAACAAAACAAAACAAAAAAAGGCTTAGGTCTCCTACATATCCCAGAGATTCTGAATTAGTTGAGCTGGGATGAGACCTACACATGGGTATTGTCATGCAGGATGTCAGGGGGGGTCTCTAGTCCTGCTCCCCGCATAAGAACGCAGGATATGGTGAGGCCAAAAAGAAACACCCACGGAGCCATAGGTAGGGGAGTTATATCACTATAGTCTCGCTGGCGGCTGGGTTGGAGACACAGGAAGCAGTAGCCACACGATCCGCAACCTGCTGTCCACTTGTCTCTGCCAACTAACTTGCTAACTGCAATCCACCTCTCTGCAATCGGCGATCCACACTCCACCTTTGCTAGCTCTGCCCCCATCTTCTTGCTAGCCCCCATTTTCTGCTAGCGTAGCTACGGCAGTTATATCAGTGGCCAATGGCTCATTGGTTACAGCTGACGGCCAACTAGCCACAGCTCATGGCCATTTACTATCTGAGTGAGTATCTTTCCACGTGAGGTCGAGAGCCTGGAAACTGCACTCCTGGCTCTGTCCCCAAAGGTATGTTGAGGGTTTTTTTTTTTTTCTATTTTCCCCAGAATTTCTAATTGACAGCCCAAGTTAAGGACCTGTTCTAAGTAATTCAAGCTATGTCTGTTCAAGCTTAGTGTGTGTGGGGAGAGGAGGATTAAAATGTGTCTGGTGAAGAGGAAAAAAAATAACCCTTGACCAAATTACCCCTTGCCCTGGAATCAAAATCTTATCATTGCCATCAAATAATGTTAGTTGCAAATCCAGTTGCTCTATTTTCAAGTCTAGGAGTGGAGTGGCTTCTTGTCCTAGTTTAGAAAAACAAATTCCAGTTATTATATATGTACCCTTTGCTTTATGGCATATAGCATAGAGAATGTGATTCTTAAATCCCACTCATGTTTCATCAACATGATTATAATACCTAGCTTTCTTCTCATGAGGAACAAAAAATAATCTTGGTTATATCAGTGCCTGTATTGGAAAAAACAAAACAAAACAAAACCATATCTTCCAATGCCATTTATTAAGCTTCTGCGATGAAATCTGTCTACGAAAATTTCATAGTCTAGAAGGATATTTCAGAGTATAAAGTACAAGCAAATACTTTTCCAGGCTAATTCCATAATAAATACGATAGTATTTTCCCTTTGTCTTCTTGCTGAGCCTGTTAATCTTTAAATGATACAGAGGAGACAGTGTTCTACCTTCCTGCTACATTTTCTTTTTAAATTTTATCCTTACTCTTAATTCTCAATTTGGTTCCTATAATCACTGGCTTTTAGTCTATAAAACTGTGTTTTTTAATTAGCAAGGTAGAGATCAATGTAATACAAAATACATGCTAATGCAGAACTAGATTCTGCTCTCCATACATGGGTGCCAAGTGGAGAGACGATAACCTGTGAACATAGTTCGAGAGAAACTTGAGCTCATCCCAGAAATAACAACCTCCTCTTTCATGGGAAGGAGCAACCTGGAAATATCACATTTCCACACTGCACTTCCACTCTCCCAGGAATGTTAACATCTATGAAATGAGATGTCTTATAATTGTTATAGTTTAATTGGCTTCTTGTCTTTCATAGTTGTGCATAAAATAATGGGGCACCTTAAAACTGATAATGTCTTAGTTTAGACGAAATATGACAATCCACATGAATTGAGCCATAGGGAGAACTGAATAGATTTCAGATTAAGGTTCTGTGTATATAAGGTTCTGTTGGGTATGTGAAAGCATGGAGAAAAACTGACTTTCCTCTCTGACATAGCACCTTTTGGACCCTTTGAGGAGCAAACAGTTATACCCAAACCTCAGAGTGCTATTTGCAAGTATATACTGACCACATTTAGAATGAATCCTGAAAGAGACTGTATTGAAAGTGTAGGTTCATGGTAATAAATTTTACAACTACCCAGTTGGTATTTGGTTGAGTTCCTATGACACACTTCTCTGTTTCACAAAAATAGCTCTCGGGTTTTTAATGCTAATATGGGTTGTTCTAAGACGAAGTTTAATAGTGAGGGTAACCTTTGGCATCTATTAAATATGTTAATCCCAGGGCCTCACCCCAGAACTTTTGATTCAGAAACTCTGAGGTGGCAGGTCAGGGATACCATTCGTATGGTTCACAAGCTCCGCCGGTGATTTGGATGCGTAGCACCTTTGAACAGCACTGCACCATAGTGTTAGAACTCCAGTGCAATGTGGCATGCACTTGGGACGTTGCTGGTGAGATTCCCAAAGCCACCATCTGTGCAAGGCTGCTCCCCAAATGTCTGGCGTCACCGGCTGTGTGCTCACACTGATCATTAAACATATCTCAAGCCTGGGGTGGGGGTTAAATTATCCTTCTTACTATAGACCTCAAAATTCTCAGAACAGTGACATACTGGAGACCCAAGGGAGTAGGGTTTGCATGGAGCCTGAAAACCAGAACACTGATTTTTCCCGTTTCTCAAAAGCAAATGGGATTAACTGACTTTGACTCTATTTCTTAAACAGTGAATGCCAAGGTCTCTCGGCCCATGCCAGATGTGCTGCATTTTGCCACCAAACAGGAGGACTCACGGAATCTGCAGTTCTCCTGTTAAAACTCATTTGTGTTTGAAAGCGTGCTTGCTTGCACTTGGGATACATATAAGGTTTTATTGGAGTTTAGAGGAAAGTTTATCCACCAGTGTCCCAAAGAAGATGAAAGAAGTTGTGCCCTTTCATTTCTGCCCTACATGAGACAGTGAAAAGGGCTAAACAGTCTCATGTCTGGAAGTCTCCCAAGTGTTCTTAGACTGCAGGCACTGCCTTTTGCTGTCCCAATCATTGTCCTATCTCGTGCCCTTCCCAACTCCCCACTCATCCATCCCAGTAAGATCATCCTATACCAAGTCTTTATTTTTTTATGTTTTAATTTTTTGCAGATCTAAATTTCTGAATTTATTAGAATAAAATGTATATTATTTATTTATATTCAATTTAGTTTTTCAGTTATATTTGACATTCAGTATTATATTAGTTTCAGGTATACAGCATAGAGGCATTTACATAATCTATGTAGTGATCCCCACCCCTACCCCCCATTAGTCTAACACCCACCTGGCACTAAACATGGTTGTTCCAAATCCTATACCCATTCTTAAGCTTTGGGAGTCTTTGCATGATGTTTACCATCAGGAAGAGGATGGAAACTTTGGGGTGAGGTGCCAGCTGTATTGCAATACTACTCTCCCCTTTCATAGCGTCTTCTCTCCTGCCAGGGCAGAAAGGCTGCAGACGACACTCTCCACACTTTCTTTCCACCTGGCATCCTGTCACATGCTACCAGTGCGAGGCACTCCCAGGAGTCTGGAAGGCGAGAGAAAAGAAGAAGCCTTTTTCTGTCGACTTGGTTATGTTCTTGCAGAAGTGGCCGCGACGATGAGCAGCGGGAGTGGACAAAGGCTGTGGAGGCCCAGGCACCGCGGGCAAGTACAGGCTTCTGGGGTTCTGCCAGCTCTGCCAACGCAATTCTGACAACACACTGTGCCCTCTGAGTAACGTTTTTTTTCTCTTCATTCTTTCAGATCTGGAGGTGGTAGCCACTTCCTGCAGTTACTGATCTTTGGGGACTCTTACCTTCCCACTTTTTCCCCGGTAGCTCTTCTAGCACCTTTACAACCAACTCCTTCTTTGAAAATCTAGAGTAGTTTCTGTTTTCCCGATTAGATGCAGACTGATAAAACCGGAACCTTACACTGTTATTAACAAGGGACAGAGAGTAATTGAAAACCTTTATCTGCCTTCAATATCCCGAGTTTTTTAAGGATCTCATTTCACTGGGATCAAAGGAATCAAAGTAGGGTCCTGCCCAGAAAGGGGAGGTGTCTTGAATTTGGCAGCACATGTCAAACCAGATTGGAAGCCAATGTTCTTTCTTAGATCCTCATGGTCTTAGGTTGGTTTCCCCACACGTAGTCCCTGAGGTGAGGATTCATGCCTTCCTGACTTATTGTGGGAGTGCTACAAGACAGGCCTATAAAAACGTGGAGTAAGCGAGGCAGGATGAAGCCAAGCAGGGGTGAGACTGCAGGTCAGGCCTCAGAGGCTGCTCCAGCCTGACCCCCAAGGGAGCTGGAGTATAAGCTATGCCTCAGAGCTTTCATGATGATTGTACCCATCAGTCATTTTCCAAGGGATGGAAAATGAAGGGGCCATAAACTGCCAGTAATTTGACTGACCCTGGTAGCGCAAGAACAGACAGGCCGCTAATGAAGAGCTGCAGGTGTGAGCCCTTGGAAACAAAAATACACTGAAGCTCGAGACAGGCAGACAGAAAAGGTCAAATGGACCCGAGGGGTTCTGGCCAGAGCACTGACAGGGCCCCTTTGATTCTGACCCTTAATGTATCTGACTATGAAAAGACCTTCAGAAAGGGATGTCGAATGCTCTGCCTCCCAGATTTCATGCAAGGTCTTCTTTTGGCCAACACTAACCAAGAACCATAGAGGGAAGGGGGTTCTGGGAAATGTAGTTCCTAGCTTAACCAAGTTGATAACAGAATAATCCAAACATTAGGCCTAGCTGTTTCAATAAAGTGTCACAAAATCCCAGGATATGAGTGGGCTTCCTTTTGCTAGAAGACCCACTGTTGGCAAAAGGCCCAACAGTACCAAGAAGTACTGACACAGCGCCTCTGTGTGGTTCCCATGATGTGTTCAATCAAATGTAAGGGGGTGTTCTTCGGGCAGAGGATAAAGTTCCATGCAGCAGGCTGGCCCTGGCCCTGGCTCTGACAGGTGTTAGGCCAACTCCACACCTCTCCACGTGACCACCCAGGGCTAGTCCTCTAAACTTACCCTCCCTATCCCCAGCTTCCTAGAGCCTTTGATGTCAATTCTTGAGTGCTTATTTGGGAAATCAAAAATACTTCTCACTGATGATTTTTATTCTCTGCATATAAATTTAGAGGCAGTGTGGTGTTACAGCTAAAAGCATGGTCTCTGAAGGCAGATTTTCTGGGCTCAAGTATTAGGTCCATCACTTACCAGCTCTGTGATCTTGACAAAGTTACTTAACCTCTCTACCTCAATTTCCTCATTTACAAAGTAGGAATAGTGTTACTATCTATTTTATATAGGTTATGAGAAGCTTAAAGGAATTTCTATATATATCGGTCACTTAGAATTTATGTGAATAATATTCATTAAATTTCAATGATTATGTCACCTTTATTTAATGATTATATATTTTTCTTATCTATTCTACTAAAACATGATCCAGTAGGATTTGACAATGCTTTGGCACAAATTAACATCATCATGTACAAGAAAACAGTAAAAGCGTATGATAATTTCAAAATATTCCTACTTGTCATTATTTCAAAATGATCTGCCCCAAATTTGTGAGGTTTTATCATACCTGGACCATCCTCTTACAAGACAATATTTAGAGGAAATTTTCTAACAAAAAATAGTGATTATAGAAAGGTTAAAGACCAAGTATGAGACATTTGAAGTCTTATTTCCATCAATAGCTGGCAAGTTTTACCAACAACTATTCGCCTAAGTAGTGGGAACATAGAACCATAAGAAAGGTTTGCAAGTATTGGGTTTCCTTTGAAGATCTCAGCAAGAATATAAATGTATCCTCTCTGAGACACATAAATAACCTAGAGTTCCTCATGCTCAGTCTCAAAGAAATACTTGGCATTCTCTGGTGATCTGGTATGATGAATTATCGGGGTTAGAATTTTCCCTCCAAACACACTCAATGCTGGTGGGACTGCATGTTTGGTACAACCTCTTTGGAGGACAATTTGGAAATGTCTGTCAACGCTTTCAGTGCTTATACCCAGTGATATGCTTGTTGTATAATAAAGTGTTTGTTGTATAATACAGAATGTGAATGGTCTTTGTCCCAGGTTCCTGGAACAGAGCCTCTAAACCCTTGGAATTTCCTGAATGATAGGAGCCCTGTATTCTTTGCGGTGGGCTTCTAGAATCACCCCTGAGTTTGTTAACAAGGGGTGGACTCCGAGAAAGTTTTAGGAGGGGGGCTGGCCAAGACACAAAGACCAATCGTGTGATTAGAGAGTTAGGGCTTCGGGCCACCTGATACCAGCCCATAAGCCTGACCTCTGGGGAAGGTATAGGGCTGGAGACTGAGTTCAGTCACAGGGCCAATGATTCAATCAATCATGCCTACCTAACAAAACCCCAATAAAAACTCTGGACACTGGAAGCTCCAGTGATCTTCCTTGTTGGTGAACACATTGGGGTGCCAGAAGGATGATATGTCCTAAAGTGACAGGGAGAAGACACAAAAACTCCATATTCAGGACTCTGCCAGACCTCACTAATAGGCTTCTTCATTTGGATGGTCCTGATTTACATGTTTTCATAATAAAACTATAATAATAAGTATAATGCTTTCCTGAGTTCTGTGAGTCATCCTAGGGAATTATCAAACCTAAAGGGGTCATGGTAACCTGCAAATTTGTAGTCAGTTGGTTGGAAGTGTGGGTGGCCTAGGAACCCTCAGATTTGTGGCTGGCATCTGAAGTGAGGGCAGTCTTGTTGGGGACTGCATGCTTCACCTGAGAGTCTGTACTAACTCCAGGTAGTATCAGAATTGAATCACAGTATTGCAATGTTTAACAACCAGCTCTCCAGGAGAGAAGGGGGGAAGTCCTAGTTTATAGTGTTTGCAGATTTCTGTGATGCAAATACTCTCACTATTGCCAATTTCAAGTTACCAAGATGATGTCATTGATCGTGGAGTTGAGAAGAGATGCACTTAGTCTGTTCCTCATGAGCTTGTGCCAGTTGACTCCAGCACACTATTACTTATATCTTGTCACCAAGCAATTCCATTTCTCAAAACTTATTCGACAGATATGCTGGCACATTTTCCCTTTTCTAAATAAGTACAAAAATGTTCATTAAAGCATTGTGTGCATTCATAAAAGATTAAAAACAAGCTACAGGCCCACCAATGAATTTAAACAAATCATAGTTTCATGAATAAAATGAAATGTTATGCAGGCTTTAGAAAGAGTTAGACAAATATATACTGATGTGGAATAATCTGCAAGATATATTTATTATTAGGTGAAAAAAGAAAGAGACAGAACAGTCGGCAGTTTGATACCACTTGGTGTAATATGAAGGGGGATATATATTAACATGTATACATCAATAGACTTTTGGGGGAAGAAATACACATACAGACACACACACACACACACATGCGCACACACACACCAAAAAACAAACACACAAGAAAAAACAAACCTAGTAAAAGAGGTACCTTCCAGAAAGGAGGATGAGGAGATTTGCGTGAGAGAGACACAACTTTTTAGATAGGCCTTTTTGTACTGTTCTCATTTTATTGTGGTGTCTATTTAAAGAATTAAAGCATAGGACATGATAGAGAGAAAGTAGGGTGAGAGAAATGAATGACTGAATGAACAAATGAGTGAACCCTCTGAGCAAAACGACTTGCTCTTTCATCATGGTCAATGCACTTCTCACCGGTGCCTGTGCACAGCTCTGTTCTAAAGTCTGCTTCAGGGAGAAGGTAACAGGGTTCACAGAAAAATGACAGCATATTTTCTCTCACAATGAGGTCAAACACTGAAATGCCCTTAGGAGCCAGGTAGGCACCATGAATGCATGATGTTGTCCAGGTGGGGATTATGCTGAACTGAAGGGCTCCTGCCACAAATACAGGGAAGCCATGACTCAGCTCCGGCAGCGATTGGTCTGCAGAAACACTGACACGGTGTTGCCAGATCTTGGGATTTTTCAAGAAAACTCAGAAATCCAAACTAGTATGTGAAATGTCATCATGTGTTGAACTAATACACATTTTTCAACAATATAATGTGAGCCAAAGAAAATTATAACTTTATAAGTTTTTAAGAGAATGACTATGTTTCTACCAATGAAATACAGGAACTTATTTTAGGCTGAGCTTAGATGAGTAACAAGTGTTTGGATTTGGCGTTCTAAGGAAAAGATTTTATCATTTTTCCCCCAAGTCCCAGACGATTAAATGTAATGATGGTATCTGTGAAGTCAGTGTCCTTAGTCTATTCCGGCTGCTATAACAAAATACCACGGATTGGGTAGCTGATAAACAACAGAAATGTATTTCTTATAGTTTTGGAGGCTGGGAAGTCCCCAGATCAAGATGCCAGCATGGTTGCACTCTCTGGTGATGGCACTCTTCCTGGTTCATAGCCTCGTACATGCCTTCTCTCTGTGTCGTCACGTGGTGAAGGGGCAAGGGAGCTCTCTGGAGCCTCTTTAAAATGGGCACTAATCCCATTCATGAGGGCTCCACCCTCAGGACCTAAGCACCTCCAAAAGGCCCCATTTCTTAATACTTCCATCTTTGGGGGTTAGGATTTCAACAGGCGAATTTTGGGGGAAAATAAACTTTCAGACCATAGCAGTCAGTTAAGTCTGAAACCTATTTCTCTTAGCAGTATATGTTGGTTAACAGATTTTAAAAGCTTTGAGATGTCTGTCAAGCCCATTCAAAAGTGAGGAATGGGAGTGTGCAGAGAAAAGTGCAAAGTGGAAGAAAGAGATATAAAGGTGGTAGCCAGGCAAACATAGAAAGGGAGCCAGAGAGGAGAGCCTGGCAGGATGTAAGTAAAAGGACAGAACTACAGCATTGACCCACATCAGGAGCATGGGAAAGAGACCAAAGATGGAAAGGCCAACCATTATACGGTAGTTTTTTTCAGCGGTTTT
Organism: Rhinolophus hipposideros; assembly: GCF_964194185.1. Lineage (NCBI taxonomy): Eukaryota > Metazoa > Chordata > Mammalia > Chiroptera > Rhinolophidae > Rhinolophus > Rhinolophus hipposideros. The sequence continues at coordinate 49,524,345 of NC_138060.1, forward strand.
CTTGTGTATTGATTTGCCTTTCTGAATCCCCAGTGTGCCCACTCTAGTTTGATTAAAATTGCCTGAGTCCATCAGTATTCAAATTATGACTAATCTATCCCTACTAACTTAGATTCTCCCAACATTCTGTTGGCTGAAAGTGTGCTGATTTCCTGTTGTTCTAGTTTTTTAAAAATCTCAGCTGTAAGCATGACCATGCCTCTATGGAATCTCAGGCCTGCAAGGATTAAGCAAGCTCAGATGAAGTGAGATTAATGGTGGTGTCTGTGTTACTGCAGAGGGAGAGAAAATAGTGGCATTAATCATAATGATGATGATGGTAGAACATTTATTATGGGCCAAGGGGCTTTATGAAAAAGACAATCAGAAGTCTCACCCTATTACTACCTCTAACTTTAAGTCCAGCATCTCTGGGGAATGGTCCTTCCTCCGAGTCAGGTCTGTGTATAACTCCTCAGAGTCCAGAAATGATACATTTAAATATTCACTATATTCAACAGAACAATGATAGAAAGAAAATAAGGTAACCACAAATAGATTTTGGATAAAAACAAATAGAGAGAACAACCAGTCCTTCGCATATTCTGTATCCAGCCAGAGAAGACTGGCAGGAACTCCTGTCCTTGGCAATGAAGTGATGTCCTTGGTCAGCCAATCTGGCTGCCCCTGGTTTTGCAAACAGAAAGAACTTTGCATAGCAAGGTTATATCCTGTTTCCTGTTATAAGAACCAGCTTGGACTACATTTTGTCCCATTCTTTTAGGACTTTACTGAAGGCTGCAAGAAATAAGCCAACACACTCCAACACTATGACATTTTTCTACCTAAGTCAAGGTTGAAGTTCCATATTATTGTTTCCTATCCACAGAGCAGGAAGCTAAGACTTAAAGAGATTAAACAACTAACCCAATCAGTAAGGAGCAGAGCATAAACATTCAAGATTATTATTCTTTCTTTGTATTTCATCTTTCATAACTTTTGCATTCCTAATTACCAAAGTAGTATAACAGAAAGATGGAAAAATTGGAATATACAGAAATATGTTTTGTATTTCTAGTCTCATTCTCTTGTCTTATTACATGCACACAAAACTACACATAGTAGTTCATCAGGATTAGCCACTATATATTCTTTCCACTTCTCTACAAAGATACAGAATTCTCATCATGCGGCAAGGAAAACAGTCCCGAGAATTCCAGGTTTCCAACAGTTTGTTGCTCAGGCAGGAGCAACTTCAAATTACCTCAAGTGGGCTTATACTTCCACTGTGCCAATTTTCAAAGAACCCATTACATGAATAACACAAGCACTAGATTAAGTGAGATTTTAAAATTATTTCGCTTTCATGCCTCAATTCAGAATTGGTGCTCAGCTATAATGAATGCTAAGTTTAACTAAAGTAAGAGCAATCCTGTCTAGCAAGGGTATGACGAAGGGAAATAAATTAAGGTCAAATATTCATCTATTCATTTATCACTCAGCAAATAATTTTGAGCACATTTTATGTGCTACACCTTGATTTGGGGATTGAGGATACAAATAATATATCAAACAGACAAATTCCCTGCTCTCAGGGAACTTGCACTCTAGGAAGGAAAACAGACAATCAATACACAAATAAACTGAGAAAATATCAGGTTTTAATAAGTACTGTGGATAAAAATAAAGCAGAATAAAGGGAATGGGAAGTGTTGAGGAAAGAGGTTGCTCTTTCATACAGTATATTCGTCTGCTGGGGCTGTCATAACAAAATAGACAGGGTGGCTTCATCAATAGAAATTTGTTTTCTTACAATTCTAGAGGTTAAACATTCAAGATCAAGCCAATTCATTTTCTGGTGAAGCTCTCTTCCTGGCTTGCTACCTTCTTCCTATGTCCTCACATGATCTCCCCTTGGTACAAGCTCTCTAGTGTCTCTTCTTATAAGGACACTAATCCTATCAGATCAGGGCCCACCTTTAAGATCTCACTTTACCTTAATTACTTCCTTACTCAAAAAATACAGCTAATGGGGGTTATGGCTTCAACATATGAATTTGAGGGGGGACAGAAGGGAGATACATACATTTAGTCCATAATACACAGGATAGTGAGAAAGGGCATCTTTGATAAGATGGGGTAGCTAGCTTTCAAGATGGCCCTCAGTGAGCCTCGTCTCATGGTATTCACAGCCTTGTGTAGTCTTCTCGCACAATAAATCAGGGCTGGTCTCGGTGCAGTAGACTACAGCAGAGATTAAGGTGTTTGACTTCTGAGGTTAGGTCATAAAAGGCACTGAAGCTTCCACTTTGCTGTTTTGGACCACTCACTCTGGAGCAAGCGAGCCATCAAGTCATGAGGACACTCAGCAGCCTTGAGAGAGGCCGATGTGCAAAGGAACTCAGACCTCCCACCAACAGCACCAACCTGTCAGACATTGAATAAACCACCTTGGAAATGGAACCTGCAGCACCAGCCACGCCTTCAGATGACTATAACCCCAGCTGAAGTCTGGACTCCAACCTCATGTGAAACCCTCAGTCAAAACCACCCAGCTAAGCTCGTTCCAATTTTCTGGACTACAGAAAAAGTGAGCTAATAAATGTTTGTTGTTGTTTTACGCCACTACCATTCATAGTAATTTTTTATACAAGAAGAGATAAGTAAGACATACAGTGACACCAAGAGATCTGAAGGAAGTAATCAGGATAAAGCCTTTCAGGTAGAAGGAAAAGCAAGTGCCAAAGCCATTCAATTACAGCAGGTGTGGCATGTGCAAGGAACAGCAAGGGAGATAGTGTGCCAGGAACAGAACGAGCAAGGGCAAGAAGATGAGGAAGCTGGTCAGAGAGAAAATGTGGGGTCAGATCATAGGGAATCTTATTTGTCTGTAACCTTGCCAGAGTGATACATAGACAGACACCCACTTAGGAGGAGCATCTGATTTGTTTAGATGAAATGTTCTGATAACTCTTGAATCTTATGTCACCAGATTACATCAGTCAGCCACCTTGGTGATCTCAACAACTCTCATGCTTTTAACTATTATTTATATGTTTACAATTCCCAAATTTATGCTTCCAGTCTAGAGCTCTCCCTTGAACTTCAGCGTCATATACCCAAGGGCTTAGTCAGTAGCTCCCCTGGAATTTCTAGTGGGAATTTCAAAATTACTGTGTTCACAATAAAATTCCTACTCTTCTCCCACCTCACTGTCCATAGTCCACCCCATCTCTGAAAGTGAAAGCCCGTCCTTTCAGGTACTCAAGCCAAAAACTTAGTCATCTTTTAGCCTCCTCTTCCCCCCATACCATATACCCATCCAAATTATATCCGAAATCTGTAAACACTCCTTTAAAAAAAATGTATCCAGAATCTAACACTTCTCACACCTCATTCACTATTCTCCAAGCCACTGTTATGTCTAGTCTGGATTATGGTATAAGCCTTCTAACCAGTTTCACTTTACCTTCTAGAGTCTATTCTCAACTCAGTAGCCGTAGGGAGATTTATCAGATCATGTCATTTCTCTGCCTTAAATCCCCCAATGTCTCCCCATCTTGCTCAATGTAAAAAACCAAACCTTCAAGGCCCTTTGGTCTCTCGACCAATTATCCTGCCAAGCTCATCTCCATTTACTCTTGCTCTTACTGAGCTTCAGCCACAATGGCCTCCTTGTTGTCTCAGAAACAAGCCAGGCACACTTCTGCCTCAGAACCCATGCTCTTGCTTTTTCTTTTATCTGGAATGCTCTTTGCTTAAATATATCCAAGATTCATTTCCTTACCTCTTTCAGGAATGTGCTCAAATGTTACCTTGTCAGCAAAATCTTCCTGGACCACCTTATAAAAATTGCAAACCCCCCTCCAGAATCCCTTCGTTCTTCCTTGCCTTATTTTTGTACATAGTTCTTATCACTATCTGACATTATACATTTTAATTATGTATTTGTTTCATTTACTTATTGTTTTCTGTCTTCTTCCACTAGACTATAAGCTCCTTGATAGTAAGGATTTTTGTTTGTTTTGTGCACTGTTCTAGCCACATGTCCTGGAACGGTGCTTGGCACATGGGGAAACACCCAATAAACCCTTGTTGAATGAATGAATAAGCCCCTTAGAGTGAATATAAGACCCACTCTACGACAAAACCAAATGATAAAACACAGAGGCTAACCTGCTTGCATAAGACAATGAGAACATGAGATGCTCTAAAGAGTGAGGAAAAGAAAAATAAAGGAAGGGTGTAGAAAGAAGAGCCCAGCATGGCTGGAAGGACCTGGGAGAAGACAGAGAGAAAGCTCTTCCCTTTGGGTTGGGCTCAAATGATTGGGAAATCAAAAATATTTAAGAGTACTTTTAAAAATCTACTTTGCTGTGGGATATGCAAATGTAAATTTTAATCATCCACCTTCTCTATAAAATTTTTGTATCAACTCTTCTTTGCTTTATAATGCTTATAGGTGGAGGGGGGGGATTCTGGTTGGGAAATGGAAGAAGATTGACTTCTGCATCCAAGCTGGCTAAAAGTCAACATGTTTAGATGCAGAAATCAAAGGCCAAGAGCACAGCTGATATCCGAATTGCACATGCAGGCTTTAACCTTGGTGTCTATTTCCTTGGCTGGCTTCTGTTGAATAGAATGGCGATTTTAACAAGGACCAGGGTTTTTAATTAATTAGACACTGTTCACTGTGGCTTTGGTCCAATTCATCTTAGGGCAGCTGCTTTCCTACACATTCCTCAATTCATACTTATAATTATTATCAATAACCACCACACACATACACAGTGTGCCAGACACTACAGCCTAAAAAGACGTGACCTCTGAGCTAAACAGCTTAGTTTCTATTTTAATCATGTACTCCTAGAATCTTACTCTCCTACTTTTTTCTAATAGGGTTAGCTTTTCTAAAGCAGGTAGTCTTTTAAATTCACCTCTCCATAAAATTTTGCTCCAGCTTGTTCTTTGGGAGTGCTGCAGGCAAAGACATTTCCTTGAGGAAAAACAAAGGCGGTTATTGCCACTGGAGAAGGGCCAGAAAGTTAAAGTACAGAGATAAGAATCATGCTATTTTGTATTGTTAATATAAAATCATAATGATATAGTACATGCAATGATAGTTAAAACTATTCACAGAGAAAGAAAATAAATTTGTGGGCTAAAAATCCATATTCACAAAAATTATACATATTTTTTATCTACATCTGTCTGGCTAACTTTTATCTGCCTTTATTTTATTACATTTATATATTGATATTATTAATGATATATATTAATGATATATTGTTTTTATATTATATTATATTTATATCTATATTTTATATTTATATTTATTATATATATTAATTATTATTTATATAATGATATTATTAATTTATATATTGATATTAATAATGTGTCATACACTAGAAAAGCCATAAGGATCCTTTTCATTCTAGGCTTTTTTGGAGGGTCTATTTATGCCCTGAAACCCCAGCTTCTGAGCAGCCCCTTTCTCACTTCTGCTTCTCACCCAGCTTGACTGATCACTGAACACTCCACTTTGAAAGTGTTACCCTTTCAGTTCCCCTCTGCAAAGGGATTTCTCACTCTCCAAGTTTCCTACAGGTAAAAAGTCATACAGAACCTTGCCCAAATCTCTCAGATTTTGAAACTCAATTTCATTTAATTCAAATACCACAAGTGATAAAAACCACAAACAATGCCATTTTTACAAATGAGTGGACAAGAACAGGGATTAGTAATGATATCTATTAGGTAGAATTTAATAAAACTTCTTGAAGCCATATTAGAAAATCACTGTTGGGATATATGATGAAACACAGGAAGAGGCTTTGTGGGTGCAACACTGATTCTCTATGCTACACACTCTACACACATCCCATCACAAGCAATGTGTGAGTTCTGTGTTTAAAAAAAGAAGAGAGAGAAAAAGAAAACACATTTATCAATACGGAAATAGACAAAAGACCAAAGGAATAGGAGAGCCTAAAACAAATGCATGCCAATGAGGACACTTGATGTATAAAACGGGTGGTACTTCACAGCAGTAGAGAAAGACGGTCGTTGAATAAATTGTGCTGGGACAGTTGGCTGTCCATGTGGAAAGTTTGAAATTGAATGCCTCCCTTACAACATATACAATAAATTCCTAATGGATTAAAAATTCAAATAAGAAAGGCAAAACACTCAGATTTTCAGAAAAGAATATCTTTATGACCCGAGAGGTTAGGGAGCAGAAAGCTGTCTTAAAGCACAAAAAGTACAAAATTAATAGGATGAGATTGATTGGTAAATTGTACTGTTAAAAGTATGAGAATATATTCATCAAATGACACATTAAAAAAGTGAAAAGGCAAGCCATAAACTGGGGATAAGTATCTGCAATAGGGTAATCAACAAAGTATTAGTAACCTGAAAATACAAACAGCCCCATGAATGGTTGAGAAAGCAAACAAACAGCACAACAGGTACATGGACAAACTACATGAACAAATACATCTCCAAATATAACCAACAAATGTGACATAGTCAATAAATTTTTTAAAAAATGTTTTTAACATGGAAGTACAAATTATAACAATGAGATACTACTTCATACCCACTGGGTTAAAAAATAACCGAAAAGTGTAATCTGAGTGTTTGAGACAATGTAGAACAACAGGAACTCCCATTCACTGCTAATAGGGAAAAACAATCTGGCAGTACCTAGTAAAGTTATGTAGTTGTACATAGTCTATGTATAACTCAACAATTTCACTCCTAGATATAGATCCTAAAGAAACTTCTAAAAATAATGACACAAAACTGTACAGCATACTTTACAAAGCACTATTACTGGTATAGGTCATCTACAAACCATAATCCACTTTTTAGTAGGCATTATTACTCTAGTTTTCACAGAGGTTTAGTTATCCTTCCAAGCTTACACAACTGGTGAGTGGCAGTGACACTCCCCAGTATAAAGTCTCCCTTCTCCTGGTAACAGCCCCAACTTTTGTCTGGAGATCTCCTCTCCCCACTTTTATGGGGTCTAGATGAAGCTTCACCCAGACATGGTCGATCAAAGGACCAAAATGACTGGTTCAAGGAAAATACCAGTTAGGTCTGTCCAAGCAGGGTGAGACTTAGTACTACTAGAAAAAATTCTTGCCCTTTCAAGCTGGTCTCAAGCCTGGGAAAAGATGAGACCAGAGCTGCTGTAAGAAGTGGAAAATGAAGCAGACAAGCAGAAGGTATACTTGAGAGATGAAAAGAAACTAAGTCTTGATGACATCATTTATAGCTCTGAGGTATCTAAGGCCAGATCTACCTCTGAACATGTAGGTTATGCAAGCAATAAATTTCCTTTATGCTTGTGATTTTGAGTTACCATTTTTACAACTTATAACCCAAAGAATTCTGGATGATACAACAACAAAGCCAGAACCGGAGCCCAGGAGTCCCAATGCCCACTGTTCTTTCCACAGCACTACCTGGCAAGATGTGGCTGATAGGCTCCACAACCAAAATAAAAGCAGTATTTTGCTTTTACTATGATAAAAATCTTTGGATTCTCCCAGCCCCAGTGTATTATACAGAAAAATATTTCTGTCTTTTATTTCTATGGGTATATATCTAGTTTATATCTTATCCAGTTCAAGGTCAACAACTTCAGAATTGAAGTAGTTTCTTTCTCAAAAGACATAGTCAAGGACGACATCCTGTAATTATAAATTCATCCAAACCAGCAATTGTGTCTAAAGGTGATCAAAGTATGGATATATGTTAAATTATTTTCATGAAAGGGATTTCGACTATTTAATTAAACAATAGGAGTGAAGTATGATGACACTGAAAACAAAATAACCAACAATACAGAGTCCTAAAGAACACTGCCTCCCCACACAGGGGAGTGGGAGATTGTCAGAGCTGTCACTAGGATGTCCTTGTCTTCTAACAGATGCCAACTACACTCAGAGGATTCACCTTGTTAGCTGGAGCCAGTGAACTGGAACTGAGGGGCTCTGGAAACCATTCCCATTAATTGCAACACCATGATTCCCAAACTTAGTCTGCCAAGTGTGAATGTCTTATGAGGACAATGAAACATGGTATCTGAAAGCAGGACTCCCCAGGAGTTCCAGAATGGTGACTACCAATGTGGATAATAAAAGCCATTCTCAGTCACAACAAATAGGTCTGGATGTCAAAGAACAAGCGTTTGATGTCAACACTGCTGCCTGAAATTGCAAAGCATTCACCGTTGGTCGCTAAAGTCTTCCACTGCTTGTTCACCTCCCTCTTCTACCTTCCAGCTTCCCTCCTCCCCCTTCCCTCAGCCCCCAGCAACTCAAGTCCTTCGAGGAAAGCCTCACAGTGAGGCACTCAGTTCAGGCATACTCTCTGGAGAAGGGCTTAAAGCTCAAAAATGAAGTAGTTCTCATTTCAACTCACTCATGGAGATTTCCATTCCCTCACAGAATCATGCAGTACGAGGCTAGCCAAACCATGCCTCTTACAAACTAGTGAAACAGGGCAAGTTAGTCAACATTCCAAGTATGGATTTCCTCATCTGGAAAATGGGAATACAGGTATACCCCTGCTTTTCAAAAGTATGCTGTGTGCCACTTCACTTTCATGAAAGACCTACATGAGTACCCATTTTCAATAACGGAAAGAAATCTGAAGAGGATTTTCATTTTTATGAAAAGAGGGGGAAAGTGAAAATAGCGCCCAATGCTTGTTTTGCAGTGAGTCTTTTCAGAGGCAGCACTCACTGGGGCAGCACTGGCACCACCGAGCTCCTTCCCCAGGAACCAAATACCAGAATCAAGCCACTGTAGCCTTCAGTTCTGTCTGTGTGCCTTTGTGCTTTATATCCATCTATTTTGTGCTTCTGTGAGCAAGATGTGTCCTAAGGTAATTGTTTCTTCACTTTACGCTATTTTGACTTATGAAAACTTTCATACGAATGTTCTACTTTTGGATAGTGTGGAGGAAACCTGTAATAATAGCCCCTAACTCAGAGTTGTTGAGAGAGTTCAGTGACATAAAGCATATAATGTGGTTTACCCAATGGGTGGTCCCAAGGGAAAGCCCAATACACATCAACAATTATTACTACTACTAACAATAATAATAATAGTAATAAAGATAAGAATGATCAATACATTTAACCACATTGTGGAAATTTGTCTATTTTTGAAAAGGAGCTTAATGGCCAGTTGATACTTTTTTGGAAATCCTCATTCACCTTTTGTATTTTGCATTCACTGTTTTGTGTGTGTGTGTGTGTGTGTGTGTGTGTGTGTGTGTGTGTGTGTTGTTTTTTGCCTGTGGGGCTTTCTGTAGAACAGATCAGATGTCTTTTATTGTAGTAAATTTCAGTATTCCTTTTTCACAGGATCCATTAGCTCTGAAATGAGAAACTCTTTAAACACAGCATGTAACCAACACAAGCGAGGCAAAACAATACACCAGCCCCAAGATTTGATACTACCAATATACAAAAAGACCTTTTCACCCTTTTCTTTGGTAATTTACTTTATGGATAAATTGCTTTTTTATAAAGGTCACTTTGTTGTTTTAGAAAACTTTACACCTGACACTGTCCTCTTACTGTAGGGAGTTGCACAAAGGATAATTTAAGCAATATATCCTACAATTTTATCTATTATAGCAATTCTTCCAGAGAAAAAAACAACTTACGATGTTAACTAAGTAAGGTGGTTTGCCTGAAAACACAAGTTTTATCAAAAATCAAAACAATAAAACCTATTTTAATATATCTTTAATATATCTTCCACGTCATAGTTCATTATAATTAATTGTTTATTAAATATTTACTATGCCTGGTAATTTACACTAAGGATTTATATGTATCATCTCATTGAGTCCTGATAACTATTTTATGAGGTAAGTTATTACTGTTCTCAGTTTTAAAATAAGAAAACTAAGATTTAATAATGTTAAGCAAATGAGCCCAAATGACGCAACTAATAAGGGATGAATAGAGGATGGATTTAATTATCCTCCTCTCTAATCCAAGCTCGTTGCTCAAACTAGCCAGACGCAAACTCTTGACCACAACACCTCCAAAAGGAAATGTTGAGAAATATAAATTAGGATAGCTAATAAGACTTGAATGAGAACAGCCAAATCCAGTAGCTCTTGAAGACTCTACCCTCTTAGTCTTCTTTGGAACATCCATCCTGGACTTCCTAACTACTAGGATGGGATCTGAGAATTTCCTAATTCTAAGGTAAATTCACCATTCAAAATATCAGGTACCAAAATGACTATCTGCCCTGGACATGCACTATTTTCTTCCATTCTGCCTACAGCCCTCTGAGGTGGGTATCACTCTTGCTTTACAAATGAGGAAATAAGGTTCTGAGAGATTGAGTCAGACATCAGAGCCTCTTCCTGGCTCATGGGGATATTCTTTTTGGCCCATGGCATGGTATTAAAATATTTGAGCCAACATTTAAAATTTAGATTCCATGTTAAAAACCCAGATTTCTGTATTTTATTGAGAATTTCAAATTCCTAGAAACCCTGGACAAATTCTCTCATGGAAATCATGGCTAGCGCTGAGGAATAGCTGCCCAGGGCACATGCTCTCCAGCCATCACTGGCTCCATCAGCCAGCATCATTCATTTCATTTTGGCACATATTGGTTCCCACCTCTCATGAGAACAGGCAGAATATTATGACCAATTGCTAACCAATCTGCAAAAGGCCTTGGCTGTAAGAAATAGCCACTCTTACACTGTCACCATCATCAGAAGATGCTAAAATTCCGGGAGAGCCACAGGGAATGATACAAATACAAGGACACTGAATGTATTATCTCAGTCTATTTACCACAGGACATATTTTAAAAATTATTGCAGAATATTGTTTTCATTAGCTGTTTTGTGTGTCTATTATGTGGGCAACCTTTGTTGTTTTGCCACATGACTCCCCTAGGAGCAATTCTAATAAAAAAACTTAGAAAGATCACACAGTTTTAATTTCCCCCTTCCTTTTAGTAGTAGAATCCCTGAGTTTTAGCTAGGCATATAATCACATAATTTAAAAAAAAACAACTACATTTCCCAGTATCCCTGGTAGCTAAGCAGGATCGCATGACTTACTTCAGACCAATGGGATGTCGGCACACATAAACCAAGCAACTTCTGGGTCTTCTCCTAAAAGACCTGGGCATTCCTTTTTCCTTGCCCCATGCTAGACCACCAACGTGAAAGTGAGCCGGGATCAGCCATGTGGACAGTAGAGATTACTGGGCAATAAGACAGAAGGCACCAGCATCTCTGAATTTCCCTATAGAGCAGAGCCATCCTACCAGACCAAGAGACTCATTCTAAGCTGTTTATTGGGAGATAGATAAACTTTTGTTTACTTAAGCCTCTATAGTTTTATATAGCTTTGTTATAGCAGCCTTCCTCCCCCTTGTCACTCCCACTCCTTCCATTTTCAGTCATCCTTTGTCCTTCTAGGATTTCAGAGGATGCGGTATCCTTCCTCCACTGCTTTAAATATAGCCTTAACACCTGACACAGTTTCTTGGGAGCAGTGTGACCTTGAGCAAGTTACTTACCTTCTCTGAACCTAATCTGCAAAATAATAGTTGGAATGGTTTGTCCAAAGGAGAGAGTACGTGTACAGTTACTTCTACGTCCTAACATCAAGCCACCCTCCAGCCTATTTTTCTCTAACGCAGACTTGAGCCCACTACTCCACACTGAAATCGGTGGCATCCCTATTGTCCTTAGGAGAGAATCCAAGTTTCCAAAAACAACTTTGAAAGGCCCCAGATGATTAGACTCCAGTGTCATCTGCAGGCACACTCTCCAGGCAGCCAGGGATGCTGTCACTGAGTTGGGAAAAGGCTCATGGCCAATCAGCCCTGTAATTCTTGTTTTAAGCCTATTCTCGGTTTCCTATAGCTCAGCAAACCAGGAGACTATGCAGTGTAGGGAATAAGACCAGAGGAATCAGATGGATCTTGGTTCAAACACTGGCTCCACCAATTCTTGGTGTGACTTCTGGCAAAGGACTAACCTTCCATGTAAAAATTAGTATAACACTGTTACTCACCTCAGGGGTGTTCTGTTTGTTAAATGAGATAATGTACCTAGCCCTCAGATGAGTGACTGGCATGTAGTAATCACTCAATAGCTATTATCATTGTTACAGGTCTCCTTGCTAGCTGTTTGAGTTTGTTATAGCATAAAAGAAGCATGGAGAAACCTCCCAATGCTATGCCCACCCCAGGCTTTACCAGAGGATATATTAAGGCCACAGAAGCTGTCATAGAGTTGGGAAACAAAGTGAGCATTCCTCCCAGATTATATCTCCCTGAGGATAATCTGCAAGCGACACAGGATGTAGCCCAAGCCCTCTCCCACACACCTGTCTGTCCAATGCGTTCTAGGAGAGGTTAATGGGTGACCATGACTTCCTGATAGATGAGCAACCAGATTCCAGTGTCCTCATGCCCAAGCATCAGATCCAAATCCTTCTCTATCATTTTGCCTCATTGAACCATATGCAAGTTGACTCTGGCTTTCGGAGTTCTCGCTTGAAACAAACGTCCTTCATATAAAACACCCAAAGCCCAGTTTATTGTGATGCAGTCATACATTAATTAAAACAACAAACCATCATCCAAAAAGTAATTTTTAATTAGCATTTTACTGCAGTTTCTCTCAAAGAACACCAAAGAGAGAACACACATGAACTGTTAGAATTTCTCTCTTGCCTTTCATTCATTTTCAATTATTCCCAACCCCTGCAGCTGCCCGAAAGTCTCTTAGCCTTCTCTCTGAAGCTAGACACACACACACACACACACACACACACACACACAGCCCACCAGAGGTATGCCAGAGCCAGCTTGTACCGGCTTGAAAGAGCCGATTGTTAAATTTTCAGGAAATTTGCCAGCTTGTGGTTAAACAATATCCACTATTAAAAATTAAATTATATAAACTTACAACAAAACAAATTATAAACAAAGGTGGTAAATATGCAATACTCAAAGGGAAAAACATGAGTGAATATCAAAATAATTATGCTGAAACATGAGTGAATCTCAAAATAATTATGTTGAAGCCAAACAAAAGGAGAGTATACACTGAGTAATTCCATTTATAGAAAACTAATCTATAGTGATAAAAAACAGATCAGTGGTTGTCTGAGGGAGGGCTAAGGAGCAGTAGAAGAGAGAGACTACAAAGGTGCATGGGGAAATTTTGAGGAGTGGTGGATCTGTTCATCTTCCTGATTGTGGTGATGGTGTCACAGGTTTATAAATATGCCAAACTTATTAAATTGTACACTTCAAGTACATGCAATTTATGGTGTATCAATTGTAGCTCAATAAAGTTGTTAAATAAATACTCAAAATCCATCATTTTCTAATTATTTTACTATATTTTACTGCTATCTATATTCTTGAGGTTTCTTTACCTCTTTGTGTCTGTACTGTGGAAATACTATCTAATGGAGCTTCTGGACATCTCTGCCCAATTCCATGTTCAGCAATGTCACATTGGTAGCTTAAAATCGGCCATGGTGGAAGTATTTACACCATGGAAATCAACAAACACTACAAATAAGGACTTGATTTTTCGTTGTGTTGGTTTTCTAGATTTAAGAAAGAAAAAATGCTAATAATGTAAACTTTAAAGTGTGTTTTGCCTGTAGCCATTGCATTGTGAATAGCACAAAAAATTAAAAAAATACTATTTCAGTATCCTAAAACTATTATCTGATTCAGTAAATGAATCACTTACATCATTGGTGAATGTGTAAAGTTAAATATATGCTTTGCTGTTTCACTTTCTTATGTCTAACTTGTTAACACAAATGAAAATATTAACCAACGTTTGCCAGAACTATATTCATTTGCCAATTGCAATGGATACAAGAGTTCAGCAAAAATCAATGAAAACATTTTGTGAGAATCAATTGCTTATATAGAATTTATAATAAAGAGGATTACATATTTTATTATTATTTGTCAGTTGTGTGTTATACAATAAAATCTCTAATAACCTTATGTATGTATGTGTGCACATACACGCACACAGAGAATTTAGTTTTCATTTTGTTTTTTTCAGAAAGACTGTATTAAATATTTACCATCACTATGTCATTTTCATGTCACTATGATGTCGTTTGGAAGATAACTATTCCATTTCCTGGTGCCCTCTGACCTTTCTCTACCTTATTTCTTTTTTATGCCGCGTAATAGTGTACTTTTCTTCATTATGTAGATTGAAGGGTTTTTGTTGGTTTTGTTTATCTTTCTTCTTTATTTTGTTTGTTCCATTTCCAGTTCCAGAAAATAAGAAAGGAAGACTCTGGACTGACCAAAGAAGTGAAGAATCCTTCCTCCTTAGTGAGAGAAGAATATTGCGACCACTTCAATATAATGTGCTCTCTTTTCCTTTATTTCTGCCACATGCATATTTTTGGCTTAGCGCTTTAGACAAGGTGCTCATACGCATGCTTGCTTGAACACAGCTGGCTACACTCACTGCCACATCTTCCTTTAAGTTGCCTCTGTGGGATCCTGTTGTAAAAGTCACCATGCGTTTGCTGAAGGCACTGCAAAGAGAAGTACGGGTGTTCATTGGCTAACACTGACAGAGTTCAGAGGTGGCAAGCAAAGCATTGAATCCAAGATTGCCTGACCATAAAATCGTATCAACATTGATTATGGAGACAGAAACATTTCAGAGGCTTTCCTGCAAGGAAAGACATAGAAATGAGAGGACTCATTGGCTGGAGTGGTAAAAATGTAAGTGAACTTTTTACCTGTGGTTTGAATTCTGTTAATGTCACTATATTATTTGCATAATTATACAAATAATTGGGCAGGTTGACTTATGTATGGCATATCACAGTAGAGAAACAGCATTATTTGCTTTGTTCCTATTCATCCTAAAGCACGAAGTATTATACAAACTTCCTCGTATACATTATTATCCCACAACCCTGCTACTCCCACTCCCATTATCTGCTATTTTTTTCTCCTTACCTGTTTCCTCACCTTCCCCCACAACTCTTCTCCCCCCACCAGCTAATCAGGGCAGCTGCTTTCTAACCGCTTGGCTCTCTAAAAGCACACCCTCCTCTTGCCCCTGACAGAGCCAAAAAGACCACCGCTTCCCCAGTGTTCTAGTCATATTGCCCATTGTCACCTCCTAAACATGCTCCATTGCCTGGAAAGGCAAGCATGGTCATCCCTCCATGCCTTCATTCAAATTCTTTCCTCCACCTGGAATGTTCTTCTCCACCATTAACCATTGAAACCCTACCTCTGTTTCTAAACTCTACAAAGTGATACTTCCTCAGGTATGATAAGCTTCTTCTGAGGCCCTGAGGGAATGAATAATCCCCATTTCCTAGACTTCTCCAGTTCCTACTTAACATTCTATTGTCATGCTCATCTCATGCTGCTTTCCAAACCAAGCCTTCTCTGCCAGTCTTTGAGCTTCTCAATGGATTAACTCTTATATCGAACTCCATATTCTTGATCCTGGAACAATGCCTAGCTCATTCGCAGAACAAGTGAATGCTTTGTTCTACAATTGGTTGTTTACATTAATTCAAAAAAGAGTTACTCAGTATTTTCCAGTCAAGATGGCAGAACAGGTAAACACTCTGCTTACCTTCTTTCACGACAACTATGGAATAACCACCTTTGAGAACAGTCTGAAATCTAGCTGAATGGAAGCCCTACAACTAAGTACATAGAGAAGAAGCCAACTCGAGACATGTAGGAGGGGTGGAGACATGAACAAGCTAGTCCCACACCCATGTGTGACCATTAAAAATTGGGAGGAATATCTTGGCTGCAGAGGTCCCCCCAGGAGGAGCAAGGGGTACCAACACTGCAACAGGCTCCCCAGCCCAGGGTTCCAGTGCCAGGGAGACAAATCCACATAATTTCTGGTTGTGAAAACCAGTGGAGATTGTTGCTGAGTGAGAGAAGGGCAGCCCTCTTGGAGGGCCCAGGCATGGACTTACTTGCTAACGAACTCACGCACTCTGAGCTCCAGTGCTGGGGTAGCAGCTTGAAAGGCAAAAGGGTCTCATGGGGAGGAACTGAGTTGTCTGGCTTCAAGGTGAGTGTTGGAGGAGCAGCTTTCTCCTGGACAGAGGAGAAGCCATTGTTTCTTTGTTGAGCCCTCCCCTTCTTGGCATGTAGCCACAGGCAGCCGCCATATTTGACTTACCATCCTCCTGGCTCTGCCCTAGTGATTCTGAGACCATGCCCCATCCAACTTTGGGGCACACCCAAACTGCTTTCAGTGGCTTTTTCATACAAACTGCCTGCCTTGGCTCATGCTGCAGACTTTCCTAAAGTCTCTCAAAGGTTCACAAAACCCAAACAAACAATATCTTGCTTCAGCATGTCCCAAACCTCCAGCTGAGCAACCCTAAGCCCAGCACTAGCATCAGCCAACCTTTGTTCATGGCTTGGCCTCTCAAGACACCTCCAAGCACAGCACAGGTGGCAGCCTTCTCTGGATTTCTTTGTGGCTCATGCTAGGTGTCCCTGGGAAGGGCACAGGCTGTGACTGAACTTGCCCTGCAGCAGGTCCCCCACCAGGTGGCACTGGGGCTGGCACGCCTAGTGGCCAGCTTCAAATCAAGTTGGAGCATCACCTGGCCACCTCCAAGGATGACACACTCAGAAAGCACACAGGGAAGGCACCAGAGCCCTGCTAAAGTAAATCCTGCTCCATAGGATCAGCCCCTCCACAACAGTTCCTTCACTGTAGTCCTGGCCAGTCCTCACAACCAACAGGACAAAGGGTCAATCCCTCCAAATGACTTGCAAACAGCAATCAAAGCTCAACTATAACAAGAGGACACACATAACCCACACAATGGACACACCTAAAGTACCCGGCTCAGGTGACCAGGGAAACTGTGCCACTGGGCCCCAAATACCTACCACATAAGCCCACTCTACTAAGATCAGCCAACATAGCAGCACTACCTAATATATAGAAACAAACACAGGGAGTCAGCCAAAATGGAGAGACAAAGAAACATGTCCCAAATGAAAGAACAGAACAAAGCTCCAGCAGATAACTAAAGAAAATGGACACAGCAATCTATCACATTCAGAGTTCAAAACACTGGTTATAAGGATGGTCAATAATCTCAGTGAGAACTTCAACAAAGAGATTGGGAACATAAAAACGGAGATAAAAAACATAAAAAGGAACCAGTCAAAACGAAGAATACAATAACTGAAATAAAGAATACACTAGAAGGAATCAACAGCAGATTAGGTGAAGCAGAGGCTTGAATCAGTGATTTGGAAGATAAGGTAGCAGAAAACACCCAATCAGAACAGCATAAAGAAAAAAAGAATCCCCAAAATGAGGAGAGTTTAAGGGACCTCTGGGACAACATCAAGCATAGCAGAAGAAGAGAGAGCAAGGGATTGAAAACCTATTTGAAGAAATAATGACTGAAAACTTCCCTCACCTGGCAAAGGAAATGGATATTCAAGCCCAGGAAGCACAGAGATTCCCAAACAAGACAAACCCAAACAGGCCCACACCAAGACACATAATTAAAATGCCAAAGGTTAAAGACAAAGAGAGAATCTTAAAAGTAGCAAGAGAAAAGCTGTTAGTTACCTACAAGGGAGCTCCCATAAGACTGTCAGCTGATTTCTAAACAGAAACTTTGCAGACCGGAAGGGATTGGCAGGAAATATTCAAAGTGATGAAAAACTGGACCTCCAACCAAGATTACTCTACCCAACAAAGCTGTCATTTAGAATCAAAGGACAGATAAAGAGCTTCCCAGATAAGGAAAATCTAAAGGAGTTCATCACCATCAAACCAGTATTACAAGGAATCTTAGAGTGATTTCTTTAGGATGAAAAAAAAGAAAAGAAAAAAAGAATAAAAAGGCAGTAACTACATATCTATCAACAATTACTTTAAATGTAAATGGTTTAAATGCTCCAATCAAAAGACTTAGGGTGGCTGAATGGATAAGAACACAAGACCTATACATATGCTGCCTACAAGAGACTCATTTCAGATCAAAAGACATACACAGACTGAAAGTAATAGGATGGAAAAAGTTATTTGATGAAAATGGGGAAAAAAACAAAAAAGCTGTGGTAGCAATATTTACACCAGACAAAATAGACTTTAACCCAAAGGCTATAGCAAGAAACAAAGAAGGACCCAGTAATCCCACTTCTGGGTATTTATCCGAAGAAACCAAAACACGACTTCAAAGGGACATGTGTTCATGAATGAAATCCATATGTTCATTGCAGCATTATTTACAATAGCCAAGATCTGAAGGCAACCTGGGTGTCCATCAATGGATGAATAGATAAAGAAGAGGTGGTACATATATACAATGAATATTACCCAGCCATAAAAAAGAATGAAATCTTGCCATCTGCAATAAAATGGATAGAGCTAGAGGGTATTGTTCTGAGAGCAGTTAAGTCAGAGAACAAAAGACAAATGTCATATGATTTCACTTATATGTTGAATTTAAAGAACAAAATAAACAAACAAATACAACAGAAAGAAACTCATGGATACAGAGAACATTTTGATGGTTACCAGATGGGAGGGGCGGTTGGTTGGTGGGTGTAAAGGGGGAGGGATTAACAAGTACAAATTGGTTATTACACTGTAGTCATGAGGATATAGGGTATAGCACAAGGAATATAGTCAATAATATTGTAATGCTATGTATGGTGTCAAAAGGGTACCAGATAATTTAGGGTGATAGATGGACGGAGGGTTGGGGGCAGGGTGAAAAAGGTGAAGGGATTAAGAAATACAAATTGGAAGTTACAAAATAGTCAATGGGATGTAAAGTAAAGCATAGAAATATGATCAATAATATAGTATTAATTATGTATATTGCCATGTGGGTACTAAACTAGTTACGGGGATGACTTCTTAAATTATATAAATGTCTAACCACTGTACTGCATGCCTGATGTAATGTACAGCATAGGGAATATAGTCAATAATATTGTGATAGCATGGTATGGTGTGAAATAGCTGCTGGATTTATCATGGTGATCACTTCTTTTGTTATATAAATGTTGAATAACTATGATGTACACCTGAAACTAATATAATATTGTATGTTAGCTATATTTTAATAAAAATCCTTAAAGAAAAGAATTACTCTGCACTTAAAATGTGCCAGATACTAGGGTAAGTACTATGGATCATATAAAATAATTAGGCCCAGTCCAAATTCTCAAGGAGCTTGAGGGGAGAAGGAGGTGTGCAGGGCTCAAACTAGGGTGAGCCAAGTACTTGCCTCAGGCAGAAATTTTAATTAGATGCCCCAAATCTTGGTATATCAGTGTTCTCCAGAGAAACAGACCAAATAAGATATACATGTATATATGAACTTGGCTCACATTATTATAGAGGCTCAGAAGACACAAGATCTGCAGTTGGTAAGCTGGAGACTCAGGAAAGCCAATGGAGTAATTTCAGTCTGAAAGCAGAAGTCTTGAGACTCAAAAAGAGCTGATATTTCAGTTTGAGTCCAAAGTCAGGAAAAGAAATCAGCAGGTCAGCTCAAAGGCCGCCAAGCAGAAGATATTCTGTCTTACCCATGGGAGGGTCAGCTTTTTGGTTCTGTTCCGACCTTCAACTGATTGGATGAGGCCCACCCACATTAGTGAGAGCAATCTGCTTTACTCAGTGTACCTATTCAAATGTTAATCTCATCCCAAAATACCCTCACAGACATATCCAGAATAATGTTTGCCCAAATATCTGGGCACACTATGGCCCAATCAAGATGACACATAAAATTAGCCAACATACTCAGTAAATTAAGATAAACAATATTATAATGCAATACTTTGTTAAAATTCAGACAATGTGAAAAAAAAAAAAGCATAATAATCAAAATATCAAAACTTTAAAATAAAGACAGGATCCTTTTCCTTTTGCCTCAGACTCCAGTATGGCTCAGCACAGCACTAGGTGTGAGGGTGTGTGTACATTGGGATGAGAGGACGAAGGGAAGAAGACAACAGATAAAATATGACACCTGGGAACAGGAACTGAATCCGCTTTCCGAAGTCAGCAGTATGGTGTGTGCCTCGCCCACTTATTCACCCTAACACCATCCTGCTCTTCCCCTGTTTCTCTTACCTCGGTAAATAATGCAACCCTGCGACAGGAGCCTAGCCAGAAACCAGCAAATTACCTTGCCTGTTCTCTCTCTCCCCTCAGCTTCCCAGGCTTTCCTCCAGTTCAATCTCCACATTCGCTCCAGGGGGCTCTTATAAATGCCAACGTGATCATCCTAACAGTTTACTCCTTAGAGAGGCCTGTATGAACTGGACCCTGCCTGTCCCCTGATCCTCTGCTGCTACCAGACTCAGCTCGATCCCTTGTACTTTTTTTGCCTCAGGGCTTTGCCCTTGCTGCTCTCCCTGCTCTCAGACCCTTTCCTTTCAATGCCTGGAAAACTTCTACTCAACCCAGAGCTGAGAAGCAAAGTCTTGAAACAAAGCCAATCAACACAATGTATAACCCGCTATGACTATCGATACAAAACAATATATTGGCTTCCCCGCAGAGGCTCTGCTTAGACATCATCCCTTCCAGGAAAACGTGCTCAAATAGCCCCCATCTCCCAAGACAGGATTGGAAGCCCCACCTATGTCCTCTTACAGAAGGCCACCTGTGAACTTAACCATGTGTGCTATATTTGCCTGCTCACTTGCCTGTCTCCCTACTAAACTGTAAGCAAGCTACAGTTAGGGATTTTCTTGGGATCACTTTTGTATCCCAGCTTCTGACACTTTTCTTAGATGTAGTACATGCTCAATAAATGCTGAGTGAATAAATGAAAGTCCCGTGGCATCTGGGTTGGTAAGAAGTACCTGTTAGCTAAAGGGAGGAGAAATGTTGTCTCCCAGGGTTTTTGTGTATAGTTGGACAGGTTGTACACTTCATAGCTTTAAGAAAGCTAAGATTTATGTTATGTCTATGTGAACGCTACCTCCAGGGACCACATACACAGACACACACACACACACACACAAAACCTCTCATTTCTTCAAGAAGTACAAGCTTTTTTTCTTTTTAAGGAATGTGAGTGTAGAGGGGATTTCTTCTCCATCTGCCCACTCCTACCCACAACAAATGAGATTTTTGCTCATTATAATTTCAAAAATGGCCTTTTCCTGACCTTGCCCCATTTTCTAAGTCATTGTGTTAGCTATTGGCAGCATGACCAAAAGGCAAGATGGAATGGACCAGAAGCAAATAAGAGTTTCAATATAAAAAATAAAAAGGGTTGAATTTTTATGTCTTTGCTTCTCTAAGCACGTGACATAAAAAGACAATTTATCATTGCTCTTTACAAGGAGATGCTGGCTAAATATTAACACTTTTCATCTTAATACGGGTTCCTTTTGTTCCTTGTTAACCAAGTCAAATTTGACCGACACATTTCTTCTCTTATCCTAGAAAGTACTTATGGGCAGGTATTATATTGAAGACTCTATTGTCCTCTAGAAAATAATTTCTGCACAAAGTTTTTCTACCACCGAATACTGAGCAATCTGGTAGTGTGAAATAATTGATGATCAGATGGATTATGCTGGAAATATTTTTTCTCTCTATGGACCAAGTAGTAACAGTGGAAAAATCCAAGTTCATTTCATTTGATCCCTATGATATTATTTCTCTGTCCCTCATACCACCTTCCCAGAAAATAATTGTTCATTTAGTAGGTTGGAATTCAGATTAGAGTTTCTGAAGTATCAAGGACGAAGTACACTGAATGACCCTGTAAGCAGTGGTTAAAATACCAATTACTCTTTCATAAAACCTTGACAAGAGGTGATAAAACTATGAACATGCCTCTCCTTTTGCTAGCCTATTATCTGTAAAAAATGTGTTGTTCAGAATTTCGGAAATAGGGAAAAGAAGAAAGGTGTACGTATTTTGAAAAAGTTTCCCTGATATGGTGATTCTCTTGCTAAGTCATTTTCTCCTCCTCTTTCTTTGTTTTGGTCCTTTGTTCTATGACTATATTTCTATTTACCTTTTTTCTTTTTCATTTGTAGATGTATTACTTTTTTATCCCCTGTCTTACCACCTCAAAATTTGAGAAGGTATTATTTCTTTCTCCCTTTATTCTTCTATTTTATTACTTTCCTCATTATCTCTCCTCTTTCTTTTTATTCCTTCTCTCACAACTGATAATACAGAATTCAAGTTTACTTTAAAATAGTGATTGTATTTCTGAAATTAGCTTATCTTCCACATTCTTCATTGTAAAATCAGAGTTTGAAGGAGGAGAAGGGAACTAACATTTGTTAAACACTTAAGTGCCAGACGTTATGCAAGGTCCTTTGCAGACATAAATCCATTTAATCATTTTAATGGCCGGTGGTAGATTGGATTATTGTTCAGAAATATTCACTCCCTCCCCCTCACTTTCATGAGGAGAGTATACTTCCTGCTCCAGTGATGTTGGGTTTGTCTGTATGACTTGCTTTGGCTTCAGATTGGGTGTGCTTCCCCTCCCCTTAGCTTTGGTTTCATTCATGTGACAAGCTTTAGCCAATTGGGTATTAGTAGATGTGATACCAAGATACAAGCAGAGACTTGAACTACAGGGAAAAACATTCTCAGGCAGCCCTCTGGTCCCAGGAGGAGAATGAGACTCTCAGAGAATAAAACCACACCAACTTAGCTTAGCCAACTCCCAGCTGATGCCAGCATGCACAGCAATAGCTAACCAATACACAGTGCTATGAGGTAAATAATGTGCGTTTTTAACTTAAATGGAAACAAAGGAAAAAACATGCCCATCGTCATACAGCTAATATGCTGCAGAGCCAGGATTCACACCAAGTCTGTCATATCCAAAATCCAGGGCTCTTTTACATGCGTTATTACAGCATGATTCTTCCTTAAACTTCATATTCCTCTTTTCATAAAACAAAAGTCAATTTGATTTTTACTTTCATGTGTCTCTTGCTTATTCCAAAAATGTAATGTGTGTGTGTGTGTGTGTATGTAGATATACTAATTTTTGTATATATACTAATTTTTTAGCTCAGAATTGATCAGATCTGAAAAGCAAGTGCTGGGTGCAGGTATATGATAGATAATCATCTCCTCCCCTCCTCTAGCCTAGAGAGGAGCATGTGATTAAGCAGAAGTGTTCCCGAGTGGTGGGCCCCGATAACAGTCCTCAGCGCTTGGCAGGAATTGGCGTTACTGCTGAGTCATTTGTCATTATTTTTCAGAGCTGATAGTACTGAAGAGAAATGCCTGGAAAATAAGGAAGCAGGACAAACACAGTGCCCATTATTTTCAAAAAGCCAGAAGACTCCTCTGGCTATTCGAGATTGATCAGTTTAACTTCAGTACCTACAGAGGCACTAGAAAAAATAGTCAATTTGAAGTGATGTTGTAGGCAACTCAATTGCCAGGCAAACGGAGTCCCACTTTGCTAGCTTAACCCTCTATCATAAATCTCTAAATATCACTGATGGTGGCTGTAAAGTTGACAGGGAATACTGTTTTGGGGTGTTTTCTTTTTTTCAATCCATCTTTGGAATACAATTAAGATTTTCTCACCCTGGGCACTCTTGACAGTTTGGCCCAGAGTCCTTGGTTACAGGGTCTGCCCTATACGCTGCAGACGTTTGGCAGCATACCCTGGTCTCTACCCACTAGATGTCAGTGTCTCCAAACATTGCCAAATGCCCCATGGGGGTCAAAAATTGCCCCGGTTGAGAACCAATGGGACACATAAACACTACTTCTAATTACATTCATTTGGAATAACAAACTATAGTGCATTAACTTGCTTTGTTTCAGCCTTACCAGCCTCTGAGTATGTTCTTAGCAGGCCTTGCCCACTGATATGATACTGTCAGGTCACTTCAAAGCCCCAAAAAGCACCCAGTTCCTTTTATGGTCAGTCTTCAGCTACTGTTAACACATGGTGTTTACAATTCTTTCCTCCTCTGCCCCGCCTTCTTCCCCACACCCCTCCCCCTCCGATTGTCTGCAACCTGGTAAGTCACTTGAGGATATCTTTCCACGTCTGTGCTGCCTCCAGGAGTGTTCCAAGATGCCAGCCCTGGAGATGGCAGACTAATACCACCTTCCCTACAGTCCTCACTGCACCAGAACCATTGCTCCATCACCTGGGCATCAAAAGAACACTATTTGTGCCTTGCCTCGCTACACCCATCTCACAGAATCTGTCAGGAAAAGAATCCTTTGGGCTCAATTATTCTCAAACCATTAGGCCTGTGCTTCTCAATTTAGTGTTAAAAGAATCATCTAGGAGATCTTGTTAATATGTGATTATGATTCAAGAGAACTTTGGTGGGTCCTGAGAGTTCGCATTTCTTACAAGCTCCCAAGTGAGGCTTACTCTGCAATGCACTTTAAGCAGCAAGGTTTTAGTAGATACCATTATCACCTGGGATGCAGGTTCCTACAACCTTCCACCAGAGATACTGATTCAGAGGGTCTAAGTGGAACCCAAGCATCTATGCTTTTAACAACTTTCCCCAGGTAGTTCAGAATCCACACTTAAAGAAGCACCTCATTGCTCTAGCCCTATCTTTATAAGATTGTGAAACACATTCTCAGGGGCTGGACCCAGTTCATGGAGTGATGAAGCAGGTTCCACAGGAATATACTCTTCCTGGTTATAAGCTCTCTCCCTATGGGCAGACCACTTCATGGAAACTGGACTTATCTGGGTGTATCTGATGATCTGTCTGGTAACACCCACAGGTCATCATATACACCCACATAAGTCCAAGCCCCCAGCAGCTAACCTAGGTTAGGTGCCTGCTGGGCCCCCAGAAGACAGGAAGTGACGAAAGTTTAGTTCTCCTTCCAGGTTAGGGAACAGGGAGAGCCTTGTAAATAAAGACACAATTACCAACCCATATAGAAAGTATGTGCATGATTCAGCCATCTAGAAATGGAGAGTTGAAAAATCCTTCCTCATGGACCTTGGGCATAGCCTGTCCCTAGGAACTTTGAGATGAACAGTTTCCTCAGACACAATAGGTTAGAGATGTCTACTGCCTGGAACCCCTTCCAGTATCTTGGAGTTTCAAGGTCAAATATACCTTTTGAGTATTTACAGCAAGGAAGAAATCTCAGAGAACCTTCCAAGGTTAAAATTTATAGAGGCCTCCTGCTCTGGTGTTCACCAATAGAATTCCCTCTCTGTACCCTTTTCCCCAGGAGGATCACACTTTCCAATCAAAGCACACCTAAGACATCAAGGTGTGCCTAAGACATCAACTGTTCTGAAAAACAGAACAGTTCTAGAAAAGAGAGAAAAAGAAAAAGTCACTACAGTTCAAGGGAGAGAGTAGAGCACTTTTACTGATGCACTTATTTAAAAGGGACCCCCGAGATTGACCACAGAAGTCCACATGACTAGTGTCAATGTAAAGAACATAGGCTGAGATCCTACCATGTAACTGGCACCTGCATACATTACTTCCCATCACCCTCACAAGAAGATGAGGTGTCATCACTCCCACTTCATTGATGAAGACATGGAATTCAAAACATCTGAATGCAAGAGAAATGAAACCTGTGTTCCTGACTCAAGGGAGCTGCCCTATCAGCGCTATGTTGCTTCCACCAAAACTTGTACCTTATTTAAGACACTGTTATTTTAGGTCTTTCTATGACTGTAGCTGAAACCTACAACCTAACTACTATCACCAGATTCTATCCCAAAATTACTAGGATAAATATAGCCTTTACATCCCGTAATTCAGGAGTTTTGTGTCATTTTTTGAGTGTTTTTCTGTGATGGCATTTTTGCACGTGAATTTCAAAGGTGCATGTTCCCTGCTTTGAACCCTGGTGCTTCTCTAAGCTCACCGACACTCCCCCATTACCTGCTAACTTCAATAATGGCATCATTCGAACTCTTCAATAAGCAACGTCCTGACAGATTTGGTGGGATCACACTAAATCCACCCAGGAAGAAAATGTCATTTTCTATTTTCATAAGTGACTTTTGAAGAAACCTATAATATTACTATACTTCTTTATGAAAACCTATATTGCAAAGGATAAACTGCTAAGCCAGAACAGATCGATAAGTATGCCAGTGCAGTTCATCTGAATTCTAGTTTTCTCCAGTTCTAACTTCAAAATAGATATCCATTTCATTACACACTATTTTTATACGAAGCTATGATCAACATTTCACATTTTACATTATGAACCAATCCCCTAATCTCTTAAGAAATGTGGATACAATTACCATATAGCCTAGATCTTCCAGGGTCAACCCAATTTCAAATGTTTCTCAATTGTCATCCTTGGGTCCTGCTCTGTGGTTTGCCCCTCTGTTCAAGAATGCATTCTTATTGTTCCCATTTAAAATAAGAAAATATAAGTTTCCCTAATCTGAAAATTTGCTATCCTTCGCTTTTCTGGAATGGATTTGATTCAGATGAACTGAACCCCTCCTTCCCGATTCTGCCTTTCCCTCTAATTCTCCAGGGCTTTAATTAATCTCTATTATTTACCTAAGCATTATTATGAGGGTTGGTTGTTTTTGCTTTTGTCCATATGTACATTTGTATGCATCGATATCCTTCCTAGTCTGTGAACTCTTTGAAAACAGGAATTCCTGTGTCTGATGGCATTTCCTTTTGCATCCATACGCCTAACACACAGGTTGGCACATGATAGATGTTCAATAACCATAGGTTTTAAGTTAACAAAATAAATAAATATGGTTTTGCTCATAGGGAAGTATGCAAGTGGGATTTCTAGGCATAACAGAGAAAGTTGTGTCTATGTAAGATGGTTCACCCAGGCAACATGAGTAGCTTGGCTGGGAAGGGGGAGGAAAGGGAATCGTGCTAATCGGGAAGAGGAGAAGGAGCCAATGACAAATGTTATCTTCATCCAATTTTGTCTAGAGCTCCTCTTGTCCACAGCAATCACAGAGAGCTAAATTTAACAGCTAGAAGTGAGGTCAAGGGCCAAGGGCAGACTTAGTGGATTTAGAAATTAAATAAATTCTGAAGTTGAATGGAGAATAAATGCTCTACTGCTACACTCTAACGACATCCAACAGAAAAAATAAGTTCCATTAATTTAAAGAAACAGAAGTATGGCTCAAAAGATAAATTGTGTCTCCCCACTCTATGAAAAAAGCGAATTGCTTGATACTCTTGTTGGCCAAGAATGTGAGATGTGATCATGGTATCCAGTTGGTTTCATGGCAAGTTTTCTGGGGGCTTAACCAGGGAACTGGGGCCTTTAAATTGAATAAATAAATTAAGTCAGGTGACATTTCAAGGATACTCAAATAGATTTTTTCTTTTTTTCATTTTTATCCCCTAGCAGAGGGGATGCAGAGGAAAGGGAAATTCTCTTCAAGCAATGTGAGAGAGAGCTTGGACCTGGGCACCCAAATCATTGTTACTTTCTATAGTACCTACATCCATCTATCTAAGTTCATCTTCTACCAAGCAAACAAAGCTCACCCCCAAAAGTTAGAGTTTTCCGGAGTTCAAAAGAGGTCTACAGTTTGCATATTTCTTGACTTATTTAAGAAATCCGGATGCTTCTTCCCCAAAGTTCCGATTTTTGATCTGTGATGTTTTATTTTTGCCTTGGTTGACAAAAGACAGTACATCCTTTCTTGGCATTCTGCACCCCCAACTTAGTCACCAGAAGCAGATGGCTATGAACATGTGATCAAACTTATTTTTTTATGATTTTTTTTTTACAAAGTCAATATATCAATACATGAAAGCAGGCAGCCTGGTAGCCTAAAATAATAAGCACTGCAAAAATCTTCTATGTATGAAGGGAAAAATGTGTTCTTGTACACACCCCCCACCTCTAAATACTCAGCTGCTCCATATAAGGCTGTAAAAATCCCCCTTCCTTTGTTCACACTGTTCATTAACTGAGGGCATAACTGTTTCTGATTCTGCTCCCATAAACAACCAGCACTTCACACTGGCAGTTTGATGTGCACAGATTATGGATTGGGACTTTTGCAACTCAACATGTAGCCACCACTGGGTTCTCTTTTCCTTTAAAGAAACTACTATCAGCTATTCATGTTTATCCAAATTCTTCTTGATGGTCTTACACACTTAGCCTAATTAAGTCCTTTGTTGATACTAATAAGGTTTTGGCTTACCTGGGCTCAGCAAAAGGAAAAGTGTGTGTTCAAGTTCTTTTCTTGCAAACAAGAGCAATACAAGGAAATGATTTCAAGCTCACCAAGAAGGGAGCTTTATTGTGAGATGTGGAGAGTCTCAAAAAACTGGAGGACATTGAAGTAGAAAGACCTACACATCCTCAGGACATGGAAGAGCCTGGGGATTGTAAAACTAGGACTCATTCAGCAAAGGCATCTTCTACTTTCTCTTTCCACAAACCAGCTTTAACTTCTCAGGACCTAGAGTTTCAGCCAAGAGATAGACCTTCCTCTCAGCCTCAATCCTAAATGCCTAGGAGACTGGCAAGTTTAGAGCTGATATCTAGCCCTGGTTCATGTGGCCAGAATAAACCACGATGGCTGGAGGAGCAGGTTTTAGGATGGAAGTCATTCCGGGGAAAATGGGGAGTCCGTCTCACTGGCTAATCAAACATCTCCAAAAAATTCCACCAAACAAAATCATCTTTAAAACACACACACACGCACACACACACGCAGACATTTGTGATCCCATAGAAGTTGTGCAGTAGCAAGTTGGGTAACTAGGGTGACAAATAAGGAATGCTTTCAGCCAGTGTTTTGTATCACTCTGAAAGGAATGGCTACTTTTTCCAGCTTGACATAGGGATAATAATAGGGATTTTGGTCACTTTCCAGTTCCTCTTGAACCTTATTTTAATAATGTAAATGGATTTGCCATTTAGTTTGAAATATTATGATTTTCCACAGTCAAACAAATCCATATTTTAATAGAAGTACCAAATCCATTTTAAAGCCTAACAGATATGACTTATGAAATTATGTTGTTGGATTTTTATTTCCTTTAAATTTCAAAGAACTGAAGCATGATGAGTATATCTCAGTTTGTAAATGTAATAAAGATAATATTTTGAAGTTATTTTCCCTCAGCAGTTCATTTCTTTCTTATATCCTTTTCTCTCTAAGCAGTTAGGCAGTGCTAATCTCATTGCCTCAGGGAAAGGATAAGCCCTGATGGAAAGCTCAATCAATGAAGTTTTTCTGGCTTGGGTTTCCAAAATCGTAGGCCCTGTACTGAGGGGCGAGAGGACAGATGGAAACCATCTTCAGCACAGACAGAAAAACTCCATGGTTGAGAATAGGGGAGGAGTGGGGGAGGTTATTGAGTAGATTAGGGTTTCTCTCAGAGTTAGAAAATTCTTTGGCTGGGTGAAAGAGAGAAATCTAGGGACAAGTTAAATATTTAGAAAACAGCAAGTCCTCAAGATTGTGGCCTTCCACCCCTTTTCCTGGTCAGAATCCCCAGTAGGCAGCAAAACATAAGATACATTTGAAGGACCAAGGGATGGGTACCTGATCTCTGCTTCCCCTGTGAATAGAATCGCCTAGCGTTGTAGCACAGCATACGCAACAATCTGCAGAGACCTAGGAGGAGTCACATGCATCTAGGCAGGCAAAACTTTGGTCATCCTGGCCTTAGAGAGCCCACCATAGCACAGAAGCAGCAAAACAGTACTCCAAAACAGTGCATAAGTAAGTAAAGCAAGTCATAGGAGTCTCATCTCAAGGGTCATTTCCATGGATTCACTTACGAGACAGAAGAATGATGAATATTTTGGTGGATGTCAGTGCAGAAAGATGACTTGAAGACCAGATGTTCTCCAGATGTCTTTTGATAATACATAACCCCCTAGGATTTAGATACAATCTTGAAGGAGATTGGAGACAGATAATTCTAAATTAAATGAGGTCAAGTTTCAGCTACTCCACTGAATGGAGGCTCAAAATAGGATTAAGTTGGTTTATAGGAAGTAAGGTACTATTCCATGCACAATTTAATTTTTGAACTGAGATATACATTTACTAAATAAATATATAGAAAACACAAGAAGCAATTTCAGCAAATCTCCTAGGAGGTCGTTCAATGCCATTCAGGATTATGGTAGATATTCTTATTTCCCAACCAATGTACTCTTTCTTTTCCTCTCTTTTGTGGAACTCCTCTGGCCCACTGATGTTGGACATGGATAATGGATTGTTGGTAGACATTATGCAAGTAGAGGCAGAGACACTTAAAAATATTCTTGCTTAGTCTGGCTTGTTCACTTGTGTTTTTGGCCTTCATCATGAAAAGAGCATGCCCCAGAATATAATTGTCCCAGAATGAGAAGATGCATGGAACAGACCAGAATCCAATCCCAAAGCAGAGTCATCCCTACTGACTCCCAACCCATAGATGAGAATATTTGTTGTAGTAAGCCACTGAGATCTTTGGATTGTTTGTTATGTAACTCATTACAGTAATAGCTGGCTAATACACATCAAAAACTATAGCGCTAGGATTTTAGCAGCTGCTCTGATGATGCAACCAAATCTTAAGTGTTTATGTGCTCAGGAATAGGTGTCCATTGATTCCTTCTCTGACATTCTGCTATTATGGCTATTAGAGTGGACATCAATGATTTACTCTATCCAGAGTTTCTCCCCCTTCTTCAGGGAAACCTACCCTCTTCCTGTTGAAGGTCTGTTCTGTCTCTCCCATGCAAACCATGATGTTCTACTGAAGACTGACAACCATAGCACCCAGCCCTCCTCACTTCACTGATTTGTCCAGAGATAGCTATGTGACCTATGCAGGACCAATCAGAGCCTTTCCCCAGGATGTTTCAGTGTTGAAGGTGCAGGTGGCCATGTCCCTTTCCCTGCATTGACAATACCTGTTGACAATAAGAGAGAATGAAGCAAACACTCAAAGAGAAACAAGTGTACAAGACAAAGACAGTAATTTCTGGTTGGGTTCAATACTTGCTTCTCGTCCTTCCAACCATATACTTGATCTTGCTGCCTGTTAGCCAACAAACTCCCCTGTTTGCCTATGCAAGTTCAAGTTGGGTTTTTGTCCCTTAAAATGAAGAATGCTGACAAATAATTTTCTGCTTTTGCTTCTACTGCTGCCTCCATTGTCAACTGACTCTCTTCTCTTCCTCTTCCCATCACAGCTTCTACACTCTTTGTTACCTCTCTGTTTTTACGCTCCCCTCCTCTTGCTATGTGGGTGTGTATGTCTCATACCCCAACATCCTCAGAGAAGCCAGCCGTGAACCAGAGTAGATACAGGCCACCTTTGACCATCTTTGAACCTGAACCCCATCACTACTCCAGTCAGGTGAGGCCTGCATGGTGGGCGGTACATGATGCAAAGCATGATGTCCTATGCAGAAAGGGAGTGAGGGCATGGAAGACATTCTGAGGCTAACCAGAAAGGAACAATATAACCAGGCAGTGACTTTCTTGGCCTGTCCTCTTGTGGCTGCTCTTGTTGATCCATATTATCGCTCCCTTTGCATTGTACAGACAATGGAGGATTAACTGAAAATGAAACTAGAAACTCGTTTCTATTTAGAAAATAATATGGAATGGGGGACTTTTTGGAAAATAATTGGTTGCAGATTCTAACAATGCAAGAAGAGAAGCTTCTTTTTAGTTTCCAACTCTTGCATCTTCTAAGATCTTTCTGGTACCATTTACTTCTCTGATTTAATCGAAATCTCTAGCTGATGGTTCTCACTTCTGATATTGTTTCCCAGATAAAAGGCTGGAGATCAGATCATTCATTCATTTATTCAACAAACATTGACTAATTAATTAACTTAGTATTGAAGCACAGTTCACTTTGGTTTTTCAACTATTTCCAAATTTATTAGTGATTATTTAACTAATCATTATTTTTTCTCTAATTCTTTTATATATAAAAAAGCCAAACTCACAGAAAAGTTGCAAGAATGATCAAAGGACACCTAAGTTCACCCTCCTTTGGGTTCACCAGTGAACTTTTATTGATTGGAGTATTACTTACACTGTATCAGACTGGGGTCATAAAAATGAAAAAAAAAAAATGAAAGAAAATATCCCAGAGGAGCTCAAGGTCTAGTCTACCAGTTCCAAACAACAAAAGCAGAAAAGCAGGTCTGGTAGCAAACTGCATCAAGAATCTCTGACTCAGTTGGTCTATGGTGGAGCCCAGGGAACTGAACTGATAATGAACTCAACAAGTGACTCTGCTATGAAGCTAGGTCGGAGGCCACTAGCAGAAGAGAGAGAACAAAGAAAGAGCAATATGGTAATCTGAATTAAAGATGTGAAAATGTTCTGTGAAAACATAGGTGGTAGCAAGATTAGAAGATTCAAATGGGGCTAATTAGTGTGGCTAATTGAAATTTCTCATATGGAGCTGGATATGATGGTATGATAGCTGTCCTTGAAATCTCCATTTATCCACTCTCGTAACCTCCTCCTATGGTAAGTGGAGTAATGGGCGTGTACTGGGTACCTAAATTCTTATAGCTCTTGGCATTTTCTAGATAATTAATCAAGTGACTTTCTGATTTGTAGAAAGGGGTTAAAATGTTTCCCTATTCATTTCACCCCGTTGCGGTATGCATCAAAGACAAGAAAGCTTGTGAACATCCTTTGTTGTCTGGCAAGTGATTTATACACATAGAATAATTATTATCACCCTCAGTCAGTGGATCCATTTTCACATTCACACCATCCACATATGTCTGGGTGCTACTCCCTCAGCAGCTTTGTCACAGAATGTGCAAAAAAGCACAGAATACATGCGAAGTTTTTATTAACCTCACTTTAAATGGAGCTGGCAACTAATAGTCACGCAATAAACTTTTATTGACTAATTGATAGGCTCTTTCCAATTACATTAATCTCCCCTAGAGATGAAATGGAGTTGTTTGACATATTTCTGGTCATAGACCATTTCCCCTACTCAATATAGGATCTCACAGTAACAAGGAGATATTGATTCTTTCTCGAAGAAGATATAAAACTGCCCTCAGGGACACAACTTGAGGTGAATTGCCTGAAATTTCCTTATTTCATATGTAGATGGTTGGAACTCCTTGTAAACCATTGATTTGTGGAAAGCATCATCTCCATTGCTTTGTTTCCTAGGTCTTCAAGTCCCTCAATGTGGATAGAATAATTAGATTTGGACCCATTATTTTCTTGAGCTGGGCAAGCTCTTTCTGGTGACAGTTACTGCTACTGTATCTTGCCCCACAGCGTTTTAGTGTAAACCTATCATCAAAAAGCCTGCCTGGGACCTCTAACTGGTTTACTTGATTTTCTTTGTTTCTTGTTAAGTATCCTCAGAAGGGGGACACACATTGGAATCCTGCTGTGTATAATTAAGAGATAATTGTAGTCATCTGAGCATTTTGTGCTGCTACACCATTAGCTGATTTGCAAGTGATGCCTAAATGTGGTTAAGATGACGATTCTGAAAATGAATAAAGAATACATTTTGAAGGATGAAATGTGTGATAATTTGAAAGAGTACTTTACCTTGTTTTGCTAAGGTACACTACATGTTAACCTGATATTTTTAAATTAAGCTTGAAGTTTTTAAATTAAGCTGACTTGCTTTGATTTCCAGGACAATCATCACATATTTTGTCCTACTGTGTACAGGCTTGAAGATCCTTTTTATACCATAACTTTCCTTCTTCGGAGATGTGTAATGCAATCTTTGGACAAGTGAATATGATTAAATACATTCTAGGACCGTGAATAATAATTCCCAATGAATTTTGGAGCAAGCCTATTCAATTTCATTAACTTTAGCTAGATGAAGAAATTGTCTGGTATTATCCTGGATGTGACTTTTTACTATTCTATTATATGATGAATGCTAGTGAGTTATTTATGGGAAAAAATTGATAAGACAATATACTGAAAACATTATTCATCTCACTGAATAGTGGATGGATAGGTCAAAGAATAAAAGCCAAAATTTGGGGAGTTGCTTAGTGTTAAATAATGCACATAATTCTTTTTCCATTATTGTTTTCTCCATTGAATTCTCTGCCATTTATCTTTGGATTGAGCTGTTCCCAATAATGTTTATAAAGGTCTCTAGCCAGTTCTAAATGGTAAGACTGAGCTATGTGTGCAAATATATACCCTCAGTGCGCATTGGGTGAAATTGTGATAGAACCATGCAGAAATGTTGCTATCACTTCACTTAAGCTCTTGACATGAATAGAAGAATGTGAAAAATTGACAAGATACCTGAGATGAAATTCAATTTGCATTGAATACAATTGTATAAACTTATCATCACCTAACAGTGCTTGTCTGAGTAAGACATATTTTTTTTAACTTAATTTAGAGATGACTAAAAGAGAGCTAATGGCACTTGCTTTTTTTTTTAAAAAAAGGGGGCAGAACTTTATTAGCTCTTTTGCAATAATTATATCCCTTCACTATGGGAATAGCTACCATAAATAGCA
This sequence comes from Rhinolophus hipposideros, assembly GCF_964194185.1. Lineage (NCBI taxonomy): Eukaryota > Metazoa > Chordata > Mammalia > Chiroptera > Rhinolophidae > Rhinolophus > Rhinolophus hipposideros. The sequence goes on from NC_138060.1 coordinate 49,558,854, forward strand.
TAATCTTAGAATTGTCATTATTAACAAATATTTATCAAGTCCTCCTTCATTGCATGCATAGGTTATAACGATTTACAGGGTTGCTTAGAAACAGTCAGTGTTCCCAATAGTTTGTAATCTAAAGACAGAGACCATTGAGAAGAACATAAAAGATACTACTTTCTTGAAGCTTAGAATGGTGTGATCTATTATTCTGTATTTTTCTTTTTTATCTCTCATTGTCCTACTGGAGTTTTCTATCTTAAATGGGTTCTCCCAAAAGTCAGCAAGTAGTTATTGGGAGGTGATCACAGGAAGCACTGTGTGAGAGTGGGGAAATGAGACAGGAAAGTGCAGAAATCAGTAAAGGGTGTGTTCATTAGCATCTTATTGCTACCAGCAATAGGGCTCAGTCCTGCTGGGGACCCACTGAGCGCCTGCAGAGAACACATATCAGAATTGTCCCTTCTCCCAAAGAGGAGATGTGGATATTTATCCTCCAACTCCTGTCCCTAAGTGGCTATCGGGGAATTAAATCTCAGGCTCTGTGGGCATCCTCCTCACAAGAGCCCAGCACAATCCCACAGAGCAGGGCGATGCAGGAGGGAGGAGACTGTTTTGTCTCCTGTACTGACGTGGGCAGGTGACCTCTGTGGGAGGGGGGACAAGGAGAGATAACGGGGGTATTTATAGCATCTGCTACACCCTCTTTTTCCCTTTGGGTGAAAGTTAGCCCTGACCCAAAGCCATCATCAGGATACCTAGGATTCAAAACATTTTTACCACTATTTTCAGGCACCATATACTTTGCGTGTACTAAATATTACATAGTGTTTAATTTAGTCTTGAATAACCTATCCTGATTTTGAATAGCCTAGAAATTAGCACACATATCTGGATAATTTTTTATCACAAGTGTCATATATTGGTATTTTTTCTTGTCATTTTTTTTATAGGGCAATGAGTACCAAAGAAAAGAAATTATCCACCTAATACAAGAAGACAATTATCTTCAAAGAATCAAAGTAAAAGTGTGCTAACCAAAATAGTAGATATTTCAATGTCACCAAGCAATTACATATTATCTTCTGAGGTTATATCCATGCCAAACAGGTTCAATCAAATTCAATTTCAAAAGACTGAGTTCAATAAAATCTATTTTTAGAGATTATCTTCATGACAGGGAACAGCCAATTTGAGGGTTTCCTCCAATTTCTTGAAAGGTTGTGTAGGTGACCTAAAGATATAGTTAGTGCATTTTAAATGGGCAGAGGCAAGTCAGGAGTGGGGTAAAACCACCCAACACGGGGCATCATCACACCCTTCTGGGAATAAGGCAAAAGTGCAGAAAGGAAACAAATACAAGCAAACAAATATTTTTTTTGTTATTTTTGTTATTTATTTCAAGTCTTTTATAGGCACTTGAAAGGAAAGACTATCAGAGTCAGGGCATGCGAAAGCAGCAAAAGGGAAAATGTGCAAATCAGGACATACTGTTTTATCACTTAGGATTCTGGCAAGAAAGACAAGGCACACTGAAACTGAGTAATTTGAGGAGAGTTTAAAAAATGGATTACTTATAAACGTGTGGGCAGGTTGGGGAAATCACAATAGACAGTGTAATATTCAGGGCTACTAATAGCAAGGAGGAGGCTCAGAGCCTGATAGGACAGAGAGTAAGAGAAGTTACCAGAAATCAGAAAGAGAGAGAGAAAGAGAACTGTGAAGAGAGGGCCACCTGGCAGGAGCTGTGTCAGTGTGTCAGCACTGGTGACCCCACAGAGAGAATGCCAGGGCAATAAATATCCCAACCTCACCTGTCAGTCCTCACCATTGGACAACCCCAACCAGAAGCCAGAGAGCAGGGACCAGGTGGATGTCACCCATCCAGGTCAGCCACCAGGAGCAGAGGACATGGTGGAGAGTGGATGTGGAGAGCAAAAGGAGACATTCAGTGCCCCCGTTATATGAGAGGACCTTGCTTAATTCATTTGCAAGCTAGCTGAGAGAGATCTCTACCTCTGGGAATTCCAGCTCTTTTTGAATTGTCCTGACACCGACTGGAGAGAAATCAAGTAGAAGTTCCCCAAGTAAGTTTTCCCCTACTGTCGGGTGTAAGAGGAAGGGTACTCAGTCACTACAATAGCAGAGTCTAAAATGTCAGGATCCCATTTATCATCCTAAAGAGAATGTGTAGCTCCCTGAGTTCCATTCATTTGTGACAGACTCAGAGAGAAGAGTCCCAATAATCATAAATTAGCAGCATCCCCCCTGCATACCTGGACATTTGTAGAATTTGACCTTGTGCTTCAGAAGCTTTAGGAGTCCCCATGCTGCTCCCAAGCATGATTGCATTAGGCTGGCAGCAACTGCTTATTATGCACTGGGGAGAATGAATGATATTCTATAACATGTCTCTGTCAAGTTAATTTTTTTTAATGCAGATAAGTAAAAGACACCCAGAGTTCTCCCATTTCTAGGATGTTGTAGTCATGGCTGCCTCAGTATCCAGTTGTGGAAGGTGGACAAGAGACGACTCAGATGGTTTCTCCTCATCGCTGATGGTTTGTAGCATCGTTTCTCACTGTGGCTTAAGGAAATCCTGTATATATGTGCTTTGGGAGACAGCAGGTAATGCTAAGCCTCAGAGAGCCAGTGAAACTTGGACTGTGACGGCAATTTCCCTTGCTTGAGAGGGACTCTCTGCTAGATAAGAAATTGAGCACTCCTTTTTCCTCCGCCATATGGTGCTGCAGTATAATTTAAATTCAAAAAGCCAAATTTCATAGCCTGAGAATCACAGTTGGTAGACACTCCTAATCACTTTACTGATATAAGTAGGTACAGAGAAGCATAATAATTTAAGCAAAAATCATGCTTTCAGATACTGATAGGAAAACCTCCAAACCCAATGTTTTTTATCTCCTACTCCAGAAAAAAGATGCCAAGGGAACAGGCTAGGCAAATTGATACAATTAGCAAAGTTACTTTTAAAGAAAAGCTGTGCTGCTGACCAACTGTTTGGAACCCTTTAAAATGAGACCTATTATGGCAGGATTCTTAGAACAATGGAAAGAAATCCATTAAGCTCTAATTCCCACAGATACTGTGAATGTTAATAAGTCATAACTGAAAAAGAGGAGGTGGGTATGCCGCCAAGCTATTGGACAGAGGAGCTTTTACTGAATAGCAAAATAATCCTAAGAAGCATTTGCTAAAGATAAATAAATATACCTAGAATAGGTAGGGCAGAAAATTCCAGCTTATGAATCTTAGCAGAGATTTACAAGCCAACATACTTTTAAAATTTTAATCAAATCCAAGAAGGCAAATTTTAAGAAACACAGCAGTCCCCTCTCCTTTAGGCTGAAAGGAAATGGAGCATGATGAGGCATAGTGTGGCCCTTAGGATATCTAAGAAAGCACTCAGTTGCCATTCTGAGCAACTGTAAGAGGAAAGGAGAACCTGAGAAGACAAAGAAATAAAGATGACCTTAGATGCTCTTTGGGAGAATCCTCCTTTCTGTATAAATCAAGATTCTTCCAGTTGAAAAAAATAATAATAATAAGAGGAAAGAAGGGAAGGAAGGAAGGAAAAGAAGGAAGAAAAGTTATTAGCTTAAGTAGTAGGGATATTTTGTCATCAGGTGCAGCTTGATCCAGAGGTTTAAAGATATCTTAGTAACAAGATTGACCTATTTTCATTTTTCAGTTCTGCTCCTTGGGACAGGTCGTATGCTCAGTCAGGCTTTCCTTTTGTGGAGATACAGCCGACAAAGCTCAATGTCCTCCCATAGCTGTTTTCCCCTTATTCCTTTGTAATGAAACCTCAGACTTATGGTTGTGTATATAATGTAGATAAAGACTACATTTCCGGGGTCAGAAATCACCATAGTGAGGGCAGCATGGAGAATGCAGGGTTCCATGCAGACCCAGGCAGTGACTCCAGTCCTTGGGCTACTGGGTGGAGGGTGTATCTGGCTTCCCTCTGACCATGGGTGTCTTTTTTCACCTCCTCGTGGTCTTATCCTTCTGGCCCCACCCACAGACATGCCATCCAGAAACCCATTGGGCCCAGCCAAAAAGATGATCCATCCCCTTCCATGCTGTTCAAAGATTACCAGAACACCCTGGAATTGAGAAGGCTGATGATATTGCAAGAGGACTCTTGTCTTTGGAAATGGCCGACCAGACAGAGAAGCTAAAAATCAAGCAAGAGCAGTTGATGGATGAGGTCATGGAAAACGCTGAGGATATCAGCTCCCTGGAGGCCTGAATTGTCGCATTAACTGTTAAGATCCAGAATTATGAAGAACACATGCAGAAACATTGAAAGGACAAAGCCCACAAGTGCTGTCTGCTGACGAGCATTGAGCAGCAGGAAAAGATGCTCAAGTAAACCTCCATAAGACCAACTATAATACCTTTGAAAGAAGTGCAAGGAGCTGGGGATTGAGTACACCTTTCCCACTCTGTACTACTGAAGAGCCCACCAGTTCCAGGCGACAAAGAAGGCTCTGTGCATTCGGGTTTTCCAGGAGGCTCAAATGCTGAAGAAGCAAAAAGGGTCTTAAAAACCAGGGCAGCTTCCGCCCAGAAACAAGGACAAACAAACCCAGAGAACCCTTCCAAAGCCAGGCCAGAGGCAATCAAGGCAAACCAATAAGTTTTGTTAAAGTTAAAAAAAAACAAACTACATTTCCATGCCTCTGTTGCAGTTAGGCATAGCAGTGTGACTAAGTTCTGGCCAATGGGGTGCTAGTAGAAGTGTCATGAACAATTTCCAGAAAGTGTGCTTGAAGGATCCCTCTTTATCCCTTGCTCCTCCTTACGGCCTGGAAGCTCAAGCAGCCATCTGGGATCATCAGGCAGAGCCATGTTGTCAAAGAATAAAGAGGACAAGAGAAACAAACAAACAACAACAAAAAAACTCTCTGGTGATCTTAGGGCCACCACACAGCCCTGAGTTGCTTACCTCCAGACTTCCATTTACGTGAGGAAAAAAATACATTTCTATCTCGTTTAAATTATGGTAAATTTAAGTTTTCTGTCTCATAACCTAATATTAATTAATACACACAGCAGAATGCTTACCACAGTTCCAGGCTGATATCCTATGAGATAAAGTCCCATAGCATACTATGCCTGCTTCTTCCTTAGTAGCCCTAGAAAGAGTTTCACTTCAGCATCTCAGTGAATCTGATTGGGTCATGGGCCAATCCCTGAACCAATGACTATGGCCTGGGGCTCTGACGAGTATAACAGATGTGCCCACTGCTGGAGCTGAAAGTGAAGTTTTCTCCATCTGAATTGCACAGAGGGGAAAGAACAAACGGTCACTATGCTTCCCAAGCCAGATTTCTTTCCCCTTTATGATTTTTATCAAAAATCTAATCATTCTTCTAGGCTTATAACATAATCCCTTCCTTCTTGATATGGTCTCTTGTGCTTGATTTGGTCTCTTCTCCAACATCTCTCGGTAAATCAAAACAAAGAGACAGATATAAGAGACACATTACTATTCGGTAGTGTGATGTTTGGAGGGTGAGAGTAAATAGTATGTATGTGCCCATAATTTTCTGAGAAAAATATTTTAACAACTGTTATAACCACAAACGTTAAAAATACACAAATCAACAAAATAGCTGATCAATATTCTCCAAAATTGTCAAGGTTATGAAAGACAAGAAGACTGAGTAACTGTCACAGATTAGAGCAGACTAAGGAGACAGGGCAAGTGTAGAGGACAAATTTTACAGCAGCCATCATGATCCCCAACTCCTGATGGTCACACCCTTGTATTATCCCCTCTCCTTGACTTGTTTTTAACCAATAGAATATGGCAAAGGTTGATAGGATGTCATTCTGTGATTATGTTACATTATATATACATTATAGAGCTGGCAGACTCGCTCAAGAGATTTCTCTTCCTAGCTATCTTTGAAGAAGTTGGTGGCCATTTTGAGACATACATTGGGCAAGGCACTGAAGGCAGCCTCTAGAGGCTGAGCATAGCCTTCAGCCAAAAGCCAGCAAGAAGCCAGGGCCTTCAGTCCTATACTAGTTTATCTCATTTTACTGTGCTTCACAAATGTTGCTTTTTTTTTTTTTTTAACAAATTGAAGAACCTCCGCCAGCAAAAAGATTACAACATGTTTTATTGCAGTGGTCTGGAATTTCACACGCAACATCTCTGAGATAATCCCGTAGTCTCAAGAGAGTGAATTCTGTCAACCTGAGAGACCTTGGAAGCAATTCTCCTTCCTAGCCTCAAAATGAGAACAGCCCTGCTAACACCTTGATTACAAACTTGTGAGACCCTAGCAGAGTATCCAATGAAGCTGTGCCCAAACTCCCAACCCACAGCAACTATGAGATCATTAATGTGTTGTCTAAAGCTGCTAAGTTTGTGACTATTTATTATGCAGTAATAGTTAACTGTCTTAATCAGCTCAAGCTGCTATAACAAAACACCATAAACTGTTTACCTTAACAACAGAAATTTATTTCTCACAAATCGTGGTGCCAGCATGATTGGGCTATGGCAAGAGCCCTCTTCCATGTTGAAGAGGGCTAACTTCTCAGTTCAAAGAGAGCTAGCTCTTTGGCTCTTTATAATCCCATTCATTAGGGCTCCACACTCACGATCTAATTACCTCAAAGGCCCCACCTCCAAATACCATCACATTGGGGATTAGATGTCAGCATGTGAATTTGTTGGGTGACACAAATATTCAGTCCAAAACAATAACTAACACGACAACTAAATGCAACGTTGGATCCTGGACCAGAAAAAGGACATAAGGGAAAAGCTAGTGAAATCAAAATGAAGTCTGTAGTTTAGTTAATAGTCAATCATTGTATAATGATTATGTAAGATGCTAGCATCAGGGGACATTACATATATGGGAAACCCTCTGCTACATATCTAGAATTTCCAAATTAAAAGTTAAAAAAATAAGCACAAATAAATTTAAAAATGCACAAATCAGGTAAAACACTTGTGAAAATAAAAGCCTGATTGTGTTAGCTAACAATAGTGTAAAAATAATGAAATGTTCATCGTGGTAGAAAATAAAACTATGGACAATTTGACACCATGCTTACTTGTCTGATGCCCAACTTTCCCTCTTGCCCAAGCTTGTCTACACATGTCAACACCTGACCAGCATTTCTCCCCTTGAAAAACAAATTTCTTATTTTCAATCATTTGATATCGCACAGATGTAGTTAATTGCAGTTTTATCCTTAGTTATTATGATTATTTGAAAAGAATTTTATATAAAAGATCTTTTTATATAAAAGAATTTTATATAAAAGATTTGAAAAGAATTTTATATAAAAGATCTTTTCCCACTCTCCCTAGAAATCTCTCTTGCTCCTGTCTCTCCAACAGCTTCTCCCATAACTACGTCACTTTCTTTCCCTTCCATACTTCTTTTTCTCCCTTCACCATCTCTTCCTCATGAGGTTTGTAATTTATAAGGAAGGATAAACAGGAACTACCAATATAAGAAAAACAGAGAGATCCAAGATGGCAGAGTAGATAAACATTGTGCCTGCATATTTCTGAGAACATATTAAAATTACAACTAAATTATAGAACAATCAACCTGGAGAACCATCTGAAGTCTAGCCAAACAGAAGTCCTATAACTAAAAACATAAATGTCGCGCGGGGTGGCCTACGGGGTCTCAGCCCCTGCTCCCCACATAAGAACGCAGGACATGATGAGGCCAAAAAGGAACACCCACGGAGCCATAGGTAGGGGAGTCATACCACTATATTCTCGCTGGCGGCTGGGTTGGAGACACAGGAAGCAGGAGCCACACTGTCCTCAACCCGCCATCTTAACTGCAATCCGCACTTGCCAGCCACCATCTTCTTGCTAGCCCCCATTTTTCTGCTAGCATAGCCACAGCAGTGATATTAGTGGCCAATGGCTCACTGGTTACAGTTGATGGCCAACTAGCCACAGCTGATGGCCATCCAATCATAGTTGATGGCCATTTACTACCTGAGCCAGCACCTTTCCGCGTGAGGCCGAGAGCCTGGAAACTGTACTCCTGCCTCTGTCTCCACAATACAGAAGAAGACACGAGACTGGTAGGAGGAGCGGAGATGCAGAACGAGCTCCAAACCTCCCTGTGGTAGAAATCAGGAGGGATATCTTGACAATGGAGGTTCCCTGCCCCCCCAGAGGAGCGAGAAGCCACACACCAGCCTCCCCAGCCCAGAGTACTGGTGCTGGGAAGAGGAACCCCCACAACTTATGGCTGTGACAAACAGTGGGGATTCTGACCTTTTGGGTCAGACAGAAGGCTGCAGGAAACACAGACTTCCTCTTAAACAGCTCGTGCACAGACTCACTCACTCACAGGCATTCACCTTGGGCTCCAGTGGAGGGACGGTGACTCAGGGGGCCTCAGAGACTTGTGGGGAGAAGACTGAGGTGTGTGGCTTCAGAGGAATGACTGGAGGACAGTTGGTATTTTCCCGGTGAAGGGTCCTGCTCCTGTGTAGCCAGCAGGTGGGTGCCATCTTTCCTATGTTGAGCCCGCCCCCACAGGCCAAATCTGAATCTGATTGGCCTGGTGAGCTCCACTGGTCTACCCTGATGACTCAGCTGGGACCCCACCCTACCTAACTCACACATTGCCAGAGGCACTTTCTCCGAGAGTAGCCAGCCCCTCCCACATTACACTCTTTTTTGAAAAACTATCAGAGTCCACAGCCTCAGGTGGGTGACAACTGGCCTTGGTGTGCTTTGAGACTTTTGCTGAGTTGCTCCAGCATCAGCATGGGCACCAAACCAGAGTTTACATTAACCTGGTGACCACAACTCTTCCCACTCTAGTGACTCCCTGAGTCCCTGCCTCACCCAACTTACATACCGCATGAGGCTTTATCAGTGGCTGAACCTTAAGGGAGTCAGCAGGTGGCAGCAGGCCTCCAGGTGTCCTGGCTTTTTGCAGAGTTACCCCAGGCCCCGTACTTGTGGCAGTCATCCTCAGTTCACAATGTGGCCTCTCCCAAATGCCTCCAGGTTTAGCACAGGCAGTGAACATCTGCGGATCACTTTGTTGTTCCTACCAGGTAGTCCCTGGCCAGTCACAGGCAGTGGTGGACCTGGGCCTGCACCAGAGTCCCTCCCAAGAGGCCCCAGAACCAACATAATTGGAGGTTGGCTTCAGACCACAGCAGAGCCTCCCTAATTAGCCCCACAAGTGGCACACACAAAAGGTGGTCTCAACAGGCACCAGAGCCGTCTGGAGCAAATCCCAGTCAGTGGGGTAAGTCTTCCGCACAGCAGCCCATAATCTGTGGACATGGCCAAACCCACAGCCAGTCAGCCTGAGAATCAATCTCACCCACTGATTTACCAATAGCAACCAAGGCTCAATTATAACAGGAGGGCCCACACAAGGGGATACTTCTGGAGTACCCAGCTCAGGTGACCAGGGAGACTTTGCCACTGGGCCTCACAGGACACCTACTACATAAGGACACGTGGCCAAGACTGGGAGACATAGCAGATCCACCCAATACATAGAAACAAACACAGAGAGCCAAAATGAGGAAACAAAGAAGTGCATCCCAAATGAAAGAACAGGAGAAAAATCCAGAAAAGGAATTAAACGAAATGGAGGCAAACAACCTACCAGAGACAGAGTTCAAAACAGGGGTTATAAAGGGTGCTCAAGGAACTTAGTGAGAACTTCAACAGAGATTGAAAGCATAAAAAAGGACATAGAGACCATTAAAAAGTGAAGAATACAATAACTGAAATGAAGACTGCTCTAGGAGGAATTACCAACAGACTAGATGAAGCAAAGGAACAAATCAGCAATGTGGAAGACAACATAGTGGTAAACACCCAATTGGAACAGCAAAAATAATTTTTTTAAAAAAATGAGGATAGTTTAAGAGACCTCTGGGACAACATCAGCATAACAACATTCATATCACAGGGGTACAAGAAGAAGAGAGAAAACAAAGGATTGAGAACATATTTGAAGAAATAATGACTGAAACTTTCCTAACCTGGTGAAGGAAACAGACATACAAGTCAAGGAAGTACAGAGTCCCAAACAGGATGAACCCAAACAGGCCCACACCTAATTCATTATAATTAAAATGTCAAAGGTTAAAGACAAAGAGAGAATCCTAAAAGCAGCAAGAGAAAGGCAACCAGTAACTTATAGGAAGCTCTCATAAAATTGTCAGCTGATTTCTCAATAGCAACTTTGCAGGCCAGAAGGCATTGGCACAAAACATTCAACTTGATGAAAAGCAAGGACTTACAACCAAGACTACTCAGCAAGGCTATGATTTATAATTGAAGGACAGATAAAGAGCCTCTCAGACAAGAAAAAGCTAAAGGAGTTTATTACTACCAAACCAGTATTACAAGGACTGTTAGAGGGACTTCTTTAAGACAGAAAAAAAAATCAAAATTATGAATAATAAAATGGCAATAGCTACATATCTATCAACAATTACTTTCAATGTAAATGGATTAAATGCTCCAATCAAAAGACATAGAAGGGTTGAATGGATAAGAAAACAAAACCCTTACATATGCTGCCTACGCAAGACTCACTTGAGATTGAAAGACACACCCAGACAGAAAGTAAAGGAATGGGAAAAGATATTGAAAATGAAAATGGAAACGAAAAAATCAAAACCAAAAATACTGGAGTAGCAATGCTTATACCAGACAAAGACTATAAGAAGAGACAATGAGGAACCCAATAACTCCACTTCAGGGTATTTATCCAAAGAAACCCAAAACACTACTGTAAGGGGACGTGGGCATCCATGTGTTCATTGAAGCGTTGTTTACAATGGCAGTCTGGGAGAATGGATAAAGAGGATGTGGTACATATATACAATGGAATATTGCTCAGCCATGGAAGAGAATAGGTTCTTGCCAGCTGCAGCGGTATGTATGGACCTGGAGGTTGTTGTCCTGAGTGGAGTATATCAGAGAGAAAAAAACAGACGCAATGTGGTTTTGCTTATATATGGAATCTAAGAACAAAATTAACACACAAAACAGAAACAAACAGATATATAGAAAACATTTTGATGGTTACCAGACAGGAGGAGAGTTGGAAGTGTGTGTGAAAGATGGGGACGGGATTAAGAAGTACAAATTGGTTTTTACAAAGTAGTTATGGGGATGTAGGGTCTGGCATAAGGGAAATAGTCAGTAACGTTGTAATAACTATATATGGTGTCAGATGGGTACTAGAATTGTTGGGGTGATAGTTAGGAGGGGGTTGGGGAGCTGGGTGAAAAAAGTGAAGGGATTAAAAAGTACAAATTGGTAGTTACAAAGTAATCATGAGGATGTAAAGTAAAGCACAGGGAATATAGTCAATAATATGGTAATAACTATGTATAATGCTAGGTGGGTGCTAGACTAGTCAGGAGGATCACTCCCTAAATTATATAAATGTCTAACCACTATGCTGTACACCTGAAATTAATATAAAATAATACTGATAAAAAGAAAAGAAAAACAAAGGGCCTGGTGTATTACAGTTTTTTATTCTTTGGACAATACACAAAATCCACCCTCGCTCCTTCAAAATTTGAATTGTGGTGTCCTTACACTCCATTCAGAATTCATCACTTCTCTCTACCTAAATCTTTAAAACAGTAGCTCACCCCAGGGTAAAATGTGCCCCAAATATTGTACCTTCTTGACCTCAAACAGGTTTTATAACTTCAAAGGAAGTTTGCAACCACTTTTTAAAATGCAGATCAGGTATACAACTTGGCAAGGAAATGAATGTGGAGAGCCAGAAACCATTATTTAAAAAACAGAGTTCATTTGTATAGACTATTGTTTGGAAAATAAATAGCTCACCCTGGATACCAAACAAAACTAGAATAATTAAGTACCATTGACTTGGTGGAAATGTCTTATATCTGGTTGAAAGGGGCATAAATATTAATTGAATGAATTTCTTACTTTTATTTTGGTCTGTAGAGTTAAAACCTTTTAAACCTATCGGAAGCTCTCAGAGCTCTTTCTCGCTACTTACCCTTAACATTGTGAATTGCTGTGTAGATCTTAATATCAACAATATTTGATCAGTGACCAAATATCAATATTTGGTCTACTACATAATCTGTACTTACATACTCTGCCTTCAAGATGCTTAACTATTCCTCTGAAAGTATAAAACCTTCTTTTGAAGTGGAAATGGGACAAGACATCCCCTAGTACTAAAGCAGAGGCACAAAACTGTAATTATGTATAGAATATAAAAAAATCTCTTTCGTTTAAAGGGCACAAAGATGAACAGGGAAAAATAGAGAACAATGAAAATTAAGGCCCTTATATTCACAGAAGTTACTATTAACCGTTCATTATTCTGTTAAATAATATACATAGAAAGAGATTTGAATTTCTTATTTCAGAATTACTTACCTTTTTAAAGTAAATTTGAAAATGCACTCAGAGTCTTGAGGGTTTTTCTTATCTATGTGACATCGTAGGCTTGTGGATACATGAACTTAATGAGTGCTCTCAATTTAGAGAAACAGAAACTTGAATTCAAGTGGAAATAAATTTAATTTTAAAGTTAATGTTTCAGGTGTGTTGGCACGCCTGACAGGGTTTTATTCTCACAAATGTTTAGTTGGGCTCTCTGTGTTAAAATGAAAGGGAATTGTGTGTCCAGTCCAAAGGGAATTGGCAGGTGGGAGAAAGCTGCCCTGGTAGGTTGGGGCAAACTGCTGGTAGGTGCCTTTCAGTCCCACACCGCTTGGAAGGAGTGGAGAGTTACTGGTGCTCGGGCATCTTGTGCAGGGCCCCTGAGAAATTACATCTTCTGTCTAGAGACTGTCAAGAAAAGAAGGAATAATTGTCCAAGTGTTGGGATTCCCTGGAAAGTTTTCATGTCTCAGTAACCAAAGAAAAATTGAATATATTTCAATATATTCAATTATTGTGTGTGTGTATGTGTGAAATGAGAGTAAGCTAAATGACATCTATATTTTTCATCTAGCTTTTACTTCTTGATTCATAAATAATATGCAAGACCATGTCTAAATATAGTGCATTATGTACAGGTTACATGAGGAGAAACTATCAAAATTGAATTTCATCTATGGCTGGTCAAACATCTTACTGCTTTACACTTTGGACCTTGCACACAAATGCCTGCATTCACACACTTGTTTGCCAGTAAAGACCATGCTGCTCAACCACTTTCAACTGAACATGACCTTTGAGTTGTTTTTCTAATAGTGGTTTGGGGTTTGCACTGTTATTCTGTCTCATGTGGTTGCCTTTGTGACCTAGTGCACATTTCCAAAATTTCTAGCTAAAGTTACATTTTTCGGCTGAGAAATAGTTTTTCTCACTGAAAAGTGGAGTGGTTAAGTAATGATACTTATAACATTTCCTGAGCACTCACCGTATTAAGCATTGTCCTCATTCTTTACTTCACTGAACTCATTTAATCTTGATAACACTGTTATGTAAACCCTATTATCAATATCATTGTTAATGGACAAAACTGAGACACAGAGAGGTCAAATAACTCACCCAAGAGCACACAGCAAGTAAAAACAGACAGGATACAAACTCAGCAAGTCTGGCTCCAAATCCCATGCTCTTAACAATTAAACTACTCCTAGCATTGTGTTGTTTGCTACACAAGGGAAATCTTTGTAAAGTCAATCTTTAACAACTGGTATATCTAAAACAAGGAAATAAAAGTAGCTAGCTAGACAAAAAAGACTAGCCAGACTCAAAAGAAATTAGGGTCTAATGGACAGAATACCTATTTTATAGTCAGAAATATCTGGGTATGTCTCTGTAGTAGTGGTATTTGCTACTAACAGAATATCCAAGTGCTCACCTACATTTTCTAGGCCCCTGGTAATCATTAAGACCATGTGACTAGTTCTGACCATTGACTGTGAGTGGAAGGAATGCAAATCATGTCTGGACGGAAAATTTAATTCTTCAGTCCAGTGTCTGACTCTCCAGGTTTATGTTCATCTGCCATGGTCATGGAGAAAGCCCCTGGGTCCAGATGCTGTAGCTATATGAGAGTCAATACAGGTTTGTGAGTAATCACATGGAACAGAGCGCTTCATAAGCCCACCTGGATGTGAACCATGAGTGAGAAATAAACCTTAGTTGTGTTAAGTCACTGAGAGTTAAAGACTACTTTGTTTCTGTTATTATCTGGCTAATATAGTCTACAAGTTTTACCAGGTGTTTCAGATATTCATGAAAAGGTGTTTGACCTCTCGGAGTCTCATTTCCTTATTTTTAAAATATGAACACTCATGCTTTCTTGGCAGAGTTGACAAGAGAATTAAATGAGAGCTCTAGGTGTGTTTGGCAAATAAGAGATGCTCAATAAATGGTAGCTATTGTAATTACTCAATAGTACACTACATAAAAGTAACAGAAAAGCTCAAGTGACATTGTGAGTGTATAAAGAACACGAAGGACATTTTTTTAGCAGAGCTTACTATTGGATTTCTATGCATTGCTTATAACTATAAAACAGCTAACGAATATTTCCAATGCAATGCATAAACAGGGTTATAATATGCATCCATTTTATAAATATCTCTTGTTTTGGCACTCAGCTTTCATACTCCTGTCTTTTGCTAACTGTAACCCAGTTTCCCATGGAAAACCTTTCCTTCCCCCATTCTCAACCAGCAGGCTGCAGGTGGGTCTCCAGAATCAAGTTCCAGAATGGAGCACATGACAAAGCTAAGTCAATCAATCATCACAGTTCCCTGGCCACACAGTGACTGGTTCAAGGATGGGGAAATTGTCTGTTCAGAGCCACTGAGATACAAAAAGAAAACCATGGATCCTGAAAAAATGATTATGCCATTCTTTTCTTGTTTGAACATCAGATATTGAAATATTTGGAGATATGGTAGCTATCTTGAACTACAAAGGATGAGCCTGTCTGGGAATGGAACCAACATAGAGATGAATGGTACCAAGTAGATGATGGTGTTGGAGAAATGAGGGTGACATTGTTCGAACCCCTGATCAAGTTGCATCTGAAACAAAAACAAACCCTGGAATTTTCACTTGAGTGAGTTCATAAGATATCCTTTTTTCTTAATCTAGTTAAAATGAGACTTTAGTCAGAAGTGACATTTGGGAAGCTCAAAAGGAAAGTACTCAGTTCTGACTAGATGAGGTTAAAATTTGGATCACATGTGTATGTATGGGATCCTTTTCCATTTCTGGAGCTCTGCAAAGCTTTTTCTCTGTCATTCTTCCTAGATTCTGTATCGAGGGTTGAGCTAGACTCTCTACAGCCAAAAGTATTATGGTTGTGATCTTCAAATTTCATGCACATAAAAAGTAAGTACAATGTTTATGTTATATGCTAATAGAATCTCAAAATATAGGTAAAATAAAAATTCAAATCATAAGAATATGGGGTACTGAGGCCTCAGAGATGTCTGGATCTGCATGTACAGACTGCACCTGCTGCAGGTTTTCGAAACATGAATCCTTCACTCCTCCTGACTGCCCTTTGCTTGGGAATAGCTTCAGCTGCTCCAAAACTTGATGGAAATTTAGATGCACAAATGGAACCAGTGGAAGGCAACACAAAGGAAACTACATGGCTCGAATGAAGAAGGATGAATGAGAACAATGTGGGAGAAGAATATGAAAATGACTGAATTGCACAACCAGGAATACAACCAAGGGAAGCAGAGCTTTCCCATGACAATCAATGCCTTTGGCGACATGACCAATGATGAATTCAGGCAGGTGATGAAAGGCCTTCAAATCAAGAAACGCAAGAAAAGGAAAGTGGTCTGAGAACCTCTCTTTGCTGAGATTCCCCCCATCTGTGGATTGGAGAGAGGAAGGCTATGTAACTCCTGTGACGGAGCAGGGTTACTGTGGTTCTTATTAGGCTTTTAGGGCAACAGGTGCCCTTCAAGGACAAATGTTCTAGTAAACTGGCAAACTTATTTCACCGAGTAAGCAGAAAGTGTAGATTGTTCTCAGTCTCAAGGCTATGAGGGCTGCAATGAGAACCTACTGGATAATGCCTTCCAGTATATTACATACAACAGAGGCCTGGGCTCGGAGGAATCCTATCCATATCATGCAAAGATTGAATCCTGCAAACACAAGCCGGAGGAATCTGTTGCCAATGACACTCGCTTCATGGACATTCATCAGCAGGAGAGGTCCCTTATGAAGGCAGTGGTACCTGTGGGTCCCGTCTCCATTGCTACAGATGCAAGCCATTATATGGTTTCCATTATAGCTTCCATTTTTGTGAAGAAGGCATTTATTATGATCCAGCACACAGAATCAAAGGCCTAGATTATGGCATTCTGGAGATTGGCTATGGTTTTGAAGAGCAGAATCTGATAACAATAATTACTGTATTGTCGAGAACAGCTGGGATACAGTTTGGGGCGAGAAGGGGCCAAAGAAGGGAACAACCACTGTGGAATTGCCACCTCGGCTAGCTATCCTATTGTGTGAAATGATGGTAATAAAGAAATACTTAATTGAGAACCGGATATCCAGGGGAGGAATTTTATCTTAAAACTGACCACACCTTATTGTGTGGAATAAAACACTCAAATCATTTAAGATCCAAGTTGCACTTTGAATTCTGTGACGTTTTACATGGGTCAAGTGTTACCACTTCTTTAATTACTGCTGTACCCAGCTCTGTATGATCGACTTGCCTAATAACTTTGAAATTCCATGTTTCAAAGGGTGTAAAAAGTTTTACCTTTTAAAATAAAACTTAATTATGGAAAAAAAAAAGAATATGGTATACTGATATTGTTTCTGAGTTTTTGAATACATGAGATGGATGTGTTAGTAAGTTTCGTAGATTGAGTCTGGCTGAATCTTGTAAATTTCATAAATAAAACTATAAATCTTATATAATTTCAAAATTTTTTGTGAATATGCTAAAGTAGAGAAAGGCACTTAAAGTAAAATGTGTTGATCACCTAGGTTGTGCTCAGTACACATCTTAGTTGGCTTGGGCTACCATACAGAACAGGATTGCTAAAACAACAGAAATTATCACCAGTTCAGGGGACTGAAAGCCTAAGGTTAAGGGGCCAGAAGGGTTAGTTTCTAATGAGATCTCTCTCGTTGGGTTGCAGGAGGCTGCCTTCTTACTGTATCCTCACATGGCCTTTCCTCTGAGACATCTCTAGTGTGTCTTCCTCTTCTTATAAGGACACCTCCTATTGGATTAAGGCCCCACACTTATGATCTCCACCTCCTTAAAGGCATTATCTCCAAATACAGTCACACTGTGGTTAGGGAGTCAACGTACGACTTTGGGTATGACACATTCAGTCTATAACAACACATATAGTGAAAAAAGAATTTGGTAGAAAGAACACAGATTCTGGTTTCAAACATGCAAGGTTTAGGATCAGACCCTGCTACCTACTAAGGTATCTCTGAGTTGTTTTCCATAAAAGAATGTCTTACAGGCAATACAACACAAGGCAATCAAATTTTTACTGACTCCCCTACCTTCGAACAAGCAGGCCAATCCATGGATTTGAAGACAAAGAACTGCTATTCCTTTGCCAAATGTCTCAAACCACCCTTAGTAAAGAAATGTGACCATTTCTCCAGATAGCCAAGTCCTGACCTACAAGGTCCATACTGTGGGGACAGAGCCCCAGAAAGCAGTTTCCAGGCTCTCGGCCTCACATAGAAAGGTGCTGGCTCAGGTAGTAAATGGCCATCAACTGTGATTGGATGGCCATCAGCTGTGGCTAGTTGGCCATCAGCTGTAACCAGTGAGCCATTGGCCATTAATATAACTGCCATGGCTTCGCTAGCAGAAAATGGGGGCTAGCAAGAAGATGGTGGCTGAGCCTGCAAGCAGCGCAGTGAGGGTTGAGAATTGTGTGGCACCTGTTTTCTGTGTCTCCAACCCGGCTGCAAGCGAGAATATAGTGGTATGACTCTCCTACCTATGGCTCCATGGGTGTTCCTGTTTGGCCTCACCGTGTCCTGCGTTCTTATGTGGGGAGCAGAAGATGAGACCCCGCAGGCCGCCCCACACGACACATACCATATCTTGGATATGGCAGAGCTTCTGCCCCACCCAATTCCTATGTATATTCTCTCCCGGGTCAAAAGCAGCCCTCATAGTGGATGGGGGGAAGGGGGTACACACAGTGTGAGGGATATAAATGATAAACGTCTAAGTATTACTTTGTCTTGTGCACCTGAAACTAATAAAAAAAATAATTTAAAAAAAGTGCATTTTAAATAAAATATTTACCTAAAAAAAAAAAGCAGCCCTCAAAATTCCATGTACACGCTCAAGGTTATCCGACGTAATGGACAGCATCCCTGGCCCCACTACCTGGAACAAGTGTGGAGTGCTGAACCTTCTCAGTATCTCATCAAACATCCACTGAAACAAAAGTGCTGAACCTCCTGATGTCCCACCAACTCTTTCACATTTAGCTTCACAGATTCGCCTTTGCACTCAGGTCTTCTTTTCTAGCAGGAATGTAGAGGTACTCAAATTCTAATTTTGTAATCAGGCGACTGGCAGGCTGCAGTTATCCTAGATGAAACGAAATATACAAATACATGATGTAGCCGTAGACACCTCGAAATCTGCTTCAAGCTGATAGTAAACATTTTTGTAAACAAACTTCCACATTGCAAACAAAACATCAATGGAAACTTCCTTTTATGAAAAAGAAATTTTGAGACACGTTCAGTGTTAGTTGTATAGCCTCAGGTGAATTTCTTAGCCTTTTAGAGCTTCAATTTCTGTACTAGTAAAATGAAGTGGATCATATCTATTAATACTTCGTAAAGTGGTGGTTCTCACACTTTGCTATGAATCCAATTACGTGGGTGCTTACTGAAAATGCAAACTCTTAGGCCATGCCCTAGACCTACTGGGTAGTTATTATTGGGGTCTTGTTTGGGGAAATATTATTATAAGAAATAAATTGAGAAAATATGAAGCACCTGTTTCATTTCCTATACATGAATAGTAATTGCTATTTAAAACCCCTACTCATCCAAAAAATCGAATCTGAAATCAAGAGATGGTGGCTTACTTTTAAGACACATTTGATCAAAAAAAAGAAAAAGAAAAGAAGTTAAATTAACAAGTCTAGGTGCAAATAAACTAAAACAAAATAGACCAGTCTGTACAGGAACAAGCCATGCAAGGTACAAGATTCAGGCCTGTTACTCTGGTCTCTTTAAGAGCCTCAGCATAACTGTCAGACCTGCAACCACCTACTGGAGGCTTATTATAGACAGGTGACCATGCATTATAGCATGTGACCCTACTACCTGAGCCACAACTGACAAGACCAGAGAAATATGCCAGGTCGCCATGTATCCAGTAGCCCATAGATTGAGTGACCCAGTACAACAGTCCAATAGGAGCACCCTATACATGCAGGTAACTTCTTAATCCAATCAGATTGTCTCTCTTAGGGAGCTTCAATCTGAGCCACATTTGAAACTCAGGGGGATGCTGAAGCAGTGCCCCACCCACCTCCAAGATCTTCAGATTCCTCTTTACCATGTGCATGTGTTTATGCTCCCAATTTTCCCTTCCAATGACCAGAGAGACAGAGTGTCTAGAAGCTCATGCATCTCCTTGGACCATAACCAGTGACTGACAGGTGTGGGAGTAGGACTGCCTCAGGTCTTTGCCTCCAGGTTGGAAATCAGAGACATAATTTACACTCGCAAACACCCTCACTGGGATTAGGCTAGAGGACCCTCCTCGGTGTTTGCTGAGCCTGCATCCTTGCTGGGCTTCTTCCCTTCCGTTGACCTTCTCATTCCTTTACTGGTTTCTCCTGAGGTCACTTCCTCAATAAATTATGCAAAAGCTCATCTCAGGGTCTGCTTCCAGGGAAACTGATCTAAGACAGATGTGCAAAGATTTCATGAGAAGCAGAGAGATGTTCAAGAGTGGACAGTAAGCAGAAGACCCAAAGCAGTAAGAGTCATAAAGAAGCATGAGTGAAGTGTCTTTGAGAACAAGAGTAGTGAGCGAATTAAAGGGTAAAAACAGGAGAAGCACTCACAGTGAGAACCAAGACAGAACAGTGGGGTCAGCATGTGGACAGAACACAGTGCAAGGAGCTGCTGAACGCAAGGAAAATGACAAGTCCTGCTACTGACCTACAGATTTTTGTGGCACCACTAGAATTGTTGTGTGTCCCAGAGTAACATCTTGTTTTCTACAAGGCCTGGCTGTGCAACTGCAGAAATGTCTTCCTGTCTCTCTTACTTCTGTGTGCACCCTTTCAATAAATTCCATTACCTAGTCACCCAAATATATCTCTGTTGTTTAAAAACTGAAAGAGCCTAAGAAACCCACACTATGAGAGGTAAAATTAACTCTCCAATCATGAATGCCTTTACAATACTTAGGATACTTTTATAATTAATATATCCCTTCAACTCCTTTTAAGATGGGTTTTATTATCAAAATGATAATGCAGTTTTCAATTTTATAACTTCCAGCTAATGCACGCTCCATTCTTCATTGTGTTACTACTAATTTAATAACCAACACAATCTTTTCTAATACCTCAGTCAATGAGTTTGTTTTGTGTAATTATTAAGTGGAATACACATCTTCAGCATATTTCTTGTACCTAACTTTAAAATTAAACATTTGAAAGATCAACAATTTACAATAAAAAAGAAAAAAGAGATTTTAAAACTGTACGTACAAGTACTGAAGCTCCATCTATATTGAATTATCTTACTAAGAGAGAGTCCCTATTTCAAGTTTGCTGTTTTCCTGACACCTGTAGCGTGAAATAATAGCATCTTCATATTTTATAAACTTCTTTGAACTTCATTTTGACTTATTTTATAAGAATATAATTTAATGAATTCTCTTACAAATATAATGCCGTTATTGATTCCATGAGGGCTTGGATAAATATACACAAAACAAAACAAAACAAAACAAAACAAAAAAACCAAAAACACCAAAACCCAAGTGTGTAGGGATAGGTAATAGTACTGCACTGGAATCACTGTACCTGTAATTGAAATACATTGAAAGAAAATATTATTTGCTAACATTGTCTATTTACTTGTCTGCTCTTACAAGGCTCTCAGGAAGAGATGGATAGTTTAGCTATATATCAGGAAGGCACAGAACTTTATGATGTTAAAACATAATGAAACAACCACCTCTCTATCAGGGGAGACATTTGCTAACAGTTACTTTATCTTTAGGAAAGTTCTGCTTGAATTTCTTAATGCATCATAAAAAAATCCCTTTATTACTTCACAGGTACTTTCATGAAGTACATGGTCTAGAATAGAAAATCTAGGGGATATGCTAAATTGAACAGCAGAAGAGTTTGTTTTTGTGTGTGTTTTTTTTAAAGAACAGATTCGCATGAATTCAGTATAGATGACCTCATTTTCTGAGCAACTAGCAAATAAAATTATACATGTTAATGGCTTCCATAACATTGGAGCATACTACTCCAATAATTACACTTAAAGATACACAATCAGTGATGGCAATTCTGACTCATTGAGGATGTGAAAAGCTTGCTTTAAATATAAAATCAAGTACCCTTAGCCTTACTCATAAAGGAAATGCAAATTAAAACTGGCAGTTTGCACCTCACTTGTTAGGAAAAAAAGCCAACAATTTCTTAACACATTCTGCTGGTGAACCCTGGGAAATGGGCCTTTCACACATTGTAGGAATGTAATTGATACAAACTATATGGAGGATAGTTTACCTGTTGAAATTACACATATACCCGTAACATACCAAATTTCACTTATGGTAATTTCTTAATCAACACACCTGCGCTTGGAAAAATGTACTTTCTTATAAGTTTATTCCTTGTGTACTTGTTTATAGTTGCATGAGATTGGAAACAGCCTAAATGTCCAGCAATGGGTTATTGATGAAATTAATATGGTACGTCCATCCTATGGAATATCATGAAGTCATAAAAATAAATGAAAATTTCTCTGTGAGGTAATGTGAAAAGATCTTGAAGATAATTGTTTAGAAAAAAATAAGATGATGAGAAGTGTGTAGAACATGTAAAAAGAATTAAAAAGTAAGAAAATATGTTCATATGTGCTAGCATTTCCATACAAAATGTGGAAAAGATCAAAACAAGGAAATAATAAAAACGATTGCCTATAGGGACGAAGGGAAAGAAGGAATTTGCCTGTCAGAGAAAGAGAGGGAAGCAGTCTTCATGTAAAGTATTAACTTTGTAGAGCATTAAATAATAAGAGCAATAATAATAAAATCAAGCACTCAAGTTTGCATCATTTCAGGGATAAGGAATACTCCAGTTTAGGAGATGGCAAACTATAACCTGCAGACCAAATCTGGCCTGCCACCTGTTTTGATAAGTCAAGTTTTATTGGAACACAGTCACTTCCGCAGTTTATGTATTGTCTATGGCCAGTTTCACACTACGATGGCAATGTTGAGTCACTAAGACCATATGGCCCCAAAGCCTAAGATAGTTACTGTTTGGCCCTTTACAGAAAAATCTTGCCAACCTCTACTCCAGATTGATGTTAGGTCTGAATCAAGTCAAGTGAATAAGGAAAGGTGTTTCCCTCCCTCTCCCACCTTCAACATACTTATATTATATACTCTTCAAATTTTAGATTCTTTGATATTATTTCTATCTAATATGTACTCTAAGGTGTAAACAACTATACTCAGATTGTTTCCTCTTGGCCAAAATTCTTTATCCTAAATATAGCAGAGAATTATCTTTTTCTCCCTAGCATCTAGTCCTGTTTCCTTTCTGGAACAGTTCCTCAGATTTTTTTTTTTTTTTTTTTTTTTTTACAAGAAAGTTTTGTGTGGGATTGATCGAATGCCTGCTCCAGGGTAGCTTAAGCCAATGAGTGTTTCTCATCCTCTCAGCCAAGGCATGTGGTCAGGAATTGGCACATGATCTAAGTCAGGCCAATATGAGCAACTGGAACCCAATTTCAGGATTTTTGTCTGATCTATCAGAAAGGCCAAACATGCCTAAAGAAGTGAGGCTGTAGCCCCAAAGCACTATAAAGTCCACGTGATCATGGGAGGTGTGGCTGGTGGGTTCTTGCCACTGAGACCAAAGAAAAAGTTGGCTAAGGTAATTTCTGGAAAAATTTTTGTTTTCCTTAAAAAAGGAAGACATATAATTGACATTTCCCTTTCTCCCGAAATTCTGCCTCAAATGCTGATGTGATATCTAGAGCTTCAGCAGGTATCTTACAATAGTGAGGCAAGAATGTGTCTTATTGGGTTCATTGGCAAAACAGAGCTACTCTGTTTTGTTTGGTGAGGCTCCTTCCCCATGCACACACTTTCAGTTCACATGAATCTGGAGGAGTATATTCCAGTTTAAATCCTATTTGTTAGAAAGTTAAGTCACTAGATCCAGGCCACACACAAGTGGAGGAGATGCACAGGGTATGACTACCAGGAATCAAGGATCATTAGGAGCCATTTTAGAAGTTGCCTACCACACCCACTCTCTGAGGGTTTCTTCCCACCTTAGCTGTCTTCTAGTTTCTCCAGCAGATTATTTTAGTGCAACAGCATTCCTATGTAGTGGTTGATTTGAGGCAGGTACTTCTCAGTTTAAAAAACAGAAGCATTCAGATGGGTTCACTTCATGGAAGATTATATTAAGGATATTCCAGAAAGTCAGTCTCATAGCCGTTCATTCTGTCATTGTTCTACATATAGTAGTCCCAGTAAAATTGTGAAAATCCCACATGTATTGCATGCTTCCTTTGTGCTAGGCGCTGTTCTAAGTTCTTTACATGTGTTGATTCATTTACAGCCCTAAGAAGAAAGTGCCATTCTTATCCACACCTCGGAGAGATAAGGACACCAAGGCACAGAGAGGTGAAGGCATTTGCCAAAGGACATGTGACTCAGAAGTACAGTCAGGATTTGATCTCGGGTAGTAAATCTCCAGAGCTTGGGCTCTGAACCACCACACAACACTGCTTCTAGGCAGCATACCCAGGATTTCACAAGCTCATGACTCAGTTTCTCCCTCTCTGCTTCCCTCTCCTTTTCTGGAGCTATAGGTCACCAGGCAGGTACTCTGACTGATGCTTGCCAGAAGGGGACAAGATAAGAGTTGAGAAGTTCCTCTGTCACCAAATATTTATAAATGCCAATGATATGCCAGAGTCTGGCAGCTCCCAACTGTGGTGTGTTCATCAGTACAAGAGTATGTGTCATGTTGTTTCTGTTCCTCTTGGAAGGAGGGAAACTTCTGTCAGCCCTGTGCCATTCCTGAGACATGTTATCAGCCTTTAACTCTTTTCTTGACCACAATGCCAGGGACTGAGGAACAGTCATTTTGTCTTTTCTTGGTTTGACTTGGTCCTTTGTGCGCTTTCACAGCCAGACTTTTCAAAAGGTTGGTTTACACTTCCTGCTTCCAAATCCTTTGCTCCCAGCCCCTCCTCATCTGCTGCCATCTGATTTCTGCTCCCTACCATCTCATTCAAATTGACCTTGCTAATGTCCCTGGAGAATTCCTACTTGCCAATACAAGGTACACTCACTTGTCAGTGGTGTCACACTTCACTTCTATGCACTCTCACTGCTGGCCTCTTTTTGTCACTTTTTCTGTTTTGGCTGCTGGGACATTACCCTCTCTGCTGTTCTTCTACTTCTTTGGCTGCCCTTAACTCAGGCTTCCTTGTAGGTACGTTTTTAGCTTATTTGGGAAGCTCCTTAGGATTCTGTCCTCAATCCTTTTTTCATTCTCTAAATTTTGTTCCACCAAAATTTCATCCATGGCCATGGAGTCCCAAATCTTATCCCCCCAAAATCCTTCCTCTTGAATATCTGATCTCTTTATCTAAGTGCCTCCTCTTGGGTGGCCTAAAGACTTAAAACATGACATGTCCAAAGCCATCTGAGCCTCTGATCATGCTCCCCATTTCTGTGACACTACCTCCAGACTCATCTTAACCCTCAAGTCCTTTATCCTGTTCCCACCATCAATTTCTGGATTCCACCCTCTTGGTAAACACTCCTATCTAACTCATCCTTTGTGCCAGTTTTGGCATCCAATTCTCTGGCCTAAATTTTTGCAAATGCCTCTTTACTGGTCTTCCTGATTCTACTCTCACTCTTTCCGATATATTCTTCAGAATGCTGTCAATTTTCCCCCCATTAACCAACTCTGATCATTTTATTACTGTTCAACATGTTTCAATGGCTCCCAGCTGCTTAAAGGTTAATATCTAAGAATGAGGCAACAAATCCTTGATAATATGGTTGTCTCGCTTTTAGCCTCATCTCCCAGGGCATCCTCATGAATACTAAGCATTGTGTAGTACTTCCAAGGACATCCTTGTTCCTGCTTGGAATCCCCCATCTCCGTTCCTAGTGTGTCTGGTGAACTCCTACTCATCCCTTAGCTCAAATATTATGTACCTTCTCTCAGAAGCGCCTGGTAGACCTGGGTTCACTGTCTGCTTTGCTTCTGATGACCCCACCACTGTGCTCATCAGATTGCACAGTTTATGTTTTGACTATCTGACTTCTCAAAGATTTGAACTCAGTGAGGATAGTATAAGGACCTAACAGGATCAAGAAGCTCAAAGACAGAGAGGCAAAGCAATACACTCGAGCTTCACGCACAAACTGGAAACCATTTTTCTACTTTGGTGGGCTGGAAAGTGAGAATTTACTGGTTCCCTCTCCAATGTGCTTTCTATGTTGCACTCTTGGTAATCTTTCAAAATACACATCTGATCATCTCTCTCACTCCATGTTACACAAACCACATCCTGCTTAAAACCTTTTATGGCTCCCTATTGCTCCCAGGTTAAAGCAAAACAAAAACACCTCTTATAATGACCTACACTATCTGGCCATTTCTTCAACTTCTATCCCACAATGTTCCACTATGTTGTAGCCACACTGACCCTTTTCTGGGTGCCTGTACTGGGCTCGCTAGCCCCGCTGTATGGTCTTTGCATCTGCTTCTCTGTCTGGATAAATTTGTCCATTGTTCTTCCGCTAGTTCATTTATCCTCTCCTCCAGTCCTCAGCAACAGTGCTGCTTCCTCCAGGTAACATTCCCATCGTGTGCAGATCAGATCCTCTGTGTATCTCCCTTCCACGGTATTTTCAACATTGCATTTGGGTACTTAGCAACGTGATGGTTTAGTCAATGCACATCTCCCTACGGCTGGGAGATGAGCTCTGTGAGGGCAGGAATCTTATGTCTCATGTTCCCTACTGTATCCCAGTGCCCACGTAGTTCTTGGAGCTCAAAAAGTACTTGTTAAATGAATGAGTGAATAAATGAAGACCGAGAATAATGGGGGTTTCCCACTGTTTTTAACTTTCACCACGACCCTACATTTGCATGTATTCCTTAACAAGTTTTCAAAATATTTTCAGAAAAGCTATCTCATTTGATGTTAACAATTGAGTAGAAAGGTCACCCCATATAGGGGACCTGTCCAATGTTACATGGCTAATGAGCAATGATGTGGGACTAGACCACATCACTTTTCAAATCAGAACTTTGGTCATTAAACAACCATAACGAAGCAAAAGAAGATAACGTAGAATAGGGAGAATCTACACAGAACACAATAAAATATAAATGTCAAAATAAATTAAAACAAAAACACAAAATAAGTTTTATTTTAGGCTGACAGAACTTTGGTTCATGGAACATGGGCACAAATACTCTAAATGCTGGCATTTTAGCACATATGGTTTGGGCTCTGAGAAAGAGCATGTCACCTTTCCCGTATAACAAGGCTCAGTTAACATTACTATTAGTCTCATTAAAATGTAGATTTTAATAAATGTTCGCTATTAAATTGTTGGGAAAAGTCTATTTCTGGAAAACTTTCCATCATTTCCTTAATCAGACTATTTATTTTTGTAAAGGGAAAGAGAAAAGTTAAATTAGGTTAAGAGTAGCTGGATCCGTTAGTTTCAAAGAACAATCTCAAACTATCCATTTATGTAACATTTTAAAAAGACACTATGAACGTGTTAAATTTAATGACTTAAGAAAATGAGTTTTTATATTACATGAATACATGCTTTTAAGATCAATTGTTATTTACCTAATAAATGGACAATGAACTGTTAATTTACATGAAAAGTTAAGTATTTACTGAGTGTTGATTATACAGAAAGCTCCTGTGACCTTCATGGGACTCATACCAGGGCAAATCTAGGGTCCCCATTACTCCACAAATGTTTGAAACTCATTTTACCTTGAGTTTAGTCTACCCAGTCGCACTTTCTTTTAGGGCGGGGTGTGGGGAAAGGGGGAGAAAAGTATGAAAACACACCCCAGAAGTGCAAAAATTCGTGCACAGGTATCTTGAATCCGTTATCATTTACTAGAGAATTGGGTAACAGCTGAAAGTCCACAAAAAGTTAGTTTCACTCGTTTGATGTAATGTGTGCAGCCGTTAAAATGAATTCCTGCATTTGCCCATATTTCCAGTGAACAAACATTGTTTTTGCAATTAGGAAAATACAAGTGAAAAAAGCGAAAGTAAGTCACACTCCGCTTGCTCCACTAGGTGTTTTCGGAGCTCGGGGGCCTGCCTGCGGGCTCCGGTGAATTGTCAGCACCTGCAAACTCGTGTTCGCTCGCAGCCTCGTAGGCAACATCCCAGGTGCACCCCACATGGCGGACCGTGGCGTTACCACCGGCGGCTCACTCCTACGTCGGGTGCCGGGTGCCGGGAGAGGCCGAACCCTGCCAGCCGGACCCACGCGCGGACTAGTGTAGCGCGCCTGCGCGCCCAGTCACGTGTTGGGCGCTCCGCGCAGAGCGGGTTAAAAGTCACGACCGCGGCAAGCCCGTGAGCGCCCGGCTGGTCGGCGCGGTACTCCCCGCCTTCCTTACACCGATTCTTACGGAGGCCGCTCCGCTGCTGTCGACGACCTCCCAGCCCCTTGGCCCGTTTCAGCTCGATGCGACGAGCGGAGCCGCCTTCCTCGCCGACAGCACTGGCGCGCGAAACCGCGTCTTTCAACTGACAATGAAACTGTACCCGCGCAAGCACGGCCGCTCCGGACGAATGGGCGCGAGGCCGGGAGGAGGAGGGGGGAAGAACGGTTGGGTCAAGCCCCGCCCCAGCTCGTGCCCCTATTGGCGGGCCCAGCCATTGTGGCCCCGCCCCCTAACGGACCTGTCGCATTGTGACAGGTGGAAAGGCCAGTTCCTGTTGGGTCGGGGGCGGAGTCAGAGGCGGAGTAAAAGGCCCCCTGAGCTCCGCCCGGACGCCAGGGGGGCTCCTCCTCCTGCTCCTCACCGCGGGGCGGGCGGCCAGTGCGAGCAGGAATGTCATTGCTGCTCCCACCGAGGTGCCGCCTCCGTCTGATCCTGCTCCTTCTCTGGCGCCCTCGTCCCGTCGGCTTTCGCCGCTGCCGCAGCTGAACTGAGGATACGGATGGCTAGTGGGGCGCTAGGGCCATCCGAGTTGAGACAGCAGCGGTCGCGGCCGCTGCCGAGGCGTAGACTCCCCGCCGTCGCCTCCACCCCCTGTTCCACGGCCTCGCGGCGCTGAGGGCGGGAGCGCGCGGGGCTCTTCCCTCCTCCTCTTTTTTCTTCCTCCTCCTCCTCCTCCGCCGGGTCCCCGCCCAGCACCCCTCGCACCAGGCGGCGGCGGCGGCGAACGAGACCCGCCGCCGGGGCACAACATGGCGGAGCCCTCGGCCCCGGAGAGCAAGCACAAGTCGTCCCTCAACTCGTCCCCGTGGAGCGGCCTCATGGCCCTGGGGAACAGCCGGCACGGCCACCACGGGCCCGGGGCCCAGTGCGCGCACAAGGCGGCGAGTGGCGCGGCGCCGCCGAAACCGGCCCCTGCGGGGCTGTCCGGGGGTCTGTCGCAGCCGGCCGGCTGGCAGTCGCTGCTCTCCTTCACCATCCTTTTCCTGGCCTGGCTGGCCGGCTTCAGCTCGCGCCTCTTCGCCGTCATTCGCTTCGAAAGCATCATTCACGAGTTCGACCCGTGGTAAGTGCCCCGCCGCCCCGCCGCCCCTCCCCCGCCCTCGGCCCGCGGGGACCCGGGACCCGCGCCTCGCCCTTCCCGGTGGCTCCCCTCGGACTTGGCCCCGCGCCGCCGCCGGACCCCGCTCGCGACCGGGCAGAGGCGGGAGCGGCTCCCGGAGCTCCGGACGCGCCCCTGGCTGGTGGGCGAAGTTTCCCCCGAGTAGTGCGAGGCGGGGCGTCGCGGTCCCCGGGTGGGCTGTGGACCCTCGGCGGGGCCAGTGTGACGACTGGCAGGAGGAGGGCGCACGGAGCCCCTCTCCGCCGCGCGGGTCGCAGCCGGCGCGGGCCACGCCGGGAGCCGGCAGGTCGCGCGCTGCCCGGGCGACTCGTGGCGGACCGCCCGCCGCCCTCCCGCGGCTTGCGCGTCCTTTCATTTTTGCGGGCGCGTGTTTGCTGCTGGGGGGGACCCGCCGGGGGTTGGCCCGTTGCGGTGCGTGCAGATGTGCGGGCGCTCTGCCTGCTCAGCCTCGCAGTTGAAGGCTTTTGCTGCTTCTCTTCTTGCTCTCATTATACAAGAGTGGAAAAAGAGTGAGTGAGGTGTTTCGGAAAGGAAATGATATCCCTGGATATGCAAGCGGGGGACTCTTACTTATTTAATGTCAGGTATTCTCAGGAGTGGCTTTTTTCAAGGCCTTTAAGTGCACCCAGCACCTCACTGTTCCACAATTATGTTGGGTTGCCTTTTAGAGCAAGATCATTACTCTCTCAGCCAAACTGTCACCCTCCGTATGCAGTGCACAATATCCGAAAGCGTTGCAGTAGTTCCTTTATTGGTCTCTGCAGGGAGGTTTGTGGCTAAGAGACCAAACGGGACCACGGTGATGAGGAGCCCTCGATTGTGATACCAGAGATGCACATGGTGTCAGGCGCTGAGCTGAGTGTTTTAGGAAATGATCCCGTTAAAGGCACTAGCAATTTAGACACTATATTGGTCTGTGAACTATCTAGATAGGAAGATTGCTTTAATATTTTTCTTCCGACTTGCCCAACCTGAGTTTTGTTTGTTTGTTTTTTAACCTAAGCGTATGCCTTTTAAAAACTAACTTATTTCGTTGATCTACCCGCCTTGAGTTAATCTAACTTTCTAGACCTAACTAAACTTTAGGATATTTATTTATAATTTGAAATACAGAGAGAAAATCTTGAGCGTTAACTAAATACATAGTTAATATTTTGTGGAGTGAGTTACCCATATATTCAAAATACTGGATTGGAGTTCTGTTATGGATAGAAAAATTGGTAGGTCATCATCTATTGAACACCAGAGAGGTCCACTCATGGCGAATTCTGAACTTAGGAAAACAGTTAATTACTGGGACATTCTTTCTTGAAACATTTTAATGCCATTTTAGAAGTTTTGAATTTTTCTAACATTTTTTAAAGACTATTATGTTATTTGGAATCACATAAAAAATAAATTATTATGAAGCTTTGTGAACTAGACATAGTATTCTTAGTCTTAGCCTTGAAACACCAAATTAGCTAAAAATGAAATTGGAACTAGAAAATGAAAACTGCTAGTGTTTTACTGAACAATGTGAAAAGAGAAAGTTCTGTCTTTTCAGATTACAAGAGAAGTGCATGCCTGACCAAACATTCCTTATAACAAAAAAGCGAATATTTTCAGAGTATCATTTTTACAATACTGTTTAGCAGTAACGTTGAAGCTGAAATTAAGGATTGCAGAAAAATTCACATCTGATTAGTAAGATGGTTTTGTCACTTTTCCTTATTTTGAAGGGAGATTAGAAATCTGCATTAAGTCAGCCAAAGATTGCTACTAAAGTTGAGTATTGTAATCATGGAAAGTCTGGTTGGGTTGCTTCACAGATAATACTCCCTCCCCCCCCCTTTTTTTTTTTCAAGTATGGCAAAGAATTGAAAGTTGATTTCTTCCTCTGGTTTCAAGAATATACTTGGAGAGCATAATAATTCTTTTTTATCCACTTGAAAATTTGTTTCACTTCTATTTTTCTATGTATAAAAACACATTTCAGAAACGTTATCCTGTAGCTAAATGTGTAATATTTGAATTCTAAATCACATACATTAATCTAAAGGTATATATATTTCTTCAGTCTGAAAGATCTTAATTTTGATGTTGTTTTAGTGATAGTTTTAGTATTTATGTTTTATTATATTTCTGATTAAATGTTTATGTTTATATAATGTTAAGTAATTCCGATTAGTTGTAAACAGCCTTTTATGATAAAGGAATTGAGAACACGGATAAACCTAATTCTAATTCAGGTGACTTTAATGAGAGAATTAGGTTTCAGACAAAAAAAAGTCCTTGTTTGCTCACTTCTGTTTTTCTTTTCATATCTTTTAAAGGTTTCAAGTAGTTAGACTCCTCATTCTTAAAATCCATTTTTAAAAGGAGGGGTTGGGTGTAGATTGCCTGTCATTCATTATTACTCTGGACTTTTAAAGCACTTTTCCTTCAAAACCACCAATAGTACCAATACTTTGATCTACTGTCTAACACCCTAGTGTTATACTAGCTTGGGAGTCTCCCAGATTACTGCTTTAACATTTAGTGATGACATGTACTTTTAATAATATTTAAATGTTCCTCTCAGGTTCTGTATCCACAAACTAAATTATTATGGCCTTCCCTGATCCCTTTTTTCATGTCTCTGTTACAAGCTTCATTTCTGAAGTATTTATAGTGAAAAGTTTACTTTACTTTCTCTGTTTGATTATTTCTCTAAATTTTACAGTAGTTCTTAAACTGTGCAAAACTCTAGTTAACTGCTGAAGGTGACTCATTGTCAGTTATACTTGTTTTTTAAACAAGTATAGTCACTCAGGTTTTTTAAAATAAATCTTGCCAGTTATGAGGTATATGATGTTGAATATTTTATATTTATTAAATTTTAAAGTACAATGCACTGTTTTTATTAGAATTTAGCAACATTTTTGGTAATGATTTTCTTACCACTTATCTTCAGTAATTTCCTCCCTTATCAGTTGATTTGATCAGACATGAGGAAGCAGTTTGAGAATATGTTCTTTGTACTTGCCAAACATTTGGTTGATCAACTAGTTTAATAGCACCTAATTTTATTTTTATCTGAAACAAAATGTAGTTTTTACCTATTTTTATTGTAATTGTTAATACTTTTACATTGTATTATGTAAAAGTATTTTACATTGTATTACCAAGTACTTGTTCCATAACCATTATCTCGGTAAATATGGTAGCTTTTCCACTCAGAGGCAATGTAAAATCTCCCCGTGTAAGGAGAGCTGCCCTTTCCCTTGCCTGTACAGGTTGTAGTAGATTCCACCTAGAGCTGTAGAGAGAGAATTCTCTGAGCCTTGAGTTTGGGCTGCAGTTAGCTGTGAAAGAAAGGGCAGCAGTTGCCTTTCTGCAGGGCATAAAGCTGCAGTTTAGAGTTGAAACTTACCATGCTATTTTTCATAGAAACTATGATATAAATACGTTAATTAGTACAGAACATGTTTTCAAAGGAGTGATAAACCTTTGGAACATAAGCTGTTTGTAAGATGGGGACTACTTCCTGTGCTTTGAGGTCTCCATGTTTTTCTTCACTTTGCAGATGACAAAAAGAGGCTAGTGACCTCAGTTCTGAAGAAGACAAAATGGGTAATAAAACCAGTTTTAGAACACAAACATCTCTAAACCTTAAAAAGTCACTTTGTGGAATCATTAGCAACAGCAGTCCAGCTGCACTTCAGAACAGGTATACTGTGACTGATTTCATTGTAATTGAAGATTTTTCTAACCTTGAGCTCTCGAGATCATTGTAAATTACAAGAAGGCTTAGGGAGGAGGTGTAGGGAGTGCCCTGAGATTCTGTGTTGGATGATGGGATTAGACCTGTTCCCACTGGGTAAGTGTGCTGGCTCCTCCTGTAGGTAGTAATCGAGGATTTCATGATGCATAGAATGGGTCCTGGAGTCGTTAGAATCTGTCAGCAAAGTCTGAAACTTTTTCTTTCCCTTTAGGGTTTTCATATCTTGAGGGCTAACTTGGATAAGCTTGTTTACCCCTTACTGCCATATATAGTTTAAATAAAGATAACATTGATTGTAGACCAAGCATTAGAAACTCAGAATAAGGATTTACAGTTTAGGCTCTGACCCAGGTGTTTTGAATGTGGGGAAATTTACTAGCTTGTCTGTACTTAATCTGTTTCTGATTTTTTATGCCCAGTAAGTTTTGAGTGCTTTGGAATATGAGAAAATGTTAAAAGTTCTTTTCATTGTAGTGACTTGGTATTCTTCAGTGCATACGTGCTCTCAGATATAGTGGAAAGATTAATATTTTTGAGTGACTGAATCATTTTTCCCCATCATTTTGTGTACTTTGAAAATGTAATACTCTTAGAGACAATACAGCAGGTTAACCTGGATTTTAAAGTACCCCAGAATTCAACAGATCTATATATTATTAAATTGTTATATTATGAAAATTTTCAAACATACAGAAAAGTTGAAAGAATTTTGTGGTGAGCAGTCATACTCAACACCTAGATTCTACAGTATTTTACTTCATCGTATCTTTCTGTCTTTCCATTACTGCTCTTAAATCTTGCTTGTAGACACTGACCGTGCACTGTTCACTGTAATACGGAAGAATGTTATCTTTGTTCCCCAACTCCATGATAAAGAGGATCTCTTATTTCTGGATAGCATTTGTTTTCTATAATACTTGAACATAATGAGTATAAATACTCTTTCTCTATGATCCTAAATTGGACTGCAGATTAGAATCAGATTCAGTCATTCTGGGTTTTGGTACAAGTCAGTACATTAGCCCATGTCTGTTGTATAACTTGACTTTGCTGAATTTTTGATGTCTGAGGAGAAACTCAGAAATTGTTAGAAGGGTATTTATGATGGTTTTATTAAACTTAATTTATGTGGAACTCCTAAATTCTCTTGAATTAGAAGCCTTTTATTGGTCAGCTTGTTGCTTACCCTGAGTTTTATTTATGCTCGTTCTTTGCCATGTTTTATGTATGGTTTCAAAAGTGACTACTATGAGTCCCTACCACAAATAGGAAAAAGGAGAAACATTTTCAAGTATTATAGGAACCCCAAATATAATGCATGGACCAAATTAATACTGTTAATACTAAATTTAAATGGTTACTCTATCTTCACTTATTTATTTGGTTTACCCGATTCTGGTGGATATTTTTTCTTTTAAAGTCACTCTTTTCTGAGAAGGTTTCTGTGCCCTAAGTTTAACTACTTCTGACCATGAATAATTTCCAGGGTCTTAAAAATTGATAGAAAATGGCAATACTGTAGAATGGGGGCATGGGAGCGGGGAGAAGCAGTCTGTTAGGTGAGGGTAAGAGTTAGAAGAGGCTCTTATATTTTAGGTAAATGTAAGTTAACTGGCATTTGTAGACTTGCCAGGAAACCCAACCACTATTTGAAATTTTATTTCTTTGGAAAAGTGCTTTCATAGTTTAAAATGAAAGATAGCTTAACATATTTTGGAATATAACTTGTATATAAGTTGGTGAATACCTTTATGTTGGTCAAGTTTGTGCTATTTTTACATACATGAATTTATGAAGAATTGCAGCTGGTTCCCTAATTAAATTGACCATATCTGTGACCATTTTTTTTTCCTGTGGAACTTAATGTTGCAGGATAACTTTAATATATGGCCTAAACGGTAGTAAACTGAGTTTTTACAGTGTCTTTCAACTTGATTTTAGAGATTAGAATTGAGGAAATAAGGTAGTAGCATTTTTTGTTTCTGTGCATAAGAGATTTCAATTTAGTATTCCCCACAAGGATTGAATAATACAGGTCTGCCAGTCTCCAAAATCTGTGTCCTTTTTATTGTATCCTCTGTCTCCAAGGCCAGCTTAAATGAAAGTGTGCTCCACTTAATTTATGTTTTTTAATCAGCTGCCCTGATTTAAGTCTTAACATATTGGCCTGTGAAAATGTCTGGGCACAATCTGCGCTCTAGCTAAGCTCACTAGTTGGGTGGTTGCTAATTACTTTGTTTTGATGTAGGAAAAAGAGTTGATGGTGGTTTGAAGTTTTTAACCGTGAATGACTAGGGAATTTTCCAAGATGGGGCTAGTTAGTAAAGGAATAACTGAATGAAGAGAGAGAAAAAGGTGACTGCGTCCAAGTGAATGTTGTTTTCATTTAGATTTATTTTGTCTGTAAAAAGTTTATAATAATGAGGTTGGAAGTATTAAGCCATTTCAGTTAAGGACATTATGGGGCGGAAGCTAAACTTTCAGAGTAGACCCAGAATTCTGTAGCCTAACGGACTTTTGTTAGACTACTTACATAGCTTGTTTTGTTTTCTGGGCAAAACTGACTACCCGGGGGTGAAGTACTTTTTCTAAGGTGGTACAGTTGTAGCTTGGCTAGATTCTTTTCTATTTTCTTTGCACCTGTTTTTGCATTAGAGGGAGTTTTTTTGAGAAGTTGTTTGAAATTGTTATTTCAGAAGATGAGGGGAAATTAGTTTCTACCACTCATTTTAAGTTGACAGTATTGGAAAATTTGGCACTTCAGGTTTTGCTATAGAAAAAGCTTTTGTGTGAAGTTTGACTTTAGAATTAGTGATTTAAAAAATTGTGTTCATCAGTTATTTGTAACTTCCATAGGTTAAAAGTTTCCATACTTTAAATTTTCAAACATTTTTTTGACTTTTTTTTCATTCTTATCCAAAGGGGGATGAAGACATAAAGTTTATGTTTATATTAGTAGTGTTAATGATTAGTTGATAATCAAGTTGATAATATTTCTTTTGGGGTTTCATTTTTAATTTCTTTTTCATTCCTTACAGGCTTATTAACTATTCTCAGGTCGTTAAATATTTTTCTTAATGGTACTGTGTTGTTTTCCTTAGTGATATCTAGCAATTTCTCCACTCTACAAGTTTCTTCAAAAGATTGTGGTTTTTAGCTTAAATTATTGGATCCCTCTCTCTCCATAGATAGTTAATATTGCAGCATATACTCTTTTCCATACTATTTTAAAAATTAAAATATAGTAATTCATAATTTCTAAAGTTTCCATACATGCACAGCTTAAATTACTGTTTGTTGCAGGCCAAAAGGGTGGAATGGAGTTGGTAAGAAAGAATTATGACTGGAAACTCACTTGTGACCACCATGTTTACTTGATGCTTTTTCTTTTTCAGTTGAGGTATAATTGATGTATATAATATATTAGTTTCAGGTGTATGACATAGTGATTAGATATTTGTATACATTTTGAAATGATCACCACGATAAGTCTAGTTAACATTCGTCACCTTATATAGTTACAAAAATTTTTTTTTCTTGTGAGAACTTTTAAGATACACACTCTTAACACTTCATGTCTATTCTTAAAACACCAGTAACTCCTGTAAAGTACAGAATATCCTATTTAAGAAGGTTTAATTAAACTATTATACCATCGTACTTGTGTAATTCACAGGAAAATAAAGGAGTACAGAATTATTGGAAGGCAGCACTCTTGTAGTTTTTGAGATATCCTTTGGAAGTGTCTTAAATGTTTACAGAAACAAGGGAAAAGAAATGTCTTCTACAAAGGCTTTTATTATCAATGGGAAGGTGTTCAGTTTCAGTCTTTA
Source organism: Rhinolophus hipposideros (assembly GCF_964194185.1). Classification (NCBI taxonomy): domain Eukaryota; kingdom Metazoa; phylum Chordata; class Mammalia; order Chiroptera; family Rhinolophidae; genus Rhinolophus; species Rhinolophus hipposideros. Next base: position 49,595,512 of record NC_138060.1, read on the forward strand.
AAACTTTTCCTTTTATGGTGAAATATAAACATTCTGAAAAGTATATAAACCTAATTTACATTGTAGTGACTAATTATAAAATAAACACCCATATGACTATCACTCAGATCAAGAAATAGAACATTGCCACCACCTCTTAAGTCTTGGTGTGTATTTTCTCATCCCTTCCCCTGCCCCTCCCTATTTTATAGTAAGTACAACCTTGCTTTTCCTCATAGGTGGTATAATTCTGTGTGCATTCCTAAATAATATAATTTAGTGTTGTCTGTTTAAAAACTTTACATAAATGCACTTGTGCTTCTATGTCTTGCATTTTTACTCAGCACTGCTTTAAATGTTCATCTTCATTGATCAAAGAGTCGAAAATGTGTGGGTAATAAAGTTAGCAATGATTTGATTAACCAGGCTTCTTACCCACCTGAAGATATTGCCTGCTCTTTTGCAGCAGAAAGTACTGAGGAAAGGGAAGGCATTCATCTCTTCACTGGAGATCAAAAGTTATTTCAAGATTGAACTCTTGAGCTGGAGTTAACCTTGCCTTTAGATAACCTTGACAACTTTTTTAAAGGTGCTAGCCGGAGAGATTCAATCTTACAACAGACATTGCAATTATAAGGAAGAGGAGACGGGAGGAGACATCACTCTCTTTCTCGAGACAAATGATAAATAAGCAGACAAATTAGTTTTTAAACTATGGCTTTTGCCAATTGTTCATTTTAAAGTATATAAAAATTTACATAAGGCAATGAGTGGTTGTGGTTAGTTCTCAATGGAAAAGGAAAGGAAAAAGAAGGAAATTTAGAAGGAATGCTGGAAGGGGATGCGAACTGAAGGAATTTAGGAAAACCCTGGGAATGGACTGTTTAATGTATTGGTATTTTTGTAGAGGACTGCTGAGCCTGGGTTGTGTGTGATTTTGTTTGGGTAGATATGGGATCTTGAATAACTTGCATTTCTCTTGCATTGTTTTCTTCTTCCAGCCTCCACGGCTACGGCTACCACTTTTATTTTTTCCCACATCTATATTTCCTTTATTGATTTACTAGCTGCCTTGGTCTTCAGGAAGAATGGGTGAGGTATGATAGTAGTAGGATCCTTTCAGAAGCTGTTTTCAGGGGGTATAAAGTTTTAGTCAAAGAAAGGTAAAGGTAAATGCCCTCTAATGCATTTCTGTTTATTGGTCAGAATGATTTTGATCAGAATCTGTTTTGTTTCTTCTTGCATGGTATTTGAATGGATAACATCTGATTTCTTTGTGAACAAATACAGGACTGTTATTTATTCATTGTTACTTAGAGAAGAATTTAAATCTGGGAGTACCTTTCTTCAAACTTCTATTTTGTCAACCAATATTTCTACATAATTCAAACTTAAAATTTAAACCAATCCCCGAAATCCCATGTAATGTATGCCAGAGAGAAATATAAATGACTTTGAATTTAGGCTCTATTTGGATAATGGTCCAACTTAATGATTTAAGCTATTTTAATACCTCTGGTGTTCCTCTGACATGAATTCTCCAAGGAAGTAGAGATTCTTTTCTGAAATGTATTAACTGTTAGAAAAGATGCCAGGCATACTTATTTCATAAATAATAATCAAATGTAGCTTCTCTGCCTTACTTGAGAGGTATAGGTACAGATTTTAGTAATCCCAATATAAAATAAACTTCAGTTAAATTTTGTTCAGAACTGTTCATTTAACAATTAAATAGGCCAGAGCCATTTTGGTGTAAAACACTCCAGAACAAGAGACTTGTTACTTGTTCTTTGCCTAAACTGGTAAGATACTGTTAATGGTGATGGGATGCTCACTTCCTCCTCTAATGGTAATAATATTAATAACTTACTGTTACAATTATTGAGACAGACTAACATAAGATCTTTTAGACGATTAGAAGAACATTTTTTCTAATCTTCCTAGAATATCCTACACCCTATTGGAAACACAGTGTTCAATTTATATTAACATCGATCCTTTATTCTTAATAACCTTATTTTATGTTTTGGTGATGATAGCGATAGTACAGGAAGTTTCTGTTATGTAATACCTTGATAAACCTTGGATTTTACTGTGATGTCAGTAAAATCACATGTGTAGTTGTTATATTGTGATTTATAATAATAAATATTTGTTTGGTCTTCATCTCGTTTCTGGTACACAGCTCCTAAAACGTGCAATTTCCTAAATGATGGGAGGAGGGGAGATATCTTATTTTAATGAGGTGACTTTTGGAAAGCCTCTAGGCAATCTAAGTATGGGGGCTGGTTGCCAGTGAAGCCAACCACTTGATCAGAGGGTTGGAACTGGAAGTCGCACCCCCTGACCTTCTGGGACGGGAGTGGGACTGGAAGCTGAACTGCCAGTGACCGGTAATTTAATCAGTCATGCCTGTGTAATGGAGCTTCCATAAAAATGCAAAAGGACTGAGTTTGGAGAGCACCCAGATTGGTGAACGTGGAGATTTGGGGCGAGAGGTGTGCTTGCAGAGGGCATGGAAACTCCATGCCCCTTCTCACAGACCTTGCCCAATGCATCTCTTCCTTCTGGCTGTTCCTGAGTTTCATGCTTTTATAATAAACTGGTGATTAGTAAGTAAAATGTTTCTCTGAGTTCTGTGAGCCGCTCTAGCAAATTCATTGAACCCAAAGGAGAGGGTCGCTGGAATCCACATTCCATAGCCAGTTTGTTAGAAGCACAGGTGACAACTTGAACTTACACTTGGAGTCAGAAATTGGTGTGTGTGTGGAGGTGTTAGTCTTGTGGAACTGAGCCCTGAACCTGTGGGATCTGATGCTGTTGCCAGGTAGATAGTGTCAGAATTGAGTTGAATTGTAGAACACCCAGCTGGTATTGGAGAATTGTTTGGTGGTGTGGACCCCCCCACCACCACACACACACATTGGAATTATTGGTGACCCTCTTATTAGTGAACATCATAATCTCTCAATTAAGATGTCACTTTAATCTTTTTCATTTATTCGTCCACTGATTTCTTTTTCTTTTTTTTAAATTAGTTTCAGGTATACAAAACAACATAATGATTAGACATTTATACCCCCCACAAAGTGATAACCACAAGTCTACTACCCATCCGACACTGTACATAGCTGTTACAATACCATTGACTATATTTCCTATGTGGTATTATACATATATATATATATATATATATATTGAATTATAGTTGACATTCAGTATTATTTTATATTATTAGGTTGGTGCAAAAGTAATTGCGGTTTTAAAGGCATAGTTTCAGGTGTACAGCACAGTGGTTAAGTGTCATTTTAATCTTGTAGAAAGAAGGAATCGATGAAGATGCTTGCAGAAGTAATTAATGTGAGTGTCAGTGATTACCATCAGCAGTTGGGAGACGGCTGGCTGGCTGGATTTTAAAGGAGGGAAATTTAGTTCCATGAGTATTTCTTTCAAGTACAAGTAACTCTTAGCTCTGTCTGAAGTGTTAACTCACTAGTTAAACATTGAATAAGGAAAGACTAATTAATATCCAAAAAACACATGAATGATAAAAGTTTCAGTGCTGTTAACTTCTGAGATAACTGAAAAAGACAGATGTCAGCAACAGAAGTAAAATTTTGGAGCTGACATTTTGTTTGGACTTGAAATCTGTCTTGCTGTGGAGGAGGGATAAGGATAGAAATTATCATTGTATATATAAGCAGAATATACTAAATTCATGCAAAGGAAGAGTTTGGGTGGGATTAATGATCCATTTGGTTTCTTAGCTCTTGATTTAACTTTATGATTATAGGTAATTAATATGGAAATTAAGCAACACTTTAGAAAAGCATCACAGCTCTGACCTTATTGAAACTTTATCATAAGAGGTTAAAAGGATACTAAATAAAAATACTCATTAGGGATGAAATAAGTTTCTTGTCTCCATTAAAGTGTCTGCAATGGAAATTGCTTTATCTAAGTACTGGGACGATCATTGAATATTGTAGATCTTGAATTGAACTCTAACAAAATGACTGGTCGGCTCTTTAATTATATTGTTATTCTATGTAATAACACCAACATTCCTGTGAATCCTAAAACTGATATGCTATGTTTTTGGTTGAAAATGATGGTTGTTTTTTTTTTTTAAAAATATTAGTGTGTCTTTAAAAAAAATCTGTCCTAGTGAACAGTTTGTTGTATACATATATTGATGATTACAACATTTCATATGTTCTTAATTTTTATAATTTAATAAACTTGCTTCATGGAAGTTTAATTTCAATAATAAAATTATTTTTACTTTAGACCATAGCTAAAGAAAACTTTTATTTAACATGCTACCCAGCTTTCTGGTATTTGAAGGAACAGGATAATGAAACAGTGTGGTTGATGAAATAAATCCAATTTTAAAATTGTGTAAAGGTCAGTCACTTGTTCAAAGTAGAGAGAATGAGCTTGAGGAGTTACTAAAATCTTTTTAAAGATATTTGAAGGTTGTTAAAATGAGTCAGTCACTTCATTAGAAATGGAGCTTTTTTCTCCTGTTTAGGATACTTAATTTTGGTTGTTAAAATAATTTACCACATTTAAATAGTGTCTAATATCAACAGCATTTAAAACAAAACAGGATTTTCCTTTTGAAGTAAAAATCATTCTAGACTTTTAAAAAATTTGTGTAGTGTTTGATGTTATAACTGTTGGATAAGAATTGCAACCTAATAGAAAGTTACAGAACTTTTCTAAATCAAGCTATATCGAAAATTCTCCTTGCATATAAAAGAATGCATATACCACATACGTAATTATGAACATAATGATAAACACCTGTGAACTGCCCTGCCCAACTGTAGGGCCAGGTTGGTTCTACCAATTTCACATCTGTTCATGTTCCTTCTCTAGCCTGTCCTCCCGGTTTTCCTCTTAGCACTAGGAAACTGTCCTGAGTTTTGCTGAACATTTCCTTTGACGTATTAAAAATACTCATGTGCATGCACTTCTAGACAATATATTGCCACGTTTTGCTTGCTTGGAGCTTTAAAAAATAGTATTACCCTCTATGTAATCTTCTTTGACTTGCATTTATACATTTCCTAGTTGATGGACCTTTGGGTTCTGAATTTTTTACTTTTTATGAGTAGTGCTACTATGATGCATATATGTGTGTGTTTGCGAGGATATGTACCTAGTAATTTTGTCATAATATGGTTCAGTTATTTATAAAAATATAATACAACACCCCAAAACTTAGTGACAAAACACTATGTCATTATTTCACAATTCTGTGGGTTGAGTGGGAGGTCCTTCTGCTTCATGTGTCAGCTTGTGGTGCTGCGATGATCGCAATTAATTCTCTGGAAGTTCAACAGGCACCAGTCCTCTGGGGCTAGGATGGCTGGGGTGCTGGACAGGTTAGAGTAACCTGGAGTCTTGATTGGGAGCTCAGATGGGCTTTTAGCTCCTTCGCTGGCTGCTTGGGCTGCCTCACAGCAGGGGGACTGGGTTCTAAGAAGGAGCTTTCCCAGAGAGAGGAAGCTGCCACGCCATTTTAGGGCTAAGCGTGGAATGATCAGTGTTACTTCCACTATGTTTTATTGTTCACAGTAGACCCAGGCCTGCCTCGCAGTCAGGGAGAAGATGCATGTGCAAGAAAGGACAGAACCGTGTAGGGCCATCTTTGGAGACTGGCTACCACAGTGTGTTTATCCTTTTTATTTTTCTGTGAAATACCTGTTCATTTCTTTGGTTAGTTTTTTTATTGGTTTGTTTTGAATTTATTTGGGGGGGAGGGATACTAATTGTGGGTTAAATTTGTTGCAAATCTTAATGCATTTTGTAGCTTATTGATCCTTAAGCAGTCTTATAAAATAGATATTTTATTACCCACATTTTACAAACAGGAGGAAGCACTGCTTAGTACGTTAAGAGAATAGGCCTTGACGTCAGACAGCCTCAGGCGATATTTTTGGTATAAAGAATAGCATGTGCAAACATGTACAGTTATGAAATGGCTTGATGCTTCCATCAGTTTACTTGTCACACTCCCCCTTCTCTAAAAGATTGAGGCTTAGAAAAATTTACAAGTAGGTTTTTTTCATTTATGGTCATTACAATGTTTTAGATAAAGTGTGACTTTAGTTATGAGGAGACTCAGGCCAGGTTAGCCCAGTGACTTGCTCTGAGGGAGGGTGTTAGAACCAGCACAGTACATTCAGCTCCAAGTTCTTTCTAGTCTTACCTGCCTTCCCCATTCCTCAATATCTTTTCTTCTAAATTATTCAGTTGGATCAGTCAGGATCTGCCGGTACATTCCAAACACTTGTGTTTTTGATGGTCAAATTAGTTCTGCTCTCAGTCCTCCCACTTTGAGGGTGTGCTGGAGTTCTCAGAAGAGAGGGGAAAGGAATTGGCTGATATTTGAGATTCTCTTCAGTTACTCTACAGCCAGACTTGATTGTGGAAATTAAGACTCTTAAGTGTTGTAGCCAAAATATTTTTACAAAATTATTATGGAAGCCGGAGATTCACAATTAATATTCAGACATTTGCCTTAGGTACTTTTAAGTTGCTTTAAAACTCTGAGTTGCTTTAAAATTGAAAATGTCACAGAGCAATTACTAATTCCACAATTCAAGACTTTAAATAAAATGAACAATTTGCTTGAACATATACAAAATATACAGAAATAAGCTTGTAGATACTTCTTCCCTATCCTCAAATTTAGGAAGATTGTTCTGTATTAAAGTATCGTTTCTGATTATTACAATCTGTATGTCGAAGATAGACACCTCAGTACATCTGTTCAGTGTAGAAGCAGTGCTTCAGTCAGCATGACTTATTTTCATGTCACTTCAGATTTCTTGAATCTAAGATTCAAAGACAAACGAAAGTTATAACAGTACTTCTACTTATGGAGGAATTCTGTGACATGTAGTGGAATACAGAGCATTTTTTAAACTTTGACTCAGGGATGTTTTCCACCACTGATACCAGCCATTGTGTGACTGAGCCTCTCATTCATTTTTATTCTTTCCTATCCCAGATTCTTCCACTTTCAATGTCATGCATGAGAATTACCCTTCCTCAAGAAGTGTAACTTATTTTTTAAAAGGTTGATACAGTGTTATGATAAAGCATAGGTACCAAGTAATTTGGCAAAAAGTGTAATGCCAGGTTCCACAAGATTGAGCATAGTATATAAAAAAAGAAAAATTAAGTCCATTTAAAATTCAATAAATGCATTTGTAACATTTGCACGTTTAAAAACATTTTGCACGTTTAAAAACATTGCACGTTTTGTACCAAAAACATGCTAATCTGAGTTTAATATATAGTGTTTCATAAAAATTAATAAAATTACTTAAGATATGTGAAGGATACCAAAGCTTTCATATAGTTCAGTATTTCCCATTACCTCTCAACCCCTTTCAGGGGGAGGAGAAAACTCCCTTTTATTCTTTTTGTTCTTAACTCTGAATATTTTGCTCATACTTTACTGTTTGAAATGGGGTGAGTAACTAGGTAAATTGTGTATCACTTTTGGTTTCTCTGGAATACAGAATGAACTTCATACCTAGAAGAGAACATAGACAATATTTGTTATGGTGCTTACCAAACAAACCACGTTCTGGAGAACATACATCCCAGGAATTGGGAAAAAAGTGCATACTCCATCCACTTATCTTTACAGTGCTTGTTACTGTGCTAGAGGCTGGGAGGTTCTTGAATACAGAGTTAATTTTATTTAACCTAGCTTTGCCATATTTAATTTAGAAACCACTGAAGGATTTTTTGAATTAATGTGCCATGCAACGCAGTTTGGGAAAGGCTGATCTATCTAGTTGCTTTATTTGACAGATGAGGAGTCTGAGGCCTAAACATAAGAGTTGCTTTCTCAAAGTCGTAGAGCTGCAACTAGGACTGACAGACGGTCTAGCAGGTTTGAAATCTTCATCTTTTCGTTTTTGATTTACTGCGTTGTGAACATCAAGTACATCCACATTGTGGGAGCATGTGTATTTTTTAAAACTAAGCACATTGCTACCATGTTTCCGCAAAAATAAGACCTAGCCGGACCATCAGCTCTAATGCGTGTCTTATTTTACTGATTTTTGCTCCAAAAGACGCATTAGAGCAGATGGTCCGGCTAGGTCTTGTTTTCGGGGAAACACAGTATCTGCCTATTTATACCATCCCTCTGATTTATGTTGGTGACTAAGTACTTTGATACCCAGCTCTTCAGTACTTAGTAATTTGTCACATTGTAGCATTGCACTGTAGCTTATGAATAGGCTGTCCCATAAGTCTTAAAACTTAAGATGTCTAGACAAGCCTATATACCTTGCTTATTAGTGTGATTGTTTTGTTTTAGTTTGTTCCTTGGTGTTGCTTTCACCCCTGAATGTTGTTCATTTTGATTTTGAGCTTATCAGTTGGCCAAACTATTTTGGTTCTTTTATCATAGCAAATTGTGGGTCATGGGATATTATTATTATAGGTAATGCTTGCTAGTTGGAAATCTTATTTCTACAGTACATGAATATTTGTCTTGACTTAAATGTATGTATTATAATACATATTTAAATATATAATTCTTGTTAGTTGGAAATCTTATTTATATAGTATATGTCAGTTAGATATCTAATAATAAATAAATGTAAATAGAACATGTTTATATGTAATGTTTGTTGGAGATCTCATTTCTATAGTAAATGAACTTGTGCCTGACTTAAATATGTATTGCAAACACACACATGTGCTGTATAGAGAGAATACATGCAAGCACATGCACTTGTCCCTTTGTCTTAAGCTTCTTAGATTTCAATCTATATTGGATTTAACTGAGCAACAAAGTATCATTGGATAGTTTTAACTTATCAAATATACTAGTATTTTTTATGTAATCTTAGAATTTTTTTTGAATGACATTAGGACATTTATATCAGCTTCTTATTTTGATGTAATTTTTTGGTCTGGCTTCTCGTTGTTCTTTCCTTTTTTCCAATAAGTTTAATTGTCCTTTATAAAACAGAAGATACCCTCCTTTTTAAAATGGATACTTATGGAAATTGATAGCTGTCACTGCCAGTTGAGGCAGAAGAAATAGGACTAAAATATGGATCTTATTATCTGTTAATATGTGTTTGCAGTTTTGCTCTGTGTGTTTATGTGAATTCTAATGTCTTTTGATTTGTAATGCGTCTCACCTTGAGTGAGAAGGTATAGAGAAGCTTTAAGAAGTCTGTAGGACCTTCTCAGCTTTTGAACAACCTTTGGTTTTGCCATGTGTTGCTCTGAAGTAGAGAAACCGGTAGTTTGTCAGTCTGACACATACAGCCTGCTCTCTGTTTATGAAAGATCTTGAATCAGAATGACTCACCTATCAGTTGTAAGAGCAAGGAGTTTAGTGAGAGTATTCTTAACACCCAGTTGGAACTGCTTGTACATAAATGAGTAGTGATGATTTGATGGTGTGACAGTGGTTAATTCTGTGTATTTGTGGGGCTTTTCAAACTTCAGAATTGACTTAGTGAAACAGTAAAAAATGACTTTATTGTGTATCAGTAATCCCTTGAAATTTTATTGTTTTGCTGTTAAACACTGATAATGAATCTCTATAATTACAATAGACTTGAATATATCTTCACGTGTGAGTTTCCATAGTTTAAATTATAAAATTAGCTTTGTGTTTAATATGATTTTCTAGACAATATTCATATGTATCACGTGGTGGGGAGGGATTTAGGTTGTTAGTCTTAGTAGTTTTAGTAAACTGGGTTTTTTTTCTCCGTGTGTTCTTGTTTAGCACATTAATCTGGCTTTGTTTTTGGTCCTGCCACTAGATGGCAGGAATAATAAAAGGTAGATTGAAATGCCAACTTTAGCTTGTGGTGTTAGCTGCTTTATAATTTTCTTTTACCTCGGTGGCTCTCTGTTCCCGTTAGTGCTGAATTTTGGGTACATATAAGGTATGCCAACTAGTGGGACTTAAGTAAACCTGGTCCCTGTGCCTGAGAGTACCTAGTGATAGGATAAAGGAGACGAGAAGGAACAGAAAACCTTTAACCCTGGATGTGATCAGTGGTGTTATCAAACTCTGCTTTTCATTTTTATTTTTGTTTTCTCTCCGTGGAATTCTATTCCTTTCCTTTATTTCTTGATTCTCTTACACTTCCATAGGCATTCATAACTGGGTCATTTTTATTGGTGGCACTAGCTGCCTTCTCATTTAGTAGGTGAATACATGTTAACTTTGCCAATTTTGATCAATCTGAACACTCTACTTTGCAAACAGATTCTGAGAGTTATAATTGACAATATAAATCTTCACAGAATGCATTATTTTCTAAAGAGCCTGTCTGCTCATAGCCTTTGACGAACAGAGGTGGACAGAGTCTGGGGTGATGTGATGTGGCTTCCACGGTTATGTTGTGTAAGACTTTGTCTTCCTAGTGGACTTGCTCCCGTCTCTCCTTGCTGGCTTTGTGGTGTAAGCAGCCATGGTGGAGAAGTCCGTGTGGCTAGGAAGTGCAGGCAGCCTCTGTGAGGCTCCAACCAAGAGCCTGCAGGAACCAGAGTCCTCAGTCTATAGCTTCCAGGAAATGGGTTCTGCCAGCAACCTATTCAGTGACCTTGGAAGTGAATTTTTTCCCTAATTCAGTCTCCAAATGAGAACCCCACCCTGGTGACGCCTTGATTGCAGCCGTGTGAAACTACACAGGGGATTCTCTTAAGCTACGCCTGGACTTCTGACTCATGAAATCATTAGATAATGAATGTGTGTTGTTTTAAGCATTGAGTTTGTTTTAATGTGTTATGCAGCAGTAGAAAACAAATACAAATAACCCTTGATAAACCTTTCCCATCTCTAAATGGTACCTATTTGTGTTCAGTGATGTGAATCATTGAATCCATAGCATCCATAGTCTAGTGGGGGACATAGATTTGAAACAATTAAGAATGCCAAATGCAGTGAAGGCACATGACACCATTAGAGCATCTAATAGAGACTTAATTAAATACAAATACCTCTGTAAGACTTTTTAAAAATTTATTTAACATTTAATTGGGGTGACAATGGTTAGTAAAGTTACATAGATTTCAGGTGTACAATTCTGTATTACATCATCTATATATCACATTGTGTGTGTTCACCACCCACAGTCAGTTCTCCTTCCATCACCGTATATTTGATCAAGACTTTAAAACGTACTCTTCCTAGGTTGCTTTCTCATTTTTCCTTTTGAAGCATATTTTTGCCATCAGAAAACTTGATCTAGATTTATTTTCTATTAATATCATGAAAACGATCCATGTGCATTTTTCACCCTTACACATGTTCTGTGTAAACCATTTCTAGTCCTTTTGCTCAACAATCCATTAAGGTTTAAGTTAGATGTCAGTTGTAAACGCCTTCCATGAGAGCTTTGGGAGGACAGGTCCATACTGTTTACCAGTATTCCCAGTGTGCAGCACAGTGCTGGTAGTAGACTAAAAAATGAAAAAGAAAAAAACTTGATATGGAGGAAGTAGAACTCTTACACATTACTGCTGGGAGTGTAAATGGTACTACTTTGGATAACTTTAATATTTTTAAATATATGTGTACTCTACAAGTAGGAGTGGAATTGCTAATTATTTACTCAAAGAAATGAAAACACTTGTCTTCAAAAAAGATTTTCATATTTTATAAGAACAAGAATGTACAGCCTTATTAATTATTGCCTTAACTGAAAACAATACATACGCACTTCCATAAGAGAATGAGTTGTAGTATTCATAAAATGGAGTACTACTCATCATTACAAAAGGAACATACTGCTGCTACGTGAATAAATCTCAAAGATATTATGTTGCGTGAAAGAAGCCAGACACCTATAGAAAGTAGACTCTGATCCATTTATATTAAATCTGAAAACATGAATCTGAGGTAAAAGAACTAGAAGCATTTGGGATGGGGAAATAACTGGAAAGGTGCACGTGGGAACTTTCTTGGGTGGTTGTTTTGGGTGATAGTTATGGTTGGTGGTATGTATAAAATTGTCAAAATTCATCTAATCAAACATATAAGATTGATGTATTTTAATGCATGTAAATTATACTTCAGAATTTAAAAATTTAAAAAAATGTCAGGTGTCCTTTATCTCGTGTGTTCCCTTCTCCCCTTGATTATATTTGCTTACTGCCTGTCCCTCCTGCAAGATTGTCAAGGATGATCAGCTTCACGAAATCAAGGAGCAAGTTTGCCTTTGGTTCTTTGAATTGTGTACTTGTATGCATAATACCCAGGCTTATTGGCTCTGATTGAAAAGTTATTTGTAAACTATAATTTATTCATAAGTTGATATCCATATTTTATGGTTGTATTTTCAAAACAAATATTTGTTTTATAACAGAATCTCGTAATCATTGTTCTTTATGCAGCTTCTAGCCTTTTCTGTTCTAGGATGCACAAAAGATACCTGTTTAAGTGTTGGTAATCTCTCTCCAACTACAACTTTGCCAAATATAGTTTGGCAAACATAGTTTGAGATAGGAGAGTGCTATATTTGTATACCAAAATTTAAAAATCAGATAAGTGTGAAGTTTATTTTATTACTCTTAAACAAATGAAAACAAAGCATTAATCCTATTTTCTCCTGAATCTCTTCCTGCCATCTCCTCAATTTCTTGAGATAGGACAAAGAAAAGAGACCCTGTGGTTTTACTTTTTTGATACAAAAAGCCCTTAAGCACCACAGTAATTTGAAAAAGAACCAGGTGGTTAGTAACACTTTCCTAAGTAGTGCTTCTCCTTGTGATGGTGATGTTATTATTTTCCCTGATGAAAGTAGTACTAAATTTTAAATGATTTAATGGCTGAGTTAGAAGATTGAAACATAAGTATAGTCTCAATTTCTCAAAACTGCCTCAGCGACAGGTAACAGGTGTAGTTTTTTTTTTTTTTTGAACTATTGAAGAAGGTAACTCTGAGCAGAGTTTTCACTGCTGTAAAGAAGTGCCTTTCTGTTGTGACCGTATGTGTTGGGGGTTTTCTAAAAATAAATTCAAAATTCTGCAAAATTTTTCTGGTGAGAGAATCCATATTGTCATTAGATTCTCGGAGACCCTCTCCCAGAAAGATGGAAAACCCTGCCTCTCCCTGTTTTCTGTGAAGTTTTTTCATTCCCAGCTGATGATTTTGCCATTGAGTGTTTACCTTTACTGAACACTGTGAAAGTGTCTTTGATGTATCTGTTGGTTCCCTTCATTTCTTTATTGTTCTTTTTATGATTTTTCTGACCTTTTTGGTTTTGGAACTAAATCATAATTACTGGGTTCCATAGACTAGCCTCTTCTGTGTTCCAAAGCATCACAGACGTAGGGGGGAAGAATGATAAAGAGGAAATACTTCATTAAACTGATATTTTGTTATGGAAACTCTGGCCAGAAATGCTTGTTCTCAATTATAATGCCAGTTTTGTGGGGGGAAATATGTATTTCTTGGTAAGATGTTTAGGAATATCAAAATCTGAAACTGTGGCTGCATATATATGTTATGTCACCTGTTAACTTATTCTGCCCTCTCCTATTTCTAATCTCTTATCCATGAGTTGGTACCTAGCTATAAAAACCTATAAAAAAAAATAGCATGATTCTTGCAAAAATTAGTTATTAGGATAAACTTCATATTTTAAGAAAACACATTAAAGTCACTGCATTTTTATATCTGTATTCTATTTTCATTTAAAAACTGTCATGTTGATGTACTTTAAATAAAAATTTAATTTGATTGAGAAAATGGCATTTTTTTATCCTTTCTGTTGAGAGGCTTTGGTTGCTGGGAAATGAAGTCAGATTTAAAGTTTAAACTTACAGGCCCTCATGACCTACATTTTTGTGTTTTTATCTGGTCTTGAATTCTTGTATCTATGCTTCTCATGTCTTTTCCTTTCTGTGTTACATTTATTATGTATTTTTGTGGATCAACGAGGTGATAAATTAAAACATCCTATATACATCCAGACTTTTAAAAAGCATTGTTTTTTTTTTTTTTAAAGGCTTTGAGTACATACGTGAACAATGGTAGAGCAAGTGCTTTTAGTACTAATGGTACTGTCAACATTCATCTCATTTAATTTAATTATTGTGTGATAACTATGTGCCAGGCATATTACCAAGTGTTTGGATGTACACAGGTCTCTGTTGTAATGGAACTTACTTTCTTGCAAGCAAGCACATAAACAACAAAAGATCAAGGTAAATTTAATTAGTGATAAAGGTTATGAAAAAAATAAAGTAACATGCCAGCTAGCGTCTGGGATGTGGCCATGGGACTACCACTATAGATATGGAAGTGAAAGGGGCCTTTTTGAGGTGACAAATTTGAGTTAAGACCCGAATGACAAATAGCTAGTCCTGTGAAGATCTGAATTAAGAGCATTCCACCAAGTAGGAGCAAGTTTGGCATGTTGAAGGAACAAAAAATAAGGCTCCGGTGTCCAGGATATAGTAAGAAAGCCCGTATGGATAGTCTCAGGATAGGGCCAGATAGTCGTAGGAGAGGCTGAGATTGGTAATTGTGGGAATTAAAGCCTTATTCAGACTAATTTAAAAAAAAGGAGTGGAACAAAAATTCATTTGGCTGCAACAGATGTTTTTCATTTCTGTACATGACACTGAATGGTGGTGTGTGTAATACAGAGGCTTGATGAAAGACTTTAGAGGTCAGACCATAATGAAGAACCCAAATAGCATTGACTAAAGCATATGGAGTGTTCACACAATGAAAATTTAATTAAATCAATTACACTATTTTTATTATCTTCTACTTGAATAGTATATTTCTATAGAAAGAATAGTTTACCTTAGGGTGGGAGTTAAAGCATTTTACATAATTCCTCTAACCTCACACTAGCACCAAATCACTTTAGCATGGATGTTCATGGACAAATGTTTTAAAATTGGATCATGTGTAAAATGTTCAGAGGTACTTTAACAAACATTTATTCAACTTACTGTATGCCAGACACTGCTTGATGCTAAGGGTAGAAAGATTGAGTCATTGGTCTTTGCCTAGAGACCAAATCATGGGCGATGGCTTGGTTAGTCTTTAGTTGAGTGAGTTTGAACAAGTTACTTCTTTGTATTTGTCTTCTCATCTGTAAATTGGGAATGACAATAAAACCATGTTATTCAGTTGTCATGAAGGTTAAATAACTAAACAAATGAAGGTACCTATTAGAACAACATATAATTCATAATCACTCATTAAATGTTCATTATTTGTTTTTGTTATTATTTACTTAGGATGGAGCCTAATAGGTAAATTGATGCTTTATTGATGTTGGTTTGAAAGAGGTGAAATGCAGAGTGCATGATCCAGTAGAGGTATAAAGGAGGGAATGCCAACTCTTATCTGAAAAGGATAGTTAAGGCTTAGGAGGAGGGCTCTTCAAAGGAGGAATTAGGTCTTTAAGGTAGTAAGTGTGGGAGCGTACAAAGGAAGATTCGGTTTTCTGGCAACAGGAACAGTTTGTGCAATGATATAGAAGTATGAAAAAACACCAACGGTACATGTTTAGGGAAGAACTAGACGTTTAGGTATATAAGGTGAGAAAGAAGTCGGGAGGAGCCATTTCAGGGTGGAGATAGGGAAAGGAGTCTTAAAAACATTGGGACTTTATCCTGTAGATTTTGGGAAATAATTGAAGGATTAGTTAATAGTGTATTTTACAGAGACAGTTGTCTGTTATGTGGAGGATGGATTGGGAGGTAGGAAGGGAATACTGGAAGCTAGGAATTCAGGAAGGAGACAAGTAAAATAGTTTAGATATAACATGGAGAGGGCTTTAATTAGGGGAATTTTTAAGAGCTGGGTTTAGAGAGTGAGGTGTCTAAGATGATTCCCAAGTACTTGTGATAATGGTAACCTTTTAACTAAGATAAAGAGCAAGTTTAATAGTGATGGGTAGAGTCAATAATGAGTTGAGTTTTAGGTATGTTGAGTGTGATGTGCCTGTAGAGACATTTAAGTATTCAAGTCGGCTGTTCAGTATATGGGTTGAAAATCTAGAAACAGGAATTGTGTTCTGGGGAATCCTATGGTAGTCAGATTTCAGGGAACAGACAAAGGAAAAAAGGACAGGTAACAGTGAAAAGAGAAAAATGAAGACCAAGCCTTGACTTCAGTATTTGGAGCATGGTGACTAACAAAAATCTATGTGGTACTTGAAGATTTTTTTATTCAAGGGATTTAGGAGCATAAGCATGTATAAGGGAATCAGTGTTCAGATGCTCGGCTTCTTTATGTACTTTTTCTTAAAACTGAGTTCCAGGTATCATAATGATTCTCTTTTCCCATCTCTCACTGCACAGTCATTTATCTTTGATTTTACAAAAGGGAGGCATAGCACTCACTTGTCCTAATATGTTGCCCCAAGATATGAAAACCTTTAGGGTTTCAAATGAAGGCGGAGTTCACAATGCTGGTGTGGAGATACTACGTATGATTTCTCTCAAAGAGAGCAAGTAAAATGTCTGTTATTGAGAACTATGTGATTCTGAGAATTTGATTTTTCAGAAATTTATTTTTTTTGCTAGATCATCGTCTAGAGATCGAGTATAACAAATTTATTTTGAAAGTACTGACTGTTAACATATCCTGAAATATTTGTAAGGATAAGAGTAAAAATTATATTAAGACTGTCATAAAGTACGAAGTAGAGCAGAAAAGTCAGTATTAAATGAGAAGAGAACAAATGGACAGAGGTCAGTTTCAGGGCCAGAAATTACAGTACAGACCTTGAGGTGCTTGGCTTTGGTGAGGTGTGTCTCATTTGGAATTATGGTGTTCAGAAGGTCTCCCTAAGGAAAGAGTCAAATTGTTATATGGCTTAGCATAGATTTTCTTATTCTAACAAAACCAAACATGGTTAAACCAAGTTCTTTAGGAAGCAATGTATAATAGAACCCTGAAATTAGAAAAATCTTTTCCGTAAAGCTAGTACCTTTTTTAAAAGTCAGTGAATGCTTTTTCTTCTTGTGTCTTCATAGTACAATTTTTGCTACTGTATTTAAATAAAATAAAAAGCCTTTTGCTTTTATGAAAGACTTAGACTAATGCTGGAGAGAAAAGACTTAGACGAAATGATATAGTTAAGTATTAGAAGTATGTAATGGAGAAGGTAAGCTTCCATTGTTTTACCTAAGGTGGAGACTGCTTTTAGATAGTATCATATATTTAGTTGAATAATCTAAGTGAAAGCCAAAAGGAGCTACACACATTACCCATCCCTACAAATTTTTGACATTTTTTTTTTTTGTTTCAGAAAGAGGGAGAAGCACTTCTTAAGACAGACAAAATAAGTCTCATATATATAGACTTTTCATTCTGAAATGGGTATATGAATAATTTTCTCACTTGTCAGTTATAAGACTTTAAAAATTTACAGAAAATGGGATCAAGAGTAAATCGTTATTTTTAAATTTGATAAAAGAAGAGAAAATCACACTTGAAATCCCTTTGGTATTAGAAAATACTTAACAGGGGAAAGAGCAAGAGATGCAGAACTAATTGTTAAACTTTAAATCTCGTCAGTAATTTGTTCAAATCAAAATACTCATGATAAATAATAAAAACTATCTTTTGCAAGATGTTGCAATAATGGGCAATAGAAACAATAGAATTAGTCTGTCATGTCTTGCATTCTTTATGTCTTTTCATGACAACTGATACTTCTCTTTCTATCAGATAATTATTTGATAAAAAGTGAACCTGCCTTTTTAGATCAAATAGAAATTCCTAGTTCTTCCCTGTTCTATACCTTGTAAACAGTTTTAAAAGTATGAAGGAAAAATTCTTTGAGAAAAAATACTTTCCCATCTTTTCTACTTTCTTTTTGATACTTTGAATATGCAAATGATGTAGATATTATTTTCATGTTATAGACAGTCTCCCAGAGTAGTCCTTTAATGTTTACTCATATGTGGCAAACTTGGCTATGATGGGACAAAGGATTGGCGTAAAACAAGCCTGTGTTGGGTGGAAGAGGAAGGAGGGGGACAGCAAGTCTTTTGGAAAATAAAGTGTACCCATGCTTACACATACCTACTTTATAAGATGAGAGATAAACTTTGAGGGAGCTAAGATGAGAAGTTATACCTTACTGAGAAGCGTTTGGTTATCTGGAAACTGACCGTAGTTCAATTAGTTAATATATGAAGTATTAATGTAAGAAAAGTGCCAAGAAGAGAAGAAATTAAGGCAGAGATGGAAACCACTTGCTTGTATCTCCATTGTGAGAGTAATACTTGTTGGAGGATTTATAAAAAGAAAAAAATCATCTTATACATCATGTGAAATGCTTATAAAAGTATGATGTCAGTTATTGGTTAAGCAGTTAAAAAGTTTCCTAACTATAATTCTTTTTTCTTTGCCCAGGCCTTATACTTTTGTTTTTTTTTTTAAATGCTCATTATATTTATAAAAGGAAAAAATGAGGCATAATCTTTAACCAGCTTGTGTAGCCTGCTGGGATTTCTTTAAAGGATACACAGTCTTTGAAATATTTAGGTAAATATACATGAACACATGACCTTGAGTTTTTGGCCTAAGTAGGATTGTATTATATGGAAGAATGGATTTAGTTTTGTCTACAAAGAATACAACATACAGAGGGTGCCAAAAAATGTGTGCATGTTTTAAGAAAGGAAAACTATTAAAATTGTAATACTCAATGTATGCCGATAATAAAAGATAAATACAAGTCATGTTTGACATCTGCATTTACATGAGGTACTCAAAGTGGTTACCAGAGTTCAGAAACTTCTGATTATGGCGAACTACTGCTTGAGCAACGTTGACCAAAGTGTCCACTTGTGTACACTTTTTTGGCACCCCCGGCATATGGTAGCCATTAGTGCTGTTCATCAATATCTGGTTTCCCTCTCTTCTGAGCACATGGGTTGGGGCCATGTGACTAGTACTGGCCAGTGAACTGAGGGTGTAAATGATACGTATTACCTTCCAGATGACATTTTGTTGTGCTCAACCCTCTAAAATTCCCTTATCTCTGTGGCATAGTGATCAGCAATATTCAAGGAAGTGGCTATTCTAGCCATGATTGTTGAAAAGCTAGTATCTGTACCAAAATGTTGAAATCTGAAATGATACCATCAGAGATATATTGGACTTCTCTCTTTGGTTTCAAAGTAACTTAATGGCAAAAATGACAAGGTTCAAAGTTGCATCTTAACTCAAGAGAGTTGTGCTAATGGTTTTTGCTTATACAGTTTTAAACACATGCTAGTGTTTTTCAAACATTTACTTTAATTTTTGAACCCTTTCTTTTCAAATGAGAGTTTACACAAGAACCTAATATATAAGCAGAGAAGTGTGGATTAGATAGGGTGGTACCATTTTCTCTTCAAAAGTGTATAACCCACTCCTGTCAGAAAGATGGTCCCAGGGAGGCTTTTTGGAATCCCTCAAGTGTAGGGAACGGTTAGAAATTTACTGTTAGGTTCGCAGTGCCCAGAAGGGGAGGCAAATGATTACTGACATTTGCTGCTCTGGTGCTGTTTGGAATCATCTTGTGACCGTACACAAGGATGTGGGCGCCAGCCTCAGTGCCTGGTTCGAATCCCACTTCATGGCTGTGTGACTTGGGATAAGTTATTTAACATGTTTGTGTCTTAGTCTAATCATCTATAGATCGGGCACGGATCCCACCTCAAAGGATGTGTTTTTCGTTTTGTTTTGGTCTGTGTGATGATTAAATTAAAACTATGATCACAGTACCTGATCATTGTTAACAATTAGAAAAAAATTGTAAATCGTGCTCAAAACACATGTTTTTGCCACTTCCCCTCCTGGGCACCTTTGTCCTTAAATACGCTAAACTCTCCTATCTCAAGTCTTAGCAGATGCTAGTTTCTCTGCCTAGGGACAGCCTTTTTCCTCCTCTTTGAATGGCTGGCTACGACCTCTTTTAAAGGTCTCACAGACATTATAAGACTTCATTTACACCTTTCTTAAAGCAGTCTTTATGCCTTCCTCTTTTCCTTCCCTCCTTCCCATTTCACTGTTTCATTTCAGTCCTTTAATGTCTTCCAAAACTCATTTCAATTTGTGATTATCTGGTTTGTGTTTACTGTGCTTAAGCTCTAGGATGGCAGAGACTTTGCCTATCTTTTACTGTTCTATTCCTATTGCCCGCTAGGAACCTGCTCACGAATTTAAAAAATATAAATGATTATTACCTCTTAATAATGGAAACCATACTAATGCCCAACGTCTTGATAAGCAAGAGTTTTTGAGAGGCTTTGAAAAGTATGCTGTCAAATTGACATGTTCTGTACCAGAGGAGATAACTCTGAGCCCTCACTTAGAGTCCATGTATCGCTATTTTTCATAGAAACTTAAGTTTAGTTAACCTGGTATTTCAACTCAAAGTAAATTAAAACGCTGGGTGATTCAGGGCTTCAGCCTAAAGGGCACTGTATTGCGAGGTGGTAATACTTGGTATAGTGCTCTTATCTATCACCTCCTTTTCTTTTTGCCTTTCCTCTTTCTTCTCCTACTCTCCTTTGTTACTTATATTTGCTATTCTTTATATCACCATTCATCAAAGCTGCTTGCCTCTCCTTTGTTGCTTCCTTTCTGTTTCTGATGATTCTCCTGTTTCTTAGATTTTACTTGCAAAGGCCAGGCTAAACTAGACTTGTGTTGTCTTAGGAAAATTCAATATGTGAACTGAACATTTGTGGGATGTGGGACATGTTTGTCTCCCATCCGCCCTCTGTATTTAGCCTACTTTTTCAATCAAAAGCTTTCTTTTTCTATTGTTTCCTGGTTACTTCCTAATTTGAATGTATTCTGTAAAGCCTGGTTTTTAAATTTCTGAGGTTTTTATTGTGTTCATCTAAAATTGTTAATCTTGAATCTGTATAAGGATGTAATATAGAAGTGAAAAGGGTAAGAATTATAACAGGCACGTATTTTGAGACGATCATTTTAATACCATATCACAAAAAAGAAACAGCCTGCCCACCCCACCCCCTTAAAAATGTCAAATAGCAGCAAACCTCAAAGATTTAATTGCATTTGTATGTATTTGATAGTTTCAGAGAAGTAACATGGTTTAGGGAAAGGACAGAAGTGGCCCTTGGGAAACTTGTGTTTTATTTTGAGCCGATGCCTTTAGCCCATGTCTTTGGGCTAAAACAGAGAAGTTTGTCTTTCACTGCCTTAGCCATAAATTAAGCAAAACCTTTATTTCTCTGCTTTTCTAGCTCAGATTCTACACAGACCATATATTATGTTTCGGAAGCTAGTCACAAAAATCTTAGGTACCTTCAGGTTGGTCATAGCATTAAGGCTAATAATACACTGTTCTTCCACTTATTCTTAGACATTTTCTAATTTTATTTGTTTTTCTGATACAGTGCGATATTTTTATACAGAACCAGAAATGTTAATTAAACATAGAAAACTTTCCCACCTCCAAGGTTTCTTCTTGAAGGTAGAAAGCCAAGCCGTAGGCTGATTTTAGGGCCAAGGCATAATTTTTGTTAACTTTTAGGATTAAGGGTACATTGTGTTTTGCTTTATTAATCATGAGATTTCCTTGTTTTGAGTGTACATTAAGTATTTCAATATAATGTAAGATGAAAACAAATCTACCACCAAATGTATCAAGTGGTTAGGTCTCCAACAAGATCCACAGATGGAAACAGAGGCAGCTCTTAGCGGCTTTCCCCTTGTTCATAAAGGCAGCCCTAGTTTACAAGTGGGTTGGTATTTAGTGTGTTTTCCTAGGGAAACAATGTAGTATATGTTGGGTAAACCTTAACCAGCTTGTAAAGTTTTATTTAAGCTGTAATGTCTTGAATACCGTATTGTACTAATATCTTTACTGGAACCCAAGAAGTATAATAAACATTTTTCCATACATGGGATTCCATCATTTAATCTTATCTTGCTACTTTAGGAGATAGTCTCTTCTCCCTAAATCTAGCACATAAGCTTTTCTTAGCTTTTAAAGGGTTTGTTGGGATGAATAAAAGACAAACTGTGAGATTTACAAGGATTTTTTTAAAAAGGTGTGTGGCTTCCAAAAGCAAGTTCTTTATCTTCTTTTCATTTGCTTCCTGTAGATATAGAGAAAGGCAGTTAAAAATGCAGTGTCTTTGACTAGTCAAAGGACATTTTAGGTCTTGTTAAAATACATCGCAGAAGAAAACAATTTATATATCTTAGCTTTCTTGTAAAAGTAGGTCTTATTTATAACTGGAAGTTTGTATCTTGTGACCACCATTACCAATTTTGCCCACCGTCTACCCCCCATCTCTGGCAACCACCAGTCTGTTCTCTGTATCTGAGTTGTTCTTTTTTTTATTATTATTCACACATGTGAAGTCGTACAATATTTGTCATTCTGTCTGATTTATTTCACTTAGCATAATTCCTTCAAGGTCTAATCTAACCTTGTCCCAAATGTCAGAATTTCCTCTTTTTTTTTTAATGGTAGAATAATATTCCTCTGTGTGTGTGTGTGTGTGTGTGTGTGTGTACGTGCTCCACATTTTCTTTATTCATTTGTCACACTTAGATTGTTTTCATGTCTTCGCTGGACATAATGAACATAGCGGTACAGATGTCTTTTTGAAATCGTGGTTTTATTTTCTTCAGAGAAATACCCAGAAGTGAAATTGCTGGGTCATATGGTAGTTCTGTATATAATTTTTTGGAGAACCTTTGTACTGTTTTCCATGGTGGCTGTACCAGTTCACCTTCCCACCAACAGTGCAAAAGTGTTCTCTCTTTTCCACATCCTCACCAACACTTTTCTTGTCATTTTGATAATAGCCATTCTGATAGGTGTAGTGTGATAGCTCATTGTGGTTTTGATTTGCATTTCCTTGATGATCAATGATGTTGAGCACCTTTTCATAGATCTGTTGTCATTTATATGTCTTCTTTGGAAAAATGTCTATTCCGGTTGGGTTGAGTTTTTAATATGCCAACTGAGGTATCCTGGGAATTCATGTAAAAGAAAATACTTGTAATAACTGATTGTATATAACACAGCGTCATGATATGTTATAAATGTGGATTTGGATGCTTATGGTTATGGCAGCCTTGTATACCAGGAATGATTTGACCCTGGGATAAAGTAGAACTAAAAACATTGTGTGTCTCTCTTTTTAAAAAAAAAAAAAAAAACACATTCTACTCCCATTTGTTTAGTTTTTAGATACTTTGACTAGATTTTCAGTAGAATCTTAATGAGCTTGCTTGTTTTATTGTTTTAACCCTTTAATTCTGCCTTCTGGCTTGAATCTCAGGAAATATAGTTAATTTGGTCTCAGTCTTTAACTTTTCAGGATAACTATTTAAAATTCACTGAGGTAGTGATCTGCAAAGCTATCTTAATTGTATCTCACCTCTATTTAAAACCGTATTTATGAAATCAGTTATTCATTCACAAATATTTGAGGGCTGCTATGTGCCAGGTGCTGTGCCAGGTGTTGGGAGATGCAGTAGTATCCTCATGAGAGTATTTATCTTGTGAGGTAGGTACCAATCGAGTAAACTAATATGCAGTCGCATCTGTGGTAAGTGCTAGATGTAGGGAGATGAGTGAGTTAGAGGCTACTGAAGTAGTTTAGTTAAAAGGTAATAGCTTGGACTAGAGTACTTGTATCTAAGAGGGGACAGTTTTCACAGATATTTAATACATGAAATGACAATCTGGTTGTGATTTGTGTGTAGGATGTAAGAGAGAAGGAATTCTCAAGGATGATACCTAGATTTTTGGCTTCTTTAGCTTAGGTGGTAGAGAACACTGAAAGCAGACATAGTATATGTATTTCTTTTTGGAGGTGGGTAGAATGCGTTCAGTCATGAGTTTAATTGGTTGCTAGGTTTGAGATGCTTTTGTGACATTCAGTGTAAAAAACTATGTAGGTAGGGAGACAACATTAGCAAATTGTGGGCATACCAGTAATAATTGAAGATCCCGGGTATGACTGACATCTCTTGGGAGAGTTAGAATGAGTTAATGAGAGGATCTTGGTAGAGGAGGCTGCTTGTACAAAAGCACAGAGGACTGGAGATGTGGGGTAAACATCAGGAGGCTTGTTGTAGTTATAAAAGCCAAAGGAAGAGAATGATTCAACAAAGAGAGAGATGTCAAGAATTATGTAAAATGAAAAGTTAAAAATATTACTCAGAAAAACTTTGATTATGAATTTGGAATCCAACGTTTCGTAGTTTTCAAAACATATTAATAATCCCTTGGAGTCAGTGTTTTTTGTTTGTTTTAATTGAAGTTTATTGGGGTGACAGTTGTTAGTAAAGTTACATAAATTTAAGGTGTACAATTCTGTAATACATCATCTGTATATATCACATTGTGTTTTCACCACCCGGAGTCATTTCTCTTTCCATAACCATAGTTTTGATCCCCTTTACCCTCATCTATCATCCTCCTTCCCCTTTACCCTTTGGTAACCATTAAACTATTGTCTGTGTCTATGAGTTTTTGTTTCTTTTTCATTTCTTCATTTGTTTGTCTTGTTCTTTTGTTCTTTTCAGTTTTATATACCACATATCTGTGAAACCATATGATTCTTGACTTTTTCTGTCTGACTTATTTTGCTCAGCATAATAATCTCAAGATCCATACGTGTTTTCGCAAATGGTGCTATTTCATCTTTTCTTATGGCAGGATAGTATTCCAGGAGTCAGCTTTTTTAAGTAAAACATTACGTTTAAAACTTAAAACCTAATTCTTGCTAGTATACCAGGCCTCTCTCATTAAAATATTTTAACAAAATTTTGGGGATGCCACTTTTCCTGTTGTGTTCTTTCTTACGGTGGTTCTTTACTTCCTATAGTTTGTAATTGTTTATTAGCTCATGTGACTCTTTGCTTATGTTTGGTTTTGGCTTTTACCATTAATCCAAGAGTTTGCACCTTTTTTCAATGTTCACTTACTGACTTGGAGATTCCTTGTACGTTTAGAGTGTACTCTTATGCATGGTGCAAAGTTTAAGAATTTACTTAAACCCTTTGGAAGAGAAAAACGTAGGCATTTCCATTCTGATTGATTGTTTCCCATCTCCTTTTTCTAAAGGGACAGTCTTTGCATGGTTTCACCTTTAAGTACAATAAATACATTGTTTCTAGCATTTGGGGATTTCCTTTTTAAAATTACACTCAAAAACCTTGTTTTTTTGGAGGGTAGGTAGTATATTTGACATTGGTTTAGTTTTTTGTGTTGCTGGCAAACAGTTGCTTTACTTTAAATTCCTTATTGATACTCTGTATGATCTATCCATTGTTGAAAGTAGGGTGTTGAAATCCCCTACTGTTAATTGTGTTGCTGTTTCTGCCTTCCGATCTGTTAATACTCTCTTAATATATTTAGGTGCTCTGATATTGGGTGTATATATACTTTTTTAAATTGTTATATTTTCTTGATAAATTGACCTTTTGACATAATGAATCATTATATAATGACCTTTTGTCTGTTACAGTTTTTGACTTACAATATATTTTGTCTGGTATAAGTATAGCCACTCCCAGACTGACTTGTTTTTCATTTACGTAGAATATCTTTTTCTATCCCTTTACTTTCAGCCTATATGTGTCCTGAAGTGAGTTTTTTAGGCAGCATATATTTGGGTCTTATAAACACCTATATACAGGTCTTTTGATTGGAGAATTTAATCCATTTATATTTAAAGTAGTTTTTGATAGGAAAAAACTATCGCCATCTTGTTTTCTGGATGTTTTATAGTTCCTTTCTTTTCTTGCTGTCTTTGTGATTTGATTTTCCTTAGTGGTATTCCTTTCTCTTTTGTCTTTTGTCTATTTACTATAGGATTTTGCTTTGTGGGTACCCTGAGGTTTACATAAAACATCTTAGAATTATAATAGTCAATTTTAGAATGAGACTATATCAAACTTAAAAGCTTCTGCACAGCAAAAGAAACCATCGACAAAATAAAGAGGCAACCAACTGAATGGGAGATTTTTGCAAACAGTGCCTCCAATAAGGGGCCAATATCCAAAATATACAAGGAATTCATGCAACTCAACCAGAAACAATCCAATTGAAAAATGGACAGAGGACCTGAAGAGACATTTCTCCAAAGAAGACATACAAATGGCAATTGACATAAGAAAAAATGGTCAACATCACTAATCATCAGAGAAATGCAAATAAAAACCACAATGAGATATCACCTCACCCCAGTTAGAATGGCTGTCATCGACGAGACAAATAGTAACAAGTGTTGGAGAGGCTGTGGAGAAAAAGGAACCCTCATACACTGTTGGTGGGAATGCAGACTGGTGCAGCCGCTGTGGAAGGCAGTGTGGAGGTTCCTCAAAAAATTATGAATAGAATTACCATGTGACCCAGCAATCCCTCTCCTGGGCATCTACCCCAAAAATCTGAAAACATTTATACATAAAAACACGTGTGCGCCAATGTTCATTGCAGCTTTATTTACAGTGGCCAAGACATGGAAACAACCAAAATGTCCTTTGATAGATGAATGGATAAAGAAGTTGTGGTATATATACACAATGGAATACTATTTGGCGGTAAGAAAAGATGAAATAGGACCATTTGTGACAACATGGATGGATCTTGAGATTATAATGCTAAGTGAAATAAGTCAGACAGAAAAAGCAGAACCATATGATTTCACTGATACGTGGTATATAAACCAAAAATAACAAAAGAACAAAACAAGCAAATGAGAAACAAAAACTCATAGACACAGACAGTAGTTTAGTGGTTACCAGAGGGTAAGGGGGTGGGGTGGGAGATGAGGGTAAAGGGGAT
Source organism: Rhinolophus hipposideros (assembly GCF_964194185.1). Classification (NCBI taxonomy): domain Eukaryota; kingdom Metazoa; phylum Chordata; class Mammalia; order Chiroptera; family Rhinolophidae; genus Rhinolophus; species Rhinolophus hipposideros. The sequence continues at coordinate 49,622,316 of NC_138060.1, forward strand.
CAAATATATGGTGATGGAAGAAGAACTGACTCTGGGTGGTGAACACACAATGTGATTTATAGATGATGTAATACAGAATTGTACACCTTACCTATGTAACTTTACTAACAATTGTCACCCCAATAAACTTTTTTAAAAAAGTCAACTTTAAGCTGATAATTTAACTTCAGTCACATTCAGAATCTCTATCCCTTTACCCCTGTCCCCCATTTTATGTTATGAATGTCATAATTTACATCTTTTTATCTTGTGTATTTTAAATTATTGTAGCTACAAATATTTTAGCTTTTTTTCTTTGTGTTTTTTTTTTTTGGCGGGGAGGGGTCTTCCAACCTTTACATTAGAGTTAAGTGATTTACACATCATTACAGTACTGGAATAGTCTGAATTTATTTTGTACTTATTTTACTAGTGGATTTTATACTTCCATGTGTTTTTTACACAAGTAACTATTGTCCTTTCGTTTCAACTTTAGGAAATTCCATTAGCGTTTTTTGTAAGGCAAATCTAGTAGTGATGAACTCCTTCAGATTTTGTTTTTGTATGGGAAAGTCTTTTCTGAAGGTCAGTTTTGCTAGGTAAAGTGTCCTTGGTTGGCAGCTTTTTCTTCCAGCACTTTGAATGTGTCATAGCACTCTGTTGGATCTACAGGGCTTCTGCTGGTAGCCTTATGCAGGTCTCCGTGTGTAAGTTTCTCTGTTTTTTCTCTTTCCCCTTTAAAACTGTCCTCTTTATCTTTGATTTTTGATAGTTTTATTATGTCTTCCAGTGAAGTCCTATCTGAGTTGACTATTGGCACCTATGAGCTTCTTTGTCCATCTGTCTCCCCAGATTTAGGAATTTTTCAGCCATTATTTTTTAAATAAGTTTTATACCCCTTTCTCTATTTTTTCTCATAATGAGAATATTTCTTCCCTTGATAATGTCCCATAAATAATGCAGGCTATTTTTCAGTCTTTTTTATTCATTTTTTTCTTCTCTGCCTTGGTAATTTCAAATGACCTCCTTTCTAGTTCTCACTTTCTTTCTTCTCCTTGTTAAAGTCTGCTGTTGATGTTCCTAACTGAATTTCTCATTCCATTTATGTACTCATCAGCTCCACTATTTACATTGGTTCTTTTTTATGATTTCTGCCGCTCTGTTGAATTTCTCATTTTGTTCGTGTATTGTTTTCCTGATTTCATTGTCTATCTTGGGTTGTCTCATAGCTTGCTGAGCTTCCTTAAAACAATTATTTTGAAATCTTTGTCATGCAATTTATAGATCTATTTATTTGTGGTCAGTTGCTGGAAAATAATTGTGTTCCTTTGGTGATGTCATGTTTCTTTGATTTTTCATGTTTCTTGTAGCCTTGCATTGATGTCTGCTCATTTGATGGACTGGTTTTGATGGGGAAAGACCTTATCCCGCAGGTATGTGTGAGGGTGTCAGCTGGACAGGCTGTAGCAGTTCTTGCTCCAAGGAAGAACCAGAGATGTAGCTTCCAACAGCTGAGGTTAACATTGGTAACGATTGCAGGGATTCTCAACAGCTAAAGCTGCAAGTGTCCACAGGGCTGGTGAGGGCTGTGTGGGGCCTCCCGGTCTCTTCCTTTTATCCCACGCGTTATTGTCATGGCTAAGTGGATCTCTCTTAGTACCAGGTCTGTCTCATGGATGCCCTCTTAGTAGTCGTGGTACTGGTGGGTTCCCATGGAGTAACCGTGGAGCCAGAGACTGGAGCATAGGCACTCATGGAGCAGCCATGGACCCAGGGTCTGGCATTCAGGTGCCCATGGAGCGGCTGCAGAGCCAGAGTCTGAAATGCAGGTACTCACAGAGCAACAGAGTCTCTGGGGCCCAGAGCGTGTGTGGGATTGGGGTGGGGCGTGGCAGCTCTGGTTTTGAGGCAGTGCAACAGCAGCTCCTGTCGGCAACACAGCAGCATCTCCCTTTCCTGGGGGTCTGTGGCTGTGATGGCTTTGGTTACCCTAGTGGCTGAAGCTTCTGCAGTTCTCTGGTGAGCAGGCCACTGGGGTCTGCACCAATGAACACTGTGGGCTTCACCTTTGAAAGCCGCAGGGAATCTGGCTGTTGGCTGTTGAGGTCCTCAGCAGCAAAGCCTCTTTAGGTCCCCCTCCACAAAAAAGGCCACTGGGGGCTGTGATGGCACCTACCATATGACTGATCCTGATAGCCCTGCCCTTCTTGTTTGTTCCTACCGTGTTTCCCTGAAAATAAAACCTAGCCAGACAGTCAGCTCTAATGCGTCTTTTGGAGCAAAAATTAATATAAGACCCAGTCTTATTTTACTGTAACATAAGACTGGGTTTTACATAGTATAGTATAATATGACATGATACGATATAATATGACATAATATAAAATACCAGGTCATATTAATTTTTGCCCCAAAAGACATATTAGAGCTGATTGTCTGGCTCTTATAGGTCTTATTTTCGGGGAAACAGGGTAGCTGTCTCCAGATGTCTCAGCTAAGCCTATCTCCCTAGCAATCCTTTCTGTGTGGTTATTCTCCATTTTTTCCTTCATCGTGCTGTTGTAGGATCTTAACTGTACTTTCAAGCCTTCGCAGGGATATTTCCCTTCACGGATAGATAACTGTCTTATTTCTTGTTTTTTTGTGGGTGGGACAAAGGCTGGTGTCTCCTAATACTCCATCTTGCTGACATTCCTCAGAATACTTTATTTTGTTCTAATTTGCTTTTTATTTTTGAACTTTTTTCTCTTTAGCCTATCTTTTGCTTATCTTGACAGTCATTTTTGACATTCAGAAACATATAATTCTTTATCATCGGTCTTTTATTTCATAATAGTAGCAATAGTCTCTAAGTGCTTTAGACACGTTATATTGTTTAGTCATCACAGCTACCTTATGATGTAGGTACTATTATCCCTCTTTTATAGATGAAGAAATGAGAGTCCAGAGAACGTAAATTATTTGCCCAACCAAGGTCACAAAGCTAGTAAAGTGAGGAACTAAGGTATTTAAACCCAGGCAGTATGATTTTTACAACCTGTACTCTTAAGCTTTAGGTTATACTTCTTTGTAGGCTGCTGTGGCTTATCTTAGCCCTCCGAAGATATTCTTGTTTCTGCTTCCTGTGATACTAGTTTTTTCCATTTGTTGATTTTGATGCTTAGCTTTTATATTGCTTCCTTTTCTCAAATGTTTGATTTTTGGGTCTGTGCTTTTTTTGGTATTTGCTCAAATCTGTCTAAAAATGCAATAGTGCTGTGTCTAGGGAAGGAGAATCATGCCTTGCTGTTGTGCGGGATACGTCACACTGTACTGGATACGAGGATTTCCTGTTCATTTTCCTTCTGTCTAGCATTGTTGTGCTTTTTGGCTCACTGTCTACATCTAATGCGGATGCTTCTGCCGCCCACTGACTTAATTGGCAATGGTAGGGGCTGGGACCCGCCTGCTCAGCCGCTTTGTTCTAATGACACTACCCTGAGGGTTTCTGCAGGTTTCTCGTCTGCCCCCTTAGCTGCTTTATGTGAAACATGGAGTACCTGTGACAGTGCTGCCCCCTACCCCCACCCCCATGGTTAGTTTACTGCTGCTTTCAGTTTGGGCTGTGGTGTCTTCAATTTTATTTTTTCCCATTTGTCATCTTTCATTGATTAAATTTCTCATTCTTTAAGGTCATGTTCTTGTTTTACAGTACTGTTACGGTTTTCTTATGGTTTTAGTGGTATTGTAATTTATTCTTTAGCCTGTAATTTTTAGAGTTGTAGGATTGGAGGCGATTATGTCAAGTGTGCTCCTTTCATTTTAATGCTGTCTTCTGTCAGTGTTTCTTAATCTTTTGAGTCATTGACTTCTTTATGTGGTGAATTCTGTGTACCCTTTTTTAATTCAAATGCAGCTGTCGGCCGTTTGTACACTAAGTGATAGCTAAATGTTAATTTGAGCATTCATTTGTAGTTTTGTAGGCATTGAGGTGTGGGGGGTGCTTTGTTTTTAGTTGAATTAGAGGTGTGAACCTATTTCTTGAAAAATAATTTCTTAATCAAGTTTGAGGAAAATTGCTATAAAAGTTATATCAGTGGTGCCCAAAAATGTATACAAGTGGACACTTTGGTCAATGTTCAAGCAATAGTTCGCAGTAATCAGAAGTGTCGACGCTGATGGTAACTACTTTGAGCACCTCTTGTAATTGCAGAAGTCAAATGTGACTCGTAGTCATCTTTTGTTATTAGTATATATTGAGTATTACAATTTTAATAGTTTTTCTTTCTTATTAGGTTGGTGCAGAAGTAATAGCGGTTTAGAAGAATAATTACAAAAAACCACAATTACTTTTGCACCAACCTAATAAAATGTGTATACATTTTTTTTGGCACTTTTTGTATTTAGCCATAGAGTTAACTATAAAGACACTTGCATTTAAAATGTAATTAGAAGGATAGAGCTGTTTCTTTGTAGCAAGCATAGTTTTGTAACATTTCTTTTTTTCCTGTTTTCTCTAGGTTTAACTATAGATCAACCCATCATCTTGCGTCTCATGGGTTCTATGAATTTTTAAATTGGTTTGATGAAAGAGCATGGTATCCACTAGGAAGAATAGTAGGTGGTACCGTAAGTATATTTGCAGTTATTTATGTTCATATCATAAAATTTTATAGTTATTTGAGTAAATCATTAACTGCTAAGATGATGGGGATTCCTGAAAGCTTTGTATGTTTAACACATTTTTCTATGGTTGGTTATCCAGTGTTTAATTTACTAAATCTCTTTTCTTGACACGCCCCTCCGTTCCCCCCACCCACACACCTGTTTGGGGTTATCTCAGGATAGCCACTATATCTGTCAAATGGTGGAGGCTGTGAGGGGATCTCTTGTCACAGTGTATCTTAAGTTCGGGTTATTTGTGTGTTTTTGTTTTGTTCTGTAGCAACTTTATTGAAAAAACAGTTTTTGGAACTAAATAGAATTTTAGAAGAATCAGATCATTCTAATTTTCCAGGTCCCAAATCCGTCCCAGATTACTCCAGGTAATTGAGTATTGATCATAGTTCATGGGGAATTATTATCTTCAGAAGGCAACACAAGAGAAAATATTTGTAGTTATTTGGGATATGACGAGAATGTTGAAGACAAGGTGAAAGACAAGACACCTACTGGGGAGACATACGAGTTTAGTATTGTTTTTTTCGCGAACATTTTTGTCAGAGATTTATCAGTTTTACTAGGTTCAAACTTAACCCAAAGAAATTTGGACTTTGTTGATTGTCTTTATTACATGTTTGTCTTCTATTGATTAGTTTCTTTCCTTCCACTTTCTTAAGTTTATTTTGATGTTTTTTTGGACTTCCTGATAAAGTTTGCTCAATAATTTTCAATCTTTCTTTGTTATTATGTGTTCATTAAAGCTATACATTTATAGCTATAAATTTAAAGTTAAAGCTCTAAGTTTTCCACTAATCAGTGTTTTAGCAACATTGCGTAAATTTGGCGTGTATTGTTTTCATTATTTCTCAAGTCAAAATGTATTTTAATTTCCATTATGTCTTCTGATTCATGGGTTATTTAGAATTGTATTTAACTTTTAAGCATAAAAGGATTTCCAATTTATCTTTTTTTGAATTATTCTTCAAATATGTTTTGGTTGGAGAAAAATTTCTGTATTTTCAATCCTTTGAAGTTTATTGAGACTTGTCTTGTGGCCTAGGATTTGGCAAATTTTATAAATGTTCCCTCTGTATTTGTAAAGAATATATTCTCTGTGATGGTAAGGTGTTGTGTTTCTAGTTTGAGGCATCCTTTATGTAAATAGAGGTAAAGATACAAGGAGAGTAGTCATGATGGTCTCCAGGGCAAATTAGAAAGATAACTGAATGCTAAGAGATGTCGTAGATGGCTGTTATCTGCACTTCTTGTGCTAGTCTTATCATTCACCTTATCATATTAATATTTGATGACTAGTCTGTTTCCTGGTCTAACTTTTCCTCTTAAATCCTTGGTGGAGGCTTATTTTCTGAGACTCCTGATGTCGTTGGGACCATTCATATAATTGTTCTCTTTTGTCTTTGGATGGAGCTCTTAGGGGTTTCTTTTTTTTTTTTTTTAGGCCAATTTTTAGTCATTTCTCACTTTGAGGTTTCTTATACCAGAAGTTGTTATAAATGTGGAACCCATATTCATATATGTGATGAATGACTTTATTTCTCCTTTTGTTTCTATTCAAAGCTTTGGAAGTAAGGCAAACGTTTTCTTACTGCTTCTCTTAATGAATGGGAAGCATTTGTCTAGTCTAGTTTCACAAATAGGCCCTGGCTTTGTCCTGGGAACTAGGCCTTTCCTCTGATACCTGTGTGATATCTGTGTTGAGCAATACCCTCTGCCCTCCCCCTCCTACCCAGCCTCACACACACACCCACACACACACACACACCCTCCAGTTCTTAAGATGTAGATCAGACCTGGAGTATCTTTTTTTTCCTCTTATTTGGGGCTCCCAAGGCATTAGAACCAACTTTGAACTTCTTTATTTTTGGCATTCGGAGGATTCCCTTTCTTTTGCGCTTATTTTATTGTTGGGTGGGATTTTTGTTGTTTGGTTAGGGTTTATTTTTTTGGTCCTTTCATCCAAGTTCTTCCATGTATTTTTGCTGTTTTTTTTGTGTGTCAGTAGAGTCTGCCATGTTATCATGGATGTATTGACTTACCTTTAGAGATATTTTCAAATTCATTTTCATTGAAAATGGCTGGAACCTGATACACTGGAACCTGATACTTTATGTGAAAAATTTTCATTTTTAAAAAAGGTGATGATTGTCACACTTTCCCCCTTTCCTTTATTCCATTCTCCTTCCACACAGTCAGTAGGTATTGAGCATCTATTTTGTGTCAAGCATTGTTCTGAATGCTAAGGAAAATTTTCCTGCTAGTCTGTCCTGGAGCTTATAATCTTGTGAGAGTGCTTAGTTAATAGAAAATAAATAAAATAAGTAAAATAAATAATTTGTGAAATGGTGGTCTGTCATGGAAAAAAAGAGGGAATGGTTAAAGACCATGGGGAGTTTGCAGTTTTAAATAGTATAGCTAGGAAAGAAAATTGATAACATTCTTTATAGTTTTAGTAATGGAGAAAGAAAAGAATCTCTTAGGATTTAGTTAAGGATGGAAACGTAAATATGCATTTTAATTGCTTATGAATAGCTCAAAAAATGTCCTATTTACCGTCCTTTGAATCCTTAATGTTTCAGATTCCTTTTTTAGAGTAAAAGTACAACTGTTATTTTAAGTGGTATAAAAACATTCAACCTTCTAGGAGTCCCATAATATTATCTTTGAATTCACAAGCTAGTTAGTTCTTCATTCCTTAGCCAGAGTTGCTTACTTTCAAAATCTTGGCTTTGAAAGGAAGAATCATTTATAAATAATACTACATGTAACTTCATCTTCTCTTCTTTTCTCATTCCTTTATACACACACAAGTATGGGCAAAATTTGAGTATGTTAAAACCCTAAACTTAAGGGTAAGTTACAGTAGGACCCTATTTTATAGTGAAAAAAATAGTGGAATCAATAAGAAAGCTACCCAATTTTCCACTGAAAATCATTTTCAGTGTTGTTATTCATTCATTTTATTTGATCTTTTTTCTTTTATTTAAATACGTATCTCTCCACATCTGAGCTTTTTCTTGTATCCAATCCAAAAGAACATTTAATTTTGTAGTGTGTGAGGAAAGCAAACCTTTTTTTGAGATGTTATTTTCAAACTTACTGTAAATGATATGTGATAATAAAGAAGAGAACTTATGTTAGTGTTTTCAGCTACCTCATTTTATATGTAATTAAGTTTGCCATTTTTTTCTTCCTAGGTTTACCCAGGGTTGATGATAACAGCTGGCCTTATCCATTGGATTTTAAATACATTGAACATAACAGTTCACATAAGAGATGTTTGTGTGTTCCTTGCACCAACTTTTAGCGGCCTTACATCTATATCTACTTTCTTGCTTACCAGAGAACTTTGGAACCAAGGAGCAGGACTTCTAGCTGCTTGTTTTATTGCTATTGTACCAGGTTACATTTCTCGGTCAGTAGCTGGATCCTTTGATAATGAAGGCATTGCAATTTTTGCACTTCAGTTCACGTACTACTTGTGGGTAAGTAACATTTAATTTTTTGCTACTATTAATGCCCATGAACTTTCTGCTGAATGCTGTAGGTTGTACACATTTGTCTTTGATCAGTTAATTATAGTTGCACCGTGTTTCCCCGAAAATAAGACTTCGTCGGACAATCAGCTCTAATGCGTCTTTTGGAGCAAAAATTAATATAAGACCCGGTCTTATATAAGACCCAGATATTATATTGTATTGTATTGTATTGTATTGTATTGTATTATATTATATTATATTATATTATATTATATTATATTATATTATATTATACCCAGTCTTATATAAGACCCGGTCTTATAGTAAAATAATGAATTTCACTAATTCATATATAAAATAATGAATTTTAAAAAATTGTAGTAAAATAAGACTGGGTCTTATATTAATTTTTGCTCCAAAAGATGCATTAGAATTGATTGTCCGACTAGGTCTCATTTTCGAGGAAACACGGTATACAGAGATTTTTGTTACTGTTCACAATAAATATAATAATGAATAACATTAAAAAATGTCAGGCACTGTATCTCCATATATGTAATACATATGTATATGTAATTTTGACAGTAATCCTGCTGTGCCTATTTTACAGGTGATGATGATAACGTCCTTTATAAGTCATAGCTTCAAAAAAGAGGGTATCACAAAACAAGCTTTTGATTTTGTTTCTTTTTTTTGTGGCGGGAAGAAGGGTCAGACATACTTAGGAAAGTTGAAATGTGGTTCAGTGTCTGGATTTTGAATTCCGTTTGCAAAATTAGCATTATTTTGCTGTTACCAAGTTATTTCTTCATTCCCAATCTGTGTATCTTTTATTTCCTTGTCTTTTTGTATTAACTAGTACTTCCAGTACGATGTTGAAAAGGAGTGGTGAGAGAGGACATCCTTGCCTTGTTCCTGATCTTAGTGGGAAAGCTTTGAGTTTCTCACCATTAATTATGATGTTAGCTGTAGATTTTTGTATATAGTATTATCAAGGAAGTTTCACTCTATTGCTAGTTTGCCAAGACACTTTATCATGAATGGATGCTGAATTTTGTCAAATGCTTTTTGTGTATCTATTGATATATAATAGTTACATGATCTTTTTCCTTTGACCTTTTGGTATGATGAATTACATTAATTAATTTTCAGATGTTGAACCAGCCTTTTGTACAAGGGATAAATCTAACTTGGTCATGATGTATAATTCTTATAATACATTGTTGCATTTGATTTGCTAATATTTTGTTGAGGATTTTTGCATCTTTGTTCTTAAGAGATACTGTTCTACATCTGTAGTTTTCTTTTCTTGTAATGTCTTTGTCTTGTTTTAGTATTAAGATATTGCTGGCCTCATAGAATGAGTTAAGAAATATTCCCTCTGCTTCTGTTTTCTGAAAGAGATTGTAGAGAATTGATATTAGTTTCTTCCTTAAATGTTTGGTAGAATTCATCGGTGAACTGAGATTGGCCTGGTGCTTTCTGTTTTGGATGGTCATTTACTGATTCCTTTTTAAAAATAGATATAGGCTATTCAGATTTTCTATTTCTTTTGTGAGTTTTGGCAGATTTTTGTCTTTTTGGAATTGGTTCATTTCATTTAAGATATCATTTATGGTCTAGAATTTTTCATAGTATTCCATTATTATTCTTTTAATAAATGTTTACGGGCTCTGTAGTGATGTTCCTTTTATTTCTGATATTAGTAATTTGTGTCCTCTTTTTTTTTTCTTCTTTGTTAACCTGGCTGGAGTCTTATCAATTTTGTTGATCTTTCAGAGAGCTAGTTTTTGGTTTCACTGATTTTTCTCTATCTTTTGTCTGTTTCCGATTTTAATTTCTGCTCTGATTCTTACTTCTTTTCTTCTATTTCCTTTGGATTTAAATTTCCCTTCTTTTTCTAGTTTCCTAAGGTGGAAACTTAGATTATTGGTTTAGGTCTATCTTTCTCTTCTAATACATGCATTCAGTGCTATAAATGTCCCTATAAGTCCTGCTTTCTTTGCATCACACAAATTTTGATAAATTGGGTTTTCATTTTTATGAGGTGTGATCAAAAAATACAGTGAATGTTTAAATTTAAAAAAATTGTTACAGTAAAAGACACATTGCAATTAATCCCCTTCAAAGTACCCTCCCCCTTTCTCTGAACACACTCATCCCATCGTTCTTGACACTTTATGAAGCAGTTCTGGAATCCTCTTTCATGAGTGTCTTTAGTTGCACTGCCATGGCTGCCTCAGTGTCCTGAATGGATTCAAAACATTTACCTTTCATGGTCATTTTGACTTTGGGGAAGAGCCAGGAGTCGCACAGTGCCAGATCCAGTGAATATGGCAGATGAGGACACAACGTAATGATTTTATTTGACAGATACTGCCATATACCAGAAGCGATGTGTGACGTGGAGCCTTTCCGCTGTGATACAGTGAATGCTGCTGCCAAGTGCCATCCAGTGGAAAGGCAGGGATCTTCAATACAGGAAGCAGTGCATTGAACTTCAGTAACAGTGTGTGACTGAGTTTCAACTTGTTTGGTGCAGTCGGGTGTGAGCTACAGTTGAGAGAAAGTGTGTTTTAAAGTGTGCCGTAAATCATCCTCCATCATGACAACACTCCTTGTCACACATCACTTCTTGTATCTGGCAATTTCTGTCAAATAAAAACACTACAGTGTGTCCTCATCCACCTTATTCACTGGATCTGGCACCGTGCGACTCCTGGCTCTTCCCCAAAGTCAAAATGACCATGAAAGGTAAACGTTTTGAATCGATTCAGGACATCAAAGAAGCCATGACAGCGCAACTAAAGACATTCACATAAGAGACTTCAAGAACTGCTTCAGCAAACTGGCAAAAATGATGAGATGAGTGTGTTCGAAGCAAGGGGGAGTATTTTGAGGGGAATTAATGGCAATGTGTCTTCTGTAATAAATTTTTTAAATTTAAACATTCATAGTGTTTTTTTTATCACACCTCATATACCAAATTTTGTTTATCCATCAGTTGGTGGACATTTGGATTTCCAGTTTTGAATTTTATAAATAATGCTGCTATGACCCTTAGGTACAAGTATTTGTGTGGACATATATTTTCACTTTTCCTAGGTAATAAATACCTAGAACTGGAAATGCTGGGTTGTATGGTGTAACTCCTCCTTAATAAACTACCAAATCATTTTCCAAAAGATGTAACATTTTTCATTCAACCAACATTATATGGCGGTTCTAGTTTTTCCTCATTCTTGAAAACATTGGTTTCATCAGCTTGGTTATAGCCATTCTAGAGGGTAGTCTAGTAATATTTCATTGTGGTTTTAATTTGCATTTAGGATTTCTAATGACTTAATGCCGATGTCTTTTCATGCTCTTGTTGGCCATTCGTATGCTCTTTTTTGAAATATTTATTCAAATCTTTTGCTCATTTTTAGGGGGAGGGTAATCTGTCTTATACTGGAGCTGTAAGCTTTCCTGTATTTATTTTGGATAAAGGTCATGAAAGTGACAGGTCCTTTGTCAGATATGTGTTTTACATATATTCTCTCTGGTCTAGCCCTGTTTTCTTTTTTTCTTTTTTGTTTTTTGGAAGAACAAAAGTTTAGAATTATGATGAAGTCTTATTTTTTTTAATGGATTATACTTTTGGTGTCATATCTAATAAATTGTTGCCTAACTCAAGGTCACACATGTGTCCTAGGTTTTATTCATGAAGTTTTATAATTTAGCTGTTACATTTGTGTCTATGATCCATTTAGAGTGAATTTTTAAATACAGTGAAATTAAGGGTCTAAGCTCCCCACTCTTTTTTGGTCACATGGATGTCCAGTTGTTGTTCAGACATTATTTGTTGAAAAGACAATCCATTGTTGAAAATTAATTGACCGTAAATCATGGGTTTATTTCTCATCTATTGTTTTATTGACCTATATGTCTATCCTTATGCCACTGACACACTGTCTTGAATAATGTTGCTTCATATTATATTTAAATGTGGGAAGTACCATATAGGTTTTTATATATTGATCATGTATCCTGTGACTTTGCTAAACTTGCAAGTTAAGTTTTTTTAAGTTCCCTTGGGATTTTACAAGATCGTGTTATGTGCAAATAGTTTTGCTTCTTCTTTTGCAATTTGTATACACTAAATTTTTTTTCTTGATTGATTGTAGTGGCCAGAACCTCTAATATAGTGTCCAATAAAAGTAATGAGAATGGGCATCCTTTCCTTCCTGATCTCAAGGGAAAAGCATTCAGGCCTTCACCATTAAGTATGATGATAGTTGTAGGTTTTTTATATGTGTTTTTTATCATAGATTAGGAAGTTTTCTTCTATTTTCAATTTGAGAGTTTTTATCATGAATGGGTATTAGATTTTGTCAAATACTTTTTTCATGTCTATTGAGTTGATCATATGGTTTTTGTCCTTTGTTACATTAATTTGGGGTTTCTCTACCTCAGCACTATTGACATTTTGGGCCAACGCAATTCTTTGTTATGTGTGATGTTTCGTGCACTGTAGGATGTTTAACAGTATCCCTTGCCTCTCACTAGACGACAGGTTGTGACAACCAAAAATGTCTCCAGATATTGCCAAATGCCCCCTATGGAGGCAAAATCACCCTTAGTTGGAAACCACTGCGTTAATTTATTTTTAGATGTTAAAATAACTTTGAATTCATGGAATAAATTACATTTGTTCATGATGTATGATTCTTTTTAATACATTGCCAGGTTGTATTGCTTATATTTTGTTAAGGATTTTTACTTCTTTATCCACATGGGATATTAACATGTTATTTTTGTTTTCTTGTGATAATCGTTGTCTGGCTTTGGTATTAGAGTTATACTGGGCCCCTAAAATAAATTAGGGGAATGTTTCCTTCCCCTCTATTTTCTGAAAGAGTTTTTACAGGATTGGGATTGTTTCTTCCTTAACTGTGGTTAACCTGAATATCTGAATAACCTCAGCACCTTTTTTAAAAATAACTTAGCTTTTTGTAATACAGGTTTACTAAACATTTAACATTTTTTAATTCAGCAGGAGCATTTGTAAACATTATTACGTTTGCTTTTTTTTTTTTTAGGTAAAATCTGTGAAAACTGGGTCAGTTTTTTGGACAGTGTGCTGCTGCTTATCGTATTTCTATATGGTAAGATTTTATATTTGAATATATAGGATGTCTAACAAGTCTTGTGGCGGTTCATCCAGTTCCTCTTCATCATTCTCCTCTTATCCAGGGCTAGTTCTCCACTTTGTTTCTCCTGAAATCTTTAGGATCTTAATTTTGTTTGATGTATACTTTTTTATTATTACCATTTTCTTCCCTACTCTTATTGTCAGGACCCATATTGACTTTTCTTTTAGTGGGGAGGGTTAATATTCAACCTCTCAAATAGAATATTTGCAGCAAGTGAAACAAAAATTTTCTTTTCAAATAATGGTCACATCTTCTAGGTTAACCTGTAAACTGCCTATATAATTTTTTCAACAGATTACTTAAGATAGGGATTCATTATTGTCTTTTCGTTCTCCTGCCTGTCTTTTCCACACCACAGTCTATAGCAGGGGTGTCCAAGCCAACTGCAACCTGCAATCCATTTTTAATTGGCCCGCAGCAAATTCCAAAAATATATATAGTTTACTTAAATAAACCAGGTGAGGCAGTACTACTTCACCTCGAGTGAGTGGCCCCGCAGTTTGTGTATTTTACCACATATGGCCGTTGGTAAAAAACGTTGAAAAAAGTTTGGACACCCCTGGTCTATATAGTATAGTAGTCTTGTGCTGAAAAGTAATGACAACCTTAGGTACCTTTTTTTTTTTTTTTTTAAAACAAATGTCATGAAATTTGTGCATCCAGATTATCCATTCCCTTTTTAAAGTGGTTCAAGCTGGACATATTCGGCACAGTTGTACTCAGTAATAGAAAACCCAGTCTCTTTCAATTTTAGACTTACGCTATTTTGCCGTGTATAATGCGCACCCACATTTTTGGCTCAAACTTTCAGGGAAAAACATCTTTTTAATTTTTTAATTCAAATTTTTATTTGTTTACATTTAGGTACTTAATTTTTTGTATTATAAAGGAATTTTAGCATTTGTTTTTAAACATATTATGGTACAGGAAATTTTATGTGCTGGTAATAAATTTACTATATTTATGCATCATAGAAGGCCAAGATCTCTTCGTCGTTGCAAGTTCGTCTTAAGTTCAAAACTGATTATTGTATTCCAGGGTATTATTATGCATACCGATATCGTTATTAATTTCTAAAGTTACACTTTTAATTCATAAGCATAAATAAAACAATTAAAAACATTATGTAGATACGGAATTAGTACTACCCATGTATAATACACATCCTTATTTTTCCTTCAGAAATTTGGGTAAAAATGTATGCATTATACAATACAGCAAAATGTGGTAAATTTTGGAAATTATCAGAAGTCCTTCTGTTAGGATTGGTGCTCAACCAGAGTAACATTGTTTTAGGTGAAAAATAGCATGTGACTGAAGTGGTAAATTATAGTTCTTGTATGCACTGTAAATTGAAGGCAGTTCCTTTACAAGTGGTACTGAAATATTGTAGACAAGAGCAGCATTGTTAGAATATGTATGTTAATGTATTGTCTCTTAAGATGACTCCTTCAAACTTTTGAAAGTATAAATGGCTCTTTCAAACTTTTAGTTATTAGAGCACATCCAAGAACTTTGATCTTAAGACTTTATTGCCTGTTACTAATTTATAAAAATTAATAAATTCTATTGGTTGCAAATAAACATTATCTTTAGAATCTTTATTAATTTAGACCAGAACATACGCAATTATTCTGATTAAATAGAATTGTTCTAACTTTGTGATACAGGCCAAACATTAAAATGGGATCTTGATTTATATAGGAAATAATTTATACCCAAGGTAGCACCTTTATTTTGAGGATCTCAAAGCGTATCCAGATCATCTGAGTATTCCTTTTACTTGAGTTGTCGACTGTTGCTAACATTCATTGTGTTTATTCTCAGTGAAATTTCTTGCATTGTATTTATCATCAAAAATAGGGGAAGTAAAAGCCATTTTTCTCTTAAAAATTTATAATCTATATCCTAAAAGTCCTTATCTCCATGAGTCTTTTTACTTTCAATTAACAAATTATTAATATAATGTTCTCAACATTCTTGTTAAGTTTAATTTGTTCATTTCTCCAGTGAATGTAGAGAAGCATGTTGAATTTGTAGGATTATGTTATTTTAATTATCAATAAAAATCAGGAGAAATAGGTTATTTGAAGGTTATAATAATATAAATACATTTTTAAGCATATCTCAAAATTGCTAAAAATCCTAGTGTTTATATCTGCTTATGTGTTTAGATTTTATTATGTGTTTAGATCTTATGACAAATAAAATGTATCTATTTTAAAAAGCAAACATATAAATTATTTAACATAGCATTTCTTTGCCCATAGGTCTCTGCGTGGGGTGGTTATGTGTTTATTATCAACCTTATTCCACTGCATGTATTTGTGTTATTACTGATGCAGAGATACAGCAAAAGAGTCTACATAGGTAAGTGATTTGACTTTTGAAATCTGTCAGCTTCTAAGATGTCTCATATACATTGTTTTCATTGAACAGACATTTTTGTTAGGTCAGTATTAGGCATTAGAAGGTAAAAATAATTATATTTATTTTGCTTTCTATATTTATAGGGAGGGTCAGGCATTTTTACCTAAGTTACCGTCTTCTCCTTGATGAGTTTTTGCAGAAATTATTTTATATTTAATATTTGTCAGCCATTTTTCTTTTTTATTTGAGAAGGTGCATTTCTATCATGAAAATCATCCACATACACATATTACTCAAATTCAACTTATTCATTGTAAGAGATTGAGCATCTTTAAAGTAAACAGTTTTAAACTTTTGAAAGCCCTTTCTATACAATATACAACAGACTGTCTTAGTTTGTTTGGGTTGCTATAACAAAAACCACAGATTAGGTAGCTTATAAACAACAGAAATTTATTTCTCATAGTCTGGAGGCTTGGAAAGTCCAAGATTAAGGCACCAGACTGGTCATGTTCTTGTGAGGGCTCTCTTCCTGGTACATAGCTGACACCTTCTTGCTTTGCCCTCACATAGTTAAGGGGAGTGCTAACTCTCTGGGTCCTCTTTTAAAAGGTTACCAAGTCCTGGATCCCTCAGGACCTAATCACCTCCTAAAACCATCACTTTGGGCATTGGGTTTTCACCATATGAATGGGAGGTGGTTGAGCACAAACATTCTGACCATAGTATAGTCTGTGCAAAACCTTCTCTGCACAATCTTTATTTTTGCTACAAGCTTTTAAACACGTCTTTTGAATTACATACTTAGTGATAGATGGTGTCTCAAATCTTAGAGCCCATTTTCTGTGACATAGACAGAAAATTCTTACAGGTTAAATTAGAGAGAAGTTGTGATCAGAAACTAATGTCTTAGTAAAATAATAGAATCCCATTATAATGTTGGAAAACAGTAGCACAATGATATAAAGCATGTTTATTTGATTAAAAAAACATAGTAATTTAGCAGTTCCTCAAAAACTTAATCAGTTACCATATGATCCAGCAATGCCACTCCTAGGTATATACCCAAGATAAATGAAAATATATATTCACACAGAAACTTGTACACTAATGTTCATAGCAGCATTCATTATAATAGCCAAAAAGTGAAGACAACCCAAATGTCCATCATTGATGAGTGGATAAAGTGTGGTATAGCCATGCAATGGGATATTATTCAGCCATAAGAATGAATGAAGTACTGATACATGTTACATTGTGAGCCCTGAAATATTATACTAAGTAAAATAAGTCAGACACAAAAGGCCATATATTGTAGGATTTTTTTTGCATGAAATTTCCAGAATAGGCAAATCCAGAGACAGAAAGTAGGTTAGTGGTTGCCAGGGGCTTTTGAAGTGGAGGAGTGACTGCTAATGGGTATGGGATTTTGTGGGGCATGAGGAAATGTTCTAGAAGTAAATAATGGTGATAGTTATGCAACTTTGTGAATATAATAAAAAAAAATTCTCAATGGTACATTTTAAAAGGGTAAATTTTATAGAATATTGAATTATAGCAATTTTTAAAAATGCATAATATTTTAATTATATTTCTAGCCATTTCAGCATACCTTGTAACAATCACTACTTAAATAATTAATATATTTCTAGTTCTTATTATACACCACAAACTGTCCTAAGTTTTTTATGTGTATTAACTCATTTAATCTTCATAACCCCACCATGAGGGTAGGTATTGTTACTATCCTCATTTTACAGATGAGGAAACGAGAACACACAATAATTTGCTGAGTATCTTGTAGCTAATAATGTAGCTGAAGCCTGAACTTAGGTGTTTTGGCTCCACAGCCCATGATGCTAAAAATCACTGTTAACTATGTACCTAGCATTTAAATAAATACTTGACTGTTAAAATACACCAATCTATGAGGTTTCCCTACCCTGAAAACATTGTAAACAGTCATTGGGATCCAGAAAGGAGAATAATAGATTAAACTATAATTTTCAGCTGTTTTGTTTGGGAAATATATAAGAAAGAAATTTTTTAAATTAAATGGTTATAGGGAAAGAACTAAGATTTTTGTTTGTTTAATTTTTAAAATTTGGCTTCCTGAAAATTTGTCAGGAATAGAGTGAGGAGAAGACTGAGGGATTGACTTTTGTAAAATGTCCATGAATTAGGAAGATGGAGAAGAGACCAAGGAGAAGTCAGATGTAGTCAAATAAATAATGTTTTTAAAGAGGTTAATGGAAGTCTACAAAAAAGTTTAAAACATGAGCAGTATCCAAATCCCCTTGAGTGTTAGCACTAAGATCTAGTAGGATGAAAGCTGAGAAAAAGACCTTTTATTTGGTGAGTAGGAACTCTGGTCACTTTAGAAAAAGCATGCAATTAACAGTGCTTTGGTTGGCTCTTGAGAATATTTCTTCTTTTTTACAGAGTGAATAAAAAAATGGTTTAGGGATGTTATATATATGTATAAAGTTAGATTAGTAAATGTCTCCTAATTTCATAGAATTCAGTTTCTCTACCCCACCCTCCTTGTTTCTTTTCTCTCTTATTCTACTCATGTAACTGATTTTTATGCTCGTTCATAGAGTTTACCTTTAAATGGATGAAAAGTGATGGTGTAAAACAATTGTTTCTCTTCTTTCATCCTAAATGTATCAGGATTTAAGTTAAATTTTACCTAACATTAAAAATGGAAGCATTAGCAAGTGTGTTTGTATATACAGGTTATCCCGTGATTTTAATATATAACATCCTTTGTCTGTAGTTATTCCTCTTTGTGAGCAGAAATATTTAGATAAAGAAATAAAGGATTGATATATGGAAAACTCATAAATAATAACCAAAAGTTTGAT
Source organism: Rhinolophus hipposideros (assembly GCF_964194185.1). NCBI lineage: Eukaryota > Metazoa > Chordata > Mammalia > Chiroptera > Rhinolophidae > Rhinolophus > Rhinolophus hipposideros. Next base: position 49,640,865 of record NC_138060.1, read on the forward strand.
TGGGTTCTAAGTATCAAATTAAGTAAAGAAAAAGTGAATCATTTGAAATAATTATGAGAAAAACGTTTCCCTTTGAGTAAATTTTTTTCACGTATCCTTAGACTTAGTTGTTAAGCCAAGGAAAACTGTTAGTTCACATGTGGAAAAGGAGGTACATGGAAGATAATGTGGATGAAATTTGGGGAAGGGGGATTGAAGTTTATAAAGTTAAATTATTTTGTGAAGGCATATTTTGGACTTGTTGAATTTCACTGTATTGGAAAGTAAATTTTACAAAATTATGTTATAAATAAATAGGATTCTGATGTCTTAACAAGAAGAAAGTCTTATTTTGCATTTATAGAAAGACTGGTTTGCAGATATCATGTTAACACTGATGAGATGTAAAATGATTTTAACCTTTCTAATTTGATAAAAGTTTATCACATATGTCATAAGAAAATTATTAAAGATATGAAGACATGTTTAGGGATATTTATTGTGGTATAACTTGTAGTTGTGAAAAGAGCTTAAATGTCTAATTATAATTTATAATTATACTTAAATTGTAGCATTTTCATACCATGAAATACTAGTGTCATTAAATTGAATATTTTTTACTGTTTGATGATATAGGAAAATGTTAATAAAAAGCAGACAGCAAGGATTACTACTGATTTTTTCTTCATACTTTGCTTTCTAAATTTTCTACAGTGAGCAATGAGCATGTATTAAATTCATAATGAATGAGACTTGCCTTTTCATTTATAAAAGTATGAATTTTACCTCTTATGGTTTATAAGTGTCTCATTAAATAACAACAATAATTTAAGAAGGAAGAAATTAGTTTCTAATGTTGATAAATGATTTTTATATGTTAATGAAGAAATTTGTTTATGGTATTGTCTGTGTTTTCTCTAGTGAGTTAATTTGAGTAAGGAGAGTAGCAGAATCGCTTTTTATGTTATACCTGAAAGGTATTTTTTTGGTAATATTTTCTGAAAACCATCATTGAAAGAGTAAAGTGTTATAGACATACTATTTTAGTTTTGCGCAAATTATTCTAGGATTAGACAATCCTAGAATAAAGAAAAGAAAAAATAAGTAAAGATCATCCTACTGTTTAGTGAATTAAAAATAAAGCCATGAACTTTAGGAATCATATTTATACTTTACCGCTACAAACAGAACATATCTAATGCTAGATTAACTTATAAAACAACAAACTTAAAAGAAAAATTGCATGTAAAATTTCTAGGACACAAAAGCTGGAAGTGCTAGAATTTATTTTGTCTAATGCTACCTTATTTTTCAAGAAATTCAAGCAAATTGGTTCACTAGAGATTTAAGTGTTTAATAGATAACTAAGTTTTGTGCTAGCCAATAGGATTCTTCTAAGGAGCTTTCATAATGTAATCCATTATTACAGTGTAATTATAGCATGTGAACAAAATGGAAAGGGGAAGGGTTTGTGAAAATCAATTTCAATTTTGAGTTTAAGGGAAGTCTTTTTAGGCTTTCCAACTAACCATGCCCTTCTGAAAATTTTGGAGATAAACCTTGATTTTTGTTTGTTTGTTTTAATTATTGGGGTGACAGTGGTCAACAAAAGTACGTGGATTTCAAGTGTACAATTCTATAATGCATAATCTATATATTGCATTATGTGTTCACCACCCAGAGTCAGTTCTTCCATTATCATATATTTGACACCCTTTACCCTCTTCTACAATCCCCCCTCCTCCCTTCCCCTCTGGTAACGACTAAACTGTTACCTGTGTCTATGAGTTTTAGTTTCTTTATTAGCTCATCTTGTTCCTTTGTTGCCTTCAGTTTTATATCTCACATATGAGTGAAGTAATATGGTTCTTAACTTTTTCTGTCTGACTTACTTCATTTAGCATAATAACCTCAAGATCCATCCATGTTGTCTCAAATGGCAGTATTTCATCTCTTCTTATGGCAGAATAGCATTCCATTGTGTATATGTACCACATCTTTATCCAGTCATCTATCGAAGGACACTTTGGTTGTTTCCATGTCTTGGCCACCGTAAATAATGCTGCGATGAACATCCGAGTACATATATCTTTATGGATAAATGTTTTCATATTTTGGGGGGTAGATACCCAGGAGAGGGATTGTTGGGTCATATAGTAATTCTATTCTTAATTTTTCAAAGAACCTCCATAATGTTTTCCATAGCGGCTGTACCAATTTACATTCCCACCAATAGTGTATAAAGGTTCCTTTTTCTCAACAGCCTCTCAAATACTTTTTTTATTTGTCTTGATGATAGCCATTCTAACAGGTGTGAGGTCATATCTCATGGTGGTTTTGATTTGCATTTCCCTAAAAGCTAGTGAAGTTGAACATTTTTTTCATTTATCTGTTGGCCATGTTTGTATGTCTTGTTGGGAGACGTTTCTGTTCATGTCCTCTACCCATTTTTTAATTGGATTGTTTGTCTTTTTGTTGCTGAGTTATATGAGTTCCTTATATATTTTGGTTATTAGCCCCTATCAGAGGTGTTGTTTGCAAATAATCTTCTTCCATTTGGTTGGTTGCCTCTGTTTTGTTGATGGTTTTTTTTGCTGTGCAGAAGCTTTTTAGTTTGATATAGTCCCATTCATTTAGATAAACATTGATCTTGAGAGCGGAAAATAGTATAGAAACAGACTTACAGAGGATTTGTGGTGATGTAATCATAAATAAGTGCCCTAACATAGAGGGTCAGAATATGCACTGCTGAGCCAAATTAACTGGATTCAGTTCCTGGCCTAGTCACTTATTAGTGGTGTAATTTTGGTCAAATTGCTTAATTTCTTTATTCGTTTATGTCCTCATGGGTCAGATGGAGATAATAATTCCTACCTCAGAGTTTTAAGAATAAATGAGTTAATGTGTGAAAACTGCTTATAACACAGTGCTATTTAAGTGTTTGTCAGTGGTGTTAAAATTTTGAAGGAATAGCCAGGTAAAACAGAGTTCCAGAGGCTGAGAGAAGTGATTATAAAAGACTGAGGAGATAAAACCCCAATGTGAGTCTAAAGATTATTCCTTTTTTAAAAAAACTGAAAATTTTCACTACAACTATTTTTGATTATGAATTGTAGTGGAGAAATAACAGCAAAGTGTCATACAAAGTACAATATAGTAACTAAAACACAGCTTCTAATAGAGTGGAATGCTTATTTTTATTTATAACTATAAAGTTTAAGGTAATAAATATATGTAAGTGAAAAAATTAAATATTACTATAAGGTTTATAAGCAAAATCAGCAGCCTCTTTCTCTACCTTTTCCTTAACTGGATCACTCCCTAAATTCTCATCCCCAGAGACAGCCTCTTCTGGTTTTGTTTTGTTTTGTTTACCACTAATATAATGTATCAGTGGTCTGTTCCATCGTGTGTGTGTGTGTGTGTGTGTGTGTGTGTGTGTGTGTGTTTTGCCTACCATCAAACTATCTCAGGCACAGGTAGGTGTCCTACCATTCAACTCAGTTCTGACACCATCTACCCACAGATAACATCTGACACCACAGGTTAAGGGCTCAATCCCAGAAAACTGTCCTCAGCTTCAGATGCCAATCTGAAGTCTAGGTTGTCACCTCTGCTTCTGACAGAATGGCTATAAATTAGAGGTTCCCGCAGCCCCCTCCTTGGGTTCGGTTAATTTGCTAGAGCGGCTCACAGAACTCAGAGAAGTATTTTACTTACTAGATTACTGGTTTATAATAAAAGGATGTAATAATTCAGGAACAGCCCAATAGAAGAGATACATTAGGCATCCTAAGTTGATGCTTTGTCATAGAAGATACTTGTTTGGTTTGGGGAACCTCAAGAGCTTCTTGAAAACAGGAATTTCAGTGGAATCTGAATCAGATCTTTCAATGCCTTTTATCTTACAGAACAACTCATTTGTGCCCCTTAAGTCAATGGTAGTGATTTTTGTTCTCTGTATCATTCTGGTCTCCCCCTCACCCCCCCCTTCCCACCTCCCCTCTTAGATTTTTTTTTTTTAAGTACTTTAAGAGTGAAAGATATTTAGGCTCTGTTTAGAAGATTACTATTTGTTCCAAATCAAAGAGGTTTCTTTTTTTGTTTTTGTTTTTGTTGTTAAAAATAATCAAAGAATAATAGACTTTCTATATAGGTTTCTAATGGTAATTTTCCTAACACATTTGGGTATGATCTTCAGTAGTGAATGTCAGTAACTGTGCTTCCACAGGATGGCAGTGTGGTCACATTTTCATGGTGTAATAAATGATTTACAACATTACTACCAGTGGTGTGCATTTCCTTAGAACTCACTGCTTTGATGGAAAGCTTTATTCGTCTGGTGTAGAGGCTAAGAAAAGTAGGTTAACATGGCTAGATACAAAGTGGTAATAGATGTGTATAGTAGTTTGGTCAAGTCTCCTAGAGAGTTGGTAAGAAGAATTGGTGGGGAATGATTGCTATCAGTTTGTATTGTTGAGGCGTTCTGAGAACATTAGAGAGTGGTACTGGTGTGGTCGATTGCCTCTTCAATGCTCATGTCCAAAAGAGGCAAATCTCTCCCTCCTTTAAGTTTTTATAGGGCGAGGGTTTTTTTCACCATTCCCGCATGTACTTGCTTTATTGTATTGTGGTTATTTGTATACATCTCTGATTTTCCCAATTAGATATCTAACTCTTACAGCATAGGATTGCTCTTAATAAGATTTTGTATTTTTAGAATGTCTTGAACACACTGTTAGATGCTATAGTACATAGCCTGGAGAAAAACATGTTTTCATTTTGCAGTAGAGATTGTCTTTATTTTTAAGAATTGAGAGTTAATTCACTATTTCTTTCTACTCAGTGTATCTAATTCTTATTTTCTGTTTTAAAATATGAGTTGTGCATGGGACTTAAATTGATGTATACCTAATTTTACATATTCAAGGAGAAGGGCAGTATTAAGCAAGTGATACTTTATATAACCTGACAAGCAATCCTGAATTTTATTTAATGGAAATACTTATCTGTGTATTAGAGAGTGCTATGAAATAGAACTTATATCCCCCTATGTAAACATCTCAGGATCAGTGATCCAAAAAATATAAAGTACAGAAGACATGAATCCAATTCTCTTAAAAGAAAATGGTTGTCTTTGGATTATTGCGTTTATCAGCTTTGTATCATTGGGGCATATGAGGTAGGTATAAATGAGGCCAGTTTGGATAGAGGAATTTCAGAGGTAAAATATTGTGGAGAACTTGTTTGTTTACATTAGGTCAGCTTTATTTGATACTAACCTACAGTATGTTTACAAAGTAATACAAATGAAAGCCTCTGCCCCAACCTTTAATGTTTTCTGAGATTGAGTTTCTTTTGAACTCATCTCCATTTCTCTTATTATTAACTTGAACCCTAGTGCATCTATTTCTGTATGAAGTGTTTTCTTCTTTACTAGTAACAATAAATGTCTTTGTGAAGTTGCATAAAACTGCTGAATTGAGAATATTACCAAGTTTATTCTTTTTTTGAATATGTCTGGAAATGTAGTTGAGCAAATCCCTGACAAGAAATTTCATTAGTGGTTCCCAAACAAGTAATTGCTGAAAATGTTACACTGCCAAACACAGTATAGCTCCATTTGAAGAGAGAGAATATGAATGTGTGTTTTTATGCCCACTATACCTTTTAGTGGTTATTGCTGAAAAATGTGACATATAGGAAAGTAAATGGACCAGAGACTTCCACTCTTTACTGTATTTTTTTTAAAACAAATGGAAAAAAAAAACCACCCATGACTTTTGCAATTAAGGACAAGCCAGTAATCCGTAGAGACAGGCAGATAGAGATTTGAGTTTGCCTTGGGCTGGGCTGGCGGGAATGGGGAGCAACTGCTTAATGAGTATGGAGTTTTCTTTTTATGAAAACGTTTTGGGATGAGAGATAGGTGGTGGTTGCACAACATTGTGAATGTACTGAATGCCCCTGATTGGGTCACTTTAAAATGATTATATTTCACCTTATTTTTTTTTAAATCTTCACCTTTTTGTTCAACATGTGCCATTTATCATATTTAATCCAAATTCCGTGACAGTGTTACAATATTCATTGTTCACTTGTGTTTATAAAATAGAGAAATCCAGCTTCAGAAGTTGTGGTGTTTGGATGTAAGTGGACTTAACTATAATTAAAACACATAAATGACATAAGGTTTTCTCAGGCCTGATCTTTCTAGTTGTGCCTTTGTATGTTCAGTATTTGTCTAAGTTTGATTGGGGTTTGGTTTCTCAGCTCCAGGTGTTTAAAAGGCCTGTTGATCATAAAATCTTAGGTTAATCTATAAATCTTCTCGTCCAAACCCTTTGTCAGGACATTTACAAAAGGACTGATTTGTAAAAGAAACATATTGATATTAGAAAACCTGTCAACCAAATAGACTGACAGTTCAAATCATGTGATAGAGAAATTCTTATTTACTTAACTTTTTTGCATTTGTGTTCAGATACCTCATTGAGGGTAATTCCATTCCAACATTAATGTATCTGGAAAGTACATTATATGGGATGGATTATTTCTGCAGTCTCCTAGACCACCAGTTCTCCATTAGCTTGCAGTCATCAGAAATTTTACTCACATACATTGGTCTATTCTATTAAATTTACTTGAGCTTCTTATCCTTTTCCTAACACTATAGTCATCTCTTATGAGACAGCTTGGGAGGCAACTTAACATTTGAACCATTAGCCCATAATTTACCTGCTGTAAATGCAAGTTCTTTTAAAAGCAAGTAAACATTTTTTCTCAACTAAGTTGGGTAAAGGGAAGTATATGCTGTATGTTATAACAGTTTTTCTTCCTAAATATACCCCGTCTTTTTTTCTAATAGAGTGTTTTATTTGCCAACAACTGAATATTGACTGTGCTTCGTAAAATGACGTGAATAAGTTTTATAAATGGAATAATTTTCACATTAACTTATTTCAGATGGGTTTTATCTTCATTTCTAAATAATTTTTGATTACAGCGATTCTGATTTTCTCTGTAATTATCTAATAGTGGTTTGTGAACACCTAAATGCAAAACAAGTCTTATTAGACAGATTGTAACCCATCCCCAATTTGCCTATACATTTAGGTTGATACAAGCCAAGAATATTATAATATACTCAGTGGCAAGAGCAAATAGGTTTTCTTTATTAGAACCTAGTAAATTCAATAACTACTCAGTTTTATGGCTTAACTTCTGTGTACTAAGTCCTTTTTTTCTTTAATCACAGAAAACTTAGTGGACTGGCTTTTTTTTTTTACTGTTAAATACTGTACAAAGAGTAGTAGGAGACTGTTAAAAGGGTATAAAATGCTTGAGAGCTTTTGAGATAATAACAGCTCTTCATATATGGAGATGATGATAAGTATTCACTAGGTCATGGATACTTTAGATTAATGGCAATAGGAATGGTGTTTATTTATTTCTATATCATGTAGCTTCTTGGGTTATATCAGTGATTATTAATGATTGAAAAAGTTTGATTCCATTATGGGGAGAGGAAAGAAGCACCAGTCTCCTAACTGTTCTAAATTACATTTTACAAAATAAAGTACTTAAAATAATTTTTTAAATTGGCAGAAAGAATTTTTGTGATTTGTGATGTATGATTGACTATAAAATAGTATTGAGTAGAACAGTCATTTCAAGAGTCTGTTCTTAAAATTAAGTTCAGTTAAAACTTTGCTAAAAAGATACGAGTTATGTATACATTTATGTTTGAAATATTTAATGTAGTAGTAAACTATCATTGTCTCCTATTTTGTCTTTATAGCATATAGCACTTTCTACATTGTGGGTTTAATATTATCCATGCAGATACCCTTTGTGGGATTTCAGCCAATCAGAACAAGTGAACACATGGCAGCTGCAGGTATGAGAAAATATTTATTTTCCTTCTTCTAAAGAATGTATGACTGTATGACTAGGCAGTCTTCAAGGGAACAAAGTGAGTTTTTTCGTTTTTAATTTTCATCATATTTGTTCTAAAATATCACCACTGTAAAATAAGAATATCATAGTTTTATTGAGACTTTCTGCTATTGTGTTCTCAAAATTGCCTATCTTCTCAGCCACTGCTGTTTTGAAAAGCAGAGCATCTCTTTTTGCACAATTCATGTCACTTGCAAACACTAAATAATATTCACTTGTATAAACAAATATTAAACAGTATATCTGTACACTGAGTTACTGTACTACTGAGTTTCCATTTCAGCAAATTTAGATGGAACATTTCGTTTTTATGTTCCTTACCTCTCACTAAAATATTTTCTCTCTATTTACTAACTGGAATTAATGGCTTTTATATTAATTATGAAGTCATATAATTCCCCTCCATATAAGCACAGTACTTTGTCATTATTAATCTGGGTCACAAGTAACAAGATAATGGGAGCTATGTGAATAAAACTTTGTAAGAGATTCTGAACGTGAGGTCCATAGCCCATACGAAGGCTGTGGTTAGTTACTTTATTTGTAACATTTTATAAATATTCGTATATTTAATTTTCTGAGGTGATGTTCCATAGCTGTTATTTATTCATTTATTTATTTTTGAATTTATTAGAGTTTATTTGAGCCAAACTGATGACACATGGTGGGGAGCAAGATCTCAAATGTTTCCCATCCATAGCTTTTATCATCAGATTCTCAGTTAGACTCTTGTAACATCCCACTCCTCCAAAATGTTAAAAACTCACAACTTACTATTATATAGCACTTTTAAATGTGTGAAATACTTTTACTTGCATTTCTAATGTGCTGTTTTAAAATAAGCAAGTAGTAGTTTGAGAGAAATGTATATTCAGTTTGGAGTATACAATTGTGTATAGTAATGTCTATGTAGATACACAATCACCTCACTCTTTATACATATGCATTATTACATTTCCTAAAATCTAAATAGTTGATAATGTTTATTAATCATTCTAAAACATATTGTTAAAAATAATCCTTATTGCTAGTTTTTTTTTTTTTTAAAGAAAAATCAGTATTCCAGATGGGTTAGGGTTCTCCTTCTTTTAGTATTATACCTAATGCTTTTGTATTGTGTTTTGTACATTTTGACAATTAAATACTTTTAGTTATTGCTGTTTTAATTTTGTTTATCTTATCACTCACTCTTATATCTACTAATTTAGAATCTTATATAAGTGTGTAATTAAGGTCACATCCCATCACTCAACCATAAACAGTAACTATATATCAGGATTTTCCCGATCCAAGTCATTTGTATCCTTTAGTAAATCTTAGGATTGCTTTTTCATCACATTTCTGTTTTTTCCCCCCTAGAAAACATGTCATTAAAATATGGGACAAAGGGAGGAATTTAATATGCTACCTGGGCTCCAGATACTTGAAATGGGATTTTTCTTCCCTGAACCATGTATGGGGAGTGGGATCGTTTCAAAAAAAAAAGTATAAGAATTTTTTTGGATGTATTAATTGATTAACTGTCATTTGACAGGAAATGTTGGTTAGATGAAATGACTAGTCTTTGATATGAATGGTACAGGGTTTTCTAAGTATCTCTTCCAAATTAACATTTTTAAATGTCTTTGGAAAAGGGCATTGTTGATTATTTATATGATCTTTTTCTCTGATTAGGTGTCTTTGCCTTGCTGCAAGCTTATGCTTTCTTGCAGTATCTGAGAGACCGATTAACAAAACAAGAGTTCCAGACCCTTTTCTTTTTGGGTGTATCAGTAGCTGCAGGTGCTGTGTTTCTTAGTGTCATCTATTTGACTTACACAGGTAGGTATGAGTAGGATGTGAATCTTGACTCTAGATCATTCAAAAAGGTAATTGTTTCACAAATTTTGTGCATTTTCCATTTATCCTAGGGGGTTAAATACTGTGTAGTCTTTACAAATAATAAGAAAATAATAGCCAAAGGTTCTACAATATGAATTGCACTACAAATTGTGATTTATTTTTTTAACAGTATCTTGATTTTACTGCTTCAGGATCTGATAAATTCACTTTCTAGCATCCTTCTCTTGATAGATGAACAGGCCCAAATTGTATAATTCAAAGCTTCCAATGTTAACCACTACTGCATGCTTGCCCTCTTGTGTGCATATGTTCTCTCTCTCCCCTACTTTTAAACAATCTACCAAATTAGTTTCAGTCTGCTTCTGGATTCTAAGTTACTTTCTGATGCTGATTTCACTAGTCCCTAGAACAAGTCAATTTTCTTTCTAAAAGTATTCCATCTGTTAAGTTAATGTACCAGCCTAGCTCATAAAATCATGAAGACTTAATCGATAGGAGTAAAAGGCATGAATGTTTAAAATCATCTTGATAATTTATCTAAATTTGACATACTAGATTAGATTGTTTAAATACCTCCCTCCTTTTAAAAATTATCCAATGCTATCTTACTGTCTTAGCTTTATTTGACTAGTCAACTAGAAGTTTAAGGAAGAATTGGAAAACTTCCTATAATTTTATCTGTCAACTTACGTTTCTCTGGTAATGTAATCTCCAAAAATGTTTTTATTTGATCACTTACTTTTTTATCTGACTGCCGGCCCTGTGAAATATGTTGTCACCTACAAGAGAAAACTGAAATTCTTCTAATATTAGGTTAACTTAATCCGTAATAATCAGTAAACATAAAACCAATAAAACAAATAAAAGCAATAAAAAGGCCAATTAATTTCCTCTACATTTTTCCTTCCAAGGTTACATTGCACCGTGGAGTGGCAGGTTTTACTCATTGTGGGATACTGGGTAAGTGCGGATAAATTATTTGCCCTCATTTTATTAAATGCCCTTTTCCCTCTGTTCTTATTGTCAGTATCTTTGTCAGTACTTGGGCAACATTTCTAAAATACCTACCATATACTAGTTTAGTAAATGTTGAATCTTTTATATTTTTCTTTGTTATAATACCTGTTTGGAATGTACCTTTAGTATGATATATAAGTCATGTATTTCTGTTCTGTGTGGGCAACTCATTTTTTTAGTTTTGTCAAAACATTTCAGGAAACATTTGTGCAGTATTAATAATTGATTTTTATTTTTACCAGTGTATTCAAAGTTGCCATCTCTTGGTAATATTTAACTTTTTATCATTAAGACTAGGTTTTATGTAATAAACCCATATGCTGTAGATGTTAAGAAAAAAATTTTTAATTTTTTCAAATGCCACATTATCTAAGTTTGATATTTTTAATCTATTAAATACACTAAAGAATATTTTTGTGTTTTTTAAGAGTGCTATTATAAAATGACCTAATTTTAAAATTTGCTTTTAAATTAAACAACTAGTTCATTAAAACTTTTTATCCCTAAAATATTTTCCTAAGAATAAAAAAAAAATCTGTTGATGGTAATTTACCTCTTGCCCCTGGTCCCGCTGTTCTGTCTTCTTTAAAAACCTACCACAATTTATTGAATGGACCTACCTTTTGATGTGATACCAAAAGGGTTCATGCCCAGGTTTAATTAAAGGGCATAAGCTAATTATGTATGAGTGACTAACATTTGGATACATACTTGAAGAGATCAGCCAGTGGATCACCAGAGAGTTTGAGGGAAAACCCCTGTGGTAGACAGTTATTCTGATTAGGTTAAATTACTGGGTTAAATATTTATCAGTCATACTTATTTTTGCTTTCTAAACTTTAATGGATTACTTTGAAATCTCAGGGCATTTCAGGAATAATTTATCCTGTCCTTTCCATTTCCCTCATCTGCCCCTATGCCTTTGCCTTGTTAAGAAAGGCACTTTGGCAATATGCTTTCTTACTGGACAAGGTATATCTGCTAATAACAAGTCCAAAAGGTAATAAACCTTGTTGATGCAAACATAGGCGGTGCTAAACTAAGTTAAACTGCAGAACAAATTCCTGTTTGAGCAAAGATTTTTGTATTAAATACAACCAATACTTTTATAATATAATTGGCCTTAGATAATTCTCCCAATTTTAAGGAGGGCATATTAGTTTTAGTTTTATCAGTGTGGACCAGATTTATATTCAATATTGCAGTTTACATTGGAATGTACTTTTAAGTGAGACGGGATAGAAGAAAGGAACCATATCTACAATTAAAGAAATGTTTTTGTCTGAAAAGAACTGTTGTATCATTTAATTTTAAATATTAACTTTTTCAATACCAGGTATGCAAAAATACACATTCCAATTATTGCATCAGTGTCTGAGCATCAACCTACAACTTGGGTGTCTTTCTTCTTTGATCTACATATTCTTGTGTGTACCTTCCCAGCAGGCCTATGGTTCTGCATTAAAAATATCAACGATGAAAGAGTATTTGGTAAGAGATTTTAGATGAATACTTTGATTTAGAACAATTATTTATTTTTGTTATTGAGATTATCACTTTAAAGTTTTGTTGTTATTTGCATAACTGCGTAGTCAAGATAAATTTCCCCCCTAATTTTTCATAAATCTTAGGAAAAATCCAGTGAATTTGCATTATGTATACTCTGTTTTAACTTAGGACTAGTGTATAAAATTATCAGTCGATTTATTAGGTTTTCTGAGAGGTTAATATTATAGTTTGTGGCTGAGGATTGGAAATTATAACTTTATTTACAGTTTATTCTTGACTTAACTTTATAAGTTAGATCTGATTAAGTACTGTGTTTCCCCAAAAATAAGACCGGGTCTTATATTAAGTTGTGCTCCAAAAGACGCATTAGGGCTTATGTTCAGGGGATGTCATCCTGAAAAATTATGCTAGGGCTTATTTTCCAGTTAGGTCTTATTTTCGGGGAAACACGGTAGGAAGAAGTTTGCAGGGGCGTCCATCATTGAAATTTCAGTGCAAAGTACATTTTGTAATGAAGTAAGCATCGCCTTTAAGTAAACACCCTCTTCACCGATAGATCTGTGTATATTTTCAACTTACAAGACTTAGAAATATAAACTATTTTGAAAGCAAGTGTTCAGGATCTGGTATTCAAAACATAAAGGACAATATAAGCAGATACCAAAGACTTCTACTTGATTCAATCATCACAAAAAGTATCCTGGGGCTGTTTTACATGTAATAAAACCTGAAACTGAAAAAGAAGTAATATGCAGTCACATGAGTAAATAATCTGTAGTACCAGGACTTGGCCTTAAACCTGTACAAGTAAAGTATGGGGCCTGGACCATGAGTGACACTCAAGTTACTATTCCAGAGTGAAGTCGGGAGAGGAAAATATAGCACCTACATGAGTTCTAACCAAAGGGTGACACTCATTCTTCTCTAGTTCACTTAGATCAGTGCCTCTGGAGAGAAGGCCATGTTAATAGTGCATCGTTAAGAAAGATTTAGCTTAGACATATTGCCCACCTTATGACTCAGCAATCCCAATCCTAGGCATATACCCAGGAGAAGTGCGTGCATATGTCAACAAAGGACATGTTTAGGAATGTACATAGCAACTTTTCCCATAATAGTCCCTAATTAGAAATGTTCCAGAAGTTATCAGCTGTACAATAGATAAATTTTGATATATTTGTATAATGGAATACAATACAACAATTAATAAAAGACTAGCACTGGTAAATTTTTAAAAGCCCAGTACAAAAGAGAACATTTTTATGTAATTTCATTTCTATGAAGTTAAAAAATAGGAAAACTAAATTAATGCTTTAAAAGTCCAAATAGTAATGATGTTTTTTATGGGGTGCGGAGAGGACAGTTACTGACTGGGCAGAGGCATGGAGGATCCTTCTGAGAAGGTATACAAGTGTGCTATGTTTTGATAAGTATGGTAATTACATAGGTGTGTGCATATATAAAAATTCAGTGAGCTATACACTTAAGAACATGGTCTAATAACATGTATTTTTAGTCAGGAAAATAAATTTTAATTAGCTTTAGATGAGAGAAGAGCCCAAATGACTCATTGACTTTATAAAGTCATATAGTCTACGCGTAAAACCTTCCGCCAGAAATGGTAGTAGAGCCTTTCCCTCTGATTAGCACATTATGTGGAAGACTTTGGCTGTTGGGAATTAGTTTGCATTTTTTTTTAAGTCTTTTAGCAATAACTTGGACTAATCATATTCTTCTCATTCCACTCTTACTTTAAAGCAGACTTCGTGCCGGATAATGGCACTAGCTTTTCATAGACTTTGATTCTGCTGTAAACTTACTGTGCCTGGTAATATAATTCACCAAATATGTTTTCATCCATCAGCTATGGATTTCCTAATATGTGATGCTATTGACAAATAATGAATTGTTTCATTCCCCGTAATAACTATAATTAAATGTGAATCATGATACATTTCTCTAAACTGTTGACATGTAGTGTTTATTTAGTCAACATTAGTTATAATTTCTAAATATGACTATTAAATTATTTGGTCAGCATTGTCAATTTAAAAACAATTAGTTCTTTTATGAGATGTTTGTCTATTTTTAGATGTGGTTTATAGTGTGGTATTAAATATTGAGTTTCCTGTGACCATTTTCTTCTCCGAAGTGTTTTAAAAGAGCTTGCCTTTGCAGTTGCTCTGTATGCAATCAGCGCTGTCTACTTTGCTGGAGTGATGGTGAGGCTCATGTTGACTCTGACCCCAGTCGTCTGCATGCTGTCTGCAATTGCCTTCTCAAATGTGTTTGAGCACTATTTGGGGGATGACATGAAGAGGGAAAACCCCCCTGTGGAGGACAGCAGTGATGAGGATGACAAAAGGAACCCAGGAAATTTGTATGATAAGGTGGGGAATCTAAAGTAAGGCCTTTAAAAATTTTTATGTGCTTTGGTTTTTCCAACACAGTAAGAACTATACATAGTAAGAAACGTGATTAAGCAAAGATTTAGACAAACTGGGACGTTTCAAGTTGTTCTCTACTGTTTGCCTCAAAATTCTAATCCTGGTTGGTCATTTAGCTCACAATAAGTAAATAGAATGTAATCAGACAAGGAATTTTCATTTATTTTTGGTCAGGTTTTATTGAGACCACCTCTATTTTTGAGAGCAGAAACTTGGTGCTCTACTAAATTACATAAAATTGAGCACTATAAATCCTTCCTGAAACCATTTGCACATGTGCTTATTCTTGAGGTCCACATTCAATGTAAACTTGTTTAATTATTTGGTTGATTGAATACTAAAATAAAGGGAATAAAGTACCTTTTAAAAAAGAAAGCCTCTAGTTTGTTAGCAATAGGCAGCTGGCCAGTATAATGTAATTTATTTTTAACCTCTCAGGTAACAGCAAGATTATATTTGGTGCAAGTGTGGAAAAGACTTGGAAGAATTACGAGTAGAGCACTTGTCTTGGATGACATTGTTAAACTTTATTTAAATGTTAACTAGGTTTTAAAATACCAATAAGCAATGAAACTTCCCAGTATAAGTATTCACTTTGAGGGTAAGGGGGATCAAATATATGGTGATGGAAGGAGAACTGACTCTGGGTGGTGGACACACAATGGGATTTATAGATGATGTAATACAGAATTGTACACCTGAAATCTATGTAATTTTACTAACCAATGTTACCCCAATAAATTTTTAAAAAGTATTCACTTTGAAATTTCTTTCCTTAATATAGATCCAATATAATGCACACAGATCCGCGTTAATAAGCACCTGCTTTCGTGTTTGTGGTTATGTTCTATTTTGTGGTGTATTTTTTTTTTAACTAGCCTTGCGGTTTAGAACTTATGACTCTGTTCTGTTCTCTTCTTTTTAATGTTGTTTTCAAAAATGAATCTTAATTTTAACAAGTGTACTGGCCTTGGGGTTTGGAAACTGAAAGATTGATTCTGATCATGCAGTTTTTGTCTTATACTGAAGTTCTATGTGGTCTGGAATATAGATGGACAGTGTCATTTTCAGGATGAGGAATTCGGATTTTGTAAGAAAAGGTTGCCGGAATGAGGCCATTTGGATATCTCCTTTACATTTAAGTAAAACATTGGGACAACAGGATTTGGAAGCAGCTCCCTACTGGAGATGCTTTGCTCTGTGACCAGCTCCTGTATTGGGTATAGTCCCAGGAAACCTCATTCACGTTTGACTTCAGAATCTACCTTGATAGTTTTTAAAAATTGTATCACTCACCCAAGAATACCTGATGATTATACATTTTCCTTCTCAAATAATTAAATTGACATATTAACATGCTCTCGATTTTTCCCCCTTGAGTATCTTAATGAAAAAAGTCAAATGATGAATTTGTCTAACCAGTTTTTTGTATCTTCAGGCAGGTAAAGTGAGGAAACATGTAACTGAACAGGAAAAAACTGAAGAGGGATTAGGTCCTAATATAAAAAGCATTGTCACCATGTTGATGCTGATGCTATTGATGATGTTTGCAGTCCACTGTACCTGGGTCACAAGCAATGCCTACTCCAGTCCAAGTGTGGTCCTGGCCTCTTACAATCACGACGGGTAAGAAAATCACTTGGCTACAAAAGGATTTTATGCTACTCTTTTTCTCTGTCTCAAATGTTAGAATTCAAAGATAGAATATTCCTGAGGATATCTTTGAATCTTCCATGTTTTTCTTTCTGCCTTACCCCTCAGCCCAGCCTCTTTGGAAGATGTGGATAGCAATGATTGTATTTCATGCTCTTGTCCAGAATATCTTTGCATATATAACATATACATTAGGTTTTCTCAAAATGTGGTCCTTGGGCACACAGTAAGTTTTCACTTAACGTTGTTGATAGGTCCTGTGACTTTAAATCAAAACAACATACAACAAAAGCAATTTTACTATAGATGAACTGAACAAGAGTTAAGTTTATATGGCATCTCATCAGTGTTATAACTTACAAGGAAAATTATTCAAGAACCTGTTGTACAGCAACATCATTACCAGGAAGCTTGTTAGAGATGCAAATTATCGATCCCACCTAAGCCTATTGAATCAAACCTGAGGGTGGGACGAAGCAATTTGTGCTTAATAAGCCCTCCAGGTGATGATTGAATAACAGCTGATTTACATATTGCCTCCCTACTCTCCCACTCCAGTTTCTGCTTCACTTGGGTGCTTGATAGACTTGCAAAATATCAGGCCCCAGTCCAGAACCGCTAAACCAGAATCTGCTTTTTATTTTTCTTCCACCAGATATCCAGGTGATTTGTATGCATATTAAAGTTTAAAAAGCATTAGTCTAGCTCTTCATTGATTTTCCCTCCACCCCCATCATTGAGGCTTTTACTTAACTATCCTTAACGTGAAATTATTCAATGGCTTTGTATCTCAAGATTTTAAGTTACCCTCTTCATATTTATAGATCTCATTTAAAAGGATTTTGTGATTGTTTTTCAGCACCAGGAATATCTTAGATGATTTTAGAGAAGCTTACTTTTGGCTAAGGCAGAATACAGATGAACATGCCCGAGTGATGTCTTGGTGGGATTATGGCTATCAGATAGCTGGAATGGCTAATAGAACTACTTTGGTGGATAATAACACCTGGAATAACAGCCACATAGCACTGGTAAGTGATAAACAAGATCAACATTACAAGTCTTTATTTACTACTTAGCAATCAAGCTTTACTTGTGATTAAGTAGGAAAAATGAAGGTAAAAGTACTCTGCTTGCTGAATTCTCAAAATTCCTCTTTATACATTTATACATTCATTCAATAAAGTGAGTTCAAGGTAATACATATTTATTTTGTTTTTAAGAATGGTATTATTTAAATATCATTCAAAATTATAGGTTGATTTCTAGCAGATCTCATGATATATTTAGCTCACTGTAAAATTAGACAAAATCTGAAAGTTTTGAAACACTAAATTTGTATTTTCTATTTTATAAGTTAAGAAAATTATTTGCAAATATGTTCAACAAATGCACTGTATTTTATAGGCATGTAAATTATGTTCACTCTATTAAATAACTAATTTACATAAGGTAATCACTTTTCTGTTCTTTAAAGATTTTAAATAGATAACGGGTGTTAACCAAATGAGGTTTACATATTTGTGTTAGTGTTGTAGCTAATCATCAGATATTTGGCAGACTGAGGAGAAGAATATATTTGTGCAAGTTAGATAGCTGGTCATTCCTGGCCTTGAGGTTATGAAAAATTTTATTTCTTTTAAGCTTGCCTGCTTTTATATTAAAATGTTAATTTCATGAAACTTAATTATTAGCAAAATATTAGAACTTGTATTCTGATTTCTGCTATAATTGGTTATAGTAAGTGAGGAGTTTATAAATGTCAGTAAATTTATTGAATTCATAGCAAATAATTTCTGTAAAACTTTCATGTAAGTCAAACTCTTGAGATGTGTTCTATCTTAAGGTAAAAATATACATTAATTTTCATTTTTAGCATATTATGGGACTAAGTACACACGTTCTCATTTTTTTATTCCCTAGGTGGGAAAAGCTATGTCTTCAAATGAAACAGCAGCCTATAAAATCATGAGAAGTCTTGATGTAGATTATGTTTTGGTTATTTTTGGAGGGGTTATTGGCTATTCTGGTGATGACATCAACAAGTTTCTCTGGATGGTTAGGATAGCTGAAGGGGAACATCCAAAAGACATTCGGGTAAGAAACTCTTCATCAGTTCAGGTCTGAAAGGCAGCTCACAGTGTCCAAGTAATTCTCTTATCTTGCTAATTACGTCATCCTACCCCCAAAGTAGTCTCACTCTGACTTTACTGTTTATTAAAGATACTATAAGCATTTTTTCAGTCATAAAACTTTTGAAACCCATACCTGATATACCACTGTTCTCCCCTCTGAAGCAATCCGTTGTCAAGACTCTTGCTTTGACTCCTTCACTTTACTTCTGTGCTTTCTTTCCATTTCCATTGCTTCCACTATGTTACTGACTCTTATGATCATAAATAGGACAGTAACCTTGAAATTGCTGTCTTTGCCTTAGTCTTGTTCCATCTCCCAATCTAACGTGACATTGATCGTGTCATTTTACAGCTTAAAAGTCTTCCATAGATTAAGGCAAAGAACCTTGAAAGGTCCAGACAGACATGGGTTTGAACGAAAACCCTGCCACTATCATCTTGGTGCTATGGGCAAGTTATTTTGGGCCAGTCAGCATTATATGTTCAAAGCACTAGGTCTTGTCCTATGTTCTGGTGTTATAATGGTGACTTAGGCAGCCTCAGGTTATCTCTGATGGGGATGCTGGGAATAATTCATTTGTATCGCTGTTATGAGACTGGAGTACTGTAGATGAAGCCTCAGCCTAATGGCTGGTACTCCGTAATCTCTAATGGGGCAATGGTATAAAATCCAAACTCCTTAGCTTGGAATGCAAACCCCTTACTACTTCACTTTCTTTACTGCTTCTTGTCCCTCTACTAATGTTTGCCCACTCTGTCAGTCTATTATACTCTTCTCTTTCTTGGGCTGCCTTCCCCACCACAAATTTGTCCCCTTTCCAGAAGCCCTTCTCTGGTACATTCCTGTCTGTACTCATCATTAAATCACATACAACCTGTTTTGTAGGTAGATTATGTCATGTGTCTCATACTGAGTTGTAACCTATTAGAGGATAGGCACCCAACATTGTGGTTTACATGATGAAGGCACAAAAGATGAGAGAGACTCACCACTGATCCAGAATAAAAGAACCTTTGGGAGAATACATGCATATGTTTCATGTGACAGGGATGAAATAGAGCAAAGCCCTGGATTTCCTGTTCAAATGTAAATACTATGTCATTTTTCCTTAACTATAGTTAATAATTATTTGTAGAAATTAATCTTAATTTTCCCAGTGTGTGATTTTCTTTTGTGGATTTCCTTTAGCAGTCTTAAAATTGTGACATGATAATGCTTTGAACATTTATATAGAAATTCTAAATTCCTATGCTTTTTAGATTCACTATTTTAAAACTTTATAAATAGGTAATACAGTCACATGGTTCAAAAAGTGAAATATAAAAGAATATACAATATAAGTTTACCCCCACCCAAAAGAAAAAGAGCCCATAGTAATCACTTGTTATTTTCTTAAATAACTTTCTACACTTATTATTTTGCCCGTGTACAAGTATCTCTGTATGGTAAATTTCTAGACAATTTCGATTTATAAAAGTGCCAAACTGGAGCCGTCTTAAGGTTTTTTAAGCACTGCCCATCCCAACTAAAGAATTGATTTTAGAGTTCACAGGAAAAATAAAGAACAACATTTAAGAAAACTCTCAAAAGGAGTAATGGGAATGAGGATGGGGAAATTGGAGAGAGCGAATCTACCTGGTATTAAAACCATGGTGTTGGTACCATACGTTTTAAATTATTGAAGTTTTATATCATGGTTAAAATCTGGTAGGATTAATGGCCTTTTCTTCCTCCAACAGAGCATTGTTCTTTTTCTGTGTTTTCTTGGATACTCTTATTTTTTATGAATGATTTCTAGACTCAGCTTTAAAAAGACGTATGATCGTTTTGTGGGCTTTTTTAGGGATCACATTTAATTTTTAAATTAATTCTCTGATACAATACTTTTTTGAAATGCAACTAAATATTACTTTATGAAGATACCCTAAAAGCTGGTTCTTACAGGGAAATGTAGAGGGAAACCTATAGCTTTGAATGTGTTAAATTGAACTGGCACAGAAACTTTTGGTTGTTTTCTTGTAGGAAAGTGACTATTTCACCCCACAAGGAGAATTCCGTGTAGACAAAGCAGGATCCCCCACTTTGTTGAATTGCCTTATGTATAAAATGTCATACTACAGATTTGGAGAAATGCAGGTTAGTTACATCCAGTTTTTCTATAATCTTTATTTAAAAAAATATTTTAAAAGTCTTGTTTGCATCTGGAACACAAAATAATGATATTTCTGTTATGCTGTAAGAACAATGTTCATATCTAGAGTCTTCCACCTCCATCAAATTTAGATTTCTGAAACTTCTATGTGAAAAATTAGGGAAAAAATTTCAGATCAAATATTTCCAAAATATTAATACTAGGCTCAAATCCAACCTTTTGCTTGCCATCCAACCTTTTGGCCTCAAGCTTTTGGAAGACATTGTTCTCCAGGTAAGAGGTCTTCCAGCTTAGGAAACTATGTTACCTAAGGGTTACCTTTCTGCTTGGTGGGGAAAACACCTGAAATTAAAGAGTTTAATTATATAGAAACTTCAGATATTCACTCTATCCCTATTCTTCATTACCACAGATAGCGAGGACTATCAGGGTCAGAGTTTCCAGAAAAGTAGAATGAGGTGATACAAAAGCTTAGGACCCACAAAATGAGTATGAATGTGCATAGAGGCGTTGTGCCAAAAAGAACAATGGATTTTCTGTCATAATACCTGGGATTTAGATCTGGCTCTGTCAAGTCATATAACTCTTAGAAAAGACAGACCGTCCCTGGGTTGTTGTTTTTTTCTTTTCTGTATATAATAGAATGAATGAGTTGGACTGATGACTTGATTTCTAAGGTTCTTTATGGCTCTTACATTGCATGGCTATAATAAACGTTAAACATTCACACCAAGATTTCAGTGAAAACTGTCTTATTCCACATTGTGTTCTGGTTGATACTAGAAGGAAAAATTGCTTGTTTAATTTTATGCAAACACCAGGGATCAAGATAACGTTCATCACTGTTAATTTGGAATTACTCTATAGGTGGCTTTTAAAACATAGACAGTAATTTTACTACTAAATTAAGGTTTTTGTTTGTGTTTTGATGTCTTCTAAAGGCCACTGCCTAGTCTCTAAACTCTTGCTAAGAAAGAAGCACTTAAGCCATAATAATTAGCTACCTCAGAAAATGCGTCAAAGATTAGTTTCTCTGTTCACTACTGAAGTATCAAAGGAGTTTTCTTCCTGTCCTTTATCAAGTTTTAAGCCATGCTCTGGCATGCGTTCATTTTGGTGCCTTCCCTACTTAAGAGTAATATATGTTTAAGACGTGAAGTATAACTTCTATTGTGTAGATATGCAAGAACAAGTAATTCCGTCATTGGAGTAGTAGATTTAGGTTTGCTTTCAAGTTGACTTCGCTTATGCTTTGCTTGTGTGTCAACATAAACTTGTCTGATAATTTCTTAGTCTTCTCCCCTACCCCCAGTTTTTCAAAATCTCTTTATTTCTCATAAATCCTCCCTTGGTTTGGTTTTTTAAGCTTTGTAGTTCCCACTGTCAGGTTGTAGTTTCACTGCTTGCTTGTACACTTATTGAACAAGTAACAATGGGGAGATAAAGGCACTCTCTGAATAAGATAAAGTCACAATGCAGCTTACATCCTGGTGGAGGATATAGGTAATTTTTAAAAATAAATAAAAACATTGACAATGAACACAATAGAATAAAAGATAAGGAAATAGTGGAGGAGACTTCTTAACTACTAATCTCAAGAAAATGTTTTCCCAAAGAGATGGTATTTGGGCTGAGACCAGAGGGAAGAAAGCAGCCAGCTATGCAAAAGAGCTGACTGTGGAACTTTCAGGCTGAGAGGATAGATAGTGTAAGACCCTGAGGCAGAAAAGAAGCCCCTCTGTGTGTTCCCTTACTACCTAAAAAAAAGGGCTTTGATGGATTTCATTTTGCTGTTTTGGTTTTTTTTTATGCCTGCAGGCTCCTCATCCACGCTAAGGATTCAGTGAAATTCTAATTCAGATATATTTTGTTTCTCTCTTCCTTTCTAGTTAGCAGCATATGAGAACCATTTACAATACATTACTCTGGTTCTATTTTCCTAGTTTAAAGGTGGAGAGTTACTTTAATGATAACATTTATCACCTCCTAATACTGAATGTTTTCTAATATGGTTAACATCCAGTACTAATATCACTTTTGCAGCTGGATTTTCGTACACCCCCAGGTTTTGATCGAACACGTAATGCTGAGATTGGAAACAAGGACATTAAATTCAAGCATTTGGAGGAGGCCTTTACGTCAGAACACTGGCTTGTAAGGATATATAAAGTGAAAGCACCTGATAACAGGGAGACACTAGACCACAAACCTCGAGTCACCAACATTATCCCAAAACAGAAGTATTTGTCAAAGAAGGTGGGTACCAAGTGAAGTCATGTCTGTAAAAGGGTAACACAAGGTTGGTTGGTTTGTCTGAAAAATAATTACTGAAAATTGCTAATAAATTTCCATTTGCCAGGTCTATAAAGACTATGGTTTATATAAAAATCAAATAGCAAGCTAGCCTGCTTTCAAACTGAGCACTCAGATATCCCAAACAGCACCTTTTTCTGGATAGCTTAGTAGTTATCAGAGAACCAAAGCTGAGATTTTCCAGAAGTGTTATGGCTTATTTTGTGCCATTCCCATTAGTAAGACGGGTCTGGTCATCACTGTCTGAACCTTTGTGAAAGTAAAAATGCCAAGCAATTAATACAGCTAGAATTGGTTCCTCATCTTTGGTCAAAACAAATTTATATTGCATTTTCACGTTCTGTTCTTAGTATGATGTTACTTTATTAATCATTGAGTAAAGAATAAGCTTGAGTTGGTTGAGTATAGAATCTAAAAAAAATCGTTTATCTTAAGAAAATTAGTGTTAAATGTAATTATGACAAAGTTTATAGGCAGGAATTATGATGAGCTTATCATTACGGCTCTTTTGTACTAAATATTTAATAAGATATAAAATACATTATCGGAGGTCATTCTTGCTCACTTAAGCCAAGTACATCTAATCTTTGCTACAAAAGACTAGTAAAAATGAGTATTTTTATATAGGTTGCCCTCTGTGGGAGATGGGAAACAGGAAATGTTAAGTTGTATTTTAAATCACTGTCCTCATAATACTAATTATTATTAGACTGCTTTCAGTCTTAAGCCTTGAAAGGTGCTTGGTTTACATTGCTCTCATCAGTTACAGTAGTCTTTCCTTATATTCGGGGCATATTTCCAAGGACCCCAGTGGATGCCTGCAATCGCAGATAGTACCGAACCCTATATAAACTGGTTTTTCTTATACATTCATACCTTTTCACTTAAGGAAGTGCTTTTACAAAGCTTCGCTTTGGCACGTCTAAGGTGTCAGTGCCACTACTCTTGGGCCATTGTTGAGTAAAATGAGGGTTATTTGAACACAAGTACGGCAGTACTTTGACAGTGGATCTGATAACCAAGAGGGTTACTTAGTGACTAACTTAAGGGAGTGTGTATGGTGTGGAGACGCTGGACAAAGGGATGAATCACGTCCCAGGTGGGGCAGAGCAGAGAGATGGCATGACTTTTCATCACACTACGCAGAATGGCATGAGATTTACAACTTAAAGATTGTTTGTTTCTGGAGTTAAATCATTGAAGCAATTGTCTTATCCCTTTACATTACTTAAAATATACTTCAAATACCAGGCATGCCAAAAAATGTATACACATTTTAAGGGATGTTATCTATGCTGAAGCAGTAGTTTGCCATAATCCAAAGTGTCTGGACACTGATGGCAACCACTCTGAACACCTCTTGTAATTGCAGAAGTCAAATGTGACTTGTATTCACCTTTTGGTGTCGGTGTATATTGAGTATTACAATTTTAGTAGATTTTTCCTCTCTTACAATGTGTACTTTTTTTTATATATTTATATATTTTTTTATATATATTCAGAATAGAGATTAATTTGTACTATAAAAGTGCTGAGTATAGCTGTATGATAGATAGGTCAATAGAAACTTTAAATGAATAATTTCTGTGCCAGATACAGATTACCATATCTAGACTAATGTGTTTAAATATGTCACATACAGCTGACACTCATGTTAGTCATATCAGATTCACTTACCAGTCTTTACATCAAATGATCTGGTTTCTCACACGCGTGTGGTAGGAGAAACTGGTGAGTCACATAAGTGCAGAAGTCAAAGCAAATGCCGCTCGTCTCAAGGCAGTTACTCCTAAAACATCTAAGCCCAGCAGTTAAGTCTACTTTTTCTGAAAAACAAGGCCATTGAACTTGTCTACCCTATGATAGTGGATTTTCTTAATCTGACCTCTTGTTTTCCCATTATTTCCCCAAAATAAGTAAGTGAATGGATAAAGAAAGATTTTGATAGTCTGTTTTGTATGCCCCAGACATACTCTAGTAGCCAACAACATGGATCTTGAATTTATGGTTTCCATGGCTTTATGTTCTCTGTTGTGTACTAGTACTAGGAATGCTTTTTGTTTGTTTGCTTTCCTCTCTCCACACTGGTTTTTACTTGGGGTTGGAGGGTATGGGTACAGCAGTCATTCTGGGAGTTTCCCTGCCACTCACTGCCAAACTGACATGGCTGAGGCACTAGGAATTGTAGTCCAGGGCTGCAGAAAAGGCTTTGGGGCAGAGCTCACTGCCCGTAGAGAAAAACACCCTGAGGGCTGAGCTACCTACTTTGCATAGACACAGGGCATTTTATATGATCTCACAGAAAGGTTTCATATTAGAAACCGTAATGGTGATAAAGAAACTAACTCACTGACCTGGTTTGAATTTTTTTTAAATTGTGCCCTCTGAAATTTTTTACTTTTTGCCTTAATAGCTTATTAATAAGTTAACATATATTGTGAACAAGTTAACAGCAGCTACTTTTTGTAACCTTAAAAAGGATTGCACTTTGCCTTGTTTTTGTATTCTTGTCACTTAGAAAAAATTATCAGTTGTTTTAAACTGAACATCATAAATGTACACAGTACATGATTTATGTTAAGTTTCTGAAACCTCCTCTAAAAGTTGTGTTTAAATGTAAAAATTGAATTGAGCAATCAATCTGTTGAGTTTTCAGCCTCTGCTAACCAGGTGCTTTGATAGTGCATTAAATTACTTGTTTCCAAAACGATATTTCCTTTTTTCAGTATCTATGGGTATATCAGATTGGCAGATACATGTTGCCCATATGATTTATTTTATAGGATTCTAATGTAGCAAACATCTTTGCAGTAATTTCTGCCACCACATTTGTAGTAATTTGCTTTTTTATACCAGAAAACATCTGTTGAAAGTAGTTTAGTGAGATCCTGAAGTGTTAAGAAAAATGTATTATTTTTTAAAGATCTATGAAACTCAAAGAAGATTACGGTTTTTTCTTGGATGTTTGGTTTTTGTTCTTTTCATTATTAAGTGCTTTTTTTTCCTACCTAAATTGGAGAATATGCCAAGTAATTTTATGTTTTATTTTTTTACAGTCATTCTCATTTTACAAATAAAACTGGCTCCAAAAGTTACTGGTTAATGTGTATTTCTGACATACAGCAAATTCTTGGAGGCCAAACCAGGAGCAGCATTAACATTTTCTGATTCCTTAGTTTTGTGTTATATTCTGTCATACCTGGAAATGTAATTATTACAGCTAAGCATTTAGTGGTTGAGAGGGGAGGTGAGTAAAGAGTATGCAGTATGCATTTGAGTAATGCCCTGGTAGTCATTTCATCCGAACGCTAGGGACCTAGTCCAGTTTATGCTGGGTCTCAGTACACTCGGCGTAGAAGTCAGTGATGCTCACTGATTCTTCAAGGAGTTTAGCCATAGAAAGAGCTGAGACTAAGAGAGTCTTCATTACAATGCAGTGAACTTTGTGTGTGTGTATTTAATCTGTAGGAAACCTGTGCTAATACCATGTGTTCTATTTTCTTTTTAGACCACAAAAAGGAAGCGTGGCTACATTAAAAATAAGCTCATTTTTAAGAAAGGCAAGAAAATATCTAAGAAGACTGTTTAAATATACTGTTCTGGTTCCTAACTTGAAGCAGTTGTCCTTGTGAGAACCGGTCTTTGCCTTTAGCTCATGTCATGTTTCACAGCAACAGAGGGTACAGAACCATCACTGGTCCAGGTTAATGTACAAAATTTTCTGGCAATGCCTGATTTAAAAAATAAAATTGGCTTATTGAGAATAGCTGTTTTCGATTTGTAATGTGAAGCAAGACAGAGCACTGCTGTAAATGTCTAACAGCAGGGTGTTTTTTTTTTTTATTATTATTGGTACATTTATCCTTCAAATCTGAGAATTTGGACTAATTGCACCAAAGAACCTTCTAATTTGGTCCCTGGCACATGCATACTTGTCAATGTTTTTATTATTTTACAAGACTTGCATTTTATTTGAATTACCCAAATAGCAATATATAAATTACAAATGACAAAATATGATGTGAGAGCTTCTTGAACCAGTAAACTAGTACAGGTCTGAGAAAGAGGTATTAGAAACGTAATTATAATTCTTTGAATTATATTTATTTTCATGTTTTTCCAGTGCAAAGAATGTTTCATCAAATGTACATTTTTCTGTTGCTTACTGTTTGCTCTAAGAATAAGCTGCTGTTTCAAAGATGAACTTCTGAGTAACTAATTGATTCAAATAGTTTTTTTGTTGACATATTACTACTGCTGTTAGCAGTTATTTTCACCAGGTACTTAACAGAGCAGATCTCATATATTGTTCATTCAAGGGCTAAATTTATATCCTTTGGAAATCATGGCAACTGCACAGAATGTTGCTTATTACCAGGATGGAGTTTGTATCTTAGTACTGAGATTAGCACTATGTTTACATGTAAGAGATTAAGGGAAAAACCCTTAAAGTGGACAGGTGTCCAGAGTTCATCTGTGACTCTTCAAAATGACCAAGGATTTGTAAAGTTTGCCTGGACTTCTCATGTTATAACCGTTTCATCCATCACGATGATTTTTGTCGTCTGCTCCATATTTTTTAAATCCCTTAAAGCATTTGATGAAACACTCTTTAATGCTATATGCATTTTCTTACTTTTATTAAAAATGTGATGGTTGTCAAAAAATGCACTAAAAATATAAATGGAGATTGAACATGTTCACTTTTCCAGCTTATAGGCAACTTTATATAGACTTGAGAATTTTCTCCAGTTGTTTAGTAAAAGTGAAATGAGAAAGGGTTTTTCCTGCCACAAGATATAACTTTTTTTTATAAAACAAGCATAACTTACACCACTGCTTTTGGTGGAAAAGTGCAGAATAGTATGTACCTTTTATGAAGAAAAGTGTAATTTACAATATTCAGTGAGAATGTTACTGATTTTCTTTTCCAAAGTGTAGAATATTCTTTGATTTATAGAATTCATTTTGACCCAGATGATGGTTCTTTTACAGACCAATAAAATGGCTGAACATTTTCACAAATAAAGTGTAACTAAATCTGGATTTCTGATACCTTGTCATTTGGGGGATTTTATTTTACTTTGTTGCTTTAAAATTCGATGCAGAGACATTGTTGACTGTAGGGGAAATAAAATTAATTCAAGTTTTGTGTTAAGTGTGTTGTCTTTTACAAATCTTCTGTTTTTCAAAGGAGTTAGAGTACTGAACACATCCTTCCTTGTTCACTTTTACAAAGGTTTTAGAGAATACGTGTAGAAAAGAAGTGCTCAGTCAGTTCAATTTAGACCTAACTATTTTGTTTTTCCTTATTTTTACCCCAGAATGAAAAAGTTGTTTTTTTATCAGTTAGTTAGGGGGAGAACACCTAGATACATAGGAATTTTGTCTCCATTAAATGAGGATAAGACTCTAACAAAAGCCCTGCTTCATAAAGTTCTGGTAGTTAATCTTCATTGTAGAATTGTCTCATTGAGAGCAGGAATGATCGATCTCTCACCTCTCTGTTTTAGGGATCACCATTTTGATTCAGTGGGTTGCCTCAATAAAACACCATACTGTAACAACATTTGGTGATTTTTATTGTAGCAAAGAAGTGAAATTATAGTAACTTAAATACATTGGAATATAGAATAGTTGGCTCAGAATATTCTTTAGATCTCTAAATTCATTTCATGTGTGATTACCAGCACTGTACATCACAGGGTGAGGTATTAAATATCAAGACCTCCAAGTTTTATACTGTACAACAGCTTTTGTTTTTGTTCCATGTCTTAGAATTGAAGTTTGTAATATAAATTAGGCAGTGCGGCAGCAAGTGCAAAGATAAAACAGTTTTCAAACTTATATTGTTACCTACCTGAGTTTGCATTTGTAGGATTTTACTTCATTTTGAATCCCTAGTCCATAACCAAGAGGTCAGTATCCTATAGAGTATTGCTATTTCCATAGCTGAGGCGCCGTAAGATCATCAAATCTGGAGCTACTGGACCATTTTTAATTTTTTAATTGTAATATATAACAAAATTTACCATCTTAACCATTTTAAAATGTACAGTTCAGTAGTGTTGAGTACATTCGTGTTGTGCAATAAATCTCCAGCATTCTCTTCATCTTGCTGGAACCGCTGCTGCTCAATGGTGGGTTTTGTCAGACATTTGCCTTGTTGCCTGTAATACTCACCCAAGGTAGGTGGAATAATAGATAAATGTAGAGCTCAACAAGCAGTCTGCAGCTGAGACCTAGAAAATTGAGACAGCAACCAGTAAAGAAATGTGATGTCCACTGTTTGTTTTAAATTAAACTTTTTTAAAAAATGTAACAGAACACAAATATGTACGTGGTCTGACAGCGAATTCATTCTAGAAAAAGTGCTGCATACCTCATTGCTGAATATCACTACAGTAACCTTAGAAATACTCCCCTTGGAAAGCTATGCACTGACGCCAGAGCTTAGTCCACCCTTTAAAGCAATTTTGGAACTCTTTCTGGAATGGCCATCAGAGCTGTCGTATTACCCTTGATGTCCTGAATGTCATCAAAATGCCTTCCTCTCAATATTTCCTTTATGTTCTGGTAAAGAAGTCATTGGGGGCCAGATCCGGTGAGTAGGGAGGGTGTTCCAATACAGTTATTTGTTTACTGGCTGAAAACTCCCTCACAGACGGTGCCATGTGAGCTGGTGCGTTGTTGTGATGCAAGGGCTCCTTTGGGACCATTTTTACACACCCTTTCTCATGCCGAGATTTTCAGGTAAGATTTTCCTAACTTTATCAATGTTTACTTGGTCTGCTGTGCTTCTCACAGCCGATGATTTTGACGCACAATTCGATTAATTTTTGCAATGTTTTCATCAGTTATGCTCGTTACTGGCCACCCTGACCTCTCTTTGTCAGTGACATGTTCTCTCCCCTCAGAAAAACATTTAATCCATTTGTTCACTGCTGTTTTCTTCATGGCATTATCCCCATAAACTTGGACTAACACGTCCCTGATTTCACTTGCCAAGTTTAACAAGAAATTTAATGTTTGTTCATTGCTCTAATTCAAGCTCAGACATTCTCACGACAGCACACAAAAACACAACAATAAACGCCACTCAGTAAGACACCGCCACACATCGACACAAACACAGCTGTGAGACAGATATACCAAGGTTATGAAACCTTACTGAGCTGTTTATACAGTGCTGCCAATGTACGCGCACGGTGACAAGTTTGCAAACTGAATTGTCAGACCTCGTATACTCTCAGTGTACACAAACAGCTCTGTAACCGCAATCCCAGTCACTAGCATAGAACAGTGCCAGTATTCCAGAAACTTCATGCCCCCTGCCGGTCACTGGCCTATCCCAGTTCCCCTCCAGAAGTTAATCACTGGCCTTGCTGTTAAGGTAATTACTTTGATTTCTTGTTTTAACACTTTTAAGTATTTCCATACATACTGTTCAATTGTATCTATTCTTTCAACAATATGGGTTTTTTTGTATCTAGCTTCAGTTTTTGTGAAATTCATCCAGAATATTGCATGCAGCTGTAAGTTTGTTTTTGTTGATATATATGAGTATAAAACAATGTATACAAGTGGACACTGGTCAACGTTGCTCAAGCAGTAGTTCGCCGTCATCAGAAGTGTCTGGATGCTGATGGTAACCACTTTGAGCACCTCTTGTAATTGCAGAAGTCAAACGTGACTTGTATTCGTCTTTTGTTAGTATATATTATTACAATTTTAATAGTTTTTTCCTTAAAATATGTATACTTTTTTTGGTACCTCTGTATACAGTATTCTCCTATATGTTGTCTCCCTGGCCCTCTTTCTACTCTCTCCCCCTCCCCACATGCCCCATTCTATTGTTGATGTGTATTTGCGTTGTTTCTAATTTGAGGATATTACAAATAATGCTATAGGAATATTTTGCATCTCTCTTGGAAGTTATGCACATACATTTTTGTGGGTATTTACCTAATAAAGTAGAATTGCTAGGTAGAATATGAATGTTTTCGTTACTCCCAGATCCTAATCAGCCTTTGTCCATCTTTAATTTTGCCTTTCTGGTGGATGAATAATAATTTCTTGAGTTAAATTTGTTTTTCTACATTACCAATGAAGTTGGCCATTTGGAAATCCCCTTTTTATACGGCTTTGGTTCTAGCCCATTTTTTTCTGATGGTTTTTCTTTTTTAAATTTATTATATTAGTAAGAGTTCTTTATATATCCTGTATATAAACCTTTCATCATTACAAAATGCCTGGAATTCATTATTTTAATGTCTTATTTTTCAATCTCTTGTCTGCCTTAAGCTTTGTGTGTCCTATTTAAAAATTCTTTTCCTAACCTGAGGTGTGAATAGTCTCATATTTTCCAGAAAATTGTTTATACTTAGCTTAGAAATTCATTTGTTGAGTATACTGTAAATTGTTTTATGTTTGGGGTTTTGTTTTGCATGTGTATACCTAATTGTCCATATACCATTTATTGAAAAGACCATCCTTTTCCTATAGCTGTGCAGTAGTCCTTTGGCAGTAAACCAAGTATTTGTATGAGTCTGTCTCTTGATCCTGTATTTTATAGAGTGCTTAGCTTTGTGTGTTGACTTAATGTAACTTGAAGATAGTTAAGGTACGGTAAAGCAAATCTCCCACACCCACCTTGTTTAAATTTCTCTTGGCTGTTTATGTTCCTTTGCTTTTTCATATAAATTTTAGAATTAACTTATCAGTTACACCAAAGAAAAAAACAAGAACCTTTTTGGAGTTTTAACTGGGCATTGCAACTATATTTGGGGAAAATTGACACCTTTAAAATATTGTCTTCTATGAACATGGCATATCCTTTGATTTATATTGGTCTAGGTCATCTTTAATTTCTGCTTTATATTTTTAAAATAGGTCTTGCAATTTTTGTAATTTTTAATATAAGGTATGTTATTTTTGATAAATACTGTCTTATAAAATTTTATTTTCCAATTGTCAGTAATATAGAAAATTTGGTTTTATATGTCAAAATTGTACTCGACAATGTTAAATTCATTCTGATAATTCAGATTTATTATAAAAATGCCATCATAATTGCGGAATAATGGCAGTTTTATTTATTTGTTTTTAATGGATGCATATTTAATTTTCTAGCTTTTTCTGCACTGGTTAGGACGTCCGGTAATGTACTACATAGAAAAGGTAAACTTGTCTTGTTCCCTAAGTTTACTGTACATTTTCTATAGATATCTTTGGTCAAATTGAGAACACATTTTTCCCAGTTTGTTATGAGTTTTTTTATCATGAAAGAGTTTTGTTTTATGACGTGTTTTTTTTCTTAATTTATAGAGCTGATGCTGATTTTTCTCCTTTACTGTAAATAGTGTAAATACTGTAAATATAGTGAATTACAGAGACTTTCTGTTCATAGTGTAAACTAAATTTGCATTCCTGAAATAATGATCAGTGTTTGATAGAATTTGCTGGTATAAACCATTTGGGCCTAGATTTTTCTTTGTGCAAAGGTTTTTAATTAGAGATTCAGTTATTTTATAGACAGGATTGTTTGATTTTTCTATTATGTCAGTTTTGGTAAGTTATTTTTAAGGAATTGTCCATTTAATCTAAATTTTCAAATAGATTAAAGTAAACTTATTGCTAATATCACTTAATGGTTATCTTAATGTGTACTTTTCACTCCTAAGATTTGTTTTTTTTCCCTTGCATCCGTTTCAGTTTCTGTCTCTTCTCCCTCATTATATTGCTCCTCATTTTCCTTCAGTTTTTATAAGTTTTCTTAGCTTTTTTTTTCTTTCTTAGACTAGTTTATGGCTTTGTTGACACTTTCTACAGTGTTTTTTATTTCATTAATCTGTGTTAGTTTCCTTGGAGGAGAGATATTCTTTTTAACTAGTGTGTTGATTTTTTCTTTTCCTAATATATGAATTTAAAGTTACACATTTACTCCAAACATAGTTTAAGTTCCATTCTCACAAGTTTTGATGTCAACGGTCATTCGGTTTAATGCATATTTTAATTTCCATTGTAGTTTCTTTGAACCATGGGTTTTTTGATGTATATTTCTTGAGTTTTGAATACGGTGGTTTTCTAGTCTTTTATTATCAATTTCTATCTTAATTGCATTGTAGTCAGATACTCTTGATTATAATCCTTTAAAAATGGTTAAAATTTGCTCTGTAATCCGTGTGTGTGTGTGTCCGTGTCCATATCCCTGAAACTTGTTCTGTTATTTGCTGAGAAGGATGTGTTGTAATCATTTACTATTATAAATTTGCCTACTTCCTCCTTGAACTGTCAATTTTTTTCTTTGTATGTTTTGAACCCATATTATTGGATAGGTATGCTTTTGGAACTTTTTTGGTAAATTGAACCTTTGATATTTTTGCAAATATCAGACTTTATTTTCAGTAGTTTTTTGTTAGCCTATTTTGTCTGATCAATAATAGTGTTGTATTAGCATTCTTAAGATGTTTGCGTGATGTATCGTTTTCATCCTTCTAAGGCATCCTACTTTGGATTTGTTGAGCTTTTAACTTTGTAGCATGTTGATTTTCATTCGTGTTTTTTTTTTTAAGTTCTCAGTCATCTCTTTAAATATTGCTTCTTCCCCATTCTCACTCTGCTCTCCTTCTGAGACTCCAGTTAAACATAATTAGACCTTTGTTGGCAGTATATCTTTCCTTTTGCCTGTCCATTCTGTGTATTTTCTCCTGATTCACTTATCATTTATGGCTAATTTGATATAAAACCCACCCATTGAGTTCATTTTACTTATTTCATTTTTTAATTCTAGAATTTATCTTACGCCTCTCCAATCCTGTTGTTTCTTTTCATGGTTTACAGGAATATGAAAAATAAGAGACCTGTGTCAGTGGCAAACTAACCATTTTGTATCTTTGGTCTATATAATAATTTTTAGGTCATTTTGTATCTTTGGTCTATATAGAAATAATTTTTAGGTCTGTAATCTATTGAGTTAGTTTTTGTATATGGCTTGAAGTATGGGTTTTATTTTTTGTTCAGTTCAGCCAACACCATTTGTTGAAAAGACTTACTTCTCCCATTTAATTGGTACCACTGTAGAAAACAAACTGATCAAAATGTGTTGATCTATTTCTGAATCCTCTGTTCTGTTCTATTAATCTGTGTGTGTCCTCAGGTAATGTGAGTTCTACACCTTTGTACATGGCCTTTCAATACTTAACCCTGGGTCCACAGACATACACTATGTATCTTGGGCACACGAGATCGTATGGTCACCGAACCTACAACTGACATAGGATTAATATCCAGGATATGTAAGCAACTCTTGGGAAAAAAACACAAGATTTTGATTAGTCCTTAACAGAAGAAATCTAAACGGCAAATGTATTAAAAGGAACCTATCTACTAGGTTAGCTAAATTGTGCAAATAAATGTTAGAAAGGACGTGCAAAAACAAACTCAGACGTTGCCAGTAAGAACTTAGTAACACTCTGGAAAACTGTTCAGCATTCGCTGACACAGTTAAAGCTATGCCTCCCCATGACCCAGCGGTTCTTCTAAGTCTGTAAAAAAATCGCTAAGATAAATGCATAGCAGTATGTTCATATAAATGCATAGCAGTATGTTCATATAACGGAATAGTACAGAAGGAGAAAGAATGAATGACACTTACGAGGAATAACATTCCATTTATATTCCATTTATGTACAGTTCAAAAATAGGCAAAACTAATACATGTCGTTTAGGAAAGTATACATAGTATAAAGCTATAAAGCAACACAGGACATGATTACCAACAAAGTTCACCAGAGGATGGGGGGAGAATATTGAGGGCTTTAATTAGGAATAGATTATGTTAGGGAGATTCTGAAGTGATGGCAGTGTTTTTTTTTAGTATCTAAATTTATTCAAAGCAAAGTAATATACCTTTATAAAGTTTTTTATTTTTTTAATTACAATTGACATACAATATATTAGTTTCAGGTGTACAACATAGTGATTAGACATTTCTATAACTTACGAAGTGATCTCCGATAAGTCTAGTACCCACCAGGCACCATACATAGTTATTATAGTACTGTGGACTATATTCCCTATGCTGTATTGTTCCTCCCCGTGACTATTTTGTAACTGCCAATTTATACTCCTAATCCCTTCACCTTTTTCACCCATCTCTCCCAACCCTGCTCCCATCTGGAAACCATGTTTGTCCAGTGTATCTGGCTTTTTCATTTGTTTTTTTAGATTCCACATATAAGTGAAATCATATGGTATTTGTCTTTCTCTGATTTATTTCACTTAGCCATAAATACCCTCTAGGTCCATCCATATTGTCGCAAATGGCAAGATTTCATTATTTTTTATGGCTGAGTAATAGTCCATTGTATGAATGTATCACGTCTTTATCCATTCCTCTGTTGATGGACATCTAGGTTTCTTCCATATCTTGGCTGTTGTAAATATTGCTGCATTGAGTAGGAGTGCATATCTTTTTGAGTTAGTGTTTTGGATTTCTTCAGATAAATACCCAGAAGTGGAATTGCTGAGTCATATGGTAGTTCTGTTTGTAATTTCTTGAGGAACCTCCATACTCTTCCACAGTGGCTGCACCAATTTACAATCACACCAACAGTACACGAGGGTTCCCTTTTCTCCACATCTTCGCCAAAACTTGTTTCATTGATGATAGCCATTCCGACAGATGTGGGGTAATATCTCATGGTGTGTTTTTCTTTTTACTTTTTTTAATTGTTTTTGTTTTTCATTGTGGTTTTAATTAGCATTTCCTTGATGAGTGATGTTGAGCATCTTTTCATATGTCTATTGGCCATCTCTATGTCCTCTTTGGAGAAATGTCTGTTCAAGTCCTCTGCCCATTTTTTAATCGGATTTGTTTTTTTTGGTGTTAAGTTGTATGAATTAGTTCCTTATATGTTTTTGGATATTAATCCCTTATCAGACATACCATTGGTGACTTATCTTCTCCGATTTAGTAGGTTGTCTTTCATTTTGTTGATGGTTTCCTTCACTGTGCAAAAACTTTTTAGTTTGATGTAATTGTGATCTGAGAAGATGGTTGATATTTCAGTCATTTTAAATTTAGTGTGACTTGTTTTGTGACCTAACATGTGGTCTCTCCTGGAAAATGTTCCATTGGCACTTGAAAAGAATGTATATTCTGCTGCGTTTGCATGAAATTTCCTAAAACTATCAATTAAGTCCATCTGGTCAAATGTGTCATTTAAGGCCATTTTTCCTTGTCAAATGCCGTTTGTCTCTTGTTATAGCCCTTGTTTTAAAGTCTGTTTTGTCTGATATAAACATTACTACCCCAGCTTTTTTTTTTATTTACATTTGCATAAAACCTTTTTAAGTAAGAAATGGAAGATGACATAAATCAATGGGAAAAAATCCTGTGTTCATTGATTAGAAAACAATACTGTTAAGATGACAGTACACATGGTAATTACACTACAGAGTCAGTGCAATGCTTATCAAAATTCCAAGGATGTTTTTAGCAAAAATAGAAAATTCTATCCTAACATTCATATGAAATCTCAAGTGACCCCTAGTAGCCAAAACAATCTTGAAAAAGAAACAAGTTGAAAGTCTCACTTCCTGATTTCAAAATTTACTACAAAGCTAAGTAATCAAAAGAGTGTGGTACTGGCATACAGACAGACATAGATCAATGGAATAGAAATAGTCCAGGAACAAACTTTTGCACAGTCAAATAATTTTTGATAAGGGTGCCAAGACCATTCTATGGGGGAAAAGTTTCTTTCAACAAATGGTCCTGGGAAATCCAAACAGTATATGCAAAATAATGAAGTTGGACTCTTACCAAATACAATATACAAAAATGAATTTTATACAAAAATGAATTTTAAATGGATCACAAACGTAAGAGCTAAAACTATAAAACTCTTGGAAGAAAACAGGGCGAAAGCTCAGTGAAATTAGATTTGGCTATGATTTCTTGGATATCACAACAAAAGCACAAACTATGAAAGAAAAATAGAGAAACTGGACTTCATTTAAATTAAATACTTTTGTATATCGGAGGATACTGTCAGTAGTGAAAAGGCAATTCACAGAACGGGAAAATTATTTGCAAAACATATAAAGGATTAATATCCAGAATATATAAAGAACTCCTACAATTCAAGATATAAAACAACCCAATCAGAAAATGAGCAAAAAGCTTAGACCAGACATCCCTCCAAAGAAGATATACAAATGGCCAATAAACACTTGAGAAGATGCTCAGCACTAATCGTTAGGGAAATGCAAATCAAAGCCACAATAAGATAGCATTTCGCACACATGAGGATGGTTATTATAAAACCAAACCAAAAATACAAATGGCAGAAAATAACAAGTATTGGGGAAGATGAAAAATTCAAATATTTGTGCATTGCTGGTGGGATTGCAAAAAGGTAGTCCCTGTGGAAACTATAGCAGGTCCTCAAAAACTTAAACATGGAATTTTCATATAAAGCAGTACTTCCACTTCTGGGTATATATCTCCAAAAGTATTGAAAGCAGAACTTGGAGATACCATGTTTATAGCAGCATTAGTCACAGTAGCCAAAAGATGGAAACAACACAAATGCTTATCTATGGGTAATTAGACAAACAAAAGTGATATATATACATATAATGGAATATTATTCAGCCTTAAAAAGGAAATTATGATGAAACTTGAACACATGCTAAGTGAAATAAGCCAGACATGAGAAGAAGACAAGTATAGTGTCATTCCACTTACCTGAGGTACTTTGTTGTATGAGGTACAGTAGTCAAATCATAAAAACAAAATAGAATGGTGGTTGCTAACTGTTACAAAGAGTGGGGTGGAATGAGGAGTTACTGTCTAATCAGTACAGAGTTTGGACAGATAGAACTCAGCAAAAAATAAGTAGAGCAACTCCTAACAACTTGGATTGGCCTAAAAAAATAGCTCCAATAAACAAACTAGGATATAATTCCATTAGTACAAAGTCCAAAAATCGGCAAAACCAAGCATGTTCTTTAGAAACACACAGATAGTATGTATGGAGACAGGGAAAAGACCAAAACCCAAAAGGATGATTACTCTAGGACTCAGGACACTGGTGGTGTCACGTCTGGAATCGAAGCAATACAATTTTATAGGTGTACAAATGTGGCTTTTAAGGTTACTGGCAAACAGGTTTCTTAAATAGTGAATACATGGTGCTTATAATTCGTGGAGCTGTAATGTTTTATGCAAATCTGTATTTGATATATAACAGTTTTGTAAAAGGCAATAAACACACCCCTCCCCCCTACACACACACAGAATGAAACTTCTCAGTGTTTATTTACCAGATAGTTTATACTTTGAAGTCAGACTGGAAAATTTAATAACACCAAAGTGATTACTTTTTAGTCTTCTCATTGAGGATTTTTTTTTTTTCAAAATAGCATCTATTCTGTTTTCCTTCTCAGTAGTTCCAAACATTTTATTCTCTCAGATATCGTAAGATGATGGACCTAAACAGACCTACATTATGATTTTGCTAGTTAAATATTCTTTTTTTTTTATAACTGCTTGTTTAATCATTCAATTTCATGAACATCTAAATGCTAAACAGACTCCAAAATAAAGACCAATTTGTAAAACTGGGCCATTTTAATGTTCTTTACAATAGAATAAATAGTTCTCTTGACTGCAGACATGTAAGCTGTTTGGTACTCAGAAACATCACAGTAAAGGCGGTTTTCTTGATTGATGTATAATCTTCAGTAATTATAAGGAGTTACTTGTATGAACTGCTGTCAAACCAGTAAGACTGCATTTATGCATCCATCATTTTCAGGATTGTTGGTAACCTGGGCATATTTTCCCCAAATAACGTTGCCTCCTTGTGTCACAAGGCCCAACTCGCTCACGTTCACCTCAATGACTGTACCTTTGGTAATAACACCCAAAGTTGTATAAAGTGGGGATGAGGGATTCTTTTTTACACCAAGGATTGGCAGGCAAAAGGTAGCTTTCAGTTCAGGATGTGTTACATGTGCCTTCTTGAAACGTAAGCCCATTGGCCTAATGAGTCTTTCATATTTAGGTGGTTTTCGAGTAAAGCCATCTCCAGCAAAGCAGACTTTAGTAACCATCCTCTTCCATGCTTTCTTCTTTCTCTTCCCTGTTCGAATAACTTTTAATACCTCTGTTTCTCCCTGGGCACGAACTTTGGGCAGAGGACCTTCCCATTTTCCCGCTTTTTCTTTACGTTTTTGTTTAATCATATTGGAAAGTACTTTAGCTCGAGACTGTCCCTCTCTGTCCAGTAGATAGGCAGGTACTGCTCCTTGTGGAGTCTTTTCATCATCCTTTTGTTTGGTGTTTCTCTTTTCATGCATCTTGATAGTCTTTTTCATCTGTATTTTCTCAGCATGGCGTTGTTTATGGTAGAGTTTAGCTTTGAGACCAATCATCTTTTTTGCCTTCTTTGAACGTTCATGAGCTTCTCGACCTTCCTTCTTTCTCTTTTTCTCATGGTAATCCAAACGATATCCATAGCGCTTCCGGTGTAACTCAATATGTTCATTTTGTGGCATGGTTACGACCGCGCAGACGCCAGGCGCAGTCCCCTGGGCGCAAAGCAGCTCTCAACTTGCGGGTCTCAAACTCGAGAGCCTACTCCATGCAACTGGCGACAGGAAAGGGTAAATATTCTTATGAACTTGTAACAAAATATCCATAAATAAGTTTTATCTGGTAGATATTTCTGTGTTTGAAACACTGTTTTGATGTAAATAGATTCCTGTTCACATCAAATTAATACTATCTCACCAAAAAAATTTAAGCTCATTCAGAGCCACCAATTCCAACAGAACTTTTGAATCCCTAATAAAACACAGACACAGGTATAGTATTTAATCGAAATATATTTGTCTAATATCTACAAAGTGTGAACAATTGGTCTTAGGAAAGCAGACAAAAGGCACAAAATTAGTATTACTACAGAGAAGCATTCATGCTACTGGATTTTATAAATAGTCTCAGAGTGGCACAGTAAAAAATAAATTAAGCATTGAGCAAAAATCAAATACATCATTTTTTCCTTGTTTTATATTCTAGTCATGTCTTGACCTCATTTGTAAAGGCTGAGGACTGAAATTCAACTGAAACCATGGAACACCTGTGCAGGCTTTATGGATGTTTTAATCACAGTGGTTTTCTTGTGGAGTTTGGATCAAATAATAGAGGTGCGCTAAAAAGAAAAAAAATCCACAGGAAATTCTTTCCTCTTTCCCCAAACTAGATATAAGATTGAGGCTGTGATGTGCACGTTTGTATATGGAGGCGTGTATGTAATGTCTTAAGCCCTTTTTTGTCATAAAAGTAGTGAAGTCTCCATGTGACTTGTTTTCTACTGTAAAAGAAGCAGCTTCTGAAAAGTGTGTGACTAGTACTTTGAGCACGAGAAATTGTCAGAAAGGTTTCGGGGCAAGTAGAGGGGAGGAAAATTCCAAGGTGGGCCTGGCCCTAGGCTCTCCCAGAGGTGCTCCATCCTGGAAGGCTCTGGCAGAAACATTTAATAGCTTCCTGCCCACTTCCCATCCAGCAGGAAGTAGCAGGTTATCTTTTGTGAGTGTGGACAAACAAAATGCTGAAGTGTGGAGGGAGGTGGGGATCACAACAATAATTTTGAAATGACAGCCACTTACATTTCTACCAGGAATGAGCCACTTTCTACCAGATGGATGTCAACTAGGCCATGCCAATTCACCTGGGTTTTGACAGGAGTTGACTACATGAGAATACCTGTGTGAGTGCAAAACATTTTTGGCAAAGTGAAAAATAGAAAACACCAAACCTCATAGGATAAAAAGGAGCTCATAATTACCCACTTAAATCTTGGTAAGTGCAGTATTTACATGTGTAATAATACCCAGCAGACATATACATAATGCATGTGTGTGAACACGTAGTATGCCGAGAGCTCACACACAGACCTGTGTACACACATATGCCCCAAATGGCTCTTGAATAAGTTCAATCCTATAGTAGAGTTTGGGGGTGCATTTTCACAGTATATAATGTCTCTTGGGTACCATTTCTTGAATGATATCAAGAGGTCTCCATGAATACCAGCAGAATTTTGATACTGTACCACTTTAATTCCTACAAAAGCAGGGCTCTTTCTGAAGGCTCTGTACCTCTACCCCATCAGTATGCCTTCCAAAGGGGATTGAAGTAGACCCAGCCGTCACCCTGTAAGAGAAGGAAGGAGACATGACATGGAGACCTCTCGGCAGGCAAAGGGGAGAAGGTAGGAGAGTCCCAGCCCCTGCTGCTGGAAGCTGAGCGCCCCAGCAGTGGCTGGGAGCTCCGTTCAGGACATGACCATTGTGTGTGGTGTGTCTGCCTTGTTCCTGGTCGATGTCTCTCAGCCCTGCGAGGCCACTAGTCTCACCTTTCCACCTCAGCCCAGTTGCCTTTTGGTGCCCGTATGATCTTCACATCGTGGCATTTCAGTAGGACACCCCACAAAATGACCAAAATAACAGAAGAAGAGGGGATTTGTTGGTTTACTTTAAGGAAGATGAGTTGGTAAAAAGAAAAAAGCCCTTGGAAATGGCAGGACAGGAAAAAGGGGATGTTGGATGAACAGACAGGAGAGAAAAGGCAAAGGCCTGCATAAGAGGAATTTGCTCCAACCAGTGGTTTACAGCCCACCAGCCTGGGGCAACTGCCTAGGCCAGGCTCTCCAGCAGGTCAGTCAGCACACAGGAAAGTGACACCAATCACGTACGTGTTTCCCCTAAAATCAGACCTAGCCAGACTCAGCTCTAATGTGTCTTTTGGGGCAAAAATTAATATAAGACCTGGTATTATATTATTATAGTAAAAGAAGACTGGGTCTTATATTGATTTTTGCTCCAAAAGACGCATTAAAGCTGATAGTCCGGCTAGATCTAATTTTCGGGGAAACATGGTATCACTGAGAAAAAAGCAAGAAGCAAAACGGTGTACACACGCCGGTTCTAGACTAGAAGGGAATACACTGAATGGTCACAATTCTGGTTTTGGGGTGATTTGTATCCTTTACATATCCTCAAACCTTCTGTTATGAACATAGTGGCTTTTATCAATCCCAGCAGGAAGAATTAGTCATTTTGTGTTTTAATGTGCAACTTTCCACGGAAGCCAGGCAAACTAGTCTCAGAGAGACCAAATCAACATCACAGAAGGATCCTAGAGGGATTCTGTGATGGTTCGTTTTATGTGTCAGCTTGGCTGGCCACGGGGTGCCCAGAGTAACATGACTTCTGGATGTTTCTATGATGGTGTTATGGATGAGATTCTTATTTGAATTGGTGCACTCAGCAAAGGAGAGTCCCCTCCCCAGGGCCTAAAAAGATAAAAAGGTAGAGGAAGGAAGAATTTGCCCTTTTTTCCTGCCTCACTCCTTCAATTGGG
Source organism: Rhinolophus hipposideros (assembly GCF_964194185.1). Classification (NCBI taxonomy): domain Eukaryota; kingdom Metazoa; phylum Chordata; class Mammalia; order Chiroptera; family Rhinolophidae; genus Rhinolophus; species Rhinolophus hipposideros. Next base: position 49,683,310 of record NC_138060.1, read on the forward strand.
ACATCTCATCTTCTCTGAGATGAGCCCTCTCTGAGCTGCGTTCCCCTGGTCCTCAAGCCTTCAGACTTAGACTGGATTGCACCATTGGCTTCCTGGGGTCTCCAGTTTACAAACGGCAGATCCTTTGCAGCCTCTGCAATCTCGGAAGCCAGTTCCTCATAATAAATCTATATGTATTTATGTCTCCTATTGGTTCTGTTTCTGTGGAGAACCCTGACTAATACAGATTCACCTCACCTGGGCAAGACTGCCAGACAGGGTTCCCACTCCGCCTCATAAAGGCAGAATCTCCCCAAGCAGGCTGCCTGTCTGAGCCAGAATCCAACCCTGGAGTCTCCATTCAGTCCACAGCCCTAGCTCTGGGGGACAGCGGCTGTTTCCTGCTCCTGACCAGAGGTCACTACCTCACCCCACAGTTTTCTAGCTACACAGAACAACCCTTCCTTGTAGTATAAATCAGACAGCAGCACCTGCGCCAAAAAAAGGCCAGACATAATTTCAGTTGGCTCTCAGTGTTTAACTGTTTTAAGATTATGTCACACCAGTGAATAACAGATTTCTCATTAAAATCCAGATTTCTGGCTTCTCGTGATGAACTGGACAGTTTGTGATCACCTGGGAGTAAGTGGCATCTCACCCTTGGGTTGTGGACTCTCACATCTGCCCCAGTCCTTGCCCGCCTGTTGCTCTCATTGATGCTGCCAGGCTCCTGAGGGTCCTGCCTTAACAACTGTGGCTCCTACACTTGCAGTATTTCCAGTTCTGTTCTCAGAATGCTCCCTAATTGCTCCACAAGCTACTTCAAAAGTATAAGGGCCTCAACTGGGCACACAGTGCCTTACTCACTTACCCCGTGGGTGGGCAGTCATGTGGATATAATTTCTGCCTTCCAGTGTCACTTTCCTGGATGACAGCAGCAGCATTTTAGGGACAGGACTCACTGGCCTGTCCTAGCATAACCATCCCGTGTGGCCCACAGGAGGCAAAGCTCTGAAAGGCAGCGCTCAATTACAAAGGTTCTAGCCCACCCCGTGTGGAGATGGGCCGTGAGGGGCTTCATGACTGACTTGTTGTGAATGACAAAGTAGCAGGGGGTATGACTGGTGATTTTTGTTTGTTTTGTTTAAGTAGGACAGCATCCAAGTCTGCAGTCCCATTCCTTGCCCTCCCTGGCAGGCTGATGGGCTTCTCTGGTGGAGGCTGCCAGAGGGGCAGTGCCAGGTGCTCAGTTCTGCCCACAGAACAGCCTGCCCCAAAGCTGGAGCCAGAGCCAAGCTGCCCCAAACCTTCCCAGGACCTCCCCTGCCCTGTCCTCTTTCATCCAAACCGCTGCATTAGCCAGACAAATCCATCTGCCCCTCACCCAGGACTAGCGCCTAATGACAGACAGCAGAGTTACCTCCTGGATAAAATACTTGGGCTGCCACGGGGTGCGGAGGCTTTCTCTTTTCCGTTCTTCCACCCGCTGCTTTTCCTCCAGGCGCCGCTTTTGCTCAGTGGCAGCGTCTATGTCCCCGAGCCTCAGGTATCGGGTCACCTCCCGCCAGAGGTTCCTGGGGATGCGTGGAGGAGAGGAAAGCATCAGGCACGGACAGCAGGTTTGAGGATAACCATCCTCGGCTAGGAGGGGGTATCTGGGCAGGCCGTCTGTAGGGGTAGCGCATTCCCGGTGCCTCAGAGACCCCTAGAGCCAGGACTTGAACCCAGGGCTGCCAGGCTGTAGGTCCATGCTGTATCCACTCTCCTCTGGCCTGAGCAGCACGCCTCTCGGTGTCTAGGGATTGAATCTAGTAATAACAGCAGTAGTGAGCAGTAGTACTATTACTGCTTTAAACAGCAATAACAGCAGGCGCTTACGTGGCATTTACCATATTTCGAAGCATTTTATATATAAACTCATTTAATCATCACAAGAACCCAATGATACAGATGCTATATTGTCATCCCATTTTAAAGAGGAGAAAAATGAGGTCTATAGAAGATGAAGTGAATTGCCCAGGGTCACCAAACTGGTAGATACAAACAATGGCTGCTTTCCCACAAGGGAGCCTGGCCTTAGGAGGTACAGACCAGGGTGAGCAAGTGTGAGTGTGTTCGTGCTGCAGGCTTGTCATCTCCCCCGCGTCTACATGGAAAGTGACGTCTCTGCCGCATTCATTCGTTATAGAAGCCCATCTAGAGTGCTCCCGTTTAATGGGCAGCTTTCCTCAGAAGTGTGCCAGGACCATCCCTGATTCATACACTTGTAGAGGGTGAGGAAAAGAACTGAGGGAGAGCAGGACACCACCACCCATGCACGTCCTCACTTAAATACATCAGGACACGTGGGATTTCACAAAAGAGGAACCACCTGAGCCGGTTCGTTAGACCCTGGGCCAGGGAGCACTCCCACAGCCCTTGACCCTGACCACGGGAGGCCCTCACGGAGCAGGAAGCTTGAGCGCTGGCAGGATCAGACTGGCTGCCAGCAAAGCGAGAAGGGATCGGAGGAATTAACGAGGGTCGAGCTCCTGCAAGCCCAGCCTGCCCACCGGACCTGCCCCGAGTCCCACGGTACAGAGACCCAGAGAGGCTGAGGCTCTGCCTCCCATTTTACAGCAAGAAACTTCTGAAACTAGGACATAGAGCCAGCTCTGACGGGCCTCAGCCCTTGCTCTTGCTACTGTGCCCTGATAACTGACAAGAGGGGAAAAAGACTGGCCAAAACGGTACAGTGAGGGGAGGGGAGGAAAGTGAGGGGCTGAGTGCTGGCTCCTGTCAGTCTTTTTCATCACCCACATCCTCAACACACATCTGGTGCTGAGGGAGGGGCTGAGCACAAAGACATCCAGAGGGGTAGGGGGCTCTCAAGGGCAGGCCCTCCCATGATACGTCCCAAGTTTAGAGAGCAGAGAACCCCCAAGGACTGGAAAAGGGGTGTGGGACAAGAATGGGCCCCAGGTGAAGCACTGGCCAGACATACACAGGGACCCCATCAAGTGCACTATCTGAGAGAGGGGATGGTTGGGGGCTCATCTGGGAAAGGCTCTGAACTTTAAGCCAAGAGAGAAAGCAGAAAGGTAAGGGAGCTTTCAGGTGGGGAGGATAGGAGAAGGTCAGTGAGAAAAACAAAAAGGGAGCCAAGGGGAGCCCTCCCTGAGAAGGGGGGGGGTCATGGCAAAGGGCTGGTAAGTGGCTGAGCCAAGGTGTGGCTGGCATCACTGGATACTGGCTCTGCCTTTACTCACCGGGGTCGTAATGGGGCAGGGGTTCCCCTGCAAGGAAGCTAACTGAGTGAGGCCTGGGAGCCTTACCCTGAGGCCTGGCACCACTGTGAGGGCTGAGATACGGTAACTGGGCTAACCAGTGGCCCAGCTAGCCACGTAGATGGTGCCTCCTCTGCCTCTGCAGGTAAGGCCTGGAAGACCCAGCAACGTGAGTGCGATCAGATGCTCTGAGCAGCGAGGGCGCCCCTGGACCTGCCACTCCACCTCCCATGGCTGTTTCCTCTGGAAAACAAGGTGCACTGGGCTTGATTGCCCCCTAGTTTAACCCCATGTTTCAGTAACATCCACATATATGTGACAAAAACAGGTACTCTGGTACCAGACGCCATCCCTGCTCCAGGCTGAATTCTGAGTTCCCCTGGGCTAACTGAGGCAGCAAAGAACCTTAATGAGGAGCAGCTAACCTACTCGATCCTTGCATGAACAACACTAGGGAATCAGTTTTGTTTTCAATGGTCAAACATGACACTACAGCCACGCCATGATATGAGCCAGAGTCCCTGGCTCAGGGAAGGCTTCATCAGAGGTGGTGTGGTCAAGGGGATGGCTTTCTTTCCTGACGCCATCCGTCCCCTGTCCTGCTACTACTGCCCAGTAGGCTGGGCTCCATACTCCACCCCCTACGTGCAGAACAATGACACTGAAAGCTATACAAAGGATCTACTCCTAAGTGGTGCACAGTAGAAAACGCAAATATCTCCACACTTCAGAAGAACGTGATTTCTGACCCATTTCTATTAGCTGAGCTTTCTACAGCTTCCTTGTTTGTCCCCTGGGTTGAGCCTCAAGACAACTAAGCGGGAGAGAAGCAGCCGGATCCCCACCTGGACTCCATGGGGCCCTGCTTCTCCAGAGGTCGGATCTTCTTACGGGACACCGGCAAGGTGGTCGTGTCGATGACTTTGGTCTCCCCGTTGCTGTAGGTGAACTCTAAGGTGCCGTTCCACTCCCCTTGGGCTTTACAGACAATGGTGTTCGTGGGGTTGTGCTTCACTTCTGCCGTGACCCTGGATGAAATAGGTCAAATGAACATGCTTTGAGAGATGATCGAAACACAGAGACTGACTTCAAAAGGTAGATTCACAAAAGGTAGACTCACATTTAGAGATTTGGTTTTTTTTCTTGAGGGGAGTAGGGGACGAGGAATAGTTTTTGGCTGTTTTGCTCAAAGACTAGCCCTTAACATGATGTGACCTAATGTCCTTGAGCAGAAAAAGAAGGCATTGGTGGAAAATTGGCAAGAGTTGAATAAAGTCTGTAGACAAGTTAATGGTAATATAGCAATATTCATTTTAAGGTTTGATAATATGGAAAGGTTATGTAAGTTGTTATCACGGGGGTGGAAATCCAGCAGTAAATTCAGTAAAAATAAAACAAAATATACCCTTTTCCTCCCCCACCCCACCCCCACCACCACCCCGTCCCCAAACTGCATCTAAAAGTGCTACATTTTAACCACCAAGAAAGTGTGAGTGTACGGAGAACTTTTCAATCCCTAAACAAGGTCAAATCAGACTGTGGGTCAAACACGGCTGCTCACAAGCCCACCAGAGGAGGACAGAAATGTTCACCGCACGTTCTGTACGAAGGCCGAGCAGAAACTAGCCTCTCGGCCTTGCACCAATACCTTCCAACACAGCAGCGGCTCGGAGGGACCACCTTCAGCCCGGCTTTTAGAAGACGGTTGTGGAGATTTGTGGTCTCTCGCTTCACCTGCCTGGCCTGAGGGAGCTCCAGGTCTCCAGCTCTGGGTGAACGCAGAGCCCAGCTCCATCTCTACCTTGAGGCTTGTTGCAGTCAGAGGAACAGAGCAGAATCAGGGAAGCCTGCTCCAAACAGCCAGGACTAGGAGCCAAGCTCCTCTCTTCCTAATGGCCCAGCGCAGGTTGGATTTAGTTTTCAAACATAGGCTTAGCAGCTGTGTCCCTGAGCCTGAACACAGCCCGAGTTCCTCGGTGGCGAGGCAAAAAGCTCTAGGCTGCGCACTGTGGAAGGGTGTCAGTGGTGTGCTGCTCAAGTTATAACAACCTGATTCATAGCATTTGCCAATTTCTGTGTGGCCCCATCTCAGCTGACTGCAAGCTACCAACTTGGTATGAAGGGGTGTGGAGCTGCGGAGAAGTGCGCACGATCAGCTTGTGAGCCGGTGGGTCTGGCTCTGGAATGGCCATGGAAGGCATCCGCTTTCCCATGCCACGCTCCGACATCCTCACGTGAATGTCATACAGGACCCTTTCCAAGAGAAAGGGCAGATGTGGGAGCTTGTTTATACAGGGATCAACTCTGAAGAAGGGCTTTCTAATAACTGGAGCAGGGAAACCAACATAGCGCTTCCGCAAGCCGCAGGATTTTGTGGGATTGAGCTTCCCAGTTTCTAAAGGAAATAAATGGTTCTGACCTCACAGACGATATGGGATTCAGGACGTTTAGTGGAGCCAAGACAGCATGAAATGGGAAGCTCACAGGCAGTGTCCGAGTGAAGATCAAATTGCTTCAGGACAGAGAAACTGGCTGCAGCCTCAGAAGGGAAAGTTTATTGTAACAAAAGTGCCTTTTATTCTCGGGTGTGCTTTGCCAATACATCACCAAAGGATTTCACCATAAATTTACATGGGGGAGGGTTCAAAAAACTGTCATGTGAGGGGGGAACAAAGCAGCAGTTCTTTTGACAAAAAGATATTAACAACTTTATCTTGATTTTTAACTAATCCTATGGCCAGAAATCAATTTCTGAAAGAGAAAAGAAACTCAGAGCATTGTGATGAGACAAAGTTGGAGCCCCCCCGGCCGGCTCCTACCTGTGAACTTTCCCTCCGTAGAAAGGCTTCGTGTGGAATATCACGGTGGCCGAGTAGCCAGTCTTGGCACAGCTGATGCTGACTTTTCCTCCAAGCTCCAACCAGGGAATGGTGAGAATAGAGCGAGCGTAGGCACTAGGCAGGGTGAACACGTACTCCTCCTCGTGTTCCAGGAGCCTCAGCACACCTCCAGGGAGAGACGAGGGAAGAATTAGGCACAGACACACGAGAAGGCAGCTGGGGCCACACGGCCTCCTGCCGGGGGCTCTAGGTCTCCCTCCTTCGCCATGTATTTATTCACTGTGTGCCCTACTGTGTGCCAGGCAGTGTGTGAGGCGCTGAGAATACAGTGGTGAACAAGACAGACCCAGTGCCTGCCCTCAAGGAGCACAACGGAAAGGTGGACATTAATTAGTCACCAAGCAAACACAAACTGTGAAGAAGGCATGGATGCCTCCAACAGGAGTTGGCCTGGAAGGGAGGTTTCCCTGAAGAAGGGACACTTGAGCTGGATGAGAGTTGAGTAGGTGAAGGGGAAAAGGAAAATAATCCCAGGCAGAAGGAAAGGTATGTGCAAAGGCCAGGTAATGGGAAGGAACCTGGTGACACGAAGGGGCTGAGAAAAGGGCCCACGGGCAGAACGGGGGATGGTGTGTACAGGTATGGCCAAGTCAGGAGGGTCCAGACCTTGTGTTTCAAACTGCAAAAAAGAATGTTAAGGCGTTTTGACTTTATCCTCAGAGCAACAGAGACAACTTCAATTCAAGAAATCAGACTGGGCAGCTGCTGTCAGCAACCCAGGAGGGTATCGGCCATGCACTGGAGCTCGGCACGCATAACCCACCCATCTCTACCTAGATCAGGGGTTCTCCATCCTAGGACCCAAGCATTAAGGATGAATAGGTTTAATCCTCTTTAAACAATGCAAAAGTATGTGGGTGGGTTGTCTATTTTTCTAGGGAAAAGGGTCACAGTTTTCATTAAATTCCCAAAGGCTGATATGAAGGCCCCCTCCCCCCCAAAAAAAACACACAAACTCCCAGAGCTGCTAAATAGTTTGTGAAGTGCACGCAGGTGCCCAGCGAGGGCTGAAATCCAGCCCTTGCTTTGGCTCGTCTGGCCGGCCACCCACAGGGCTGCCTCTGTGTTAACAGGCAGCATTTCACTTCACACGGAGGCCCACCGTGCAGGCTGGCAGAGGCCCTGAGTTGTTCTGTATCCGGCACATTCTCGGCATCTCTTCCCAGCACTGGGGCTGAGCTCCCTGTACACCTGCCCTCACAGCTCCACTTCAGCTCATTCTGGGCGATTATCAAGGGCACTGAGTCAGACACCAGTGTCTCAGTCCTTATAGTTTCTGATCAGGACCCTTCTGATCAGGAGGAGAATGGCCAAGCCTGATCTCTCTTTCCTGTTTCCCAACCTGCTTTGTGTCTGACTTCCCTGAATTAGGTTGCTTGAAAAGACAGCCCAAAGCAGACGGAAAAGTGTAGCTAACGCCAAACACAAACATGAGACCAACTGTCAAGAAGAACCAGAAGTAAAAGTTGAAAAGAAAGAGGTCACCTCGGATTCCCCTTCCTGCCCCAGTTCTACTCACACGCCACCTGGTTCCTCGAATGCCAGCCACAATCTCAGTCTCCTGGCAGCGGGGAGAAGCCCCAGCCCCTTAGAGGATGTTAGTCACCCCGCCTTCGAGGCCTCAAAGAAGACGGTCCCCCTGCCCTCTGTTCCCATGGACCACTTGGTAGGGAAATCCTCCCAGGTGGCCAATGTGTCTCTCTGACAGCACCCCTTCCTCCCTGATGTGTGTGGTGTCCCTGTCTTGTGGTCAGCACTTCCTGTCCTTAACTGGGAGTACCTGCGGACTCTTGCCCATTTGTATATCTTGCCAGCAGCCTCTCCCTTCAGATCAGGACCACACACAGCCATGAGCTGCACATGCTCAGTCTTCTTGGTCTCATTCACTAATACAACCTTAGCAAGGTAGGCCCATACAACTGATGTTTTCTTTCCAACAGATTTACATAGAGAATATGCCACACCGTTTTTTAAAGACCTGGATGAGTTCTTAGAGGATCATTCCAAGTCACTCACCAGCCTGGTGATCTTAACTTCTCTGTGACTCAGTTTCCTCATCTCAGTTTCATCACCAGGGATAATGGTGCCTGTGCTTCACAGGGTTGTGGTGAGGATGGGAAGGCAATTCTGAAACTCAGCTCCAAGCACACAGCCTGATGATACACCACCATGATACCGAACGTTTTATATCCTAATCACTCCTCTCTCTTTAAACCAGCTGTCTTGATGGGTGGATTCTTAACGACAGTATTTCCATTTGAGAATAGAGAGGAAATCACAAAGTCTGGCGGTGGGATGAAGAGATAGATGGGAGGCATCCTTAGATGCCAGTCATCTTTAGAGAAATCTCTTCTAAACCAAGGTGAAATTGCTGTCAAATTCCCAGAAGTCAGTGAGCTGCACAGCGAAGCTGGTTTGAAGGCACTGGCCAGATCACATTCCTTTGGCTCTTTTCTGAAAATCTATAAATGGGTGCTCGCTCATTAAATCACCTGTAAAGGCTTCTCAACACTAACTCCTTTTTTCACGGTTGCACAAAAAAATACCTGCCCCTAATAGGAACAAAAGACCAAATATATTAAAACTAGACTTATGGATGGGATCACAAATGAAAGCTACTTTTGCATCAGCCTAAGAGCTGAGAGGAGCTGAAAAATGCCCCCCAAAAACAAAAACAAATCAATCTTTCCATCCTCAAGATGAGACACACGCATTTCAAATCCCCACAACCTGATTTATCAATAAACATAAGGCCAAGCATTAAAATTTTCAAACTGATAAATTTAAAATAATTTTGTACCCGATCTCAATCCGAGGAACCAAAATAGTCTGAGAGCACGTTTACTCTGGAAAGCACAGAATCACAGAGAGTAGCTCTGGGGAATTGGTCTGCAGGCATCAGCGGCATCCACATTCATCAGCACCGAGCAAACGTGTCACTTCTCTTACTAGAACTAATTGCCTTTCCCTACAGACTCAATTAAGAGGCTGTGCCATTTGCTGAGCACCAGCTCTGGTGTTTGGGGCGGGGGGGGGGGGGGGGGGGGGGGGAGGGAGGCGGGTTGTGAGAGCAGCTGAATAGGCCTTGGCTCACCAGCAGGGTGGAGGTAATGAGGAGAGGGGCCTCTGCTTCCCCATGGACATAGCTGGTGGGGTGACTGAACACGTCTCAATTAGGGGCTTTCAGTGTCAGAGCTCAGGAACCGTGGGGGGTGGGGTAGGCTCTGAGCTGCAATCTAAGTGATTTCAAGGCATAATGAAGAACCTCATAATGGCATTTTATTATAGCCAAATATGCCACAGCCTAAGGTGTAATTTTAAAAAAAAGCCCATGTACAAAATTTCAAGGGGACCCATCTAAGATCTAAAGTTTAAAATGAGGGGTTGAAAAAAAGGTTACTTCAAACACAATCAACCAATTCATGGAAGGGTGGCTGGATCCGTGCAGGAAATACGTGAGAAAAAGAAAAACATCCCACCTTCCAATGCCTGCTGTCCAAAGGAGCTCTGAGTACAGGAACCAGAACCTTTTGCTTTGAAGTTTGGGGATTCTTGGAAGTATTTTGTGTGGCAAAATAAGATCATGTGTGTCACAGAGTGAACACGTAATTAATATGAAGGCGGGCGTGGCTACTGAAGGACTCAGATGGCAAACTTAAGGTCTTCAAGAATGAGCCCAGCGGTCCCCTGACCTGTCCCAGGTCTGTCCACACCAGGAACACACTGAGTGGGTGGCTAAGAAGGGCTATGTCCAGGGAGCGAGCCTACCCGAGTCTCTTTTCAGAATTTCCTTCTTGATTTCAACACTCTCCTGAGAAGTTCTAAGTTGAATTTTCAGGCAGGTAGAAAAAGTGTGAACAGCAAATTCTAATTCAGCTTCAGGAATGGCCACAGCAGAGGGCCTCAGGAGAGGGCTTTACATGGTTTCTAACCCCTGCAGGAAGAGCTTTGTCTGCATCTCCCAGCGTGCCTGGGGCTGTGCAGAGGGCATTACAGGCCCCAGCCCCTAGGAACAGCCTGTCAGGAACAGGGGAGCTAAGACGCTGGGACGTCAGAGAACGACCGACCTTATGGAGACACAGACACTTAACTACCAACAAGAGAAACGGAAACTGTTGGCTCACAGCAGGGGACAGAGTGGGGAAAACAGGGATGCAAGGACCCCACCACTCTCAAGTGAAGTTCCCGAGGAGATGGACGGAGGCCATGGATTCTGCTGGGCCAAGGAAGGAGCCCTGAGGGAAATATGGCTTAAATGGAAGGGCTGGAGACCCGGGAGGGCTGACAGGATAGATGAGGGTACAGATAATCGAGGAAGATGGGAGAGAAGAGCAAATGGGCTGGGAGGGAAGAAATAGCATTGAAACAGGCACACAGGCTATGTTCTTACCCACCCACTCCTCACCAGAGCCCAGACCTCTGGTGGATGGATGGCTGTGGGTGGGCGGGTGGGGCACCTGCTATTTGGTGAGAAAAGGAAGCATCACAGAGGCTACAGAAAGACTTGCATTTCTCAGAAGAAGTCCCTAAATCATTAGAAACAGATTTGCAAATCGTTACCATTGGGGAAAATTTCCAGATATTCTTCTATATCAAGAATCCCTGCTTTGGGGCCGGGCCGGTGGCTCAGGCAGTTAGAGCTCCATGCTCCTAACTCCAAAGGCTGCCGGTTTGATTCCCACATGGGCCAGTGGGCTCTCAACCACAAGGTTGCCAGTTCAATTCCTCGAGTCCCACAAGGGATGGTGGGCTCTGCCCCCTGCAACTAAGATTGAACACGGACGGCACCGTGAGCTGAGCTGCCACTGAGCTCCCAGATGGCTCAGTTGGTTGGAGCGCATCCTCTCAACCACAAGGTTGCCGTTTCCACTCCTGCAAGGGATGGTGGGCTGCACCCCCTGCAACTAGCAACGGCAACTGGACCTGGAGCTGAGCTGCGCTCTCCACAACTAGGATTGAAAGGACAACAACTTGACTTGGAAAAAAGGCCTGGAAGTACACACTGTTCCCCAATAAAGTCCTGTTCCCCTTCGCCAATAAAATCTTTTTTTTAAAAAAAAAGAATCCTTGCTTTGGGGTCTCAGAGACTGGGAGGTGTCCAGCCTACTCATATGCCCTAATTTAAGTGTCTGTGGTTTTCCCACGCGTTCACCTGTGGCAACAGGTGTTTCTGCTGAGTGCAGGGAAATACCCAGAAAGGAACTTGAATACTTTCTGTGTACCAGAAAATACATTTGGTTTTATCAGACGCTATTATATCCATAGCGCACTTATTATCTCAGATTTAAAGTGTGAGTGTGTGTGTGTGTATATATGTGTGTGTGTGTGTGTGTGTGTGTGTGTGTGTGTAGGAGGGAGGAAGAGAAAAGAAACAACTTGTCTGCCTACTTCTAGCTTTGCCACAGAGCCCTCCCCATTCCCACCTTCAGTCTAGTCTTCACACCAGCAGCCATGAGGATGCTGCCAAAATCATATCCACCCTCCACTGACCCCCATCTCACTCAGAGAAAAAGCCAAGTCCCTCCAGGCCCCCCAAACCAGTCCCCATGATCTGGCCCCTGCTCTCTGACCTTGTCTCGTCTACCTGATCCCCCACTCACTCTGCTCCAGCCTCATGGGCCTCAAGGATGTTCTCAGAGGACCCAGCCACACACTCACACTTCAGGTATTCGACTTGCTGTTGTTTCTGCTAAGAACACCCTTCCTTAAGCCATCTCCATGGCTTACTCTCTCCCCTTCTTCAAGCCTTTACGCAAAGGTTCCGTTCTCCTCGAGGTCGCCCTATTAGAAATTGCAACATACCCACGGTCATCCTTTTCTGCTTTGTCTCGTTAGACCCAGCCATCACCTGCCATTGCAGATTTCTTGCACGTATCGTGTCTTCTGTCTGACTCATCATCTATTAGAACGTCAGCTCCCCAAGGGCAGGAATTTCTGTCTCTCCTGGTCTCATGCTGACTCGCTCAGTCCCATCTGGGACATGAATCACCCCTTCGTCCAGTGTATCCACACTATATATCCTATCCGCTCGCTAGTCACTTCGTAGTTCTCTGGGTTATCAGATTAACCCAAAGCACAAGAGTAATTTAAACGTATCATAGGTATATGTGTATGGGAAACAACAGCACATGTAGCGATTGGTGCTATCTGTGGTTTCAGGTATCCCGTTGGCTTACAGGAAGTTCATCTTTCCATCCCATCTACTTCTCCAGCCCCCAGCCCAGTTTCCTTGACTGGTGCTCTTCATTTTTTGGACATCTGAATGCTGGAGGGCTGTGGGGATTGGTGCTCAAGGTCTTAAATTACAAATTTTTACCTCAGCGGGGACCTCCCCCCAGAACCCCAGCCTGTATATACAACTGTCAACTCAAGCACTCTGCTTGAATGCCTACCCCATAACACAACCGAACTGAGCTCCTATACTCTCCCTCTAAACTAGCTCTCCCTCCCCCAGCCTTTGTCTTCCCACCTCAATTAATGGCTATTCTGTCCTTCAGGTAGCTCAGCTCAGAAGCCTTGGCGTCTCCTTTCTCTCATACGCACGTCCCATCCACAGGCAGAACCTTTCGGATCACTATACTTCAGAAGCCACCCAGACTTACCACGTTTTACCTCTTCCACCATTTCCACCCGAGTCCAAGCCAACAGCATCTCTGGCCTGGATTATTATCATAATCTCCTGACTGGTCTCCTTGCTTCCATCTTTACCCCTCTTATGGTCTATTTTCAACAAGCAGCTGAAACAATCTTCCTAAATGATAAGTCAGATCATGATACTCTTTTGCTCAAAACCCTCAATGGCTTCACAGCTCACTCAGTAGAAAAGCCAACACCTCTAGCAATGGCTCCACGGCCCGACGTGACCTGGCCACAGTCTCCTCTCTGACCTTGTCTTCTCCAATCCCTGCCTCATTCACTCTGCTCCAGGCATACGGGCTTCCCATCTCCCACCCACATGTCGGGACCTACGCCTGGTTCTTCTGTTGCACACATTCTTCCCCTGGTCACCTTGTCCTTTATCACCCACTTCAGGTCTTTGCTCAAATGTCACCTTAGTGAGGCCTTCCCCGCTGCTATCCCATCCCACCCTAAAGCTCCACTGCCCTCTCCCCACCACTTCCAGGTCCCTTCTCTGCTTTGTTTTTCTCCATAGTTGGAAAATACTTTCCAACACAACAAACATACTTCTATTTCCCTAGTAGAATAGAATAGAAGCTTCATGAAGACAGAGACTTTTTTGGTCTGCTTTGTGCATAGAAGTATCTATAGCTCTTAAGACAGTGTCTGGCATCTAGTCGATGCTGAATAAAAATGTGCTAAGTGAATGGTGTTCTTATTTCATGGGGTTTGGGAAGGGCTTCCAAGTATCCATGCACTCCATGAAACTGAAAGCCAAACTGTGGGTTGGATTTTTTTTTTCCTGAGAAATGAATCTATTGCCTTAGCGTCTCAAAAGGATTTGTGACTCAAAAAAAAGTTAAAGAACCACTAATACAGATGCTTGAATTTAACAAGAATATTATAGGTTTCTTCAACAATGAGTCAACTTCATTCACAGCTATTTGCTAAAACAGATACGTGTAATCTAGGAGTGGTTTGATTACACTGTGTTCTTCCTTCAGACTCTGTAGCACAGAGTCCAGAGATTTGCCTTGGGAATTTTAGGAGCACGTTTTGAATAGGCAGTACTATTATCCTCATTGTCTCTGAGCCAGAGAAACCATTGAGAATAAATAAAAGTGTGTCTCACGGATTTGGAGCCAACTCTAATATGCATGCAAATCTGAAAATAAAGCGGATGTAAGGCGGTTCACACACATGCGCACAACATGTAAAGATCCAGGTGGGCGGCGAGTTAAGCAATCAGCTGTATCCCACCTCGTCCATCACTTTGGTGTCACTGGGAAATCACCAGGACCTGGTCTTCAAGTAACAAAATTCATCCCTCCTGTCCACGCCCCGCCCCCCCCCAGACAATTTCAAAACAAAATACAAAGAACACACACAAAATCATCCATCACGTATACAAATGTCACTGTGTAAGAGTGAAACTCCATCAAACATACGACATGGCTTACCTTCGCCTATCATGGAGACCCCCACGGACATGCCCAGGAACTTGCTTTTGGTCCACACGTGAGTGTTGATGCACAGTCTCTTCTCCTTGCACTCACAATAGAAGCAGGAGATGGGCGGGTGATGGGACACTTGCTCAGCTACAAACCTTAGTCTGTAGCTTTTGGAAGGGTCATTGGCCATTGGGGGTTCGTGGCCGGGAGGAGAGTGGGGAGCAGTCCTCTTTGGCTGGACGCTGTCCTTGGGAACTTCCCAGGAGCAGTGAAACGTCTCACCAATGATGGGGTTGTAGGGCTTCTTGGCCAACGCCCCCTTGCGGCCCTCATGGAAGGCTGTGAGATAATACTCCACGAAGCAAATGACCCTCTCCTCTGGCGTGGCTCCTGCAGTTACGGCCAGTAGCAGGTCTGGGTGTGCCATGAAGTCTGCATACATCTCCAGCAAGGATCGCTTCTCCAGAATGAATGTGGGAAGCACCACCTGCATTTGGAAGGAGACCAAGTCAGACAGAAATCCCTGTTTACATGAAAAGGAAAAAAAACCCGAAGGCTGCAACTGCCATCAAGCAAATTCACAATGGCTTCTGCCAGGGAAGGGTTTCTTTGGATTTGTACACAAACAACAAATCAGGGTAAAAACTATTGAAGAAAGTGGGAATGGCTGCCATGGTGGCACCAATGCCAACCCAGCTCTATGAATAAGACTTTCCTGAGCGATCTTTGCTCACCAGGGCTAAAACAACAGCTTCTGTCTCTCCACTGCCACCACTCTCCTAACACACAGCCCCCTTTTTACTCCCCATAATTTAGAGATGTGGTGAAAAAGAGCTTGGAAGGCCTCTTTCATGTTTATCAGGCTGAACCACGGGGGCTCAGTGTGTTCCCACAAACATGGATATTAGGCTTTCTTGGTGCCACATCAAAGCGGGTCCAGGTAGACCAGAACCCACCCCAACATGATCAAGGCAGGTAGGAGTGTGGAACGGGCCCCTGGCTCAGGTCTCCAGGCCAATGTCCACAGAGCTGCCACAGAGAAGAGGAGCCATTTGTGGAGGCTGCGCCACAAGGCTGGACCAGAAGACACGAGCGGAAGTTACAAAGCAGGCTGGCATTTAATAGAGAACCTTCTGCTAAATGGACTGGCACCTGTAGGAGTGTTACTGGCCCTATTACCATAGAGAAGGAGAAATCCGGACGGCTGTGTCTGGGGCTGGGCAAAGAGACCCCTCACTGATCTAAAGTAGATCTAGGTAGTCACTCCCCACACAAGCCCACAGGACGGCAACCTAATGATTAGGTCATTTAAAGCAAATGAGAGACATTCGAAAACTGGGCTGGAGAGCAGGTAACTCATTGCTATTACAGATACACGAAAGAGAGAGTCTGTTTCTCACGGCTCTGGGAGGGTTTTACAATGACAGTTACAGGGTGTTAATAACCCACCCACTTAGCATGCCACAGCTCGCTTTGACCTGGAGCATCTCATATTGACTGAGGGGAGAGGAGTTCAAGCAAGATGACCAAGGTCATGCAGCAGGGTTACGCTCCCTCCTTCCGCGACCACATCTGTCCTTCCTTCACATGGGTCCCTAACTCCCATGAAAACATGTGCCAGGGGCACATCACTGACTTGTGACTACCACGGCTTACAGATCTGTCACCTTGCCTCCACGTCAGCTTACTAAGGCCCTTCGTTGCGAAGGATGTAGATACAATGGAAGAGACATATCCTGACAGAGACAGACAGGCAGACATGAGATCAGCAATGCAGACATTTCAGAGGAAACTAGAGAAAGCCTAGCCCACTTCGTATCTTTGTGAATGCCTCTCTATCTTTCATTTAAAAACAGTCAGAGGAAAACATACCTGTGTTAAGTAAAAAAGCAGCCAGATGTAAAATTGAGCTTACACTACAACCCAAGTATCATAAAAAGATCTCAAATGTTAGCATTTGTCTCGGTGATAGAAATGAGTGATTTTCACTTTTTTTTTTAATATCTTTCTGCTTTGCTTTTATAATATGCTGGAAGAAGAAACATTATCTAAAACACAACTATGCAACTTCAAGGGAATTTCCTGATTTTTCTTTCAGCCACAACTTGACAAAAGTGAAAATCTGGTTGCTCAAGGATACTAGCCGGCCAGGAAAAGCACACCTTGGCTCAGGTGGCCCTCAGATGCCACTGTTATGGCTTCCTATGTCTTTTGTGGGCCAGGTTATCATTCAGTAGCCATCCCCTTGCTCTCCGGGATCTGCTCTTCCAATGGAGCTCCCAGGGGCCAGGCTGCTGTGTTCTCCCCGTGGCCTCCCACCATGCAGGTGGCCGATGGCAGAATAAAAACGGAGGTACAATAGCCCCCAAACACTCACCATCTCTTCCTTTCCCATCCCTAGAGCCACTCAAGGTCTCCCCTAGAAACTCCCCAGACAGGCTGTACAGGTTGAAAACTTCCGATTGAAGGAGCAGTGGAAACCCCCTCAAGGAGGCCAAATCAACTAAAAAGGAAAAGAAGCCACAAATGTTCGTATGGCCAGACCGTCCCCAAACCACTCCACTTCCGGCTCACTTCCTTCCCAGGGCCCAGGGGGCCCTCTGCTCAGGGAGCAGGCAGAGTTACTCGGAGGGAGGTCAGCCCTGACATACAGAACGCCAAGTGAAGATGATTCTATGACCTTGACGCACATCCTTCTCCCCACCCTGTGGCAATGGGGCTTCTCTGGCTACAAGTCCACCTCTGGTCAGCAAGACCGTTCGTGTTTGTACCCACGCTTGAGTGACAAGGAAAGAATCAGCTACAACATCTATTCATGGTGTACTTTTGAAACGGGCAAGAATTGAAAGCGGTTTTTTTTTGCCTTAGTCAGCGTTTCCGAACTCAGAGGCTGAAGAATTAAGGCAGCATAAATAAGAAGAAGGACTCTGTTCAGAATCCCAAATCACTGAACATCAGAACCAAGAAGGACCTTTAAGACGATGGAATTCAATGCCTCCTAGGTGAGGGGACAGAGACTGGGGAGGACGGGAGAGAAGGCACCCTGCCAGGCGTGGGGCAGGCAGGGGACCTCAGGGCTCCCAACTGCCACCCTCAAGTTCTTTCCGTTACCCCTGACACCGTGATTGTCTGTTTTGGGCTAATGAGAACATTTTCTTTCCCTCAGAGGACTAGCAAGATAAGAGTTCACTGGACATAAGAACTGGAAATGTGGGGCTACCCATCACCCCATCTACTGTCACTGATGAATAAATCAGTGGGGGGAGCAGGAGGTAGCACAGGGGAGAGGGTGGGACATGAGCCCCACCATCTACTCCCTTGCAATGGCAAGGCAGTTCACCAGTCCAAAAGCTGTCATTAACATTACAGTCAGGAGGGACACCTTTGGCAATTAAGAAAGCACTCGCATGGTGCCCTCTTTCCGGAAAACACAGCTGTAGCTTCTAACTGGCCTTCCAGCTTTCTGTCATGGCCCCCTTACTTCTTCTCCACACCACAGCCACATTCATCTTTCTAAAATCTCCATAAGAGGTGAATAAAGTCTAATTTGGACTCCACCTCTCTCTAGTCTCCCATTATCCCTCACTTTCTGCCCCCAAGCCTCCCCCCACCACACACACACATTAACTCCTATTACCTTTTTCTGCCTGTTCTCTTGCCTTCAGCTCAATGGTAACCTCTGTGAAGTTTCTTCTGACAGCTCCTGCTCCCAAGGCTAAACCAACAGCCCCCTTCTTCATAACTTCATTGCACCCCACATATATCTCCATCATAGCATCCACAATGCTCTTTTTGCTCTTATTAAAGCCATAAAGAACATTGTTTGGATAATTTGGGAAAGTTTTACTATGGGCCGTATATGAAATAGCATTGTGTCAATGTTAAATTTCCCAAGTATGACAAATGTAATTTGTAGGAGAATGTCCCTGTAGGAGATACTCACCGATGGATGTAGGGGGGAACTGTCATCTCTACAACATACTCTGAAATGGTCCATCAAAAAATGAACTACACATATATATGCACATGTATATTTGGGGTTTCAGAGGGAGAGAGAAGGGCAGGCAGAGAGAGAAACAGAGAAATAGAAAAAGGCAGGGGAGGAGAGATTGGGAGAGAGGAATGAAGAAGAAATAAATGCAAAGAGGCAAAATGTTAACAATTGGTCAATAAAGGTGATATATGGACGTTCATTGTACTATTCTTGCAACTCTACTATAGATTAGAAAATGTGCAAAATAAAAAGTTGGAGGAAAAAGGCTCTATTAGGGATGCAATACCTGAGAACTTATCAATTTTCAAAGACAACCCTCCTGAAATTGCCGACTCAAAAATTATGGTCTCACAGCCAACGCCAAGTCCAACCCACTGGATATATATTCTGCACCTGATAGTGATACTGTAGCTTTGTCAGAGCTGGGGAAAGTAGAACACCTGGAGAGATGGGTTGGGAGTGGAATGACTGTTTCCCCTTTCATCTGGTTGGGATGCTCTGACAGAGTTTTGTGCAGAACACCAGATCGATGCCTTTCAAAAGCAGCACCCTGCACACACTGGGCAAGATATCATATTTTTCATTAAAGCAGATTTCTGTCTCTCCTACGATCTCCCTGCCTTTTTTATTTATTTATTTAGGGTGCCTTTGCAAATAAGTCACTTAATCATCTGTTCTTTGGGTGGTGGACCTGGAGATACAGAGCCAAGAAATGGTGAGTACTAATTGGGCTGTCTGCCTCCAACGGAGAGGTGAGTGATGGCCCAGCTGCGCCGACGGATGGCATCCAAATGGCGAGAATCGCTGCTGCAGATTTATGGAGCTATCAATAAAGGCTGCCTTTTCTCCCGTTAACATAATTAAGACAATGAACAATTCGGGGAAAAGGGAAAAATAAAAGAGAATATCTGCACTCGGGGCTCAGAAAACAATTAATTACATTTAAAGCTGCATCAATCTAGAAGTAAATAATCTTCAGGTTGGGCTCTTAGAACTTGGAAATAATTGATCACCCATTGAGAAAGTCAAAGGGCCCCCACAGAAAGAGGGATAGTCCCTTCCCCCCAACGGAGAACACAGCAGGCCTCTGCAAAGGCAGGCCCAGGGCAGGCGCATTTTTCTCCAAAGACATGTCAGTTAACTTAATAACCTTGAGAGTTATCTACACAGTACTCTGTCCTTAGACTGGCAAACCCACCCAGTGCAAACAAGCAAGCCAAGAGAGGCCGAGACCACCCACCAAGAGTGACCTATGGAATCTTTTAAGGAAGTCAAGAGAAATACACAAAAATCCAACCTTACAAAATAAAGGGCAGATAATTCACACTGCCAAAGGTTTCTCTCCTGAGCTAACAGGGGGCTCCCCTGGCTTTCCTTAAAGCGTCAGCTCCATTCACACCCATCTCAAGGTGCTTAGAACATCATGGAAGGCATTCATTTAAAGTTTTGTTAGAAAATTTGAAATATAATTTTATTCTATTTCCTCAGAGTCCCAGACCTTGGCTTGCAGAAGGGACTCAGCTGTGAGCTCCGGTTCATGGCTTGGCAGCTCTAGCCACGTGCCCGTGGGCAGCTTCATGTCTCCCAGACTCACTTCCTCTGCTGTCAAATGGGGCAAAGAAGAATACCAGCCTCCGGGGGCTTTTGGAGGAATATTAAATGATAGTGTAAAATTGGCCCAGTGCCCACCCAGCACATAGTAAATGCTCACTCTGCTAGAGACCAGGGGACGATAAAGACAACAGAGATCAGTCATAAAGTTGTCACCTAAATTTCAGTGACAAAGCTGAAGACTAAAAGCAAGTTCCCTGAAGACCAGAGCAACCCCTGGGACCACCTCGGATGTTTCTGTAAATAATCAATTTTTTGAGAAAAAGGAGAAATAATTGTATAAAGCAAGAAAAGTGTTGTAAGCATGCATGAAATGTTTCCAACATAAACCATTTATAGCATTGAAGCCCGCCACAGTGCTTTAGGCGTCTCATTATGTTGTTCAATCTTCTCCATAACCTGTGAGCAGGTGAGACTAGTTCTTTTTATAGGTGAAAAAACTAAAGCTCAGAAAGCTTTTATAATTTACAGAAGGCTAAATATAAGTAGAAAGATGGAATGTGAGCCAATTCTGATTGGTCAAGGCCTATGATGGACCCCTCATGGCCACACCCAGGAGGCCTGAAGACTCACGGGAATTCCTTCCAGGAGAGCAGGATTGATGAGCTTCTGCCAACTGCACAGGGAAGGAAGCATGGAGATGACACACGCTGCCCCCACATGACACGTGGTACAGACAAGCTTAGGGCAGCCTGGTCACTACTGTATCTTCTATTAAAAGAAGAACATTTCAGGATAGGGAGCAGGCTTTGCTTGACAGCGCATTATTATAAAAACAAGATTTGGAGAGAAGAGTTGAAGGTATCAGGAAAGGGATTGGAAGCGTTCTAAATTCACTGTTCTAGAAGATCTCCCTCCCATCTGAATCTGTAAAATTGGAGTTGAGGCTAAATCTCCTGAGGAATCCATACTGGCTACCAATAGGCACACCTGGGATCTGGTTCTTACCTGTCACCACCACCTCCGTAATCTCAGTCTCTAGCATCCCACTCTCCACCCATCACCGTTGACGTCCCAACTCACTCCGCCTCATCCCCAGCTACACCAAAACCTGCTGACCTTGTCCTGTCCACCACCCATCTGCCTGTGGCTTCCATACCACCGTACACTTACTCCCTTTCATCTGCTCCCAGCAACTCTGCCACTCTCTCCCTCAGGGGTACTAACTAAGCAAACCTCAACTCTGATTGAATCCAGCTCCTCACGCTCTCCATGCCTCGATCTGGCAGCTCAACTGTCCTGGAGAAAAAGAGACAACACGCTGACTGGTCTCACTTTAAATTCATCACCTAGAAACCGTAAGAGTTCCCCCGTGCGCCAATCCTCCCACAGTCTTCCTCTCCCTGAGACAAACATTCCCTGTTGTCTCCTCCCTCTTCACATCTCTAACAACCTTTCCCTCTTGATCACTCTCAGTGAATCACCTTGCTCCCGGTCCCCTACCCCAGGAAAATCGAAGCCCTCCATCAAGAATGTGCACATGGTGATCACAGCAGCAAACATTTTCATCGTGCTTGCTGTGCACCAGGCTCTGCTCTGAATCCTTAACACACACCGCTGTCCATACACCAGAGCTACCCCGTGGGGAAATTCACAGAAGGACATGAAGGCTCTCAGGGGTTAGGGAACGCGACTAGGACGCCTCCCAGGCAGCCTGGCTCAGAGCCACGTGCTTAAACACGGGTCCTCCTGCCCACTTGCTGGTGTCCGCACTCCTCCACTCTGCCCGCCCTCCTGCTGCAATGGACGAACTGTCCTCTGTAAGGACAACCCGTGTGCCTGTGCACTGGGCCCCATGTCCTTTCACTACCCAAGTTCCCGCAGTCATCTCCTCCCTCTCTCCTAACTACTCCCATTGGCATTCAAACATCGGAAGAAACCAAACCTCTCCTAGCTCCAGATGCCCCTTCAGCATCCACCCAATTTTCTGCTCCATTTTTACATCAAAGCTCCTCACGTGGCTGTTTTTACTCCCTGCCACCACTTTTCTTCCCATTCTCCCTTGAACCTACCCAATCAGAACTTGACAAAGACAAATGCTCCATCTGTAGGCCTGATCTTTCTCGGCCCATCAGCAGCAATTCCATACAGGTGACAACTCCTTTCTCCTTGAAACACCCTCTTCGTGCGGCTTCCATGACAGGACACTCCTCTGGTTTCCGTCCTACCTCCCCGGCTCACCCTTCTTAGTCTTTTTTGTTGGATCCTTCTCATCTCCCAACCTCGAAACACTGGAGTATCCAAGGACTCAGTCCTTGGACTTCTTTCCCCTTCCTCTCTCACTCCCCGGAGGAGCTCATTCCATCTCCTGGCTTTAAACACCCGCTATACATTGTTTACTCTCAAACTTGTACCTGAACCTCACTCATAACACCTAGGCTTCTATCTACAACTGCCTACATGCCCTCTGTGCTTGGAAACATAATGAATGGATACCTCCGACCTAAGGATCCAACACTAAATCTGTGATATCTCCCTAACCCCCATCTCCATCCTGCTCTCCCCAGAGACTTCCCTTTCTTGGAAAAAGGGAGGAGTGTCATCTATTCCACTGGTGGCCCTCGATGGACCACAGCTCCTGGAACTCATGCTCTTGCGTAGTCCCCTCCTCTTCAATCTGGGCTGGACCTGTGACTGGTTTAATTAATAAAGTGGAAGTTACACTTACCAGTTTGGGACCTGAGCCTTAAGAAGGTTTATCAGCTTATACTTTGGCTCTTTTGGGAGCTTTGCACTGCAGTGTAAGATATATGACTACCTAGCTACAGAGATTATGTAGGAAGAATACATGGAGGGAGAAAAGTCCAACTTCATGGAGTAAGAGAGAAGCCTAGCTGTTCCAGCTGAGTCTAGCCTACAACTAACCCACCAGGTAATGCCAGGTACTCGAGTGACCACTGGCAAGACCCACAGAACTGCCCAGCTGATCCCAGCCCAGACGGCATAACTGTGAACAAACAAAATGATTAACGACATTTTAAGCCATGACATTTGAGATGGTTAGTTCCTTAGCAATAGATAATGTTTTTAAAATGGGGACTCTAATTATTATTATTCTAGTTGCTCAGGTCAAAACTTTAGTCATTCTTTCTTCCTCTCTTTCTCTCAAACTCCGCATCCCATCCATCTGCAAATAGGCTATCCATATCCTGTTGGCATTATCTTCTAAGTATATCCAGAATCTGCCACCATCACTCACCTCCTCTCTGCATCTACCCTCCCCTTTGCTGCCCACACCCCACTCGTCCCTGCCCCAGTCTACTTTTCACACAAGAGTCAAAATGATCTTTGAAAAACACAAGTGAGGCCATGCATTCCTGTGCTCAAACTCTCCAGCGGCCACCCATACCACTTAGAGCAACATCCCAAGTCCTCATAATGTCCCACCAGACCCTCTGACCCAGCCCCTGTGGTCTCACCAATGTAATGTCCTTCCAGCACACCCAGTTCACCCTGATCCAGCCATGCAGGCCTCCTTGCTCATCCTCCAAATGCCACAGAAACGTCCATCTTGGCCTTCTTCATCCACTGTGCCCTCTGGCCAGAACACTCTCCCACTAGACACTCACAGGGCCGACTCCCTCATGTTAATCTGGTCTCTACTCCAGTGTCACCTGGGAGAATCCTACTCTGACCAGTTTACCTAAGAGGGCACATACCATCCCCCACTCCACCCCATTTAAGCCTCCCTGCCATGCTCTACTTCTCGTCATTGTGCTTCTCATCTCCATATTCTTTTCTTCTCTCTCCCTGTCATATCTCTCCTCTCTCTCTCTCTCTCTCTCTCTCTCTCTCTCTCTCTCTCTCTCTCTCTCTGTTTATTGTCTCTCTCTCCTTCTATTATCACACAAGTACCGTAAGGAAGTGGATTCTCAATGTTTTGTGCACGGCTGCACTCCCAGCGTCTAGCACAGTAACTGGCAGGTGTAGTATTCAGTGGACATACGTTAGAAGGCTGCATGTATGCATCTCCATTGCTGCCTTTCAGACCTGAACACTAGGTAAAAATGGTCATAAATCTCTAAGCTCAACATTGCATTCTGTGGGCCCCTCTCCCTGGAGCCCAGGACCGGGCCCAGCAGCTACTCCAGTGTCTCCTGAATACCACATCATGGTTCTCACCTGTTTCAAACCCTCGAAAGGCTTCCCATCGCCCTCAGGATCAAATTTCCCCTCCTCTATATGGCCCACAAGCCTCTGCAGGTTCTGACCCATCGACTCACTCCAGGTTCAACCATGCCACTCACCAACACATGCTCCACTCCAGCCACCATGCGCTCCCCTCTCCAGCTTTGCCCACGCTGCTCCCTTGCCAGGAATGCCCTTCCTCCCATTTCTCTTGCTAACGCCGACTCATCCTTCACGCACGACCTAAATGTCCCTTCCTTCAAAGAGCCCTTTTGTGGCCCGCCATTTTTCTGTGGTTCCTCCTTTCTCTCTTCTTTTCCTTTCTAGGCTACCCACAGTTTGTGGAAATGTAGCAAGCTATCTAGTGGAGTTGTTCACCAGCAATTTTGGCTATGGAACCACAGCGGAGGTAAGAGGGCCGACAAGGGTGCTTCTGGGGCCAGCCACACACTTGGTGGGGGGCCAGCCACACACTTGGTGGGGCCCTGGGAAAAATGCAAGTGCTCTTGTTCAAAATGAAGAATTTCACGACAGCGACAGCAGAACATTAAACCCAGCATGGGATGCTTGTGAGCACAGGGTGCTGTGTGACCCTCTGGTCAGTCACATGCCCATGAAACTGCCCTGTCTAGTGACCACAGTTACCGAAGGCAAAATGCAGGCACCCGGTCAGGCTGGCGACGTGTGAATGCATCAGTACCGGCCACCTCCTAAAGATGGGGAGCACATTCTTTGATTCATCCTTGAATCAAAGAATGCTCTAGCTCTAGGGTACATGCTCATCGGACACCCCACTCAGGCCACGTTCTTCAATTGCCAATTTAGTACAAGCTTAACTTAATGAAATGGGCAAGAGCCAAGACGAGAAAAGGAGACAATCAGGAAAGACAGAATTTCATCAACATTTTTACGATGCAGGGCAACAAAAGTTCAGAAACCTTAGCGGACAATAAAAGGTTTCTGATAAATAACAGGTGTACCTCTTCCTCTCACGAGTATCTCAGCTTGTCAAATTTCCCCTTGGTCTTTGAATAGCAGTTTTTTTCCCAGCAAATAGATGAATAAACTATACTCGAGAGCAGTTTTTCTTTCACATATTAGATAAACCCAACCTTTGCTCGTTTGCTCTTTTAGGAATAGACCGTGGCTCCAGAAATGCAGTCATAGCCTAATAAACTAATACTAAATAAGAGATTCGCAGTTCTTATGATTTCCCTTATTTTAAAACAAGAAAGCCATAATGTGATGTCTCTGAGACACTCAACCTGCCATAATAAGACCCCTCGGTATTTTCTTGTGTTTCTCCACATCTGACCTGCACAATTCCAGTTACAGTCTCTCTCCTGAATCATTCATGATTCCACATCAATGTTTTACATTTTTTAAATATGATTAAATGAGAATTTGTTTTAAATTGTGACCCAGTACACAGGTATCAAGGGAAGTAAAGTAAGTGTCTTAGGTGCAATATACTCTGATATTTTCTGTTGTATTTCACTTCTTAGAAATGATCATCTGACCCACTAAATGACGTTTACAACTTACTAAAGGGGTCACGATCCCCAGTTTGGAAATGTGATTTTAAATCCTACTGGTTACATTGCTACCCACATCCATTCTCCAGATCTTAACTCACGCTCTGTATTGTCTCCACAATCCACAAGAATAAAAAAGAGGTGGCTTTTTAAAAGGCAAACATTTAAAATGGTGTCTCTAGCAAAAAGGGTATGAGAATCACAGCACTCGAAGGCTAAAATGGAAAGAAAGCACCATAATGTAGAGCAAGACTCCACAGCTTGGCGTGCAGAGCTGGCAAGACCCAAGCAGAGGGAGGAGAATGGCAAAGTTAAGGAACTTTCTAGGTCAGGTGTCCTCAGTCAACGTAGGCCCAGTCTTTTGTTTAAAGCAATACAGTCTCCCAGAAAACCAGACACACTCATATCCAAACACATAAAAACATTTCAAAGAAGAGGCTTTTCTGTCATCCTTTAGGCTCCCAACTCCTCTGTCTCGTATCAATAGGCAGTTACCATGCTGTCACCTTCCTCTTTGAGGAACCCCTCATCCCCACCCACCCCCTTTCCTCTCTCTTCTCTGGCCTTCACCCCAATCTGAGGTGAACTTGTGAGATCCAGACCTTTCACTGCAGCCAAACAAGCCAAGTACCCCCCTGTGGTTTCCGCGGGGGCTCTGGCCACTGAAGGACATCCACATGTTTCCAGTTGACCCTCACAGTCTAGATCTTCTGTCGGCAGCACATCTTCCGCATAGGCCATGTCTCTCCTTCCGCAAGAGGCCCCTCTACCACCCCACACCACCCACCACACCACACCACCCTCATAAGGATAGGAATGGTGACACACCCACTACGAGTTTAGCACTGGGCTACACACAACTTCCGATTCCCACTCCGCCCTTCCATGGAGGCGTCAGGACTGGATATGGAACCCAGGAGGCCAGACAGCAAAGTCCAGGCACTCTCCACCACCCTGCAATGCCCCCAATGACACCATACCACCTTTCAGCTACACACAAAATCGCTTTTCCTGCTTGCCTCCAGTGTGAAGCCAGGGACTCGAAGTGAGGGAGGGTCGCTATGGGCCCAACGACTTGCCACCAGTGGTTGGGGCGCTGGGTAAGGTTCTCTGGGGGAGGTCCCTCAGGAGGAATCCTGGCTGAGCACAGCACCAAGAAGAGTGAGGGCACGTCTGCCAACTGGTGGGTGTGTATCTTTACACACTGCGTCACCAACACGGCTGCCTTTGGGAAGCAGCTGTGAAAGCTAACGACAGCCAGCAGTAGGTCGTGGCTAGGTGTGCGCCGTGGTCTCACTCCTGACTGCTTTTTTCCTTCCTCCTGTTTTCTCTCTGTGGCCAAAGTGCCTTATCTCTATAGGTCATTTTTAACCTTCTCTAGGATACAGCAGGAAACAAACAAAAAATCCTATCTTGAAATTTCCTTATCATCCCATATGCTTCTTGTGATTATCTCTCTGTCCTTATCGAGTCACAGCTCCAGCGGGAAATCAAATGCAAGGCTTACGCTCTGAGGATGAGCCTTGACGTAAAAATATCGTTTCGAATTATACCTGGAATAGCCAGCCATTCTTGACTGCAATTCTGACCTCTTCCCCACTCTGCTTTCCGAGTCTCGCCACAAGGAAAGACATAAGAGCAGGGAAGGCTTAGAGGTAGACAGCACCCAAACAATTGGCCACAAACCCAGTGGGACATGCCAACCTACCTTGGTCAAATCCATTCCAAGTTTGAGCTGTGAAATGAGATGAAGAATTACACTACGCTGATCCTCCATGACGCCCAGTTCTGTCTCTTCCTGATCTTCAGTGTCACTTTTTTCATCTTCGGACAAATCCAGTTCAGGGTCTGAGTTTGGCTAAAACAAACCATCAATAAAAATCACCAGCTGGTCTAGCAGACGTTATAAACACAGCATATGAACCCGTATGATTAGCAATGTCAGAGGGAACCCAATCCTGCCCTAGGAAGAGTTTCTTTATAAACCAGCCCTGTTGGCCATGGGGTACAGGGTGACCCTTTTTTGGGGTGCAGGTCATCTGCACCCACCCTCTCACCCACCTTCTCCTCATTAACCTTCTGGTTTAAGGCCTTCCCCTAACAAAGTTTCCTGCCCTTTAAGAAACTGTAACATACAAGTATGAGCCCCCTTAATCTTGACTATTCTCAAACAATATTTTCCTATTAACTTGCACAACCCAGGACACTTTATATAAATTTTTCTGTCTTTAAGTAAAAGCCAGATACCCTTTGGGACTGACTGAAATTACCTTATTTATGGGAAAATTTAGTTGGAGACCATTTCTCCTCACATCAGTTAGTATCACTAGAGCAAGTGTAAAAACTGGCTCAGAGTTGGCATTAATTTAGGGAGGGAGACAAAAATGAAAATGTAAGGAACAACTCAAATTTTATAATATGCTGAGATTCATGCTGGCCAACAGACTCTGCTTTCCTTAATGCAAGTTTATTAATTCAATTGCTTGGTTCCAATTTTTCAATGACATAGAAAACAGGCAAGTTAACAAACAAAATGTGCAAAGGGAATGACTGAGCACAAAATTTTTTAATACGCAAGACTCAAGAACTCTGGCTGCAGTGCAAAGCTGTCCTCAGAATTCCGTGGAAAAAAGTAACCCCATCCCACCATTCCATGTTCTTATAGTATTTATTCATATGGAAGCAAAAACACTGCACAAAACATTATACAATTGTTTCTAATTATCAATGACAGATCAGACACAATGAACTTAATATATGGAACGCAAGAGGTCAAAGATATTAGATATGAAAGAATACAGACTTGCCCAAATGTCCATGCAAAAACGAATGATTTATAAACCTATTTGGACAGAATCATCTCATTTTATCTAAAGGCACTTCCAATATGCAAAGGTTATCTTAGTGATTGAGGTGGTTGTAATTGTCTGGACTGACATATGTGTGCCAGCCATTCCTTACCAGTACTCCAGAGGGGAAACGGCGCTACTCCCCTCCTTGGGTAGGCATTTTTAAAATTTCAATTGAAAGAGACGTTTTCCATAGACCTACTTCTCCAATTATTCTCAGTCTTCTCTGAGTAACCCTGATTCTGGGTAGAAAGTCGGGAAGCCTCAGTGATGCCCGTGGGATACCCCCAGCCAAAAGTTGTGTTTCCTCTATCATGTGCCTGGTCCTCTGGCCTCATGGCAATGTGTGTTACCTGACATGATCGCAAGTTGCTTTGCTAGAACATGCTAAAATAATGGAGGA
The DNA here is from genome assembly GCF_964194185.1 of Rhinolophus hipposideros. Taxonomy (NCBI): domain Eukaryota; kingdom Metazoa; phylum Chordata; class Mammalia; order Chiroptera; family Rhinolophidae; genus Rhinolophus; species Rhinolophus hipposideros. Next base: position 49,712,044 of record NC_138060.1, read on the forward strand.
TGCCTGACTCCATCCTGTTCCAGAGAAGACTAACCAGAGGCAAGTCTGGGGACTCTGGGCTGCCCTGATTCCCTGCTGGCAGGTCAGAGAACTCAGACACAATCCCTTCCGGTGGCAAAGGTGCTGCTGGTCTACTTCTTTGTGGAGACCCGGTAGTCAGTAGTTTGTATCAGCAGACTTCCCCTCAACCCAGGGCAGCTGGGGGAGGAGAGGGCAATGCCTGGGCATCTTGCTTTGGGTGGAAAAAAGATCATCAAAAACAAATCAAGCCATCAGGTACCCAAGGGGGTGGGAGTGGCCCATCTCAACAGGAAAGGTAGCTATATTTTGAGTACAATTATTCCTGCTTGAAATTAGTTGTCCTCACAGAGTACTCATTGCAAACTAAACAAATCAATAGCTCAAGTGAGGCAGCCATAAGCTTTCCGAAGCAAAGAATGATTCTTTCTTCTGAAAATGTGATTTCCCATTTGCCCACAAGCCAGTGCACAGGGTAATCACCAGCCTTCTCACTCATTGCCACACTCAGCGCAACGTGTTTACAGACCACCTGGGATCACCACCTCCTCCTGCTGTCTGCCTTACTTGAAAATTAAACCCAGCTTGTCCGATTCCAGTGGCCAGGAAGCCGTCAGTAAGATCCTGCCACACGATACTAAGAACACACGTTAATGTGCACATAAACCGCTCCAGCTCTTCCCACTGTGTCTGATGATCACTGTCAGGGACAGTGGCTCCAGCAAAGAGAATAAAAGCGGGGGCACAGGCCCCAGAAGCTGACTCACTCCAGGTGACTTGTGGCCAGAGCTCCTGGGGGCCCTGAAGTCCTGCCAAAGGAAGAAAGGCCATGGGCAGCCTGACACACATCTGCCTCATTGGCTCACATCCATAGCAGACTCTGCCCTAAGCTTAAACAAGCATCCAGCAATATTTCTGTCTCCCACAGCTTCTGAGAACTTGCCCTTTTCTTATGGTATGATTTGCAAAAAAAATTCTCTTACCCAACCTCAAGTAAATAATCAGGGTTAAAAAAAAAGAAGAAGAAGAAGAAAAAAAACTGGTTTCACTCATTACATTGTTAGTGAACATCTTAGAGGACTCCCACAATTCCACCCACTCTGGGACTCAGTCCATTTGCAGAAAGGTGAGACTATCCTCTGTTTTTGATCCAAGATGAGGGTGCATGGATACAAAGGTGGGACTATTTGACTGGTCAACTCAGTTTGAAAGATGTCAACTGGCAACGGAAACACAAATCTGTTGACCTCCACAAAACACCTACTGTTAGCAAGCACTGCAAGAAATGGAGGATTTGAATAGCCAGGCTTTGATGGAGTTTTAAAGGCAGAAAACCTACCCTTAGGGTCAAGGGTTTGTTGATTCTACTACTCTGATGTGAAATCCAAAACAGTGATAATGGTCGCTGGCTAGAAGTCTGTTCTCCATATTCTGGCCCATCCACATTCTCCCCCGCCCTCTCATAGGGGTCTGCTTCTCTCCTGGGGGCCCCTCTGGTCCCTATGGATTCCTGCCTGTAAAGCAATGACATCTGTCTCGAGATGGCAGAACAGTGTTTCTCCATCTCAGAAGAAAGCTGAAAATGAGAAGTGGTTTTATAACGCCGAGGAAGTTCATAAGACTTAAGCAAGGGGAATATTCAAATACCCCATCCCCTAGAGATCTTTGCAAATAAGCTAGCCCAGCCATAAAAATGTACGCAAACTTGAAGATAAAACAGAATTAAAATACATTTACAGGAGAAGCAGGCTCTGGAATAAGGAGGTTTTCAATAAAACCAAAACTTATGACTCAATATTTCTACCACGTGAACACTTCAGGACATCGAGGGCTATACAAATCAAGTGACTCATGCCTATTAGTAAAGGGTGTGGGGAGGGGAGGACAAGTACATTTGATGGACAGGAAACAGCCGCATGGCAGGCTGGGGTTTAGGGACACTCCTTGGTGGCTCAGCAGTGACCTATGTGCCAGAACAAGGTTTCTTAATCTGGGCCCTATGGACACTCCTTAAGATATCTACCACCATCCTCAACATTTTATATAAAAACTGTGTTTGGGCATTTTTCTGGAGAGAGGGTCCATGCCTTCATTGGATTCGTACAAGGGTCTCTGTCCCTGGGCTAACCTAAGGCCTCTCAAGGACCGAAGGGTCTGAGGTCACGTTAAAGAGATGGACTCTCAGGGTGGGAAGTGGTCTAATCAGACGGTCACAGCACCTGCAGATGTGGCCCTGTCTTGAACCACAGAACTCTACTTCTTATCTAGTAGGGAATGGCACATCCACGAGACCAAAGCCAGAAGCAAAACCGTGACCTGCGTTCAACAGTCTCCCTAAGGGGGACATCACTGTTGGGGGAACACTCAACTTTGCTTTCGTCTCTTCTTTTTAACAAAAGTCTTAATTCTTCAATACCAATGCAAATTCCAAGCAAGACTGAAATTCCAGTCTAGGTATTTTATTCAATACACATATGTAATTTAACTCTAGTTTGGGTCAGTGTCGGGAAAAAAACATGAAACAGACATTTATCTTCAGAGTCCATTCATCTCCTATCGCAGGCCTCACTCCAAAGCTCCACCCCTTCCCAGCACCTCTCTCCCATTTCCCTTCCTTCAACAGTGTACATTCAATCCATCCTTCTTTCTTCACAAAGATCTCTCTTCCTTTCTTAACTAAGACCTGCTACTCAGAGAGCTGGGAGCAACATAAGGAATTTGGCCTACTAACGTCCTCTTCATTTGTAAATGTCTAATAACCTAGTGTCTGAACTCAAAGGGCCAAATCCTTACTTTACTTGAGGCATCGTGAGAAAGGCCTATGTGGTTGCATTACCCAACCTTTACAGAAGCTTTTTCTCTGTTGAACAGGGAGCGATTCATGCCAGAGCCTTTAAATTACAGACACGCCGATGTGAGGGGTCTACTCTCGCAAGGATTAAGTGGGTTCCTACAGCCATCTTCTGCCCAAGTAAATAAGCACCCTGGAAGACGTATTCTTGAACAGACAATATGTTTAGCAGAAAAAGATAATGAGCCGAGTTCAAATGATCTGCAACTATCCTGAAAATCTACCTGACCAAGGACAGAAAATAAAGACAGCTACCCATGAACATCAAATTCTCTTCCAGCAGCGACCGAGCATATTGCAGCTCAATCATTTCAAAGCCTGGCATCTATCCCCCTCACACTGTTACCTTGGCACAAAGGCACGGGGTAAACTGAGTCAGACCAAAGAACCTTAGTATTGAAATGACAAGTACCAAACACTGTCCAGGTATTGTCTGCAAACCCACGGGAAAATGGGGGAACCCAGCCATGTCAAAAAGAATATCTGGGGGGGCCGGCCCAGTGGCTCAGGCGGTTAGAGTTCCATGCTCCTAACTCCAAAGGCTGCCGGTTCGATTCCCACATGGGCCAGTGGGCTCTCAACCATAAGGCTGCCAGTTCAATTCCTCGAGTCCCACAAGGGATGGTGGGCAGCGCCCCCTGCAACTAAAATTGAACGCGGCACCTTGAGCTGAGCTGCCTGCTGGATGGCTCAGTTGTTGGTTGGAGTGCGTCCTTTCAACCACAAGGTTGCTGGTCCGAATCCCACAAGGGATGGTGGGCTGAGCCCCCTGCAACTAGAAACGGCAACTGGGCCTGGAGCTGAGCTGCGCCCTCCACAACTAAGACTGAAAGGACAACAACTTGACTTGGAAAAATGTCCTGGAAGTACACACTAAAAATAAAGTCCTGTTCCCCTTCCCCCCCCAAAAAAAAAAAATTAACTGCTGTTTAAAAGGTTAAAAAAAATTGCAAAAACTGCAATTAAAAAAAAAAGAAAAGAATACCTGGTATTCGGAGGAACACAGAGAGGTGGGCGGTGCCCCACCCTCAGATATCCTCAAATGAGAGAAACATCAGGATATACAGCAGTAGGCAAAGGAGTAACAAGGGAATGGTGTGATCTCCTATACAAGTTCTCAATTCCATCACTACACAGAACATGCACCAACATGCAATAACGACCAGCAGGCCAAGTCCACTTCTGACCACTAGGGGAGACAAGAGTCAATAGAAGTTGGTTTGCCAGAGAACAAGTTCTAGAAAACATAGGAATGTGAAGTTGAAACATGGAGAGATGTTAGGGGTCCAGAGAGATTGGAAGACTAGGTAAATGGAAGACAGACAAACGGGACAAATAAAGAAATGCAGTGAATACTGGAAGAAAAGCAAGAGGTCTGAGTGTCTAAAAGGTTCAAGTTCCCAGGGACCAACGACTGAATCTTTTTTTTTTTTTTTTCCAGTTCTAATGATAACGGCATTATGTTGTTGACGACAGTGACCCTCATGGAAACCACAAAACCAAGGGTTTATTCCCATTTATCTCTACTTATTTTTTCATGTCAATGTTCACAGCATATTTAATCAAACTATCACAATCATTACTTGATCCTCATAGTGTGCCTTTACATTAGTAATATTTTACATCCTAGGAAGCCCCATCTAACAGCCCAAGGTCATGAAAACTGGCAGAGCTGCATTCGGAGAGCCAGCCCAACTCTGTACATACGTCAGTGACATCAGCATAGCCTGGGGTGTACAATGATGGCCAGCACTCTGGCAAATTTCACTCATCCCCCAATAAGAAGTTTTTATCGCATGACTATCAAGTGCAGGGTACACCCTGTCACATGCTTGGAGAAATTATTTCCCCTGAGGAAACACACAGACATAAAATGTTGTTATATGAGTATAAAGTGGCTGCTCCTAGCAACCTACTGTCCTTTCCATGCTTCGCACAGGTGGGATTTCTCCTCCGGAAGAGTTTCTTTTGTGCACTTTTGTCTCTAATTTCCCAACAGGAGGCCATCGCGCTGGGTTGAGAGTCTCACCGTCCACTGGGTGGATGCTCTCCTCTGCTCAGCTGTCATGCCAAAGCGCTTGATGTCAAACACATGTCTTCGGCTGGTGTCTTGCCCAGCTGATGCGCCTTGGCCCTGACGCAGGGCGGCTGTTGAAGGCTCCTCACATGTACTGTCTTCTACATGAAGCCACGTCCAAAGCCCGGTGACCAACTCTGCCTTGAAGGCCACCACCGTATGTAGAGACCTTTATCTTGCCATTTGGAGGTAGGTACAATGAGGCCACTGTGTGTGTGGGGGGAGACCCAATGGAGACGTTGGCTTTTATCCTTGACAGGTTCAAGTATAAGCATGTCCACACAGCAGGCTGGGCCCAGCTGCCATTTTGGAGATGCTGAGTTGGTTGCCAGTGACATCACAATGCTCTGCCGCCTCCCAGGGAAGTGCTGGCTTTCTTGCTCTAACCACACATACACACACATTTGCCACATTTGGCTCTCATAGACTGGAAGGACAGATGCTCTTCCTGAGCAAAGGGGCCGACCTGCAGAAAGGTTAATTTTAAATAAAATACACCCTGGAAGGGAGAAGGAAGTCACTTCTGGGGAGGGGGGAGAGTGGGGGGCATTCATCATCAGCTAAGATAATCAGGAACGATTATACCAAGAGAATTCAAAGGGGGCTCCTTTAAAAACATTCAAGGGGAGCATTCCTGGAAACAGCAGCGTCAGTCTCTTTCTGATTTCCACATATCTGCTTGGAAGCCATTTTTTAAATGAAAGCAAAGCAAAGAAAAGAAAAAGGAATTGAAAAGAAGCAAAGAAAATCTAAAGAAAGTACCAAAAAGAAAAGGAAGCAGCAGCAGTAAACGCCGTTGTGGCTTCAGGCACATACCAATGAGAGTGCTGGCCACCAGCATGCAGGAATCAAGAGGCCACAAACCGCACATTTAAGTCCCTCTGGCAGCAGCCTGCAGCCAGCAATAAAGGGAAGGGAGCAAACAGGATGGGCCTACATGCTTTATGACATTATTTCAATTAGCAAAAGTCTAGCACTTTCAAACCAAATCCAGCACTGACTCAATAGCCTGGCCAACGCTCGGCAAGACTCAGAAAGTAAAGCTGTGTCAGGCTGAGGGGCATAGGCCATCACGGCCCTCATTCTGGTGTTGCACAGGTCACATTTCCAAACCCACAAGAAGCGTGTTGGCCCTGGGATAAGTCACAAGAAGGAAAAAAAAGAGGCCACAAAAATGGAGAACGCAATGCCCAGAGCTTTGGGAGGCAGCGAAACATAAAAGGGAGAGCTCTGAGTTTTGGCTGCAGAGAGATAGCCCTGGCTCTAAGTCCCAGATCCACTACCTCCCACCTGTCAGGCCCCAGCTTCTCATCTGTGAAATGGAGGTGGTACCACCCACACCTCAGAGGACTGGGGAGAGGCCTAAAGACAAAGCACAGACAGCACTGAGCCCAGTGCTGGGCACAGAGCAAATGCACAGTACAAAGCCACTGCTCTCAGGAGGGCATGGCTTCCACATTGGGTAGGCGATAGTAGCTGTGGGCATGCTCATCTAGGTCCCTGCTAAAGTACCCACAACCTCCTACTGTGCCCTTCCCCTCCTCTTTGGCAGCACCCCTCTGGAAGCTGTGGGATGTGGCCCAAACTCCTTTCACAGGCCCTGCCCAGAAATGAGGGCACTGAGGGCTCTGGGGCTGCACAGGTCCAGGCCCCCCAAAGAGTCCATGGCCTGGACCTCAAAGTAGCATCACTTCCCGGATCTGGGGATGCACCAGGAAGGGATTCATAGAAATCTCTGAACAAAAATCTCAGCCAAGGGTCACATGCAGATCTGGGAGCCACACGAGACAAACACAAAGCAGTAGGCAGTGAACTGGAGAATGCATTCCATCGTCCGGCCCCAGAACACCAGCTGTGGTCTGGAGTGACAGGACCAGTGGGCCTGCCATCCACACTACCCAAGTTCTCTAGAAGGCCCCAGAAACATAGGGAAGAAACTCCTTCGAGACCCATTCTAGCCTTCCAGTCCTCTGGTAAGAGGAACAGTGATGGTTTAAGACATAAAAGCCCTCCTTCAGGATGGGTTGAGTGGTAAGCAGGCACCAGGCGTGAGAGAGTTATCCCAGTCGCCCTGAATACCCATCGTTGGCACATTAGATATAAGGATGCTTAAGACACGGTCTCTGCATTCAACAAGCTAGCGATCTGCTTGAGGAGAAATCCACAGCTCTTTCTTCCTCCCAACCCTGGGGGAAACCGGTGAGTTCCAGCTTATCATACGAGACGGTTCCACCACATTGGGCAGGGCTGGTACCTCCATCCTAATAAGGAATCCCTATGTGCTCTGTACACACCCAACGTGGCACCTAGCAAATTGTATCTATGCAACTGCACATCTGCTTGCCCACTGGAGCAAGAATGTCAAGTCTCTTTTGGTAGAGGAACACGGATTATCTGGGCTTGTTACTTAGGGGCCTGGGTTGCAGGGACTAAGAAGCCACATCCAGGATCCAGGAGAAAGAACGCCGAAATCAATTGGTAATAGCAGCCAGGAGCTCAGTAGCGGAGAGTGGTGGCCATGTGGCTGTCAACTTACCCTAATCAAAACTCCTTGGATGACAGGAATCTCTAATTCAGGCTTTCATTTCTACACTCCCAACAAAAAGGCTGGTTTTTCATAAGAGGGGCTCAATCAAATTTTTTTAAAGGAATGAATAAATAAAACTAAAGAAAAGTGGGGAAAACTTGAACGTACAAGGACAAAAATCCTGATTTAAAATTAAAAGGACAGCCAATCACAAAAGACCACCTTTATATGATTCCACTGAAATGAGACATCCAGAATAGGCACATGTAGAGAGACAGAAAGAAGACTGGTGGTTGGCAGGGGCTGGGGGGGATGGGTGGAATCGGGGTGATAGCTAAAAAGGAGGTGGTTTCTTTTTTGAGTTAATGAAAATGTTCTAAAATTGTGGTGCCGGTGGCACATACCTGCGAATATACCAAAATCCATGGAATGGTACACTTTACATTGGTGAATTGTATGGTATGTCAATTACATATCAATAAAACTGTTATTAAAATAAAAACAAATAAAAGGGCATAGGATACAAAGTCAAACAAGGACAGAAGAAGGTCGTGGCCTGGGTAACCAGAAAGGAGTGCTCAGAGACAGGCTCTGAGCTGGGTCTCACCACAGAGCAGTGCGTAGGGCAGCCAAGGAAAGAAAGGCACCTCCCAAAAGAAGCAGTGACGCGATGGTCCGGGACTGAGGCCAGACGTTAGGCAGCTTTGACCTTATGACCAGACTCACTCCCTTGGAGAGCCCATCTGATGCCATGGCTTTAAACCATTTATACACTGATGACTTCTAAATTTATACTTCAAATTCAGCCTTCTCTCCTGAACTTCAGCTTTGTGCACCCAGCTGCCTATTCACCATTTGCCCCTGAGTTATCTGTGGCAGGCAGAGTAACAGATGCCCAGACATGCCCAGGTCCTAATCCTGGGGACCTATGAATCTGGTGCTTTACATGACACAGATGTGATTCAGTTAAGGCTCTTGAGATGGGGAAAGTATCCTGGACTACCCAATGGATCCAATACAATCACACAAATACCCAAAATTAGAGATTCTTGGCTGTGGTCGGAAGGAGATGGAAGTATGGTCAAAGAGACACAACATGGCTGGCTTTGGAGATGGGGGAAAGGGGTCATAAGCCACAGCAAGCAGGCAGCCTCTAGAGGCTGGGAAAGGTAAGGAAATGGATTCTCCCCTAGAGCCTCCAGAAAGGCTGGCAGCCCTGCCAACACCTTGATTTTAGCCCAGTGAGAACTGTGTCGGACATATGACCTACAGAACTGTTAGATAATAAATATGTGTTGTGTTAAACCAGTAAGTCTGTGATCATTGGTTACAGCAGGAATAGAAAACTAACACACTAGTAGGCATATCAAATTTCATATGTCCCCAAACAGACCTGTCGGTTCACACCTCCAACATGTGACCCTCTCCATCTCAGGAAATGACAACTTCACTTTTCCAGTCACTCAGCCAAAACCTTGGCATTGTCCCTGACTCCACGCTCTTGCTCATGCTCTACCCCACATCGTGTCCAATAGCAAACCCTGCCAATTCCTTCCAGATCTCATGGCTCCTCACCACCTTCACCACCCTGAAAGGCACAAGCCCCCGTCATCTCTCACTTAATTACAGTCTCCTCACCGTGGCCACAAAGGCATCGTAAATCATAAAGCAGATCACGTAACTCCCATGCTCAAAACCCTCCCCACTTCATTCACAAGACATTTCAAAGTCCTTTCTGTGGCCCATGTGGCCCCATTCCTTCTCCCATCCTGCTTCCCACCACACTCCCTCCCTGTTCACTCATCCCCTATCAGCCACCGTCCGTTCCTCTGTGCATGGCTCATTCCCTTACTTCGCTCAGATATTTAGTTATCACCTGACCAGAGCGACTTCCTGCCCACCATCTCAAGGCATCACTCCCCACCCTTTTCTGTCACTGTTCGCTCCTCCCTAGCTCTACTTCTCTCAGCACTGATCACTCTCCAGCGTATTTATGATAGACGGATTTTTCATATCACCCCCTGTGGAATGTCAGCTCCCAAGTACCAGGACTGTGTTCTATTCACTATTGTGTCTCTAGCAACAAAAACAGTACCTGACACTGACATATTAGTGGAATGAGTAAACAAACACTTGGCTTGCCCTTCTGGAAATGAGGGATCGCTGAAGATTTCTAAGAGGCTGAAGAATAGAAGCCAGGTCCCGAGGGGTTGAATGGTTAATGAACCAGTGGTGTGACTGCAGGCAGGGGCGATGGGGCACTGAGGACCCTTCTGGAAGACTCCTGCAGCAATGGTCTGGCGTGAGGGAAACGGACAGGCATTAGGGAGGTGGTAGTGGAATGTGCCATGTCCCTCCTTTTCCTTTATTAAGTAAGGAGACATGTCAGGCTCTGTGATGGGCAGAGTAGAGGAATACAGATGGCGTATGACATGGCCTCAGTCCTCCTGGAACCTGGAACCTTGCTGGACAGACAGTGATTTGATTTTGGGTTCCCACGTGTGAGACCAAACAGGGAGCTATCACAAGGGCCCAGGAATCGCAGCGGAAGCAGTAAATTGGTAGCAGGCAGATAAGAAAAAAAAAAAAAAGTACTGAAGGCAGCAGGTGGAGCCAGAAGCAAACCTGACTAGTCAAAAATGTCTGTAGATGGAATTATCTTAGTAAACCATGGGCAATATAAAACAGCCAGGAAGATTCATATGGACAGGTAGCATTTGCCTGGGAGAAAAGCTTTTATAATCTTACCTCCCCCTCCTCTCAGATCCACTCACACCTTAAAAGGGTGCCACCAGCATCCTGACTTCTCTCTTTTGCTCACCATTCTCCTTGTCATCCAGGCTCGAGGCCTGCAGGGTACCCCAACTTCTGGGCACCCTCGTGGTCCACATCCCTTTCTTTCCTTGTCTCCCTTATCACATTCTAGGCCTGAGGCACAGCATCGTATGATCCCAACACTTCCTGGAGTACCTTTCTTCTCTGGACTCCTCCTCTTACGCTTTGTCTTATATCATACCCCTATAATGTTCTTCCCCAGACACTTCTCTGTTCAAAGGTCTTCAATGCTGTCCCCTGGCCCAGAGAAAACTCTCCACTCACTTAGCCCAACATTGAAGGCTTTCTTCAGCCTGGCCCCTTTCTCACTTTCCCTCCTGCTCCTCACCTCATCCCCTAGTCTATACTGACGACAGCATACTCGTGCTACCCTCTAGGTTTGTATTGCCCAATGCAGTGGGCAATACAAAAGTGAAGCTATTTAAATCAATTAAAACTAAATGAAATCCAAAATTCAGTTTCTCAATGGCACTAGCCACAATTTAAGTACCCAGTAGCCACATATGGCTACTGGCAACCATATGGGTAAGTGTACCAAGAAAATACTTTCATCACCACAGCAAGTTATATTGGACGATATGACTCTCCACTTTTAATGTCTTTCCAATTCCTTTCTTCACATTCTAGCAAGCGTTGTGTCTTTGCAAAAACAGCACCGATGCCATGATGCAGGGTCTAATGACCCTGGGCAGGAGCAAGCCCTCCCTTCTCTAAAATCCCACATGAAAGTTTGCTTCATTGGGGTTGCTTACTGGTTCCTGTTGTGCCTATCTTTTCTTAACGTCTTGGTAATATAAAGCTCAGTGAGAATAGCTCATTTTGAAAATCTAAAATTCCTAATGAAGCACAAAATAATGATTTTATAAGTACCTTCACCTCAGAAACAAAATGATAAAGGAATGATGTATTTGGGGTATCCAATAGTCATAAAATGATTCTGTGCCTAAAAACTTAAAGGAATTCTACTACCACCTATGATTGCTTCTATTGTAACCACTGACGCCCGCCAAGAATAGACTTCCGGCTTTCCAGAGCCACAGTTTAAATTATTATTGATTTATGCTTTGTGCCGGGTGGTGGATTTCTTCTGATTCTGCAGATGGAAAATGCCTTTATTCAGAAAGTAAACACAATGAAACTAAATTTGATGGCACGACAGTAGTGATTTTTTTCAGATTCTAAACTTGATGCCCCTAATGGCTACACTGCCTTGCTTTTTCCACCAATTATGCACAGTCATGGGCTTGAACTCTAAGGTAGGGACAGGAAGAAAGAGGCACAGCAATGAGAGTATGCAGAGCAGTTCTGAATCAGGCCTACCTAACATGTGGTCCCAGACCTGCCCCCACAGGTAGGGAACTTGAAAGAAATGCAGAGTCTAGGACCTCGTCCCAGACTTATGGATTCAGAAACTCTGGGGACAGGGGCCCAGACCTGTGTATGTTTCTTTGTTGGCTTTTATTTTTTAATTGAAGTATCACTTAAACAGGATGCCATGTACCTACCTTAATGTATAACCCCATGAATTATGATAAATGTATCACTCTATCCAATTAATTTGTTTGCCTTTTAATTATTTTTAAGTGTACAGTTCAGCAGCATTAACGATATTCACATTGCTGTACAGCAGATCTCTAGAACTTTTTCATCTTGTAAAACAAACTCTATACCCACTGAACAACTTAGGGGGTATTGCTTCCCCTACCCCCTGCAGAACCTGTGTTTTACCAAGCCCGCCAGGTGACTCTGTTGCAGGCTAGCATTTGAGGCATGCTTCTCTAATGACCACAGGCCACAGGGTCTGCGAGGAACAACAGAGAAAAGCAGCAGGTGTGCTAGAGTCCTGGCACCCAGGAAAGACTATAGATGGAGACGTATTACTAGCTGTTTCTGATTCTCTACGCCCAATCCCGAGTGCCCAGTAGAGACCTGGCACTGCCTTAGATCCTAGGGAAATCCAAACACAGACAAATAGACAACTTTTCTTAAAGGCTTGTGTAGTCACAAGTTGAATGAGAAAATTGTATTTCTCAACATTAGACCAGGTTCTAGAAATTTTACCTGATGACCCTAAAACAGAATCAGAACGCTATAAACCTTGATTGGAAGAGGGTGATTGTATTTTCATCACTGGCTGCACCAGATGGTCATTTAATTCTGACTTCGAATTTTATCTGTCTATTTTAATCATTTGTGCCTCTTCCTTGGAAATTCCCAACTGATTCTCACCAACGGAAATTTGGGGAGGGTACAATAACACAGAGGAAATAAACAGTGGCATTGCAAACCACAGAATAATTTTGATTTACAAGTCATTGGAAGCAAGAGGCACTTACTGTTCTTTGCAGGCTAAAAAGGGATTGCATCATGAATAATGGAGAAAGCACAGTGCATTAACACTCTTCTGCAGATAATGTTCTCTCCGGGCTCCACAGAACACACATTCACTGAGGACTTCCTGTGTGCCAGGCACCTATCGATTCATAACAAAGTCTCTTCCCAGCCTCCAAAGGATCAAAATCAGGCCAATCTATGCTATTTCACTTCAAGAGTTAAAGTTTCTGGATTATCATCTCCTGACTCTCAAAAGATCCACTGACTTAGTACACCACAGCAGATCAAGAGCTAGGAATTTTAGAGACAACCCAAAGCTCAGGCAATTTCAGACTTTTGGCTTTTCTTAAAAAGGGTTCTGGCATAGATCTGTAATGGACTGATCTTTAAATATTAACAAACTGAGGGGAAATTATCTGGGAGGAAACAGGCTCTAGTGTTTGGCAAATAAAAAAGAAACCCAAAACTAAAACACTACAGCTTTTAATTTTACGACGAGGAAGCACCAAGAAGGCTCTATTAAAGCTACAATCTCTAAATCCCACTCAATACTTTTTGGTTCCAATAGCAGGCATTTTCTCTGCTTTTTAATTTGCATTATGTGTGTCCATTTTTCTAGCCATTGTGACAGAGGATATTAAAAGAAGGTTTCCCCGTACTTTTATTCAAATGTGAATTGATACTCAGGATTCTAAGAGGGTAATTGCAGCAATTCATATTTTTTTTCCATATTATTCCACTGCCATAAAATCTAAATGAGGTCTTACTATGTCTTCTACTTTAAAAACTGTCACATTATCATACTCGGCTTTGCCACACTCTCAAATGCTTCATTCAGTGAAAACTTCAAGGGGAAATATGTGAGAACTGTAATCATCTTAGGGTAATGTGAACACTGTGTGGTGAGCACTATTAATAATCAGAACTGTGGGATTATTATATTTAGCACAAAAAGAAGAGAGTGAATTTTAAGGTGTAAATATACTCAGGTAGGACTTACACTCTTCTAAATACTGAGTTGTTTTGTTTTTTAGATCACTCTGAGGCACAGAATTTCTGTTTTTGTATAACATAGCACTATGATTACTCTCGAAGCTAGGTTTTCTGTCACTTGGGTAGACATTTTGACAAATATCCTACTCCTGGAACAGTAAATCTTCATCCCATTCATAAAGCATGACCATGAAATATACCCCTCATGCAAGTTTAAAAATAACCCATACTATGTAATACTCTATTGAAATTAATATTTAACTGAATATTTTATCATTCCATCCATAATCCAGCATCTTTAGAACTACAAAAAACTTCTGATAGTGCTTCATTTTTGACAAATAATGCTATTGTGTTTGTTTGGTTGGTTTTTCAACTTGGTAAGTATCCTGCATTAAACTGCCTTTAAACCCAGCAACATCAGACCCTGGATGGAGAGGGAAGGTCCAAACTAGAACCACCACCACTACACATTTTGACATCTACTTCATAGCAAGAAGACAGACCAGGGAGAAGGTGAGGGCAGAGAACACAAGCACTCCACGTAGCCAATGCTCTTAACGAGAGTACTGTTTGATTCTTGCTAGACGACATTTCCATAAAGGATAACTGTACGTATTTGTTCTCGTGTATTTCCATAGCTGCTGTACCTCCCCCTACAAAACAGCCAACACAAACAGGGCATCATGGTGGCTTACCCCAGTGGGTGGTCCTAGACAGCAACACACAACATTCTGGAGCCTCATTTGAAACGAATGCTAAGTTATGAAAGGATGTCAGGGGAATCGGACTCTCAAACCCATTGAAGTTAAGGGATACTTAATGATAACAGATTTTACAGTGGTGACTGTAACCATAATTGTTGTCCATCACTTCTTACCTCTAAAAGTGCACTGAAGAAGTGGGAAAAACACTTGCTCTACATTATGAAGAACTCACTGACTTGATACAAAAAGTATTCTCATAAAACATTAATTAGAAAGTCCAACTGAATTGTAAAATGTGCAAAGGCTAAGAATAAGACATTAAAAACAAAAAACAACACAAATGGCAAGGAATATGTGAAACATGTTTTTCCCTTCAGTCATAATTATAAAAATAGAAATTAAGATATCATTTTTCTTCTAAAAAAAAAAACCACCACCAAAATTGGTCAGAAAATAGGAATGAGATACTCATTCCTAATGGCAAAGGTACAGGAGAATAGCAGCCCTCACACATTCTGTGGGAACATAAATTTGGCTATCTTGCAGGCAATTTGGTAATACTTAGCAAATTTTAAATGTCCACATTTGTTAACTGAATTCCACTTAAATTCCACTGCTAGACAGTTTCCCTAAATCAGATATATTTGTATAAGTGTGAAAAATATGTGTAGGGCACTATTTGTAAAAGAAAAATTGAACAACCTAAATGTCTCTCATAGGGCCTGGTTAAATAAATTACGGATTAAACAAATTAAGGTATATGATTCCATGAATTACCATATATTCATAGAGTTGAATGCTTTGCAGCTATTAAAAGGAATGGAAACCATCTCCACATGCTGATATGGGAAGATACCTAAGATACATTGTTAAATTAAAAATTAAAAGCCACATTTTACATACATTATTTATAGTGTGATACCATTGTTGTAAAAAATATATATATAGATATTTATATAAATATAAATACAAATACAAATATATATATATATATATATATATATATATATACACCGTGCAAGTAAACGCCACAGAAGACACACACTACCCCTTGAAGGAGGTAACATCAGAAGGAATACTTGAAATAGTGGACCTTTACTTCTGACTTCCTAGAAATCCTATGCTATATTTTCTATGCAACAATTATGTTGTTTCACAATAATTTTTAAAGTCCTCTTCCTCCCACTGCCAAGCTATGAATTGTCTGAACTGTCAAAGGTAACTTCATGGTTTCATGTCTGGTTTAATTCTGAGGCTCTTAGAAGGCAGTGGGAGGAGGTGAAGGAATGAGCAGTGACAGACTGGGAAAAGTAAGTTGGAAAAAGTTTTACTGTATACAAAAAGCAAAGCTAGTTACTTTTCTCGCAATCAATAACACATCCAGCTGAGGTAACTACTTTCCTCAGAGGAAGTAATTTAAGGATTTTGCTCTATTTTCCAAGTCCAGTTTTATTTCCATCATATATCTAATGTATTTGGTGAATGCCAACCAACTCACCTGCTTTCGTAGCCTGAATAATGACCCAAAGATGCCCAAGTCCTAATGAGACAGGTTAGTTAGCATGTCTTTAGGTAGACAGGGAGGTCACTGGTGGAATAAACACAGACAGCCATATCCTAAAACTTCAGGTTTTGAAATCACTCCTTCGCTCCAGGACATAATGTAACAAGGCCTTGAGGTTAATCATAAAATTCGTTTTGGCCTGACAAATGGAGCAGATCTGATAGAGAAGAGTGGGTTATTTTGCTAATTCCTTCAGGATTGGCAAACAGAACAAATCTGGTAGACGAATTTCATTAGAAGGCGCCTGTTCCGTTCTTCAAACAGCTCCCCTTCCCCAAACAGGCAAGTAAGAGCTTTTGCCTCAATCACTGGGCACCCCCCATTTGGAACTCCCTCCTGCTCGGGAGCTCTGACTCTTTGCTTTTAATAAACTATCCTCTTTTTAAAACTCTTTGCCTCTTCTGGGTCCGTGTTTCCATTCTTCGGTCTCACGAGACACAATCCCGGCACCCACTCACTCACTCAGAAGTCCCCTACATCATTTGAGGACTCACAGAAACATATTCCTCTTTCAGTAATACCCAGGATGGCAACTATGTTAGGTTACATGGCAGTGGGGAATTAAGGTTGCTAATCATCTGATCTTAAATTAGTAAGATTATCCTGGATTATCTGGATGGGCCCAATGTAACCACAAGGATCTTTAAAAGTGGAAGAGGAAGGAAGAGAGAAAAGCAGAGGGAATTATGACTATGGAAACAGGGTCAAAGAGATACAATGTTCCTGGGACTGAAGATGAAGGGGGCCACAAGGAATGCGGGCAGCCTCGAGAAGCTGGAAAAGCCAAGGAAATGGCTTCTCCCCTACAGTCTCCAGAAAGGAATACAGTCCTGCCAACACCTTGCTTTCAGCCCACTGAGACCTGTGTCAGACTTCTAATCTCCAGAACTGTAAGATGATAAATTTGTGTTGTTTTAAGCTGTTAATTTTGTGGCAATTTGTTACAGCAGCAATAAGAAACTAATACAACCTACCTATATTTCCTTTATTTCTCTGCATCCCGGATTTCCTCTTGTGGGCAAACCTGGGGTATGCTGTGAAAATCAGGCCACCTGGACGTCCCATCTTACAGACGTCCAATGACCTAGGCCCACACTGCCAACTGGCTGGCTGATTTTTTAGGACTTCCTCAGAGAGAACCGAGGCAAGATACCAGCAACAAAACTGCCTCGATGACTAAGTTAGATACATCTGGACAAGCCATATTTGAATAAGGTATTAATGAAAGCCCCATCACACAAATAAATATACTGGTCATCATTTACACTCAGACTACTCTTTTGGAAGACTAACAAAAGAGAAATGACTCTCACACCAGGAACTCAGAATAGCAGAAAAGTAAATGCTCTTTGGGGTTTCTCAACATACTTCAAACCTACCTACAAGGATAAGATAGATAGATCAAAGAACAATCTGAATACGGACTGACTTAATGCTGAGTACCTACTATGTGCCAGGCAGTGAGCTGAAAACAGAAAATCCCTGTTCTCATCTAATTCTCATAACATTTGCAACAGGAAATTACTCTGATCATTGCCATTGAGAATTCACATGCCCACGGTCTCACTACTTACAAGCAATCAGTGAAAGAGCTCAGGTTCAAACTGCTCTGTCAGTCTCCCTAGTGGGGACTCTAGCGAGACATCGTGCTAATCCTCCCCCATCAAGAGACAACTTAAACTGATACCTACTCTGTACTACAATGCTCAAGAGAAGAAAGAGAACATTAGCTTTGTCCCTGTGATCTTAGAAATGCAATCACTGAACTATACCTCCCCAAAATGCCCCTGGAACTTGGAAAAATGTTTACTCATATCAACAGCCAAATTACCTAAAATAGGATCTCTCATTGTCTTTATTATTTTGTACCTTATGTTCTATCACTGCTTCTTCAAGGAATCTGCTTTCTAAAAGCATATAAACAAAAAGCTTGCTTTTGTGAGGTGGGCATTCTGCTCTTTATGAAGCCTCTCTGGCAAGGCTCAGAAAGTAACCGTAATGACATCTGTCTCTCACTTCTGCAGAGCACGAGGAGTTCCCACTCACCTGGGCAAGAACCACTGATCTCGTAGAGCAATACCTAATACGGGTGGGTATTTTCTCATTATGGGCATTTCTGTATAACATCCCATTCTAAATAAAGTTTTGAGCTCTAAAAATTCATCACAATAGAATAAAAAAGTCAGGTAAATGTAAAAGTAGTCCCTTCCTCCTGTTTCCATCTCTTTCTTCAAGTCAGTACACAAAATTGGTATCAGTCCACTATAGGAAAACTTTACATTCCCCCCCTCCCCCAAAGAAGGCATCTTCTCCCTAAATTACATAATATATTGCTTTTTTAAAAGCCAGAGCTACATGTTGGCCCTGCACTGCAGTACAAGAGCCACTGAGAAGGTATTTGGAACCTGAAACATGTTTTACAAAAAGTAATGTCATTCATGGTGAAGGTCCATTTCCAGAGTAACACATAAAGCCCTTTTAAACTCATAAAATGGGTTAAACACTACACATTCACTGTGAGGAGCTGAGATTTGATATTCTTATAATATTAATTTCAAAGTAACTCTTAAAAAGGTATATATATTTCTTATTCTTTTTAAAGGAAAGAAATTCTGATGAAATCGAGTTAAATGTTAGAGATTTGGGGCAATTTGAAGAACACGTCCATGGTTTTAAGGCTTGATACACTGTTCTCAAATACGTTTCATTTCATATCTCCAAAAGCTATGATTTCCTTTTCCTCCATGTGGCTGCATTTCCACCAGTCTTCTTACCCTTATTCATGATGAGATCATTTGCTGAGATTACCGTAGCCAACAAAAAGATCCACATGTGACATAAGGAAGTGACACAGGTGACAGCTAGTGTTCACTTAGCTGGCTATGGATGGAGAAAAGGGGTTGGGGATTTGGGGGAGGGATGGGAGTACACTGTTGTCAGAGAAAAAATAAGATGGCGGTAACAGGGTGTCACATGACATCTGACTGCACTTGTCACCTCACAGAGCCCATCTACTTCCTTTGGCCCTTGCTGGTCTAAATCTCTCTGCTGGGGCCAGGAGGGCTCTGATCCTTGGGTGAATAGGGACAGGATGGACAGCCAAACAGCTGCTAATAAAATATATTCAAGTGTTAGAGAAGTGGTTGTTCGAGTCCTACTGTGTTTCCCTGAAAACAAGACCTAGCTGGACAATCAGCTCTAATGGGTCTTTGGAGCAAAAATTAATGTAAGACCTGGTATTATTATATTACATTACATTACATTACATTACATTACATTACATTACATTATATTATATTATATTAAAGACCCGGTATTATATTATAGTAAAACAAGACCGGGTCTTATATTAATTTTTGCTCCAAAAGATGCATTAGAGTTGATTGTCCGGCTAGGTCTTATTTTGGGGGAAACACGGTATATGCATAGAGTCTAAAAATCACTACCAGAACTTAGACAATTCTACAGTGCTCTCTCCTTCTTTCATTCACATACACACACAGTCTACATTCTGCCTAGTTGCTCACACCTATCATCACCGCAAATTTTTAAATTTACAATTATGATTTAGTACACAGTAAGCCACTGCACAGCACAGCACATAATCCATCTACAAAATTCAAATTGCAAAAGGAATATAAGAACTCATTGATTAATTCAGGCAAAGCCCAAAGTACTGTATATTTGAGAAAAGATTTTACTCTTTTTTTTCCATAACATTCTTTCCCTAAGATCATAAATCTCTGAGCGTCAACTTTCCATCTTAGGAAAGTGAACGTCATCCAAGGCAGCATATAAATCACCTAGAGAATAGTTATTCATCATGGGCAAATAAAAATGTAAGCCAGGCAGGTGGTGAAAAGCTCATTTATACTGGTATAATTTCATGGAATAAAGCAGACATGGGGAAAAGCGGAGGGAGGTGTGAAATTTGGGACCACATTTAGAGAATGAGAATAAATACCCCAAACAAGAGAATACTAAAAATTATCATACCACATCACTACAATGTCTTCAATTCTTCACTCTCTTCAGATCTGACTCTCCCCCTTTATGGTAACAGGAATGATAGAAAAGCCAAGAGATGAGGAGGAGGGGTAGGGAAAACCCATACTAAACACTGTAGTGTTTTAAGCCATTTTCATTCACCAGTTTCAAAGCGCCTAATCCTTTGGGTACTGCTGAGGGATAGAAGAGATTATACGAAGTTGTGCTGATTTTTTTCATATAGCTTCAGCTCACAAAATCCAAGGTGGCTACCTCCCCAACGTTCTGGTGAGTGTTGATGTCACAAAGCCACACTGGCCTGGGGGGAGGGGAGAGAAGGGAAGCAATATGGTGACCCCTCCTAAGGCTACTCATAAAGGTTTGTTTATTCCCGTGTTGAAATCATTAAAAGCTCCAAGACACCCTACTGGCCCCTGAGAAAACATGATTTGGAACCTTCCACCTCCCGCTTATAAAAGCAACGCCCAGCCAAGAAAACAAAACCTCATCATCTATCTAGGAAGAGGAAAGGAAAAAGGATGGAGGAAGGAACCAATCTTTTAAAAAGTAGCATAAAATTAAATGACTCCTCCAAAACTGCACAGGAAATCACACTGTCATGCCTTGCAGTCAGAGAGCTCATTAATGCTATCAGAAAGCAAATTCAAGAAGCCCTTGAAAAATGCAAACAGGACTTAGGTTTGTGTGTGATGGTTATGTTTGTTGTTGATTTGTTAACAAGAAAGGAGGGCAGAATAATACTTCCTTTCAAGACAGAAAGGAGCTCTGAGTCACAGAAGGCACAATTACAATCTACTAGGGTACCATAGAAACATGTCTTCAAATTCCATGTCATCTCACAGATGGTCATCTGAACTGCTATGCGCCTCAGGTAGACCTGCAGCCACATCGGGACCTACGTGGACTTTACATACTAACCTGGAAATATCCCTTAGCTAAAAACCATTTCTCCTGCTTTAATCTCAAAATATAAAACATAATTACAGTAAGTCCTCTCTTAGCATCATCAATAGGTTCTGCAACAACACATAACCAAACCAATTTTACTCTCCTTCTCTCTCCCCTACCTCTCTGCTTATAAGGTTGTAGTCCTATCAAATTAGAGCCCCACCCTTGACCTAATTTAACCTTAATTGCCTCCTAAAGACCCTCCCTACCTCCCAGATATGGACACATTGGGGTTAAGGTTTCAACATACGAACTGCTTCTATGAGTCTGACTACTTTGGATATCTCCTAGAAGTAGAACCATGCAGTATTTGTCCTTCTGTGACTGGATTATTTCCCTCAGCATAATGTCCTCCAGGTTCATCCACATTGCAGCATATGACAGGATTTCCTTCTTTTGAAAGGCTGAATAATAATCCATTGTATGTGTACACCACATTTTCTTCATTATTCGTCCACTGATAATCATTTAGATTGTTTCTACCTCTCGGCAATAATGAATAATGCTACAAGGAACATACGAGTGCAAATAATCCTTTGAGATCGTGATTTCAAATCTTTGGGATAAATACACAAAAGTGGGCTTGCTGGATTATATGGTAGTTCTATTTTTAATTTTTTGAGGGATCTCCATACTGTTTTCCAGAAGCCTGTATCTTTGAGGCCATCATTAGTTGCCATACCAAACCTGGAACAAGTTACTGGCAGAATTCCTATTGTGTGAGAAAATTAATTCGCTTCAGCTACTAATTGTGGGATTCTCTCATATTTGCAGCTAAGAGAATCCGATGGATACAGGAGATGGTATGGTGTATAGAAAAGGGCACTGGCTCGGGAGAAAGAAAAGCCAGATATTAACCTTGTCTCAACCATTATCAGTTTTGTGACTCTTGGCGAGTTAGACATCTCCAGTGGAGAGTGGCCATTTGATACCTAAAAACTACTCTACTTCTAAGTTTTAGTGATTCAGAAGCTATGATTCAAAGAGATAAAAAGTCTGTTCTCTAGGATCTGGGAAGGAGATGCAATCACACTATCTGACGACAGGATGGGGCGTGGGTGGGAAGGGGTAATCATATCAAACACAGACTTGTAACAGGTTCTAAATGTGATCAACATTTCCTACACAGCAACCGTTTGGAATGGAACTTGGTGGGGTTATTAGACAAAGCAATTTTCAAACATTATAAGTCATTGATAGCTGTCTCACTCCTTGGTCAAACAGTTGACAACAAATAAATGTGTCAAATACATTTGGAACAAACCTTTAAGATTGAAAATTTGTGCTAAAAGAATTATCCAAAGGATCAAAACAGCATATTGCCTTATTTTCAAAAGTCTATCACCATCCTATGCCCGATACCCTCAAAACATCTACTTATACTTTTACATATTGTGGAGCTGAAGAATAAAAAGATAATAAAAATGTGTGGAGGGGATTATACTGGCCAGGCTTCAACTTGAAAATCTGAGGCTTTCAAAATGACAGTACTATATATTCTTAAATGGTTCAAAAGTTCTGTGCTAAGATGACAATTCAACCAAGGACAAGAAAATTCTTCTTGAGGCAAAATTCAGCTAAATCTTTTGTATCTGTCTCCTTCCTTTATTGACAAAATAGTGTCCCTACCTTAGGGAAGGGGGGATTATGACAGGCTTAGTTGGAAATTCAACTCTGCAATTTTCTAACCAAATGCCGTTGGGCTAATGTATACGCTTATATAGTGCTCAGTACTTAGGGATATCAGGAGAAGCCTTTTTAGAAAGCCTTTTTAGACCTGCTAGCTTTTGGGGGGGGGGGCGGATATAGTTGTGTGTGGTCTTTTGATAGTATTGTTGCCACTGCAATTCAGACAATTAACCAGGAAAAGCTTCTAATGAAACAATCAACAGGGGTTGATAGTAGGTGACAGCAAGCGCTTGAGGCACACGCTTAAAAAACACGCTGCTCAGAGTCTCCATTGTGGGGATTAATAATACTGAGATTCTCCATCTTATTCCTCCAGGCCAAAGGTTAGGTGTCTGGGTACCAAATACAGACGTGCCAAACAATGTATACATATTTTAAAAAAGGAAAAAACTGTATTAAAATTACACTGATGGGAACCACTCTGAGCACCTCTTGTAATTGCAGAAGTCAAACGTGACTTGTATTCATCTTTTGTTATTGATATATATAGAGAGAGTATTACAATTTTAATACAATTTTCCTTTCTTAAAATGTATATATATATATTTTTGGCACCCTCTGTATTTGCCTCCTCAAATGATTAGCACAACATTATTTTTAAATGCTCCTCCTTTTTCTATTTTACCCATGGGGAATTTGAGGCAGTTTTTCAAGTTTACTAAATGTTCTTCAACTGGTGAATGGACAAACTCTGGATCCAGCGGATGGTACTTAACAATAAGAAATCATAAAGCATTGATTAACATAACAACATGGATGAGTCTCAAATGCATTATGCTAAAGAAGCCAGACCTAAAGTCTATATGCTGTATGATTTCATTTATCTGACATTCTGGAAAAGCCAAAATTGTATATACCAAAAACAGATGAGCGATTGCCAAGGGCTAGGGGGAGAATTAACTATAAAGGAACACAAGGGAATTTTGGAAAGTGATGGAACTGTGCTCGATTTTGTTTTGCTGAAAGTGATAAAATTGCATTTTAAAAGGGCAGAATTTATTAGTTATAAATTACATCTCAATAAACCTGACTTTTAAGAAAAATTTAAGTTTTGTCCCTCAGACACATCCTCCAGAAAGGTGAGTCTACAAGGCTCTGTCATTCAGAATTGTCTCCACGTGGTACCCTCTGCTTTCCTTTTCCAACAGCCTAACCAGTGATTACCCAGGGCAGGGAATAGAACCACTCCAAGTATGTCCATCAGAAAGGGATTTGATGTGGGAATTAGGTGCTTACAGAATCACTGAGACACCTGGAGGAGTAGACGTCCCCCTTAGACTTTTTAATTCAAGGACACACCATTGCATGATCCAAATGTCGGGAAGCTGTGGCTGCCACAACAATTAATCATGCCAATGTCTGTGGGTCTAAGGCCCTAGAACAAAGAGTGGGGCCACAGCGACTGCCTCTAAACATCCCCATGACCTTCCTACCAGCAGCACCAGCAGAAGGAACTGCATCTCCATCTCAGGCTTCCAAATCCCACACATGCATTTGTGGAAACTGTCATGCGTTTAGAAACATGATTGTAAGAACGTCTGGGACATGGAGTTGTCAGGAGGGTGGAATGAAGGTCCCAAGGTTAAAAAAGAGCCAGTCCCCAGGATCTCCCCATTCACCGCTCTTCCTGTCCTAAACCAAGGCATTCTTCGAAGAAGAAAGCACAAAAAACCTTTTCCTGTCTCAACTTAAATTTCAAATGGTGTTAACAGAGTAGAAAAATTATTCTACTAATAGGTAAATCCAAGATCCTAACTCACTGCATTATGGAAGAATATTTCATTTTCCCATTTAGTTAGTTCCAGTCCCAGCAGAATAAAATGTTAAGATCACTGCATTTGATAACAGAGCCAACCGCAGTTCTCTGCGAACTCATGTATTAAATACAAACTAGTCTTTGACTTTTATTCTGATGGGAATTAAACAAACTAATCTTGAAAGTGCATTAATTTTCCAGGCATCTGTAAGTTATTTTATGGCAAGCCAGACCAGAGGAGGGGAGTGTGACATTGTGATTTATAATAAGAGATATATATTTGGTCTTTGTCCCCAATCCTGGCAGAGAGCTCCTAAAGCCCAAGCAATTTCCTAAAAGACGAGAGAGATAAAAGTGTCTTTTGTTATGTTATTGAGGTAATTTAGGTTACCTAGAAAGCCTTAGGTTAACCTAAGGATGGGGAATGCTGCCAATGGAGCCAGATTAGGGGTTGGAACTTTCAGTCCCACCCCTGGCCATGCTTGGCCACGCTCCCCCTCCACCTGAACCTCCAAGGAGGGGAGAGCAGCTGGAGAATGAGTTCAGTCACAAAGGGCCAATGATGTAATCAATCATTCCTACATAAGGAAACCTCCATAAAACCCCAAAGAACAGGGTTCAGAGAGCTTCCAGGTTGACGAATACAGGGAGGTGCAGGGAGAGTGGCACACTCGGAGACAGTATGGATGCTCCATGACCTTCCCTCCTACTTTTTGCCCTATGCGTGCATCTCTTCCATCTTTTCCCTGAATGATAGCCTTTTATAATAAACTGAGCCCATCTAGCAAATTAATCAAATCTGAGGAGAAGGTCATCAATCTAGTCTGTTAGTCCGAAGCACAGGTAACAACCTGAACTTACGCTTGGCATCTGAAGTGTGTGTGGGGGTGGGGGGCATCTTGTAGGACCGAGGCCTTAATCTGTGGGATCTGACCCTACCTCCAGATAGTGTCCGAATGGAGCTGAATTGTGGGACACCCAGTCTGGGTCCAATGAGAATCGAGTTTATTGCTTGGTGGTGTTAAACACACACACACACACACACACACACACACACACACACATCAGAGGGAGGTACTTTTCATCTCTTAATCATTGCTCCTAAAGACCTAGCATGATCAAAACAATAAACCAAAAGAAAATAATTTAGCTGAAGTACCACAATAATCACAGTTCTTAGTTTCCCAATGGTCCCTCACATAGTAACTATATCAAAAAGGTTAAGGAATTTTCTCATAAGGAAATTTCAGCCTTTAGAATTTCACTTCCTTCCTTCTTGGGTTATTTCTCAAAATTGTACAAAAAGAGGCAGTGGAAACATTTTCCTTTCTCTGACAGGAAAGCCTTTGGGTTATTGCTAGCTTCTTTAACTCTTAAAAAAAAAGTGACAAAGCACAATGGCCTAAAATAAATACAGTGTCCAACCAACAGTAGCTGTTTGGGTTGCAAGAATCATCTCTGAGTTGTCACTGGAAAAACAAATAAGGCAAATCTGTAAAAGAACTCTAATTCTCCCTTCTCAGAAAACCATCAAAACACCATCATAACCCCTATCACACCCCAATAAGCCTCTTACAAACAGTATTTTATGTTGCTTTCACAACAGGAGTTAAGGGCAAAAATGACAACCAGAAATTAATGATTGATTGTTCCTAACTTAAGGGAAAAAAGCGCTCCATGGTTCTCCTTCAGGATATTTTTTGAAAGTTGAGGTTGTATTCCTTATTACATAGTGTCCTGTACCAATGCTACTGAATAGTAAAGCACAGTGGGCAACAATTTTATGTAAAATGAACAGACCTGGCCTCTCAAACTTCAGAGTCAGAGGAAGCACTTATCAGGGAAAAGCAGAAGAAACACTAAGGAGGAGTCCCAGAATAAGGAACATCACCAGCCCTAATAAGTAAGCTCATTAGGTTATAGCCCCTGTTAGGTTTTGCCCGAGAACGCTGCCGGGAGTGAGGATCTAAAAACTCATTACCCAAGAGCTCATAACTTACTTCTCTGCTCTTTTAATTTCTCTCTAGAGCAAAACTTTAAATATGTTTATTATGGAGTGAACCCCCAAAGATTCTTTCCCAGGGTAATGAAGGGGATTGCATTTTTCAGCCCTTCAGCAGCTAAGCACCCAGCCTCCAATGCCATCCTACCCGGCTATCTCAAAAGGGCAATACAACTGGGGCTCCTGCCATTCACTCGGGTGCCGACTTACCTTCCTGTTCACCTACACGTCAGCTGCAAGTGCTTTCCACCTGACACTCATTGGACAGGTAGTGGCAAGTGGCTTTCAGACTCTCACATCCCCTATTCGTTTCTTACCCTGTGGAGGCACCATGTCAGTAATGATGAGATATTTGTAGGTGGGCTGATCCTGCCTCTATAAGAGCTAAGCTACCACGTCACTGTCAGAGAGTATCACGTGAAGCTTGGAGGAAATTTTCAGTTGATAACCAAGCCCACAGGATGCAAGAAGCTGCCTTGGGCCTTTCAATGTTACAAAACAGATGCTGTGAGTATCCCAGGCTACAGCGATTTAGTTAAAATTAAGACTAACCTCTGACACACAGGGAAAGTAGGTCTCAGCCAGGTTCACGAGATCATGTCAACCGGCCTTGTGCATCAAAAGGAAAAGGGAAAACAAAAATTCACTCCTGACACAAAGTAAAACTGGCAAAAGGAAACACTACATCTGGCTTCCTTCCAGCTGCCACCGAGAGGCAGTTATTCAGGAGAGTCGAGTGGCCAGATGACAGAGTCCATAAAGCCAGTCAGAGCCTGGCTGGCCACTGAGATCTGCAGGGGCTGCTCCTCCCTAACCCGACAGGGCAGGCGTCCCCTGCAGCATGGACCCGGTCTGCAGTGCAACACCTAGAAGGAGTCTCAGCCACTGGCCCGCGGACCCTGGCCTGAGTCTGTAGCATGCGGGAGTTGAGCATGTGAGGCAGGAGCTTATGTTAGCATGAGCCACACGAGGAAGCCATTATTCAGGGGAGTGACATAATATATTGTAACTGCTCCCATCATGTCAATAGGCATCATTTTAATGGGT
Organism: Rhinolophus hipposideros; assembly: GCF_964194185.1. NCBI lineage: Eukaryota > Metazoa > Chordata > Mammalia > Chiroptera > Rhinolophidae > Rhinolophus > Rhinolophus hipposideros. The sequence continues at coordinate 49,739,400 of NC_138060.1, forward strand.
GAGTTAGAATTTCTCCCACTTGAAGTTAAAAATGACTCCCATTTCAATGAAAATAGGAGATTCCTCATTGGTAGAATCACAATTCACCCACGGCAGCTGCCAGACACAAGAACAGATGTGCCAGGCATGCACAGGGCTGATTTTGTCTCTCCAGGCAATGCTTCTGTTTTGTAATTTGTCTCCACTTAAAACAAAGAGATGAGCAAGTTACAAATATAATTACTCTATTTCTGAACAAGGGATAACACAAGCCATGAAAGGGCTGAGAGAGGACCTGCTAGCTTACCTCTGGGTCTGGCGGTAAGGTCTGTTCATCCTCAGCGGAGTTTGGTAAAGTGGCCCAGGTTATGTTGGCACTGGCTGATGGCAAAGAGCCAAATGTCCCATTTTTCAGCTGCTCTGTGGAATGTGACTTGGGCACGTGCCATCCCAGGATGTTTTCTGAAATAAAGACTTAGATTGATGCCAAGTATTTTCCAAATGAAACATTTAGAGCTCAAGAAATATTTGTACCTCGCAGTACAAGGACACTGACTTGAAATGGGCCCAATTTTGAGTGCACCGTGGTGAATTTAAGTGGGGCTTGTTTTCAATGAGGGACCAAGTGTGGATTCAGATCACCGATTTATAAACTGATTTCTGTACAATGGCGGTCTCAGAATCACCACAGGCTGTTTCTCTCCCCATCCTTGGACATAAACAAGTCACAAGTTACCAAAGCCAGATTTTCTTAAAGATGTTTTTCTTACTTCTTTAATTTCTTAAAATTAAATATATATATATATATATATATGTATATATATATATATATACAATTAAAAAACCAACAGTCAAATTTTATCAAAAATGGGCTGCTCAAAATGTGGTTTGAACACCACTTGACATGATGATGATGGTCGCAGCTCAGAGAAGAAGGCTGCAGTGTGAGCACGTGACACCACCTCTGCTGTTAGATGTAGGCCATGTGGTAGAAGCCAGGAAGCTCCATCACTCAGAACAGATGTGGTCATTCCATTTTAGCAAGAAACACTTTTATAAACACCAATCTGATTAACTAAAAGCATTTTTCTAATCCTTCCCCCAACCCTTGCAAAAAAAGAAAAAAGACTTTCTAGCACTATTATTGTTTTTTTAAGAGTCATGTATTATTATAGAATATTTGGATATGCTTACTATTGGGGACAGGTGTAATCAGAGGTGGATGTCTTTACCCCTTTTATAGCAATTCTGCCATTAGAATTAGAATAGGTCTCAAACTCTCTGGAGATTCTGTGTTCAATCTAAAAGGAGGGATAAATGATGAAGAAAAGGTAGGCTGAAGTGGAGACTGCCTCATGTGAACTAGAACTCAACCTTTCAGGGTCTCAGATGTTCCATCCATTAAGCAATCATATCCATCAGTCTTTTCATTAGAGATACTCAAAGAAAAACCTACAAGAATCCTAAACTTTTAACTCCCAGAGGGAACCTGGTTGATGGAAACAAACTAACAGAGGCAGATGAAAAGGCTGTACATGTGTACATGTACATGTACATGTGTACATGTACATTCATGGGTGTTCGTGTGTGAGATATCATCCAACCCAAGCATATTTTTAGGCAGAAATCTTTTTTTTCTAATGTCAAGTATTAGATCATATAACTCTGCTACTTAAAAGCCTCAAGTGGCTTCTCATTGCAACTGAAACACAGTCTGAACTGCCTGACTTGCAAGACTGCCCAGCCTCATTTCCTTCTCCCCCCCTTGCTCACTACCATGCTGTATGTTTTCCATTCTTCAAGGGAACCAAGTTCATTACCGTTAAGAGCCTTTGCATGTGCTGTTTCTTGGGCTCAGAGCGCCATCCCTCCAGTTCTTCTCTGTGGGGTATGAGGAGAGATCTCCTGTGTAAATCCAGGGCTCAGCTAAATGTCACTTGCTCAGAGAAGCCCCTGCGATCTCCCTGGCCAAAGAAGCACCCCGAAAGCACTACCTGTCCCCTCAGTCAGTTTACTGTCTCCATAACACTTAGCACTATCGAAACTCACCCTGCTCACTTGTTTGTCTATTTTTTTCTCTCCTCCCTAAAATGTCAGCTTCTTGAAAGCAGAGACAATATTGCCCTCGCTCATGCTCGTGTTGCTAGAGCCTAGAACATGGTCTAGCAAAGAGTGTGTGCTCAATAAATGTGCAGAATGCATGAATAATTGTCAAGATTTTCAGAGATAGTAAATTTCCAAAAAAAATGTGTATTTCATAATCTCTTAAAAGTTAAAAAGTAAGAGATGGCAAAAAGAGGAACAGAGACTAGACTGGTGATTGCAAGGACCTAAGAGTGGGTGGGTGGGTGGGGATGAATTGGCAGTTATTTTTTTAAATAAAAATAGAGTTTCGGTTTTCCAAGATGGGAAGAGTGCTGGAGATTGGTTACATGACAATGTGAATATACGTAACACTGCTGAGCTGTGTACTTAAAAATGGTAAAGATAGTAAATTTTTTGATATGTGTATTTTACCATGATTTTTTTTTAATGGCAAAAGGCATCCATATATCAGTCATTGGTGTTATTTTAAAAGAGGTGAAAATTCACAACACTAAAATCAAAGGCTGCAGGATGAGCTAAGACCAGACTTGGGAGGAATCACCACAAATAATAAGGCAGATGGGGCTAGACTAAGAAAATGAACCCAGGGTTCAAGACACCAGAATCTGCTGTAAGAAAGGTAGACAAACATGTCTTATCTGTCCTGCTGACCAACTGCTGCTCGGAGACCTGAAGCTGGATTCATATCTTAAATACTGGGCAACCGGCTCATATATACAGGGGTGCCACTTTTTAAAAAATTATTTTATTATACAAATAGTAAGTGTCCTCTAGATTAATCAGGAAAGTTTAAAAAGCACTAGAGGAACAATGAGATCTGGGTGCCTAGGCAATCAGGACACTCTTCCTTCCTTTATTCCCACACCTCAGCTCCGTCCCTTCCTCCCCTTCAGTCCACCATCATTCAGAGATAGTAACTCAGGAGACAATAGGGCAGGAAGTAGAGTCTAGCTGGGCAGTGATGCATTGCATCCTGTGACAGACAAAGACCAGGACAGGACAACTGAAGGTAGCAATGCATGCTGGGGGATGTAGTTTTCTGCATATTCTATGGATTCAGAGTATCAAAGAACCAATGAGTGAGGACAGGTGAGAAGCCCATCTCAGACCAGTCCAGCTGCTCTAATAAATGAGCACTGGTTTAGAAGTCTGGATAGATATGTCTCGCTTGAGGATGTGGGATGATAATTCTAAGAGAGAGTGAAAAAGGTCGGATAGGGCAAAGGTATCCTCAGAAGGCTTAAAGGAAGACTATACCTCTGAAAATTCTAACATAAGGCGTCAGAGAAAACATCAGGAAAGGTGTATATGTAGCATAATACAGGATAACGCCGGCTCTGTGAAACAAGAACCAAAAGCTAGAAGAAGAAAACAGGCCGAGGTGAAAATGGAGATGGATGCACTACAGAATTATGGCGAGGAAATCAAATCAGCATCAGTGGAATTAAAATAAACACTGAAACCAGGAAGAAGTAGAAAGAACACTGTAGAAAGTCAAATAAGGAGTATGTCAAGACAAGGAAGTTCTACCAGTGTGCAGCTGCAAAGGCCACAAAGACAACAAACAATGAGACAGAAGATAATAAGAGGACACAGAGATCCAAGATCCCGAAGGACAGAGATCAGAGCAATGGAAAAGAAACAATAAGCAATGAAAGAAGTAAAGAAACACAGCCTGAGCTGAAGAGAGAGTGTGAGGGCTGCTGGAAAGTCCATCACATTCCAGCAAAATCAGTGGGAAAAGACTCACATCTACACATAGCTTGGCAGTATTTTCTTAGGCTACTTATGACTAAAATTTCAAACACACACAAAAGTAGACAGACAGAATAGTATACTGAATGCCCAGCCCATTAAGTTTGGCAACATTTCTGAAAAACAAAAATCAAGAGAAAAACAATTTCCAATCATTTAGGCAGAAAAATTAGACTTGCCTTAAGGGAAAGAAAATCAAGCTGGTCTTGAATTTTGCTGTAACACTAAAGGTGAATAGAGGAAGAGAAGAATGCAAAAATAGAAGTCCACAGATTTGGGGTAAGGTGAGGGGCTGGGGGATAATGCTCTTCCTCAGCCAAATTATCTTTCCCCTGCTAAAAAAAAGTCAACATTTATTGAATTCTTGCTACCTTGTTTCCCCCAAAATAATACCGGGTCTTATATTAATTTTTACTCCAAAAGACGCATTAGGGCTTATGTTCAGGGGATGTCATCCTGAATAATCATGCTAGGGCTTATTTTCTGGTTAGGTCTTATTTTCGGGGAAACACAGTAGGTGCCAAGGATGACTATATACAATTCACGTGTGTTAACTCATCTAATCCTAATCACAGCCCATGAGGTAGGTCCTACGATTATGCCTACATGACAGATAAACAGAGGCACAAAGAGCCAGTAAGTGGCAGAATCAAAATTCAAAGCCAATCAGCCTGGCCCCAGAGCCCAGACTCTTCAACTCTACACTGTATGCCTTCTCAGCAGCATTGCAGAGACTAGGAAAATATTCTACCTCTTGGGGGAAAACTACTTGAGGATATATACCAAAACATAAAGAAAAGAAGCAGAACTAAGAACTAAGAACTAAGACTGGAGAAGTCACACGTAGAAGGACTGTTGGGAAGTAATGAGCCCAGTTAAACACAGAGTTGAGCAGGGCGAGGACAAAGCTGAGGTTAAAAAAAAAAAAGGGCACTCACCTTGGGTATAAAATTTAGAGAGGTGCCAAGACACATCAAAATAAATGATATTTTCACACAATTTAAAAATCAAAATTAATGCCAAGAAAAAAAGTCTTACAAGACTCAGTCTCACATGCCTCACGCTAATCCTCACCCTGTTGAATCTTGTTTTTATTTAAAATTTTGTTATTTTGTTCATCTTGGATTTTTTGGAATTAATTCTGTTTTAAAACTATCACATTAAAGTATCATTTATCTGAATTACTTTGGCACCCCTTACATTTACACTCAAGGTAAGTGCTTCACTCAGGTCACCCCGGTCTCTGCCCTGGAACCGAATTTAAATAATTTTTCTAAGCATGGCTACATAACCGAATACTAAGTCAAATTTATTTTAAAGGGACTTAATCATTATCACACATTATTAAGTATTGAATATTAAAATATTGCTAACAATAGCCCCAATATTATATTACCAAAAATAGGAAAGTACAGCAGAGAAACAAATTAAAATTAAAGTTAAAAATTAAATTAAAGTATGCTGAGTCCCCCTCCCTAAGGAAGAGTCAAAAAGTAGTGTCATTCTTGACTTTGCTGATTAGAAAAATATAGGTTAAAGAATGCTTATGAAAGATATAATGGAACCACTACTAGAATTTATATACACATTTTTTCCTCAAAAACACTAGAGAAGAGTAAAGGAAATATAACCTGTGTAGCAAAATACAGAGAAAGCAAGCAGTACAGAAACATAAAAGCAAAAGGCATAAAGAAGACTAACAGAAAAACAAACACCAGTCTAAAGAAAAAAATAAATGGACTACATTACTCTATTGAAAGAGTCTCAAGATTGTGTCATAAAACAAAATGCAAGTCTAAAACCATATTTCATTAATTCTAAGACATACCTAATTTTCACATTTGAACATCTCTGAAGCTAGAGTTTGTCTTACAGTCAATGATGGGTCACAATTTAATTGGCAGCCTTGTCTTTCTAGTGGCACGAAGGATAATGGTATGTTTTACTGTTGATGGTGTTTGACAGTTGAGAAAATATGCCTCGCTTATAGAAAGTGACTCAGAAAGGTCTAAAGTAGCCAAATGGTCAAAAACATACTAGGGAAATACAAATGAAAAGGAGACTGGGAACCAAACATGACTGTGTGTCTGCTCACTGACAATTAAAATCAAGCAGCTAGATGTCAGTCACATTTCACTCTCTGGTCCACCCTCATGCTCACGAGTGGGGAACTCATCAAAGGAGACACAGCAGAAGAGAACCGGAAGGTGAAGGGTTGGGTGGTCCGCCAAACGGCAAATCTGGTCCTTAAACAGGCATTTACACACACCTGCAGCTCCTCACTCACACACCTTAGCAGATGTAAGAACACAGGGAAGAAGGAAAGCAACTCTAAATGTTCCAGTTCCATGAACCGACCAGAAGCAGAAAGAAAGCTACACAAGGTTTAACTGTGGACTTATATAGGTTTGACTGTGGGACTGTCTTAAGTATATGCCTTGCTCAGAGTACTGGGAGTTATAGTCCCTGTGCCGGGGCTAGGGGGCCTCTGCCCAGAGGCCAGTGACAGGTGATGGCACCTGGAAGGTCCCTACCTCTTCCCGTAATACAGTGAATTCATGGCTCCCAAGTTCAGTAAACTTAAAAGTATTTTCCAAAATGGAGTAAGATTGACAAACTTGAGAAAAACATAAGGCATATTTACCTTATGGGATATTAGTATCGAACAGCTTTCTCTAGGGATGAGTTGTCATTCAAACATTCTGTTTAGACAGATGTAAAAAAATAGTCCACCTATCTGAAATACTCTGTAGTGTTAGTTTTTCTTTTTCTCCCCCCAATATGTGATTTACTGAAGGAACCATCACATTTCTATCTTGGTGTTTAAATCAGAAAATAAGGCAAGGTGACTTATGCAGGGCACACTTTCACCAGAAGCAGTAGGTGTCAGGAAAGACGGTATAAGAGACAGAGTAAGCAAAGGGAGCCTCTGAGTGGTAGAAAAGAAATGAACACTGGGAGTCTGAAGATGTCTCTGGAAAACAGGGAAGCACCGCAGAAGGAAGAAGGCAACCGGCTGATAAAGCCAAGAAGAGTCCTCATAACAGTCTCACCTATTTGACTCTTCTTGACAACCCCCCAAATAAGAGTACCAATGCAACTGGCTTATTCAATGGAAATCCCACAAATCTTCTCAGACAATCACAAAGTTACTGCAAGGACAAGTTAAGAAAAGCACATTAAATTCTGCTTTGGTTCTCCTCTCTTCAATTACACATCCCTTGGTCTCTTGTCCTGATTTATGTCCCAGGGCACATGTGTCATCTACTGTGATTCCCCAAGGCTCTACTGTCACTTGCTCTGACAGCTCTGACTCCAGTATTCTTTCCCAGCATGCCTTGCACTGCTCGTTCTGTTAGCACCTGCTCTTACCTGGCACTAGAATGTGTTTGTCTGGTTACAGGTGTCTGCTCTGACTTTGAACCATGTTCGCTGGATCAAGGCCTACAAGCAAGGAACTAACCAGACGCACAGACAACAGATCCTGCACCCCCAAACCACTTTAAAGGTCCAGTTTCTCTTCCACACTGGTAAGCCGCCCAGAGCGCAGACTCCCAAGGAGTGCAGCCATTTCCAGTTTTGATGTAGTCCTGCCTGCTTTTCTGCATAGAATCAGAAGCACCCATCTGGGCTGGGGAAACAGATGCCTACCTACCCCCACCGTTATGAATCATTGGTCTCTGTCAAGCTGGTCGAGTCGACTTAGTACGCACTGGTAACGGGACAGAATTGCATAGCATAAGCCTTGACCACAAAGCCAAATTATTAATTTTAATGACAAACCTCTCCACAAACACAAGTTAAATGAAGCATTTTAGCCCACTATCTCTCAGGGATAACATCGGAGAGAGGGCTAGGAGCCCAAAATGCTTAGGGGGGAGGCAGATGAATACGAAAGTATTTTTGGATTTCAATCCAATTGCTTGGTGTGCTTGAAATGAAATGAGCATTAGGGAGCAATACTTGCAGACAATGCCTCCAAAGACAACATATTCCCCAGAAGATACAATGAAATGCTACAGGAGATGAAATGCTGCAAGGCCACAAACTAATTTTTGATTCCGAAAAGGTGCAGAAGAAAGAAAAAAAAATATGCAGGGATCAGAAAGCAGAGCGACTTGAAGCAAGAACAACGTGTTTGGATATTGGGCACACGGTGGGTAATCTGGGCCTCCCTGTGCCCACTGATCGCTTAAAGGAAACGCTGGCAGAATTTTGCTTTAATGAGATTTTGATTTCCATCAACCTAGCGTGTCTTGGACATAACGAGTATGTCTTTATCAGCAGGAGTCAGGCTGCTAGAGATACTATCAACCTCACAAGCTCTGAGATTCTAAACAAGTGTGTTTTGTGGAGACACTCCCAGGGTTACCATATCCTCTTATTCCACTAGTTTGAGATTCTGGAATTCATTTTAAACTGCAGGCAACTATGATGTATTGGATACAGGAAGCAATTGAAGTTTTTTCCCCCCAATGTGTGCCATAGATTTAAAAGACACATGCAGAATGTTTTAAAACTTAAAAGGTTATGTTACATGGAATAAAACGTTTAAAAGGGTTAAGAAGTCAACGAAACAAAGCAACCACTGTGATGTTTCATGCTCCCTCTGTTCTCCAACCTTCAGTCAAGTTCCCTTGATAAAAATGGCTGAAAGGAAGAGAGGGTGAACAAATGGGGCAGAGAAGGTATGCGGGCGGTAACTCCATATGTGGCATAATTTCAGGGACACTGCTCCGTCTCTCCTCCTCCCACAGAGTTT